>NC_136069.1:138356387-139803622 GCF_964261635.1 Lissotriton helveticus | reverse complement strand
CACTCCTGCCGAAACCCCTTCACCCCCAAAAGGTGCCGGCCGCTGGGGGGTATATAATCTACATAGCTCAGAAATTCACTGTCAAACACACAGTTAAAGTAAAATTATTGCTAGATTTGGTTATATCTACAGTATCTTTTTTTTTAAAATCACAGAAATTCTGCTATTGCCTTAAAAATTCCACAGTCAAAGTACAATTACGGTTACAAATTAAAAGAGAACAATCTCTTCAATTCACTAAAACACAATAGCCATACATACAATTACTCACACACAAAGTAAATGCTTATCAATTTACATAATTTATGACAATAGGTATCACCTAAAAGTATAACAAAATTAAATAACAAGGCATACGGAAAACAATAAATAATATAATCTCACATCTATCTCATTGATAGTGTTTTTGGTAATATACCATGTAATCTCTCCTGTGAAATGACTTATGCAATTTAAATTGTTTCGGTCTCATCAAGGGTGAGGTAATGAGCATTGTACATGGTATTGGACTTATGGTTTTCAAGGCTATAGTACAAGTTTACATAGCTAACCAGAACTAGTCAATTGACAATAGGTATCACCTAAAAGTAAAACAAAATGAAATAACAAGGCATACGGAATAAATAATATAAACTATGGTTTTCAAGGCTATTGTACAAGTTTGCATAGCTAACCATAACTAGTCAACTTCGGTGGTTTTTCAATTTTAATTTAGAAACATATTTGCACTGTAACTGTGTTTTATAAAGTGAATACGTACACACACACACACACAATCATCACTCCACTGATTCTTAGTCACACATATGAAACTACCGCCCCCCCTTCCCGTATTTCTGCCTCTGAATGCCAAGGCATCCCGCTATCCAACAATGCCATCCACCGTCAGCACCTCTGCTCTCCCCCTGTGGATTGTGGAGGACTGATTAGCACTTTACATAATTAACCTCGTTAGCTCTGTGCATAATCAATCTGATGAGCACTTTGCATAATTATGGAGAAATAATAACAAAGAGATGCAGTTAGCGCAAAGAGAAATCGTGCTTATTGAAGAGCAGCATTTGTCCCGGTCTACACAAGGTCATGTTAAGGTTATAAGGCTTTTTGGTATCACTTGGACCCTCCACCCTCATTCTTCCTGGCCACTCCCCTGATATTGACAATACTACCCCAGACGCATAATCTAATCCCTATTCTGGTTCGTAAACAGCATGCCTGAGGGTCCTTATTGGCACAAAGGCATCGCACTGAGGATGACACTCTGCGGTATGAAATACTCATTAACCCGTTCAGAACCAAAGATGAAGAACTGTTTGGTGATGTCGAACATACCACACCACAGACTTCTTTAGTTCTGTTTTTACAATTAAAAACAAAATACCACTGTAAAACTGTCTAAGAAGCAGGCTAGTCCTTGGTTCCCAATATAAATATATATAAAAAAATCCTATTTAAATTAATGTGTGGGTATATGGAGAGAAAAATACTGTAATTTATAAAGGAGGGAGCGGTGTATTTATATATATATATATTTGTACATAGTTTTCATGAAAAACACCATTCGCTCCTATTGAGCCAGCAGTCGTTTTGCCTCACAAACCCACCCCTTTTTTTTCTGAAACTAAATATTTCTTCCATCTAATGACTCTCTTTATTAGACAGCATCTAATTTGAATGCATTTACATACAATTTAACTGCTCGCGCGCGAGAACAAAGGGGTGGCTCTTGCATTGTGCCGAAGGACAATGCTCAGAAAAGGAAGGTAAGAACCAGCCGGCTCGGTGGCTGTGTGCGCTCTTTGTTTCACAAATACCACATTTTTTTTAACACATCACTTAAAGGGTAAGAAAGATCACTTCATGGAAGAGTGAAAAGGGATGCAGACAAACACTCTGTAAAAGGCAAAGGCTGCGTTGCTTCACAGCTCTTCCGAATGCAATAAAGGGACCCACATTAGATTTTATTCATCAATTTCGTCTAGAAACAAGATGATAAACCTCAGTAATATAACACTACTTACTGCATTTTGTCAATAGCATGGTCGCTTTTTAAGGCATTTTAGAATAGTGTATTTCTTTTAATAGTCACTTTTACATTACCAATAGTAGAGAATAGGTACGACTAAAAACAGGGCGAGTAGTTTCTAGCATGTAATGTTTATTTGAAGAGGCTTGTGCCATACACCAGGGACTACTCAAAACGGCATTTTGGAGTACATATTGTACTCTTCTATGCTTTTACGTGCTCTTACATGCCTTTGTGATTTGGACTCAAACACATAAAAATGGAATACAGTATGAATAGGTTCTGTATCGATCCAGGAAGATAGCCCAGTGGATTAATGCTTCTATTGTAGAGATCGGTGTGTGTAATCAGAACATAAATTGGCTAATACAAATGTCCACCCAACCTTTTATCCTTCTGAGATTGATAAAATGAGTGACATTTTGCATGGTAATCCACCTATTATAAGTAAGTAGAGATGAGACAAACCTTACAACTACACAACATAAGTGTAGTAACTATTGCCAACAGTATCACCCGCCAGGACAGGTGGGCGCACTTGGGTACATGTTGGGGCCCCCGGCTGGTGATACATCGCTGCTGCCTAATACTGCCTTGTGCCAGAGCGAGCGCTACATGCTTGAGCTTGCAGCTGAACCACAGGGTTGACTGTGAATTCCCCAATACACTAAGGGGCCAAGCCTCAAGTACTCATCGCCGAGTCATCGGCACTTTAGCACAGCAAAAGTGGAGAAAGAATCAATGCCCCATTCACAAGCTGGTGCAAACTGCCCATAGCGTCAGTTATCCTGCCATAGCACTCGCAAAAAACATCGGCACAGCTGAGAGCGACAAATAACGCTAATGATATGAAGAGTAGGAGTTCCCGTGCAAACAAACACGAAAACACCACTTCGCGACATTCCCAATGGCCAGCCAGATCTGCGATGCGATTCAAAAACAGAAGATAAGGCACGTTAGCAGCAGGGTTTTAACACCTGCCTTTCACTAGTTTTAAGCAGGAGGACTACCTGCAGCATGAAAGGCAGCCCAGCCCAGGGACACATCTGTAGACCAACACATGGCATGGAGACACTGATCATGCAGCTCGGAGACCCAAGAGGGCCACAACACCCACTGCCACCACCCCAGGATCCCCCCCCCCCCCCCAGACCACCACCCCCCGGATTACCACAGAGGCAGCGCAGAACAGGACAGTGGACATTCTGAAAACGGCATGGACCCTCAGCCACACAATAGCAGAGTGTGAGAAGAGGTGGGAACCAAATACATGTGAAGGATGCAAGTCACCCATGAATAAGAATGCACACAATGCCAAGTGTGGCGGGCATGTGCTGGACAGACCTCAGTATGCAGAGCACAGACCTGTTCATGTGGACAAATACTGCTGGTGTCTGGTGTTGTGGACAGGGGACGCAACCATGTCACCTCAGGCAATGGGGAAGAGCTTGGACATGCAGCTAAGTCGCCCGCCGCCCCGAAAGTGAACATTTTGCAATGTAGCATGCACCCGGAGAGCGGGCTCGCACAAACGGAGTAATGAAGGAGTGCAAGACCGCTGGTGGTTCAGGATCCTACATGGCAAGTGTTGTGTGTACCTGTGTTGCCGCAGCATGAGCCAAATGCCTAGACACATTAGCTGCGCCACTTCAGCCAGGCATGTACTACTCAACTGTGTCCGCCCTATCCTTACTATAGGCCTACACTCATGTGGCCCACCACCTACAACGGCCAACATCACAGTGTCCTTGTCAGGCTTGTGGACATGCGCAGACAATCATGGAAATGGTGTGTCTTAGGAGTACAAGTGATGCAACCCCACAGCGCACACAAGCAAAGAGGTTCAGGGGGAGTGAGGAGCAGCTGTGAATCTTGGAGATCTGGTCACATATCCCACGACAACAGCAGACATGGCTGCATTCGCACAGACTCAGAATACATGAGCAAACAATTACGCTGCTTAACACACACCTGTGGGGGGCGTGGCTTGCGCGCCGTATCGGGATGGCGGCTCCCGTGTGAGCTCCGGCGAGCACTGGGCTCGGATACAGTTTTGACCTCCTCTTTCCCGACACTGCTGCCGGAATTCGCCGCCCTGTAGTAGCGGAATATGGTCCGCTTCCTTTGCTGTCGTTTTGGAGCGTTTTGAAGCGGCTCCGAGGGTGCTCCGTCTGTTTCTTGTTCTGGCTCCATCGGGACGCGAGCGGCCGCCATTTTGTGCCGCCGAGCTCGCGTCCCTCAAAGACATTCTTCACCACGGAGCCCCATGTGGCGGCTGCCTTCAGCTCCGATATATTAGCGCTTCAAGGCTCAGGTATGCCCTGAATGGAATTTTACTTTCCTGCACTGGGAATTTTTTTATTACCATGTGTCTTCATAGCTAAGCCTGCTTCTTCCCCTCAGCTGGGACGGCCATTTTAGGTGTGTGGAAGTGACTCAAGGGTCCTGCTTTTGTCCTCTGCGGCGTTCTGGGAATTCCTCCGTGACTTTTCTGTGGTGTTTTACTCGATAAATGCCTTCATATTTTGGACTCTTTTTTTTTTCCCCTACGCTTGTTGGATTATCTACCATATTCTTTTGTGGGGGCTTAGTCAAGTCTTGCGCTTGATACACTTTGCCCAGTTTGCACCTCCTGTGCGCTCCTCCTACTACACAGTGGCTTTCAGTCCTTTCTCCTCCTCGTAGGCTCCTCGCTATTTGCTCACAGGGTCGCATTTCGCTACAATTAGTACCTGGATCCTTCATATATCCTTGGTTTGCCCCTATATCATCACCATGGCTCACGATGCAGGTCACCTGAAGTCCTCTCACACAGGTACGAAACCTAAACGTCTAAAAAACGACTCTCCCTCTCCAATTCATACCTCTTCAAACCCTGTATTAGACTCCATCTTAGAGGAGGTTCGTGGTCTTCAACCCTTCATGTCTGCTACCAATGAAAAACTCAAACAAATTGAGGACAGATGGGTCATCATGGAGGGCAAGGTTATGGATTTAGAGCAGCGCGTCAGCAACATTCAAGATTTATCAACCAAGAGCCCCCTTCTGGAAAAGGAAATCCAGCAGCTGAAAATACACACGGAGGACCTTGAAAATCGTAATAGGAGGAATAACCTACGCGTTTATGGAATTCCGGAGAATCTTGAGGGGCCGGACATGGTATCTTTCATTCGCAAGTTTCTTCAGGACCTTCTTGAGCTCCAACCTGCGTCACACCCTCTTAATATCCAAAGAGCTCACCGACTTGGCCGTCCCACCTCCAATCCATCCAAACCTCGTGGGATAATTCTTCTCTTCCTTGAATTTACTGAACTAATGTCTGTTCTTAAAGCTGCGAGACTTAAACGCCGCCTCACATGGTCAGGCCATAATATCTATATTTCTCAAGACCTGTCCAGTGCAACGAATGCTCGTCGCAAGGAATTCTTGAACCTTCGTTCTCATATGCGGGACATGAACATCCAATACGGCATACTCCATCCTTGTTTGTGCAAAATCACTCATAATGGCCGTACCCGTTCCTTCGATGATCCTCAGAAGCTACGAGAATATCTTCAAAGTGTATCTTCTCCTACTATGGACACGAATGATTGATCCTGTTATATGCATCCTAGTCTTGCTGTCACTTGATGCGCTTCTTGCGATTGTTTTTGCTTCTTGATGTTTTGTATCTGTTTTCAGTTTCTCCATGAGGTTATGTTTTTCATCTTCTTTTTCTGCCCTCTTGCTCTCCTGTTGCTCCGTGGGGGTCTGTGTTCCCTTCGGCGTATCCTCGTCCTCGATGTCTTGGTGTTTCTTCTCCTCTCAGATCTGGCTTTCTTGCTTTGATCTGTCTCTTTGTTCTCTTCCTTTCTTCCCTTCCTTTCCTCTCCTCTTCTTCATTGGTTTTGTCTGGTTCTATTCTCCTTCTTTCAACTCTTCCTTTCGTATCTTTGCGCAAGTTTCTTTTACGTGTTCTTGTTCTATTTCTTTTTCCGTGTTTTTTGGCATGCTGTCTTTGCTATGCTCACATTTGTTTTTTCATGTTGGTTTCCATTTATTAGGCATTTGTTTCATCTGTAGTCTTGTTCTTTGCATTACCTTCCCTTGTAGTTGTCCTCCTGCAGTGTGGTGGTTCCAGATGTCTTCCCTTTCCCGATCCTTTCGACATGTGTAACTTTGTAACGTGGAATGTTCGTGGTCTGGGTCACCCCGTCAAGCGTCAAAAGGTATTGTCTCATTTATCCAAGCTAAATTCTCAAGTTGTATTTCTTCAAGAAACTCAATGTTCAGATGCTGAGTCTTCTAAACTTAAAAGGCAATGGGTGGGACAAGTGGTTTTTTCCCCTGCTATTGAAAAAAAAAGGTGGTGTCGCCATTTTATTTCATAAAGGTTTAAATGTCCAAATTCTCTCCTCACAGTCAGATGATGAAGGTAGATGGGTTATGGCTAAAGTTGTTATCCAAAACAAAACTATGGTTTTATTGAATGTATATGGCCCGGTTCGCCCTGATCCCCAATTTTGGACCTCTATTAAAATTCTCCTTTCATCCATTGATTGCCCTAATATTGTCATTGCTGGTGATTTTAACCAATGGTTGGACCCCTTCTCTGACAGACTCTCTACGAGCAAATTTCATCCTGATAAGACACATAAATGTTTCCAATCGGCTATGTCTTCCAGACCTCTATTTGATGCCTGGAAAACTTGTAATCCTGATTCCCTTGAATATACCTTTTATTCTAATGTCCATCATACCAGATCTAGGATTGACTATGTTCTTGTCAGTAAATCTCTTCTCCCTACACTCCAGAAGTCTGACATTGGATCTATTTTTATCTCAGATCATGCTCCCGTTTATGCCACTCTTGATCTTGCCCTCACCTCCTCTACCTTTAGCCGCTGGAAATTCAATACTTTCCTTTTGTCTGATGCTGTTTTTGTTGAAGAAGTTAAAAAGTTTATAGCTGAGTTTTTTACTTTTAATGTCCCGACTGATACTTCTACATCTAACAACTGGGATGCTTTTAAAGCGGCCCTACGAGCCTTCACAATTTCTTATGTTTCTAAGAAAAAGAAAACCAATAGACTTAAATACGCTGCTCAACTTACCAAAATCAAAAATTTAGAACACTCCTATTTTTCCTCTAAAGACCCTAATGCCCTTCTTAATCTGATTAAAGCTAAATCCGAATTGAATAAAATTGCAACTGTCGAGGCCTGCAATACCCTGTTGAAAATTAAATCTAAATTTCATGGGGGTCAGAACAAGGCTGGTAAAATGTTAGCAAATTATCTTAAAATCAAGTCCGAACGCAAATCTGTTGGTCCCATCCTTAATGAGTCATCTAACAAACTTGTCTCGTCTGATGCAGACATTGCAGATGTTTTCCACAATTATTACCAATCCCTGTACACAGATGACACTCACCCTACTGAACATGATTTATCCTCTTTTTTTGGTAACCTCCCTCCTCCTCCTTCACTCCCTGATGAATTTGCTCAACTGGAGGTAGACATCTCCTCTCAGGAGATCCTTAAAGCTATCAACTCCCTGAAAAAATCCAAGGCTCCTGGTCCTGATGGGTTACCTATTGAATTTTATTCCACCTTTCATTCCATTTTTGTACCCCATCTCCTCCAACTCTTTAACCACTTGGATGCTAAGCTCCCTGATGTTCTGCCATGTAATTTCCATTGAAGTCAATGGAAACTCCTTGACGAGCTGAGCTCGTCATGAGCGTCGAAGGGGTTAAATCTTTCATAGTAAATGCGAAGGCCTCAGGTTCATTTTTAGATGCCCTCATCATTATAATTCCCAAACCTGACAAGGACCACTCCATTTGTAAGAATTTCCGCCCCATTTCCCTGATAAACTATGATTGTAAGATTTTTGCCAAAATCCTTGCTTCCCGACTAGAATCCATCATTCTGTGGAAAATTAGTACGGTTTGGTGAACATCTCTGCGCCATCTTGCCTTCCCCCCTGATGCCACACTTTTTCGTGCGCGCCCGCCATTTTAAAATGCCTTGATCAGAACAGCCCTCTTTGCATGCCACTGGCCCCCCACATAGCCCTTCGCCCTCACCAAGCCTGCACGCTGACCAACCCCCCTGCTCGCACCTGCCTTGAATCATAAACCCCTCTTCAGCGCGGCTCTGCCTCTGAACCTCATCCTGTTCCCAGCGCAACACCTCCCTTCTTTCCTTTCATGGTCCCCGGCCCTTTGATGCAAACCCCTTTTTCCGCGTGTGCTCGCTTGTCTTCCTCGCTCCCAGGCCGACACCCAGCTCTGCCGATACTATTCCTTGCCCCTCCCCGTACAATAGACAGCTTCCCTCATCAAAGGACCCCCGAGTTGATCAAAGCCCCCACCCCATGAGATCCGATCGAACCCCGCATTCCATGAATTGGCGGAATATCCGGCTGCGCGATAATCATCACCTGTTGTGACCAGGGTGGGGACTTCTACTGTAAATATGTGTGGGAACGGGCCCAAAGGGGGGGATTCCGGGAATGCCTTTCCGTACATCAAAGCATTGCCATGAGTATGTAAACTGTAATAAAACCACAAAAACCTGTATATAAGGGGCCAGGCCTCAGAAATGAGTTAGAGCACCTCATGACGATACCTGCTGTCTGTTTTGTCGTGTTCTCCTCCGGAGAGAATAAAACCTTGTTTCCTGCTTTCCAGTCTCCAGCGCCTGCCTCTTCATTGATTAATAATTCGTGGGTTACAGAGGCAATACCGCCGGGCAAATATCGATTGTCCCTGACCCAATTTCACAATTGGCGTCCCAAGCGTGGGGCCCATCAGCGACTCGTGGATCCAGTGGGAGAGGTCCCGACGACAGAGTGAACGACTGCAACGATCGGGAGAGCTCTTGCCCAATAGACCCTCGTCTGGCAGCCGATCATCCGAACTTCACTAGTTCCGAACAGACCTCTCTCGAGTGATCTACGGTCCTGACTGGGAACCATTAGGAGTGCCGTGAGAAATACGAGAAAAAGAGGACGAACGGGCGCTGGATTCGGAAGACAAGAAACTGTCCATGCGGTCCGGGTAAGGTCGTGTAAACACGACGAGTTGCGAAATAATTGCTTGATTGTTTAGGAAATACTAGTATTGCTCTTTATTTGACTTATTTGGAGATTCACTGTCTGCACACGGAGAAACAGTAGGCTCTTTCCCTTTTGCAAACAGTGAAGGATAGGTAACGCAGCCGTCGTGCCTATTTTTCTCCCCCACTGATTCTATTATTTATTAACGGTTTTCGGGAGATTCCCTCTCCCACACTGATTAACTGGGTTCTTTGACCCCGAACTGCTGTTCACGGATTGTCTTCTGGAGATTCTCTGTCTGCAAACAGGAAATAACAGATTCCTCTTTACGGATAGTGAAAGGGTAGAGGACGCAGACTTTTGCGCCCTACTTACTCTCCCCATTGACCTTATTTATTTATTTATTATTGATTGTTCCTCGTTATTGGTTATTCTTTGTTATTGGTTCATGAGGTATTCACTGCCTGCAAACAACGTAGAATAGAAATATTCTGTCTAGTCTTTGCGCACAGTGATAAGATAGGCAGTGCTGACTTTTTGTCCCTCGTTGCGAGCCGTCATGTCTGTCTTCTCCCCACTGATTGATAATTGGTTCAGCCCGGACCGTTTATTAGAGGTGGATCATCTAGCTCCGCTGGAAGGTACCCCTAATAAGGACATGTTCATAAACTATGGATTAGTCACCATAGCCTATAATAAATTGTGGCACAGGTATACTAAAGAAAGTCAAGACAAACAGTGGCCACTGGTAGGATCCTTCGACCTTGATAAAATAGAAACGTTAGAAATAGCCCTTCGTAATAATAAGACAACGCCTATTATGCTCGACAGTCTCGGTATGTGGCGAAAAGAGGCAATGCAACGACAAAAAAAAGGCGAGGACAGAGCAGGTAGAGAAATATATCGACAGGACAACCCCTGGACACCACGACCCGAAGGTTATCCCCCGACACTACGCACAAGACGACCAGACTTAGGGCCAGACCAATGTGCTTTTTGTAGATATGTCGGACACTGGAAAGCCCAATGCCCGACTCTACTGAGCGTGAGTAGGGGCAGAGGGCCGACAGGAGTAACAGGCCGACAGAAAGAGAAAAGGCGCGAGACAAAGAAGAATCAGACTCACATGGACAGACCAGATAGAACCACCACATTCGATTATGCCCGATGGCACAGATTTCGCCAGAACAATTTCAGCGACATGTTCGAGTTTTCCTAGGTCGGACAATGTAAAGACGGGAACCCAGCCTAGCCCTAAATTAACAGACGGAAAAGAAAAACTATGGTCGAATAACTGTTTTATATTTGTCTTTGGATCTTGTATGTCGTACTTTTTCTGTCTCCCCGTCTGAGTTTGTGTGTACGTAATGTATGAATCTGCGTCATCCCCCTGCATGTGCTTCCGTGTTACATAAACTCTGTTAACAGAAATTTTAGCTTGAAACAACCTGGAAAGAAAGGAATGGGAAACGAAATCAGTAAGCCACTGATGAACACGAACCTTTATTTAACGTAACAAACAAGAAACAATAACGCTAGAAACAAGAACGGTAAACTATAGAAAATGAAAGTCAACAGAACATTCGCCCCCCCCCCCACATTCTGGAACCTTCCAAAGTAGGGCAGGGTTACGGCTACGCCCAACCGGCAGCAACCCATATAAGGCGGGCCCTGCTGCCAACACTTGGTCAGGAAATCTTAACATATGGGGGAGCCGGAGGAGAGGCAGGGGCCAGCGGAGTCCGGCCGCAGCGGCCCTGGGCAGTTGCCGGTAGTCCCGCCACATGCCTCCTCGGCCCAGCCGCAGCGGCCCTGGATAATTTTAGGTAGTCCCGCCACATGTCCTCCCGGTCCGACCACCCATGGCCGGGGACCGGGGCCAACTGAGTCTGGCTGCAGCCGATAACCTGAGGAAGCCCGGTCCAGAGAAGAACGAGACACCCCTTTCTTTTCCCCTCCGTAACAGCCGCAGCAGCTCTGGGCGGAGGGATGTCCTGTCCATACCTCTGCAGAAATTTGTCCAAGCTGGGCTGGGAGGGAGAGGCGACGCGGACGAGCCTCTCCCACCTCCACGGATAGGAGGTCTCCCAGCCCCCGGCCCAGCGCCGAACTCCCCCCAGCCAGGCGGTGGTGCCAATACCTGCGTAGCACCGAACATACCATGGTGGCGCCCCAGTACTTGCGCAGCACCGAACGTGCAATGGTGCCCATATTTTCGGAGCACCGAACATGCAATGACTGCACCGATACTTGCGCAGCACCGAATGTGCGCCACAGGCGGCCATACCTCCGTAGCACTGGGCATGGGCCTTGCGGAGCACAGGGTGTGGAGAGACCATCGTGCATGCCCATGAAAGAGAGCGGTCTGGAGTGCACCGGGAGAAGGAGACGGCGCGAACGAGTCTCCCTTGCCCCCCAGGTGGGGGCATCACAGCCGCACCCCAGCCGAACGTCCCGCTTCCACAACACAGAGTTCCATCCCCTATTTTGTCCTCAGAAAGGTCTCTTCCACTCTTGCAGACTCGACGAGAGGGGACCGCAGCAAGGCCTCAAAATGGCGTCTGGGTCCGCTGGAAGGCGGGCCTCGGCCGCTAGAGTAACTTTGACCAGCAATATAACTCGGGCGCTTGCCCGCCGGGGCACGAGCCCCCCCCCACCTCCGACAACATCTCCGCAGCTTGAAGAGTCTACAAAGGTCCCCGGCGGAGCCCCCGGCTCCTGCAGGCTTCCGGTAAGGGACAAACTGCCTTGATCGCCAGCGAAATAAACATGACATTGCCACTCCTTCTGTTAGCATGAATTCTTGAACTGCCGAACAGGACTCTGGTCCAACTGCCGGTTGTAGGAAACATTTTCCCTGATGCTACTTCCGGACTAACCCGGCCCCGCCCAAAATGGCGCCGATATCGATAGGAACTTACGAACGCCTCGTGGTGTTCCTTTTTACTAAATACAAAACTTGATGTTCTGAGACATATATGATCCTTTGTACACTTGACAAGAAGAAAGGAGAGCTCACTCGACGAACATGTAAAAGGATCCCGTTAAAAATGATGATTACAAATGTACAATGTATTATATTTTTATATATATATAGCTGATGTATAACCTCGCTTATGACGCACGCACACGGTATGCATATAGGAAATCCGATTGCAACTAGCCTGACTATGCTTCTAAATTATGAAATAAATGCCCCCGAAACCCCCAGCCAATTGATAGACGTTTTAGTTTGCTACAAATGAATTGATAAAACTTTCTTTTTTTTTTTTTTTTTTTTTAAAGACCTTTATTGATAGAAAAAGGCGAGTACAGTGCAACAAAGAGCCCGAGGGCTCACACATACGATACATTGCAACATTTTGTAGGCACAAGGATATGGTACAGTAGGACCGAGGTCTAATTTTAAAGATTTTCCTATAGGAGAGACACAAACAGGATATCGTAGCACAACAAGTCGATACTGGTGTAGGACATGCAGGATATACCAACATATGACGGATGAAAACAACCAGAGTCGCTGCGCGGCACCTGGAAGAAAACGTCTAAGCATCAAGGAAGAAAAGGAGAAGAAAAAAAGAGGGAAAAAGAAAAAGGAAAAAGAATAGAAGGCCCATAGAACAAAAAGAAAAACAAAAAGAAAGTAACCCCGCCCCCCGGTTACCCCCCACCCTGCACCCCTGCAGCTGGCTACGGCCTGACCCCCCCTAGCAGTGTGCCTGTCGCCCAATAAAAGGAGTCCCGAAATATAGAGAGAAAGGAAAAAGATAAAAACCCTAACCTAAAGTTCTCATAAAAGAGAGAAACGCGGGGAGGAGCCCGCTATCTGTCTTCCGGCTCCGCTATCTCGTGGAAATAGTAACAACAGAAAGCTTAAAGCCCGATAGTAAGAACATACCCGACATGCCGAGGACACTGGAAGCACAGCAGCAGCGCGCAGTATAAATAAGGCAACAACCTCCAACCCAGCCATCCAAGACATCCATAAGGAATCCCAAAATCACGAATAACAAACGGAGGCCCCCGTGACAGTCCCTTAGCATCATCAATACATGTCCCGGCCACTCAAAGAAGATCAACCCTCCAGCTACCCCACCCGCAAGAGCGGCGCCATAACAGGAGTCAATAGTTCGATGGCAAAAAATAGTTCAAAAAGCACGGAATAGGGCACCATGATAACACCAGTAAAACAGAATCACAGCAGCGTTTCCCCCATCCGCCACATTCAGCAACAAGAAATCCGCCAGGACGATAGTAGAAGTGTCTATCCTTGTCCCGTTTTCTCCTTACCACCACAGACCAGTGGAGGCGATGCCGTCACAGAACACAGTCCAGGGACATATCCGCGGTGCGGGTAACTAGATGTATCCGAAGCAGAGGAAACCAGGAGTCTCACAAAGGGTACAGAGTACGCCGACTCAGAATCATAGGGCACAGCCAGGACGGGGAGGGAGACAGTTGCGACCATCACCACTCGGGGCGAAGCTCGAAGATCCGTGAGCATGGCGAGGAGGGAAGGTGCACGCCGTAGCGGAAGCCCCGGAGGGGCAGACGAATCCGGGAGCCGACCTCCCGCAGTCAATGGCAAAGGCTGGCCGAGGGTCACAAGGGCGCCATAGTCCCCAATGGCCGCCATCTTAGCACAGGCGAAGGTGGAACAAAGAGCGGTGCTGGAACCCCGCGAGTCGGCCATCTTAGGACGAGGCGATACACAAAGCAAGCTCTCCAACTTATCCAGCAGGGCGCAGCCAGAACGTAGTGCCATAGCGCGGAAGGAAAGAACCGCTTCCAGGATATCACCATAGCCATGAGTGGTAGCACACTGTATGTCAAACATGTCGTCTCACACAATGTAATCAGAGACACACGTCACAGGCAAATATTCAGGATACAGCGAAATATGCCCACCATAGCGTCAGACAAGGAAGCCTCGGATCGGAGCAGGCTGCGCACCATAGAATAAAACCCAGGTCGTGCTGCGAGGAACAGATGATGTAGTCCGGGTGCGGACAAAGGCACAGTACATTCAATATGGCGTCCCGCTTAGTTCCGGGTACCTGGCCAGGCCAAGAGCCCGCCACCATTAGTGGGACGAGGTGCAGGCAAAAGACAAAACAAATAGCAGCACACTTGCCCGTAACGGCACAATTTCAGCCAGGTAAGCTAGTCCCAGCGTCAGCAACGCAGCGGGACTTAAGTGCCGGGTCCGCCGCCCCTCGGTAACCACCGATCGAGACCTCGCAGTCACCAAGTCCGAGAACGCGCGTCCGACGGCCGGCCTCAACAGTCACGCGAGGCCCCGGTCACCATGCCGATGCAGGCCGCCAACTGCGTCCAAGCGTTTCCTCCACTTGCCGGGGAGCAATTGCATCAGGATTTCAAAGCGGGTCGCCGGTGTGCGTCCGCGTCCGGAATCAGCCACCCCAGGTCAGGATATCTAGCAGGAGAGGCTCGACAGCGGAGACGGTCCCCGGAGCCGAGGGTCTACACGTCTGACCCGCGCGCCATCTTGGCTCCTCCTCTGATAAAACTTTCTAATGTTTTTAATTGCCGCAAAGCAACACCCCCACTGTACGCACTTTAGCCATTGCCGTGTACGACCAAATACGATTGCACCCTCATAAATCCACGTACTGAAATGATTTTGCAAAATAAAGGTTTTCGAAATTAGGAACGGGTACTGCATGCTTTATTTAAAAATGTGGCATCAGCGGGAGAGTTCTTTTCTGTGCACCCTACTCTGCTCTCTCTTTAAGGTTAAAAGAAGATGGTTGCCCAGCCCCGGGTGGAGGATCGAATCTGAGACACGACACTCCGCCGTCAAGAATGCGACTGACTCAGGGATTCGCGCATGGAGAAGGACCCCGACTCCTAGGGATGGGTAAAAACGAAATGGCGTAATGTAAAGGATGGGTAAAATGAAACGATGTAAAATGATAAAATATTATAAAGATACAACACTCAAAGATACTAGGGAACAGAGTTGACCGAAGAGCTGATAAACCTTAGGCCATCACAACGTTAAAAGAGGTTAAAGGACCCCAATAGCTAAATACACCTACCAACTGGAAACCTCGCACTAAGTACTTCTGATTCTTTAACGTTCCCCTACTCACAGTCTATGGATCGCACTGCCCCCATCTCCCCTTGGCCCCAGAAACCAAAAACCCCAGGTATTTTATCCCGAGGGGATAAGACGAGTACGAGGTAAGTAAAGGACCCTTGAATCCATGTATTCGATATGCACGAATGTTGTCCCCCTCCCTTCCCCTCTTTTCCCTCCCTCTGCAGATTACATCAGAGATCACAGCCGAGGGGTGGCGAAGATCTGAAGCCTTTCCATGTCTGATACACGAAGCAGACTAGCGCCGCAAGGTGGCACCTAAGCACACCCACGAACTACTAATGTAACAGACAAACCAACAAATAGCACCCTTAATCCATGATGCGTGAATGGACACATGTCGCGTGTGAATGAAACTATGAGAGAACGTTTGTGTGTGACTGAAGCGCTGACTCAACTGGTCAAAGGACCAAGAATGCAAGGAGGGCGACACGATGGTGCCCCCTTTTCCTTTTTCCCAACGCATGTCCCCCGTACCCGACCTAATGCTCGCCCGTCCTGAACCGCATGCTTACGAAATACTAACACAGACCTGCGATGTCCTGTACCGAGTAATGCGCTGAATAATCTACCTTAATTACACGGCCGCTCCCTATGTTGCACGTGTACTATCTAGCCTATTGTTACACATCTCTCTCTCTCTCTCTCTCTCTCTCTCTCACTCTCTCTCTCTCTCTCTCTCTCTCTCTCTCTCTCTCTCTCCTCCACACTCTCACTCTTCCGAACGACTAGCACCTAAATTGGCAAACCGCCACCCCTAGCACACCACCCAATTGGCTTCAAATACCGCCAGTATTTGCTCAAAACTTGTCTTTAATGCAATCACCCTAACGCTGTGTCACCACCTCTCCTTTCCGAAAAATATTTCGATGAAACCGAGATTTGGCCATAAAGGAAAGGACAGGTAAAACGACTGAGGTTCCCTAATCTGACCCGTAATAAGGGAACTACATGTCAGCGGCCCCCATGATGAGATAAAATACCTCAGATAACGCGACCTTCCCCGTTCCGAATTGTCGCAACACCCAAACCGTAAAGGTAATCGAAACCTCCCCATCTTCCCAGGACGCACCCAGTATTGTGTTCAGTTGCCCCAGATAAGAGTTTTTAACTATCCTCCACCCCCGATTATAAAAGATGAGCCGACTTGCAACTAACGCAGGCCAGCTGTGGTTCCTAGAAGTGATTTTTGATAGGCCAATTTCAGAGTTTGGAATCCGAGAAACGTCACTGAACGCTCACCAACTGAACTGTGGCCTTCTGCCGATAGTACCCTTATAACCCAAAAAGTGAGGTGATGTCCCCCCCCCCTCGCAGTTTTCCTTGTCCCTAGCTATTTTCCCATGAGATCCCTGTCTGTTCTAATTTAGTAATCAGGCCGTGAGAGGCTGCATAGGAACCAGAATGATGTTTTACAAAGCTAAAGATTAGACCAAAACGAAGAAAACCATTACAATGAATCTTGTGGAAAGCGAAAATGTTTAGTTAAAAGGCAGGATGCATTGATAAAATGAAAGATGTTTAGCCTATGTTCGTCCCTCAGCGGGATACCTATTAGTACCATGTTGATAGCTCACAACACCATAATAGAATATAAACCCCTGGAAAACGGTATAGCTTTGTCAGGCTTGTATTACGAAGGTGGGTCTCCATCAGATGAACTGTCGAAACTGTAATAAATAGTTGTAAAGGAAAGTCATAGTAAATCCAATAGGCCCATCACCGACCATTTATATGTTGCTTGTGAACCTTAATATAACGGACGTCTTCATTTCGTGCCTGGAGCTGGGAGAGAAATAGACTTATGTGTTTACCTTCCTCTACCAATTCTCTAAAGACTGTCTTTTCGAACTCATTTAAGGGTACGACTGTCGGAGAAAAGAAGAACCGGATGTGGGAGCACGTGGCCTGACTGCAGATCTTGGAACACCTGCGACGTTGGCCGAGGCGAGACCGCGACAGAAAGGAGCTGCAGGACGAGGCACTATTTTCCGACAAAGTGAGAGGAAAGGGCTAACCTGATGCCCCTGCTCAATGTTCAAATATGTGCCGAAAAGTCCTCGCTCTCTGAACTCAGTCATGAGCCCGCCTACCTGGAATTCTTCGCCTCCTGGTCTGTCCCCGTTCTGGCCCTGCTCCATCCCCCTTTTTTCTCCGACCTACCCTATGGACTACTTACACACTCTTCTTCCATCTGAACTTTTTGACTATCGACTCCAAAGGACACAGGGCGAAAGGGACCTTTTTGACCGGGAAAGCAAGAAAAAGGTCATGCCCTGCAACGCGGAATCTAGAATAGAGCTGGACCCATAAGCTCCACCGCCGGTGCTCCACAGTGCCAACGGAAGACGAAAACCAAAATGCTGAGAACTCGCTAACTTCGAACATTCCTTAATTATCGTTTCTACTATGTCTCATTTCTCTCCCAGCCACCAATGTATTGACTATGCTCCAACCAAATATATACGGAGCCTGTATAATATAATAACCTGTCAGTTCACATTATGCAATGTACTCACTGCTCCCACTACAGAATCGTTTTTGTATTACATTTCTATGACTTTCCTGCAAACAAGTTTATCAAAATTTATCAATAGGCCCGCCTCCGAAAACTTGAGATCTTAAATGTAATGTTTACGACTCCTTCACCTGGGTTCCTACTGCTTTTCCTTATGCCCACCATAATAGACCTGAATAGAAAATGAACCAGCAAGATGTCTTGAATATGTTAAAGGGAGGACTGTGGAAAATTAGTACGGTTTGGTGAACATCTTTGCGCCATCTTGCCTTCCCCCCTGATGCCACACTTTTTCGTGCGCGCCCGCCATTTTAAAATGCCTTGATCAGAACAGCCCTCTTTGCATGCCACTGGCCCCCGACATAGCCCTTCGCCCTCACCAAGCCTGCACGCTGACCAACCCCCCTGCTCGCACCTGCCTTGAATCATAAACCCCTCTTCAGCGCGGCTCTGCCTCTGAACCTCATCCTGTTCCCAGCGCAACACCTCCCTTCTTTCCTTTCATGGTCCCCGGCCCTTTGATGCAAACCCCTTTTTCCGCGTGTGCTCGCTTGTCTTCCTCGCTCCCAGGCCGACACCCAGCTCTGCCGATACTATTCCTTGCCCCTCCCCGTACAATAGACAGCTTCCCTCATCAAAGGACCCCCGAGTTGATCAAAGCCCCCACCCCATGAGATCCGATCGAACCCCGCATTCCATGAATTGGCGGAATATCCGGCTGCGCGATAATCATCACCTGTTGTGACCAGGGTGGGGACTTCTACTGTAAATATGTGTGGGAACGGGCCCAAAGGGGGGGATTCCGGGAATGCCTTTCCGTACATCAAAGCATTGCCATGAGTATGTAAACTGTAATAAAACCACAAAAACCTGTATATAAGGGGCCAGGCCTCAGAAATGAGTTAGAGCACCTCATGACGATACCTGCTGTCTGTTTTGTCGTGTTCTCCTCCGGAGAGAATAAAACCTTGTTTCCTGCTTTCCAGTCTCCAGCGCCTGCCTCTTCATTGATTAATAATTCGTGGGTTACAGAGGCAATACCGCCGGGCAAATATCGATTGTCCCTGACCCAATTTCACAATTCCCCTATTGATTAAAACTGACCAGGTAGGCTTTGTAAAGGGTAGGCTTGCTGCGGATAATGCTCGCATGTTTGCAAATGTTATTTCTCATGGCAAACATTATGGTTCCCCCCTTGCAGATTTGTCATTGGATGCGGAGAAAGCCTTCGATCGTATTAATTGGCAATTCATGTTCCTTTCCTTGAAATGGTTTGGGTTTGGCCCCTCTTTTATTTCCCTGGTTAAACTTCTTTATTCAGCTCCCCGGGCTAGTATTTTTGTCAATAATCAATTTTCCAAATTCTTTCCCTTATCCAGGGGAACAAGACAAGGTTGTCCTCTCTCCCCTTTACTTTTTATTCTTTGTCTGGAGCCCTTCTTGGAAAGAATTCGTTCCAATCCTCTAATAGCTGGTTTTAAATCCTCAGCCATTGAGATGAAGATCTCTGCCTATGCGGATGACATCTTGGTCTATATGGCTAATCCAGAATCCTCTCCCACCATTTTTGAGTGAAGTTAGTTTATACTCCGCTGTTTCTGGGTATAAGCTTAATTTATCCAAAACAGAGGTCTTACCCTTAAACTCCTCATGTTTCCAATACATGTTTGCATCAACTGATTTTGCTTGGTGTCCTTCAAAACTCAAAATATCTAGGTATATGGTTTTCCCCATCGCTTGTCGATACCCTTAAACTCACATTTGCCTCTCTTACTAAGAAAATTGAATCTCTTCTTCAGACTTGGTCCCCATTATTTTTATCTTGGTGGGGCAGATTAGACACCATCAAAATGATGAACACGCCTCATGTACTCTACACTGTCTCCATGCTCCCCATGAAAATTCCGAACTCATATTTTATTAGGTTGAATTCCATTTGTTCAAAGTTTTTATGGGACAATAAGCACCCCGCATAGCACTACACAAATTGATACGCCCTAAGAATGAAGGTGGGGTTCGATTCCAGGATTTTAAAACTTACCACACTGCTTTCCTTATTAAACAATCCTTTTCCTTAGCTTTTGATTTTTCTGATACCCCTGTCCCTAAATGGATTACATTTGAGCGCTCGTTGCTGAAGGATTTTCCTTTTCAACACACAGTTTTTATGTTCAATTGTTCATTCCTGACTAAACACCCTGTATTAAAATACTCCCAAATAATATTACATAACACATTTGCCAAAGACTTGTCCTCTCTCCAAAGTTTTTTGTTATCTAGCGTATGGTATAATAAACATCTTAAGTACAAGGGCAAATCTTTCTACTACAAGCACTGGAAAGAAAAGGATGTTGTATTTGTTCACCAATTTTTCTCTAATAACTCCATTATTCCTTTTTCTGAAATGCAAGTTTTGTTTAACCTTCCTGCTGCTTATATCAAAGAATACAATATCATTACTACTGCTTTATCATCTCACTTGTTAACCCTTCCTGCATTTGATACTCTCCCTTCTTTATCTCCTTCCTCCCCTTTATATCCCTTGTTTTCACTGCAACAACCTAAAGCTGCCCTAGTTTATAAATTATTATTGTCAATTGCTCAGGTTAGACCTAAATCTATTACTGAAAGTACTTGGGAAATTGACTTATCTATTTCTCTACCTGTTGATGTATGGGACCGTTTATGGAGTAAATTGTTTAAGATTTCAGTTGCTGCTCGTATTACACAATGGTTATTTTTTATCTACCATAGAGTTGTTATTACTCCTGTGAGTATTGCTAAGTTTTCTCCATCCTCCAGTGATCTTCGTTGGTCCTGTGCTTTGCAAGCTGGTACACTCAAACATCAACTGTTTGATTGCCCCTCAGTTTTACATTTTTGGAAATATGTTTGGAATATTTGCATGCGCATGTTTCATTTTTCTGTTCCATTATCGTTTGCTACTGTATTTTTAGGATCTGACTCCGATGACCTTGATATTGTTCCATCAAGTGCAAAATTACTTGACTTGTTTATTGCTCTTGCTCTCGAAGTTATTCTGTCTTGTTGGAAAGATAACTCCAAACTGTCTGTTCACACTTGGTGGAATTTCATATGTGATGAACATCGAATTGCCATTGCCTCCTCTTCTTCTTCTGTACCCTTGAAAATTAAATCGGATCTTCCCTGGCTTCCCCTATCTAACTATTTATCTTCTCTTTCATCCGTCTAATTATTATATCCTCTTCTCTTCTTCTCTTTCTTTCTCCCTTTCCCTTCTCCTCTCTTCCTACTTCTATCTTTCTTTTCTAGCTTTCTTTTCTAACTTCCTTTCTCCCCTCCCTCCTCTCACTCCTAATTGATTTAATATTCATAGTCATTCTATATCATCTTTATTACTTTATTTGACTGATATATATGACTTGTTATAATTATCTTGTATGTTCTTAAAACATAATAAAAATTTCTTAAAATGAAAAAAAAAACACACACCTGTGAAAGGTGAGGCACTCCCCCGATTGGACAGTGGCGCTTGGCAACATTCCTCATTCTGACATACTGCTGCATCGGTCTGCATGTTGTGGCACTTATCTTTCCCATACTGACACGTAAATCCCAATAAAGTCTACGCACCTTCACTTGTATTCAACTGTGATGAGTGATGATTTGAATGACAATGTGTGTCTCAATGCCTATCTGGGTCATGGCCATACTTCCGCATTGATATGAGTACCCAGTGAGTACCTTTATGTGGAATTACTGTCCCATCATACATCCATACTTTCATTCAGGTTTGATTATGGCCATGGCACATCTGTGTGAATTGTAATGTTTATTCACATTCAGTTGAGTGTTGTAGCTGAACCAGTACAGGGCCATGCAAACCCCACTTTACATTGTTGGCCTGTGGAGGGCCAGAGCCCTTTCGGGATTGACAAGCTCATAGGGAGTGGAAGACTACAGTCCCGAGTGTGTTTACTGTGTCACTGGTAACCAAACAAATTATGGCAGTCCATGTCAAGGTCTGTGCAGGGGTGGCGTCTCATGGATGCAGCTGGGCTGCCCTGCTCCGGGAGGTGGTGTGCCGGAATTGTCCCTGAGCTGTTGCACTGCATCGGTGTAGATGTTGGCGAAGTCCTCTTCATCATCAGTGCTGATTTGTTGGCTCTGCTCTGCAGGAGCTGTTGATTCTCCCTCTGCAATGTGAAGGGGAAATGCAGATTGACATTGTGTTCACATGTATGTTCACGCATTGTACAGGTTTACTGTCAGACTGCATGGCAATGTACACTGTGACTGTTTATGAGGAGACGCCTATTTGAAGCAGGATACTTGGCATTTCTACACCATCAGGGTTGTAAGGTTGTACGTGTACATTGTCATCTCACGGTTTCCTGCTATGCCACATGCGAATGGCCATGTTCTGAACACAAGCGGCAGCAGTTGTGTCCTCCGTTCTGTTGTGGAAGTGTTGCAGTTTGTACCACATTGTTGTGGATGTTGGGGTGCTCCGCATCTTGTGTGTGTGTGCTGCATTGTGAGTGCGTTGCCCCTTTGGCTCTGATTTGGCTGGCCCCTATCCCTTTCATGCGGTGTGCCTTACACTTCTGCGCTCATTAAGTGCTGAGATGTTGCAGACTTGAGTAAATTGGGCTCTTGGTCAGAGTTGTGACTCTTGGTCATGGTTTGCCCGCAGATGTGCTATTCTCACTTGTGCATGTGTGCCATTGTGCCCATCTCCCCCCGTCCTCCCAGTCCATGGTCATTACTCACCCTGTTGCTGTTGGCTCGGGTCATGTTGTGCAGTGTCCGGTCCTCCAACTCCCGCCATCATCTCCCCAATGATGGTCCCATGCTGGTCCTCCGTGGGGGTTGTGGGATTTCTGGTAGTCCTCTGTACTTGCTCCGGCTACCGCATTGTTGCTTCACAGTTGTATGTGTTTTGTCTGTGTTTTTTGTTGCAGCTTTTATAGTGATTTTTCCTGCATGACTTGTGGGACTTGCAGGCGTAGAGCTGCTTATCACTGCATTTTTTCTCGCAGTTGGGGCCATCACAGATTTTTTCACATTCGGGTTCAGATTTTTTCTCCATCCCGGCGATTTTATCGCAGGCATTTGACGCGTTATCAGGAGACTATCGCATGTGTTGTGAATATGACGTTGACACAGAGTTATTTTCCCGCGATGGACGGCGATATGAGTAATTGCGTTAACTGATTTTGGCGATGATTATCACACATTCTTGAGAATATCCCCCAAAGAATCTAGAGAATGAAATCGGAAATACACTTCTAAAAGGCCTACAAATTTAGATGGATGTCTTGCAACAACAACATCGGCTATAATGTTAATGACGAATGAGCTCTACAGTGTATACAAGCGGTGATTTTATTACCAGATGCATGCTGATTCAGAAAGTTCCTTAGCTGCACTTTCTTTTCTGTACAGACATTCACCCTATGGAACTCCCTTCTTACACCAAGAAGGATCATCAAAACCTACTTATAATTCCAGAAATCAGTAAAGACTTGGCTCTTTCCCAGCCCATAAGATTTCTGGCAGAACCTTTACATGTATATGCAACCAGCTATTCCTATATCTCACTCTTTCACCCTCAGGCATAAAGGCTCTTGCAAACCAGCTGGGGCACAACATTTAACACTCTACCAAACCTAACACATGGGACATTTCAACATTCAAAATAGACTCTTCAAATCATGCACAACAACTGGAGTAGCCACTTACTTGACCATCTAAACAGAGCTTTGGGTGAAATAAGGGTATATAGTGCTATAGAAGTGATCCAAAGCAGACAGTACATATTGTGCTGCTCACAAACCTACGTTTGCATGTGTAGATCTAATCACATGTAGATCTACACCTATACCATGGTGTGAATCTCCTCATTGAGAGAATTCACCATGTATAAATGTACACCAAGAAGTAGACTTACAAGTCTTCACTCTCTCAAAAGAGAGGATTGAAACTCCTATGACTGAATTTAAAAGTGTAGAGTTACCTTTAATAATCAGTGACTGTTTGTGGAGATCTCTGCAACTAGGGTGGAGCACTACCTATAGAAAGTGCTATGGAATTTTAAGCAAATTAATTTTAAAGTAATACAAAATAAATATAGTAGTTTTTTCACGAAAAATAATTGAAACACATTTCTCCAGCTCTTGTTCATTCAGGATTATCACATTAACAAGGGAATTCACACCTGCACTAAAAGTTAAAATGTACATACGTTTTGAATTACTTTCATTTTCTACATTTTATTTAAATCCTCTTTAACCAAATCAAATTATCAAAATGCTGAATTTCTACCCCCCACCTTTACAGCATCAAACTTGGATGCAAGTTATGCATTCTTTTCTTGCAATTTCGTTCAACACATCATTTCAAATAAATTGTACTAACATGATTTTATCTGTATTACATATTTCATTTTATAAAATGATTTCATAATGAAAATATTTAAATAAAGTGTTATTTAAAATACTAATTAACCTATTTTAATATATATGTTTTCGTATGTGTTAGTGTGATTCTCTGCCGTGCTGATTTCCTTGGGAGTGTGTTGCAGTACCAGTGGTTGTCTATATGTGGTGCTTCACTTACTCCAAGGCTGGGCTCAACCATGTTTAACCCTGTTTTTTCAGAAGCTCTACTGTAGTAGATTTTTACAAAAAATGTGATTTGTATTTGGGTTACTCTTTTGTGGGTATGTCCTTTGTATTAGCATGTCCCTCACTAAACATCTCTTCAATATACCTTAACCCTCACATGTTTTTAGCAATTATTTTTTATTTTCCCAGCACTCTCTCTTGCCTCCTACATTTATTACTAAACAATATACTTAAGTGATTGAAGATGTCCACCACTGAGGTCTAGACGTCTGTACAGAAAAGATCAGACAGGTAGAAGTAGGGATCTCTGACACAGGTTTATGAATAGTATTTTGAAGTATGTAAAGTATTACTAATTTATATACACCAAAACAGATTTTGTGACTAGGCCCTATAGTGAGCCCAGTAACAGAAGCATCTAGACATAGAAACAATGATTCACAGTTTAGACTGCTTTGTAAAAAGTGCTGAAAATGTAATGAATGCATGAGCAGGCCTGAGGTATTATTTCCAGATGTACAATAAAGTCTGTGCATCCATTGTGGATAACCAGTTTATTGTGACAGAACATGCTCATTGCTTAGAATGTGTGTTCTGACAGAACACAGTAGGATGAATGGGCTTTTAAGGAATTTATGAGCTGGGCAGCAGCTGAAGAATAATTATCAAGGTAGTAAAGATGATAGCTGTTCCCCATGAGTATCTTTCCTCTGAGGGCCTTTCCTCTCTTACAAGAAAGAGAGAGGCTGTAGCCTCACAGGCTTTTGTCACTGATTGTTATTCACTTCCTCACACTGACCTTATCCAAACAAAATAATCTCTTTTCCTGGCACCTCAGACTCGCGTCTTCATAATTCTGTTTTCGCTGGCACACTAACAGCTCCTTCACCCAAAAACCCTAGCATACTTTTCAACCCTACTATGCATCTGGAATCATTTATAAGTGAAACTGCATTGCTGCTAGATAGCAAGTTTTGAATACACATTATATTCACATATTATATTCCTTTTCATTTAGCCACGTTACTGATCACTGCATTAGTGATTAGCAAACTTGACTATTGCAGTAATCTAGTGATTGGTCTCCCCCTTTATCCTTTCTCACCACAGATAAAATCCTACATTTGTTACATGGATCTTATATAATGTCCATATACACGCCCCTTGCTTGCTTTATTGCCATAATACAGCGCTCTACACAAGTTACTTATGTAGTATTCAAAGCCATCTATCTCTCCAAACCAGTCATCCTTTATGCCCCCAATCACAATTTACGCTCAACCAGTCAGGAGCTCATTGTTTCACTAAAACTCCTTGTGATGCGCTGAAGCTCTGGTCTCAATAAATCACATTTTCAGCTGTTTTTCATGGAATATTCTCATTCGATGGGGCGAAGCTTGGCCAGGCTGCAGGAAGACTGTTCTCTAGAGAGCCTCAGCTGGCCCAGCCCAACAGCCTTTCTCTAGCCGCCGATCTGGGGGCTGCATGCGCCCTCAACGGTCCACTACAGTGCCCCCAACTCCAGGAGCACCTATTGGACTGATTTGGCTGCTGCCGAGGACCCCGGCCAGATGTGGCATGAGAAGAGGGATGGGGGAATACTGACTGTGGGCCCCATGTTGTTCCTGACGGGGCTTTGCGCGCCCCCCTCACCTGCCATTACGGTAGTAGCTGGCGCCTCTCAGAGGCCTGCTGTGCTGTGTCGGCCACCCAATTTTAGGGCCGTTCACTACAAGCTGAGCTGGGTGGAGTGGGGCCTGCCTACTGTTTGTTAGGCTTGAGGTGCAGGGCACCTGCTGCTGTTTCCTCTGACTGGCTGCTATTATCAGGGTCAAGTATGTGCACATACGCTGACGGCCGGCATCTGGAGTGTATAGCCGTGGAGCCTAGATCTGCGGCATAGGACATGCAACGAGGGCCAGACCAGTACTAGCGGTGAGTGCTGCCACCCTGGTCACCCCTCACTTACCTGGTACAGCAGCTCATATGTGGTGGCTGTCTCCTCATGTGAACAGCCTTGTCCCTTGGAATCCAGCATTTGGCTTAGTGGAGTGACAGAACGGGACCGAACCGGCTGCTTGATTTTACGCCAACAGACGCGATCCGAGGCGGCTCTGTAATGATCGGGCAAGACAGTCACCAAGACATAGACATAAAGAGCTCCAGTGGATGTGAAATTGAGCCTGAAGGCTATCGATGCAAAGCTGGACCTCCTCAACAATCGCCTTGATCACGTCAAGCAACGTGTGGACAAGCATAAGGACAGACTGGATCATCTGGAGAATCGCGTCTCGGACTTGGCTGATACACATGTAGACTCCAAGGAACAACTATTGAAGATGGACAGGGTGCTGGAACTCATAAAGGCCATAAACGAAGACCTTGAAATGAGCTCCCGTCACAACTATCTGTAGATCATGGAAGTCCCGGAGTCCACTGCCATTACCAAAATGGAGGACTTTGTGGAGACCATGCTGCTCAAATCGTTTGGGGAAAGACTGTCTTCATCGCTAAGTGTGTGCACAGCTTGCTGAAGTTGCGGCCCCCACCGGGCACGGCAGCTCGCCCCACAGTTGCACAGTGTGACAAAGTGCCCTTTTTCTTGCATGGTATGCCCCCACTTTTTGCTGAATTGCTGATGTTCTTTGACTGAGTGTGCCCTGGGCTCCTGCTAATCAAGCATCCAGGGCCTATGTACCTTCCCTAGAACTGCATTGAAGCCTAAACCCAATTGGCATCTCTGGCTACATGATAGCCCCTGGTAAATAGTACCACAGGTACCCAGGGCACTGTGACCAGAAAAGGTCTCTAAGGGCTGCAGCACTTATTGTGCCACCCTTAGAGCCCCTGTACCCTAACACTCACACTGCCTTTTCAGGCTAAGTGTCTTGGTGCAGAACAAAGTGAAGAGTAGACATGGCACACATCCCTGTGTGCCATGCCCACAAACCACTGCCCTGGCATACATCAGTCACCCCTCGAGCTGGGTGCCCTATGCCATTGGTGAGGGTACAGGTGCAGGAGCCCTGTGCCCCTACAGTACCCAGGTCCATTCCTGGGCACTGCAGTTGCAGGGCTGCTATTAAGAGTATATGGTGCTAGGAGTTTGTCATTACGAACTCCACAGCACCATAATGGCTACACTGAAGACTGGGAAGTTTGGTATCAAACTTCTCAGCACATTTAATCCATACTGATGCCAGTGTGGGATGTAATGTAAAATGCACCACAGAGAGCAACTTAGAGATGCCCCATGAAACTCAACCAACTTCCTGTGACCTGACTGAGTGGCTGCTTAGGCTGCCACCACCAGACATGTTTCTGGACCCCTGGGATGGGCAGGGTTAACGAAGGAGAAGCTTCAAAGGCATGCCACCTTTGTGAGCCTCTCCAGACCATTTGCTGCTTTTAGCAACTGGTCCCCACTGGTTCTACCCCCCCCCCCACTTTGGGCGGGAGAACCAGCGGGAAACACACGTGAGGAAGAGAGGTGTGCCCACCTCTGCCAACTCCACCCCTAAGGCGGGGGAGGGGAGGTGAAGCACAGACTTTAGTCCCTGCCATCTTGAGGATGGGGGACCCGGTCAACCACGGACAGGCTCCTGCCCCCCTCCCACTGGAGAGTGGCAGAATAGGGGGTGTACTCACCCTAGGGAAGGGACCCATTGGTCCCTGCCCTTTACCTGCATGTAACACCCCTAAATTTAATATTTGGGGGGCACCCTGAACCTTCCTTCCTCAGATCCAGAAACCATAAGAAAAGAAGATAAGAAGAAGGATGAAAAGCCGTGCAGAGCTAACAAGAGGACAACGCCCACTGACTAGGCCCCAGCCCTACAGGCCTGTCTCCCCTCGAACCTGCTCCTGCGAAATCCCATTATGTCCTGCAGCCAGCAACCTCAAAAACCCCAGAGGACCTGCCTGCCTTCACTTCAAAGACTGAATCTCCTGTGAACACCGAACTTGTTCAAACAGCAGCTTCTGGTGCCAGCCAGAACCGCAAATCCAGCCCACACTGCACCCGCCGAACCCAGTCCGAGCTCGCATGGAAACGTACCACCAGGAGGTCCCCGGCGCCGATCCTGACCCGATTTCCGGTGACCCTTGACCTGCGCCAGATGATGCCTGCAGCCTCAATCCAGAGGACCCCCTTACCGTGACCAGAACGGGTAAGAAAATCAGATGTCCCAGGGCACCCGTGCAATCGACGACTCATGGCCTTGTGTACCCAAACCAACGGTGCCTAACCAACCCTCAACATCCCAACTTACCCCTTGAAGTGGTGGTCGCACCTGGAAGATCCTCGTCCCCGAGCCTGCAGTGTTTCTTTGTCCTAGAGGATCTCCACTGGAAACAACAGGGCAACCGACCTCAAAACAGCACCCTGCACCCGGCTGCCCTAGTGCCACTGAAGGTGCACCTTTAGTGCTACTTTGGTCCCCAACTTGCCCTGAGCTAAACCCTAGGATCTTTGCTCCCACAGCCTTGTGGTTTGCTTTCCAGCACCCACCAACCGGAGGCCCCCTATCCTCCACAGGATAAAATTGGGCCTCAACACTCCCCACCCGGCCGCCCTAGTGTGCTAAGGGTGCACCCCCTTTTGTACCGCTTTTGGCCACCATAAGTGTAGCAGGGTATGCTCAGACGTGAGTCCCTTGCTCACTTTGCCACTGGATTCAAGCAAGCCGGGCTGAAGACGGCTGGAATGCCAGAAACCGGTCCTCGGAAGCTTGTTTCCGGTCCAGGGAAGATTTGGCTTGGCTGTTCGGGCTGGACTGTTCCCATGAGGCACAGGGTCAGACTGATTTGCATATAGCCATGTCTGAACTGGGGTGGCAGAGTGGGCTAAAGAACGGTGATGGATTAAACCCAGATCTTTTGACTGGGTGTGAGTGTTTGATTGATTCAGATGCTCCGTCCATCACCACCCCCTTTAGTACCGCTTTTGGCCACCATAAGTGTGGCAGGGTATGCTCAGACGTGAGTCCCTTGCTCACTTTGCCACTGGATTCAAGCAAGCCGGGCTGAAGACGGCTGGAATGCCAGAAACCGGTCCTCGAAAGCTTGTTTCCGGTCCAGGGAAGATTTGGCTTGGCAGTTCGGGCTGGACTGTTCCCATGAGGCACAGGGTCAGACTGATTTGCATATAGCCATGTCTGAACTGGGGTGGCAGAGTGGGCTAAAGAACGGTGATGGATTAAACCCAAATCTTTTGACTGGGTGTGAGTGTTTGATTGATTCAGATGCTCCGTCCATCACCACCCCCTTTTGTACCGCTTTTGGCCACCATATGTGTGGCAGGGTATGCTCAGACGTGAGTCCCTTGCTCACTTTGCCACTGGATTCAAGCAAGCCGGGCTGAAGACGGCTGGAATGCCAGAAACCGGTCCTCGGAAGCTTGTTTCCGGTCCAGGGAAGATTTGGCTTGGCAGTTCGGGTTGGACTGTTCCCATGAGGCACAGGGTCAGACTGATTTGCACATAGCCATGTCTGAACTGGGGTGGCAGAGTGGGCTAAAGAACGGTGATGGATTAAACCCAGATCTTTTGACTGGGTGGGAGTGTTTGATTGATTCAGATGCTCTGTCCATCACCACCCCCTTTTGTACCGAAGGGTGCAATTCAAGCACATCACTGACCCTGGGAGACCCTTGAGTCTAACCCCTGAACCTTAACTCCCACAGTCATTTACTTACCTGCAAAACGATAACCTGTTTTCCCTCCGTAGGATAGCATTGACAATTTTCCCTCCAAAAAACATCTAAGTGTGGAGTTTTGAAATCTGAAAATATTCTTTAAAAATCGCACGAAGAACAAAAACACATTTACCCACCTGTTTACAGGAAATGTCCCAGTGCTGAATCTAGGCATCCAGCACTGAGTTAGAAAAAGTAACGTAAACGTTACCTGCCATTTATTGAAAAAGCCTATTCATTCCGATGTACTGTATTTATTAGTAAGTGTTGCATACTACTGCTCCCCTGTAAATCAAACAAAGTACAAGTTCGATTGCATTTTCAAACTGTTCTATATCCAGTAACTTATTACTGAAAGGTATGTAATGCTTACCTCCACAGACTTGTACTTGCTTGGTTCTAAAAAGAAACAACAGTATATTTTTTATACAAAAGAAATGGCCTTTAAGTTCCGTTCTTGAGTGTGTGAATTCATTTGCTGACTGAGTGTGTACATCAAATGCTTAACACTGTCCGCTGATACTGCCTTACTGCTCGACCAAGCTACCACTATTAGAGAGTAAGGTTCGATCTAACTTTAACCTCTGCCTACCTCTAGGGACACTAGGGGCCTCATTTTTGAAAATTGACGTATCGCTGCATGAAAACAGTGATGCAGCACTTTTAATTGGGCCCTCCTTGCGACATGCTGGATGCGTCATATTTACACTATGACGCATCATGTCTCGAGGAGTTACAGATAGGTCAGTATTTCTGACGATTCTGTGGGCGCAAAAATGACGCATTGCTGGAGTGTGTCAAAAAAGTGACGCAACTCCAGCAATGGCTGCTTAAAACCTGGCTGTTTGAGCAGTAGCATCACCCCCCTCTCCCCACCAGTGGCTTGAAACCCTCACGGGTGAGTAGCGCGCTTTGCAAATGTCGAGATAGAGCTAGATAGATGGGTCATTTCACATGGGCAAGTCCCATTTCAAATGTGCCTGCGTCAGTCTTACGCCTGCTGTGAAGCAGTCGTAAGACATTGACGCCTTTGCATCCTAGAAGTGGTGCTGTGAAATCTCCTAGATTTCACTGCGTCACTTCTACGAGGCTTACTTGTGTCAGAACACCCACCTGACGCAGGTATAATGTGGCATAGGGGTCTACCTTGATGCGTCACTTTGTAAATATGCTAAGAAAAACAAAAGGTCCTTCAAACAATTATAAGTAAAAAAACAATGAATATAGACCAGAATCAGTACTATATTCAATCAATCAATCAATTTAAGCTTATAAAGTGCCTGGTTGCACAACCCGTGCAACCAGCTGAACATTTGAATTTAATAAATTCAAAAGCAATCGTTTACGATAAATCAGAACGGGCGGGTTCCCTTGTTCATAACAAACATCACTTTGTAAATATGACGCAACATAACGCATTTTTTGCGCCGTTGGTACGTCACAAAAAGTGACGCACCAGCAGCACAAAAGTGACGCAAGGGCTCATAAATAAGCCCCAATGACTTTATACACACTATACCTCAGTTTGGGTAGTATATATAGAGCCAGTTTCTTACACACAGCTTTTGAACTACAGAGACTGTGATGCGGTCTTGAGCCTTGCAGGTGAGGGGGGTTCCATCCAATATCAAGAGAATACCCTCTCTTTCTACCCAATTTCATGTTGTCCATGAAAGCTGCTCACCGTGAATTCTTACCAGCCAAAAGGATCCTCCAGAAAGCCAAAATTCCTTATGCATGACTGTACCCACCCAAATTCAGATTACTCTGAATGGCACAGATCTCAAATACGTTCTCAAATTCACCAAGCAGGCTGCCAAAGTATCACGTTCGCCCCAGAACTAACCGCAAGCTGCAGATTAGAAGCTATTAAGCGATAATGATTGATCATCTGTCTTGTTTATTCCTGAGGGTTACAACTTTGCTTCTTATCCCTTTATCACTGCTACTGTTTTTAAATGTTCTCATTATATGGCAAGTGGACATGTACTGGTGTGCCTTTATTGCTATTCTTGACATGCGGTTATAGTGGTGATCCGGTTAAGCGTGTCTATAATGCTCATTCCGCTCCCCTTACTGATATCCCTCTTCTTCTGCCTCTCCATGACAGAGGTGCTGTGATGTGGATGCGCTCGCGACAGCTCGCGACATTCTTTAGAGGTATACTTTGAAGACCAATTTATTCCACTGTTTGAAGCCATGTCCTCCCCTACTCCTACCTTCCTAGTCACTCTCCTGTATTATCAACTCAGGGCAACTTGTGGCGCTATTCATTACATCTTCCCATCCCCCTACCTTCTCTCCCAAGCCTGGAACTTATCCATGCTTCCCCATCTCGGCACAAAATAATTACTAGCCGCTCTAACAGTATGCAAATTACCTTCCCGATCATCAGCCCACCGATATGCAGGGTGTGAGATGTAGACATCGACCCCCTCCAACAGATCAGCAGTGGGAGGTCTGCTGCGGACAGCTGGCATCTTGCTCTTCAAATTAAAAACTACGACTAGTGCATTTTAAATGTCTCTACCGCTTATACCGCACTCGATCCAGTTGTTCAGAATGGGGCTCGTCCTTGACCCCCCACTGCTTCCACTGCAGCTCCCCTCAAGCTTCCTATAGACATCTGGCATGGCAGTGTCTGAAAGTGGCGTCATTCTGGGAAGAGGTGCACAAGATTATACAAGGTTTACTGGGCACCTACCACCCTTAACCCCCATGGTAGCACTCCTGGGGTTCACCGCAGATATGCCTGTATCTAACCGTAAGCTCACTGTCATGCTATTGATATTAGGTAAACGTAGAGTGGCCACGAAGGGGACTGAAAACTGCTTCCACATGTAAGTATTCATTAAAAGATGTCACATATTGTCAGGGGCAACAATCTAATTACTGGAATTTAATGCCAATATGTTCCTGACCCAAAAATATATGGGGACCAGGTTTGCACTGTTTCCTCTTTTGTTTTTCTAGTCAGTAACAGGGACTCTGTCTTGATTGGGTTAAGATTCAGGGTCTAGACATCCAGGTCTGGTGGGTGTGCAGGCAATGTTTGTGGTGTTGGATGTTTGAAGCAGAGAAGACTCTCAAGTAGAGTTGTGTATCATTGTCATATTGGGGAATCTTGATCCTGTTACTTGTGAGAAGAGCCTACGCAGCTCCACATAGAGGTTGAAGATGAAAAGAGAAAGTTTGGAACACCTGGGAACTCTACAAGTGATAGGGTTTTGGGACCTTTCTCTGCCAAAAGGATGCCTCTTCATCTTTGACAGATGAGTCTGACCTGGGGGAACATACGGATAATTGAAACTGAGTTTCAGGACTACGTTTTCCAATATGCAAATCGGCCAAAACAGCGAGAGCCATGCCCACCAGGGGGCCACATATTCAATAAAAGAGGCAAACAAACAGGAAAAGGAGTCAGTACTTCATTTGTAAACAGCTCATGAAGAAGAGTATGTTTGACTTGAATCGCGTTGGCAAAATGAAATTAAATGAATACCGGGAAACTGGTGGCGATTGCTGAACAGAAGTCCGGAGGGACGGTGAGCTGTGTGTTCCTTCTTAAAGCTTTTGGCACTTTGGTGATAATATGACTACACGGCCGCCTGAGCCGTGGGGAAGAGAACCATCCCAGGGGAGGCTGTTATCGGGAACTGACTCCCGGTTAATTACAGTACAGCAAGCCAATTGTAATTGCGCACTTGCACTAAGTGACTGGACCTTACAATAAGGGAGAATAAATTGTTTTAATGGTCAAATGAAGATTACACCCACTTAGGGATAATTGAAACTCGTTTTCAGGACTGCGTTTCCCAATATGAAAATCGGCCAAAATAGCGTGAGCCAGGCCCACCAGGGGGCCACATATTCAATAAAAGAGGCAAACAAACAGGAAAACGAGTCAGTACTTCATTTGTAAACAGCCCATGAAGAAGAGTCTGTGTGACATGAAACGCGTTGGCAAAATGAAATGAATACCGGGAAACTGGTGGCGAGTGCTGAACAGAAGTCCGGAGGGACGGTGAGCTGTGTGTGTTCCTTCCCAAAGCTTTTGGGCACTTTGGTGATAATATATATATATATATATATATATATATATATATATATATATATATATATATATATATATATATATATATATATATATATATATATATATATATATACATATATATATATATATATACATATATATATATATATATATATGTGCGTGTGTATATAAATATATATATTTAAATTCTTTTTGTGAGAGCCTACGATGTGCATACAGTGGTTAGTTTGTGAAAAAAGAAGTGCTGGAGCTCTCATCAGGAGGGAGCTTGCACCAACCCATTTCTCCTGGTAGTGCTGGCTAAAACAGAACCAACTACTAACCTTTAAAGTTGGGAGAGGATGTGACCTAATGGTCAGAGCTGCTGACTTTGGAGCTGGAGAACCAGGTTCGAGTCTTGTCATCGGCTCAACATCCTGTGATTCTGGGCAAGTCCCTTTTCTCCCTGTAAATGAATGTGTCCTTAACTGGTGCTCATGAAAAGCACCGGTTTTGATGATTAAGTACTGGTTATGGACACCGGAAACCACTGGCTCAAATTAAGCACTGTCAATGCACACTACTACTGAGCTGCTCTCTTCTGTCTCATTACATCTCTATACATATTTTCTTTTCTTAATTTTCCATTCTAAAATTGCCTTCCACCATCTTGAAATTAAAGAATATTAAGAATTAAGAATAAAGTATAAAAAATTCATTCTAAAATGGCTGGCTTGCATGACCATGCGCATGCACACATGAACAATCACCTGGGCCCATCTTGGAATGATTTTTGTTATACTTTGGACAAAATCATTCCAAGATGGTTACTATGCATTTGCATCCATATTAATCAAAAAAAGCAATTCCAAGAAATTCTGTGGGGCTTGCATATGCGTGTGCCCAAGCACTGGTAGCCATCTTGGAGTGTGTTTTTTTAAACATACTTTGGAAAGAAATTTAAGATTTCCATCCACGTATTTGCATGGAAGCACAAGTGTGACCATATTCGAATGGTTTTGTCCATAAACTATGTCAAAACAAACAAGCATTTTCGAAGTCATTGACTGTGCACCCCCATTGAAAAGACAAGACCTATTGGCTTTGCCAATGATTGAATAGTTCTGGCACATCCACTTTTACATTACTGTTTCACACCATTGTATTCACCTTTGGCAGAGAGAATCCCTCTATTTTCCAACCTCCTAGCTCCAATTTAGCCATAAAAAGGAAAAGAGAAAGGTTGGGTATACAAATAGATGGAGGAATAAAAATAGGAAGCCATCCCTGATTTTCACTATGAGTAAAGATGAAAATATTTCAGGGGAGCCTTTGAAAGGAGCCTTCCATTATCATAAATAGAGTTCTGGGGGCTTTTTAAACAGATCATATGTGACTGAAGCACCATGGTCAAAGTATCCATAGCGTGCATTTTAACTGTCTGTTGTGCCTTTGCTTAGGTGCTTGGACAGCTAGGGGAAATCCCTTGAAGCTCAACAACTTTGAACTTTAGTTGGAGGAATTGCTCGCGAACCCAGTCAAGTCTAGTTAGGAATCTATAATTTCTCTTTCCTGTGACATAGGGGCCTCTAGCTTCAACCAGGATAAGGCACAGAGCAGGCACCATTACATTTCAAGATTTTTCCCTTGTGACTAATGTGTTAATCAGAGTACTCTTCAATCCACACCTCCCAATGTGATCTTGGTGCATGACATCCTAAAAGGAGACACTGATTCTCAGATACCTATGACATACATCTCCCACGGCTCAGGAAGCATTTTTACTGGGCTGGAGACTCCATTAGAATTCTACCTGATTCTGGACCTAGATCCAGAATCCCTAAATGTTTGACCTCATCAGCTGCTGGGAATGGACGCCAGAAATCCATGGCATAGAATTGCCTTGCCACTGGCTAACCACAAGAAAAAATGCAAACTATGGAAAGATCTGTCTTACAACTGAGGCAATCATGTTCTTCATCCTCTGTAGTGGGAGTGATCATAGGAAGGAGATTAAGAAGCTCCTAAGCACTTTAAGGTTTCTCATTAGGATTCCATGCAGCATGAGGTTTCTCTGCTAGATATGTGGGATGTAGGAGCTTCAGCTTCAAATGTGCAAGCTCTGGACTCTGTGCACAGGTGGGACCACTGTGGGATTCAGTGTTGGACTGGTAGCTGGCAGTCTAGCACTCTGGCTCTGCCAGATGGACTGGCAGTCTGTGGCCCATTTATTTGGTCCCATGGACTGTGACGAAATCAATGGGTCGGCAATTTCAGCCATTGGCTAAATTCACCATAAGAAATGCTATTCTGCCCTTCCACGAGGAGCACATAGACACACAAATTAGTTCCCTTACATGCCATTGACAACTTTAGCAATGTGTTCATCTTAATACCAAAAACATATTATAAGTGATGCTTTTTTAAAGATTCATGAGGGCTGGGAAGGTTTCTTAACATAAACGTTTTGCAAAGACCAGTACAAAGCAAACCATGGGCTGACAAGGCTGACAGGCTTGTTTTTGGTCAAGCTTGTTTTTTTTATTAATAAGTGCCTTCCTGGTGTATGGTTCTGAATTTGCTCTTGGGTGGGAGAAAAGAGCATTGGGCCAATGAAGGGAAAGTGATGGTCGCTAGGCAGGCAGCAAAGCAGAGGGGCAGCCACTCTTTCAGAACTCCGGTAGGCTGTAAAATTCTACCCTGGGGCAGTCTGCTAATAGGATATAGGATGCCCTTTACGGGTGGCCTCAGGGAGGGCATGAAGCAGGGTGTTACCACCAAAATTCTAGAGTACGAAGGCTTGAACAGAAGTTCTGAAGTTGATTTCTGAAAGAACCAATTTTGCTTTCTTTATAACAGAGAGCAGGTACCAATCCATCTTATTCTTCTTGGCAAAAGGCTGGTTGAGGGTGAGTCCAAGATACTTGCCATGTAGTAAAGGTGGGGTTCAAAGTCGTCAAGGTTCATATCACCTACCAGGATTGCAATGGTTCCTCTTTTGTTTTTCTAGTCAGTAACAGGAACTCTGTCTTGATTGGGTTGAGATTCAGGGTCTAGACATCCAAGTGTGGTTGGTGTGCATGCAATGTTTGTGGTGTTTGATGTTTGAAACAGAGAAGACTTTCAAGTAGAGTTGTGTATCATTGTCATATTGGGGAATCGTGATGCTGTTACCTGTGATAAGAGCCTATGCAGCTCTACATAGAGGTTGAAGATGAAAAGAGAAAGTATTGAACACTTGGGAACTCTACAGGTGATAGGGATCTTTTGGGACCTGGAGGTGCCCATGTGAACAAACTGGTATCCCTTATAAAGGCAGGAAGAGCACCAGTGAAGGTCTTTGCTGGTGAATCCCATTTGAGACTCCAGGGTGCATATGAGGATGGGATGGTCAACTGTGTCAAAGGCAGCTGAGTGGTCCAGCAATATCAGGAGGCAGGGGTCATCTTCATCTGTGGACAAGAGGGTATTCTCTATGTTGAGTAAGGTAACAGTCTCAATGCTGCAACATGACCTGAAGCTAGAATGATAGTCATGCAAGTAATGTTTAGCAGTGATGTCATCTAGAAGTTGATCAGAGCCTGCTCTTTCAATGATCTTGATCATAAATGGTAGATGAGTTGGGGGCTGGTAGTTGGCAAGGTCTTCAAGGTTTAAAGTAGATTTATTTAGGAGTAGGTGGATCTGGCTTGCCTTGAGAGCTACTGGGAATATGCCTTGAGTGACGGAGGCATTACAATGATAAGTGTGGGTGAAAAACCGCCCCGAGAGAGCTTTGATGAAGGATGATGGTAATATTTGATCTTCATAAGAACTCAGCAATGCATGTTGCCACACAGTGGAAGGCCCGTCACCTTGGTTTACTGGTCACATCTCTGTTGCTTATTGCTGTGCTTGTATTTTAAACTGTTACTAACAAGATGAAAACCTTGCCCAGATATTGTCAACACATATAAAAGTGACAAAATAATAAAGAGATACCATTACAAAATGTGCCACATTATACTGCATAATTTGCCTCTCTTTGACACATAATTTAGTCAAGCCTGCCACATACTTTGTCCTCCTCTGTTGGATAATTTCAGTGGACCTGGTCATAACTATCAAATTGCTGCAATTGTATGTGTTCACATTCTTTTGAATGGCCTCCCCTTATTCTGCCCTTCTTCTTAACTAGCCCAGATTTACTACTGCTAAAAAGTCCTCAAGGTGAACACAGGTTTCCACACAAATAAGTGGATTTCCACACAGAAACTATGATTATGTAAGTTTAGATTTCCCTTTCCTATATGCATTAAACTAGTTCTTAACATCCCTTTGAAGCACCTACAAACAACTTTGTAAATTAAGCAGTGATGTCAATGTTTTGCATGCTTAAATAACATTTAAATTGAAGTCATTAAGCTTTGGATCTCATAATCCCACTGAAAATAACTACATATCAGTAACAAAAGATAAACGACCCATCGATGAATGAAGCTTCAACACAACTGGATCAAAAGAAACAATCCTCAAGACAAAATACTCCTATAGAGACATAACAAAATATATGGATCTACAATTGAGAAAAGATAAAAAAAACCCTCTACTCTTTCCGTGCAATCCACAATGCAAAATGCTGCTGCTTCTCTGAACCTTGGCCACCGCACATCTTCATAAAAGTAATTTAACAACTTTAGCACCCATAATTGTAAAAAAATACATACGCCCGCTATTAAAGAAAACTAACCTGACCACTCAAGACCCTATTTTCTACTACACCTACAGCAAACTGACCATTCCTGTGCAAATGTGTGGTAAGAAATTCCTTCACCCAGATGTCACAAATCATTAAAGACTTTTGCCTTCTTTCCGACTTTCAAACTTGATTCCGTCCAGGTAGAGGCCCTGAATAAACTCAAATCTCAATCTGGGATGTCTTTAGAAACACAGTAGACCAAAATAAGGTTGCTGCCCTAATTCTCTCGAACCTTTAAGCGGTCTTTGACACAGTTGATAATAACACACTAACCCAAAGATTCAGGGTACAGTTCTCACATTGATTGGGTCCTACCTACACAATAGTACAAGTATCATCCATACTCCATTCTCTTCAAAACCATACAGCATAAACCAGAAGTCCCTGAAGGCTCAATAGTCTCACCCATGCTTTTTAACATCTATATGAGATTACTAACAGAAATGGGTAATGGTTTTCACTTCACCTGCTATAACTACGCTGACGTAACGCAGATACTTCTGAACTTGGAAAGTTGTCTCTGGGCCATTGACCAATGGATGATATAGACCTTTGCTCTACCGTGACACACCCCTCAAAATTCCAGCACAGAAGAAAAAAACCAGAGGTGGAACATCTTTCGCTGTTAAACAGCCAAACTATGGAATTCCTTACCAATAAACATAACATCTACAGATAAACATCAAAGCTTCAAAACAGTAGTCAAGAGCTGGCTTTTTCTTACAAGACCATGATACTCACAACACAACACTGTACCACAACAGTATGTGCAAGACATTAAAACCTCAGAATCATGCGTGTGTGTGTGCCATGTGTGTTTGCCAAAGGCTGTGCATGGCAGGGGGTTGGCCGTCACAGGACCCGGGGCTGAGCGTAGAGCTTGGCCACAGGCCAGGCCCTACGGCCAACCCCATACTGTGCATGGCTGAAGGACATGCATGGCAGAGTGTTGGCTGCTCGTGGGGGTTTGGGTTCAGGGTGTGGACACTGCCAACCCGATGCTGAGCATGGCCTTCGAAGGGGTAGGCCTAATTAGGTATGGTAACAAAATATTACTTTACATAAAACAAGCTAGACATTTACTGAAAAAAACAAATAGTAAAGTTAATTTATAAAGCAAAGCCAAAGGGGATGTTGGACGGAGTGTTGAACATTGCAAGCACTCACCCCCATCAACTGATCTCGGTTTAATCCATCATCATTCTTTAGCTCACTCCGCCACCCGAGTTCAGACATGGCCATATGCAAATCAGTCTGACCCTGTGCCTCATGGGAACAGTCCATCCCGAACTGCCAAGCCATGTCTTCCCTGGACCGGAAACAAGCATCCTGGGACCGGTTTCTGGCTAACCAGCCGTCATCAGCCAGGCTAGCTTGAATCTAGTGGCAAAGTGAGCAAGAGACCCACGTCTGGGCATACCCTACAAACTTAGGGCGAACAAAGCAAAACCAAAGGGGATGATGGATGGAGTGTTGTACATTGCAAGCACTCACTTCCAATCAACTAATCTGGATTTATCCCATTATCATTCTTTAGCTCACTCCGCCACTCCAGTCCAAACATGGCCATATGCAAATCAGTCTGACTCTGTGCCTCATGGAAACAGTCCAGCCCAAACTGCCAAACCATGTCTTCCCTGGACCGGAAACAAGCATCCTGGGACGGGTTTCTGGCTAATCTGCCAGTGATGGATTCAACCCAGATTAGTTGACTGGGGGTGAGTGCTTGCATTGTTCAACAAAACCTATACCAATCGGAGACTTGAACAAAGAGGGCTGATCAGGCAACCGCATGAAAGCAGAAAGGATCGAAAGGTACCTTTTAGCTGTGCCCATGGCAAGGCCTTGCAAGGGTCAGGGACAAAGCAAACATTTCAAGGTCAGAAAACTTGTCCTGAAGCGGGCCAATGATCCTGCCATGTGGTGCACCACCAGGAAGATCCTTTAATGGTCCAGCCATTTCCAGAGGTACAAGGCCCCCAGCTACAGGATTTGTAACCTACCCCATCCTATTTGTGGCAGTACTGCATGGCGGTGGTGTTGGCTGTGTGCACCCATTGATAGACGAAAGAAAAGCCTTCAGCACCACCTGGATGGAGCTCAGTTCCCGAAGTCGGTTCTGAGCTGGAGACCAGAAGTGTCTGATCTCTACTTCTCTCTAAAGGCCACCCCATTCCAGTAGTGATGCGCTAGTCACCACTGTCATCTCTGCATGGGGAAAGGAGAAGGGTCTGCTTCTGAACCAAACGCGGTTTGCATTGTAGGAAAGTAGAATCAGCTTTCATGGTTACTTTACCCCCACTTTCCGCTGGTCTCATTATGTTTTTCTGACTAGTCCGACTTGGATCCTGCTAATCAGGACCCCAGTCTTCCCTAAATTGGATCATGGTGAGTACTTCGGTACACCCCAGATTGGCTACTGGTGTAATCTTGTAAGTCCCTAGTATAAGGTATTAAAGTACCCAGGGCATAGTACAACAGGGGTCCCCCATGGGTAAAAGCATATAATATGCTACCATTGGAGACCACTGACTACAGACCTTCCATTGAAGCCTGTGTAAGCTGGTGCTAGCACCACTTATAGCAGATTTAAGTTTTCTTATATCTGAGGTCACTGCACCTTAAAACCTATAGGTCACCCCTGAGCCAGGCCTTTCAATCCTGAAGGCAGGGTGCTTGGTTATAAGTGTGAGGGTGCCCGTGCATGAGCAGGGCATACCCACTATCCACGGAGTCCATTCTCCCAGATGGTAAGTCCACCAACCCTCTCGAAACATAGAGTGGCCATGCGTCATTACGTGATGGCTAACTCTAAACTGGCTGTAACGAACCCTGCGGTGTTTGGTATCAAACATGTTGGAATCATACCCCAACACCGTAAACGGTGTTGGAGGCATGATTCCATGCACGGTGGAGCCTACTGTGGAAGCCCCCGTGCTCCCGGTACCAGTCTTCTAGACCCAGACAGCAAACTATGGCTGCTGCCGTCCAGAGACATGATTCCACCCTCGTGCTGCTGAGCCAAGCTCGAGCAGGGGAAGGAAGGACAGTAGGATTCCTGTCACAGGGAGGTGTGAGACAGTGGAGAAGTGTGGCTCAGGGGTTAGAGGCAGCAGACCCGGAAGCTGAGATCGGTCCTGGACCAGGGTTCAACTCCCCGCCTCGGCGGGTCTTGGGCTAAAAATTCCACGGACTCGATAATTCTCGCCCCGGTGCCTACTCGACTCACGGGTTCACACTCTGCGACTCTGGGCAATAGCTTGCTTAATCTCCACTACGGCCCCTCGCGGCGGGATGCCTGGCTTTCACCTTGTGGATACCCTGCCGGGGTTATCTCACAGAGGAATACCAGGACGGGTTCCCTAAGCAAGCGCCGTGAGACCCCTTTGCGGGGGTGATACGTGCGCTATATAAGTAACCACGTTTACGTTTACGTTTTACCACCTCCCAGACCGGACTTAGTGTATTGGGCCAGGGTGAGGGTGCTTGCCTGCACCACTAGATTGCTTTGAAGGGCACATTTGGTGCCCTCCTTCCACACTCCAGTTGGAACCAGTTCAGGAAGCCGTTGGCTCCCGCTCTGGTGTGAAACTGGACAAAGGACATGGGAGTATCCTCCCCACTGTCCAGCCCCTCCAGTGGGAGGGACCCCTGAATCATCCAAACCCTTTCCTTAGGGTACTTAAGGGCTTACCTGGGTGGTTCCTTAGATTCATCGGGAGGTAAGATTTAGATCCGAAACCACTTCATCTCCACCGTCTGGGAACTTTGAACTTCGCTGGACTTCGCCATGGGAACCAAGACTGCAATTGGGAAGACACCTGCTGCTCCTGGTCTCATCGTCCTGCCAGTCATCTGCATCATCTCTGTCTGTGCTACATACAGTCTCTTCTACAGGCCTGTGGACATCCAAGACACCCGAAGGCATCCCCCTTGGAGTGAAAGAGTCACTCCCTTTGCGCCTGCAGGCACCGCAACTAAGCTGACCAGTCTTTTTTTCCTGAGCTCCCACGGACTCTGGAAGATTCCACAACACAAGTGGTGGTTCAGCAACTCTCTCGAGGCCTGCACTGTCTTCACAGCAAGTTTGAGGCCAGTTTCCCCCGGCGGAACCGCTGGAGCAGTATCCCTGTGCACCACTTCGACTTGCCTTTACAAAGGCTTATTGACTCTCTCCTCCAGAGATCTTCAGGTTAGAAGAAGTTCCAAACACAACGAAGTTCCAGCCTCAAGCATCTCTTTCTACCAAGATCTTCGTCCTCACCGCATCCTCCGCACCGTGGGCCGTCATCATTGGTGAGCTGCTCGGTTGTTGCGACTCCTGTGCCTCCGGCCTGTGGGGCCTCTTGAGGGTCTTTTTTGGCTCCAGTGGGCTCCCCTCCTTGCTTGGGACCTGCTCTGACTTACCTGGTGAGTCATTTGGACCTTTCTGGTCCGACACTGCACCCTTTCCATCTACTACGTTTGTGGCCTTTGCTAAGGCTTGTTGGTGCTCCCGACGGACACCGACCCCCTGGCTCTTGACATCCGACATTGTACAGCACATGAACGGCTCCTGGTGTTCAACAGCGTCACCTGGTCTGCACAGCTGAAGCGCCAAGGTCACCATCAACTCTCCTGCATCTCTGACATCGGTGGGCATTTGTCTTCGGTGCCTCCTAAGTGGCATAGACTCTGTCCCCTCTGCATGCAGGTACCTCACATCTGGAATCCACCATTGGGTTCCTCCAGACTTGTAAAATCAAGTTGGTAACCACATGAGAGTAGAATCAAAATGGTAGATGAAGAAGTAAGTTTAATCCAAGAAGGTAAAAGGTCCCATCCATCCAGTGGGTTGAGTCAGGTGCAACTGACCAGCTTAACAATCAGATCTCTTCCCCAAGTTCTATTGCCATGGTGCTACTCAAATATATACAAATGAACACAGGCAATGGGTTAATACATTGCTACTTACTTTATACATTACTACACACCTCCCCCTTTATATGAGGGATAAACTAAGTACATGAACAATTACAAAATAAAAACACAAATAATAGAAACTCTGGTAAAGAATTACGACATGACGTACTCTTTGAATTCAGAGGGTTGTCTGGCAACTCTTCTTTCTCTTTGACATGCCACCACTTTGCCATCTTTACTCAGTACAGTCTCCTCTCTACATGATGGTAGCTTTAATGACAAACCATTATTCTCACAATCTTGCAATTTTTTTGTTCTTGACAACCATAACTCTATATAAATTCCACACATGTGAGTCTTCAGTCTTAACAACTCTATGTGGTCTCTGAAATAAGTTGGACCACTTCCTACCAAAAGGAGCTCTAATCATGAAAATATCTCCAACTTTGACTGAAGTAATTTTAACACTTTTCTTGGCATCAAAAGTTACCTTCTGTCTCTCAATCCTTTCACGTTCCTTTGTTTTCCACTTACCATCTGAAATTGACATATCTCTCCTTGATTCAGCTTCCTTAACCCAGAAAGGAGCAATCAAGGTGTTGGGGCACCTACCCTTAAGCAATTGAAAAGGAGTGCGTTCAGTTGTGGCATATGGAGAAATTCTATATATTACAACCTTTTTAACAATTTCCTCCTTCCAATCTTGACAATTCTGCTTAGCCATGGAAATGGTTTCCACAACAACACGATAAAAGAGTTCTACCAAATCATTTGTCTCTGGATGATATAGTGCACATCGCTTGTGTTTAATAGAACAACTTAGTAAAAATTCTTCCATATCTTTTGAAACTAATTGGACACCATGATCTGTAAGTAATACTCCAGATAAGCCTTCTCGTTCGAATACATCTCTGAGGAATGAAATGACATGGTTGGTGTCAATACCCTCAGTAATTTTGATTTCCGGCCATCTGGAATACATGTCAATGAGTACAAATACATAGTTCTCACACCCACTCCCTTGTATTGGCCCCAGGATGTCCAATGCCAATTCTTCGCAAGGCCCTTTGGGACGTTCTCTGACAACGATAGGTTGTACTCTAGGTTTGAGACTCTTCTCACTTAAACTACTCGGCACACATTCCCATACCAAACGCTCAACTGGTAGATCCATACCGGGCCGCAAATAATTGAGTCTGAGTCTTTCTTTTGTTTTGAACACACCTTGATGACCCTGATGTGCCAAATCCTGAAGTTCCTGATGAAGAGAAACAGGTGGAACCAATCTAGTACCTCAAAATATGGGTCCTTCACATTCAGAAAGTTTATGCCTCACATATTTTGCACAGTCCCCCTTGACCTTGTTGTCCCACCATTTTTTGAGTAATGACGTCAGCTCAGTAAATTCTTTGTCCAAACTACACTGCTCATGCCATCTATTTTCCTTCATCCCATCACTCTCAATACTGCAAACCCATTCATTGAGTTTCTTACTCTCAACATTCAAATCACACACATTACGTGGAACAAGTCTCGAAAGCGTGTCAGCAATTCCATTTTTGGTTCCTGGAAAATATTCAACTTCAAAGTCATATCCCTGTAGTGCAAAAACCCATTTGGATATTCTTCCTGAAATGGCATCAATGCCCTTCTTATTAAACACTTGACAAAAAGGCTTGTGGTCAGTCCTCACTATAAATCTCAGACCCCATAGAAGATTTTTTAGCTTCTTTACAGCCCAATGAACAGCAAGGGCCTCCCTTTCAATAACTGAATAGTGTAATTCAGCTCCACAAAGACTTTGTGACAAAAATAAAATCACATTTTCTCTGTCACCATCTCTTGTAGTACAGTCCCCAAACCTTTCATGCGGTCATCAGTGATAAGTGGGGACTTTTTTGAGGGATAAAAACTCTTCAATGTAGGGGTATTTCTTATCATTTTCTTGACTTCTATAAACTCTGCCTCACATGCATCAGACCACACAAAATCAACCCCTTTGCATAGTAACTTCAGCATGTTAACACACTTTACAGCAAAATCCTTCATGAATTTTCTGTAATATGCAGCCATACCTAGACATTTCATAAGTTCCTCTTTGTCAACTGGAGAAGCTAGGTTTTGTATGGCACCAACCAAATCACCTTTGGGTTCAACACCTTGACCAGAAATAGTGTGACCTAGATAATCGGTAGAAGGCCTCCTGAATTTACATTTGTCTAACCTAACTGTAAGATTATTATTATCGAACCTTTCAAGCACCTCGTTGAGTCTCCTATCATGTTCATTCTCATCTTTCCCATACATTAATACATCATCTTGGTACATCTTAAACCCAGATTGTCCTTTTAACACTCTTTCCAGTGCTCTCTGAAATACTGATGCTGCTGACACCAAACCAAAGGGAAGCCTTATAAATCTAAAAGTCTCAAAGGGTGTAATAAAAGCAGTCTGGTCTTTGGATTCTTCATCCAACTTAATTGGATGGTACACAGACTTTAAGTCCAAGGTGGAAAACGCCTTTGCACCTTGCAATAACATTAACATATCTGAGATTTTAGTAAGGGATTACCTCTCCACTATGACCTGTTTGTTGAGTTCCCTCAAATCAATGCATAGACGTAGACTGCCATTGGCCTTTCTGAAGTGACCACAGGCGCCAACCACTGAGTACCTTCAACCTCCTCAATAATCCCATCAGCTTCAAGTTTTTCTAATTTGCCTTTCATTTCTTCTCTCACGGTGACAGGAATTCCACGCACCTTACCAGCTATAGGAATAGCTCCTGAAACCAATCTGATGTTGTGAACATAACCATGTAAACACCCTAATTCATCTCTGAAAACACTGGGGAAACTCCTTCTTGAGAGTCAAGGTGAAATCACAATTACTGTCATTGGTTAATACATCATTCACCACAAAGTTGCCCTTCAATATGATGGGTGGTTCATTGTTAGGATCTAGCCTCACACCTAAATCCCTCTGGTGAAACCAACTTAAGATGCTATCACCCTTCTGTGAGACATACATTTTCCCTGATGTAATTCTTCCTTCATATTCTACCAATCCTGAAAAATATCCCATACGTTTTATGGGCTCACCACCGTAAGCCGTAGGATTAATGTCAGCTTTCAAAATCTTCACTGTGTTTTTCAAATTGGACAAATACAATTGTTTAGACACAATAGTAATTTTGGCTCCCGAATAACAAAGTACCCTTGTGGATTTGTCTTCAACATAGACATCATCCAAAGGGTCTCTCTTAGAGTTGTCACTAACCTGAGACACAATCTGACCACAGTCATTTTCTGAGCAAGCCTCGCTATCACTATCACTGTCACAAGCAATGGTATAGATCTTCCCCTTACTTTTCGTTGCTTTACAAATAGCAGTGAAATGACCTATCTTTTTACAAATAGAGCAAGTAGATTTTAGAGCTGGACATTTCGTGTCATTCGCAAGATGACCATCATGACCACACCTGTAACATTTAGGTTGAAAATTGCGGTGACCTTTCATTTGTGGTTTTACATATATTTTTGTGTCTGGTTTAACATACTGATTTTTCTTAATACTTTTATCTTTCAAACACCCTTGTACAGAATGAACACTACTATCCTTTGTTTCACGCTTAGTAATGACTTCCACACATTTTAGCACCTTCAATGCTAAGGCAATTCCCCCCCGGTGCTGATGTCTCGTGGATCCCATTGTTCATGACAAGGTCAGCTCGTCATAAGCACATGACCAGTGTACTGCATGACGAGCTGAGCTCGTCATGAGCATGGAAGAAATTAAGGAATGTTCAATTTGTTTAGCAATAGTGATGACCTCATCAAGTGATGGCTCTTCTTTTTGCCATGGGTCACTCCTGAATTTTTCAACATTGCATCCTAACATGAATTGGTCTCTCATTCTTTCCTCCAGTAGGGCCCAAAATTGACATGACAAACCTAACTTTCTTAAAGCAGTGATGTAGTTTTCTACAGATTCCCCATCATTTTGTGTCCTGCGACCAAAATGATAACGTTCTAGGATAGTGCTCACTTTGGGGAAATAGTGCTTGTCTAGTTTCATAATGAATATTTCATACTCATTCAAGCTTTGATCGTCAACATCAGGTAAATGATCAAATACTTCTTGACCTTCTGACCCAAGACAATGCAGAAGGAGAGCAGTTCTCCTTTCCGCACTGAGGTTTTTACCACACACATTGGCATATCTTGCTTCCACTTTTGCCATTTGATGAGGGGATCACCAGAAGATGAAAGAAAGAAAGGTGGTATTGCAAGGTTTTTCATAGTTGTACCCACAAAAAAAACAAAAGTGTTATCTAGTAGTGAGAATGCAGGGTAAAGTCAGTCAAATAGTCTCATGAGATATTACAGAGAAGAGAAAAACGAAATATGACTACCTATATCATAAATAGCAAAAGTTATGGGATAACAGCAACTACATGCACCAGTATCTCAGTTAAAATTCATAAAGATGAACACAGTTCCCTTGAATGTAGATGAAAATGGTTCTACAGTTAACTTGTATTAGATGATTGAAGTAAATTCTTGAAAATGAAAAAGAATGTTAAGATAACTTGAATACAGCGGTGAATCAGTTTCTTCAAAATGTCATATTCCGTTTGAAACAGAGCCCCAAAAAAATATTATCACCAAAAGTAGTAAATAAATTATAATATGAATTAGTCTTACACGATCTTGAAAAGGCAGTGTTCGCTGTTGTGACAGGTAAGATACGCTGTGAAATGCTGCTGGTATACGCTGAAGCCTTCAAAACAAAGAAGTTAAGACTGCAGCAAGATGACCAACACGTTAAGCTCGTTCTGTAAAAAAATAAAATAATAATAACGTGGGGTAATGACACTGGTGGGCAGGCATGCAGGACTGGAATTCTTCTTCCTCGCAGCAGTAACCAAGGCGCAGTGGTTGTCGTGTCGTCACTACACAGAGATGATTATGGCTGCTCGAGATCCTCATGAAGCGCGATGTTCCAGTAAGGATTTGAATTACATTCAAGTTTAAACAAGTTTATGAATGTTGACTTATACATTGATGTATAAGAACGCGTAAATCCAACAAGAATAACAAAAAGCAGAGCCTGTAAGCATTCCCCTCAACAATCGAGTGTGTGTAAAAAAAAAAACACTTCAAAGGCTTTGAGAGGGAAAAGGTGTAGGGTCACTCAATTCACTCACAAATGATGAGGAACACGCTGAGATTAACCATATAAGAGTGAACGTGCAGAGACCTCCCAACCCACATTTTGGGAGGGATTAATGACGAGATAAATAGAGAAAATAAACTTACAGGTTGCTTAGAATTCCATAATGCCTTCAGGTTGTTGAGACCAAATACTTCTTGTAGATATAAAATTGAGTCCTTCATGAATCTTGAGAATGGGTTGCTTCCTCAGATCGTCGCCAAGGAGTTTGTGATCTTGTGCAGTTTTTGGTTGCCTGGAGCCCCGCTGTGGACTTGGACCTGCGTGGGGAGAGACTTGGAGCAGCAGGAGGACGGGACTGCGAGGTCCGGCAGGCTGTGCGTGACCCACCGAGCACACCTGCCGCCTCTTCCCGTGTCTCCGCCCTCTGCCCTGCGCCTGTGCTTTAAAACTCCTCGCGGCCCCCGCTCCGCGGGTGCCGCTCGCCAAGGAGTTTGTGATCTTGTGCAGTTTTTGGTTGCCTGGAGCCCCGCTGTGGACTTGGACCTGCGTGGGGAGAGACTTGGAGCAGCAGGAGGACGGGACTGCGAGGTCCGGCAGGCTGTGCGTGACCCACCGAGCACACCTGCCGCCTCTTCCCGTGTCTCAGCCCTCTGCCCTGCGCCTGTGCTTTAAAACTCCTCGCGGCCCCCGCTCCGCGGGAGCCGCTCGCCAAGGAGTTTGTGATCTTGTGCAGTTTTTGGTTGCCTGGAGCCCCGCTGTGGACTTGGACCTGCGTGGGGAGAGACTTGGAGCAGCAGGAGGACGGGACTGCGAGGTCCGGCAGGCTGTGCGTGACCCATCGAGCACACCTGCCGCCTCTTCCCGTGTCTCCGCCCCCTCTTTTCTCAGAACGCTTAAGATCTGGTGCAAGCACGCGTTAGCGGGACGCGTGTGCGGGACATATCCCGGGACAAAGCCCGGACTAAGGGCGGACCCTCTGAGACCCTCAGAGACACGAGGAGACCGGACCGGGCACACCTTCCTGTTTACAGGTACTGACTGTTCTATTATCTAATTTTCTTTTCATCACCGTCAACTGCCACACCAACCGACCCCTCTTATTTAGATATGGCAACTGTTAATGTTGAGCTGCATGTGCAGGACAAACAGGGTTTGTTGCTCAATGGGACCTTGGACAGTTATTTCACCAAATCATCGCCTGATATCGCTAGGGAGATTGTGCTGGCGGAGCGGCGGGCAGACCGCCGCCGTTCAGTGGAAAGTATGAAGAATGGGTCGGCTTTACCATCTTTATCTCCCGTGTTCGGACCCCCTGCCAATGCTGCTGGGATACTAGTAAACGAGTCGATCCCTCTACTAGATAGTATACTCCCGGATGTAAATACGGCTGTTCTTTCACCTGAAACCGTATCTCGAGCGGATATGATTGACCTGTCCGCAACATCTATTGGAAGTAGCCTATCAACACTAAAGGGAGACGCCTTGTTACAACTGCATGCAGCCCGCATTAAGGCTAAAAAATTACCATCTACGGGGAAAATTTATGGCCCCCCGCCGAACAAAAAGCGACGGAAAAGGAGGGATCCGTTGCAACCCAAACTGAGCTGCTCTGACTTTGGCAAAAAATTGTCCACTGTTGTCAAGAATCCCTGTGTTGTTCAATCTGACTCTGAGGGGATCCATATCATTTCCGCATCCCCAGTTCTACTGAATACCTCTGTAGACAAAGAGGTCAACATGGAGACTAGTGCGAGAGATGATGTTCACTTTGAGAATAAGGGCCCCGTGTCCCTACAGGATATTGAGAACCTGATCAGATCATACTCTGTATCTATCTTGGAGAGGTTAATGGAGGTGGAGTGTAGGTTGTCAAAAATTGAGAATGCATTGCCCAAAAAATATCTTGTAGGCCATAAAGGTGTTAACTATGCAGACAGTCAAGCATTTAATTGTGCACCACAAGTTTTGCCATCTGCTGTTCAATCTCCTCCCCCTATTTCCCCTCATGTTGTTCCTACCCCTCCCTCAATTCTATCTGTATCAAAATCTTTGGGGAACACAGTATCAGCTATTGCTCACCACCAAGTTGACTCTAGACCATCTCAAGAAAAAACTGGTGATCAAATGCTGGGAACTGCCGCTAGTAAAACCTGTGTTAATACATCTAAAAATTCTGGCAATACAACTAACTTAGCTTTGACAGACTTAACAAGGGAGGTGAGGGAAACTAGACGCACCTGGGGGAAACCAAAAAGGGTTCCGATGCCTGAACTTCCACCAGAGGCAGTACCCTATGTGGTAGTCCTAACAGGTGTGCCGGCCCTTGAACAAAATAAGAGGGAGGGCTTTTTCCAACTAAAAAACAAGATAACGCACTGGTTGAGAACACACAGGCCTATTGCAAATTATATCAATGGGGACATAGTTCATGTTCGACGCCTCGAATGGTTGGGGGGCAGAACTAAAGATATCGAAGGTGATGTAGTGGTTGTTAATTTCAGGGATCCAAACGCTGTCCACTATATATTGAATTGGCAGATGGGCAGCTTTAATAGTACTATAATCCCAAGACCTCTAACGTATTTTTATCCAAGGTCAGTGGTGTTCCCATCTCAGTTTCCCCTTTTACAGGGACCAACTCAAACTCAGCCACTTAATTATTCAATTGTACAGAATGTTGGGAGTAGTCAATATGCTCAGTACCCCCGATCCATCAGGGTATGAGAAATATGCCTTGTGCCCCTTGCCCTGTAACAGTCCCAGACCCCTTGGGATGGAACTCTGTCCCAGTTAGACATCAAAACTTTCATAACTTTCAAGACAGAAGGATGGACCATCTGAAACCCTTCACGCCACTTGAAACGTCCAATCGTTTTGATGTCTTCAGTGGCCTTGATAGTTGCGATTGAAGTTTTTTGAGTGGGGGGGATGAGGGAGGGGACACAAGGAACCACACTGAAATGGGGGTTGTAACTGTGTGTAATCTATTGCCAACTGTTGTATCCCGACCTTTGGAAAAAAATGTAATATGCAACGATAATATTCCTGAAGAACAGGTAGAACTAACTCGTACTTTAAGACACTCACCTTCTGAGGGAATATCTTCAGGAATCCAACAAGTAACATATACTGGTGATGAGATGCCAAGGGTTAATACTGTTATGTCTTCTGTACTGGGGACTTCGGTTAAGCTTGTTAGTTGGAATGTAGCTGGGGTTGCTAGCAATTTGAGGGATCCCGACTGGGCTGCATTTATGGAATCCTTTGATTTTTGCTTACTTCAGGAGACCTGGGCAGTCGACACTCCCCACAGGGTGGGCTACAAGACTTTTGGTATTGGAGCAATCCCATCCAGAAGTGGTAGGCCGTCTGGGGGCCTCCTGATCTGGACAAAGATCAATCTAAGGGTTAATATTGAGGTGATAGACACAAATTCTGTAGATATCCTAGCATTAAAAATAACTACCTCCAATGGGAATAAATTATTCCTAATAAATATCTATAATAGGCCAACACCGTCAACAAAGGAATCCCCGACTGTTTTTAAGTTGGATTGCTTTTTGAGGGGGTTGGATCCCGGGGAGGATCTTGTCATCTTGGCTGGGGATCTGAATTGTAACTATGAACCTGTGTTGGGCATAAGTGAGATCTTTGAGGAGGAAGATCAGGCAAATAAAATCCCCCTCCTCTGGAGCAGCAAATCGGTGAAATGTTCCATTCTGGCTCTCCAACTGATCAAATTATGTACAGAGCATCACCTTAGGGCCTGTAACGGTCGGTTACCGTCTGACACCATAAAAAAACCTACCTTTAGTAGGAATACATATAGGAGCAACCTGGATTTTGCAATAGTTTCTATCCCTCTTTGGTCGTATCTCATAGATCTTGAAATAATGGAGAGGGCAGAAAGTGATCACTTTCCATTAAATTTGTCACTAAACGCTGCATTATTTAGCGATCCTTCTCCTCCACTCTCCTTTGCGGGGGGTGTTGGGGATGGTAATGATATTCATATTAGTAACAACAGGAGATCGCTAAAATGGCCATTTATTTTGGATCATGGTGATATCTTGAGCGAAATATACTCACTTTTTGCAGGGACCTTTGCTACATATCTAAGTCTAACTCCCGAGGAGGAAGCAAGAACTCCTTTTCTGACCATACATCAGGAGTTTTTCCAAAAAATAAAACTACTGGTAACTAAAATGCCTAAAAAACCCCAGCAGAAGACTCAGAACTTGTCTCACAGCAAGCCTTGGTATGACAGATCGTGTAGAGAGTCTAAGAGGGAACTGTTAATCGCTATTAAATCCAAGTCGCAACTGGATGTTAAAAAAGCTAGAAGTAACTATAAAACTGCCCAAAGGACATCGAAAATTGTGTGGGAGGAAGAAAAGTGGGCGGAATTGCTGTCAGCTGCAAGATCACAAGACACTGTAGTTTTCTGGAAGTTGATAGCAAATGGGAACAAGGTAGGAAGGGTGGTTAAAGACACTTTCCTAGACGAGCAAACCTGGGTAACCCATTTTACCAATTTGTATAGGAAATATGACGACCCTTATACAGCATCCACTGCAGCAAGTCCTGAACTTCCAGTAGATCCGCTGGTCTTTACCTTGGGGGAAACAGAGCTGGCCATAAGCCAAGTTAAAACTGGGAAAGCCCCAGGTTTGGATAAAATCCCCGGGGATCTTTACAAGCATGACTTGAAAATATGGGCACCATATATCAATTATCTATGCAACAAACTATCTCAAAGTTTAGAATTTCCTGAAAGTTGGAAAGGAGCTGAAATTGTTTTAATATTTAAAAAAGGAGACAGGAAGGATCCCTGTAATTATCGCCCAATAAGCTTAATGGACATCCTTCAGAAAATCTACTCACGCCATATTTTATTACGAGTGAGTAACTGGTTGGACGAAAATTCATTTTTGACCAAATTTCAAGCCGGGTTCAGAACCAAAGTCAGCACTATAGATCAGTGCTTTAGATTCTGCTGCCTCTATTGGAAGTACGTAATGATAAAGAAGGCCCACTTGTATGTTGCCTTTGTTGATTTAAGGGCAGCATTCGATCTGGTGCCACGCGATCTCCTGTGGAAGACGCTGAGTGCAGCGGGTATGCCAAACAATATAGTAGCTCAAATTATAAAATTACACGATGGGAACTTTGCGAGAATTAGATGGGGACAAAATGGCGAATTATCACGGAAAATTCCAATTGAACGTGGAGTTCGCCAGGGATGCGTTCTGGCCCCCACTCTCTTTTCTATTTTCGTGAACGATATTCCCTCTTACTTAGACAAATGTAAAAATGACGCACCTAAATTGAATGGCGAAAGGGTAGCATCTCTATTGTTTGCTGATGATACTATTCTGATATCCCAAACAAAAAACGGCTTGCAGATTTTATTGAATACTTTTAACGATTATTGTTGTCAAAAGGGGCTAGAGATTAACGTAAAGAAAACGAAATACATGGCCCTTAATCCAACCAAACCAGACAAGGGTTGCCTAACTTTAAAAGGGATAAAGTTGGAATCTGTGCCTCACTTTTCTTATTTAGGGGTGACGCTTGATTGCAACTTCACCTGGAAAGCACAATTGGAAAAAAGCAAATTGTTATTTGCTCAGAACGTTAAACCAATACTCAGAGAGCAAAGCTTAAGCACCAGCAAAGCGGTGCGTCCCGTTATGGAACTTTTTAAATTTAAGGTTCAATCATCAGTGCTATATGGTGCTGAATTGTGGGGGCCAGGCTCCAAGGAGACTTTTAGTATCCACGACAACAACTTTATGCGAAGCTTGGTAAGGGTTCCGAGAGGAACCCCATTAGTACCTCTGCAATTGGACCTTGATCTTAAAAGAACAGACCATCATGTTCTTATTAGACCGCTTATGCTCTGGGTAAGATTGTGGCACGTTTCTGAGCTTCAAGCATACAGAGAAGGGCTGACAGAGATCATGGGGTTGGATAGTAACAAAAAAATCCCTTGGCTCACACATGTTAGGACTTGGCTTAACCTTATAGGCCTGAAACACTTTTGGGAGTATCCCGAGCGGTTACCATCTAATCCCAAATTAGTCCTGAAAAAAGCTTTTTGGTCCTATGTAGCAAATATGACTGTAAACATCAGTACTAGTGGTTCATTAGTATCAAAATTTTTAAGTTTTAAGGACGAACCCTTTTATGAGTCCTTTATGGACGAAATAGAGCCCCCACTTGCCAAGACACTATTTCTAAAGTTTAGATATGGAAATCTTTTATTAAAATCAACTTTGGCACGTTGGGCAAGGAACCGTGATCCATCGGCTGAGGCATTGGACAAAGTTTGCTCACTCTGTGAAAACAACCAAATTGAGAATGAGCAGCACATTCTTTTCTTCTGTCCTATCTACGCCCATGAAAGAAAAAGATGGATTAAACCGATATGCCTTATATTAGGCTTGAGGTCCTGCGATCAGGCTCTGAGAATTTTGACTACTAACACTTCACAACAGATTATATTTAGTGTCAGTAGATTTCTACTTTCTATTTGCTACCGTAGGAAAAAAATGGGCCTTCAGCTGTGAACCGAATTTCTATTATTTTGGTCTTAATTTATGGAATTGAATTTGTTCATATTAGCACTAACAGCTCTACACAATTGAATTTGCTTATAGAACTATTGAGGTGTCCTCCCGTCTCATATGATTTTTATTGTCATGCTCCATGTACTTTCCAACATGTGTTGAACAGTTACATAGAATGCATTTTATCTTTTTAGTGATTGTCTCTATTTTTTATTAAAATGTAATGTTTAAATTGTTCTTTTATGGCGTAATGCCGAAATAAAGATTTTGAATCGAAAAAAGTTGGTAACCAAATGGGAGTAGAATCAAAATTGTAGATGAAGAAGTACGTTTAATCCAAGAAGGTAAAAGGTCCCATCCATCCAGTGGGTTGAGTCAGGTGCAACTGACCAGCTTAACAATCAGATCTCTTCCCCAAGTTCTATTGCCATGGTGCTACTCAAATATATACAAATTAACACAGGCAATGGGTTTATACCTTGCTACTTACTTTATACATTACTACAGGTCTCTTTCACCTTCTTCGCCAGCGGCATCTTCACTGAAGTCTTCCATTGTGGTCTCCGGCAGTTTCCAAAATCACTTTGCACCTATGCACCAAGCTTTCCTGGTATAGGTATCCTGGTTCCCAAGGGTATCCACGGGTGGTGTGACTCTCCAACCTTCCATCGTCCACAGGGTTTGTTCAGGGTCCTCTGGGAAGGATACTTCTTCTTAAAAACTGCAATTGTGACTCAACCTTTGACTTGTTTTGAGCCCGCGGTTGTGTTCCCACTATGCACACGGCCTCTGTGGGGTTCCTAGGTATTTGCCTTGGGTGGTACCTCAGGTCGTGGTTCGCATTCCATTTTATCAGTATATGGTTTGGTCTTCCCCAGGAGACCACTGTGCATTTGTGCTACTTATGTGTTCTATTACTAAATTGTTGTGTGTGTTGTGACTATATTGCAGAGTAGGAGATATTGCATTGTGTTAGTGAGTGTTTATAATAAATATTTTTATAACTACAATGTGTGGTTCTTTTCCACTTAACCTACACTATATGGTTAAAACTGGTGAAATAAGCTGCTTTTAACTCCTTCTGGACTAAGCCTGAAGGCTGCTCTCCACAGCTACCACTTAGACAGCTTTCTAGGATTGTCTAAGACCACTAAAATCACCATAAGGGTTGTCTGGATAAGTGCAGGGTGCTACACTTACATGAGTGAACACCATATACTAAGCCAGCCCCCTACATGCAGTCTCCTCCAAAATCTGAACGTGGTAGGAGAGACGTTGGGGTCTCTGAGACTTCAGGTTCCACTGCAGAGCCTGCATATGCCACCTGGTGTGCTGTCGTGTATTTCTATAGGTTCTGAATCAGTCCCCCTATTCCTGACCCTATTCTGGTTAAACTAACTATCAAGTTAACTAACAGTCAGCCCATGAGGCAAGAAATCCCCCATGATGCAGATACCGTTATCTGACGCAGTCACACTACGGCACAGGAACGTGTTATCTGATTAGGTCATAACGCTTGAGATCTAATTAGACAAGCGACATTCCTCCAGCCCCTGATAAGGCATACGACGTTCTCATAACAAATCAAACCTATGACAACCTGGAAAATCCGTGCGGCCATTGTTTTGATTTCACAGAGAACTTTAGTAAAGAATGTGCTAACGAGCAAGTCGTATGACATCTTTATTGACGTATCTATGTCCATCCTTACGTCAATCTCGGCACCTTTAAGGTATAAATATTGCCGACCTTGCCCTATGCAAACACACGCGTGGTGACAAGACGGAGCAGCCATACTTGCCGAAGCCGAGAGCAGAAGCAGACCCCGCTGGCAGCAGCCCCGCCTTCCTGACGCGCTGAGAGACGCGCTGCTATCTCAAGCCGAGAGACCGAGCACCGGCGTTTCTGGGCAGCCCTCGCAGGCAGCCTGGAATATCGAGAGCAGAGAAAGAGATACCATTCCTCATTCATCCTAAATTCCAGGTACAGAACTGAATAACCCCTCACAGAGAATTCTTTAGTTATTCACTTGGCAAAAACAAACTTAACTTAAACTGTAACTTTCTATTCCCGCCCACGCATTAGACTTAGGTCAGGTACACGGGGTAGGCGTATTTAGAAACACCAGTTGAGTACGTTTAGTCAAATGTATATGTGTATGTAAATATATTTTAATCATTTTAAACATCATATGGCTCAGAAACCATATCAATGTTTTTACAGTATTATTTTATACTATTGCTTCTAATGTATGCACTTTACTTAACTATAAGTATTGCAATAATATCGATCCATTTCTCTTGTACGAGAAAAGAGACTGATCAATAAATAACACCTTTTTATTGAACACGCCCGTCTCTTCCTTTTCTCTACATTCTGATGAGACTTAGAATGCACGTACTGACTGAGTAAAATAATTGCCTTGTGCTCACACGACTCTTGAGATTGACTCTTGATTAGGGGAGAGCAAAGTTGTCATGTTCTATGGTTGTCAGAAACTAAATCCCTTCTTGTCTAATCAGGGGAGTTAATCCCTTCCTTGAACATTCGAGAAAGTTTCTAGCGAACTCTGAGCTTAGCTGGCAAACCCAAAAATTAAGTCTAGTATCAACAGTAATAGACCTAGTTAACGTCTGGTCTAGGCCTTTACTGCTGTAGGTACTATTCCAATGCGCAGAGCCTATTGGGAAAATAGGAGCTACACTACATGGCGCCCAACGCGTTTGGAAAGGGCGATAAAACTAACGTAAGACATTTAGAGTAACTCAGTCGTGCTTTCTCACTCAGACCCCTTTTCCCAAATACTCCAAAGACGTCTGGAGTGGGTGAAAGGTTATATCCTCCAAAACCTCGCAGGAGGGAACTCCTATGTATGGTTCTTGGTATAGTCAACATTGAAGGATACACAGTTTCAAAATATTGTGCATCTAATCTCTGTTTCCATAAAGAAACCTGATCTGCAAATAGACATAATACCATCCTGTCTGTAAAATGGCAGAGAGTGATGACGAAAGAGAGGCAGTTAGATTAGCTACTGAACTCGCAGATGCTGATGCTACCATGCAAGCAGCAGACCCGAATATAACACTCATTCCGGTCATAAAAAGGAGATCTATAACCTTAAAACTTATAGAAAATGGACTGACACCTAGAGGTGGCACAGTCATATTCGTAATTGAGGCACACGAATATCGGCAGACAGAGGTATACTATTCATGGATACATTTTCCAGCAGCGAATGCTGTAACAAAGTACTTCCACTATTACAAAGTAGAGGAACCTCCTGAAACATACACTCCGTTCGAGGAGGTGGAAGTACCACTCAAATTCCAAGAGCATTTGCTCTTATTTGATGGCGCCCTAAAACATAACAATCACATTACAAGGCTCGGTCCTTTAGGAAGACCAGGAGCGACGTGGCCGGTCTTAGCCGAATACACACCACATCCAGACATCGACGAGATGCCTGCACCACAGCTGTTAATACAGCTAAAACAATTACTAAAAATTCATAGACAATTAGTTCAATATGTAATGCGGACTTCAACAATTCAGCCAGCGATTAAACTTCCACAGCTGACCCCTCACCAGGGGAACACAAATAAAATTACACCACAGAACATCCAATCCTGCCTAGGTAAAGTTCCAGCTAAACGGGAACAGATACCATTCTGGTTGGCACAGAAAATCACCCAAATAGAGGCGGTGTGTCCTGACACCACCCCATTAGAAAAACACAGGATTCTGACTATATGTCTCCCAATGGGAATCGCACCACACATTGAGGACTGTGACACTTGGGGTACAGTCTTTGCTTCCATCTACACAAAAACGCACGGTGTTCCATCCATTTCGGTAGTACCAGATGTGCTAAAACAAATTCAAGATGAATACGGTCCAGAACCTGCTTTAACTCTTGGTATGAAATTACTAAAAGACTTCAAGCAGGTCTCGGCTATATTATTAGCCAACATAAAAGGTGAAGCAGCAAACGTGGCGATCCGCCAGAGGTTAAAAGAGACAGATATAGCAGACCAACCAGCTGAAATTGCCAGAATCATAGAAAAATCCTATGAAGAACTAGGCAGAGATAGTCTAGGTGGAATACCAGTAAAACCGCAACTGACTACAAGTCCAGAAAAAATATTTTTTAATAATAATAATTCACCAAAAAAGAACTGGGATGGAAATAAACAATCCAATCCTAAAGAAAAGAAATTCCAGTCCAGAGGAAGGTCTCCGAGGCGAAGAGAGAAATCTCCAAACCAAAGACAGAGGTCACCGCAGAGTGACCCCTCTGGGAATAGATATAACCTTAGAAATAGGGATAATATTAAAAAACCTGATAGATATCAAGACATTGATACACGTCCCTCTCAATCTTTTCAGAATTCCTCGCAGAAATCGGAAAGAAGAGGACGATCAGAAGAGCACGCCAAGTCCAAAGACAAGGAACCTGCTCAGCTAAAAAAGAAATTACAATTTCCAAAAAAGAAGGTAGCCAGTATCAAGGTAGTTAACAATGCCGAGAATACTGAGGACACAACTGAAAAACGGAGAATGGGCTCAGACAATGCTAGACAGCGCAGCAGAGGTGAGCATAGCTCGCAAAGTCCTTATGAATCATCTGGAGACAGTGGACACGAATGAATACCTTCAAGTGGAAACTGCAGACACCAGAGTTAGCAAGCCCCACAAGATATACGAGATAACATTACGTATAGAGGGAGATAAGACTAGGAAAATAAGGGGACTATTTTGGGATAACCTCTCCAAAGGCTATGACATTCTTCTAGCTGAAAAAGACTGGCCACCAGAGTTTGTCAGGGAGTGCCCTCATGGCGAAGAAGTAATTATGCCTGCCTTCTCGAATCAAATACCGATTCATAAAAAATACACACTTGCTAGAAAGTGGGCAGTGGCCTTAGCACCTGCTTTATATAAAAATCATGTAGGATGGGATGAGGATTCTCCTCCTCACAAAATCCAGTTAAAATCACAACCAACTGCACAAAGGCAGTACCCAATTAAGCAAGAAGCTAAAAAACAAGTAAATGAAATACTAGATCAGCTAGAATACCAGGGGGTGATTGAAACTTGCACCTCACAAATGAACAATCCTTTGTTTCCGGTCTCCAAACCAGACAATTCATATCGTCTAGTTTTGGATTACCGACACCTTAACACATGTTGCAAAACTTTTGCAGTGCAAAACTCACACAGTGCTGCACTAATGAATAACATAGTGCGCAAAAAATACAAAACAACCTTGGACATCTCCAATGGATTCTTTTGTCAAAACATAGCACCAGAGAGCAGATATTTAACTGCATTCTCAGTAAATGGCACTCAAAAGCAATTCTGTCGGTTAGCCCAGGGGTACAAGAACAGCCCGGGGGTATTCTCAGCAAGAGTAACAGAATTACTACAACTATATGATGATGAAGCATTATCTTATGTTGATGACATTTACTTAACAGATGATGACTTGGAGACTCACTTGAAAAGGGTGAACACCATAATACTTGGGTTCGCAGCAGAGGGTTACAAAGTCAACTTCAAAAAATCCAGAATTGCCCATCTAAAAGTTCTATACGAAGGATATGAATTATCAAGCATAGCATGGTTGACAATTTTTTAAAAATATGAAAAGACGTATCCTCTGCCAATCGACATTCTGCCTCTACGACATTACGCCTGTGTAATCTATACAGACGGACATGCTCAACCCTCCGTTTGGGGAGAACAAGCATACAACCCCACATGTGAGATTACAAAAGAAGTGTGGCGCGGAGGTATATTAAAACCTCTATTAACAAAATCACACTCAGTAGAAACTAATTCAGAACAACAAACTGAAATAATCGCATTGAAAATGGCGCTAGATAATGCGGATCGCGAATTCCCGACACTTATAGTGTCAGATTCATATTACTGCGTCAAATCATATAACAGCGATTTGCAGACATGGATTCAGAACGGTTACAAAGATGACACAGATGCACCAATAAAGCAGAGACTGCTCTGGGAACAAATAGCTCTTTTACAAAAAGAACTACCAAAGACTCACGTGACTCATTCACTGAGTCATCAACGTGATGGCGTTCACGTTGTAGGGAATTCATTGGCTGAAACAGCCGCAGCGGCAGCCACTAAATCGGCTCCCGTAGATCGAAAAAAGCGTATATTAAAATACATTGACGGTGAAACATGGCTGGCGGTGAAAACGTCATCAAAAGGCGACTGCTCAGCGTTACCGATCAACTATCCACTCAATTACACATACATAATCGATGCAAACTCCGTCCCTTTTGCTCGAATCCCTGGAGTGGGGGATAGAGTGATTCCAAACATGGACAGGAGACACTTGTTAGTCGCAGACGCACATATGGGTGAGGGTCTTGGACACCTCAAACTAAAAGATTCTCTGGAAGATTTACAATCACGGTACTGGTGGCCAGGCATGAGCCTTGCATCATACCATGTTTGTAAAAAACTGCCCAAACTGCAACAGAAATCGCAGTGGGGAGAGAAAAAATAAAATACGGTGGAATCTGACTGCAGATAACATCACCAGTAAAAAGAATGGCTTGCGATTAACATATACAGGCTAGTTTCCACTTATAATGTAGATCCTCAGCACTCGGCTGACGTCCGGACTGTTATACAAAGATTTGCGAGTCTAAATGGCATATACGCTAAGAGCATGCTACGTTCGACCATTGTTTTCACTCAGGCAATCCAGCCTGGGGGGGAAACATGGCCAAATGAGCACAGCCCAGCGGGAATCTTCTCACTTCCTTCCTGAGGGTACGGGATGGTGTAAAGAAAAAACCAAGGCAGAAAGCAATCTATAATGGAAAGGATATTAGGTTCGGGAGCTGGGTGGGTCAAACATCTAATAAGTGTCCAACGTAGTCTAAATAACTTGCCAAGAAATTCTCTGAAGGGATTCAGTCCGTACGAATTATTATTCGGAACTAGGATGTTGATCTCTGACCTTGATAGTCAGACTTCAGTGGTAATAGAAAAAACCTTTGATGTCAAAGACCGTTTGGCTATTTTGCAGGACTTAAACAAAACAAGAAAAGACCTGAGCAACATACAGTTGAAACAACAGCCAACGACCACTGAAGAATCACCACCTGTCCCAGCAAGACCTGTCTGGATTCCAAAAGTCGGGGATCTAGTCAGGGAGAAGATCGCGGTAAAGAAGGAATTTGGGCCTTCTTACAGAAAAGCAGTTCCTGTCTTGTCTGTCAACGGGACAAGATCACTTGTACTACCGCCACTTGCTGGAAAAAAGGAGAACCGAGTTGTATCCATCGACCTGGTAAAACCACAACATGTGGCCGATAACAAACAGTAGGCCAAGTGGACTCCCAATAAGTAGCAGAACACCAAGGTTTGCTACCAGTACAGAGGTCCTAACAAAGAGGCTAATCACATTCGAAACGCCTACAGAAGAACAACAAGGACTATGCAACAATGCAATAGAACTAAGACCTCTGAAAACCCAAATAAAAACATTTAGCAGAGACACACCAATCTACAATGAAGTACCAAGTGACAATGCAAGAAACAAAAATCCTGAAGCAATTGGAACAATTGACAGAACTGCATCCGGGTACTTCATCAACTTCGATGATTCCTCTGAAGGCTTCAGTGAATCAAAGACACAGCCATCATCAAAATCCTTTAAAGACAAAGCAAAGGAACTTTTGAAACAACTGAAAGAAACATATCTGGTTTCTCCATGGATTGAATTTTGGGTGAGTTTTGGTGCATTTATCCTCATACTTTGGCTCATCATGGTATTTACTTTGGGACGCTTCATTGAGGGAAAATATGCTAAAATGGACACAGTAAGTCAGAACATCAACTTGGTCCTCAAACCACACACATCTTCACACGTCGAGAAAAGAGAACTTTCTTCAGAACTTTCTTCAGCCAACTTCACAGCCAATCCGATACCTGGTGGGGTAGCCTGGGACAACACTGACTATGAAATTTATGGTCCGGTCGAGATCCTGAAATATCCACACCAAATCAAGATCTCTTTGAGTGACTTTGCAAAACCAAACTCATTTGCTGATGATTGGGACTTCGAGAGTATTAACAACATGATGTCTGATTTAGTAATGTCTGCTAAATTTACAAAACATGATTATTTGCAAGGTTCTACAAATTATGATAGTATGTATTGCTATAACCATTATGGTAACCATTTTTTGCATAAATCTGCACAACCTAGAAATCTTTTAAATTATAATCAATGGGAACATTGTGCTACACCTCCAAAAGGGAGCTCTAGAACCGTTTATGACAAATATTCATATTTTTCAGGTTTTAACATAACTAATGCTGAAACATTTTATTTTAAATTGTCAAACAAGACAGGGATGAAAACCATGATAACCAACACAAAATTGATATATTCAGATTCATTCTTTGAAAAGATGAATACTTTTGGATTTGATTATTGGGACAAAAATGTTGATTTGAAAAGTGTTTGGGGTACAAAAGAATGGCAAGTACAGGGTTTAGAAGCTTTGTTTAGAGCCTGCATGATCCCAGAACAAATGATATTTTTAAATGACACTGTTCAACAAACCACCTGTCTTGGCTTAGCCAAAATCAAAGATTTTATTAAACCGTCTATTCCAAAGCCAACAATATTTAGCAATAACTCTGATACAGATGAAGAGATAGACGTAAACCATATACTTAACCAAAACAGAACACATCCTGATTGGAAACAATGGTTGATCTGGCCCACAGATACAAATCACTGTCAAGATAGATTCCTGAATAAAACACAGGGTTTTAAAATGACCAGGCCAGACCCTAGATATCCTCAAAGACATCACCCAGGGATAATAACAACCTACAGTGTGGGCAAATTATGCCATCAATGGCTACAGTCTTCCACACTGCCTGAAATTAAGCAACACCTAACTTTACTTACTGATGGTGCTGACTTGCGTGATTTCATACTGGGACCACGCAAACAGCGTCAAAAGCGTTTCATAGCAGCCTCTGTATATGCAGCATACAATGAGGCCTGGAAGGTTACTCAAATTGAAACAGCAGAAAGAATACGGGAAATTGACCGTATCAATTTGGAAAAATCACTTTCTGTAGTGGACAATGGGTTAATGACTCTGTCCTCCAGAATTTTTTCTTTGGACAGCATTGTGTCGTCAGCAATCGATATATTATCGCAAGACTTACTGTTATTACAACATGGTCAGTCACAATTGCGTTCCATTGTACAGCTTGGCTGGACGTTACAAAATCTGCGTTCAGGCTATGTGCCTTGGCGTTTAATCAACACAACGTCACTATTCCAAATCTTTAACCTTACTGATAGACAAATCGGTATGGCGCAAAAGGGTGCTGATTATACAATCTTGAGCATTGAAAAACTAGAAAGATTACCGTTGACAATGTCAGAACGACCTGTCAGTGAATGGATAATCCACGGAATCATAAATATTCCGATCTCAACCTTCAGGTTTCAATACTGCCAAAAATATATACAGGCTGGCATGTACGAGAAATTGGGAAAGGGGTACCTTAAAACAACTTGGAACCTGCCCCATTCACATGCATGTGTCAGTAATAAAGGACAGAAAGTGTTTCTTAGTGGCAACAATTGTGCTATGTCACTAAGCGGCACGCTTCTGTGTAACTGTATTAGTTTGCACGGAGCCTGTGAAGGGAATTCATACAACCTTTCATGTCACCAGCAAGGCGCACCTGCAACTGAAATAGAACCATTCTTTCAAAGACTCTATAATGGGAGTTACATTCTTATTGTAGACCGCAGATGTTGCAGTCTTATGCCCGGGACTCCTTATCTAGTCACTACAACGGCGAAGGTCAAGTGCTGTGGACGTTCTTTGTTCCCCAGCTCCTTTCCAGACAGGGAGGCAAGGGCATGGCCCAGTTTGAAAATTACTTCTATTCGAATAGACACTTTAAGCAGAATGAAAACAGTGCTTCTTCAGACGCCTACAAGGCTCACGTCATCAAAAGAAACGTATGATCTACAAGTCGCAAGGACGACTGCAGAGATACATACATTATTATCAACTAATTCCCCCGTACATTTCGCGGAAATCCTAAGCGAAATCTTAAATATTTCTGATACCACTGGGGTCTCAAAGGTATTTAAGACAGTATTTTCGATGGCATTAACACCATTCAAAGCCATACTGGGTATTTTTCCAGATTTCGTCCATTCGATTTTGGGCGGACTTCCCCTGATCCTGGGACTAATTGCAGGAATCCTATTCCTAGTCCTTATTTTTCGTTATGGCAACCCATGTCACAGATCAAACTCTCGCGACAATGGAAGATACGATCCTAGCCATTGGATACCGGGACCGGATATCAAAAATCCTGGGACTCTCCCGGCTTAGAGACCTAAACATGACTTGGTTTCTATCATTTCGACCAATGTGGCAAAGGTGTGTTTTACCTGTACTAAGGTGTCTGCTATGCGGAGAAGAATGCGTGTTAGACACCTGTCTGACGCTACAATCGGATGCGCCGGTGGATGCAGATACACTGTTGGTTCCTACCAAGGTTCACGCTTTGTGCTGCCCTCAAAGGCTGCCAATCCTGATGACGGCATTCCTGGAATCTTCACCACTACGATTGAAGAGTAGTGAAGTTCAAGATGAAAGCAGCATCGAACAGGTACGACCTTCTGTCAGCAATGCGAATCAGAATGTCAATGGAGACAATCATGCGCATGAATGCATGGTTACCCCTATTTCCGACTTAGTGGAACTTTCCCATGAAGCTGTTGACAGTTTTTTCGAAAGCCTGAATGATATGATGTTCTCTCCGGAACAGAAATAGAGACTTTTGAGTAAACTCGCACACGGCGTTCCCTGAATTCGGCCTTCAACTTTAAAAATAAAGTCACATGAACAATTTCACTCCAGTTCACGGACAGCAATTTTTTCAGCATGCCCCTTAAAATATTTTTCTACATATTTTTTCCCCGGGACACTGATCTTCTGCTTAAAGTAAGAAACTATTCCTAGAGAACTAAAATTTCTATTTTTAGATACTTTATAGACTTTAGCTGCCCGCTGGTATGTTCACAAATATTTTATTATGTGATGAAATGGTCTCGGACTTCCTTTCTGTATAGCCATATTAAGAGCCATTTCATGTGTATTTCTCATATACCAATAAGCAATAATGCATAAAAATGTGTGTTTACTTTTGCATTTAATTCATAGCTTAGGTGCATACAATATATATGACTGCAATTTTTCAGTATATTTGAAAATTTCGAAATGCATTTATGTATTTTGGGGTGGTAAGGTATACACTATACTCTATAGTATGTTGTACTATGTTATACTATGCATAGATTAGTAGATATGACCATAGTTAGCGTGGAGTGGGTGTCGTGCATTTCTATAGGTTCTGAATCAGTCCCCCTATTCCTGACCCTATTCTGGTTAAACTAACTATCAAGTTAACTAACAGTCAGCCCATGAGGCAAGAAATCCCCCATGATGCAGATACCGTTATCTGACGCAGTCACACTACGGCACAGGAACGTGTTATCTGATTAGGTCATAACGCTTGAGATCTAATTAGACAAGCGACATTCCTCCAGCCCCTGATAAGGCATACGACGTTCTCATAACAAATCAAACCTATGACAACCTGGAAAATCCGTGCGGCCATTGTTTTGATTTCACAGAGAACTTTAGTAAAGAATGTGCTAACGAGCAAGTAGTATGACATCTTTATTGACGTATCTATGTCCATCCTTACGTCAATCTCGGCACCTTTAAGGTATAAATATTGCCGACCTTGCCCTATGCAAACACACGCGTGGTGACAAGACGGAGCAGCCATACTTGCCGAAGCCGAGAGCAGAAGCAGACCCCGCTGGCAGCAGCCCCGCCTTCCTGACGCGCTGAGAGACGCGCTGCTATCTCAAGCCGAGAGACCCAGCACCGGCGTTTCTGGGCAGCCCTCGCAGGCAGCCTGGAATATCGAGAGCAGAGAAAGAGATACCATTCCTCATTCATCCTAAATTCCAGGTACAGAACTGAATAACCCCTCACAGAGAATTCTTTAGTTATTCACTTGGCAAAAACAAACTTAACTTAAACTGTAACTTTCTATTCCCGCCCACGCATTAGACTTAGGTCAGGTACACGGGGTAGGCGTATTTAGAAACACCAGTTGAGTACGTTTAGTCAAATGTATATGTGTATGTAAATATATTTTAATCATTTTAAACATCATATGGCTCAGAAACCATATCAATGTTTTTACAGTATTATTTTATACTATTGCTTCTAATGTATGCACTTTACTTAACTATAAGTATTGCAATAATATCGATCCATTTCTCTTGTACGAGAAAAGAGACTGATCAATAAATAACACCTTTTTATTGAACACGCCCGTCTCTTCCTTTTCTCTACATTCTGATGAGACTAAGAATGCACGTACTGACTGAGTAAAATAATTGCCTTGTGCTCACACGACTCTTGAGATTGACTCTTGATTAGGGGAGAGCAAAGTTGTCATGTTCTATGGTTGTCAGAAACTAAATCCCTTCTTGTCTAATCAGGGGAGTTAATCCCTTCCTTGAACATTCGAGAAAGTTTCTAGCGAACTCTGAGCTTAGCTGGCAAACCCAAAAGTTAAGTCTAGTATCGACAGTAGTAGACCTAGTTAACGTCTGGTCTAGGCCTTTACTGCTGTAGGTACTATTCCAATGCGCAGAGCCTATTGGGAAAATAGGAGCTACACTACAGTGCTTGACCAGAAGGATGCAGGAGGCCATCAGTCTCAGCAGCCTCAAAGTCAACCTCACTCATAGCCTGAATGTCTGCATGCTGATATGGAACTCCAAGGTTGACAGGAGGTTTGTCGTATTCTGGAGGTGGTTGACGACCATGTGGGGTGAGTCCATCTTCAATAGGAAGTTATCAAGTAAGGGAAAGACTGACACCTCTGACATCTGAAAATGTACTGCCACCACTGTCATCACTTTCATGATCACCTTAGGAGAAATGGTGGGATAAAAAAGGAGCAGAGCTAACCGAAAATGCTCCTGCCCCACCCACAGGTAATGCCAGTGGGCCAGCAGGATGGTGTGGAAATAGGCATCCTGCAGGGCCAACATTACCATCCAGTTTCCAGGTCCTAGGGCAGGCAATACAGTCCTCAATGTGAGCATTTTGTATTTTTCCTTCCAGAGGAAGGAATTGAGAGGGTCCAGGTCTAGTATAGGCCAGAGACCTCCATCCTTTTTGTGCTCCAGGAAGTAGTGGGAGTAACAACCACGTCTACTGGGTCTAGACAAGGCGTTGGCGAGTGTGTGCATTTTTTATTTCATTTTTCTTTTCCTAGGAAGCCATTGAGAGGTTGCACCTCTAGTTTAGGCTGGAGGCCTCCGATCTTTTTAGGCACCAGGAAGTAGCAGGAGTAACAACAATGTCTTGCTTCTGGTGCATGCAGGAAGTAGCAGGAGTAACAACGATTTCTTGCTTCTGGTGCATGCTCTAAATAGCCACTTTGTTCATAATGGCTTGCAGTTCCTGCCACAAAATGGAAAGATGTTCCTCCATCAGTCATTGAGGATACACTGGAAGGTGTGGTGGTGTAAAAAGAAAGAGGAGGGCATAGCCATCTGAGCAATTTGCAGGGCCTACACTTAGTCAGATGCTAACTCAGCAAGAATCATTGGATTCTGCCTACCACCTTATAGCTGTCAACTACTAGGGCATGCTAAAGGCATTTTGCAAGTGGGACTGCAGGAGGGTAGTAGACTGGGCTGCTCATTCACCTTGACTGTGAGGGCAGTGGACACCCTGGCTATGATCAAAACAACTATTGGGCTCCTTGCTAGAGTTGAATCAGCTAGTGGCAAGATGTACCTCTGCCAAAACTGCAAAAGAAGCAGTAAGGGTGATGCGGCTGGTGAGGTTGGGCAGATAAGCCTGCAGAGCATGCTGTGGCTCTGCTCTCTTTGAACCACTCGAAAGTGGAGTCTGCCTTGCCCCCAAACAGGGAAGTCCCATTGAATGGCATGTAATTAAGGAATGACTGGATATCGCCTGAAAATCCGGTGGACAGCAGCCAGGTGTGTTGGCAAATGGCAACGCTGGTGCCAATGACCTGCCCAATGGAATTTATGGTGTCTGAGCCACAACAAATCGTGAACTTGGCAGCATCTCAGCCATTCTGAATGGCCTGGGTAAGGACAGTCTGGAGACACTACGGGACACCCGGGAGGACCTAAGTCACCGAGTCCCAAACGGGGGCCGGAAAAGTGGTCCAGAATGGCATTCACAGACCTGAGTGCCAAGCTGATGGATGAAAATACTTGTTTGCCAAAGATTTCAATATGTTTGAATTCTGTTTGGGGGACTATTTGGAAATGTGTTAAGATTGATCTTGTTTGCAGATCTTTGTACTACCAAACTTTCAGGGAAGAAGTGCTAAGATAGAAAAGTGGGATTGATCAAGGCAGGGCAGTGGCATCGTTCAATTTGGCATCTGACTGGGGGGTCAGAACCAGGTTTAGCCAATGCCCCCAATAAGATGTAAAGACCTTGTTAAATGGCAAGAGGGGCTCAGAAGGTGTTTGCCCCAGCTGAAGAACATTTGTCAATACGTCAGTCTTTACGACCAAGGTGGGGAGCTGGAGGCCAAGGGCTTCAGTCGCCATGGGCATTACCATGGTGTAGGAAGCAGACTCCTCTGTGATTGCGCCATGGGTGAGAGAAGGCCCGTTTCAAGGGTGGTATTGCAACCACTAGACTCCTGCAAGTAACCATGCCAACTCCATCTCGATAGGGCTGAACAAACTCATCGCCCACAACATAATCGTTGTCTGAGTTCATGCCAAAAAGTGAATGCAAGCTATGTTGTCTACCTTGTGGAGGTGGCAGATCAAGCGAAGAAAGCATTGCCTCTGCTGTCAAGCGTGGCATTGGGTGAGGTCGGACCGGCACTGTCTCAGAGTCAGACAGTACTATGGGTATCCTGATCCAGCGGTGAAGGATTTGATACCAGAGTCAAAGTCCCAGTGACCAGCATGGACCACAATGCCAGATGCAGGGTCCAGACTGGGGCCAGCGGTGTTGTAAAAGACTCAGAGGATCCAGCTAAAGCTGATGGCAAACCTGCCAGTGGTACTTCATGTGGGAGACCTCTTGGCTCCTTGGATTAGAAAGGCGAGATGGGAGTTAGAATGGAACTGAAGATCTGGAGCATGGCTGCGTGGAACTCTTTAATCTGCTGCAAAGTGTTAGATGGCCTAAGAAACTCAGGTTGTGCCGGAACCAGTTGAGGGATCTGCTCAGAAGTTGGTTGACTTTGGGAGAAAAATTTAGATCCATGTTACCACCCCATGTCTGCTCAGGTGAATGCAAGTGGCAGGGGGGTCGATGAGACCCATTTTGATTTCTTGTTTCTTTTTAGACTTATCAGATGATTTGTCTTGTGCCAAAGACCAGCCTCGTGAGCAGCTTTAAAGACTCCTGGAGAAGGACCGGGACCAAACCTTCGACTTGGACTGTGAATTAGAGCGGTCTCAGTGAAGAGTCTTGGCAACATGGGGCCTCATTTATGAAAAGTGACGCATCGCTGCGTGAAAACAGCGATGCGTCACTTTTCACTGTGCACTCCTTGCGACACCAATGATGCGTCATATTTCATGTATGACGCATCATGTCGCAAGGAGTTACAGATAAGTCAGTATTTCTGACATATCTGTAAGCCCAAAAAGTCACGCATTGCTGGAGTGTGTCACAAAAGTGACGCAACTCCAGCAATGCACCCTTTCAAATGGGGCAAGCCCCATGTGAAAGGGCCTGCGTCAGTCTTACGCCTGCTGTCAGGCAGGCGCAAGATTTTGACGCAACGGCGTCCTAAAAGTGACGCAGTGAAATCTCATAGATTTCACTGCGTCACTTCTACGACCCTTCCTTGCGTCAATACGCCCCCCTTACATACATTATACCTGGCGCAGGTATAATGTGGCGCAGGGGTTTACAAAGTGACGCATCTACCTAGATGCGTCACTTTGTAAATATGGTGCAACAAGGCACATTATTTACGCTGCTGGTGCGTCACAAAAAGTGACGCACCGGCGGCGAAAAAGTGACGCACGGCCTCATAAATGAGGCCCATAAAGTTTAGCCTTGGGGTCATGGATGGTCAACTCGCAGGCAATATAGGCCCAGGCATCACGGGTACACTGATGGAGATCTATCAGCCATTTGCTTACAGCAGTCGCTCCAGGGCTTATAACCTTTTGTTTTCGGGGCAGACTCTTGCACACTGTAGAAATTTGGAAACAATATTTAGGGAAAGTGTCTTTGAGAGATGAGAGAGAGCTCAGGATCGACGCCATGCATGTCAAAGGAATGGAAATGAGTTTCTCCCTATACATGTGTCCCTGTAAATGGAGCTATGCTTCCTTTTATAAGCAGAAACATTAATATAGGGGGAGGAAAAAATAAAAACAAATAAAAACAAACTTTGTATACTTAACATATGTTTATATCAGGCCATCTAAATGTAAATATTGCCGCTCCTATCTATATATGGGTGTTTATATAAAGGGGCTCATGCCTGGAACAAAAACCTATTTAGATGTGTTGGTATGTCTCTGCACATATATATGTTAATGTCCATTATCTGTTTAAAAAAATTCGATTGCCTTTAACCTTTATCTCACCTGTCCTCTCTCTGACTCATCCCAAACCTTTCTTACTGCAATAAACTCCAAAATATCCTTCTCACTTCCATCTCTCTTTTATCCGATTCACCCAACTAATATGTACTCTACTCCCAATAACAACCCACTACTTCCCTTTTTAGGTCGAGCTTTAGTGGAAGCGCACACACGCTGCTCGTTCTGCGAGACTGCGGTAGTAGAGTATGGGATAAAAGCTGCCCCCACTCTCTGCCCATATTTTTCTTTGGCTAATGTTTTTGTCCTTCGTAAACGCTGGTGTGTGATTCCATAATAGGCTTGTTAGTCCTGCCTTAGTACGGCCATGACATCATTGGTATCCCCCCATGGCTACAGGCCCCTTTACTTTGTTGCTACACGGTGCGTGTACTTATTTTTTTCTTTATCCTGCTGCTTTCTGAGTCCACGCTGGGGTTGTGGGGTGCGCTTGTTTTATTATCTAACTGCTATTGATGGCAGTGCTCGAGTCCAGCACCACCGCAGTCTGGACTCCCCGCCGCCGCAGCCCTGAGGAGACGCGGCATGGACCCATGCTCTCCTTCCTCAACAACATCTCGCTGGACAGGCGGCCCCCGCAGGAGTACAAGTGCACCCCTCTCCCTGCAGCCCCATCTCCCCACCACCTGAAAGCGCCCGAATGGAGCTCAAAGAAAACAACACCTTCGCCAGCTGCTTGCCAGCCCTGCAGGCTGTGGTGGGGACGCTGCTGGCTGCGGCAGGCACCAGGGACCGCATAAACACCTTCACCCTGGGCATGCCGCTGGCCGCAATAATGCCCTTCTGCAGGCAGCATTCATCACAGAGTCTGTTTGACAGTGGCTCACCTCGACCGACTCACTGCAGGCAGCTGAGGATGACTGCCCACTAAGCCCCAGTAAGTACTATTATAATTTTTTAACACAACACATTTTTATTAGAAGCAAAGGGAGAGATACCCCATTTCAGGCGCAGACTCTCACCTGGGCATGATTCAGGCTCAGCCGCAGAGCTGTACAGTGGTGCGCTCTGGGCTCCAGCACCCACCGTGGTCCGTCGTGTCCACTCCGGTAGCTGGGATCCATGTGCTCATAATCCAGTAGGGGGAGGCCAAACGCCCTGCGGGCTGCCTGTTAAAGTCTGCGCCACAGAGCTCATGTCCTGAACAGTCGCCTGTCTGATGTCTTGGTAATGATTGAGAGCACTTTCTTTGGTGGCAGCACCAAATGGGCAAATAAAGGCCACATTTGTGCACCCGACAGGAGAGTTGTATCCCGCACAAATTAGCGGAAACTGGGAATACATATTGGATGTAGTGAGTGTAGATCTGAGCTGAGCTGCGTTTACTAGTTACAAGTTAAAACGAGATGTGTGAGTAAGACCGGTCCTTAGTCACTGCGCAGGCGCTAAACCAGGGTTACTTGGGGTTGTGAATCGGACTGGAAGTTAAGACAGCGTTGACCCTCAGTTCCTAATTGAGTTCAGGGGGTGTGGCCGGTCCACTCATACGCAGTGTGACTCGTCCTGCTCCCCGCACAGCTGACCGCCTGACCCCAGGGGGTTGCTGCAGACAGTGAATAGCAGGATCCCTGTGCAGGAGTAAGTGCACGCGTTATTACTGTGTTTGTATGTATGGGATTTCACCTACACTACTGAGTGCTGAATCAGACCCATTTTTTAGGTTTAGCTTTAGCGGCAGCGCAAACCCAGTTTCGTCATCCATGGGAGCCCTTGTTCACACAAGTACACATATCGCGACCTTGACTAGGCCGACATAGCATCATAATAGCGACCTCGGCCCCAACAGATAACCTCTTTATCATCAGCTAGCCAACGGCCATTACCGCCCATTGCCATTTAGCGCTTACACGTTTATATACGTATGCTTGGACATATATTTTAAGTGGACGCTCTGGTGTGTATATGCAGTGTCAGTTGGTTTCATACACAACGCATGTGATGACTGTCATGGCCCTGCCATAATTGTTCCTCTGCTGCATTAACACAATTTCACAACACACTACATGCATCCAATCCACACCACAGAATTCCACATACTGCCACACAATTCAACAGCATACATCATACTTAAACGCAACAGCATACCACTACACGACATAAAATGCCATTCACATAATTGCACTCTGACACACAATCCCACTATACATAATTCCAATACGCTCAATGCCACATACTTACTATCAACATATTTTAATTACACACCATGCCACATAATTCCACTACACAAATCCACCACACAGAATTCCACAACTAACAATTCCAAACCAAATAATTCCACTCCACATCACATACATACACTCCATTTCAAAACAAAAGAGTAAAACACATTCTCATTTAAGCCCCTACACCTCTAACTCTCACAAATGCGAGACCAATTTGCATGGCAAATGCTTGTTTAATTTGCTTCCATTATTCCATGGAAAACTCAAGAGCACAAACTTGATAAACTTACCACAACTAATCCACAAGGAAATAAATTAAGCACATAATTACTAATCTACTAACTATTTAACTGTAGTCTTGGGTTCCCAATAGCCTGCTACTCTCCGCAAAGCACTGAAACATCTTGTCAGTGCCTCTAAATTCTCTATAAATACAATTAAGTCTACAAAACATTTTGTGCACAAAACCTGCAATGTCTCAATGCAGGGATGACATGTTCCACAGCTATTATGTTCTATGCTAGTTAATTTCAAACCATTTGTTCATGGTTGTTTAAGCACGCAGTTTGCCCAAGCGAGGTCTATAAGGTGCAACGTGAAAGCAATATAGGACTAGAATATCATATTCCTAGCATGTATTTGCCAGTACCCTTCCATAACTGTTTATTAAACTAAGAACCACAGAAACAAGGGCAATGTATTTTACTGGGCATTTTGGTAAGTAAAGTTCTTGTGGTATCCTTCCTTATATATTTCCCAGGTGCACTATCTTGCCTTCTCTGTTCTCTCTTGACATCATAGAATGTGATGTGCTGGAGGTTCTGGGTTGGTGTACCCAAAGCAGTTAGACCAGGGCTGAGCTATGTGTAACACCTGCTCCTGGTGCGGTCTCTGTCTTCTTTACTTGTACTACTACTTGTACCAGCTTGACAAATAAAGCCACCATGTAACCTATAAGCTTCTATGTGTCCCTGCATTTTCCTGACCAGCCTCCATGCATCGTTACAGTTCTATTATAGGAGGCACTTTAAATTTGTTGAGATCATAGGTGTTTTGCATTTGACTTTGTAGAAAATAAATAAAACAAAAATAAAAAGACATTGAGTTTCAATTCCTCAGATAAATTGTCTATGTGTAAGAAAGTCTTCACCAAGCCATGGTGGAGCAAACACAATGTTGTCATGTGGGATGTCGCCAATGTTTCCATTAATTGCGTCATCTACAAAGTCACAGTGAGGTCAGGAGTAGTGAAGTGTTGTTTTTGCATACCTTTCCATGATAAGTGTACTACTGTTTTTCGGTTTAGAATCGTAACCGTAATGTAACTTCCGCTGAAGACTTCCCACTTAATATGTATGGCTTTTAATTAACATACATTTGTGTATGCTTAGGACTCATACCCAAAGTACTCAACAAACACATCCTGCAACCATGGCAAAGAGGTGCCTGGCGCCGTGCTAGGCCTTAGGACACATCTCGTTTCTAAGCCCCTTTCCTGTTGTATCTGTTGGCCACAGCCGGTGGTTTAAAGGTCCGAAATACTCCAGTCCAAATTACCCACTAGGCAAGACTGGTCCCTTGCTCTGCGAACCTCCAAGACAGAGCATGTCCTTTGCACATGCCTGTGCCCTGTACCTCTGAACATAGCACCTCTCCAGTAACATCTATGCACTTTGTCCACAGGAAGGACCAGTGACCTTTCTACATGACTCCAATTGCTTCTCCTAAAACAAATTTAAATTCAGCTCAGAATAGCTAACAGTGGGCAACAACCGGTACATGAACCTCAGCTAAAGTCCACCCTGGAGTGTTAATCCGTCATTTTTCCAAATTTTTAAAAATGCAAAAAGTCACTAGACGAAAGCAGGGTGACAAAACTTAATTTAGTGACGACTAGGGATAATACTGAATCCTCGCAGCAAAGAACCTATTCTGATTCTTGAAGACAGTACTGATGTCAAACTCATTGAAGATGAGTTTCCTGAAGTTTTCTCTGGAAAATGAGGAAGATTTAAAGGTTTTACTCATTTGATTAAACTCAAACATGGTGTGTCGCCAGTCAAGCAAAAGCTTAGAAATGTTTCTATAAATGTAAAGGAAGAGTTGACAGATACTTTGACAGAAATGTTGGAAGGGGGTGTGATTGAGGAAGTGGAATTGTCAGAATGGGTTTCTCCGATTGTCTTAGCACGCAAACCCGACAAGTCAGTGAGGTTCTGCATTGACCTCAGAGCTTTGAATGCTAACATTCTTGTTGACTCCTTTGCCGAATATCAACGAAGTTGTAAGTATGCTTGGAGGTGCCACTATCTTCTAGACTCTCAAACCTTGGTCTGCGTATCACCAAATAGAACTTGCTGAGGAATCACTCCATATGACTGCTTTTATTACACCCCAGAGCCTGTTCCAGTTCAAAAGGATGCCCTTTGGACTGGCTTCCGCAGCCTCCGTCTTCCAAAGATCGATGTGTCATCTGTTCAAAGGCATGGAGTCATTTGTAAAATGCTTCCAAGATGACATTCTTATATAATTTCATGTGATAAAAAAGTACATACTGATCATCTTAGAAAGGTGTGTGGAGTCCTAAAAGAGAATGGTTTGACTCTTAAAAAGAATAAGTGTAAATTGTACCATGATTCTGTAGAATATTTAGGACACACCTTGTCTAAAGAGGGTGTTGTACTTAGAACATCTCTTATTGATCCCATCTTGAAGGCACCAGCTCCTGATAAACTCCTTTCCTTTTCAGGTCTCTGTGAGTACTATAGCAAATTCATTAAAAACGTTGCCTCTAAAATTGAGCCCTTAAAAGAACTCACTAGGAAAAATGTTGAATTTGTTTTGGGGGAAAAGCAACAAAAGGCTTTCGAAAGAATCAAAGCTGAGGTGGTAGCGGCGCCCACTTTAAAACCGTACTGTATGAATAAGATGTGCATACTCACTGTGGATGAGAGTCTATATGGCTTAGGAGGAATTTTATCTCAGTGTGCTGGTAAAGAAGAATGGAATGTAGCATTTGCCTCCCGTACTCTTAATCTCACAGAGTGGCGTTATGCTGTTATCGAAAGAGAATTGTTAGCCTGCGTGTGGGCAGTAGAACATTTTCGTTACTATATTTGGGGTGCATGTTTCGTTTTAGAACAGATCATATGCGGGCGTGGCTAGCAGACAACTGTGATGGCCGCGGCTTAGAGGGGCTCCTGTCTCCCCAGAGTCAATCCTGCCCTATCAGCCGCCATCCACCGGGGAAAATAATTGAGAATTGTGGCGATCCACACCCAGACCCCCTCTGGGACTCCTTCGAGGAGGAAACGGGGCGCGATTGGCGCAGCTCCGACCTCGGACCACCCACCTGCGGTGAAGATGGCGTCTCCCCTCCGGTGAAATCTACACCCGGGAGCTTTGCGTGAACCGAGTACTCGGCAGCGACAGTGTGGAGGTGCCGCGGCTCAACCGCGTTGGTACTTTTGGCAGCCGAGGGAGGAGAAGTGGTTCAAGGAGGCAGCCTGTGTGACCTCCGGCAGGCCCGAGTAACACGGGCCTACGCAAGGCCCTGGCCTCTGGGCCTAAGCGGGGATCGGTGTGGCAGCGGGCCCGGAGGTCTGAACCCGTCCGAGGTGGCTCCGATGAGTGTTTGTGGCCACCAGGCTTCCCTGCTGGCGCCGCGACGTGGAAGCGGTTGTGGGGGCCGAAGTGTATAAAGTATGCAGCGGTGGCCCCGAGCGGTTGATCAGACCCGGATGTCCCGGTGCGCGCCCCGGCCGTTGATGGGCCGACATTGAGATCTGCCTTGCGGGACATTTGGAGGGAGTGTTGAGCCCCCCCCCCCCATTCCCGGATCTGTGAGGACTCCCTCCCCTGGAGTCTGTGATTAAGGACGGTGGCAGCGTTGATGCGGCGCCTAGCTGGACATTAAGGGGATTGGACTTTGAGCAAGGTCCCGGCTTAGGGTATAATTGAAAAGCTACTCAGGGGCAGTGAAGAAAGCTCGGTATCTGGACGTACCGCCCTACCATTGCCCTTTAGGGTCACCAGAGAGAGTTGCAGGCTGGATGGTGCCTGTGTCTGTGGCTATCGGCTCAGACAGACTGCGAAGAGTGGGACACCTGCCGGACTACAGGGTCCCCGGAGTCACACGCATCAAGTTAGAGACCTTGATCAGAGGCCGGTTATAGGGGCGACAATCCTGAGGTGACACCAATTGCCAGGAGGCGATTGACGGCTGTGGCGCCGGGTGGCATCCGGCGCTCTTCACTCCGTGACCTGAGGATTACACCTGTGGAATACTTCAGAGGTCAGAGAGGTGCACGGTGCGACCCACAGGTGTTGGACGGCAGGTGCTGAAAAGAGGGCGGTTGGTGTATTTCCCTGGCTATCGGCGGGAACGGCATTTGATTGCAATACACCCCAACGGCACAGCAATCACGGCCTGGAAAGGAGTCCGGGGCTAGGGCGACAGGCTGCGACAGAAACGTGCGGATTTACTTCATTTCCTTGGGCCAGACACATGGGGTTACACCCATTCGGCGACCGAGGTGCCATTGGCAAGGTTTGTAGTGGCTGATATCAACTCCCTCTGCCCCACCTCCCTCACGGGGTACGACTGACGAAAGCCAACATGGCAATTGCAGGTAAGGGCCTCAGGAACAATCCCCAAAAGCAACTGCCACAATTTGCGTGGTCAAAAACTGGCGACAAGGGCGACTCTCTGAGATCTGACAAAGAATCTGACCTGGTGCCCCAGGTGCGACCCCCTGAACCTACTCTCCATGATGTAATGGCAGCCATAAGCAGAGTGCGCACGTCCATGGACTCAGTAATAGTAGGGGTCTCTCTCCTTCGGGACGACTTTCGCAACATGGATGAGAAAGTGAAAGAACTTAAAATAGTCACTAATGCCCTGCAGACAGACACCTCGGAGCTGCAAATGCAAATCCTTGAACTACTACGGAGACAAGACAGAATGTCGCAACAACTTGACGATTACGAAGGAAGAGCCCGCCACAACAATGTCCGCATTTTGGGGGGAAAAAACAGAGGGGCCGAATGCAGATCTATTCGTGGAGGACCTCATCACAAAACACCTCAAGCCCAAGACTCTGTCCTCCTACTGCTCGATCGAAAGAGCCCATAGAGTGCCGGGAGGTAGACCGAAACCTGGAGCACCCCCGAGACCCATTATTGCGTGATAGAGACATCATTTTACAGACGGCACTTTTGAGTCACCCTCTGAAGATAGAGAACTATGAGGTTGCCTTCTATCCTGATTTTACAGCTAAAGTTCAGGCACAAAGACGCAGCTTCCAAGCCGTGAAGAAGGAACTGAGGGACAGAGAGGTCAAATACGCAATGTTAATAAGGGTCGAATCGGATAGCAAATCCTGTTTTTTTGATTCCCCGGAGGCCGTGTGGGAGTGGATGGAGGGTTGGTCCACGGTAGGGAAGCAGAGGAGAGACTGGCGGAACAGACCAAGTCACCGCAGAGAGGTTCAAGAGGGGCAGACAATAATCCCCGGACGATAACTCTAGCTAACTGGAGGTGCAGGAATGATATGCACGAGACTTTGGCATGGACTGCCAACGTTGGGACACTCGAGAGAGCACAAGTAGCGGGGATGGGGGGTTTGGGGATGGGGATATTGCTTAATATTGTATGATTTGTTATTGAGAAGTTTCTCCCAAGTACAGCTACGCCCTATTTGACTGTCCGAATATGGTGTGGGGGAACTCCGACGTTTACAAAGTGGATGGCTATACTTTCAATCTTTATGATCTGACTCGCGGTGGAGGGGGGCTACTTTCCCCGTGCACTAGTACGGTTCTGGGGAGAGAGAAAAGCACTCTGCCATGTTTGGGGGTGGGTAGTTTTGAATCCACTGGCAGGGGGCCAGGGAGGGGGGAGGATGTGAGGATGGGGGGTTGGGGTTTCTATCAATGTTGCCGGGTTTATTGGTGATCAGACTGAATTGCTGCAATGTTTGACTGCATTAGTGAACGTAGAATTGCTTAGGGAAATGTTGGGTCTTTCATCTCCACACTGCGATATGGTTATATTGAATGTTGAACGACAGTTGCCATATATACAGATTTATGTACTCTCCTACGCAGACGGGATCCGCAGACAGGAACGCGAGGTGAAACACAGACATGGGGAAGAATAATAGGCGTACTCTTACAGTGATGTCCTGGAACGTAAATGGGTGGGAGATAAAATCAAGAAGGGCATAGTGCAACAATACCTAAAGAGACATTCGCCGGACAATGGCCCTGCTACAAGAAACTCACCTGGTGGGTCAGAAAGCCAAGGCCCTCACGAGATGGGGATATAAACTCTTGACACACTCAGACTACACAACGGGCTCTAGGGGCACGGCTGTCCTAGTGAAGAGATCCACGCCCCTAATTGTACACAAGACGTGGATGGACAGAATAGGTAGATTTGCGGGGTGGAGGCACAGTGGGGTGGGAAAAATGTTAATCTTGTATTGGTCTACCTTCCACCTGCTGCTTCCAAAACAGCGTTGGAAGACCTAGGCAATGATGTAGCTAGACTTCAGGACGGGGTGCTAATTATGGGTGGGGGGGCTACAACATGACGCTAGATGATATGAAATACGGACACCCACCTAGGCCCCGAGACAGAGCTAACAACCAGTTACCGGATTTCATACAAGCACTAGGTCTTGCTGATGTGGGTCAGGCGCTCCACCCCACTGACAAACAATATACCTTCTTCTCCAACGCCCACCGCAGCCTTTCCCGTATTGACTGCTTTCTTACACATCTGTCATCAGTGGGTTCCTTTGCACAATATAACGTCTTACCCAGAGGGATTTCAGATCACTCCCCGATCTGGACAGAATATACGCAATGGGAACGCCAGGCCCCCGCCACTCTAGTGATCCAACCATGGTTACTACGTAACGCAGACATTAGGGACGAACTCCGCACGCAAACAGGGAATTATTTCACTGAAAACGTGGATTCAGTGGATTCTGCACAAATAGTATGGGAAGCCTTTAAGGTGGTTGTCAAGGGGTTAGCCCTGTCGTTAAAGACGGGACACCTTATTAAGCAACGTGAGCTCTTGGCCAATGTGGAATCTGAACTCTTGGAAAGGGAGCGGGAACACTCGCAGAATCCTTCGCCCGACACTAGCCATCGGCTTCTCCTGAAACAAAAAGAGTTCAGGATAAAGACTAGGGAGCAAGCAGTGGCCAAGCAAAATGCGATACAACACAGACTATATGAACTCGGGGATAGGACTGGCAGGACGCTGGCGTGGCTGGAGAGGCGGGAACAGGGATCTAGATGGGTCCAGTCGCTGACGACTGTGGATGGGGACACAGTAACACACCCAAATGATATAGCGAACCTATTTGCCGATCACTTCGAAAAGGTATATTCCCCCTCGACAGACTATACAGCTGACGACTCTCGTCGACTACTTCAGGACAGCAACGCTCCCTGTCTCTCAGACCTGGAGAGGGACGGTATGGATGCTGACTTCTCTACGGAAGAGATTTGCAAGGCCTCGGGACAACTTAAATCGGGAAAAGCCATGGGGCCCAACGGTGTACCAGTGGAATTTTTAAACGCTACAGCCTCCTTGACCATACCGCATTTGAAAGCCATGTATGATGAGAGCTTGGAGGTGGGGCAGCTGCCTCTAGATCAGCACCTGGCCACGATTGTAGTCATCTATAAACAGGGTAAACCAAAGGACGCTTGCAGCTCTTACAGGCCAATCCCACTAATAAATGTCGAGACAAGCGAAGTTACCTCTTAAATAATTGTGATTTTTTGAGATATTTGTTACTCTGAAAATATTAGACTCCGACATTTCTATATGTACCTGAGACAAAGATATTAGCAAAAGTATTGGTCAACAGAGTAACATCCGTTATTACATCATTGGTTCACTCGGATCCATCCGGCTTTATGCCAGGGCGTAACACAGCTCTCAATTTGCGTCGGGTACATAATGTGATGGCGAGAAGGCCGTACATTGAAGAAGACGTAGCGATCCTCTCCCTTGATGCCTCCATGGCATTTGACTCCATAGAGTGGCCGTATCTGTTCGAGGTGCTACGGAGAGCAGGGCTAGGCCCCAAATATGTGGCATGGGTAAGACTCCTATACACGGGAGTGTTAGGGCAGGTGAAGGTTAATGGTTTCACTTCCCGACCGTTCAGACTCCATGGGGCACAAGGCAGGGATGCCCATTGTCCCCACTGATTTTTGCCCTTGTGTTGGAGCCACCTGCAGCCTGGATATGTAGAGACGTGATGGTGCGTGGCCTGCGCTTGGCGGATGAGGTGGAAGATCGTATATCGCTGTATGCAGACGATATCCTATTATATCTGTCATCCCCGTACAAATCTTTTAGAGTGGTCTTAGATATATTTACAAACTTTGGTAAATATTCGGGTTATGCCATCAACTGGCATAAATCAGTCCTGTTCATGCTGACAGGGGATGCACCTCACCTCCCACCACAATGTGCATTATCGGTGGCAACGGATGGTTTCCGCTACCTGGGGATCTTTGTTACTCCAGACCCAATCGGTTTCTTTGATTCAAATTTGGCCCCGCCTTTGGCCAGACTGCGTGAAGATGTGAAACACTGGAGGACTCTGCCTCTAACGTTGGTGAGAGAGCGTCATTGTTTAAAATGCTAGCACTTCCTCAATTTCTTTATGTCCTCCAGAATTGTCCCCACAAAGTCCCAGACTAAAGCGGTACAGAGTGATATTACCACATTGCTGTGGGATGGGAGAGCCCCGAGAATTGCTAGGCAGAAACTGACGAAAGGATGGTACAATGGGGGCATAGCCCTTCCTGACTCACAATGGTACTATTGGGTGTCACAGGTGGTTGCAGTTAACCATTGGCTGTACTTCCCTCCGGATGACCCGGCATATGCCCTGGATAGATACCAGACTGACCACTCGGGATATCTAGGTGCTCTCTAGACTTCAGATAAGAAGAACTCAGGGAAATTCTTTGGACCAATCAAACACACGTTGGACATCTGGTGAATAGTTACAGCTCAACTGGGCTGGGCTGGCACTCTCTTGCTAGCCACACCATTGTGGTTTACTCAGAAGCTGGGAAGATTGGGATACCACCCGGGATTTGATAAGTGGGACCTCATAGGGATATCCACAGTGGGAGATCTGGTGAAGAAAGGGGCTATTTTGACCTTCAGAGAGCTCCAGGAAAAATATCAGCTAGCCCAGGGAGAATCGTATAGATATCTACAAATCAGACACGCATTACACTCCGCCTTTCCATCCACCGCAGATATACCGGAGTCGTCGCCGCTGGAAGGCCAACTACTCGATGGACCCATAAGAAATAAGGCAATATCCCTAATTTACAAGAAAAAAAGCAATAACCTCCCAGATACTTTTCCGAAACTCAGGGATTGCTGGCAAGAGGATATAGGCCCCCTCGAGGACGAAGACTGGCAGAAGGCGCTAATGTCCCCACGTGAGGAGGCCATACCTCAGAGATTTTGTTTGATCCAACTTAAAATACTCCACTGGTCATATATCACTGAGCTAATATTGGCCAAAATAGGAACCAGGCCGGATGACAGGTGTGTAAAAGGCTGTAGTCAACCGGCCACATACTACCATTCTCTGTGGACATGCCCCAAGGTACGCCCACTATGGGAGGGAGCCACGACTCACATGTTTAAGGCCCTGTGTAAAGACATAACATTAACCCCACAACTCGGACTACTAAACATCTGGGAGGCCCTTGACTTAACGGAGTTCGAACAACAGTTCACAACACTGGAATACACACTGGTGAAGAGGGAAATAGTCAAGGGTTGGGGAGATCAGAACCCACCCGTGTCACTCTATGGGTCAGGGAAGTGGATAGATGCATGTTGGCAGAGACAGAGGTCTATAAGGCGAGGGGCTGCCCTAAGAAAAGGGACTGGAAATGGTCACACTGGAACAAATACAGGGGGGATCTGTGTATCTCACCCACGGTTGAAATGGAACTGCGTAGGCAGGAGAGGATGATAGGAGATGTATCCTAAGTAACCTTGAATGATGTTGAACAGGAAAATTTAATGGTAATGTGCAATATGTTGTTCAATCATGTAATGTACTTCTGATTTTCATTCAATAAACAAAGTAAAAAAAAAAAAGAACACATCATAAACTCCTAGAGTCTATTTTGTCTTCGGGGAGGGGGTGTCGGTGCTACTGCCCGCATAGCTAGATTAAAGTTTTGCGTACAAGAATACAGTTTTGTAGTAGAATATGTACCTGGGAGAATCAACATTACAGCTGATTGTCTGTCTAGACTCTCTTTGGTTCGAATGAAATGAGTGACGATAAGGAGCTGGTTGCCAATATTTGTGTAGTAATGTCTGGAAAATTTAGTACTATTTCGGAAACCATGTGGAGAAGTGCAATGGAGGGAGATGATGTACTTCTTAAAGTAATTGATTATACCAGCACAGGTTGGCCTCCCAAGACTGAAATTTCAGCGGATTTATTTCCCTTTTGGAAAATATCAAGTGAACTTGTTATTGAGGGAGATCTCCTGTTCAGGCAAAGGAAATGCATTCCGCCCTTGTCTCTTCGCGATCACATATTATCTGTGGCTCACGAAAGTTACCTTGGAATGTCTTCCATGAAGAGATTAATCAGGTCTGTGTTTTGGTGGCCTGGTTTAGACAGGTTTGTAGACAGAGTTGTGAGAGAATGCTCGGAATGTGTAAACAGTGAAAGAATGTTGAAATGTGATCCTGCTCTCCTTATTCCTGTGAAATGGCTTGAATTTCCGTGGCAAAAGGTTGGTTTTGACATTGCCGGCCTTTTTAATTTCCTACCTCAGGATTGTAGATTCGCCCTAGTGATGGTTGACTATCACCTTAAATGGCCTGAAATTAAGCTGGTACCACATGCTAACTCTGGCAATGGTATTATATTTTACAAAGAAGTTTTTGCCCGCGAAGGTTACCCAGAAGTTCTTATCACAGACATTGGTGTACAGATGAAATCTCGCGAAATGGCTGATTTCCTTAAGTTTTTCAATATTCGTCTTGTCACAACAGCCTTGTACGAAGCTCAGGGAAATGGCCAAGTGGAGATATATAATACGGTTTTGAAACAAGACATTCTGTGGGCACGCAATTTTGGGTCTGAGTGGAAGGACAAACTAAGAGAGAAGTTATGGTTGTACCGCATAACACCTCATTCCACCAACTAAGTTTCTCCGTCCCAATTGGTAAAAGGGACGAAGCTTGTCTCCAAATTGTGTCCCTGGTGTTTTAAGAAAAAGAATTTTGGAAATGTCAGTAATTCTGTGGTCAACAGAGAGAATGTGGCCCTTAGAGTGAAAGAAAAGCAAGAGAGATGTAAACATTATTATGATGTTTGGATGAAAGTGAAACAACCCCAATTTGTTGTTGGAGATTGGGTCAGGATACTTAGACCAGGTGTACCACTTAAAAGTGAAACGAAATTTGGAAGATCCATCAAAGTTGTTAAGATCAATCGCAGCAGCATTGTAACTCAAAATGGCAAAGTATGGAATATCAGGAGTGTAGCCAAATGTGTAAATGCTTCTTCTTAATTTTCTATAAGGGGGTAAATGTATTACATCGCTTGTTCATGCCTTGAATTATTTCCTTGTCCCTTTCCCTTTAAACCTCTTTTATATATTCAATTCAGAACCTGCCATGTAGTTGGCAATGATTCCACTGAGAACTGGAATCCTACCATTGTTGTTCCTGCCTCTGCCCACCACAGTACTGTGCCTTTGGATTAAACCTTCTTCATACCTTATCTTGAATTTGTCTTCATTTTTGGGGATTTTACAAGGGGTTCTAAAAAATAAAAGCAGGATGGGGATATGTGCATTATAACAAATTTTAAAAAGGCAGGAAGGGGAGTAAGAGGTTTGAATACATGTAGTACAGTGGGAGTAAAGCTGGAGGGGACTAAAGGGCTTCAAAAAGGGAGTAAAGGAGGAGTAGTGTGAAAGGTTTATTAAACAAGGAAGTTAAACAAAGGGTTTGTGAAAATGGCTTAAAGTTGGAGTGGTATAAAGTTTTTTTTAAAAGAATAAATCTGGAGGGGGAGTAAGAAATTTGGAAAAGGAATACAGCGCCATGAAACCTTACGGTGTATGTGCGCTTTACAAGATACTATTAACATAACATAACATAACATAAAAGTGTGAGTAAGGCGTTTGTAAAATATGGGAGTGAGGTAAGAAGAGGAGTAAGGAGTTTGATAAAGGGGAGTAAAGTGAGAAGATGACTAAGGGGTATATAAAAAGGGGGTACAAAAATGGGAGTAAGGTGGGAAGGGGAATAAGGGGTTTCAACAAATGTAGTAAAGTGGGAGTACGCGGGTTGTAAAAAACAAGAGTGAAGCTGGAAGGGAACAAAGAGCTAGAAAAAAGGGAGTTAAGAAGGAGTGGCGTAAGGGTTTTTTAAAAACAAGGAAGTAAAGAGGTAAAGGGAATAATGGGTTTGTAAAAAGGGAGTAAACTGGGAGGAGGACTAAGGTGTTTGCAAAAAATTAAGAGTAAAGTAGAAAATGAGCAAGGGGTTTGTAACAAAAGCTGAAGCAGAATCATTCTCACACTGAATTTGACATGTTTTAATATTTATGTGTCCTCACTGGCACCCTTAATTGAATCTTTTCATTTTGCTTTGACTTCCTATGCGATGACACCCAAATTGTGGTGACTATTCAACAGGGAAGTGATCCAGGAAACGGCGTGGAGACTGCAGGATTGTATGAACACCGTAGGTAGATGATTGGCGCATAACTGCTTGAAAATCCACTCCCGCAAAACGGAGGTTGTGTTGTTTGGCAACATCCCTAACTTCAGATTACTAGGGGAACAAGACAGGGGTGTCCCCTGTCCCCTTCACGTTTCAACATATATATCGAGCCACTTGCACAATCCTTTAGGGATGACCCAAAAATTTCCTCATTTGAATTCGGTGGATGGGAAAGGAAGGTAGGGCTTTACGCTGATGATATTGTAATTTTCACTAGCGATCCAGTAAACGCTTTTCCTATTGTGGTTGAAAAGGCTAAGGAATTCTGAAACTTATCGGGCTATGATATCAATGCCGAGAAGACCGAGCTAATGACATGGAACCTTGTTAATCCGGGCGTTGGGGTGGCATTCTCAATCCGCTACCTTGGACTTAAAATTACGCAAGACATTGACACCTTAGCAAAAGTTAACTTAGATCTGGTCTCCAGAGAATGTAGGGCCCTACTGAGATCTTGGGCGGGCCTTCAACTATCAATTTTTGAGAAAGTCAATATTGTAAAAATGTCCATTCTTCCGAAACTGACTTTTATTTTCAACACTATTCCCTTTGCTTTTGACTCCAAGCAACTTCTTAAATGCCAGCAAGAAATAAACTCTTTCATTTGGGGCAATAAAGCTACGAGATTGGCCTGGAAAAAATTAAGAAGGAGGAGGGGAAAAGGTGGATTGGCCCTCCCAGATTTGCAGTATTATTCTTGGGCATTCCAGCTTTCCCACTCAAGAATGCTCCTGAAAACACCAGATCTCTCTTCAAATGGGAGATTATTCAAGGCAATGCTGGTAGGGGCAAACCTCCCGCTAGATGGGTTCCTATTTAAGTTTGGAGACCGAAAATTCTTCAAAAAGGTGAGGTTGAAGACTTTAGTAACACAATTGAATTCATGGGTACAAATTAAACGTAGGGTGGGGCTGGCATACTATTCTAACTATGCTCAGATATGGGACTCTCCCGGGCTTCCACCGTGCCTGCAAGATTCTCTTGCAACTCCCCTAATTACAGCAGGGTTCCTAAGATGGGGCGAACTGATATCTGGAGGTACTTTGATAGAGTGGGAGGAGCTCAGGGAGAAAGTAGGGCCGACCCTGTCAAGATTTAAATATGTACAAATTAGGAGCTGGGCTAGAGAATTAATTAGGAAAGATCCTAACACCGGGAGACTTAGCCCCCTAGAACAACATTTAATCGAAAAACAGACAGGAGGCAAGGAGGTGGTCCTTTGGTATTGGTCCATAGTGGAAGAGATAGATGGGGATTTCAATCTCCCAATGGAGCTATGGGGTAGAGAAATAGTGGCATTAGATGAGGATTTGTGGATAAAATCTTTTTCCCTCTTGTATAAATTAGTTAAACCTGCCTGGCTTAGACGAAAGCATTTGTTTACCTTACACCGGGCATACCTTTCCCCTTTACGTTTATCTAAATACCAAGAGGGGAAATGCTGTAATAAATGCCAACTGTTAGCAGCCTCTGATATACACATGTTCTGGGAATGTCCCCATATATCCGCTTTCTGGAAAGAGATTAAAGCCACTTTAGACTTAATTATTAACATTAACATCCCTTTAACTTTACCACTTGTCATTTTCGGGTATGACCAGACTATTACAGGGGTAGCGCGGTCCTTTTTATTTTATGCTATCTTATTGGCAAGACGGCAGATATGTATGCACTGGGTGGATACCATCCCCCCCACTCACTCTGCGTGGCTAACCTCACTCTATGTAACATCCAAGGTAGACTTGACGAGATCTTGTAGAGCCCAGAACCTCACATTTTGGAAGCTTTTGACGGATTGGAAGTGAAGCCTCCTCCGCCTTCTTGGTTTTTTTTTTTTCCCCATAGATCCGATGATTAAGCCCACTTACTCCATGGCTCAGTTTTGTGGTCTGCCCCGATTCCGATATATACATACTGGCCTGTCAGGCAAGAAGTTGCTTGGAGAAACGTTAACAAGGTGCATGGAATTTCCTACCAACTCATAATAACTTCTGCCTAGCTGTGTTGCGGCTCAATTCCTAGGGCCTGCTCCCAATGGCAGTGAGGTGGTTGGGTTGTTCGCTTTGCATCTAAAGAACGTGTGTCGGGCAGATGAGGATTAAAAAAAAAAAAAAAACATCCCTAACTTCTGGATTGTTGGCCGGAGGTTTTAGGTCCGCTACCCACTCCTATTAGGAAGGTGAAGAATCTGGGAGTTTGGATAGATGATAAACTGAGTTTCAGGGACCAGGTGAACACAGTGGCTTCATCGACTTCGTACATCCCCAGATCGTGCAAAAAATGTATGTCACTACTACCCAAAGATGCGCAACAAACAGTTGTTATTGCATTAATAATGTCCAGATTAGACTATTGCAACAGTCTATATCTTAAGATCCAGGAAGGGTCAATGAATAAACTTCAGATTCTGCAGAATGCAGCGGCCAGACTCCTTACAGGTACACCAAAGTTCGAATCAATCTTAGCCAAAATCAAAAACTTCACTGGGTGCCAGTCAGGAAACGTACTCAGTTTAAGTCTCTATGTCTGATCTTTAATGCCCTTCATGGAACAGGACCAGAATTTCTAAAACAGTGATTCCGCTGTTATACACCAAAAAGAGCACTGCGATCATCAGATGCAAAATTTGTGATTGTCCCTTGGATAAAAAAAGCCAACTGGGGTGGCAGAAGCTTTATAGTTAATTCTGCCAGATCACGGAATGTTCTGCCATTTTACTTGAGAAGCATGACCAATCTTTTGGCCTTTAGGAATGCACTGAAGACATGGTTGTTCTCAAATTGATCTTGCTAATCTCCCATATCGCTTTAGTCCTCTGTAGGCCTTCACACCGCGCCAGGACACTTTCGGGTAAGAGTTAGCACTCTATAAATACCAATAACATTAACAAAGTGGGATGTGAGTATCACAAGGGAAAGGGAGGGTGGTGTTAAAAAACCGAACTGGAGTCTAAAGGGGAAATCCCCTACGTAAATGCCACAAAACGAAAATAATTTATAAAGACAAAACAACATTTTCTTCAAGCAAATTGAAACAGACTTTCATTAGGTGGATCATATTTTTGGGGCGAACACTCTTTCAAATGAAAATTCATCTTAACCTAACTCTAACTATAGAGCCACTATTGACAACTTTTTGCAAAGTACCAGGGACACAAATGATATGTAGGAAAAACGACTGTAGGATCCATTTGCAACCAGGGTACTGCCCAAAGCTAGAGTGCACTCACCTTTTACTAGCCCTATCGTTTATTTACCTCAAATTACGGAGTGGCTCTTTGGGATGGTAAAGGTCTCTGAGTAAGGATCTAATTCTTCTTAGAGTGCCTATCACCTTACTTCGCATGGTACTGAATACCTCAAAGCCAATACAGAGCATCTTGGGATTTGGATGGCACTGCTTGAGGCTTCTGATGTGCTCCTGTGGTACGTGATGGGGTCAGTCTATATCTTGTACATTGTGGGCACTGGAGAGCTGGTAAACTACCACTCTTACTAGTACTATTAAGCAGACAATGGAAGCAGTCCAGCTGCATCTTCGACCCTACACTTCGGGAGGCTTCACAGAAACTGAGTGACCACACAAAGCGGAGTTAACAAATGAAACACAGCAACACAATCGATTATTCATTCTATGAGCTACGATCTTGAATGAACAAGGGCCTTTCTGAAGGTTCTGTCCATATAGAAAACAGAAGTCAAGTTTCAGCTTATAAAAGCCTGATTTTGGTGTAAGATAATTTCATGCTGCAGCATCTGACCTGAGGACTAGTCAGGAAGTTACGTAATTGTACCGGTAAAAAAAAATGTAAAAACATACCTACCGCACAGATTCCCACTCTGCTGTCAAGCTGTCCTGTCTCGCCTTTCTGCTGCCAAGTTGTCTTGTCTCTTCTCTCCCACTAGTTGTGGGAGTCCATTTCCATGACCAAGGAGTGCAGTCTCTCCTCTCTGGCGGCAAGCTGTGCCGTCTCTCTGTTTTGCCACCAAATTGTGGTGTCTCTCCTCTGCCACCAAATTGTTTGCTCTGCTTTGTTGTCTTTCCTTTCTGCTACTAAGCTGTGCTGTCTCTCTTTTCTGCTGCCAGGCTTTTTTGTCTCTCTTCTCTGGCATCAAGTTGTGTTGTTTCTCTTCTCTACTGCCGTTGTGTTGTATCTCTTCTCTACTGCCAGGCTGTATTGTCTTTCCTCTCTGCCACCAAGCTGTCACCGAAGTGTTGATGTTTCTTCAGTCTGCAACCCAAACTGTCCTGTCTCACTTCTCCAATGTGGCTGAGGGTGGATTCTGACGTTACAGAACACTATGACTGAAAGTGACTGTAGGCTTTCGCTGGAGCTGGAACAAATACAAATGCAAATTAGGTTCTCCAGTAGAATTCATGCCATTAAAGTATTGTAACAAAAAATGTCAACCAACAATCACGTATACCAAATTACATCATGTGCATGCTAATGGAATTACGTAGTGACACATCTACAATGGGCAAATTAACTTTTCATTGACTATTTCCACAGAATCCCAATGTTGCAATCACATCCAAATAGCATAAGCAATGTTTCTTTATTTAAATGGGGTTTTTCATATACCTAATTATTTTTAGATAAAGTAGCATGAGAAGAAAGTGTGGACAATAACATTATACAACAAAAGACTAAATTGCTCTGATCAAGTCATTAAATATCTCAAAAACAAGCACAATATCTCCAAAGGAGCAAAATCAAGAAAAGGAGAAATAAGGGAGAGAAAGTATACATATAAGTGAATATAACATCACACAACAACCAGAGGACACAGAACATTCCACCCAACCCCTCTCGCTGAGCTGCAGTCCACCCACACACATGGAGTCAACCTCAGATAAGCTGGACTTAATCATACAGGAGGTCAGAGAATCTTGCACGCATAGAACAACAAATAGGCACACTGACTACAGGACTCACTCTCCTAAAAGCGGATCATACCAAACTGGCAGCTACGGTGCAGGCCAACAAATCAGCACTAGCAGAGATACAACCTCAGCATAAGGAGCACACAGCACAAATAACTAACCCTGGGTGAAGTTCGGGTAGTAGCGCTACGCGTAGCTACACGAAGTGCACTTCGCACTACGCGAGCTACGCGGACTGCGTAGCGCACTGTGCAAAATGCTGTTCGCACTGTGCAATCATTGCAAACCGCATCTTGCACAGTGCAAGCGGTCATTTTCTGGCACTCGAGTAGATTTCTACTCGAGTGGCAGCTCCTCAACGCGGACTGGTAGTTTCTCAACGCTAGCGGTCGCAAGCATACGCGACCACTCACAATGAGAAACCTGCCCTACCCGTGTTGAGAATCTTCCCGGGAGTTTTATTTTCCACGCTCGATCGCGAACGAGGAAAAAGTCTCGCCAGGATGTAATTTTGCTTGCTCGCGGTCGCCAACTTGACGTTGAGGACTGCAAGCAAGCAAAAAAAATGACTGTGCTACCTGCAATTCGCATAGTGCCAAGTAGTGCAAACTACGCGAGCGTAGTGTAGTACTTTGCTCAGGGTTACAAATAACGCAACTACAATGGCAAGTATCGGGTCTACAAGACAGAATCGAGGATGCTGAGGGAAGAACGAGAAGGAATAACGTCTGTATTATAGGTCTTCCGGAGCGATGTGAAGGCCCTAATGCCACCAGATTTATTGACCAGGGGCTCTGTAAACATGTTGCCCCAGAGGGCCTGTCAGACGTCTTCTGTGTAGAATGAGCTCACAGAATCCCCACCGGCAGACAGACTACTGGAGCCCCACCACGGCCCCTGATAGCCTGGATTTTTGTTTTCCATGATCGTGACGTCCTACTGCAAAAGCAAGGGAAAGATATCCGATACAATATGAGAACCAACGCATATCGCTATACCCAGACTATACAATCCTAGTCCAATGACGCAGGTCCTCATACCAGCCAATCAAGAGGAAGCTCAGAGCCCTGGACCTTAAATATGCACTTTTATTCCCTGCCCGTCTGAAGGTCCTCCAAGACCAAAAAACTAACTTGTTTAAAGTCCAGAGGAAGCAGAGGAATGGCTGGAGTTGATGTACCCCCTCCCCTCCCACAAACAACATCTGGTGCCTCATCACAAAGCATTCTGCAAAGCCCAAAGAGTACAGTGGGAAGAAGATCATGCTCCAACACAAAAATCCCTCACAAATCACAGGTGAGCAGCCCTACACTTGAAGAGGCCCAGAGGGGTAGAGAGGAGGCCCTGGCAGCAGCAAATACACTGCGAGATTGCGTTTTTAATGCCCCATCTGAATCATCAAAAGAAAACACCATACATTCGGACTCAGAGAACAGTATTGCTTTGTTTCCCGCAGTAGCGCCTCGAACTACGGCCGATTTCCTAGGTTAGTGGGGCACCTGATTGAGAGGCCTCGACCTACCAGATGGACATATGAAGCAACTAAAGTGGTAACCGCTGCATATGGCGCAAGTATCCTTACCCAGCTGCAGCGGTAATGTATTAATACAAATACATGGTCCGGACACTGTAGAGCCCATATATTGCCTAAACTAACATACAAGGCACAAGCGACACACCTCTTTTAGCGAAAGCAACATATAATTGTACAATTGTTAACACAGTTGTGCACATGGTTTGGACCAGCACAGTTAAGAGGCTGGACCTAGGATTCAAGGTTAAAAGGGAGTTATGGGAATCAGGCTCACATTGTATAACACGTTCCACACGAATATGTGATGTTTTTCCGCAAACAATTAATCCGCATACCATCACTCCGCAATTATTACACTGCAAATACAATCACCCCGCAAATGATCACAACGCAAACTTTTACAACGACTATGGCTTTACCACGCATGCCACTACAACGCAAAGGTATGCATGTTAAGGGTATACTCATTGTAAAAGTTTTAAAGGTAAGTGAGAGTACCCTACCCTACCCTACACCCTAATGTAGTACCCCTGCACAACCCACCCTCGACACACAGTCCTTTTCCTACATTTACACTACCCAGCACGACCCCCAACACTACCATAAACCACTTTTCTTCCCTACACAAACCCTATAACACTACCTTAATACACTACCCCTGCACGACCCTACACTACACAAACAGAACATCACTACCCTACACTACACAAACACTACAACACTACCCTAAACCCTAAAACACTACCCCCAGCATGACCCTACAATAAACAAACACTAAAACACTACCCTACACCCTAAAACACTACCCCCAGCATGACCCTACACTACACAAACACTACAACACTACCCTAAACCCTAAAACACTACCCCCAGCATGACCCTACACTACACAAACACTACAACACTACCCTAAACCCTAAAACACTACCCCCAGCATGACCCTACACTACAGAAACACTACAACACTACCCTAAACCCTAACACACTACCCCCAGCATGACCCTCCACTACACAAACACTACAACACTACCCTAAACCCTAAAACACTACCCCCGCATGACCCTACACTACACAAACACCACAACACTACCCTAAACCCTAAAACACTACCCCCAGCATGAACCTACACTACACAAACACTACAACACTACCCTAAACCCTAAAACACTACCCCCAGCATGACCCTAAACTACGCAAACACTACAACACTACCCTAAACCCTAAAACACTGTGGTAAATAAATAAATAATACCCTATTTTTGAATGTATAAATGAATAACAGATAGCTCAATAAATAAGAGTCAGGATTCGAGGTAGTAGGAGTTTCGCAGGTTTATTACAGCATAAAGGACAGGAACAGGACAACCTGCATAGGAATAGGATGGCAGGGCCCAGCAGCTGCTGGGGCTGGATCTGGGATTAGCGCGCTAGCATTTAATAACAATACACAAGCATATATAGTAAAACAGTTGCATTACAGTACATATGATAGGCGGAGCAGTGGGTGGAGCAAAGGGTGTGACGCGTAGCAGTCGCGAAAGATAAGGGTGAAAAGAGGTGTAACAGGGCGTATACATGGACATGTTATGCAAACGTAACAGAATATGTCATGAATGGGGCGGAAACCATGGAGGGGGCTACCTGAGGAGCCGGGACCTCTAACCTGATGGTGCGCGCAAACTAGCAATGACGTATCACTAGGAGAAGCTGGGGGCTATGAACTCTGTGCTAGGAGCAGAGACTGAAGTCTGGAGAGTCAGGGCGACATGTACCTAAGCAGTACCTAGTATCTGATGTTTAGAGAACATGTTGATATAAACTAGAAGTTAGGAGAGGAAAGGCTAACTTGATTCTAAGACTGGACCATGCATTATTCTACATGTAGTGCGTGATGAAGAATATTAAATGACCATTAATACAGTATTTCTCTAACGTGGAGACGTGAAGGCTAGACAATGACGGAAACTATTGATGCAGTTCAGTAACTTAGGAATGCAGAGAAGGAGGACTGAACTGATAACTGGAACTATAACATACTTTTGGCAGACTCAGAGGCTGAGCCAGGCTGAACCGGGCACTGTGAGGCAGGAAGTAAGTGAAGGGTCGAGGATACAGGTGGGGGCTGTATCGCTCCTCGGCGAGGTTTTCAGGAGACAGGAGCTGAATCTGGTGTCCAGGCCCTTTTGAGGCCTAGAAACGGGGACTTTACAATGAAATAACGTGCACACTGAGAAATGTGGCAACGTAGCTTTACATAGACCTGATATTCGTAGTATTCACGAGGACTAGAAACTGGCATATTAGAGGTGGACACAACTGTAATTGCGTCATTAATCGGACATGGGGAATGCATATGCATATTTAATCATGCACACATAACATATGATGGATGACACGTAGGGACACAGAACATGGCAAAATTTACTTTTCCACATTCCCTCCTTGTCACTACGTTTCCATCAGGAAACATCAATATTCATGATACCGTCTATCATTTCATACAGTATCATTTGCTCGTCTCGAATTATCCTGGAACGGGATTTAGAACGGGGCTTGGGACTAGGAATACAAGAGGTAGCACAAATGCCGCAAATCGCAGGGCCACATTGTATACAGAGACAGCAGCTGAATATGATCGCTACTGCAATACCTAGGAAGGACAATATTTTCCATCCCCATGCGGAAATTATATTCCAGAACCAACCGGACCATGTCCAGGTGCCTGGATCTTGGTGTAACAGATGGGCAATTTTATGGAGTCTGGTTATAGCTGAATAAACAGACGGCGCGTTATTTGGAATGAAAATGCAGCAACTAGATCCGATGACTCTACAGGCCCCGCCCCTATCGGCCAGTATGACGTCAAGGACGAGACGATTCTGTAAAACGACAAATCTCATAGCAGATTGCTCTTCAGTTAAATTACCTAGAGCAGAGGCAGTCTCATTTACTACAGCTTCAAGGGTTCTTGTTAACCTACGGATTAGCTTACTATTCTGGATAGGTCCTATAAAGAAAAAGAAACCTCTGTTGAAATCTGTATACTGTTCTAGAGCAGTTTCAGTATAATCGACAATTGGGGACTCCCTTCTATGTCTAATGTGTACTAGATGTGTGTTTCTATGATAGTCAGGTGGGGCTAGGAAAACAGGTGGCAGTAGGAAGGCAATGTAACAGGTTCCCTCCCAACCGAGGGGCAGACGAACATATGCAGTTTGACCACAAATAAAATAAGAATGACGTGAAGCTTTAAAAATAGATTTCCCACTGTCACTATACTTGACAATAGTAGTACAATCACTATGTCCTACATGTACGGAACCATAATTTCGGACACATAATTCGCCTTTGACTGGTAGTACTGAAATAGCAGGTAAGTCTGGAGTGGAATCAGACTGAACATTCAAGACCATGAAATTCGACGAATAATTACCTAAATTATACACTTCATTTTCTAGATCTAAACCTGTTCGGTGAGGGAGACCTTGCTTGTCTGGGAAACATGTACTGTTAAGAAAAGACATATCTGTTGAGGATGACGTTAACGTGGACCATGCTCCACACGAACCATTATGTGAGAATGGATAAGGAAAAAGTGGCAGAACTCCCTTCGGCATCTGGAAAGGGGGGAGTCGACCACACACCCAACAATTAGTGGCATTGCTGGTCTGGTGTGAGTAATGTAACATGCGGACAAAGGAATTATTTCGCATAGCGAGGCGGTAAGAGAGTTCATGAGGAGGCAGATCACTAAACGTGTGCTCTACTGTAGCATTAGCAGACATATTTACATGAAGAACTGGGAAATACAAGAAAAATGCATAACTGGTGCAGGAAATCATAATGCTGAGAAACAATATGAAACATAGAAAAACGATACATCGAATTGAGTTTTGACTAACTCTCTCACTATGGGGGTCTATTTTATACATGTCAGAAACAGTCTAACCGTTTCACCTAGGGGAGGACTTTGTAGCAATGTCTTTTGCGGGACAGTCCTTGAGAACAATATTTTGGCAATCCTTCAAATCCTGGGAAATGTTCTTTAAGACGGGTTTCAGTCCATTGAATTGTTTTACATGAGAAAGGTGCACCCAGCCTTTGCGACCTTCCAACTTCACGGCTGTACGGGTGGTGAGGAGGACCTGTCGGGGCTCTTTCCAGCGAGGCTCCAGCGGACTTGATCTGTCGAAATTCCTCACCAATACCATGGATCCTGGAACGATTTCATGCGGTGCCACCTCGGTATTGTCTGGAAATGCGGCGGCAACCTGTGAACGACATGAGTTGAGGGCAGACATCAAGGAAGCTAGGTAATCTGTCAGCATATTACTTGAAACATCGGTAATACTTCGGGGTCTAGGAGTACCCCACATATTTGGGGGGCGGCCGAATACGACCTCATACGGGGACAGACCTGATCTGGAATGTGCGACCATGCGCATATAAAATAGAGCGACTGGCAGAGCTACTAGCCAGTCCACACCTTTCTCTTTACACACTTTGGCGATTCGGATTTTCAGAGTCTGGTTATGTCTCTCTACAAGACCGGCTGCTTCAGGATGGCGTACACAATGAAACTTCCACTGGTACCCTAACAACAGGGAAACGTGCTTCATGAGTTCAGATGAGAATGGCTGGCCGTTGTCAGAATATACGACTCTAGGGAGTCCATAACGAGGGAAGAACTCACGAACCAACTGCTTGGCAGTGGTCGCGGCTGTGTAATCTGGGACTGGATATGCTTCTGTCCACCTGGACAAAGCGCATACAACTACAAGGACATACTTGAAACCTCGACAACGCTCCATCTGAATATAATCCATCTGGAGGACTTCAAAAGGGTGGTCAGGGGGCTGGAATCCACCTTGTTCCACCGGGACACTTTTACCTGGATTAAACTGACAACATATCATACAGGTACGGACTTTCTGCTTGGCTGCAGCTCGTAAATGCTTGTTGAACCAAATGTTCTGGATACTGTCTAACATAGCTTTTTCTCCTAAATGTGCTGGACTATGTGCGGTATTAATAATGACTTGAACCATAGAGTCGGGGAGAAACCATGTGGCTCTACCCTTCGTTAACCATCCTTGATCTGTCTGGACCCCTCCTTGTTCGGACCATTTCTTGATTTCATCGGGGGTAGCATGTAACTGGATATCTATGACATCCTGTGTAGGGTCCTTAACTGTCATGCATGTAATCGGATCTGGAGTGTGTGTCATGTTAACTGGAATGTCTAGAGTCTGTGCTGTGAGCTTGGCTGTGCGATCTGCTAGATCGTTACCTTGAGAAATGGTGTCAGTAACTTTCGTATGTGCTTTGCACTTCATGATAGCGATAGATGTCGGTAAATGTATGGCATCTAACAGAGCTTGAATAAGGAGACCATGCTGAATCTTGGTTCCATGAGAAGTCATGAAACCTCTCTCCTGCCAGAGCACTCCGAAGTCGTGTACAACTCCAAATGCGTAACGTGAATCTGTGTAAACATTAACTTTCAAGTTCTTGGCGTGTATGCAGGCTTGTGTCAGAGCAACTAGCTCTGCTGCTTGAGCGGACAGGGTATCAATACGGTGTGTTTCAATAACTTCAGTGTCAGTAGTCACTGCATACGCGGCGACTAGTTCTCCTGTACTTGTTCTCATACATGAACCATCCACATAAAGTGTCAGGTCGGGGTCTGGTAACGGAATATCTGTCAGATCTTGTCTTGGCTTTGTCGTAATGTTAACTACTTCCACACAGTCATGTGTGGCAGAATTCGAATTAACTGATGGTAACAGTGTAGCAGGATTTAAAACGTTGCAGCGTCTGATTTCTATGTGTGGCTGGAACAGTGTCAATTCATAACCTGTTAAACGTGCAATCGTCAAGTGCTGAGTTTGTGTTCGGTTTAAAAGAACTTCCACGGAATGTGGAACTTGTACTGTCAAGGAGTGTCCTAAGACTATGGAATCACTTTGTCTGATAGCTAGGGCTGTGGCTGCAACTGACGTGAGGCACGCAGGCAGAGCCTGGGCTACAGGATCTAATGTGCTTGAAAAATAAGCACAGGGCTTGTATTGTCCGGCTTGATCTTGTGTGAGAACAGATAATGCTGTACCTTCGCGTTCAGTAACGAAAAGTGTAAAAGGCTTACTGTAGTTCGGTGTCGCTAGAACTGGAGCTTGGCATAGAGCTTTCTTTAACTCATTGAAACTAAATGTATGTTCAGATGACCAAGGGAGGACAGTCGATACTGCTGCCTCCTGTGTCGTTAACTGTATCAGTGGCTTGGCTAGAAATGCATACTGAGGAATCCATTGTCTGCAGTAAGAAGTAAGGCCGATAAAAGCACGTACCTCCTTCTGGGTCTTGGGCTGAGGAAGACTCGCTATTAACTGGATACGGTCTGGTGTCAACTGCCTACCCCTCTTGGACAGTAAGTGTCCTAAGTAGACCACTTGCTGGACACAGAATTGAAGCTTAGAAGGGGACACCTTGTGCCCCATCTCGGCTAGGAAATACAAGACTGTAAGGGATGCTCGCTCGCAAGCACGTTCAGAACGGGCTGTGATCAGTAGATCATCGACATACTGGAGCAGGGCAGTGTCAGTTGGCATGTGAATGTTGTCTAGTTGTCTTTTAAGTGCTTGACTGTAAATACTAGGACTTTCTGTAAAGCCTTGAGGAGCTCGTGTGAACATATAGCTCCTTCCATTTAAACAAAATCCGAAAAGGAACTGGCTGTCTGGATGAATAGGAACACTGAAAAATGCGTTCTTGAGGTCTATGACAGTAAAGAACGTGGCTTCGGAATCAATGGCCGTTAATAGGGAAGAGATGTCTGGGACAACTGGGTACTGCGGAATAATACATTTATTAAGCTCTCGTAGGTCAATCACTAATCGATATACTGGGGGTGCATTTGGATCAGTACGTTTCATGACTGGAATGATCGGAGAATTACATACATTGGAGTCAGTTTCTACAACCACTCCTTGAGCCATGAGCTCGTCAATAATTTTGGATAAGGCTGCTACAGCCTCAGGTGGCAATCTGTACTGTCTGATCCGTGGTAACACTACACCTGGCTTGAGAGTCACACGATAGGGTGTGATTTGCATGTAACCTACATCAGTTGGACCTTGCGCCCATAAGTGCTGCGGGACATTAGACAGTCTTGAATCAAAATCTCGTAATACATAGTGACCCTTAAAGTCACGTAGGAACAATCGTATTCCCTCTGGGGAACAGCATATAACTGCACCTAACTCTTTCAATGTTTTAATGCCTAATAGATTTTCTGGACATGACTTAGTAAGTAACAGATCAGTAGTGCGGGACAATGGACCCACTTCTAGAGTAACTGGCTTTGAAATCTCATTTACGATAGGTTTTCCTGAAAATCCAAGGGAAACATTTCTTGAGCCTGAGAGCGGAGCCCCTGGAACTTCGGCGTGACTAATTGTGGTCCTACTTGCCCCTGTATCAATCAAAAACTTTCTGTCTTTCCCTAATACTTGACTGTGAACATAGGGACCTTCTTGATCTACAGGTATCTCGATGAGAGGCAAGCCTACCTCCCTCTCTAGGCTGTTTCATGAATACTGCTGGTACTCTGGATACTCAGACTGTGCATACTGGTACATCTGCGATGTGACATGCTGTGTTGCAGCAATAGGCTGCGGTGCTGTAACTGTCTGTGGTGCATTCTGTGGCTGAGGAATCTGTGAAACTTGTTCTTGTCTAGGCGGACGTGGTCTTTCTTTAGTCTTACCAGTAGCTATGTTGTGTTTCAGAACTGCACACTCATTTATAAAATGACCTGGCTGTTTACAATAATTGCAGTTCCCTTTAACGGGAGCTGCAGGATGACTGGCTTGATTCGGACCCCTCTTCTGACTGTCTTGAGGAACAGATTGTGCAACTAGTACTTTCATTTTCGTGTCTTTCATACGTTTTCTTTCGTGTTCTTGTTCTTCTCTGATTCTATTCTGGTGGTATTGAAGCATCTGCAACATCTGGGACGGGGTATTAGCTTGCCAGGTACTTTCGACTTTTAAAACTCGATTTTTCATTTGTGGGCTTGAATTCTCGACTAATTTAGTAACAAAAAGGTGAGGGTATGACTCACTACTTGTCTTGAGGCCACTGTTGATGCTAAAACATTTTTCAAATCTAGAATAAAAATCACTAATATCCTCATCTTGCTTCTGTTTACAGGCTGAGATTGCATCCCAGTCTTCTTTTCTAGTTGTCAATAATCTGGGTAAAACTTGTATTAATAATTCCGGTAATTCTTTACATTTATCTCCAAGACCGGTACCTGGTACTCGTGCCTTATCTTCAGCTTCTAGAACTGCCCAATCGATCTTTTTCTCCCCCACCTCCCATTCTTTTTCCTTGAGCTTTTCATACACCCCTGCGGGCAGCAGAACCTTTAACATTTTAATTATATCTGGATACGTGTATTCTCCCATACGGAGCATGTCTTTTAATTCTCTATGGAACCCTGCTGGATCTTTGTCATGACAGGGAATTAATTTCTTCATCTCGAGGAGTTCCATCTTTGTGATCGGAGTGTAAACAAACACTCGTTCTAGTTCGCCACCCGTTCCTCTGACTGGGTGGACTTCTCGTAACGGATTCTGTCTCTCCATGTAAAATGGTTTACCTTCTGGGGGTGAGACATGAACAAAATGCGGATTCAAAAACGTTCTATATTTGTGGCGCTGTTCTAGAATGACACTAATTAAGTCGGTACCTAGACCTTTCCATCTATACTGGAGTAACTCGTTCAGGACATCATGTAACGGACCTGGATCAGAGTGTTGACCCTCATACAAAGTAATGAGGTGCTGAATCATATACATACCCACCAGTCGTTGTTCGGCTGGGGGCATTTTCAGAAACATTTGTGCCACTATTTCGTCTGGAAAAGTGGTAGAATCAGTAATCCATCGGACTGCTGATCGGGCTAGTTCTTGTTCATGCATGGTACTTAACTCACTGTAACCGATTCGTGATTTCAGAATGTGATCGGTAGCTTGAAACACTTGTTCTAGTGAACCTTGTTCTGGTGCTGGATGATGACGAAATAGACTTGTGTTCTAGGCGTAAATGGCGATCTGGAAATCTAGATTTTCCTACATACGCTATTCTGGCGGGATTCTCGTCCTCTACCTCTTCAGTATCAGAGTTACTTTCTTTCTCGCTTACTTGTGCTGCTTTACGCTGTTCGTGTAATTTTATTATTTCTCTACGGATTTTCTTGTACATACTCTCCATAGCACCGAAGGTCTTGTGCTTACCCTCGGCTATATTATCACTCCACCTTGTCAGGGTTCTCATTTCAGCCGGATCTTTAGACGGGTAATCTTGTTCTCTTATTAGACAATTGATCAGAAACTTTAATATCATGAGCTGGATCTCGGCTTTCCTTTGAGACATGACCTCGCTAATGCTTTCTGGATCATCCCCTGTACGGATGAAACGATATATTCTGTCTAGATCTTCTTTCATATTCGGTAAGGTGACTAGATACTCGGCCACCTTTCTTACGCGGAATGAATATAAAACCATATTATCCTCGCCTGGGACTGGATCATAGCCGCATTCGGCAAGGGATTTTCTTATTTCTGCTACAGTCTGATGTCTGGGCGTACGCTGTGACGCTTGTGCATGTAATTCGGCTGTCGTTAAACGCTTGTGTGGCGGCGGGGTTTGAGGAGTACCTCCCCCTGCGGCCCCTAAACTAGAGTCGTCTACTGAGGCTCTTCGTCCTGGCAGAGTGGGAAATGGAAATGTAGGCTGGACTTGTATGGCGGGCTGGACCGGGGGTACCGTAACAGGTACTCCGGTGTCTGGAGGAGCGGGAAGTGCCTGATTTACAGGGACTGGCGGAGCGCGAACAGGATTTGCATATTCTGGGACTGTGTCGTCCAAATAGGATGAAATAAAAATATCAGCTGCGGTCTGTTTGTGACATAGTTTGGTCGGAACTAATGGTGGCGGGAAATTACTGGATGCCTCTGGGGTCGCTTTTGGCAAGCCCTCGGCAAGGAGAGGATACATACCCCTAATAAGGGCATGCCTCTGTCTGTCTGACTGTTCGGCTTTGACTTGTTCACCTATCTCGATTAGTTCTTTTTCTTGTGCTCGTTCTAAGGATTCTCTACTTAATTCTGACTTTCTGATTTCTTTTTCAGTTCTTTTATGAGCTTCTTTGCGCCATAACTCGATGGCATCTTTCTGTGACTGTCTGGCTTTCTTTTTCCATAATGCTTCTTCTACTCGCATGATGCATTCGGCATCCCATGTACCCGATACGGGCCATCTATACTTCTCTTCTAACTGTTTGGTATACTCTACCCATAAATCTAGATACAATATGGCGCTTATGCCATGCTTCTGATACATAAAATGACCTGGACTGTCCCTAGGCGGAACTGGAACTGCTGCTTCCAGCAGACCCTTTCTGGTTTTTAACTGACGTAATTTTGAAAAGAGCGGCATGACTGAACTATAATCTAGACACAATACAATACACAATAAACACGATACTTATTCCCCATTCATACCACGACATTAAAATACATGAAGAACATTTAAAAATAACAGTTCGGACAGAATACTACCTGGAATACAGAACACAGAATACATGAATTTTCTCAAGAACAGAACTGACTAGAGCAGGAACTAGATGCACTGCTGAAACAGTACGAAACTTACCGGTCTCATAAAGAGACACGTCAGGACCCGCATCCACCGAAGTGGACACTTCGTTTGTGGGTCTGTGTACCACCAACCCACGGACCAGAGTCAATTAGATTGACCCTGTCTAGATACCACCCCAGTAATGGTACTCACCGGGCAGCAAGAACGGAAGGCCTCGGACTGGACTGGACTGCTACGACGACGGACGACGAACTTCGGACTTCAGTTACGGGTGGACCTCCGGATACCTCGGACCTTGAACTCTCGGCTTGGGCTCTGGTCGGGACTCGCCGCGTTCCTCCACAGTCTCGTTTGGATGCTGGACCGCCTCCTCCGTCTCCTCCGTGGGCCTGAGGGATACTTGAAGCAGAAATATCTGCCGGTGCGCAGAAGAGTTCCGTCACGACTGCAGAGGGTCAGGGGGTCGGCGTGGCTTCACCGACGCGTGGGGAAAGGGCAAGTCCCTATTCGGGCGCCATTATGTGGTAAATAAATAAATAATACCCTATTTTTGAATGTATAAATGAATAACAGATAGCTCAATAAATAAGAGTCAGGATTCGAGGTAGTAGGAGTTTCGCAGGTTTATTACAGCATAAAGGACAGGAACAGGACAACCTGCATAGGAATAGGATGGCAGGGCCCAGCAGCTGCTGGGGCTGGATCTGGGATGAGCGCGCTAGCATTTAATAACAATACACAAGCATATATAGTAAAACAGTTGCATTACAGTACATATGATAGGCGGAGCAGTGGGTGGAGCAAAGGGTGTGACGCGTAGCAGTCGCGAAAGATAAGGGTGAAAAGAGGTGTAACAGGGCGTATACATGGACATGTTATGCAAACGTAACAGAATATGTCATGAATGGGGCGGAAACCATGGAGGGGGCTACCTGAGGAGCCGGGACCTCTAACCTGATGGTGCGCGCAAACTAGCAATGACGTATCACTAGGAGAAGCTGGGGGCTATGAACTCTGTGCTAGGAGCAGAGACTGAAGTCTGGAGAGTCAGGGCGACATGTACCTAAGCAGTACCTAGTATCTGATGTTTAGAGAACATGTTGATATAAACTAGAAGTTAGGAGAGGAAAGGCTAACTTGATTCTAAGACTGGACCATGCATTATTCTACATGTAGTGCGTGATGAAGAATATTAAATGACCATTAATACAGTATTTCTCTAACGTGGAGACGTGAAGGCTAGACAATGACGGAAACTATTGATGCAGTTCAGTAACTTAGGAATGCAGAGAAGGAGGACTGAACTGATAACTGGAACTATAACATACTTTTGGCAGACTCAGAGGCTGAGCCAGGCTGAACCGGGCACTGTGAGGCAGGAAGTAAGTGAAGGGTCGAGGATACAGGTGGGGGCTGTATCGCTCCTCGGCGAGGTTTTCAGGAGACAGGAGCTGAATCTGGTGTCCAGGCCCTTTTGAGGCCTAGAAACGGGGACTTTACAATGAAATAACGTGCACACTGAGAAACGTGGCAACGTAGCTTTACATAGACCTGATATTCGTAGTATTCACGAGGACTAGAAACTGGCATATTAGAGGTGGACACAACTGTAATTGCGTCATTAATCGGACATGGGGAATGCATATGCATATTTAATCATGCACACATAACATATGATGGATGACACGTAGGGACACAGAACATGGCAAAATTTACTTTTCCACAACACAACCCCCAGCATGACCCTACACTATACAAACACTATAACACTACCCTAAACCCTAAAACACTAGCCTCAGAATGACCCTACACTACACAAACACTACAACACTACCCTAAACCCTAAAGCACTACCCCTGCATGACCCTACACTACACAAACACTACAACACTACCCTAAACCCTATAACACTACCCCCAGCACGACCCTACACTACACAACCACCACAACACTACACTACACTTCAAAATCAATACCCCAGCACGACCCCCCCACCCCTAAAAAATTAACCCAACCCCCCTCTCTCTCGTCGTGGTTCCACTCTCCTCCTGGTTCCATCTTCATGAATTCAGTTTTTTTTTCACAATGCGAGTGCATTTACCATACATGCCTTTACAACGTAATTCGTTGTAAAGGCATGCGTGGTAAATGCATACGCGTTGTGAAAAAATGCGGAGTGATGGTATGCGAGGTCAAAGACCTCGCTGAGTAATGGTATGCGGACTTAAAGTCCGCGGAAAAAAAGATTCGGAATAAAAGTAGATTACCGTTCCACACTACTGATCTCGGCACCTATATTAGGCATACGATATAAACACAACACCAAAAACATATGTAGGGCACATATAAAATAGAAACCTGGAACGTGCAAGGGTTGGGCTAGGTGCATAAGCATCACAGGATACACGCACAACTAAATAGGTGGAAGGCACAGATGGTGCTTTTACAGGAACCCGGTCATACGGATCCTGAGGTGGGGAAGCTACGGAAAAAATGGAACTGACAAATATTTTCCACATCATAATCAGCCTTTGCCAGGTGGGCGACGATATAGATCAGGTATGGGGTCCCGTTTGACGTCGAACAGCGCACAGGCCCCCAGGGAAGACATATAATACTACATGGGTACACTAGATGGCGCACATATAGTAGTAGGCAGTTTATATGCCCCAAACTTTGAACAGGATAAATTATTCGCAAGTTTTAACACATATTAGCAGAATGGGATGAGTACCCATGGATCCTGGGCAGAAACTACAATGCAGTTATGGACACCCGAATGGATCACTCACAACCCCCACTCCAAGGCACAGGATCTATTAAACAATCAGAGGCATTGCACGGGTGGGCAGATGGCTGGGCATTGGGCGATGTATGGTGATTGAAGAATACTCATTGTTCTCCTATACCCATCAACTAAACATGCAAATTGACAGAATACTATGCTCTCTCGTCATCACCACGCAAGTGACACACGCCACTTATTTAGGGAAGACCATTTTCGGATCACAATCCATTAGAGATCATTTTTACATGGGGGAGAATCACCTCCCCGGCCCCTACCTGGAAACTCTGGCCCCAAATGCTGGAGGACGCTGTCTTTTGCAGTACTCTTTTACTCTGTCCACCGCCATTACCAATTATTTTGCAGAAAACACGAATACCGCCTCCTCGAACCTTGTGGAATGGGAGGCACTCAAAACGGTTAAAAGAGGCACGGCAATTAGCACCACAGTGGGAGCAAGACAGAAGATACACGATAGCCTTAAAGCAGTATAAAACAACATGAATGTACTAAAACTAGAAGCAGCAAGAGACCCAACAAAAGCAACACCACTGCAGGAGATTCACATACAGCACGCTGAATTGCTATAAAGTCTCAGAGTAACAGACCATACAACCAGATAACCAGATAAAACACACGGAGGTGGACAAATCGGGTGCGCTCCTTGCCAGGATACTGAGGGATGCACCACCACCCACCCCTATACATGAAATACCCACACTGGGCGGGGAAACTGTACTCACCCAAAAAGAAATCAACAAGGCCTTTTGCGCTTACTATGAAACCTTATACAGCGCACCCACGCACACGGCAATCACACCCATAGATGCCTTTTTAGATCATCTGACCTACCCCAACTTCACAAAGAGGCCCAAGACAAGCCCCATCACGAGAGCAGAAATCAAAGCGGCCATTAGAGAGCTACCGCCTAACAAGGCGTCAGTCCTTGATGGCCTACCAATAGAATTTTTCAACACATTCTCCGAGTCCTTAGTCCCCCAGCTGGAGCAGTTATACAAAACAGCGCTAGAAGTAGGCGATATACCCCACACTATCATGCAGGTGCTAGTGATTTCACTTCCTAAGCCGGGACGAGCTGCCAAGGACACCAGCCACTATCACTCCTAGCCACAGAATACAAGATACTGAGCAAGGCTACTCCCATACCTGACTACATTAATCCACACGGACCAATGCGGCTTTGTGCCAGCACACAGCACGTCACAGAACATTAGTAGACTGTACCATGTTATGGAAGCCACCCTCGTAGACCATACAAATGCAGAATGCATTACACTAGACCAATAGGACTATACGTTTCAGGCCATTGAGAAGTTTGGTATACCATCTGCATATATACAATGGATACAGCTTCTATACGCGATCCCCACAGCTAGAGTCCCTACCGGAAGTCACATATTACAAGCATGCCCAGTAGGCAGAGGCACACGGCAAGGATGCACCCTGTCGCCTCTGTTATTTGTGCTTGCCTTAGAGCCGTTAGCTATTAAACTAAGAAAGGAGCCAGGACAAAAGGGAATCCAACTAGGTAACACCATGCACGTGCTATCAGCATATGCAGATGACTTCATAATATATGCCCACGATTTGAGCAGCACTCTGGAGCTGATACTGAGTACTTTCTCACAATCTGAGTACATATCATGGCTTGCCATAAACGAGACAAAGTCACACACTTTTTTTTTCGTGAAGGTGACCGTCCAGATGCAATTCGATTTGGACAATATACCCTATCAGCAGGGCAGCACACGTTCAAGTACCTAGGTATCCAAATTTATAGATCCCAGCAAGACTTAAAAGGGCAACCTGACCAGAGCGATCAAGGCAATCCGCTCCCAGGTGACCTTCTGGATCTCACTGCCGCTGTCTGTGATGGCCCAGATAGCCATATCTAAGATGGTGGTTCTTCCACACCTCCTATATTTCTTTACCTATCTACCGGTACTGGTCCCTACCTCTTTTTTTAAACACTTGACACAATATTAGCGGACTTGATCTGGGGTACCGGTCAAAGAAGGGTGGGACTCAATAAACTACAGCTAGAGACAAGTGGGGGTGGGTTGGGGGCACCAGACTTCTGTGCATATTGAGATGCGAGTCATAACCTACAGGAAATAGGATACACTATACATAATATTAACTGAGGAACTTTACACACTCTACTTCTGCCTCGAAGCAAGATCCCTCAAGATGTACCAACGCCATTACGCATAGCACTTGCATATTGTAAAAAAGCAATACATTACACGAACCAATGCTTCCCATATGCAAATAACGTCCCCCTTATAGGACTCCCAGTGCTCAACAGGAAATCACGAAACACACTATCCTTACTTGGTCTGAGGAAGGGGTTGATACTGTAGGGGCACTCTTAAATAATAGCATCCTGATGGACCATGAGAACTTCACACGGGAGAACAGGGTCCTAGGTAATTTATTTATGACACATGCTGCTACACTCCAGTATGTAAAGAGACACTGGGCTCCTACTAGGGAAGAACCCCCAAAACGCAAATTAGTGCAGGCAATGTATTTAATGGGAGAAGGGCACCATCTCATAAAATGGCTATATAAAGGAGCCCGGGCACATGCTGAGATATCCCTTGATGACCTTTGTAACAAATGGTCCAGGGACATAGAGAAGGAATTTTCTGACAGGTAGTGGGCTGGTATCATAGAATATCCCAAGAAAGTGTCATGAAATGCAAAATTTTAATTTATACAATAAATGATTTTACATAGGGCCTATCTTACACCACGCCGCCTTCAGCATATGTTCCCGAACACACAGTACCACTGCCCTGATGTAAAGTAGAAGGAGCTGACATTGTCCACATGTTACAGTCATGTCAAAATCTTAGTGTATACTGGGCGAAAGTATGGCACAACATAGAAACAGTGACAAATCTTCAAATTGGTAAAACAGTGGAAAGGTGCATATTAGGGCTCCATCGACGCCCCAAGTTACAAAAGGTACAGCTCTGTTTCTTAGATCTAGCTTTACTTATAGCTTAACGATCCATAACATAGAGATGGAAATCGACTAAACCTGTAACAGTGCACAATTGGCACGGTGAAGTGGTGTGCTGGGGCGAAGCAGAGAGCGCAGCCACCAGGTCCGAAGAGACTCGAGGACTGCAAAAGAACCAGATCTCTATGGAATGGGATCTCATGTTATAGGCTTTCAAAGCCCCAGAACGTGATCCCTTACCCATAGCTCCTGAAACATAGAAGGTGTATACAGACTTAACACTGAATAGTCGATCCCAGCACAGGCACAGATGAGATGTGGAACCACATAGTAAACATAATAATACCACACATGTAGCATAAAGGTGAACGAGACACAATAACATAGTATTGCATAAACCAGATAGAGCCAGAATAGGGGGGACAGAGGGAGGGATGATTAAGTTGTTAATATAACACATATGGAAAATACCTTAAAATTAAAGGTTTGTCTTAAACCAAACTAAGAAATATGAATACATGGCTTAAACTATGCAAACCCAGTATAAATTGCCAGCTGCAAAGTATTGTAACCAACAAATGTATGATAATTTGCTTGTCAACAAAATGCTGTATAAAATGTATTCATGAATACAATGGTTCAAAAGCAAAATCAACAAAGTGTGTTTAAAAAACATAAGTGAATATAACGCATAGGAAAATGGGGTGGCTCATAGTAAAGTTCAGTAAAGGATGACAAATATCTTCAAAGTTCGCAATTACCCCTCTTACTTTGTAGTAGTCCTTCTCCAAAAATACTTGGGACCTCAAGTCTAAGATCCACATCTTTATATTAAAAATGTCAGATGCCCGTATACAAATTTATTTTAGACCATGAAAGTTGTTCCATTTTTCATAGACACCAAAGCCTATGACTGAGGTTCATTTAATTAGGTAAACAAGATCCATGATGTCCTTGAAAAAATATTGCCTCGTCTTTTAATGATATGCAGCTTACACATTTCCATCTGTAACCAATAGGTACTGTAACGCAGCTCCTGTTGAACCAGATGGTTGAATGTGAGTAAAGTTCTACCGCCAAAACTTTTTTAAGACACATGGTCAAAGACTGCTAAAGTGTCATTGAGACATCAAAAAGATGCAATATCCCTTAAAGCCCTCCATAGTGGGCTATATCGTCCATTAAAGCCAATATATGCAATAAGGGCTGAGGGCCTCTAGTAAGGGAGCAGGCCTTTACTGGCAGGCATGGCCGGTTTTGGAGAGCTATAAGGTTTTTTGAATATTAAGTCCATTTAGGGCAGAACTTTGTTTTACAGTTGACGCTATAATTGTTCAACAGCTAACAGCCGCATGCAGTGTCATGGCTCTTAACTGTTGAATGTTCACATCAAGAGCTGTGAAAGGAAGTTGAAGTCAGCCGCTGGTTCTCCCTAGGCCTGGCTAGACAGCTTTTTCTTGTACAGCTGAGCCTGGGAGCTCCAGTAGCTGAGCAGCATTCCTCCTTCCCCCTTTTGACGATCCAGTGACTCTGAGTTATGGTAGGAGGGAGGGAGAAGGCTGCTGTGTGCCCTGCAGCCCAGCCTCTGCCTTCTGCTTTCCCCTGCCGAATCCACATATATTTGAGAGGAAAGGGAAAGAGAAAGGCAGAGGTTGTGTAGTAGAACATTTAAATATTTAGAGAAGCAGGCCTAAACCAGTTATACAGACCGCTGATACTTCATCATCTTTAATGGAGCTCTCAACATTCCAATGTTGTAACCGTGAGCTGGAGATATTGAAATTTTTGTTGATGGAGAGAAAATTCGGAAGGAGTAGATTCAGCGGCCAACAAAGGTACCCAGATTACATTTGTGATAAGACATTCTATCTTGATTTTGTGACTCTTGAAAGCTTGTATTATAACATTAGAAAATGACACTTCAGCACACATATGATATTTAGCATAGCAAAAATTACCTCCTTAATCTAGGAATTTCAGGGCACGTTTTGGAGTTATACAGATAAAGGAGGTTGTATAAAAATTTCGAAAACCGTGCAACTGTGTGGTCTGACTAAAAAAAGACCTAGCTTTCTTTGTGCACTAGTTAACTAAGGACAACATAGTGAAATAAAAATGATTATACATTTTAAAAGCAGGAAATGAGCCTAAATTGCCGGATTTATACTCCTGTTTTTTTGGTATTTAACAACAGAATTTGAAGTTTAACGTTTGACTCCATAAAAAGACTTGAAGAATTTTATTAATTAAATGACGATGTAGGTTAACGTAAATCTCGACGGACGGAGTAATTACCATTGCCATGACGGAGTACTTTACTACCGCCATTACTAGGGTACTCCACCCACCGTTTTTAGAGATGTCCACTGCCCCTGTGACCATCACTTGCAAACCAACATTTTTCAATAAAGTTTTGAATAAGGTTTTGAATAAAGTGTTCACGGTTCTTTTGGTCATTTGTTTAACTGCCTAGGTAGTATTATGTATCACACGAGTGCTCGAAGTCACATCGACATTGACATTTGGATAAAAAATAAATGAAATCACCATATAAAGAACCGTGAACACTTTATTCAAAACCTTATTCAAAACTTTATTGAAAAATTGAATGAATAGAGCCTGTGTGAGTGCTTATGTGATTGTGAATCTTGGGACTCAAGAAACACGCATCAGAATCTGCACAATAAACTAATAAATGTGTTATTAACCTCACAAATTATAAAGAAAGCATTGAACACATACATGATACAGTCTCACTAATCTTTGGTGAATTCACTGCATTAAATACATTATAGCGTTCCAATTTACAATATGCACCTATAGAAGATTAATATCAGCAATCCAGATATTTTTGAAAAGGAAAAACGTTAATATGCATACAGATATACGTCAAAAACACAATAAATGCACCTTCTATACCTTTAGTGCACTATATCTCATTAGAACTATTGCATCACACAAGTACATAAGGCCAAAGGTAAGTATATAAATGGCCTAGCCAAACATAAAAGGATGGAGCTAAATTTATGCTACTCCAATCCCCCCTGTGATGGAGATCAAGCCATCAGAGGTTTCAATCAGATCATTATCAGATGAGACCAATCAAAACCTAGTGGTCTTTAGCATTTTTCATCTGGACTCCTCTAGACACTTCATATCATCATAATACCTGCTGTGACCTTCTTCTAACTCCATATCTGATCTCTTTCTCTTCACATCCCTATCTAGCTGGTGCATGCAAAGATCAGATATAAGAATATCGCACAAAGGGCAATCATTTATTTATTTATTTATTATTTATTTAGAGGTTTTATATAGCGCTGGCTGGACATGGAGGTATCAGAGCACTTTACAAGGGTATGAAGGAGGTCACATTGCGGAACAATAAATCAACAGCATAAGTAAAAAACAAATTAACATGTTAAAAAACTAGAAACTGCTTTAGTCAACAAACATTGCAGAAAACCAATAGAGAGAGCTAGGGCAATATAAAAACAGCGATATCAAGATGTGGGAGATCATGTTTAGAGTGGTGGTGTGAAAAGGGGAAAGGCAAGCGGACAGCTCGGGGTGGGAGGTTAGACGAGCAAACAGACAGGAGGGAGGCATGGGGGAAAACTTAGGTGGGAAGGGACGGGAGAGTAAGAGAATTGAGAGAGTTAGAGGAGGAGGGAGCAGGGTAGGAGGGAAATCAGCCCTAGTTGATTATGGCGGCAAGAGAATGGGGGCAGGGGAGGAGAGAGAATGTTAAAAATGAAAGGTGGGGGCCAGAGAGATTAGAAGGGGAGAAGGGCAGGTTTACGGCGCAGATTAGACACCCCAACGTTTATAGAGGAGGTGTAATTTGAGTTCTTTTTTTGAAGCTGGGGCAGGAGGGGTTACAATGTAGGTCTTTTGGGAGGGCATTCCATATGATTGGGGCGTTGCCGGAAAAGGAGCTAGACTGAATGGATTTCATTTTTAGTAAGGGAGGGACTAGGAGGAGAGCACTAGAGCTTCTTAGGGGTCTTGTGTTGTCCGCTTTGCAGATGCTGTTGGTGAGGTATGTCGGAATAGTTTGGTGGAGGACTTTATGTGTGATGCAAGCGGTTTTGTAGGCAGACCTGCCTTCGATGGGGAGCCAATTAAGGGTTTTGAGGGCAGGGGAGATGTGGTCGAAGCGTTTGCAGTCGGTGATGAGCCTTGCTGCAAGGTTGAGAACTGATTTAAGAGGAGCAAGGTGGATTTTAGGGATTCCGGTGAGGATGGTGTTGCCGTAATCAATGTGCGATAGGACAAGAGATTGGACAACTCGTTTAAAATCTTCAGTTGGGATGAAGGGTTTAATCTTCTTTAGATGACGGAGGGTAAAGAGGGCTCCTTTAGCAGAGTTTTTGATGTGAACATTGAGGGTTAGGTTAGTATTGAGGAAGATACCCAGGGATTTTACTGAGTTGGCAAGGGATAGGGGCAGTTGAGGGCATTGAGGTCAGCTATCCAGGATTGAATGGGGAGTTCGTTCTTTTTAGGGGAGAAGAGAATGAGTTCAGTTTTTTTGGAGTTAAGTTTGAGATGATTTAATTGGAACCAGGATATAATCTTGGTGAGTGTGTTATTGAGGTGTAAAATATCGTCGTGGGTTTTGATCCTATGGTAGATTTGAGTATCATCGGCATAGAGGTGGTAGTTGATCCCAGCTTGTTTAAGAATGAGTGTGAGGGGTTCCATAAAAAGGTTAAAGAGAGAGGGAGAGAGAATAGATCCTTGGGGAACTCTAAGGGAGACCGGAGTCGGGTTAGATAGGCAGTTGTGTTTAATTTGCTGTGATCGGTGTTGGAGGTAGTAGATAAACCATTTATGTGTTGTGCCATTAAGGCCGAAACGATCTCTGAGAACATTAAGTAAAGCTGCATGGTTGACCGTATCGAATGCAGTGGAGAGATTAAGGAGGATTAGTAGGCAGGTCTTGCCCTTGTCAAGGGAGTGGTGTATGTCTTCAACATTGCTGAGCATAGGTGCTGCATCCTTTCCTAAAGCCAGATGGCAGGGGGTCCAGTAAGCTGAATTTATCAATGTGTTTATTTAATTGGGGTAGGACGCATTTTTCAAGGGCTTTGGTAAGCAGGGGATGTTAGAGATGGGGCAGAGATTGTTAAGGTCATTGGGGTCAGCCGTAGTTTTTTTTCAGAATGGGGGTAATTTGTCCAAGTTGAAGGGAGGTGGGGACACAACCCAAAGCCAAGGAGGAATTAATGATAGAGTTCCAGGATGGGGTAATGATGTGTTTTAGGTCTTGGACTAGGTTAGTGGGGAGGGGGTCTTTGGTGTGGGAGGAAGGTTTAAGTTTAGAAATGATGTTAAAGACATCGTGTTCAGTTGCAGGGTGGAAATTATGCTAGGAGGCATTATTTTTTAGTGGCGAATTAGTGTGATTGGTTTCCAGAGGAGTGGAAATTGGTAAGTGCGAGGAGAGATAATGGGGGTATTATAGAGGAAGTGTGTAAGGAAAGGTGAGGTTGGGGAGAAGGAGTAAGCTGGGAAGAGGTGTGAGTAGTGTGATCCGGGGTTGTGGGGAATGTGGAGAGAGTTATACAGGGGATGTCTGGAGTGATTTGGTCGGTGGAAGGGATCAGAGTTGAGAGGAAGGATTGTTCAGTCTTCGTGATTTTATCTGAGAAGAAGTGAGCAATTTCTTCACATCTGGAGGTCAAAGCCAATGGTATAGGTGGTGCGAAAAAAGTTTGGTTATGAACAATGTTGAATAGTTCTCTGGGTCTGTTCTTTGCTCGATCGGAAGAAGGATGATTTTTTGTTAAAAATGTGTTTCTTGTAGGATGATCTGGCTTGTCTGAGTGAAGCCAGATGTGCGGGAGAGGGATGCTGTCTCCAGGTTCTTTCAATCAATCAAAGTGTACGTCTTTCTTTGTTAAGGTCTGAGGTAAACCATGATTTGAACAGGATAGTTCTTTGATTTTTTCGTTTCATCGGGCCAGTTGGTCAAGGGTATCTGTGACTGCTTTATTAAAGGGCTCAGTAAGCTCATTTGCGTTTTGTGAGGGAGGGATGAGGAGAAGTTGAGCATAGAGTTTGGACTCGAGTACTGTAGGGGGATGAGGTTTAGATTTCTGGTCAGTTTCCTAAGTTTTATGATTTTGGTGGGGAGGGGAGGTGCTATGGCAGCTATGGTGAACAGGACGAGATGATGGCCAGACCAGTCGATGGGTACAATATTGGATAAGAAGGCCAGGTCCTTATTAGTAATGATAGCATTAAGGATGGCTCCTTTGGAGTGAGTCGGGATTGACATAGTTGTATGAGGCTGTTGATCTCGAGAAGATTGGTGAGGAGGGTGATAGTGGGGTCGTCGGTATCATTCCAATTGAGGTTAAGATCTCCAAGGAAGATATTTTTAGAGTTAGATATTGAGGATTGTGTTAGAAGGTTGGATAGCTCATCAACGAAGGGAAGAGGGTCTCCAGGAGGGTGGTAGATATTATGTAGGCGAAGAGGGTGGGAGCCTCGAACTTTAAGTTCAGCTTCGAGATATTTGAATGTGGAGCGTTCGGAGTTATTAACAAGAGAGATCTGAATTTTGTCTTTGAAGATGATGGCTAAACCACCACCTATTCTGTCAATTCTATATTTTTTAAGAATAGAATATCCTGGAGGGGAGAGTAAGTCATGGATGCTCATAGAATGGTCGTTAAACCAGGTTTCCGTTAGGAATGCAATGTCAATGTATTCACTAAGGAAAGTTTCAGAAATCGTGAAGCCAAACCTTGGAGCAATTCCCTCAACAACAACTTTGCTGCTGTGAAACTATCATTTCTTCTTGTTGGATATGCTTCGACCCATCGTGAAAAGATGCACACAACAACCAACACATAACTCTGCTCATTGCACACAGGCATCTCAATAAAGTCCATTTGCATCCTGTTGAAGATCCCACCTGACCTCTCTGTGTGGCTCAATGTATTTTCCCTACATTGTTTGGTTGCCACACAACACATCTGTCACATAACGCTTCCACCATCAACCTGAACCTAGGATTAAACCATGTTTTGCAAAACAATCTGACCATAACATCCCTCCCTACATGAGTCAGACGTGGTAATTTCTAGTCATTGGTAGCAGAAAACTATTTGGCAACACATGTCTGCCATCTCCTGAAACCCATATTTCATCTTCATCTATTTTAACACAACCTGCATTTACCAAATGCTGCTGTTTGGCTTCTGACATCTCTTCCTGACGCTGGAATCTGGGGACCAAGGTTCGATCCCCGGCTCCGGCGGCAGGTCAGCCCAGCACCATGTGACTCTGGGCAATAGCTCGCTTAATCTTCCCGACGGCCCCCAGCGCCTAGAGACCCTTACGGGTGATTGTGCGCTTTACAAATGTGGACTTTACTTTACTTTACTTCCTGTAATCTCTTAACTTCCTCCAACGTATCAGTTGCTAGGAGCAAAAGGTTGTAATTGGTCTCGTCTGTTCCTTCATTTGTATACCCATTAAACGTACAAGCATTGTAAGCACAGTACCATACGACTTTGTCAGCATATCTGTTGCCGACTGTCACATAATCATCTCCTTTGCAATGTGCAGACCATTTCACAATTGCAACTCCCACAGGCAATTGCAAAGCCTTTACCAGTTTTCTCACCTGTTCACCGTTACTGATAGGGGAATCCTGTTGACATCATAAATACCTTATGGGACCGTATCAGTCCACAGTCGTGCACCACACCATAGCCATTCTGACTATCTGTAAATATAGTCAACTGTAACGAGCTGAAACATAGCATACTTGAGTAAGCGCAATCAATTCAGCCACTTGTGCGGAAACTACTCCTTGTAGCCAAGCAGCTTGCACTACTCCTGAAACTGTACAGACTGCATAAGCAGCTCTCAAATTTCCTTTGTGATCTCGTAAACATGAGCCATCCACCATCAATACATAATCATATTCAGGTAGTGGTTCATCTTGTATATCTGGTCTCGACTCGGTGCATAGTTCAGTTACATTGAGACAGTCATGCTCTACCTCACCATCGTCATTATCATTCTCAGGAAGAGGTAGCAAAGTGGTTGGATTCAAAACAGAACATCTCTTTGGAAACACATTCTCTGCTGCCAATATGATTTGCTCATACTAGGTCTGGGGCTATTCGTGAGGTGCTGAGTTCTTGTTTTAGTTAACAAAATTTCAACAGAAAGAGGAACATACACAGTCAAGGAATTACCTATTACTATACTTTCGCACCTGTTGATGCTGACACCTGTCGTTGCCACCGCTTTAAGGCAGCCAGCCAGCGCTACATCCACTGGATCTAACGTGGCTGAGAAATAAGCAACTGGTCTTTGAGCTCCCCCATATTCTGTGATAACACTGAAAGAGCGCAGCCCTCTCTTTCACTGCAGAAAAGCGAAAATGGTTTGTTATAATCTGCCATTCCTAGTGCCATAGGTGTGGCAGAGGCTTTCTTTCAACTCTAAGAAGGCAACCAGACAGTCATTGTCCCAAGGCACTGGATCCAACACATCCTTGAATTTCAGCCTTTGTAAAGGGAAAAGTTGGGTATCCAATTACGACAGTTGTCTACCATTTACAAATACATCCTGAGTTCTTTCTGTGTTGCTGGCGGATTCATTTGCATGATCATTGAAATTCTCTATTGTGACACCCTTCTCAATATGATGACCAGGTTATAAGACTTCTCTCAAACAATACTGCAACTTATTCAGGGACACCTTATGTCCATTCTCAGCCAAGTTATTTAGCAGTGCAATAGTGTCAGTATTTGACACTACCTGCAGGCCGTCAGTATACTGGACCAGGACCTACTTACAGGGCATAGCGAAGGACTCCAGATTCTTTTTAAGGATCTGGTTAAAGATAGGGCTCTCTGTATACCCTTTTGGTACTAGGCACCATGCAAAAAATAACTGACTGTCCTCATGCAAAGGTATGGAGAAGAATGCCTGGCACAAATAAAAAAGAGTAAACAACTTAGCCTCACATAAAATTTGATTCGGTACCATGGAACAACAGGGAATCATAATGTAAATAATTTTTTTGAAGGTCCTGAACTATGCGGTACTTACTGTTAGGCTTCTCCAGACCCATAATGGGTGAGTTACATGGACTCCCCATGATCTCCTTCAGTCTACCTTGTTGAATCATTGTCTTGATCAATGCAGTTATCCCAGCAATCATTTCAGGGGTTTTACTTTACAGTGCAAAACGTTTTGCACTGGGAATTAACCCTAAAGTAATGTGATATAGTGCTCTGTACTGCTTTGCACTACTTTGCATTAAGTGGAGCATCCATTTGATGATACTTAGGCGTTCTCTAGCAACCACCCATGTTTAATGATGCAAAGTTCTTTCCACTAACATCTTTAGACAGTGATGTGCCAAAGAATTTCACCTCTTGAGCACTTACCTGGGAAGAAGCTAAATGCAATTGAAGTAAGTTAACCATTATTGAATCGCCTACTAACTTTATACCATACTTTATATGTGTTCCTTAGATATAATGGGCCAAATTTAGCAGCACTTTGCTCTGGTGCAAATTCACCAAACGTGATGCAAACTGACACAAAGCGTTGATTTGAGATTTACTTTCCAGTGCAAAACATGTCTGGCACTCTCCTACTCCCTCCCTTTCATGCTGTCCTACAACTTTGGTTGCGGTGCACTGTCGCATGAACATTTTTAATTAGCCCATTGTTTCCAGTCTATCCTCTCCTGTAATTACTTTAAGAGATAAGTATAGATGGAGTTAAGAAGAGTAATAATATTTAAAAATTCATACAGGCAAACCCAATGTGAAGAGCATTCTAAGGCTCAGATATCCAATAAGGCTGTTTGCACTCTTACATTGCACTGAGAACGGTCTATGGTTTCCGTCAGCACTTGATGTGTATGTACTTGTTCCATTTACCATTTTAGTGCAGGTGTTAGCACTAATCTTCAGCACTGTCATACATTTAGTGGAGCTGTGCCAGAAGTGAACCCGTGCTGAGGGATGGCAGGAAAACAGTTATAAGGCAGTGTTTTGAAAATAAACGACGGTGGGGTGCAGTACTCCAAAATACTTGGAAATGCTGCAAAAAAAGTATTGTGCACAGCAAATATGGTCGTTTACTTTGAAAAAACTCCATCCACCCAACATTTGTACTCAAAAGGAGTGAAAAAAATCACCACGAAAAACAGGAAACCCTAGGCATGTAGTATCAGCTCATCAACTGTAGTGTTTTCAAGCGTGCGGACGGGATAATTTTAGCTCCATAACATTGGAAGGTTGTGAGTCTGCCCAGAATGCCGAAGCCCCCCTTTCACATTCCCTGCATTCCTTCAGTATTACTGGCCCTGGAAAGCAATGTACATACATAAAAAGAATGGACGTCTATGTGATCAAATATGTGGGAGTCAAAAGTAAAACAAAGGAGATTTATATGACTGGTGTAGAATAAAATGAATAATTCAGACTGACAGCTGATAATGTTCTTTTTATAGACAGTTCGAAGCAATATATCATGTCAACAGCAGCGCCATTACGAAAGACAATTTATTGTATTATGCAATGGTCGTTTTATGTCAATGGCAGCTATCTCTGCTTTACCATGGACTAGCGTAAAATCGATTTAACATCCGAATATTAGATGAAGGCCGTTTTATACTGGTGCAGAAATGTTCTGCGCCGCGATCCCTCAATCAAGGACATTCATTCACCAAAGTAACTGTGGGAGCAGATGTTACATTTAAACTCACAGGGGCAGGCACCTTTTTCGCCCTTTGCTCCTCACAAAGTTTAATAGGCTCTTGAAGAACTAGGTGAAGGGCAAGAAGTGGGAAATAAAGAAGGTAAAACAGTCTCTAAAACTCCTGTTTGCCTTGTTGTCCGACGACTTCCTTCATGGTCTCCTCTAAGATGAGGAGTAACCAGGATAGTGCCAGAGAAAGCAAAGTGCAAGTTGGAGTGAAACCAGAAGCGGCCACAGTACAGCTGACAGTAAAATACCACTTTATTGAATAGCTGCTGCAAGAAGGCACTTCCATCTCCCAACCAAGGGCCCACATTCTAGAGTCTCAGTCCATTCTCCAAATGCCCCTCTATAGTCTCTACACTTCACCCTTGCCGCACATTCTATCAGCCACCTCAAGTACCTACTGTATATCCCCCAGGACACTACTTGGGGTAGCAGTTGCGCCCCGTTTACCACGAAGGGTGTCTTGTTTTACCCACAATCTGTTCAGTATGCTAGAGACCACTTTTACGGGAGAGCCTACATGCTGACGCCCCCTCAACCAGAAGGGCTATGGGTGACAGAACACCAAGTCGAGAGGGGCCATTTCTGAGTGTACCCTAACACTGCAGAGAAATGATATTATTCAACAACCCCTCCCCCCACTCAACTCAGCAACAGGACTCAAGGACCACATTTTTAGAGCAACCGAAAGTGGTCTCAAAAACTGTACTCCTCTGTATGATCTGTAGTGATCAGGACATTTTGAAAACAGACAGCAGAGGTGAGGGACATTCATTGCCATGGACTCTGAGATCTCTCGATGCAAATTAATTTAAAAATGAGTCAGCTCATAGAAGCTATGCCCATCTGACATCACAGATATGATACAAAGCTCCCTTTGAAATGCCAGCACTTTTTTAGAGCAAAATGAAGTACAACAATAACGTTCACCAAAATGGGGTCGCACACTGCTAATACACCAGCGGGATCGCCCCTAAGGACCATGGTAACTGTAGTACTGTTCTCTGCGATGCATCTTCTTTCGAATTCTCGCGTATCTTCAAATCTTCGCCATCCCTGTACACGTGTTTCGGGGTATTTACCCCTCATCAGCAGGGATTAGGCCATCTTCTTATCTTCTGGGGTTGCTGCGTGCTGCCAAATATTACCAGGTATAGTACCCCACCCCCATTTGTAACTTTAAAGCTCCCTTGAGCAGCGGGCTGACGAGCCTGGGATCCCGCACCTACGCGCCTGAGTGGTACTATACCTGGCAGATATTGGCAGCCATCGGCAACCCCAGTACACGGCCTATCCCTGCTGATGAGGGGTAATACCCCGAAACACGTGTCCAGGGATGGCGAAGACAGCGAAGATAGCAGAAGATCGAAAGATGATGCATCGCAAACACTTTACTACATTGACCAGAGTCCTTAGGGGCGACACCGCCGGTGTGTGAGTAGTGTGCGACCCCACCCCCATTTGTAACTTTAAAGCTCCCTTGAGCAGCGGGCTGACGAGCCTGGGATCCCACACCTACGCGCCTGAGTGGTACTATACCTGGCAGATATTGGCAGCCATCGGCAACCCCAGTACACGGCCTATCCCTGCTGATGAGGGGTAATACCCCGAAACACGTGTCCAGGGATGGCGAAGACAGCGAAGATAGCAGAAGATCGAAAGATGATGCATCGCAAACACTTTACTACATTGACCAGAGTCCTTAGGGGCGACACCGCCGGTGTGTGAGTAGTGTGCGACCCCACCCCCATTTGTAACTTTAAAGCTCCCTTGAGCAGCGGGCTGACGAGCCTGGGATCCCGCACCTACGCGCCTGAGTGGTACTATACCTGGCAGATATTGGCAGCCATCGGCAACCCCAGTACACGGCCTATCCCTGCTGATGAGGGGTAATACCCCGAAACACGTGTCCAGGGATGGCGAAGACAGCGAAGATAGCAGAAGATCGAAAGATGATGCATCGCAAACACTTTACTACATTGACCAGAGTCCTTAGGGGCGACACCGCCGGTGTGTGAGTAGTGTGCGACCCCACCCCCATTTGTAACTTTAAAGCTCCCTTGAGCAGCGGGCTGACGAGCCTGGGATCCCGCACCTACGCGCCTGAGTGGTACTATACCTGGCAGATATTGGCAGCCATCGGCAACCCCAGTACACGGCCTATCCCTGCTGATGAGGGGTAATACCCCGAAACACGTGTCCAGGGATGGCGAAGACAGCGAAGATAGCAGAAGATCGAAAGATGATGCATCGCAAACACTTTACTACATTGACCAGAGTCCTTAGGGGCGACACCGCCGGTGTGTGAGTAGTGTGCGACCCCACCCCCATTTGTAACTTTAAAGCTCCCTTGAGCAGCGGGCTGACGAGCCTGGGATCCCACACCTACGCGCGTGAGTGGTACTATACCTGGCAGATATTGGCAGCCATCGGCAACCCCAGTACACGGCCTATCCCTGCTGATGAGGGGTAATACCCCGAAACACGTGTCCAGGGATGGCGAAGACAGCGAAGATAGCAGAAGATCGAAAGATGATGCATCGCAAACACTTTACTACATTGACCAGAGTCCTTAGGGGCGACACCGCCGGTGTGTGAGTAGTGTGCGACCCCACCCCCATTGGTAACTTTAAAGCTCCCTTGAGCAGCGGGCTGACGAGCCTGGGATCCCGCACCTACGCGCCTGAGTGGTACTATACCTGGCAGATATTGGCAGCCATCGGCAACCCCAGTACACGGCCTATCCCTGCTGATGAGGGGTAATACCCCGAAACACGTGTCCAGGGATGGCGAAGACAGCGAAGATAGCAGAAGATCGAAAGATGATGCATCGCAAACACTTTACTACATTGACCAGAGTCCTTAGGGGCGACACCGCCGGTGTGTGAGTAGTGTGCGACCCCACCCCCATTTGTAACTTTAAAGCTCCCTTGAGCAGCGGGCTGACGAGCCTGGGATCCCGCACCTACGCGGCTGAGTGGTACTATACCTGGCAGATATTGGCAGCCATCGGCAACCCCAGTACACGGCCTATCCCTGCTGATGAGGGGTAATACCCCGAAACACGTGTCCAGGGATGGCGAAGACAGCGAAGATAGCAGAAGATCGAAAGATGATGCATCGCAAACACTTTACTACATTGACCAGAGTCCTTAGGGGCGACACCGCCGGTGTGTGAGTAGTGTGCGACCCCACCCCCATTTGTAACTTTAAAGCTCCCTTGAGCAGCGGGCTGACGAGCCTGGGATCCCGCACCTACGCGCCTGAGTGGTACTATACCTGGCAGATATTGGCAGCCATCGGCAACCCCAGTACACGGCCTATCCCTGCTGATGAGGGGTAATACCCCGAAACACGTGTCCAGGGATGGCGAAGACAGCGAAGATAGCAGAAGATCGAAAGATGATGCATCGCAAACACTTTACTACATTGACCAGAGTCCTTAGGGGCGACACCGCCGGTGTGTGAGTAGTGTGCGACCCCACCCCCATTTGTAACTTTAAAGCTCCCTTGAGCAGCGGGCTGACGAGCCTGGGATCCCGCACCTACGCGCCTGAGTGGTACTATACCTGGCAGATATTGGCAGCCATCGGCAACCCCAGTACACGGCCTATCCCTGCTGATGAGGGGTAATACCCCGAAACACGTGTCCAGGGATGGCGAAGACAGCGAAGATAGCAGAAGATCGAAAGATGATGCATCGCAAACACTTTACTACATTGACCAGAGTCCTTAGGGGCGACACCGCCGGTGTGTGAGTAGTGTGCGACCCCACCCCCATTGGTAACTTTAAAGCTCCCTTGAGCAGCGGGCTGACGAGCCTGGGATCCCGCACCTACGCGCCTGAGTGGTACTATACCTGGCAGATATTGGCAGCCATCGGCAACCCCAGTACACGGCCTATCCCTGCTGATGAGGGGTAATACCCCGAAACACGTGTCCAGGGATGGCGAAGACAGCGAAGATAGCAGAAGATCGAAAGATGATGCATCGCAAACACTTTACTACATTGACCAGAGTCCTTAGGGGCGACACCGCCGGTGTGTGAGTAGTGTGCGACCCCACCCCCATTGGTAACTTTAAAGCTCCCTTGAGCAGCGGGCTGACGAGCCTGGGATCCCGCACCTACGCGCCTGAGTGGTACTATACCTGGCAGATATTGGCAGCCATCGGCAACCCCAGTACACGGCCTATCCCTGCTGATGAGGGGTAATACCCCGAAACACGTGTCCAGGGATGGCGAAGACAGCGAAGATAGCAGAAGATCGAAAGATGATGCATCGCAAACACTTTACTACATTGACCAGAGTCCTTAGGGGCGACACCGCCGGTGTGTGAGTAGTGTGCGACCCCACCCCCATTTGTAACTTTAAAGCTCCCTTGAGCAGCGGGCTGACGAGCCTGGGATCCCGCACCTACGCGGCTGAGTGGTACTATACCTGGCAGATATTGGCAGCCATCGGCAACCCCAGTACACGGCCTATCCCTGCTGATGAGGGGTAATACCCCGAAACACGTGTCCAGGGATGGCGAAGACAGCGAAGATAGCAGAAGATCGAAAGATGATGCATCGCAAACACTTTACTACATTGACCAGAGTCCTTAGGGGCGACACCGCCGGTGTGTGAGTAGTGTGCGACCCCACCCCCATTTGTAACTTTAAAGCTCCCTTGAGCAGCGGGCTGACGAGCCTGGGATCCCGCACCTACGCGCCTGAGTGGTACTATACCTGGCAGATATTGGCAGCCATCGGCAACCCCAGTACACGGCCTATCCCTGCTGATGAGGGGTAATACCCCGAAACACGTGTCCAGGGATGGCGAAGACAGCGAAGATAGCAGAAGATCGAAAGATGATGCATCGCAAACACTTTACTACATTGACCAGAGTCCTTAGGGGCGACACCGCCGGTGTGTGAGTAGTGTGCGACCCCACCCCCATTTGTAACTTTAAAGCTCCCTTGAGCAGCGGGCTGACGAGCCTGGGATCCCGCACCTACGCGCCTGAGTGGTACTATACCTGGCAGATATTGGCAGCCATCGGCAACCCCAGTACACGGCCTATCCCTGCTGATGAGGGGTAATACCCCGAAACACGTGTCCAGGGATGGCGAAGACAGCGAAGATAGCAGAAGATCGAAAGATGATGCATCGCAAACACTTTACTACATTGACCAGAGTCCTTAGGGGCGACACCGCCGGTGTGTGAGTAGTGTGCGACCCCACCCCCATTGGTAACTTTAAAGCTCCCTTGAGCAGCGGGCTGACGAGCCTGGGATCCCGCACCTACGCGCCTGAGTGGTACTATACCTGGCAGATATTGGCAGCCATCGGCAACCCCAGTACACGGCCTATCCCTGCTGATGAGGGGTAATACCCCGAAACACGTGTCCAGGGATGGCGAAGACAGCGAAGATAGCAGAAGATCGAAAGATGATGCATCGCAAACACTTTACTACATTGACCAGAGTCCTTAGGGGCGACACCGCCGGTGTGTGAGTAGTGTGCGACCCCACCCCCATTTGTAACTTTAAAGCTCCCTTGAGCAGCGGGCTGACGAGCCTGGGATCCCGCACCTACGCGGCTGAGTGGTACTATACCTGGCAGATATTGGCAGCCATCGGCAACCCCAGTACACGGCCTATCCCTGCTGATGAGGGGTAATACCCCGAAACACGTGTCCAGGGATGGCGAAGACAGCGAAGATAGCAGAAGATCGAAAGATGATGCATCGCAAACACTTTACTACATTGACCAGAGTCCTTAGGGGCGACACCGCCGGTGTGTGAGTAGTGTGCGACCCCACCCCCATTTGTAACTTTAAAGCTCCCTTGAGCAGCGGGCTGACGAGCCTGGGATCCCGCACCTACGCGCCTGAGTGGTACTATACCTGGCAGATATTGGCAGCCATCGGCAACCCCAGTACACGGCCTATCCCTGCTGATGAGGGGTAATACCCCGAAACACGTGTCCAGGGATGGCGAAGACAGCGAAGATAGCAGAAGATCGAAAGATGATGCATCGCAAACACTTTACTACATTGACCAGAGTCCTTAGGGGCGACACCGCCGGTGTGTGAGTAGTGTGCGACCCCACCCCCATTTGTAACTTTAAAGCTCCCTTGAGCAGCGGGCTGACGAGCCTGGGATCCCGCACCTACGCGCCTGAGTGGTACTATACCTGGCAGATATTGGCAGCCATCGGCAACCCCAGTACACGGCCTATCCCTGCTGATGAGGGGTAATACCCCGAAACACGTGTCCAGGGATGGCGAAGACAGCGAAGATAGCAGAAGATCGAAAGATGATGCATCGCAAACACTTTACTACATTGACCAGAGTCCTTAGGGGCGACACCGCCGGTGTGTGAGTAGTGTGCGACCCCACCCCCATTTGTAACTTTAAAGCTCCCTTGAGCAGCGGGCTGACGAGCCTGGGATCCCGCACCTACGCGCCTGAGTGGTACTATACCTGGCAGATATTGGCAGCCATCGGCAACCCCAGTACACGGCCTATCCCTGCTGATGAGGAGTAATACCCCGAAACACGTGTCCAGGGATGGCGAAGACAGCGAAGATAGCAGAAGATCGAAAGATGATGCATCGCAAACACTTTACTACATTGACCAGAGTCCTTAGGGGCGACACCGCCGGTGTGTGAGTAGTGTGCGACCCCACCCCCATTTGTAACTTTAAAGCTCCCTTGAGCAGCGGGCTGACGAGCCTGGGATCCCGCACCTACGCGCCTGAGTGGTACTATACCTGGCAGATATTGGCAGCCATCGGCAACCCCAGTACACGGCCTATCCCTGCTGATGAGGGGTAATACCCCGAAACACGTGTCCAGGGATGGCGAAGACAGCGAAGATAGCAGAAGATCGAAAGATGATGCATCGCAAACACTTTACTACATTGACCAGAGTCCTTAGGGGCGACACCGCCGGTGTGTGAGTAGTGTGCGACCCCACCCCCATTTGTAACTTTAAAGCTCCCTTGAGCAGCGGGCTGACGAGCCTGGGATCCCGCACCTACGCGCCTGAGTGGTACTATACCTGGCAGATATTGGCAGCCATCGGCAACCCCAGTACACGGCCTATCCCTGCTGATGAGGGGTAATACCCCGAAACACGTGTCCAGGGATGGCGAAGACAGCGAAGATAGCAGAAGATCGAAAGATGATGCATCGCAAACACTTTACTACATTGACCAGAGTCCTTAGGGGCGACACCGCCGGTGTGTGAGTAGTGTGCGACCCCACCCCCATTTGTAACTTTAAAGCTCCCTTGAGCAGCGGGCTGACGAGCCTGGGATCCCGCACCTACGCGCCTGAGTGGTACTATACCTGGCAGATATTGGCAGCCATCGGCAACCCCAGTACACGGCCTATCCCTGCTGATGAGGGGTAATACCCCGAAACACGTGTCCAGGGATGGCGAAGACAGCGAAGATAGCAGAAGATCGAAAGATGATGCATCGCAAACACTTTACTACATTGACCAGAGTCCTTAGGGGCGACACCGCCGGTGTGTGAGTAGTGTGCGACCCCACCCCCATTTGTAACTTTAAAGCTCCCTTGAGCAGCGGGCTGACGAGCCTGGGATCCCGCACCTACGCGCCTGAGTGGTACTATACCTGGCAGATATTGGCAGCCATCGGCAACCCCAGTACACGGCCTATCCCTGCTGATGAGGGGTAATACCCCGAAACACGTGTCCAGGGATGGCGAAGACAGCGAAGATAGCAGAAGATCGAAAGATGATGCATCGCAAACACTTTACTACATTGACCAGAGTCCTTAGGGGCGACACCGCCGGTGTGTGAGTAGTGTGCGACCCCACCCCCATTTGTAACTTTAAAGCTCCCTTGAGCAGCGGGCTGACGAGCCTGGGATCCCGCACCTACGCGCCTGAGTGGTACTATACCTGGCAGATATTGGCAGCCATCGGCAACCCCAGTACACGGCCTATCCCTGCTGATGAGGGGTAATACCCCGAAACACGTGTCCAGGGATGGCGAAGACAGCGAAGATAGCAGAAGATCGAAAGATGATGCATCGCAAACACTTTACTACATTGACCAGAGTCCTTAGGGGCGACACCGCCGGTGTGTGAGTAGTGTGCGACCCCACCCCCATTTACAACAATAACGTTTTTGCCCAAGCTAAATTTGACATTAGATTTATTAGTAGCAGCATGCCACATAGGTAATCAATTAGAGTAAGGGGGTTGAAAAGTTAAAAACTGTTCTTTTCATACTTGTTTTTACTTTTTTGTCTCTTAAGTATAATACTAACAGATTTATTTTCAATAATGTTATGTTATGTTATGTTTGTTATGTTACTATGTTTTTGTATAGCGCAAATCACCACTGGTCTCTAAGCGCTTTCACAGAAAAAGTACACAACATGCTGCAGCCGGAGGGCCATCCGCCATCAAACAGACAACTAGAGTATTGGTGTTATCTTTTTAAACAGGTGGGTCTAATATATTCCAAATAAGTCAATGAACACTAAAAAACAGAAAGGTGCCACTAGAGAACACCCTAAAGACTACACCTTTTTGAGGCAATATAATGTCAACCGTTCATTGCGCAATGTTACAAAATAATAAACCCAAAATTCTATGAGCAATATTTATTTATTAATTTTTTCATACAAAAAGGGAGGCAACAAGGACAAAGGGCGCTCATCTATAAGTAAGGCTAAATTGTAATCACAAAATTATCCAACAGACTGCTGCAAGACTGGAAGGAAGGTTACCAAACTTCCTTAAGTAATCTTGGAGACTCCAAGATAGAAACTAAATATAGATTCCTGTCGAGCAATCAAAATTCTATTGCTGTTTATCTCAGCAACAGCAAAACAAATATAAAAATCAGTGGATCAAGAGTATGAAAAATTGTAAACACTTTCTCAACTCGTAAAGTGTTAAAGCACCAGGATCAATGTCCATACAGGGGCTTTCATGCACCAAATTCAAAGTACATCAATCCAAAGTCAAATAGAAAATGTCAATCCAAAGTTCTGTTCTGTCTCACGAGTTCTTTATTCACTCGAAGAATTCCAAAGTTCCACGTTAATAAATTTCAAAGCAAAATTTCAAGATTTCACAACTTCCAATGTGCATCAGCACCAGCCAACACGTGTTTCGTTGGGCAATTATCAATGCCAACCAACTTCATCAGGGCTGCAAGCCAAAATAATACAGTATGATAATCAAGTATATGCTCCAGATTATAAGTTCAATTTAAGAGAAGTTAAGTCAGGTTACAAAAATTCACCACCTAGGTGAGAGCATAAACACAGCACCCTCTTAATAGTGACACATCTAATGTACATTAAGTGGATCCCAGTGAAAAAACATAACACACAGAAAAAACATTCTGTCCTTATGCCAAATTCATTCCACCTAATTTAATTACCTTCATCCATTAATTTTTGTCCTTAAATCTCAGTTTCGAGCTCTAATCTGGCTCTGCAAGCAACAATTCCTGGAATGACATAGGGAGGCTCTAAACAATGTCACCACAATCATCAAGAACCATATTACTTAGGTCCATCTACATCTGTTAAGCCATGCACGACCATTAGAAATTAGAATGGTGAAACTAATCTCAATATCTCACGTGAATATATTCACAACTTAAAAAACGATAAATATCAAAGTATACCTCTCTCCGTTCTCACTCGCGTTAATATCAGATGCCACAAATTATCTCACGTTAGTCAGTCTGTCAGAATAAATCAGAACATGCCTCTGTTATTTATCTTGCTGTATGTAAGAGACAATAGCGGTAATATTAATTCGCCATACTCTCTCTTACCTAGTCTTGCACCCGTTAGACATCCCGCACTCTCGTTCCGAGATGAGTCCGGTATACAGGGTCTATCAAAGAAGAGCCATTAATTATGAATCTCCTGTCAGTAAATATACTTAGTATAGATAGCAGTACAGAGGATAACTCTTACCTATATCCCTCTGTCGTGATATATTTAGCAATGACTCCTCGTGTGTCAACAACCGGTGTGTGTAGTAACCGCCATCTTTCTAAAGTAGTACCAGGTAAGGTACTACCGGGCCAACTTAAATTGTCAAATGGCAGCCGCCATCTTTAAGCATGTTCGTTAAACACGTTAGTCTATTTTAATATAATTTATTTGCCCCATTGTATTTAGGCATAAAAATATATCAATATAACAAGCATTACGACATTATTGCTCCATATGTCGAATATCCCATTTGTTCAATGTCTATTATATTCGATCGCGGTAGCCAGTTTCTTACCGCCATCTTGTGACGGGTAGTATTTGCGAGAGGGAAGTATACGGTCGCTAGGCCACTGTTCTCCATCTACAAAATTCATATCAAACTACTTATTCAAAAGAATTGTTATTTGTGTGAATAAACTAAATAGTTATTTAATCCATATGCCGAATTTATCACAACGGTGTAACATGGATCACGTAGGTCAGATTTCCGCCGCCATCTTGGAATGGTTGGGATTATCACTAATCTATAGAACGAGATACCTATCACTAACTACTGTAATTCAATTAAGAAAGGGGTCACGATTCTATATATTTTGGAAGTATCATCAAATTCAGTTAATAGGTCATGAATTCTGCAAAGTGTAAAAATAACTTGTTTGATTATGTGGTGACAGAGTGTTGAGCGTCCCGCGTCATTCCTATGTTAAAACCTGATAGAATTCAAACATTATCAATCTTAAGGGGTCATGGCATAAACATTTGAAGTACCCGGGTTTCATTAGGTAATAAAATTTTCAGTTGTAACACTGTATTAATACCATACGTAAACAGACAAGAGCCAAATCAAGTACTATTACACAATAAACTTGATTAATCTCCTAGGAAATATTGCAGTTCTGTATCGATATTAAGTCCTTCTTCTACAGCCCGAAGGACCATAATCCAGCGTGCCTCTCTCCGTCTTAATTTCAGTGTTCTATCTCCTCCACTTTTATCAAGTACCACCTGTTCAATACCATGGAATGAGAATTTATGATTCTCCTTATCATTGCTGTTTTGTATAAAATGTGACGCTATCGGATATCTCGTATCTCCATTCTTGAGTGCCCGATAGTGCTCCACCATCCTATCTTTTAGCCTCCTTACAGTACTCCCTACGTAAATTTTTCCGCAGGCACAGGCAATGACATAGATAACAAAATTAGAATCACAGTTAATGAAGGTATCAATGTGATAAGTACCTGTGTCGTTATATTCGAATGTCAAAACTTTCCTCCGTGCCCACCAACATGAACTACAGTTGCCACAGTAATGGAAGCCTTTGGGACGAGCACGTAACCATTCACTGTATCCTGGGTGAACACTGGGTTTAGGGTAACTCGGGCTGACAATATTAGCAATGGTCATTCCTTTTCTAAAGGTAATACTTGGATTATCTTTAAGGTAAGGTTTAAGATCTTTATCAGCATAGAGCATATGCCAGTATTTTTTCATGATACCAAAAATCTTATTACTCCCCGCACCAAAATTAGTTATCATTCTGATAGTCTGGTTATCAGTAACCGTATCCCTCTTAATTTTAGGTTTAAGAGTCACTGATCGTTCAAGTTTATGTACCCTCTTCACAGCCTGATTAATGACCCTATTCGAGTAACCTCTGTTCTTAAACCTCATCTTCATATCCCTAATATTTTTGTCAAAATCAGTATCACTAGAGCAGTTTCGTCTAGCTCTAATCATTTCCCCATATGGGATTGAATTGATCTGGCTCTTAGGGTGGCAGCTGTCCGCTCGTAAAAGAGAGTTGCAACTAGTCTCTTTACGAAACATACGACTGTTAAGTTTCTTACCCTCCACAAATAATTCAATATCAAGGAAGGTTAGCTTCACCTTATCATAATGTGTGGTGAATGACATATTAAGGTCATTTGTATTTAAAAATTCCAGGAACATCTTCAATTCATCAATAGTGCCTCTCCAAAATAATAAACAGTCGTCTATGAACCTTCCCCAGTAGTATATATGGTCTATCCATTGACTGCCCCTAGGGCCCCAAATCCACTCCGCCTCCAACCTCCCCATGAAGAGGTTCGCGAAGGACGGAGCAAATTTAGAACCCATCGCAGTCCCAGTCTTTTGCTTGTACCAGGAGGATTCAAAGAGAAAGTAGTTGTTTACCAAAACCATTCTGGTCATCTCTAATAACATAGAGGTGTGATCTAAATATTCGGCTGGTCTTTTGTTCAGGAAACTCTCAATTGCTAGGATGCCCTGTTCGTGGTCAATATTTGAGTATAAAGATACCACATCCAGAGTTACTAGAATCATATCATCATCCCACACTACATCACTCATAATGTTCAGGACATGTTTCGTGTCTTCTATGTGTGACGGTAAATTATAAACAAAAGGTCTTAAATATGAATCAACAAATTGAGATAATCTCTCCGTGGGCCCCCCAATACCCGAAATTATCGGTCTGCCCGGTGGTTTCTGTCTGTCCTTATGTATTTTGGGTAAACAATACATACAAGGGGCCCTAGGGGATTGTATCTTAAGATACTGAAATTCATCGTTATCCAAAAGACCTTTATCATACCACTCTTTCAGTTTTGTATTAATTGTACCTTTAATCCTTTCCAATGGGTTAACAGCTACCTTCTCATAATATTTATCATTTCCAAGTTGGGACAAAACTTCATTGTTGTAGTCAATACGATTCATAACAACAATGTTGCCACCCTTATCAGCACTGCGTATTATTAATTCAGGGTGATCAGTAAGTTGACGTAGTGCCTCCCTTTCATCTGTTTTCAAATTGTCACGTTGAAATTTCTTATTTTGTTGTCCTTCTCTTTTAATTAAATTATCTATATCCAGAGTAACTGCTTTGTAAAAGGCATCGATAACATTACCGGAAGACAGTTGTGGCGTCCATTTTGATTTATCTTTAAACCCACTAGGAGATGTTAGACCAGGATTAATCTCAAGATCTCTAAAAAGAGAGTTCATAGTTACAGGGTCATCTTCTGATTCAGTCAAGGACAATAATAGTTTCGTGTCACACAGGTCTTGAATAGTAATCTCAGTCAATAATGGTTTATTTGGTGTTTTTGTCCTTACGTTATCTTTCAAAGAAAAAAACTTTTTTAGTTTCAGTAAACGTACAAACTTATACACATCAATTTTAGTTGAATACCAATCAACATTCTTGGTAGGACAATACCCCAAACCTTTCTTTAATACATTACTCATACTGTCAGACAATTCAACAGATGAAAGGTTAATCACTTCAATTTCTTTGGAACTGGTATCTATTTCCTCCATGACCTCAGTCTCTCCCTCATCCCCGGGACCGCTTCTCCTGCGTTTGCCACGGCTCCCTCTCCTTGTCTTCCTGTTTGTGCATTGCCAAATCTCCCTCCTGTATCTCGAATTCCTCTTTTGAACCTCTGAACCTCTACTAAAAAATTGTTAGTATTTGTGGTATCCCCACCCTGGGCCACAGGAGCTCCTACGCTACCTCCATCAGTGGATATACTGCTAGACGAAGTGTTAACAGCTGAGCTTAAGGGAGTCAAGTTTCTTTTGTTATTATAATTTTTTTGGAAAAGATAATCAAATTTACGCGCAAAGGTAAACACCCTACCTGATGTATAATCTAATTCGTCCCTTTTTAGTTTACGCGCTTTTCTCCTTTTGATGTCTGCTTGCAAGTTAGTCAAAATCTCATCCAACATATTGTAGTTCTTGATAGTTGCCTCGGGTAAATTTAGTTGTTTAATTTCCTCTTCACATGTTTTAATCTCAATCAGAAGTTTCTCGATTTTGCGTTCTGCATTATCTATAAGTATCCTTATTAAATTACTAGAACTGGAGGTGAGCTCCTGTTCCCATTTATCCAATAGATCAGGTTCCAAGTCTTCCTAAGTAGGAAAGATGGTAGATCTGAGACCTCTAGGGATGCGGTTAAGGGAAATATATTGTTTTAGTGTGACCGCGTCCCACCACTTATTAAGTTCTGCTCTTTTAAGTTTCTCTAGTTTTACGAATTTGGCTCTTAGACCTTCCTGTTTTCCTGTAGACGTAGAGGCTACTGCTGCATTTACAGTTGAGCCTGTATTTAAGTTATTGAAAAGATCTTGAGCTTCTTGTTCACGATTCATCATTGTTCGTATTTACAGCCTCTAGCGGCAGCCCAACCCAAGAAATGCTAACAAAAAGGGAGGCAACAAGGACAAAGGGCGCTCAGCTATAAGTAAGGCTTGTTCATTAAGTTAACCATTAGCCTCTGTTTTCTTCTTTTAATATGTAAAAAACCTATTATTTCCATCCAGTGTGTACGTAGGACACCTCTATCTCCGGAGTACCAATTACATTTTCTTCTATTCATTGCATTTACTGTATTCACTTTCTAAAGAAAATCATGAAAAAATTAATTATAGATTCCTGTCGAGCAATCAAAATTCTATTGCTGTTTATCTCAGCAACAGCAAAACAAATATAAAAATCAGTGGATCAAGAGTATGAAAAATTGTAAACACTTTCTCAACTCGTAAAGTGTTAAAGCACCAGGATCAATGTCCATACAGGGGCTTTCATGCACCAAATTCAAAGTACATCAATCCAAAGTCAAATAGAAAATGTCAATCCAAAGTTCTGTTCTGTCTCACGAGTTCTTTATTCACTCGAAGAATTCCAAAGTTCCACGTTAATAAATTTCAAAGCAAAATTTCAAGATTTCACAACTTCCAATGTGCATCAGCACCAGCCAACACGTGTTTCGTTGGGCAATTATCAATGCCAACCAACTTCATCAGGGCTGCAAGCCAAAATAATACAGTATGATAATCAAGTATATGCTCCAGATTATAAGTTCAATTTAAGAGAAGTTAAGTCAGGTTACAAAAATTCACCACCTAGGTGAGAGCATAAACACAGCACCCTCTTAATAGTGACACATCTAATGTACATTAAGTGGATCCCAGTGAAAAAACATAACACACAGAAAAAACATTCTGTCCTTATGCCAAATTCATTCCACCTAATTTAATTACCTTCATCCATTAATTTTTGTCCTTAAATCTCAGTTTCGAGCTCTAATCTGGCTCTGCAAGCAACAATTCCTGGAATGACATAGGGAGGCTCTAAACAATGTCACCACAATCATCAAGAACCATATTACTTAGGTCCATCTACATCTGTTAAGCCATGCACGACCATTAGAAATTAGAATGGTGAAACTAATCTCAATATCTCACGTGAATATATTCACAACTTAAAAAACGATAAATATCAAAGTATACCTCTCTCCGTTCTCACTCGCGTTAATATCAGATGCCACAAATTATCTCACGTTAGTCAGTCTGTCAGAATAAATCAGAACATGCCTCTGTTATTTATCTTGCTGTATGTAAGAGACAATAGCGGTAATATTAATTCGCCATACTCTCTCTTACCTAGTCTTGCACCCGTTAGACATCCCGCACTCTCGTTCCGAGATGAGTCCGGTATACAGGGTCTATCAAAGAAGAGCCATTAATTATGAATCTCCTGTCAGTAAATATACTTAGTATAGATAGCAGTACAGAGGATAACTCTTACCTATATCCCTCTGTCGTGATATATTTAGCAATGACTCCTCGTGTGTCAACAACCGGCGTGTGTAGTAACCGCCATCTTTCTAAAGTAGTACCAGGTAAGGTACTACCGGGCCAACTTAAATTGTCAAATGGCAGCCGCCATCTTTAAGCATGTTCGTTAAACACGTTAGTCTATTTTAATATAATTTATTTGCCCCATTGTATTTAGGCATAAAAATATATCAATATATATGGAGCATATACTTGATTATCATACTGTATTATTTTGGCTTGCAGCCCTGATGAAGTTGGTTGGCATTGATAATTGCCCAACGAAACACGTGTTGGCTGGTGCTGATGCACATTGGAAGTTGTGAAATCTTGAAATTTTGCTTTGAAATTTATTAACGTGGAACTTTGGAATTCTTCGAGTGAATAAAGAACTCGTGAGACAGAACAGAACTTTGGATTGACATTTTCTATTTGACTTTGGATTGATGTACTTTGAATTTGGTGCATGAAAGCCCCTGTATGGACATTGATCCTGGTGCTTTAACACTTTACGAGTTGAGAAAGTGTTTACAATTTTTCATACTCTTGATCCACTGATTTTTATATTTGTTTTGCTGTTGCTGAGATAAACAGCAATAGAATTTTGATTGCTCGACAGGAATCTATATTTAGTTTCTATCTTGGAGTCTCCAAGATTACTTAAGGAAGTTTGGTAACCTTCCTTCCAGTCTTGCAGCAGTCTGTTGGATAATTTTGTGATTACAATTTAGCCTTACTTATAGCTGAGCGCCCTTTGTCCTTGTTGCCTCCCTTTTTGTTAGCATTTCTTGGGTTGGGCTGCCGCTAGAGGCTGTAAATACGAACAATGATGAATCGTGAACAAGAAGCTCAAGATCTTTTCAATAACTTAAATACAGGCTCAACTGTAAATGCAGCAGTAGCCTCTACGTCTACAGGAAAACAGGAAGGTCTAAGAGCCAAATTCGTAAAACTAGAGAAACTTAAAAGAGCAGAACTTAATAAGTGGTGGGACGCGGTCACACTAAAACAATATATTTCCCTTAACCGCATCCCTAGAGGTCTCAGATCTACCATCATTCCTACTTATGAAGACTTGGAACCTGATCTATTGGATAAATGGGAACAGGAGCTCACCTCCAGTTCTAGTAATTTAATAAGGATACTTATAGATAATGCAGAACGCAAAATCGAGAAACTTCTGATTGAGATTAAAACATGTGAAGAGGAAATTAAACAACTAAATTTACCCGAGGCAACTATCAAGAACTACAATATGTTGGATGAGATTTTGACTAACTTGCAAGCAGACATCAAAAGGAGAAAAGCGCGTAAACTAAAAAGGGACGAATTAGATTATACATCAGGTAGGGTGTTTACCTTTGCGCGTAAATTTGATTATCTTTTCCAAAAAAATTATAATAACAAAAGAAACTTGACTCCCTTAAGCTCAGCTGTTAACACTTCGTCTAGCAATATATCCACTGATGGAGGTAGCGTAGGAGCTCCTGTGGCCCAGGGTGGGGATACCACAAATACTAACAATTTTTTAGTAGAGGTTCAGAGGTTCAAAAGAGGAATTCGAGATACAGGAGGGAGATTTGGCAATGCACAAACAGGAAGACAAGGAGAGGGAGCCGTGGCAAACGCAGGAGAAGCGGTCCCGGGGATGAGGGAGAGACTGAGGTCATGGAGGAAATAGATACCAGTTCCAAAGAAATTGAAGTGATTAACCTTTCATCTGTTGAATTGTCTGACAGTATGAGTAATGTATTAAAGAAAGGTTTGGGGTATTGTCCTACCAAGAATGTTGATTGGTATTCAACTAAAATTGATGTGTATAAGTTTGTACGTTTACTGAAACTAAAAAAGTTTTTTTCTTTGAAAGATAACGTAAGGACAAAAACACCAAATAAACCATTATTGACTGAGATTACTATTCAAGACCTGTGTGACACGAAACTATTATTGTCCTTGACTGAATCAGAAGATGACCCTGTAACTATGAACTCTCTTTTTAGAGATCTTGAGATTAATCCTGGTCTAACATCTCCTCGTGGGTTTAAAGATAAATCAAAATGGACGCCACAACTGTCTTCCGGTAATGCTATCGATGCCTTTTACAAAGCAGTTACTCTGGATATAGATAATTTAATTAAAAGAGAAGGACAACAAAATAAGAAATTTCAACGTGACAATTTGAAAACAGATGAAAGGGAGGCACTACGTCAACTTACTGATCACCCTGAATTAATAATACGCAGTGCTGATAAGGGTGGCAACATTGTTGTTATGAATCGTATTGACTACAACAATGAAGTTTTGTCCCAACTTGGAAATGATAAATATTATGAGAAGGTAGCTGTTAACCCATTGGAAAGGATTAAAGGTACAATTAATACAAAACTGAAAGAGTGGTATGATAAAGGTCTTTTGGATAACGATGAATTTCAGTATCTTAAGATACAATCCCCTAGGGCCCCTTGTATGTATTGTTTACCCAAAATACATAAGGACAGACAGAAACCACCGGGCAGACCGATAATTTCGGGTATTGGGGGGCCCACGGAGAGATTATCTCAATTTGTTGATTCATATTTAAGACCTTTTGTTTATAATTTACCGTCACACATAGAAGACACGAAACATGTCCTGAACATTTTGAGTGATGTAGTGTGGGATGATGATATGATTCTAGTAACTCTGGATGTGGTATCTTTATACTCAAATATTGACCACGAACAGGGCATCCTAGCAATTGAGAGTTTCCTGAACAAAAGACCAGCCGAATATTTAGATCACACCTCTATGTTATTAGAGATGACCAGAATGGTTTTGGTAAACAACTACTTTCTCTTTGAATCCTCCTGGTACAAGCAAAAGACTGGGACTGCGATGGGTTCTAAATTTGCTCCGTCCTTCGCGAACCTCTTCATGGGGAGGTTGGAGGCGGAGTGGATTTGGGGCCCTAGGGGCAGTCAATGGATAGACCATATATACTACTGGGGAAGGTTCATAGACGACTGTTTATTATTTTGGAGAGGCACTATTGATGAATTGAAGATGTTCCTGGAATTTTTAAATACAAATGACCTTAATATGTCATTCACCACACATTATGATAAGGTGAAGCTAACCTTCCTTGATATTGAATTATTTGTGGAGGGTAAGAAACTTAACAGTCGTATGTTTCGTAAAGAGACTAGTTGCAACTCTCTTTTACGAGCGGACAGCTGCCACCCTAAGAGCCAGATCAATTCAATCCCATATGGGGAAATGATTAGAGCTAGACGAAACTGCTCTAGTGATACTGATTTTGACAAAAATATTAGGGATATGAAGATGAGGTTTAAGAACAGAGGTTACTCGAATAGGGTCATTAATCAGGCTGTGAAGAGGGTACATAAACTTGAACGATCAGTGACTCTTAAACCTAAAATTAAGAGGGATACAGTTACTGATAACCAGACTATCAGAATGATAACTAATTTTGGTGCGGGGAGTAATAAGATTTTTGGTATCATGAAAAAATACTGGCATATGCTCTATGCTGATAAAGATCTTAAACCTTACCTTAAAGATAATCCAAGTATTACCTTTAGAAAAGGAATGACGATTGCTAATATTGTCAGCCCGAGTTACCCTAAACCCAGTGTTCACCCAGGATACAGTGAATGGTTACGTGCTCGTCCCAAAGGCTTCCATTACTGTGGCAACTGTAGTTCATGTTGGTGGGCACGGAGGAAAGTTTTGACATTCGAATATAACGACACAGGTACTTATCACATTGATACCTTCATTAACTGTGATTCTAATTTTGTTATCTATGTCATTGCCTGTGCCTGCGGAAAAATTTACGTAGAGAGTACTGTAAGGAGGCTAAAAGATAGGATGGTGGAGCACTATCGGGCACTCAAGAATGGAGATACGAGATATCCGATAGCGTCACATTTTATACAAAACAGCAATGATAAGGAGAATCATAAATTCTCATTCCATGGTATTGAACAGGTGGTACTTGATAAACGTGGAGGAGATAGAACACTGAAATTAAGACGGAGAGAGGCACGCTGGATTATGGTCCTTCGGGCTGTAGAAGAAGGACTTAATATCGATACAGAACTGCAATATTTCCTAGGAGATTAATCAAGTTTATTGTGTAATAGTACTTGATTTGGCTCTTGTCTGTTTACGTATGGTATTAATACAGTGTTACAACTGAAAATTTTATTACCTAATGAAACCCGGGTACTTCAAATGTTTATGCCATGACCCCTTAAGATTGATAATGTTTGAATTCTATCAGGTTTTAACATAGGAATGACGCGGGACGCTCAACACTCTGTCACCACATAATCAAACAAGTTATTTTTACACTTTGCAGAATTCATGACCTATTAACTGAATTTGATGATACTTCCAAAATATATAGAATCGTGACCCCTTTCTTAATTGAATTACAGTAGTTAGTGATGGTATCTCGTTCTATAGATTAGTGATAATCCCAACCATTCCAAGATGGCGGCGGAAATCTGACCTACGTGATCCATGTTACACCGTTGTGATAAATTCGGCATATGGATTAAATAACTATTTAGTTTATTCACACAAATAACAATTCTTTTGAATAAGTAGTTTGATATGAATTTTGTAGATGGAGAACAGTGGCCTAGCGACCGTATACTTCCCTCTCGCAAATACTACCCGTCACAAGATGGCGGTAAGAAACTGGCTACCGCGATCGAATATAATAGACATTGAACAAATGGGATATTCGACATATGGAGCAATAATGTCGTAATGCTTGTTATATTGATATATTTTTATGCCTAAATACAATGGGGCAAATAAATTATATTAAAATAGACTAACGTGTTTAACGAACATGCTTAAAGATGGCGGCTGCCATTTGACAATTTAAGTTGGCCCGGTAGTACCTTACCTGGTACTACTTTAGAAAGATGGCGGTTACTACACACGCCGGTTGTTGACACACGAGGAGTCATTGCTAAATATATCACGACAGAGGGATATAGGTAAGAGTTATCCTCTGTACTGCTATCTATACTAAGTATATTTACTGACAGGAGATTCATAATTAATGGCTCTTCTTTGATAGACCCTGTATACCGGACTCATCTCGGAACGAGAGTGCGGGATGTCTAACGGGTGCAAGACTAGGTAAGAGAGAGTATGGCGAATTAATATTACCGCTATTGTCTCTTACATACAGCAAGATAAATAACAGAGGCATGTTCTGATTTATTCTGACAGACTGACTAACGTGAGATAATTTGTGGCATCTGATATTAACGCGAGTGAGAACGGAGAGAGGTATACTTTGATATTTATCGTTTTTTAAGTTGTGAATATATTCACGTGAGATATTGAGATTAGTTTCACCATTCTAATTTCTAATGGTCGTGCATGGCTTAACAGATGTAGATGGACCTAAGTAATATGGTTCTTGATGATTGTGGTGACATTGTTTAGAGCCTCCCTATGTCATTCCAGGAATTGTTGCTTGCAGAGCCAGATTAGAGCTCGAAACTGAGATTTAAGGACAAAAATTAATGGATGAAGGTAATTAAATTAGGTGGAATGAATTTGGCATAAGGACAGAATGTTTTTTCTGTGTGTTATGTTTTTTCACTGGGATCCACTTAATGTACATTAGATGTGTCACTATTAAGAGGGTGCTGTGTTTATGCTCTCACCTAGGTGGTGAATTTTTGTAACCTGACTTAACTTCTCTTAAATTGAACTTATAATCTGGAGCATATACTTGATTATCATACTGTATTATTTTGGCTTGCAGCCCTGATGAAGTTGGTTGGCATTGATAATTGCCCAACGAAACACGTGTTGGCTGGTGCTGATGCACATTGGAAGTTGTGAAATCTTGAAATTTTGCTTTGAAATTTATTAACGTGGAACTTTGGAATTCTTCGAGTGAATAAAGAACTCGTGAGACAGAACAGAACTTTGGATTGACATTTTCTATTTGACTTTGGATTGATGTACTTTGAATTTGGTGCATGAAAGCCCCTGTATGGACATTGATCCTGGTGCTTTAACACTTTACGAGTTGAGAAAGTGTTTACAATTTTTCATACTCTTGATCCACTGATTTTTATATTTGTTTTGCTGTTGCTGAGATAAACAGCAATAGAATTTTGATTGCTCGACAGGAATCTATATTTAGTTTCTATCTTGGAGTCTCCAAGATTACTTAAGGAAGTTTGGTAACCTTCCTTCCAGTCTTGCAGCAGTCTGTTGGATAATTTTGTGATTACAATTTAGCCTTACTTATAGCTGAGCGCCCTTTGTCCTTGTTGCCTCCCTTTTTGTTAGCATTTCTTGGGTTGGGCTGCCGCTAGAGGCTGTAAATACGAACAATGATGAATCGTGAACAAGAAGCTCAAGATCTTTTCAATAACTTAAATACAGGCTCAACTGTAAATGCAGCAGTAGCCTCTACGTCTACAGGAAAACAGGAAGGTCTAAGAGCCAAATTCGTAAAACTAGAGAAACTTAAAAGAGCAGAACTTAATAAGTGGTGGGACGCGGTCACACTAAAACAATATATTTCCCTTAACCGCATCCCTAGAGGTCTCAGATCTACCATCATTCCTACTTATGAAGACTTGGAACCTGATCTATTGGATAAATGGGAACAGGAGCTCACCTCCAGTTCTAGTAATTTAATAAGGATACTTATAGATAATGCAGAACGCAAAATCGAGAAACTTCTGATTGAGATTAAAACATGTGAAGAGGAAATTAAACAACTAAATTTACCCGAGGCAACTATCAAGAACTACAATATGTTGGATGAGATTTTGACTAACTTGCAAGCAGACATCAAAAGGAGAAAAGCGCGTAAACTAAAAAGGGACGAATTAGATTATACATCAGGTAGGGTGTTTACCTTTGCGCGTAAATTTGATTATCTTTTCCAAAAAAATTATAATAACAAAAGAAACTTGACTCCCTTAAGCTCAGCTGTTAACACTTCGTCTAGCAATATATCCACTGATGGAGGTAGCGTAGGAGCTCCTGTGGCCCAGGGTGGGGATACCACAAATACTAACAATTTTTTAGTAGAGGTTCAGAGGTTCAAAAGAGGAATTCGAGATACAGGAGGGAGATTTGGCAATGCACAAACAGGAAGACAAGGAGAGGGAGCCGTGGCAAACGCAGGAGAAGCGGTCCCGGGGATGAGGGAGAGACTGAGGTCATGGAGGAAATAGATACCAGTTCCAAAGAAATTGAAGTGATTAACCTTTCATCTGTTGAATTGTCTGACAGTATGAGTAATGTATTAAAGAAAGGTTTGGGGTATTGTCCTACCAAGAATGTTGATTGGTATTCAACTAAAATTGATGTGTATAAGTTTGTACGTTTACTGAAACTAAAAAAGTTTTTTTCTTTGAAAGATAACGTAAGGACAAAAACACCAAATAAACCATTATTGACTGAGATTACTATTCAAGACCTGTGTGACACGAAACTATTATTGTCCTTGACTGAATCAGAAGATGACCCTGTAACTATGAACTCTCTTTTTAGAGATCTTGAGATTAATCCTGGTCTAACATCTCCTCGTGGGTTTAAAGATAAATCAAAATGGACGCCACAACTGTCTTCCGGTAATGCTATCGATGCCTTTTACAAAGCAGTTACTCTGGATATAGATAATTTAATTAAAAGAGAAGGACAACAAAATAAGAAATTTCAACGTGACAATTTGAAAACAGATGAAAGGGAGGCACTACGTCAACTTACTGATCACCCTGAATTAATAATACGCAGTGCTGATAAGGGTGGCAACATTGTTGTTATGAATCGTATTGACTACAACAATGAAGTTTTGTCCCAACTTGGAAATGATAAATATTATGAGAAGGTAGCTGTTAACCCATTGGAAAGGATTAAAGGTACAATTAATACAAAACTGAAAGAGTGGTATGATAAAGGTCTTTTGGATAACGATGAATTTCAGTATCTTAAGATACAATCCCCTAGGGCCCCTTGTATGTATTGTTTACCCAAAATACATAAGGACAGACAGAAACCACCGGGCAGACCGATAATTTCGGGTATTGGGGGGCCCACGGAGAGATTATCTCAATTTGTTGATTCATATTTAAGACCTTTTGTTTATAATTTACCGTCACACATAGAAGACACGAAACATGTCCTGAACATTTTGAGTGATGTAGTGTGGGATGATGATATGATTCTAGTAACTCTGGATGTGGTATCTTTATACTCAAATATTGACCACGAACAGGGCATCCTAGCAATTGAGAGTTTCCTGAACAAAAGACCAGCCGAATATTTAGATCACACCTCTATGTTATTAGAGATGACCAGAATGGTTTTGGTAAACAACTACTTTCTCTTTGAATCCTCCTGGTACAAGCAAAAGACTGGGACTGCGATGGGTTCTAAATTTGCTCCGTCCTTCGCGAACCTCTTCATGGGGAGGTTGGAGGCGGAGTGGATTTGGGGCCCTAGGGGCAGTCAATGGATAGACCATATATACTACTGGGGAAGGTTCATAGACGACTGTTTATTATTTTGGAGAGGCACTATTGATGAATTGAAGATGTTCCTGGAATTTTTAAATACAAATGACCTTAATATGTCATTCACCACACATTATGATAAGGTGAAGCTAACCTTCCTTGATATTGAATTATTTGTGGAGGGTAAGAAACTTAACAGTCGTATGTTTCGTAAAGAGACTAGTTGCAACTCTCTTTTACGAGCGGACAGCTGCCACCCTAAGAGCCAGATCAATTCAATCCCATATGGGGAAATGATTAGAGCTAGACGAAACTGCTCTAGTGATACTGATTTTGACAAAAATATTAGGGATATGAAGATGAGGTTTAAGAACAGAGGTTACTCGAATAGGGTCATTAATCAGGCTGTGAAGAGGGTACATAAACTTGAACGATCAGTGACTCTTAAACCTAAAATTAAGAGGGATACAGTTACTGATAACCAGACTATCAGAATGATAACTAATTTTGGTGCGGGGAGTAATAAGATTTTTGGTATCATGAAAAAATACTGGCATATGCTCTATGCTGATAAAGATCTTAAACCTTACCTTAAAGATAATCCAAGTATTACCTTTAGAAAAGGAATGACGATTGCTAATATTGTCAGCCCGAGTTACCCTAAACCCAGTGTTCACCCAGGATACAGTGAATGGTTACGTGCTCGTCCCAAAGGCTTCCATTACTGTGGCAACTGTAGTTCATGTTGGTGGGCACGGAGGAAAGTTTTGACATTCGAATATAACGACACAGGTACTTATCACATTGATACCTTCATTAACTGTGATTCTAATTTTGTTATCTATGTCATTGCCTGTGCCTGCGGAAAAATTTACGTAGAGAGTACTGTAAGGAGGCTAAAAGATAGGATGGTGGAGCACTATCGGGCACTCAAGAATGGAGATACGAGATATCCGATAGCGTCACATTTTATACAAAACAGCAATGATAAGGAGAATCATAAATTCTCATTCCATGGTATTGAACAGGTGGTACTTGATAAACGTGGAGGAGATAGAACACTGAAATTAAGACGGAGAGAGGCACGCTGGATTATGGTCCTTCGGGCTGTAGAAGAAGGACTTAATATCGATACAGAACTGCAATATTTCCTAGGAGATTAATCAAGTTTATTGTGTAATAGTACTTGATTTGGCTCTTGTCTGTTTACGTATGGTATTAATACAGTGTTACAACTGAAAATTTTATTACCTAATGAAACCCGGGTACTTCAAATGTTTATGCCATGACCCCTTAAGATTGATAATGTTTGAATTCTATCAGGTTTTAACATAGGAATGACGCGGGACGCTCAACACTCTGTCACCACATAATCAAACAAGTTATTTTTACACTTTGCAGAATTCATGACCTATTAACTGAATTTGATGATACTTCCAAAATATATAGAATCGTGACCCCTTTCTTAATTGAATTACAGTAGTTAGTGATGGTATCTCGTTCTATAGATTAGTGATAATCCCAACCATTCCAAGATGGCGGCGGAAATCTGACCTACGTGATCCATGTTACACCGTTGTGATAAATTCGGCATATGGATTAAATAACTATTTAGTTTATTCACACAAATAACAATTCTTTTGAATAAGTAGTTTGATATGAATTTTGTAGATGGAGAACAGTGGCCTAGCGACCGTATACTTCCCTCTCGCAAATACTACCCGTCACAAGATGGCGGTAAGAAACTGGCTACCGCGATCGAATATAATAGACATTGAACAAATGGGATATTCGACATATGGAGCAATAATGTCGTAATGCTTGTTATATTGATATATTTTTATGCCTAAATACAATGGGGCAAATAAATTATATTAAAATAGACTAACGTGTTTAACGAACATGCTTAAAGATGGCGGCTGCCATTTGACAATTTAAGTTGGCCCGGTAGTACCTTACCTGGTACTACTTTAGAAAGATGGCGGTTACTACACACGCCGGTTGTTGACACACGAGGAGTCATTGCTAAATATATCACGACAGAGGGATATAGGTAAGAGTTATCCTCTGTACTGCTATCTATACTAAGTATATTTACTGACAGGAGATTCATAATTAATGGCTCTTCTTTGATAGACCCTGTATACCGGACTCATCTCGGAACGAGAGTGCGGGATGTCTAACGGGTGCAAGACTAGGTAAGAGAGAGTATGGCGAATTAATATTACCGCTATTGTCTCTTACATACAGCAAGATAAATAACAGAGGCATGTTCTGATTTATTCTGACAGACTGACTAACGTGAGATAATTTGTGGCATCTGATATTAACGCGAGTGAGAACGGAGAGAGGTATACTTTGATATTTATCGTTTTTTAAGTTGTGAATATATTCACGTGAGATATTGAGATTAGTTTCACCATTCTAATTTCTAATGGTCGTGCATGGCTTAACAGATGTAGATGGACCTAAGTAATATGGTTCTTGATGATTGTGGTGACATTGTTTAGAGCCTCCCTATGTCATTCCAGGAATTGTTGCTTGCAGAGCCAGATTAGAGCTCGAAACTGAGATTTAAGGACAAAAATTAATGGATGAAGGTAATTAAATTAGGTGGAATGAATTTGGCATAAGGACAGAATGTTTTTTCTGTGTGTTATGTTTTTTCACTGGGATCCACTTAATGTACATTAGATGTGTCACTATTAAGAGGGTGCTGTGTTTATGCTCTCACCTAGGTGGTGAATTTTTGTAACCTGACTTAACTTCTCTTAAATTGAACTTATAATCTGGAGCATATACTTGATTATCATACTGTATTATTTTGGCTTGCAGCCCTGATGAAGTTGGTTGGCATTGATAATTGCCCAACGAAACACGTGTTGGCTGGTGCTGATGCACATTGGAAGTTGTGAAATCTTGAAATTTTGCTTTGAAATTTATTAACGTGGAACTTTGGAATTCTTCGAGTGAATAAAGAACTCGTGAGACAGAACAGAACTTTGGATTGACATTTTCTATTTGACTTTGGATTGATGTACTTTGAATTTGGTGCATGAAAGCCCCTGTATGGACATTGATCCTGGTGCTTTAACACTTTACGAGTTGAGAAAGTGTTTACAATTTTTCATACTCTTGATCCACTGATTTTTATATTTGTTTTGCTGTTGCTGAGATAAACAGCAATAGAATTTTGATTGCTCGACAGGAATCTATATTTAGTTTCTATCTTGGAGTCTCCAAGATTACTTAAGGAAGTTTGGTAACCTTCCTTCCAGTCTTGCAGCAGTCTGTTGGATAATTTTGTGATTACAATTTAGCCTTACTTATAGCTGAGCGCCCTTTGTCCTTGTTGCCTCCCTTTTTGTTAGCATTTCTTGGGTTGGGCTGCCGCTAGAGGCTGTAAATACGAACAATGATGAATCGTGAACAAGAAGCTCAAGATCTTTTCAATAACTTAAATACAGGCTCAACTGTAAATGCAGCAGTAGCCTCTACGTCTACAGGAAAACAGGAAGGTCTAAGAGCCAAATTCGTAAAACTAGAGAAACTTAAAAGAGCAGAACTTAATAAGTGGTGGGACGCGGTCACACTAAAACAATATATTTCCCTTAACCGCATCCCTAGAGGTCTCAGATCTACCATCATTCCTACTTATGAAGACTTGGAACCTGATCTATTGGATAAATGGGAACAGGAGCTCACCTCCAGTTCTAGTAATTTAATAAGGATACTTATAGATAATGCAGAACGCAAAATCGAGAAACTTCTGATTGAGATTAAAACATGTGAAGAGGAAATTAAACAACTAAATTTACCCGAGGCAACTATCAAGAACTACAATATGTTGGATGAGATTTTGACTAACTTGCAAGCAGACATCAAAAGGAGAAAAGCGCGTAAACTAAAAAGGGACGAATTAGATTATACATCAGGTAGGGTGTTTACCTTTGCGCGTAAATTTGATTATCTTTTCCCAAAAAATTATAATAACAAAAGAAACTTGACTCCCTTAAGCTCAGCTGTTAACACTTCGTCTAGCAGTATATCCACTGATGGAGGTAGCGTAGGAGCTCCTGTGGCCCAGGGTGGGGATACCACAAATACTAACAATTTTTTAGTAGAGGTTCAGAGGTTCAAAAGAGGAATTCGAGATACAGGAGGGAGATTTGGCAATGCACAAACAGGAAGACAAGGAGAGGGAGCCGTGGCAAACACAGGAGAAGTGGTCCCGGGGATGAGGGAGAGACTGAGGTCATGGAGGAAATAGATACCAGTTCCAAAGAAATTGAAGTGATTAACCTTTCATCTGTTGAATTGTCTGACAGTATGAGTAATGTATTAAAGAAAGGTTTGGGGTATTGTCCTACCAAGAATGTTGATTGGTATTCAACTAAAATTGATGTGTATAAGTTTGTACGTTTACTGAAACTAAAAAAGTTTTTTTCTTTGAAAGATAACGTAAGGACAAAAACACCAAATAAACCATTATTGACTGAGATTACTATTCAAGACCTGTGTGACACGAAACTATTATTGTCCTTGACTGAATCAGAAGATGACCCTGTAACTATGAACTCTCTTTTTAGAGATCTTGAGATTAATCCTGGTCTAACATCTCCTAGTGGGTTTAAAGATAAATCAAAATGGACGCCACAACTGTCTTCCGGTAATGTTATCGATGCCTTTTACAAAGCAGTTACTCTGGATATAGATAATTTAATTAAAAGAGAAGGACAACAAAATAAGAAATTTCAACGTGACAATTTGAAAACAGATGAAAGGGAGGCACTACGTCAACTTACTGATCACCCTGAATTAATAATACGCAGTGCTGATAAGGGTGGCAACATTGTTGTTATGAATCGTATTGACTACAACAATGAAGTTTTGTCCCAACTTGGAAATGATAAATATTATGAGAAGGTAGCTGTTAACCCATTGGAAAGGATTAAAGGTACAATTAATACAAAACTGAAAGAGTGGTATGATAAAGGTCTTTTGGATAACGATGAATTTCAGTATCTTAAGATACAATCCCCTAGGGCCCCTTGTATGTATTGTTTACCCAAAATACATAAGGACAGACAGAAACCACCGGGCAGACCGATAATTTCGGGTATTGGGGGGCCCACGGAGAGATTATCTCAATTTGTTGATTCATATTTAAGACCTTTTGTTTATAATTTACCGTCACACATAGAAGACACGAAACATGTCCTGAACATTATGAGTGATGTAGTGTGGGATGATGATATGATTCTAGTAACTCTGGATGTGGTATCTTTATACTCAAATATTGACCACGAACAGGGCATCCTAGCAATTGAGAGTTTCCTGAACAAAAGACCAGCCGAATATTTAGATCACACCTCTATGTTATTAGAGATGACCAGAATGGTTTTGGTAAACAACTACTTTCTCTTTGAATCCTCCTGGTACAAGCAAAAGACTGGGACTGCGATGGGTTCTAAATTTGCTCCGTCCTTCGCGAACCTCTTCATGGGGAGGTTGGAGGCGGAGTGGATTTGGGGCCCTAGGGGCAGTCAATGGATAGACCATATATACTACTGGGGAAGGTTCATAGACGGCTGTTTATTATTTTGGAGAGGCACTATTGATGAATTGAAGATGTTCCTGGAATTTTTAAATACAAATGACCTTAATATGTCATTCACCACACATTATGATAAGGTGAAGCTAACCTTCCTTGATATTGAATTATTTGTGGAGGGTAAGAAACTTAACAGTCGTATGTTTCGTAAAGAGACTAGTTGCAACTCTCTTTTACGAGCGGACAGCTGCCACCCTAAGAGCCAGATCAATTCAATCCCATATGGGGAAATGATTAGAGCTAGACGAAACTGCTCTAGTGATACTGATTTTGACAAAAATATTAGGGATATGAAGATGAGGTTTAAGAACAGAGGTTACTCGAATAGGGTCATTAATCAGGCTGTGAAGAGGGTACATAAACTTGAACGATCAGTGACTCTTAAACCTAAAATTAAGAGGGATACGGTTACTGATAACCAGACTATCAGAATGATAACTAATTTTGGTGCGGGGAGTAATAAGATTTTTGGTATCATGAAAAAATACTGGCATATGCTCTATGCTGATAAAGATCTTAAACCTTACCTTAAAGATAATCCAAGTATTACCTTTAGAAAAGGAATGACGATTGCTAATATTGTCAGCCCGAGTTACCCTAAACCCAGTGTTCACCCAGGATACAGTGAATGGTTACGTGCTCGTCCCAAAGGCTTCCATTACTGTGGCAACTGTAGTTCATGTTGGTGGGCACGGAGGAAAGTTTTGACATTCGAATATAACGACACAGGTACTTATCACATTGATACCTTCATTAACTGTGATTCTAATTTTGTTATCTATGTCATTGCCTGTGCCTGCGGAAACATTTACGTAGGGAGTACTGTAAGGAGGCTAAAAGATAGGATGGTGGAGCACTATCGGGCACTCAAGAATGGAGATACGAGATATCCGATAGCGTCACATTTTATACAAAACAGCAATGATAAGGAGAATCATAAATTCTCATTCCATGGTATTGAACAGGTGGTACTTGATAAACGTGGAGGAGATAGAACACTGAAATTAAGACGGAGAGAGGCACGCTGGATTATGGTCCTTCGGGCTGTAGAAGAAGGACTTAATATCGATACAGAACTGCAATATTTCCTAGGAGATTAATCAAGTTTATTGTGTAATAGTACTTGATTTGGCTCTTGTCTGTTTACGTATGGTATTAATACAGTGTTACAACTGAAAATGTTATTACCTAATGAAACCCGGGTACTTCAAATGTTTATGCCATGACCACTTAAGATTGATAATGTTTGAATTCTATCAGGTTTTAACATAGGAATGACGCGGGACGCTCAACACTCTGTCACCACATAATCAAACAAGTTATTTTTACACTTTGCAGAATTCATGACCTATTAACTGAATTTGATGATACTTCCAAAATATATAGAATCGTGACCCCTTTCTTAATTGAATTACAGTAGTTAGTGATAGGTATCTCGTTCTATAGATTAGTGATAATCCCAACCATTCCAAGATGGCGGCGGAAATCTGACCTACGTGATCCATGTTACACCGTTGTGATAAATTCGGCATATGGATTAAATAACTATTTAGTTTATTCACACAAATAACAATTCTTTTGAATAAGTAGTTTGATATGAATTTTGTAGATGGAGAACAGTGGCCTAGCGACCGTATACTTCCCTCTCGCAAATACTACCCGTCACAAGATGGCGGTAAGAAACTGGCTACCGCGATCGAATATAATAGACATTGAACAAATGGGATATTCGACATATGGAGCAATAATGTCGTAATGCTTGTTATATTGATATATTTTTATGCCTAAATACAATGGGGCAAATAAATTATATTAAAATAGACTAACGTGTTTAACGAACATGCTTAAAGATGGCGGCTGCCATTTGACAATTTAAGTTGGCCCGGTAGTACCTTACCTGGTACTACTTTAGAAAGATGGCGGTTACTACACACGCCGGTTGTTGACACACGAGGAGTCATTGCTAAATATATCACGACAGAGGGATATAGGTAAGAGTTATCCTCTGTACTGCTATCTATACTAAGTATATTTACTGACAGGAGATTCATAATTAATGGCTCTTCTTTGATAGACCCTGTATACCGGACTCATCTCGGAACGAGAGTGCGGGATGTCTAACGGGTGCAAGACTAGGTAAGAGAGAGTATGGCGAATTAATATTACCGCTATTGTCTCTTACATACAGCAAGATAAATAACAGAGGCATGTTCTGATTTATTCTGACAGACTGACTAACGTGAGATAATTTGTGGCATCTGATATTAACGCGAGTGAGAACGGAGAGAGGTATACTTTGATATTTATCGTTTTTTAAGTTGTGAATATATTCACGTGAGATATTGAGATTAGTTTCACCATTCTAATTTCTAATGGTCGTGCATGGCTTAACAGATGTAGATGGACCTAAGTAATATGGTTCTTGATGATTGTGGTGACATTGTTTAGAGCCTCCCTATGTCATTCCAGGAATTGTTGCTTGCAGAGCCAGATTAGAGCTCGAAACTGAGATTTAAGGACAAAAATTAATGGATGAAGGTAATTAAATTAGGTGGAATGAATTTGGCATAAGGACAGAATGTTTTTTCTGTGTGTTATGTTTTTTCACTGGGATCCACTTAATGTACATTAGATGTGTCACTATTAAGAGGGTGCTGTGTTTATGCTCTCACCTAGGTGGTGAATTTTTGTAACCTGACTTAACTTCTCTTAAATTGAACTTATAATCTGGAGCATATACTTGATTATCATACTGTATTATTTTGGCTTGCAGCCCTGATGAAGTTGGTTGGCATTGATAATTGCCCAACGAAACACGTGTTGGCTGGTGCTGATGCACATTGGAAGTTGTGAAATCTTGAAATTTTGCTTTGAAATTTATTAACGTGGAACTTTGGAATTCTTCGAGTGAATAAAGAACTCGTGAGACAGAACAGAACTTTGGATTGACATTTTCTATTTGACTTTGGATTGATGTACTTTGAATTTGGTGCATGAAAGCCCCTGTATGGACATTGATCCTGGTGCTTTAACACTTTACGAGTTGAGAAAGTGTTTACAATTTTTCATACTCTTGATCCACTGATTTTTATATTTGTTTTGCTGTTGCTGAGATAAACAGCAATAGAATTTTGATTGCTCGACAGGAATCTATAATTAATTTTTTCATGATTTTCTTTAGAAAGTGAATACAGTAAATGCAATGAATAGAAGAAAATGTAATTGGTACTCCGGAGATAGAGGTGTCCTACGTACACACTGGATGGAAATAATAGGTTTTTTACATATTAAAAGAAGAAAACAGAGGCTAATGGTTAACTTAATGAACAATTCACTAAGATTTGTAAATTTACATATTACCATAGAAGAAGATGGATGTAAATAAAAATAATATATCAGTCAATCCTCCCCTGGATATGGTGGAATGAAGTTTAAAATATTCTCAACCTAAAATGGTACTTCTCTAATGAGAACAAATAACAGAATACACATTTTCAGTCGGAGACATTTAAGATTTCAGTAACAAATAAAGATGATTCACTCACAAGTCTTTTCACCTCCTGCTGTTTTATCTCATGCTATAGTTTATAAATGCCTGTGTTTCTTATTCTAACATTAACTCTTAATCTCACTCCCTTCAAACTCTTTCCTAGGGCAAGTCTTCACATATAATCTGTAGTTACTGTATTAATTTCCTCTCCTTAATTATGTCTTTTACTGACGTCGAATTTCTCAAATTACGGTTGAAAAGTGGAGCCCATATAGTGTTTCTTATTAGCACACCATTTGACAATTCATATGTGGGCCAGTCAATCAAGCATGCAACAACCGTTTTAGAGAAAAGTTTCTAACTGCAAAATGCCTATATTTTTTGGTAGTGTATTAAACAAGTAATATGACTGAATCAAACATTGGAAACACAAATCTATAAAATGACAAAACCGTAATATATTTAGATAATTATAATTCAAATTATCGAACACTGGACATATAGGGGCATATTATCAAAAACAGTGTTACAATTATTGTTGCTTTAGCGGCAGGAAACTGTCGATAAAGCGGTGTTAATGGGCTTGATAATATGCCCTTGTGAATTCCCATAGAAGCCCAGGTTCACACCAGAACATGGGCTTTTATGGGAATTATAACACAAAGGGAGGGACTAGGGGCACGTTTAACGAGGTCCAGCGTACATGCCCTGGAAGGCTGTATTCTTACAATTGGTACGGAGTTTCTCTGAAGTAGTAAAGATTGGGTAATAGGAACCGATAGAAGGGTCCCAAACGAGACCACAGGTGTGTGTAGGAAGGAGGAGGAGGAGGGGGATTCCTCCTTGTGGAACTAGTACTCTCACACACCTAGCAAGCTTGGGGCCCGATGTAGGTGGCAAATACCGGTCGGAAACAGCCGAATTCGGCCGTTTCCGACCGGTATTTGGCATCTTGAGATGTAGGGGGCCAGATTTTACAGATTCTGTAAATGTACCGAATCGGTAAATTTACAGAATCTGTAAAATACCGAATCGGTATTTTTACCGATTCGGTACCTTCCAGATGTAGGTGGGACTCCCACAGGCCCTACAAATTCGGTATTTTACCACCCAATCCAATGGGGTGTTAAAATACCGAATTCAGGTTTGCATGCACATGTGTGCATGCACACCTAGCCATGTCCTTAGGGCATGTCTGTGTGCCACATGGCGCACATGCCTATTTTTGGGGTGCCAGAGGGTGTCAAAGTGACACCCCCTGCACCCTTGCAAAATTCGGTATTTACCGATTCTGTAATTACAGAATCGGTATTGCCCATTGATTCCTATGGGCTTCAAGCCCCATAGGAATCAATGGGCAATACCGATTCGGTATTTACAGGTTCGGTAAATACCGAATCTTAACGATTCGGTATTTACAGAATCTGTAATACCTACATCTCCCCCCTTCATATTTACCAAATCTTAAATACCGAATCGGTAATATTCGGTATTTAAGAGTCGGTAAATATGAATTACCTACATCTGGCCCTTGGTGTCATGCTTCATCATTTGAGTATGCCCCTCGTCAGGTCGGCGCTGCAATACCTGACGGGCACCCGGAACCGGGGCTCTTTGTCGGGGATTTTCTGTTCCTGCCGGTGGGTGCAGTGGGGGTGAGGGGCCTAGTATGTGTAGATGTAGGGGGAAGTGGGTTAAAATAGGTCAGTTTGTCCTATCCAAACTTTTATTCCGTAGGTAAACTGCCTAGTTAAATGGGGTGGAGAGGGGCCTTACCTAGTCGCAATGTGCTTTTGAAACCACTTTCGGGCCATAATTATAGAGCTGCATTATAATACGATGTTTAAGGAACCCATCAGTGTGTATGCTTGAAGGAGTATTTAATCTAACAGATCTTACACATGAACAGATAGATGAGTGTCACACAAGATATTACTGGTGACCTTAGTTAAGGGTATTTTCATGAAATGTATTATACTCTCCCTTATATATTCTTTTTATCCCACTTCTAGGTCTACTATGAAAACAAGGGGGTATGTAGTTTTACACTTACCTACCAGTGTAGATAGTATGACATTCTGATCCTGAAGAAGTCTCTAGATCTCTTTGACTATTCAGACACGAAACATGCTGATCTTTTGAGAGTAGGGCCCTCACAACTAGGCACATTGCGACTAGGTAAGGCCCCTCTCCACCCCTTTTAACTAGGCAGTTTACCTACGGAATAAAAGTTTGGATAGGACAACCTGACCTATATTAACCCACTTCCCCCTACATCTACACATATTAGGCCCCTCACCCCCACTGCACCCACCGGCAGGAACAGAAGATCCCCGAAAAGGAGCCCCGGTTTCGGGTGCCCGTCAGCTATTGCAGCGCCGACCTGACGAGAAGCATACTCAAATGATGAAGCATGACACCTAGCTTGCTAGGTGTGAGAGAGTACTAGTTCCACAAGGAGGATTCCCCCTCCTCTTCCTCCTTCCTACACACACCTGTGGTCTCATTTGAGACCCTTCTATCGGTTCCTATTACCCAATCTTTACTACTTCAGAGGAACTCCGTACCAATTGTAAGAATACAGCCTTCTATGGGAATTAACATGGGCATATTATCAAGCCCAATATTATTGCTGCTTTAGCGGCAATTTCCTGCCGCCAAAGCGGCGATAATTTTAACGCCATTCTTGATAATATGCCCCATAGATTTTAAAATGATCTATTCTAGGAGAAAGGGAAGGATCAGACCCGCGGGCCTTCGTCCTCAGTTAAATCCAGAGAGCTTTTACAGACCTAGCGGATTGGGATATGGATACTCAGGTTCAGCCTGTGCATAGATTGCCTTTGTTAGTATCTCAGGGTAACCAAGGTAGATCTAACTTTGCACTGCCAATTCTTGTGTTTCTGGGCAACTTTCTGTTACGTCAAGCAATCTACTTAAAGGCACGCCCATCGGCTCCTGTCAAGCTGGATACTATGTCTATATTTGGGCGCCCTGACCTGTGTAAATCAACAATGGACAAGCAATGGAGGCTGCGACAATTAATGGATCTCCTGATAGCTGTGTGCTCACAAGTGATTCTGCAAGAGCCAGCCCGTCTAAAGATTATTAAGGACATCCGTACACAGTTCTTCTTTAACAAGCAGGATGCCTGACAGGCCTTATTCCAGTGGCAGTCTACTTTTTTTTTTTAGGGGTCTGTGGCGGGGGTAACGGGGGCGTCTTCTGTATGCTGTCATCTGAGACAGCAAGGAAGGGGGCGATTCCTTTTCGTAGGTCTGGGTGGGTAGGAAGGGTGGGGGAGGGTCAGAGAATGGTAGTTTGGCGATTTTGGCCAAAATGGTGGAGTGGCAGGAGGGGAGGGTGTCTGGGAGAGAGGGGTATACATAGCCTTAGTCTGGATAAAGTAGCACAGGTAGAGCATGCGGGAAAGGGGTACGCAATGAGGGGAGAGGTGACTGGACGGAACTTGCAAGTATTGTTAAATGCTGGACCTTAAGTTTATGTCTTGGAATGTATCTGGGCTCAATCAGGCTGGAAAGCGTTAGCTAGTAATGGAGGAACTCCGTGTATATAAACCTCATATATTAGGTCTTGCTGAAAAACATTTAGCCTTTAAGGACAGAGTTAATTTAAAACAACTTGGGTATGATACACGTGTATGTACTTCACAATCTGTATATATTTAAGGGCTGGCTACCCTTAAGTCCAAGAATTGCAGAGCTTCTGTGCTTCGATCACTAGCTAATTTTAAAGGGAGATGGGCAATTGCCCAATTGCTGATCTTCGGTGAGTTGATAGTTATGGGAGATTTTAATTGTATATTATAAAAGAAGATTGATACCACTAATGCTTCAATTCGTGTTAGAATGGGTCAGACCAGGGAACTATATTAGAACTACTCCATATACATCAAATGGAGGATGCTTGGAGGAGACTATTTCCAACGGTACCAGGATACACATTCTTTTCGTCCCCTCACAAACAGCATTCCAAAATTGATATAATCTTTATTAATAATACTATGCTGGAAAATGCTTCTATGGAGGTATGTCCTAAAATTACATCAGACCATAATCCAGTTATGCTAACAGTGGAGGTGATAAAGAATTAGTTAGGAAATTCGCCTTTCCTAGGCATCTCCTCAGCAATCCAGAGTACGTGGAATTTATGCAAGAAACAATAAGGGAGTATATAGAGAATAATTGGGCTCTGCGTCTTCTGCAATAGTATGGGATTGTTTGAAGGTGCGTGTAAGAGGGGCTACGTTGTAATATATTATATTACGGAATCAGCAGGATGTGAGTTTGGTAGAGCAGGAATATAGGCTCTATCTAGATTTGGAACAACAACATGCTAGAGCCATTATTTCAAAGGATACTGGCAAACAGTTGATTTATCAGCAAGTTATCGAAGTAAGAGACAAGCTTAAGAGAATGTTAAGGGACAAAGTAGCTAATAACTACCATAAGTTTAAATCTAAACAATATGAATATGGGGAAAGGGTAGGCCGATTGCTAGCTAATCAGATTGCAGACCAAAGGGGTAGATCACAAATTAAACTAATGAAAGGGGCAGACGGTCTAGCCTATACTCGATCCATAGATAAAGTGGAAACATTTTGGCTATTTTATGCCGATTTATACGGTGATTGCGACATCTATTAGCCAGCAAACTGTTTTGGATTATAACTCAAAGAGAGGGTTTTTGTAGTCAGGGATTCTTCAGGGCGCTCTGCTTCATATACGCACAAAGTGTTAATATAAAAAACAATCTGTATGGTGCAACTAGTCGAGGGGCTAAGCCCTATAATCCCTCAATTGAGTGTTGGCAAAACCTACACAGAACAGAAACAACCACGGACCAAGGCACACATAAATAGCAGATCTATACGGTGTAGACACATATGAAAGTACTACAGTAGAATATTCATCAGACGGAAGGAACAGTCTTCAGGGATATCCGTGTATTGTTCAGTCTTTTAATTCCTTTCGAGATTCAATGATCAGTGGACAAACCAGCTGACATGTGTTTCGTTGCACTAAGGAGAATTGCTCCGTGACTGCTTCAGGGCTGTATGAAGACGAAGTAAGTCTGGATAGTCGCTCAGCCGGTGATAATTCCAACCCGGCTGGGCACAGTTCAATCAGGGCAAAACAGGTTGTTCTTGTGCATTAGGCGTGCAGTAAAACTAGCATACCGCACTGGTTGATTAGGCTAAATCAATCGATCAACGTGAGAAATTCGGCCCGTCGGGCTGTACGCCATGAGGAAGTTCGGAATTCAGAAAATGTAGCCAGTATTTCAAACAATGACGTTCACAAGCATTCTAATCTCGGGTTTGAGAAGTCAGGAGCCCCCACGGCGGATCACTATGTTCCAACTGTTTTGGATTATATATATAAGAAAGTGCAATGCCTGTTCTGAACCCGCTGCTCTCTAAGCCCTTGCAAAAAGACGTTGATTCTGGGGAAGTTGAGGAAGCACTTAGCGCTTTGCTAACAGGTAAGGCTGTCGGAGAAGATACTATTCCGCTTGAATTTTACAGAATCTTTAAAGATGTCCTGCTACCTGTCTTCCGTGCATTGAGTATTAAAATTCTTCAAGGGGATGATGCTCCCTCTTCCTAGAATATTACTAATATTATAGTCTTTCCAAAAAAGGGGAAACCAGTGGAGGATAGGAGCTCATATTGGCCTATATTGCTGATTAATGCTGATGCAAAAATCTTCGAAAAAATCCTCGCCTTTCACCTGGCTGCAGTTATTCATCTTTTAGCCTTGGAACAACAGCATGGCTATATCCCTGGTCGAGACACAACAGAGCACATCAATACAGCTATTGCCGCATTTGACGTCTCTGGCCAATTAAATCAGCATATAGGGATGTTGATGTTGGATGCCGAGAAGGCCTTTGACCGAGTGGCTTGAAGAGCTTTATGGCCGACAATGTCATCATTATGTCTTGGTCAAGGTTCATCTCGGCAGTACAGAAACTCTATAGCAAACCGACAGCTGCTGTTAAACTCAATGGCCTTTCCTCATCTTACTTTGCTGTTCAAAGAGGTACTCGGCAGGGCTGTCCGCGATGCCCATTTCTATTTGCTCTTTACATCGAGCCTTTTATAAAGCATTTGTTGCAAAATGCTAGGATTCCTCCAGTGTTTCTTAATGGTCTGGAATTAAAATTAACTGCGTGCATGGATGATATTGCTATCTTTCTTACTAGACCAGTAAATGTTATAACCGAAATTACGCAAGAGGCCCAGCAATTTGGTTTATTTGCCGGCTACAAACTAAATCTAAATAAGACACAGACAATTTTAAATTTCCAACTTGAAACGGCCTCAGAAACACTAGAGATTACATGAACGGCAACATATCTTGGCGTCTGCCTCAGTTATCAAGTTGACAACGTGGTTGCATTAAACCAAGAGTCATTGCTTAAAAGGTGGTGGCAAAATTGCGTAGTTGGCGCTGGCTCCCCTTAAGTATATTTGGGAGGTGCAACGTCGTAAAAATGAATATTCTTCCAAAGCTTCTGTACTTATACCGTACTATTCCACTAAGGGTGCCACTGACATTTTATTAAGCGTTTGAAAGTGCTGTAGTTGGTTTTATATGGGGCTATCGGCACGCAAGGAGAGCTCTTCGGTACATTAAACCACCATATACACAAGGTGGTTTTAAACTCCCAGATGTTAAACTATATTTCTGGGACGCATTTGCTGGTCGAATTCAAAGCTTACTTAAGGGGCCCGGTGCTGGCACAACTTGGCTCTCATATCAACTGGCTTGCAGACCAAACACTGAGTTTTTACTATACAAAGCACACGATCCCAATTACTACAAGAGAGTTAGATTTAAGGTAGTCAGACACATCACCAGGATATGGCGTGATATTTGTAAGGCTTACACATTGTCAGAGCTGCATGCATATACTATGTTATGGGGAAATCCAATATTTCCTGACATATTTCATGATCATGTTGGGAGAGGGTGGCAGCGTCACGGCATAACACAGCTTGGGCAGCTGTATGACGGAAAAGGTTTTCGATCGTTTTCATCCTTGAAAGAATAGTTTGGGGTGTTACAGAATACATTTGATAAGTATTTACAAGAAAGGGACTATCTTACTCGTGGTTTGGATCTATTAGAGATGCCAAGTTCGTCTGAGGTATTATCTGTATTTTTTCAGACTTCAGGCCGAGGTACTATTGGTAAAGTCTTTCAGATAAGAAGCTTTGAGCCGCTGTCAGCGACAACGGCATACAGATTGCTGATAAATTAAGTCAGATTTTTTAAACTGACATAACAAAAGAGGAAGTACAAGAATCTCTGGAAAATATTGATTCTGCAATGACATCAGTTAATCTGAAATTTCAGCATCATAGGTGTGACGGGTCAGGCGGACAGGAAGTGTCTCTCCCCTCGGACTGGTGGTCTGCCACCCCCCTCTCACCTTGCACGTTTTCCCCACAGCTCCCACCTGGTACGTGGAACGAGGAACCCGAGTTGGGATAGCCGGATGAGTATACTACATTCGGCTCCTTTAAGGAAACGGACTCGAGGGACGAGACCCCACCCCTCACGAGCGTCGTGACGTCAAAAGGCGGAAGTATCGAAGAGAAGACGGACGGCGATTTCCTAAAGGTGGCGGAGAACGAGGAGGACGGACGGCGGTATCCAGAGGCCCGAGAGACTGAGTACGACAAGCCAGGAGGCCCACGGTTGGACGCTTCGCCCTGCCACGCTCCCACGGGAGGGGCGTGCCTTCAAGAGGTACGGGGCCGGGTCGCGGGTTGGGTTGGGCGGAAAGGCAGCCCCCGGTGTAAATAGAGTACAGTACAGTGTCCTGTGAGCAAGTGCCTGCCTGAACACGAGCACTCCTAGCACGCCCCTTTAAACCGTGCACTACTCACTGTTGGTTTTCCCTCATCCCCGGCCCTTACGAGTGTACCCAGAGTGGTTTTTGTGTATGACCCGAGTTTCCTTTCTTTTTTGGTACCGGAGAGGATCAAGGTGCGGAGAGACGTCCCCTCCAGGACAAAGATCGCCCGGACCTCGACCCCGCTGGAGAAAGCTATCCTTGTTTTGACCACTACCTCACTTCGCAGAGACAGAGCCAATATACTGATGAAAAAGACTTATATCCCAATAAAGCCGTCTCTGAAACGCTTATTGAAGGCACCAGTGTTTCTGTTCACCCAGACTCCCATAGTCAGTACCGGCCCCGTGGTCGAGACCCCTCCCGTCCCGGAGCCCCCGGGACAACTGGTGTCAGAAGTGGGATCTCCTCCACCATCCATCTGCTCGAAAAAGATGGAGGCCCTTATCGACCACATCATTAAAGGCCAAGAAAAGCTCGAATGGGCCGTGGAAAGTCAGCTTACGATGGCCCAGGCGGACCGAGAACTGTTTACGAAGACCATAACTGCACAGTTGGAAGGCATCAAAAATGTACCGCCTACTAGCCTGTCCTCTACCAGCGTGGTCCGCCTGCACAGCCCCCATCCCACCGGCATGGCCCTCCAGAAATACGTGCACGGTGAAGACCTGGACGCTTTTCTTTTAAACTTTGAGAGGGCCGCTCGCGCAATGAGTTGGCCCGAGGAGAAATGGCAGTTCTTTTTAGCTCCTCTCCTCACTGCAGAAGTCCAATCAGCTTATCAAGCAGCCAACCCTTTGGGTACTACCCCCTATGCGACCATTAAAATGGTCATCTTGGATCACCTAGGCCTAGATCAAGAGGCCTATAGAGTACGCTTTAGAAAGGAAAGAGGGATACAAGGGGAGAACCCAAAGACTCTGTTTTTCAGATTGAAGATGGCGGCTGACAAATGGCTGCGTCCGGACCTGTGCAGTAAAGAGGACATTCTAAATAAGGTATACCTAGAACAATTCATGGAGGCGTTGCCCTATGCTACCCAACGATGGCTACGCCAACATGTGGGGATCACAGTGGAACAAACCATAGAAATGGCCTCCCAGTACGCCAGAGCCCAACCTAAGGCCACTCCCAGGGAACAGGAGAAGACCCATAAGACAATGCCTCCGCCGAAGCTGATCAAAAGACCAAAAGCCGCGACCGAGGTTCCCCGATTGTTTAAGCCTACAGGAATGATACCTGCCATGAATAAAGGACCCCAGTGCTTTGAGTGCGGGGAGTGGGGCCACATTGCGAGAATGTGTACCAAAAGAAGGACCCCAGAAGAACCCATGGAAGTCGGTTACCTTCCGCGAACCGTGATGTACTCAGCGGAAATGGGCAGCACGTTCTATGTGAGTATGTGGATGAATGGTTGTAGAGTAAAGGCCCTTTTAGATTCAGGGTGCAGACAGTCCGTCATCCAGACTCGTTTTGTCAAAACCGAACACATGAATCCCCAGAGTCCGGTGTATATTCGGTGTGTGCACGGGAATGTGAAGCCCTACCCGGTTGCTTCCATCACCATAACGCTGCCTCATAGAGAACCGTGTACGGTCCGGGTGGGGGTGGTGGATTCCCTGCCCGAGGACATGATCTTAGGGACAGACAACCCCAAATTCCTTTCTCACTTTAGGGAATCCCTGTCCCGACCGGGGAAAAGAGAGGTCCTACCTTCTTACCTGTCCCCTGAACCCTGGGTTATCGATAGGAGTTTTCGCTTTGCTCAGGGAGAAGACAGGACCCTGTTTCACGCCTGGGCAAACGCACACACCTCGGATGGGCTCAACCCCCAGTCATACCCACGTTTTCTGATTAAGAATGAGTTGCTATACCGACAGAATAGAGAAGAGGGGGATCTACAACTGTTGGTACCCCAGTCCTTTCGAGAACAGGTGCTCTTCTTAGCTCATGCCCATTTAACGGCCGGCCATGCAGGCAAGGAGAAAACCACGGAAAGCATCATCAGGCACTTCTTTTGGCCAGGAATCTATAAGGAAGTACAGGACTTCTGCGCTAAATGCGAAGTATGCCAAAGACGAAACACCCACCGACCACCCGCTGCGCCCCTCCAAAGGATGCCCATTATAGGCGTCCCCTTTGAACGGGTCGGCATGGATATTATTGGGCCCTTGCCGAAGTCGGGTCGCGGACATTTGTATGCCCTGGTGATTGTCGACTACGCGACCCGGTTCGTGGAAGCCTTTCCTTTACGTACGACCACAACCGCAGCGATAGCCGAGAGATTCGTGGAGCTGTTTTCTCGCGTGGGGTTCCCCAAAGAAGTGCTGACGGATCAGGGGACCCCTTTTACCTCAAAAGTGATGAAGGAGGTTTGTGCCTCTTTGGACATCAAACATCTGAAGACATCGGTGTACCATCCCCAAACCGATGGCCTCGTTGAGCGGTACAACCAGACACTCAAGCAAACCCTGAAGAAAATGCTGACCGCCGAAGGACCCACCTGGGACCGTCTCCTGCCCATCGCCCTGTATGTCATACGGGCCCAGAAACAAAGCAGCCTGGGATGTTCCTCATTCGAGCTCTTGTATGGAAGACTGCCCCGGTCCCTCCTAGACATCACGAGAGAGATGTGGGAAAACGAGGAATCCCAAGAACAGAAAAGTATGTTAGAATACACCACGCAGCTGAGAACCCGCCTGGGGAAGCTACGAGAACTGGCATACTCCAACCTGGAGCACCATCACGAGAGATACAAAAAGACGTACGACAAAGGAAAGAAATTGAGAACCCTTGACGTCGGGAAGTGGGCTCTGGTGCTGTTACCCTCCCTGAGTAACAAGAACAAACATGAGTGGCAAAGCCCCTTTCGGATTATCAACTCCATCGGAAGGACCACCTACAGATTACGCCTTTCGCCCACTAAAACCCAGACGTACCACATCAACCTCTCGAAGGAATGGTTGGGACCGATACCCACAGCAGGTCATTTCGTAGGGCAGACCAACAACCCCAACGCCTCAAGCTTGGAGCAACTGGTGGTCAACGAGGGGTTGACCTCCCAAGAGAAGAGCGAGTTGGCAGACGCCCTGAAACCCTACGCCGACGTCTTCTCCGACTTACCAGGAAGAACACACCTGGCCGAACACCGTATCGAAACCCTTCCGGGAGCAGTGGTAAAACAAAGACCATACCGGATACCAGCAGCCCGAAAAGATGCCGTCCGACAGGAAGTCCATGACATGCTCAAGTTGGGAGTCATCCGGCCCTCCCAGAGCCATTGGTCGTCCCCGATTGTGATGATACTCAAACCCGATGGGTCCAAACGCTTCTGTATGGACTTCCGGGCTTTGAACGCGGTGTCTCACTTTGATACATACCCTATTCCAAGGGTGGACGATTTAATCGAGAAAATTGGCGACGCCACATACATCACAACCATAGACCTCACAAAGGGGTATTGGCAGGTGCCTCTTCGTGAGGAGGACAGAAAGAAAACCGCCTTTGTGACAGATGAAGGGGCCTATGAATTCACAGTACTTCCGTTTGGCCTCCATGGTGCCCCGGCAACTTTTCAACGCCTTATGAACCGGGTTTTACAACCCTATACAGCTTTTAGCTCGGCCTACTTAGACGACATCGTCATCTACAGCCGGCAGTGGGAGGAGCATCTTCTGCATTTGCAAACCATACTTACAGCCCTGAGGAGAGCGGGACTCCACATCAATGCAAAAAATTCACGAGCCGCTTTCCGGAGTGTGAACTACCTGGGATACGTGCTAGGGGAAGGTACCATAGCTCCCCAAAGTGAGAAAGTGCGGGCAATAGCATCAGTTCCGTTTCCCACCTCCAAAAGAGACCACCGGGCCTTTCTCGGACTGGTAAAGTACTACCGCCGGTTCATTCCAGGTTTCGCCAAAGTGGCAGCCCCCTTAACAGACCTTCTAAGAAAGGACACGAAGACCCGAGAATATAGTCATCCCTCTCCGGAAGCCTTAAAGTATTTCCTTAACCTGAAAACCACCATGACTACTGCCCCTATTCTGGTATCACCCGATCACACCAAACCCTTCGTGTTAGCCACAGACACCTCCAATCAGGGGATAGGTGCTGTGTTGTCCCAAGTCAGCAAGGAAGGGGTCGAACACCCAGTGTTGTATGTAAGCAGGAAGCTGTTTCCCCAGGAGTGTAAATATTCCACCATTGAGAGAGAGGCACTGGCTATAAAGTGGGCAATAGAGAAACTAAGGTACTATTTGGAGGGCAAACCATTCATCCTACATACAGACCATGCTCCCCTGAAATGGATACATCAGAACAGCAGCCACAACCCTCGGGTATTGCGGTGGTTTCTGTCACTACAACCATACTCCTTTACGGTACACCACCGAAAAGGGAAGGACAATGGCAATGCGGACTTCCTTTCCCGGGTGTTCCCTCTCCCCGAACGGGAGAAGCCAGGGGGGGAGGCTGTATGACGGAAAAGGTTTTCGATCGTTTTCATCCTTGAAAGAATAGTTTGGTGTATTACAGAATACATTTGATAAGTATTTACAAGAAAGGGACTATCTTACTCGTGGTTTGGGTCTATTAGAGATGCCAAGATCGTCTGAGGTATTATCTGTATTTTTTCAGACTTCAGGCCGAGGTACTATTGGTAAAGTCTTTCAGATCAGAAGCTTTGAGCCGCTGTCAGCGACAACGGCATACAGATTGCTGCTAAATTAAGTCAGATTTTTTAAACTGACATAACAAAAGAGGAAGTACAGGAATCTCTGGAAAATATTGATTCTGCAGTGACATTAGTTAATCTGAAATTTCAGCATCATAGGTGTGACGGGTCAGGCGGACAGGAAGTGTCTCTCCCCTCGAACTGGTGGTCCGCCACCCCCCTCTCACCTTGCACGTTTTCCCCACAGCTCCCACCTGGTACGTGGAACGAGGAACCCGAGTCGGGATGGCCGGATGAGTATACTACGTTCAGCTCCTTTAAGGAAACGGACTCGAAGGACGAGACCCCGCCCCTCGCGAGCGTCGTGACGTCAAAAGGCGGAAGTATCGAAGAGACGACGGACGGCGATTTCCTAAAGGTGGCGGAGAACGAGGAGGACGGACGGCGGTATCCAGAGGCCCGAGAGACTGAGTACGACAAGCCAGGAGGCCCACGGTTGGACGCTTCGCCCTGCCACGCTCCCACGGGAGGGGCGTGGCTTCAAGAGGTACGGGGCCGGGTCGCGGGTTGGGTTGGGCGGAGAAGGCAGCCCCCGGTGTAAATAGAGTACAGTACAGCATCCTGTGAGCAAATGCCTGCCTGAACACGAGCACTCCTAGCACGCCCCTTTAAACCGTGCACTACTCACTGTTGGTTTTCCCTCACCCCCGGCCCTTACGAGTGTACCCAGAGTGGTTCTTGTGTATGACCCGAGTTTCCTTTCTTTTTTGGTACCGGAGAGGATCAAGGAGCGGAGAGACGTCCCGTCCAGGACAAAGATCGCCCGGACCTCGACCCCGCTGGAGAAAGCTATCCTTGTTTTGACCACTACCTCACTACGCAGAGACAGAGCCAATATACTGATGAAAAAGACTTATATCCCAATAAAGCCGTCTCTGAAACCCCTATTGAAGGCACCAGTGTTTCTGTTCACCCAGACTCCCATAGTCAGTACCGGCCCCGTGGTCGAGACCCCTCCCGTCCCGGAGCCCCCGGGACAATAGGATTATGTTCATGCTCTACTATACTCCAGAGCCTATTTCTAAATGGGTTATGACCCAACCATCTGCAAAGTCACGCTGCCCAAAATGTCAAGAATATGTTGCAGACTTATGTCATATCTTTGTCACCTGCTCAAGGCAGAATACATTCTGGTCTGATGTAACCAATGCGCTTGCAACACTTATAGGTCATGATAATCAGATCACAGAGAAGGAAATAGTATTTGGGGTATTAGTAGAGCGGGGCAATCTTACGAGATCTCTAGTTTCAATCATCATAGCATGTACTCATTTATGCATTGCTTATGTATGGATTCAAAGTGTGAGTCTAAATATTAATGAATTTTGGGTTTTATGTAAAGCAATTTATGAAATGGAATTAGTGCTAGCTAAAGCCAGAGGTGTGCGCTTCTGGTTAAAATTTAAAAAGGTATGGTCCAGTCTTCAGTGGGACTTAGAAATAGTAGTCCACACAATTCTTAGGCACTCATTCTTATAATCAATCTATTTAAAGTCACTTTCTTATGTATTTTTGTTTGTGCAAAGTATGCTTTACCCTTTGTGTTCTCATGTGTTCTGATATTGGTTATTTGTGTCTTATCTCTGTGCTCTTGGTGTATTGTATTAGAAAAGATTTTAAAATGATCATCAATCTCTCCTGAAGGGGAAGAAGACATCAGAATGTAGATGCTCTTACTCTCCTATAACAACACAACAAGTTTACTGAGTGGCACAGCTTCACGTGAATCACAAGCAAGAAAATAAAATTTACAAGATAATCAATTAAAAAGGAAGATGATAATAGAAAATAAAAAAGGAAGAAGGTATCACTATACTAATTGCATGTCTTAAGTGAGGACAACCGAACGTTTAATTTAAATAAAATTGTTATCTGGCAAAAAATCAATTTAATAACGTTGCTTCCAATGATGCAAACAGGATACTTTATTTTATCTGGGCGGACATTGAGGCTGCCTGATCACAATTCCAGCAATTGAGAAAAACGTTCTTCTTTTGTGGTTCGGTATGACAGGAAATAGACAAGCAAAATTAAAGGCTTTGAGGCACATGCATCAAGGTAGGCTTTTCCTATTCCTTATTTGCGATTATTAAGGAATCACTATTAAGGAATCGCAAAAGCGTATGCCTGTAGGAATCACTAAAAAAATAGCAATTCCTAAACATTCCTTAATTGCGACTCGCAAATTGCGAGTTGCAATTAAGGAATGGCTTCCCATTCATTCCTATGGGCTTTGAGGCCCATAGGAATGAAATTAATTTACCTGGTTCCATCTGCACATATTAACACCCAGACCCACTTTAATTAAGACTTTCCTGAGAGACACCCACTCTATGTGGTCAAAGTTACTTTCAGTGATCTGGGGAAATGATAGCATTAGAATTGACAAATAGACACTTCATTGGCCCGTATGGAAAACCCTGAACATGCATTCCCTCGATCGGGTGATCTAAAACCCTTCGCTCAACTGCGAGAGGAATTTGGGTTACCTCCACAGCAGGCCTGGCCTGAAGATACCTGCAGTTGCAACACTGTGTACAACAATGCCTTGGTCCCCGACCTTGGGCCTTTCCATCCTCCCGGGTGGTGGAATATCTGTCTATCTGGGGCAGGCACAAAGGTGTTATGTCAGGACTCTATGGTATCCTAATCAATCACTTTTTCTCGAACCCCCTCATACACAGTCTCCACGCCTAATGACAGGCACGGCTACAACACTCAATTGCGGAGGAAGACTGGACAGATACAGTAAAAGCCCTAGACAAGATGGAGTATATACACAGACTTGGGCCCCCTTTCTCAGAGAGGCCACAGACTAAGACTCTGCAGCCCCACAAAGCCAGACTCCATCAGTCAGTTCGATAACCATAGATAAAAGAAGTGCACAATCTCCCCTGCCATAAATGCCACCTTGTCCTATAGTAACTCTCTTCCCTATGTCCTCTACCCCCTCACCCCATTCCCCTTCTCCTTTTCTTCCTCTCTTTTCCCCTCCTCCACTTGCACACCCCCCCTTCCACCCCACAGACTTCTTGCTAGGCCCTCAGCTACTATTTAGACGTGTAGACGGGCGCCCCCTTGACACAATCTCACCCTCCCATCTAGAGCTGATTACTACTGTCCCATCGCAGCATGCCGGTGTGCAACCATTACATGTGTGACTGCAGAATGACCTGCCCCCTCTTGTTTTTTTACCAACACCCTGTGCACTCTGAGACTCAGACACACCTACCGCCTGCATCCCCCCTCCTGCACAGCATTACGCGGCCACCCTCTTCTCTTTCCTACCAACAATACCACCCGATAATTGTTGCTCCCCCTATGCCAGAATAAGACCAAGGGCTGCCTGACCTCATCCACTTATCACCCTCATTCCTACCCGCCCCCCTCCTCCCTGTCCCAGAACGATCATCAACCCCTAACAACACGAGGATCCCTCTCCCCTTTTCCCCTATTTTCTATTCCGTACACTCACCATTGTACCCATATCACAGGCTCTATTGGATACTAAATCCTGCCAAATGCTCCTGCAACATGTAGTTTCCACACTGGATGTATGATTGAAGAACTACTGCCTAAATCACAAATTCCTTAAACACGAAGGCTAAACAACGAACAATGCCAAACAACTACATTGTTAACAACGAGTTCCTAAACCGTGAAAAATATTTAAAATGCTCATTACCCATTTAAATCACTATGTTTATGACATAAAAAAAGAAATGGAATAATAGATTAATTTAAACAATGTATTTGTGAGGGGTAACCCCCCATTGCCCCCATCTTCCCTTAGTGGCTGAGGTCAGTGCATTCCCACAGACGCTGTGCCCCCGACGTTGCTACCAGGCTGGCAGGATGAAAGCGGACTGCATCCCCGCGCTCCTCAGAGCCCTCCTGACTGGTGGCAGCAGTGCGGAGTGAATCATGCCAGGGGTTGGTCTACTCGTGAGTACACGGCTCTAAGCTGAGGGGCGCTTAGACAAATGTCTCAGGACACGGCGGGGCGATGGTGGGGCTGTACACAGAAAGCAGAGACATAGGGAAACACGGTGCTCCATACTTCTGTATATAGGGCCCGGCTGTACGATAAACTGGAGAGATGTCAACAATGGAGCGATGAGGGACGAGCAGAACAGAATGTGCGTGCAGATAACAAGAATACCGCACAGCAACAGACAGTATTAGAAGCTTGGGTAAAGTGCTGCATTGTAAATACATCAACTCCCTACAGACAGCGCACACGAGGTGCGGGCTATGGGTTACTAAAGACGACTGAGTTCCATAGCTCAGGAGGCCGGTGCATAGAGACAACGGGGACCCATGCCTAGATCTTAGGCGCTGTTGTGTGTAAAGTTTGATAGGTGCGTTGTGCGTACTTCCCTTTCAGCGTGGTTTCCAGCACAGAGTGGGGAAGGAGGGCATCTGTCCAGCATCCCATCGGGTGATGTAGTACATAGATCAACACTATAACTTGATTGTTCTGTGTGTGTATAAGGGCAGTGGAATCACGTCTTGCTGACGTGGTTTAGAAGTTATAATCTCTATTTTCTATTTTTGTAGTTTCTACATAGGTACTCGTATAAAAATGCATTTCCTGTATACAGTGCAATGTGAAATTGAAATCTATTTTTCAAAAGCACCTCCTGTCTTTGTTAGTTTTCAGTATTGACAGTTGTGTCTAAATGTGCAGCGATTTACAGAATGGGCCGTTCAGTAATCTTTGGGGTAAACAACCTTTACAACGAAACTATTACAACGCACTACCATTACAACGCGGTCATTACAACGCAAACCATTACAACGCATTGCGCTGGGGGGCGCTCTAGGATAGGGAATAAGTTTAATTTTCTATCCAACACCTACCCTAGTGTCCACGGGGACTGGAGTTGGAATAGAAAATTATACTTACCACTATCCAGCACCTCTAAGCGCTATGCGTTGTAAAGGTTTGCGATGTAAAAACCGCGTTGTAAAGGCAGGCGTTGTAATAGCCTGCGTTGTAACGTCATACATCCAATCTTTGGATGTGAGCTCGCAGCCTTTTGTTCAAGGAAATGCCCAGCATAAGGCACAAGTGGCAGTGGTTTTCTGTATGTTCCAAACACACATCCATATCTGTAAACAGTACTTCCGCCCCATTGGCTTAGGTGGTACCCTTTAGTTCGAAATAATAAACCTAGCGCGTTTGGATCAAATCTGAATACCTGGAGGATGGTATTGAGGCATTTGCACTGAGGAGGACATGATAATCCTAGAGCAGCAATTCAAACAGGTGAGTACTCTGACGCCAGAAATATATTATAGGACCACGTAAATGACTATTATTATATAAGTAAGCGCCGTATTTTAAGTGATGCCGGTCTACTCGTGAAGTACACAGCTCTAAGTCTCAGCGACAGGGCGGGTTGATGGGGCTGTACACAGAAAGCAGAGACATAGGCAAACATGGTGCTCCATACTTCTGTGTATAGGGCTGTATGATAAACTGGAGAGATGTCAACAATGGAGCAATAAGGGACGAGCAGAACAGAATGAGTCATGCCAGAGGGGGTGCAGACGTTGTTTTCATGGTTTATGTAAGTCATGGTTAAGGATGTCGTTGTAAAGGATGTCATGGTTAACTGATTGGTCGTAGTTCGGGATTCATGGTTCAGGTAATTCGTTATTCAAACTTCGTTGTTTAGGGTGTTTCCCTTCCACACTGGATACCTATCACCTACAGACCATCATGAGCGGCTGCATTGTTGTTACCACTCTAATATAACCATAGAAGATACTATTGTGTGCACATATTGACTTACTCTCTACCCCACCCCTGATGGGAAACATCATTAACAACGAAGGCATTACTACGCGTAACGTTTACAATGGGGCACTTACCACGTAAACATCTTTTCAACGCGTATGCCTTCAACGATCGTCTTTACCACGCATAAAAAAAAGCGGAAGATTAAAAAGGGGGGTTGGGGGGGTCTCCCCCCATAAAAAAACAAACCTGCTGTGCCGAAGAAATCAGCATCGTTAGAGAGGAAGCGGAATAAACTTCCGCTTCCTCTTTACGACGTAAGAGCGACGTGGTAAAGGTGATGCGGGGAAAACGAATTCCGTGGTAATGCATGCGTGGAAAAGGCATGCGTTGCAACAGAATTCGTAGTAACGAAATATAACCACCCCTGATCTCTTGACCTTCCCTTCCCCCATCTAGCCTCCGCCTTCCTCCACAACTATACTTATACCCCCCTCTTCTACAGTGTAAACACTGTATGCAATGATGTACTTAGTTCTATAGATGTTGTTGTACTGATGTGCCATGGTCTTATTATCTTGTATTCATTACCCTTGTGAAACAAAATAAACAATTATGAAGATTTTTTTTTTTTTCAGTGGCCACAAAGACCAATATTGCGGGTCTTCTTTTCCATTCAGCCAGATATATTTCAGCAGTGCTGAATTTGAGTCTATCAGTGCAGGTGGGGTCCACCAGCACTAATTTTTGAGAACCAGCACTTATTTTTCCTCATCAGACTTTCACCCAGAGTAAGACAGACAAAAACGCACAAGGGTGGAAAGAAAGAGGAAGACCTGGACGTAAAAAGAGAAACAAAGGGAGAAAGCAGGGATAAAAAAAAGAGTGAGATAAAGAGGCACGGAGTGTCTGGTGATGAATGAAAGCAGCAAAAGGTATTCCCCAGCGGAGGCTTGGGCCTGGTTGGAAGAGTGCTTGCCCCTGAGGGCAAATGAAGGGGACAATCCAACAGCGATCTTCCCATCGAGAGTGGACGAGATCCAGGGTGCAGCGGTCTGAGAGGAGGAGGAGGATCCAGAGTCGAGTAGATGGGCCGAGGCGCTGGGGATCCACCACTGGTGAGTCATGAACAGGGACAAACAGCCTTCTCCAACACAGAAGGGAATGCATCCCTAGTCCCCAAAAATAAGAAAACTGCCATCAAGCAGGGTGTCTGAACTCCGAAATTCACGGGAGGAGACGGCCCTAGAAACAGACGGCCTAACCCACTGGCCGAAGAGACTGCATGCCTGGAGGAGGGGCAGGTGGGTGATTCCCCCTGAGATGGACACCACTGTGGTGCGAGAGGAGCCCGGCTGCTGAACTGTGACAGAGAGTAGATACTTGAGCTACGGGGGACGACTGGAACCTCTTCACCACCTCGCCCCCCCAGACTCTCAGATGCTCCTGGGAAAGTGTTCGTTTGTTTACTTGCCTTTTCCTCCATTTCTTTCCTGCTCTTATTTCTAGCCTACTTATTATTGTTTTCAGTACAGGTTATTGATGGACAAAGGGCTATAGACCTCTCATACTCTCTTCATGTGTGGTTCAAACTACCTTTTGTGGTTAGGAAATGAGGGGAGACACTGGAGCCTGGGGGCAAGGTTAGGGGGCAAATGTTTTGTTCTCACTATTTGTTTAATTGTTCTTGAAGGCAGGTGGCCACGATCGAGTTTTAATAGAAACACACGCAGACACAAAAGGACACCCTGCCTGACCCTTCCCAGATGGCACAACATGGTCCAGTGAAGACCCGCCCCTAGCTGTACTGGACTGAAATGTCAATGATCTTGGCAACAAAATTAAAAGAGGCTTGGTGGTGCAATACATCAAGGAAGCATATCCCGAGAAGGGACAAACTGCAAATTTCTGGGGAGGGGGGCTTTCAGCCCCCTTGCACATGCAGGATTCCCTATAGGGGACAGGGGAGTGGCTATTTTGGCAAAGAAGGGCCTCCCTTTCCGAGTAACGAGAACCTGGGTGGAACCCAATAGCAGGCCCGTGGGAGTGCAGGGCCGAAGTGGATGGACCGAGAAGACCCTGTTGAGTGTGTAAGCTCCCCCAAGACTCCAGGTGCCCACCTTGGACAAGATAACAGATATTCCTTTAGACTGTAGCCCCACGCTCCACATAGTAGGAGAGGACTTTAATGATGTTATGACCTTGGGCCTTGACCGTTCAGGGACAAGGGAGATAACCCTCAAGACACATCGCTGGTACAGTTTGTGGATAGACTGGGCCTGACAAGATCTACACACTGCAAACAGGAAATACTCTTTTTTCTCAAGGGGCCAGAGGGTGTAATCGAGGTTGGACTGCATCTTTGCACCTCGGGGAGAACATGGAGAGGCAGTAAGCTCAGATTATATGGCAAGAGGGCTTTTTGATCATTCACCCCTATTAGTTCAAGTGGGGCGCTTTAGTGGGCAGGTGGGCAAAAGGTTGGAAACTCACATCTGGGACCTGACATACAGGGAGTAGCTCAGAGACTAAGGGTAGATACAAAGCTATACTTTACTGAAAACACAGAGGCAGTAGAGTTCAAAATTGTGTTGTTGGAAGAATTTAAGACGGCTCTCCTGGATAGGGCACAAAAACTGTTTGAACAAAAAAAGAGGAAAGAGGCAGCAGAGCTCAAATGGCTAGAAACCCAGATCCTGCAGCTTTACGGGATGGAGACCAACCCACTGATCCTCAGACAGATTACAATGTTACAAATGGAATACCGGGATTTAGTTCAAGAAGGGGCTAAAAATCAGATGATAGCCATGCTCCACCGTTGTTACAAAATGGGGAAATAAAGCTGGTAGACTCCTGGCATAGCTAAGCCGGCGGGAGCAAGAGGCTTGCTGGGTACAGATTATTTACAGTCCCAGAGGGGTTGTTTGCGATACAGACACGCTCATTGCTGGAGAGTTTGCTCGTTACTACGGGGATTTTTATAGGGCTAGACCACTACATGAATCGGAAACTATAGCATAATATTTTGTGACGAACCCCACCCCAGTACTTAACGCAGAAGCAATCAACTCTCAAAGAGGAGTTTTCGTTAAATGAAGTACAGGCGACTATAGCAAGTCTGAGATCTGGGTAGCCTCTGGAACCCAATGGCATCCTGGGAGAATTCTAGAAATTATAAGGGAATTGACTGGGGCCGAAATTCGTAAACTTGTTCTTGGAAGTTCGGGAATGGAATCAGGGGAATTCCCCCCAGACTTGAGACATGCCACTATTGTGATTCTCCCCAAAGATGGGAAATCAAGGGATGAATACGAGTCCTACTGCCTGACCTCCCTGCTTCATGTTGAGTCTAAGCTATTGCCCACGATCCTGGCCACTCGACTATTGCAAGTTATTGCCCCCCAGATCCACCGAGACCAGTCAGGATTCATGCCCAGCAAGACAACACTCCTTAACCCCTCCCATGCTGATGACGGAACCGCTCCGTCATCAGCCGCGGTCGCGCTGTGCTGATGACGGAGCGGTTCCATCATGGCTCGCCCAGCTCGATAGAACGCTCATGCGCGGCGCGAATTCCGCGCCTGCGCTGAGCGTTCTATTGAGCGGGGCGGGCCGTGGCGGAACCGCTCCGTCACGAGCACAGCTCAACCGACGCTGGTGACGGAGCGGTTCCGTCACCAGCATGCGGCCGCCGTGCGGCTGCCCCGCCCCCTTAGCACTGCGGCAGAATAGCCGCCGCAGTGAAGGGGTTAATATAAGTTGTACACAAAATTGGCTGAAAACAATACAGACACAGCAGACACCACATCTTCCTCTCCTTAGACATGGAAAAGGCATTTGATGCAGTCCACTAGCCCTTCCTTGAGCAGACACGCTTGAAATGTGGATTTGGCCCCAAATTCAGGAAGTGGATAGCAGTGCTTTATAAGTAACATATTGCAACGGTTAGGGTCAATGGGAAAAGGTCTTGGGAATTCAAGATAGACAGGGGAACCAGGCAGGGATGTCCCTGCTTTTGTTTGATTTAACAGTAGGATTTTTGGTTGTGTGGAGGGGTTCTGCATTTCTGAAACAAATGAGCAGGCAGAAAAAATATTGATATATGCCTATGATGCAATCTTATACATAAGTAATCCGGCGACCTCTATCCCGGTGCTTTTCCAACTGTTGGGGGAATATGAGGCCCACTCGGGTTATAGGATCATCTGGGATAAGTCAGTGCTTTATGCCCCACATAGCCTACCAGAACCCCTACCTCTACCACAGAGGTTTTGAGTGGTCGAAGATGGTTTCAAACTCCTAGGAATATTTGTTACAACACGAAGGGAACTTTGCTCTAGTCGTAACATAGCGAGGGTGTTGTTGGACTTTCAAGCAGATGTCGTACGGTGGAGGAGCTTGCCTCTCACATTGATAGGGGGGATTTGAGGACCCTGTAGTGGAACGGGCAAAACCCGAGAATATCGCTACAACATAACCAATATAATGGAGGGCTTTCACTTCCGGACATTGAAGGGCACTACTGGGCAGCCCACTTGATCAATAAAGATAACTGGATATATGCTCCACAGAACAATCTACATTTAGGTTGGTGTGTGACCTGCTAGAGCGCAGAACCGACCTATACAACCTATATGGAGGGAAAGGCACCCGTACACTGCTTTCTGTGATGCAGATCACACTGGAAACTGGGGCAAAGCCACGGAGACACTTGCTCTGACCCGCAAGATTTTTAGGGGAACCCCTCTCTGGAAAGGGACGTGGCTGCAGGAAATAGCAAAACTGTGAGGTATTAGACACTGGGATACCATAGGTATCTCCAAGGTGGGGCATATTCTTGAACAGGGAGACACAATGCCTTTCTCCTCAATGCACAGGGTATAACAACAACACCCAACCCAATTTCAGAAATATTCACAACTGCAACACGCCTGGCGCTCCGTTGGGCTAGCAGGGACAGAGATAGCCGAATATGTCCCCATAGAGGGACGAATTTTAATGCAGGAACTAGAGAGGGGAGCAATTTCTGACACATACAGAACACTTAACAATAAAATTCTGGATACCCTGGGCCAGCTATGTGGGAGGTGCCAGAGGGATGTGGGGTACCTCGAGGATATTGCCTGGGAGGCAGCACTGACGTACCCACGCGAGGTGGCATTAAGTCACGTTTGTGCCTGATGCAATTTAACATCCTACACAGGGTTTACTTTGATCGTATCAAGCTCCATACCATTGGGAAAGCACCAACCCTGACCTGCTTAAGTTGTGTGGAATCCTTCGCTGAAAAGAACAGCTATACCACCAGTTTCAATGCCCCTCTATGAGAAATAGGTGGGGGGGATGCCCCCCGTATGGTGCCTTCTTTGATGAAAAGGAACGCACAGTTGAGGCTTTCAGAAAAGAGCTGCCACAAAATGTCAGTCTACCTACTTACTTCTACGTACTTCTATCAACCTTCGGCAGGCCGCATTAAAATGATGCACCAAGACTGCATGAGGCATTGCTGATGCAGCTGGCTTTGTTTTTTCTGGGTGCTGTATTACTGCATTCTACATATCAGAATGGGGAATAATTTGCTAATAATGCACTTACAGCAACGGTCCGAGGAGCAAAATTCTAAATGTCGTGATATTTTCATAGCACATAGTCTGCCCAGATTCACCTGTATTGTTTTTGCACTGCTTGTAATATTGATTCGGGCAGGAACTTCCATTCGTAATAGCACGGCATGTAGAATGATTTATAGGGAAAAGTAATATCCCCAATGTCAAGGCACCTATTCTTTAAAAAATAACTTCCCAGTCATACTCTAATTGTCACTTTCTCTAACAAGGACAGACTCAAATGACCTCCGTCCTAAATTGACATCCTCACATGTTTAAACTTCTATAAATTATTTGGAATATGTGCAGACTATGTTGTGCATTATGCAAAGAGACAAGGATTATCAAGGAAAGGAAATGAGTTTGCATGAATTAAAAAGCAATGCGTCTGATAGTTGAGCTGTGACACGGCATGCCCTTAGGAGGGCTGGAAAAGTGAATGTGGATTTCACGCTATTGTTAAAGTGAAAGGGGTGGCAGTGGGTATTGTGGTGGGCGTTCCCCCGCAACACCCATTCATTTTGACGCTGGGTGGCGTACATAGGAGGCAGCGCTAAAATTAAGACAAGGTAAAAACTGGTCTTAAGATGGCGATATGAGGAGCAATGCATTATTTCTCCTCGTTTTGCTTTTTCCATATATGCTGCCTTGTGCAGTACACATGTAAAAAGCAAAATGCCATGGTTTCTTTATATATACAAAGGTGTCCCTTCCTGTACATAAACAAACTTTAAAAATAAATGCCATTTTGTCACTTTCATGTGTGCTGCATGAAGCAGCACAGGTGACAGGATGACATTTCTAGGATTGTTTATGTGCAGGAAGGGCCACCTTCCTACAAATAAACAATACTCCCCTGCATGCAGACATCCTTGAACTCTGGTGCAAGGGTACCTGCGTTGGCGCTGATTTTCTAAACTTACCACCATCGCAGGACGAAACGCAAGGCTGCACCACATTCTTGTAAATATGGTGCAGCCTTGCGTTTGAGAAGTGGAGGAGAGAGGCGTTAAGTCAGGAAGGCTAAGACCTCTCTCCTCCACTTCTTTGTACATAGCTCCCAGAGTGTTCAAAAAGATTGCCAGAACAATACCTTGACGTCCTTGTCTGAGGTGATGGAAAAAGGAGCCGCAATGGGAGTTGAGGGTTTTCAAACACGGGGCTGGCAAAGGCTCTACAGCCCCCCCACCATGAAGGGCCCCCACCCCCATCGTGTTCCACGCTCCAAGCCCTGACAACTCGGCCTGCAGCAGCTTTGGGCTTGTCTTTGCGCCGCAGCTCTCGAATCTGGGTCACTTTAATTACACTGTACACGTACAGAATGCATTTTTTCCCGCAGTTCTTATTATGCAGCAAAGTTGAACGGGCAGCTAGCCAACTAATCAATTTTTTAAAAGTACATATATAAAATTTTAAATCACGCTAGACAGCCTCTGAGTGGGAAATGTACATACAGTCAGTCCCAGGGAGGGCCGGGCTAGCCAGAAGAACATTGTTAGAACAGTTTTTCAAAGTATGATGGTAATATTTGTGTTTCCACATTTCAAAGTACCGAGGAAGACAACAAAACTCTGAGCTCAAGCAGGAGAGTGCCACGGCCATTCTACTGGTGGGTTTGCCTGCAGGCTTTAAACATATTACAATAAAGTTTGTAATCTATTAACACTTCATTGGCGTTTATATGTATTTATTTACTAGTGCTCCGAGAGCATTTTTTACCACAGCGCTTTCCAATAAATTAAAGATATGGCATAATAAATATATGTACAGGTTGAAAAGAGTGGAAGAGTCGAGAAAGTGAGAATTAATATACCACAGACAAAACTATCGAAGTGACAGAAAAAAAGGATCAATGCTGTGACTCCCCACTAACCATGAACAAAGTCTTACTCAAAAGATGCCTTAAAGGCATACAATTTCAGCCAAGTCTCATAGCTTCCCTGAAAGTGAAATGGGAAGAACACATATGGCAATGGGAAGGTCAACACAAGTAGCAACGCCTTAACAGGAAACCCACCTTAGATAGAGCCAGGGCTTTAAGTGAGCCGGGTCTTCCAGTGGTCAGCACCTACAGGTCCAAAAAGCAGGTCCCGAGAAAGCTCTCCATTTTTGCCCTCACTCTCGGGTTGACAAAATAAATCTTACCTCTGCAGCAGTGCCACCCTTCACTGCCTTTGATGTACTTTCAAAGAGACTCGTTATAGGTATTTCAGTGTCTCATCAATTCAGAACTGAAGCATTTTCAATATGCTATACTAAGAAGCCACGGTTGTTGCTTATTTATGTTATGCAACTAACAATCACTGACAAAGCCAATAGTGCTGCCTTGTTGTAGGTGTAATATTACTTACTATATTATATATCTGGATGTAATGACAGAAGCAGCAAAATAGCAGCTGGGCGGTACTAAGCTAAGCATAGATTTTCAGCCGATGTACTTTTAAGCCTCACCCTTAATTACATCGGTCACTTCTCTTTAAAAGACCCCCCAGTTGTTTCATCTCACTAAAAGCCCTGGATAGAGTCCCCCTTCTTGGAAAACTAGACTGCAAAAGATGCAGCTAACAGGAAAGTCGCCTTAGATTTAGCCCCACATTCTAAAAACCCTGTCCACAGAACATGCAAATAACAGTAGACCGTGATGTCGAAGCCAATCTGCAGGCCGGAAAGAAGGTTAAGGGACCGATAGACACAAAAGTTCCCCCTACCCTGCTCACATGATCTAGGGCCAGGAGTTCATGCAACTGTGATGGCAACAGAGCCTCCTTCTCTAGCCCCAAGATCGCAAAATAAACAGAATGATGGGAGATAACATCAAAAGAAGCCCAGAGACCATTAGGGACAAAGATCCTCCGATTGGGACCCACAGCAGCATCAATGGCAATACAAGCAGAATCCTTTCAGATTATAGTCCCTGCATCAGCCACTGTAAAACAATGGTGCATATTAGCAAGAAATTGCGATATTTATTGCAAAACGCGGTTAGCGTGGTTTATTTTATCGCTGCTTATCGCTGGATATGTTAGCGGAGAAAACATGCTACTAGCAACGTTTTTCTCCATTGTGCTAAAATATCCAGCGATAGCGGCGAAATGCGTGAATATTGCTGGAAATCCAGCATTATTCACGCATTAACGCCAATGGGGGCTTAACCTGAAAATCCACCTCCCATTGAATATACAGGTAAGTCATCCTATTAGCAGGCGTTAGATTCTAGCGATAATCGCGCTTAGCGTGACTTTTTTTATCACTAAGCCCGCGTTGCTAATAGGCTCTTTGGATGTCATTAGCGATAAAAATCACTGACATGCAAAGCGGGCCCCAAACCCGTCGCTATCGCCTAAAAGCTGTCGCTAACTGCTGTTAGCGACAGCTTGCTGGTAGGGCAATGAAAATATCGGCTCTTTAGCGGGAAAAAGTCCCGCTGAAGCGGCGATATTGCCCTTGCTAATATGCCCCTATGTTTCAAATCCAAGGAATGCGTAGATTAAAACACATTGAATGCGTAGTAGTTTATTGCTCATATCTATCCACTACCTTTACAAACCGCTAATTAGGCTTAGAAGGGAAATACAATTATAAAACACATAAGTATCTGCTATTGTGAATCAGTAAGCATTGGTTGCCACACACATATTACAAAAGAATGATATCATGCATGAGAATTATTCTCCATAAACACAAGGGTTTACAACATCCCCATGAATTACTTATTTTACCCAGTATGAGGTCTCGAAAATGAGGTACTGAGTCTGAGTTCCTTCTCACCAGGAAACTGGTTTCTATGCATGACAATGCACTAAAATAACAAACACATCAAAACACATTCTTTAACTTAATCGTTGCACTTTGTTAAATCAGCAGTCTCTCCATTTAAGGTAAACAAAAGCAGGGCATTTTATCTACAAACACAACCATATAAAGTGGCATTGCAACATGTAAACCCATCTTTTCCCCAGGGTACCCTCTGTCTCCATGCTTGGTAGCAGTCCCGAAAATAAGCTATGTATGGGGCATATCAAATGACAGCAAGTTTGGTAAAATATAAAGAAACAAGCAGTCTTAATCAACTTTTTAATAAAAAAGGTAACATTTATTAACTGGACGTCACACAATATTTGATTAAAAAAAGGAAAAAGAAAAGACCAGCTAGAAAGACAGTCTTTGCAAGCATAATGACCCTTATCTCACGTGGTCTTAAAGTTGAGAGGAATTAAGAGAACAATTCAGCATCAAAAAATGTGTTTAATGAATGAGTCCACTAGAAGGTGGCATCAAATCAAGATTCTGACTACAACACATGCGTGGCGAGTATAATTCATAGGAGTCCGGGCAGATTTACGAACTTTTCACGCAAGCAAGCATCACAGCAAGCAGAGCTACTGCTAGTACTGCATTGTGCAAAAGAAAGAGAGCCAGACAGTTTCACTGGAACATAACTAGGTGAAGGGCATTAAGAACTCCTGTATGGGTTATTTGTTTCAGTAAAGTCTAAGTAGAGTATATAAACTGCATTAGAATGTTTTAGGAAGAGAGACGAATTCCAAGGGATAGCAAGTTGAGGGTATTGCAGACGAAAGCTGTGAACACATTTTCGTTTCTGAAGACAAAAGAAAGGCACATCCAGCTCCAGACGGGTGTATCACCCAGCCTGGAGATACCACAGCTGCTGAAAGAGGAGGCGGTCACAACAGTTCTCTTCTTACGGAACAAAACCTCTGTTGTTCCTAAAAGGTGTGATGGTAACAGGCACAGCGAGGCTCCTTTTGGTGCTCAGAGTAGCTTATGGAGAGAGAGAAAGAGAGGTGTTGGAGAGCCGATGCAGAGAAATTCGGAATTACTATTATAATTTTGCACTGTTTTATTTTACTTTTCTGTTTACAAACCAGTATCATTGCCACTATCTTGTTTGTTGTTATAATAACCACTACACACATTCTCTGCACTAGGATAGGTTTTGAATTTGAATACAATCATTAAAGTGATGCGTATTTATTCATGATGAATGGTGGTTTGGAGACGGATTACTGCCTAATCCGCACCTTCCTCATGTAATACGCAGTGAATTGCGTGGGGTAAAGTCAACTGAGTTCTCAATCTCATGATGCTATATTGACTAAGTTTGCACCACCAGAGGGGATAGAGAATGCAAGTCTCGAGCCATATTCTGGACAGGTTCCAGACAACATATCATTGGTGGCCTGCAATCTACTTTTAAAAAGCGCGTGCTGAATTGGGGATAACGTCTGAGGTCTACAAAATAATTAAAATAATTCATTCTGGAAACAGCAATGTAGCCTAAGGTCATTATGTGTTCACAGAAAAAATTTTCATCCCAATAGCAGTCCAGAATCTAGGGCCAGATGTAGGTGGCCATTTACCGGCCGGTAACAGCCGATTTCGGCCGTTACCGACCGGTAAATGGGTCATTGGGATGTAGGGGGCCAATTTTACTGAATCGGTAAATTTACCGATTCGGTAAAATACCGAATCAGTATTTTTACCGATTTGGTAACTTCTAGATGTAGGTGGGACTCTTCTGAGTCCCAAAGGCCTTTCAGATTCAGTATTTTACCACCCAATCCAATTGGGTGGTAAAATACCGAATCCAGGTGTGCATGCACATGTGTGCATGCACACCTATGCCATGTGACAGACTGACATGCCCTTAGGGCATGTCTGTGTGCCACATTGCACACATGCCTGTATTTGGGGTGCTAGAGGGTGTCACAGTGACACCCCCTGCACCCTTGCTGGAATCGGTATTTACCGAATCGGTAAATACGATGTTTCCCGCATCCGGAGAAGACCCTTCACGTTACACTGATGGCATACCGCCGTTCATGAAGTGACAGTTGTCAAAACCCGCCATTGTCAGAGCTACACGCCTTTAAGACATTACCATTTATTTCATGTGCAGACCTGTTGCACCCTATTATTATAAAAAAAAACCCGAACAGGAGCGGGTTGGAATTATCACCGTTCTGCCGATACTACAAAACTCCATACATTCTCAGCCCTGAAGAGTCAGGGGTTATTACCCCAATTGACTAAACACGTGTCGGCTGGTTTCCTTTTGTATGGATCTCCTAGATAGGAGAAACATTCACAGACTTATTAAAACAGGAATGAAAAGAACATTCGTGTGTGATCTTATCCTGTGAATAACTTCAATTTGATTACTCATATCATTAATATTGTTGTGTGCGCTTGACTGGTTTGTTCATTCATCATAAGGGTTAGCCTTCTCACCCTTTGGTTTCAAAGTTTTGGGGTTTTCTTTGAACAAGCTGCAGCAAACAAATCTACACTATCGTGACTACTCAACCACTACATGTTGTGCGCCATCCAATTCTGAATACTGATAACCCTTCGCGAACTGTTCGGTAGTGCACATTGATTCCTATTGGCTTCAATGCCCATAGGAATCAATGGGCATTACCGAATCGGAATTTACAGAATCGGTAAATACCGAATCTTAACGATTCGGTATTTACCGATTCTGTAATACCTACATCCCCCCCCCTCTATTTTAACACTTCTTAAATACCGATTCGGTAAAATTCGGTATTTAAGAAGTGGTAAAATGAAATTACCTACATCTAGGCCCTAGACTTTTTGTGTCATTTGGGCTATTTTGCCTGACATAAAGTATGGCTCTTATATTGAACTACTGTTTCTGGACCTTTTCCGTTTTAGAACACTGTTCATCATCCATGCTTCTACAACAGTGAGGCAGGGGAGCAAATTATCATAATTACTCGAGAACCTCATGATTTTGAGTATAAGCTGGGAATCCTTGGTATATGATTGGAAATATGGATATGGCTCATTAAGTTTACATAGTTGACATAAACGTCTTCCCTAGCACTTCACTGAAATAATAAGACCTTGGCGTTGTCTTTCAGTCATACTACTAAATATGTGAATGTAATGTCGATGCTTGATAATATTGATTCTATTCAATGTTGTGAGCAAAGGAGTCAATTACTCCTTGGTGCTATCTGTATATGAGTCTCTTAATTCATAGCCAATCCTTCACTATCCATATAATCCTAGAGAAATGGAGATTAACTCATTCACTATAATGAGACTATAAGTGAAGTCTTGAATGAAATAAGTTCCCTATAAGGCAAAAGACATAAAATCAAGAAATCTGCCCAGAGGTATTTCTAAGACCTGAAAGGAAAGGGAAACCTGAAACTGCTTTGAAGTTAAATTTACCACACTTTGCGTTAGAGCTCTATGGAATTCAGTGGGCGGGAGCTCCTGCAGAAGCAGGTCTGACCCACAACTCATCATTAAGAGCACTGTAATATTTGGGCATGCTAATTAAGCATTATTGTATTGTATTGAACCTGTTACAGGAGACTTTGGCTTGGCATAGAGGATGGAAGAGCAGTAATTAGAAGAAGTGCACCATTCTTAAATCAGTAGAGCACCAGGCCTGAAGTCTTTTGATGCAGATGGTAGACCAGGAATTCATACTGCCAAGATAATGGGTAGTCTGCCCATATCGGACAATGAAGAGTTGTTGAAACTACATACATATAGTCAATGATGTCTATGCTCAAAACAGAGATTTGCTATGTTTGTCTTCCAACCATCTTCCAGCAATCATGTTTCACAATCTGTACACTTGCATAATGAAGTGTCTTTGACATGTTTCCAAGTAGCGCATATTGTTCTAAGCGGAAAGGCAACTGATACCCATTTGCATGATTTAGCAAACACCCAGTTCAAATAATTCTTTGTTTAAGCTGGGTGGAGGAAAAAGCTTTCTTTTTGGATTACCTCCATGATAAAGGGAGCTCTTGGCCAGTTAAATATTGATATGAGACTAGAGGTAAGTGTTCATAACCGAAATGGGCCATCTTAACATCTATAGTATTTATGTCGGGTCCAAGTAATACAAATATATCTTTTTTAACTTAATTTTGATTTTTTCTCAATTCACGTCATGACTTATAATCATACAAATAACTCAGCTTAGCTTTAAACCATAGATCCGTTGGTGTACGGCAGTCAATCAATTGAGTTAAAATCATGTCAATTTTAGCAGGAAGTGAGACAACAGTGAAATATGAGTATATCGCTCTCCACTTCATTTCCTACATTTACAGACCCCCCTCTCTAACTCTATTCCACTCCACCCCTGCCCTTGCCTACCGAACTCCAATGTTCTGATGAACTATCCATATGACGAAGTACACACCCGGGGGATCAATTTGTCAGTTAACCATTTCCTCACAAAGTCCAGGACTGCTATCTAGGGGCAACTAGGGAAAGCCAATGTATGGCTATTCTTCGTTTAGGCAAAAGCAGTCACAAGGACGCACATTTAGTTTGGATTTTGCGTCCTGCCTTAGGAGGAGCTTTCAGCCCCAAGAGGCATTGCTTGATTATCTTACCTAATTGTAGTGAAATCACCCTTTTGAGAGTGTCCACCACTTTTTTCCAGTAATGTCTCAAATAAATACAGGTTCATTCCATATGAAGAAAGGTTGCAAGCCCCACAATACACCTTAGACATGCTAAGGTCTCACAGGGGAAATTGCGAAATCATACCTCTACTAGTCCCTGTGTGAAGAATCAGCTCCAACGTTTGTGACTTCGCCAGCTCAGCTGGGAAATCATTCCAGGTCTCTTGCATTGTTCAGGGCAGCTTTGCATACTGAAGAAACTCGCCTGGACCACGCTGGAATTTCAGCTGAGCCTCGTTGAAAGTGAGAAAATTCCACCTGAGTAAATGTCACCCATAACCTGACATCCTCCCTCTACCCATTGCCTAACAATCATCTGTCAGAAGAGTCGAAGCAACCACATTTTCCATGGTATAGCATAGGGTGGTTGGCACTGGACCTGTTAGAGAGCCATTTTCCACACGTTTGAAAGCTGTTGAACTATAAAGGTACATTTCTCTGATACAAGGGAACCACTCATAGGAAGTTGTAGGACCTCAATCCCATCTTCTCTACCTCCCAGCGGTTCGGTGTCCCAATTATCACACCAGAGAGCTGCATATTGTAGGAGTCCTGCTATGGAGTACTGTTACCAAGTCACTGGACACCCAAGTGAGTAAAAGCGTTTTTATTACGAATCTCCGCTCAATCAGTTTATCCACCCCTGAGAGCCATAGATGTGACGACCCGCTCTAATAAGATCAATTGCCATAATGGTCACTCATTTTAAAATGTAAATAGTCTTTTTATCTTCGAACATCGACAAATTCTAATTCTTCCTTTTCTGTTTTATTGTGATTACTTGCGTTTTTAAACATATCATCTTAATCTTGTTGTATTATGTCCATGATTGTAAACTTAAGTGTCTGACGACTGCACACATTTTAATGAATGCATTTGCACTTTAGACAAGGGACTCTGTCACTGAAAGCTATGAATTATATGACAATTGTTGCGCTTAGGTATCCTTTGCTGCTGTACAATCTCGACAACTTGCGTTATCTTTTAACTGTGTTTCGTTTTAATACTTAACTGCATGTTCAACCTTTAACTGCAATGTATGATGTCTATCCTGAATGTTTGTATCTTCTATTGTATTTTACCAAAATAAAAAGTTTGAAATAGAGTCTCCACTCTCCGTCACTCCAAACGTCCTCCACACAAAGCCTCAAAGTTTTCTCCTCAACCCAACATTCTAAAGCAGGCTTCTGCCCAAACGGCTGGGATACACCATATAGCGGAGATAGGGGAACGGGAAATACCAATATAATGTTATAACAATAAAGGAACTACATTGACTTTATACATTAATAAAGATCAGATGAGAATTACGAAGTCCAAGTACATTTGTAGATCAGGGAGTCCCAGGCCTCCCAAATTCCCACTCAATTTCAAGGTCACTAGACTGTCCCTGGTTTTCTTAAATACCTGCACTGATGAGATCAGAAGGCTATTTAACTCCCAAAAAGTCGAGAAGGTTATTATGAACATACATTTCTGTAACACATAGAGGCATTATGGTAACACCATCATTCTGCTGAGAGCAATTCTGCCTAATACCAATACCGGCATTGTTACAAAACGTTATTGACATCATGAGGCCCTGTAGGGCCTTAACCATATTGTAGGTGTATTGATTCTCCGAAGAGTGAGCAATCTGGATTCCCAAATATCGAAACACCTGTATATCTCTTGGCAATTCTGTAACCAGGGCACTAGCCGTGTTCCAGATATCAAGTCCAGCCAGAAGAAAGGGCACAGTGTTATATTTATTAATGTTGATACCTAAGGCGGCACAAAATGTATCTAGTGCCTGTAGAAAAAGATGCAAAGATATTTGAGGCTATTTTAGATATACCAGAGTATTGTCGGCATAAATGAAGGAAATATGAATAGTATTTCCTACTCCTATTCCCCAGTCTAGTAGTTCATTTCGAAGTATATCGCGAAGAGCTCCACTACCATGGCGAAGAGCGGGGAGGACAGAGGGCCTCACTGTCTGATACCTCCTGCTCTATCTATTGCCACCAATACCAATCCACTGTTACGTACCCTGGCAATGGGACTACTTTTTAATAATCTTGCCCATCCCATGAATTGGGGTCCAAATATCATCCGTCTAAGTACTGGCCATAGATATTCAAAATTAAGGGTGTCTAAAGCTTTCTCAATGTCCAGCTCCACTAGCACTGGCCATCTCCTCATCTCGGACCATATACATGACATGGGAAAGTCTCCGTAGATTCATGTGGATTCCCTTACCTAGCATTAAACCACACTAATCTTCACAATTCAAATATGTACTAGACGCCGTAATCAAGTCACCACCACCTTGGAAATAACCTTTGCAGCTACATTCATCATGGATTGGGGCCGATAAGAAACCACTCGGGTCATTGACTGATTTGGGTACCATCATTACTAGCGCTTCTGTTAGTGATGGTGGATGCACATCAGCAATGTTAGATTCCTTCAGCATTACCTAGGTGTCAATTGGACTGTATAAGTTTGATAGAACTCTGATAGCAAGCCATCAGTACATGGGGCTTTACACTGGGAGATATATTTGATAGCCTCTATCAACTCCTCCCTCTGTAACTTTGATTCCTACTACAAATATTGTTCTTAATTATGCTTAGGTAGAGTCAATTAGGTCAGGAAGTTGTACATCTGTTTTATAGATAGAACCAAGGGTTCCTCATACAGTGTTACCAAATGAGTGCAAAACGTCTTAATGCTAACTGTGCAAGTAATCATAATCTACCAGGAGAGGGCAACCATTTCTTTTGTCTTTCTTTATAAAACTATTCACTCCTCCTGAGTTTAAATATGAATGTTGGTCTCCGGTAATTTCAACCAGAGTATCATGGTAAAATCAGCATCTTCAAAGCCACTGTAATTGACTTTGGCGCTTTTTAGGAATTGGCCAGTGAGGTATTCACTCTGGCCAGTTCTGAGTGCACCTGTGTTCCTGCACCTGGGATTACTAGTCCTGAGAACACAAGGACAGATTTTATCAGCTGTAAAAAGCACAACTGGTAAAAACAGCGGGGATGTGGGCCCAGCTGCGAGCAAAGGCTAATGCAGCGATAAAAAAGGAGATGATGGACGGAGCGTTTGAGCAAATCAAACACACACACCCAGTCAACTGATCTGGGTTTAATCCATCACCATTCTTTAGCCCACTCAGCCATCCCATTTCAGACATGGCTATATGCAAATCAGTCTGACCCTGTGCCTCATGGGAACAGTCCAGCCCGAACTGCCAAGCCGTGCTTCCAGGCTAATGCAACCACAATCTCACCTTCACTATGAGCAGTTGGGAACATGTACCTGGGGAGTGTGGCATTCCACCACTTCTCTTGCCCCCTAAGGCCGCTGCACAGCAATCAGCTGTGGCCAGCCAGCATAAAGCTTCCCAGAATCAGGTAAAAAGACTTCTACATAGTGACCCAGTAATTCTAATTCTAGCAGGTTAACCTCCATTTTGTTTTATTATTAAAACTCCTGATGCCCACTACCTCATAGGGAGATACCATCCACAATCATCAATCTTAACACCAGTATCTCCTCATGGAGTTAACAGAGGCACTTCCTCTTACTAAAGATTTGCTAGAACTGAACTATTATTGACCTCTGAGGATTTTTGTTCACGTGCACCCTGAAACGGCCGAGCTCATTAGTTCTAGACCTTTTCTAGGGACACACTCCGATGTTTTTTTTTAACAGCATGAAAGTGTAAAGGAGAGAAAAGTTGGTAATAAACAGTTAATTAGCCAATAATGATCTTTGATACATAATAACCCACTGACAATTACATAAGGTTAGTTTGCTTATTACAAAGCCAAAAACTAACTGGACATAAGACACCTCAACACGAAGGTAAAGAAATACAAAGGAATTAGCAAGAAGCCAAATCTTCGCATCCAATTTAGACAATGCATTATGAACATAACTAGTAATTAAATCAGGAGTTTGTTATCAATCAGGAGTTTGTTAAAGAGCAACTACTCACCCATAAGGGTCTCAAGGCGATAGGGGTGGTGGGGGTGCAGGTTCCATTCTATCAAGGAGGGGGTCTGTCGAAGAGCCATGTTTTGAGGTTTCTTGCGAAGATGGGGAGCGATGTTGTCTATCTGAGGTGCTTTGGCGGCGAGGAAGGAGAAGGAGCGGCCTCCCGATCTGGTCTTTCTGGTGCGGGGGACCACGGCGTAGGAGAGCTGGGCTGATCGTAGGATCCTTTGGGGTGCGTGGAATTTGAGCCGGCTGTTCAGGTATGCTGGTCCGGTGCCGTGGAGGGCCTTGTGTGCTTGGGTGAGCATCTTAAAGGTGATTCTCGCCTCGACGGGGAGCCAGTGGAGTGTGCGCAGGTGCTGGGAGATGTGGCAGTGTTTTGGCAGGTTGAGGACCAGTCTTGCGGCGGCGTTCTGGATGTTCTGTAGCTTGCGGATGAGGTTTTTGTTTATTCTGGCGTAGAGTGCGTTGCCGTAGTCGGGTCTGCTGGTGACCAGGGCGTGAGTGACTGTCTTTCGGTGTTCGAGGGGGATCCATTTGAAGGTCTTACGAAGGAGGCGGAGGGTGTGGAAGCAGGAAGATGAGACAGAGTTGATCTGGCGGTCCATTTTGAGCTCGGAGTCCAGGATGATTCCCAGGTTGCGTGCGTTGTCTGTGGGGGTTGGCGGGTTTGTGAGGGCGGTGGGCCACCAGGTGTCGCTCCAGGCGGCGCGGTTTGGGTCCATGATGAGTACTTCTGTTTTGTTGGTGTTTAGTTGTAGGCAGCTGTTTTTCATCCATTTGGCGACGGCTTCCATGCCTTCTCTAAAGTTACGTCTGGCGGTGTTGGGCTCGTTGGATAGGGAGAGGATGAGCTGGGTGTCATCTGCGTATGACACGATGTTGAGTCCGTAGGTTCTGACGATGGGGGCAAGTGGAGCCATGTAGACGTTGAAGAGCGTCGGGCTGAGGGAGGAGCCCTGGGGGACTCCGCAGGTGGTAGGTGTGGGGTCTGAGAGGAATGGGGGGAGTCTGACCCGTTGCGTCCTGCCGGAGAGGAAGGAGCAGATCCAGTCGAGGGCCTTGTCCTCAGTAAGCATGAGTCCAAATTTCCCTGCATCGAGGGTTGAGGAGTTAAAAGCATTAAATCTTTTCCTACTCTAATGTTAAGATGACGTCCCTACATCAGTGTTTTCAAAAGAAAGGATAGGTGTCAGTACATGGAGTCTACCTAAGAAGCCTCTCCACCATCAATGGGTCAAGTAGCATAAAGACACTATCGCAAAGAAAGAGCTCCTTCTGAGATGCTCTCTCTCTGAAGCCACTTTGCCTAGGAAGCTTGTTTCCTTCCCAGTATAAGAATTGGCTTGGTAGTTTGGTTTGCCCTGTTCCCATCATGCACTGGGACAGGAACAGACTAATTTGCATATACCCAGGTTCTGAGCTGGGATGGTGCAGTGAGCTAAAAAAACGGTGATGGATTAAAACCATGATCTATTGACTTGGTAAGAGTATTCTGCATCATTCAGAGACTCTGTCCATCACCACTCCCCCTTTTCCAAAATCAGCCACTTTGCCTAGTTCCAACAAACAGTTATCCACAGGTAGAATTCCCAAAATGTGCCTCGCCCACACCATCTACTCTGGGTACAGTCCTGAGCCTAATTTCCACGGTGTTCTCCATGTGCAATCTTTGCAACATTTTGTCCTTTGCTCCCAGGCCTTCTCTCATGTGAAATCCAGTGTCTTTCCTTTATCGAGCCAAGTCGCACAATCCTTGTCTAGCTGCTAAAACAAAGACATTAGTCTGTCTAAAAGAACGCTTCTTCAACCACCGGCAATACAAAACATGAGAAAGAACATCTTCCACAGCGTACATGAAATTCAAACTATTAATTCTAAAGCAAGAGCTGTCAGGGACTTGCATTTCAGGTCTATGATTTCAGCTAACATAAAAATGTCTAATTTTAAGCATTACAGATTGGCATAACCTTTTTGTGTTTTATCAAACACATTTACCAAATTATAGGAACATCAGTGTTTAGCCCTTTCAGTATATGAGTGGCATTAACTTCACAACAGGAGTTCTTCATGTTAACGTATTCTGCTAGTTACATTAATCTCCTATAATAATTCTCCATGTTACTTATCAATAACCTAAAAGATGCCACATAGTTATGTTAATACATTTCACAATTCTAACACCTCATGTTAATATAGTTGCAAGATTATATGCAGGTGCATTCTACACTTTTTGCAAAGTCATCGTGTGCCCTGGGCACCACTCAACATTTTGCTGACTGGTACTGGTAGTAACTGACTCTGACTTGCTCTGCCTAACCAGGCCCAAGTACAGTGAAAACACCTACATACACTAGAGTACACTATGGGTTGGGGTCCCCCTGTGATTGGCATGCCCTACCCTCTAAGGCCCTAGAACATAATAGGACAGGGGGATTGAAACTACCTATTAGTCCCTATTATAAAAGAGGGCATGGCAGTTTAAATGCCAGCAGCCCTCTCTGCACTTGCATGTGTGCACTGCTGAAGCCTGGGGTCAGTTTAAAAGTGGCTCTGTGTTGCAGGACTGCTTTTGAAAAGTATATTGTGCCCAAACTCGACTTTTGTGTCTGGGGCATTTACAAATGGTTAACCTACAATGTTTGGGCATATTAGGTACCCCCAGGGTCTCCCCTAGGTGTCCCAGGGGTGGGACACGCTGTGTGTCACATTTATCGCGTGTCACTGTTGGAGAGAACTTACAGCACGCCAGGGGTCAGAGTCACCTGGGACCATGATTTGGAATCCCCTGTGTCAGATGAGCAGTGGAATTTCTGCTGCAAGCAAATGACCCTTATAAAATGAGTTTTATATCCCCTGGGTAAAGTGAAATAGCACATTTCACTCTCCACATTGTGATAAAGTGGGCCCAAAATCACCTTTGGTGGTAGGAGCACTGTGGAGGGAGGATCTGCAATATGTCTGCATATTCAGAACCCCTAATGTCTCCCCTAGGTATACCATGTAGATATAGGCAGAATACTTGTAAAATATGTTTTTATAAGCCCTGGTGCTGGAAAAATTGTGTAAGTCATTTTTCCCATTGCAAACTCGCTGCCACATAGGTTAACATTGGAGGACGTTATTAACTATTAACTCTTTATAGGGGAAGACTAAAACTGTCATTCAAAGACTTCTCAGCATGGTATTAATAAATCTAACAATATGATAGTGTTGAATGTATATACAAGAAGTTAAGACGTTCTTGTTTGTAAGTCCAAATTCAGCCTTTGATTGCTCTGCCCTGATTGGTCAGAGATAAGTGGGTGAGCCTGGCTGCTTTGAAGAGGTGATAAATGACCCCTGGGGTTAGGAAGCCTCCCAGGGAGGAGCGGCTGCTGGACATCCCCCAGCAGCCAGGGGGTGGTCAGTAAATAATGCTCCTCATGGAAAGGGGAAGAAAAGCTAAAGTTTTATTTACAATTCTCCTCTTTGACCCAAGGCATATGCTAGGCTCAAGAAAGGAATGAGCAGATGCAAGGGGACTATGGATATTAGACATCCCAGGGCTGTGTTTAGCCAGCTCTTCTCTACCTGCTGAAAATTCTGACATATTTAATTTTTGAAGAATGGTGGTTTCTGGGTTAGCATTTTGCCACACTGTGCAGGAAGTGGTCAGACCTTTGGGTGGAACCCTGCAGCCCATTGGACAGGAGTGACCTCCTGTTTGACCCAGGGAAGTTGGAATAAGTATCTGAGAAGGGCAGAGCCCCTCAGATCTGCTGCTTAAAACTTAAGAAAGCATGCAGGGCCAAGCTGGAAGTTTGATGTGCATTTCCCAAGGCCTGCACTCTGAAGTCTGCACCTCCTGCACCATCTGCAACTACAACCTGTGGATTACTTTGCTGTAATAGGCTAAAGAGTGGACTAACTGTAAGCTACAGGTTAACAGAGCTCACCTGGAATATCACTACCAAGAATCCCCAGCCTGGAGTACTATCAGTGCATTTGTAAGGGTTTTGTCCAAGTGGATTGTGGGAATGAAGTCTCACACTTTCAAGGACCCTCTTGGAGAATTGAGAACCTTGGATTGTGTGTTGGATACTTTGGGACCCGCAAGAACAACTTCAGAAAGGAGTTCTAACAGTACCCAGCCTGCTGGGGGGGTCTGCACAAGACTGGTAAGAGATCCTCCAGAACAATTGCTAAGTTCGAATGTGTCCCTGTCAGAGGCAACAAAATGACCAAAAGGGGCACTGTTGGTTTCTAAGCACTAGAAAGTGACTAATATTTAAAACATCATATCTCCGGTTTCCTACAGTGGATTTTTTTTTCGTTTTGGTGTCATTTAAAAGATAAAAATATTTCCTATTTTTATAAATTGGTGTTGGATTTTTATTTTGTGTCGTGTCTAAATTATTTACTGAATTGGTGTTTTTAAATACTTTACATACCTGTCTTTGAAGTTAAGCCTGCCTGCTTGCAGACAAGCTACCAATGGTTGAGCACAGGAAAACATTTCTAAGACCTATTCTGAGCCCTAAACTATGTTAGTGGCCTTATTGCCATTGGCAGATATATCTTTGCCCCTACTAATAATCCACTTTCCAACACCCATGATTATGATGCACCCCATCAAATGAAAGGAGATTTCCGCTGCATCAACCACCAGGGAGAACACTACCAATTAACCTTTGGGACCTAGCAAAGGCAATAAAAGTTTTGACCCACTATTTATGGCATATTTCCAACAATAACTTTCACAGGAAATCGCAGGTCTGGTGAGATCACTTGTCTCTTAAATTATCTTGGACGCTATCTTAACCTGACAAGGCTGGGCATATAATAAAACCATACTGCACAGAGAAAGAAACTGCAATTGTTCACGCTTCCTTGATTTGCCTTGGGAGCTACTAAAAACACCTAGCAAACCAGACACTGACCAAATATGCTATGCTATTTGGTGAGCAATTCAAAGCAAGATATTGGTGAACCAAGGTCTCTTAATTGCTAAATGCATCTGACTTCCTGATGCAACAAACTGTGGATCATGAAATACAGAACAGACAGCACAAAGAAGAGAGCAAATACACATGAAGGTTAAGCTGCTTCTAGAAGATTACTGATGTTTTACAACAAACCCATCACAACAGTAGGGATATGATGCTATTAAACAAGTGAAAAAACACCCACAAACATTACAGTCTTGCAATAGCTCCCATGAAGCACCCACTGTCTTCAAGTATCTATGCTAAGTCAGTCAAATGCTTTTACTTCGAAGGTCAGCATTATAAGGGTTTATATTACGGTAGCTGTTCAACCCACTTTCCTTTCCATTTGTGGTCATAGCCAGTTTTAAAATTGAATACTTGACTCTTAAAGGCCCATATGGGCAAACACCGCTATATCAAAGTGATAATCTTAAGATCTATCGAGTTAAAAATGTCTTGTGAACTTTTGATCTATGTCTGCTCAAAGTACAAGCACGGATTTTCAGGTCAAAAAGTGATTCTGAGTGTAAAGTCACCGTTAAGGAATCAACGGAGGCTCGATTTTAAAAATTGCGGTACTCGAATGTTACCTCAAGAAAATAGTAATTGAATAAATCCTCCTCACTCTTCAGCTCTCTTCTGGTTCAAACAAGCTTGTGTACCTTTTGAGACAGTTGTCATGCTGCTATAAAAAAAATGAAAATAGCTTTTGGAGGGTTAGAGCGCAGATTGTGCTCTTTCATTTGTAGGAGTGCATTATAATCATAGGGAGTTTGCACCTGCATATGATCCTGTTTTGTGTTAACATTAGGTCATTAGAACTTGAACTGTAATAACATGAAAAGTGAAGCGTTAGGGTTATTTCAATGTGAACATGAAGAAATTAACGTTGCAACTACATGTGGTGAGATGAAAACATTAAAGTGTAGAATTCATACATGTAACTAATGAGTATTCACACAATTGATGTGCTTATGTAACGTGCTAACTTGGATGTGCTCAGTAATAATGTTCAATTAATACATGTGATTTCATCAGGCAGTGTGCCATTTCTAATGTGGACTGAATTCTGTAGGCCTGAAGTGTATTCCCCCCCCTGGAAGCTCTCACATTAGACTCGCTGGTGAATTTCATGTGCATTTTGGGTTTGTTCTTTGTCAGGTTTCTGTTGCAGGTTGAGAAATTCTTCCTTGTTAGCTAGAATACTGTCTTTGTTTTAGGAGTTAGGCTTAGGGAGGAGAGGATACAATGAACAGTGATACTGATAATAAAGGACTGTTGTACCTTCTCATCGAAGTGAGCCTGAGAATCAAGGTCATCTAGCCAAGGCCTGGGCGCATCACTGCTGTATGGAAAGTTACCTATGAGGAGATGGCTTGACTGAATGGTGTAATGTCACAATGCATCTTGGGATATTACTTTCAGATTCATGTTACCTGGCCCATTCAATGTTAGTGGCCTTCTTAGGAAGCCTTCATGTTCTGACACCTTTTACTGCCATCGTCCCAGAACTACGACGCACCATCAACACCACCAGCACTTTTTCCTACAACTAGGAACTTGCGGAAGTCAGACCCCTGCTCAAGAAACCCTCAGCAGACTCCAAGTAACTCAAGAACTACTGACCCATCTCCCTCCTCCCCTTCACAGCCAAAGTCACTGAGAAGAACGTCAATGCCCAGCTAACAAGATTAATCGAAGAAAACTCCATCCTCTACCTCTCCCAATCCAAATTCTGCAGCAACCACAGCACCAAGACCGCTCTACTCGCCGCCACAGACGACATCCGCACCCTCCTCGACCAAGGACACACCGTGGCCCTGATCCTACTCCACCTCTCTGCAGCGTTCGACACCGTCTCCCACTGCACACTCACCACCAGACCACACGACGCCGGCATACAGGTAACCACACTCGACTGGATCCTCTCCTTCCTAACTGGCAGAACCAAAAGAATCAAACTGCCACCCTTCCTCTCCGAACCCACGGAAATCAAATACAGAGTACCCCAAAGATCATCGCTCAGCCCCCCGCTCATCAACATCTACATGGCCCCCCTCGCCGCCATCGTCAGACAGCACAAACTCAGCATAGTATCCTATGCAGAAGAAACCCAGCTCATCCTCTCCCTCACCAAGGACCCCGTCACCAACAGACTCAACTTCCAGGAAGGAATGAAGGTTGTTGCATCCTGGATGAGCAGCAGCTGCCTGAAGCTCAACTCGGAGAAGACAGAGGTCCTCGTCCTTGGACCCTCCCCCTCTGCATGGGACAACACTTGGTGGCCCACAGCCCTCAGCAGCCCTCCCACCCCCAGGGACCATGCCCGAAACCTTGGCATCATACTCGACTCCTCCCTCTCCATGACCCAGCAGGTCAACACTGTTGTCTCTGGTTGCTTCAACGCCCTCCGCATCTTCCGAAAGACCTTCAAATGGATCCCCCCGAATCAAGTAAGATCGTCACCCACGTACTCATAGCCAGCAAACTGGACTACGGAGTTGTTTGGTATGAATGTCTGAGAGAATGAGTTGTTGGGATGTTATCTATTTAGCTTATTGATTATTTGTGTTTAAAAAGTATGAATTAATTAATATTACATTTTTATATACTTTGAATTTATGACTCTTGCGTGCCTCAGTTGATAGGCCAGCTTCTTGGGAGTCTATCCATTGGCGACGTTTAGCGCATCCTTGATCAACACAGGTAAAGAATTTTTGTTTTATTAAATTTGGGACCGCCTAATGTGTTATACCTACAAACCTTCAATAAAGGGGATTCTCTACAATGGTGCCATAATTTTCTGTATCCTGAATCTAGAACTGGTTATTCTGTGTATGTTGCATCACCTTAATTTAACCCATAGGTTTGGCTTTGTATTAGTTCCAATATACTTCTACACCCTCATCTTGAGGTGCCTGTATGTCCAACTGTTCTTGGCTTTGTAATAAATTAACAAAATCTATTCAGGAGTCTGCGATTCTTCAGAGTCATAGTTCATTGGAACTGAAATGATTGGTTGGCTAACGATTGTCCTCCCCATCACACTTCTATGCTTAGAAAAAGAGACATTGGCCTAGGGTGCCAGAGTAAATCTAGAATGTGGAACCCGGCTCCTTCAGGGGGCTTCTATTACAGCCAGGCCCAGGCATCCCTCCTGATACTATTAAGGCTTCAGCTGGACATGAACAACATCTCAGGCACCATTGCTTTGTGGCCTGTACTGTTTTGTCCTAGACGCGCCATTAAAACTCCATATGCTGAGGTGTATGCGAGGGTCGATTTAAGATACATTGAATATGGAAAACTATAGGAAATGGTTATTCTATGCAATGACAACACTGCAGAGAATTGGGTATTGGAAGTATGGATAACCTGACCATGAAAATCTTTTAAAAATCCATCATTATACACTGTGCTGACTCCACAGGCAGGTGATGATGGGAGAGGGACCAAAGCACATAGGGCCTCATTTATGAGAAATGACGCATCGCTGCGTGAAAGCAGCGATGCGTCACTTCTCAGTGCGCACTCCTTGCGTCATGATTGATGCGTCATATTTATAATATGACGCATCATGTCGCAAGGAGTTACAGATAGGTCAGTATTTCTGACGTATCTGTAGGCGCAAAAGTGACGCATTGCTGGAGTGTGTCACAAAAGTGACACAACTCCAGCAATGTGTACTTTCACATGGGCAAGTCCCATGTTGTTAGTGCCTGCGTCAGTCTTACGCCTGCCATGAAGCAGGCGTAAGATTTTGATGCATTAGCAGCCAAGAAATGGCGCAGTGAAATCTTATAGATTTCACTGCGTCACTTCCATGACCCTTTCTTGCATCAAAACGCCCCCCTTGCATACATTATACCTGGTGCAGGTATAATGTGGCGCAGGCGTTTGCAAAGTGACACATCTACCTAGATGCGTCACTTTGTAAATATGGCGCAACAAAGCGCATTTTTTACGCCACTGGTTTGTCACAAAAAGTGACGCACCAGCGGCGTAAAAGTGACGCACAGCCTCATAAATGAGGCCCATAGTACTCTAGACTTGTGCTGTGGACAGTGGTGGGCAGTTACATTGCACTGAACACACAGCAGCGGTTCTGATTCATGGATGCAGTGTTTGCCTGCGTGAATGAAGTGGCATCTTCAATCATTTGTGTGTATGATACCAGATATCAGGAGGGGCAGTCTTGTATATGGCTACTTGCTTATGTACTGGAGTAATACCTTGCAGCTTCTCTTTCACCCTTTGCCTGTGGGTTGTCACTGATGATCAAGGCACTGTGCTAACACCAATCAACATGTTATCAAAGTAATATAATGACCCTTCTGCTTCATACTACCAATTGGCGCAATAAGTAAAAAAAAATAGGGTCTCACTGTTTTAGCAAAGAACTTAGCCCCAGACAACCAGAAAACTTTGGGATAGGAACGGGCATGCATAACAATGACATTTAAGTTGTGCTAACACTTTGCCAGACCTCAAAACATTTAGTTCCCCAAAAGCTGGATAGGCAAAAACATATATCTACAAACATAAAATGTACAGTGCTGCCAACATAAGCTATGGTCCACAATATTGCTTTAAGTGTACTTTTTGTTTATTAAACTTTAACGAGGCAACTCAAACCACACTGGCCACACAACTCTGCTGGGCATTTATGAAATATGTACTTCTCTCCTCATATGAATCTGATTACAGTATGACTACTATAAAACAGATATATATTTGATCATTCCCGTTTTGAGATCTAGCTATTGAGATTACATTTCGAATGCGTTGTACTCCATTCACCATTGTCTTAGGGAGTAAAAAACACATTACCCCAATGCTGTATTCTGTTGTGAATCCTGGTGTTTGAACTGAAATGCTAGTTATTTCAGGGTGACCCTCATACCCACACCTCTCTTTAATGAGCAAGAGATGTTAGTTCACTGGAACACGTGTAGGTTTTAGAAACCTGGAAACTCTCTCAGGAGAGCCCCAGGCAGGTCTGGTTAACTTTACAAATATGTTACATGAAGGAGCTTTTTCTTCGAAGGCTTCTAGCAAGGCTACCTACAACATACTGTGGCATCTTGAGCTCCACCCCTTCTGCCCTGTACCTGGTCTCTTATTTCTCTTCAGGCGAACATCTCCAAATGTATCATTGTTTTATATTATGCTCACACCAGCATGAACCCTCCATTAATGAAAAGACAGGACTCCAGTATCTTCCACACACAACATTCCCTCAAATATTAATCAAGCAAAAAGACAATAACAAACACACACACAACCCTAAGAAATATTACCCCAATTTGGAAACCTATTCATTTTGACGTTAAGGTTGTAGAGTTCTCAATACCTAGTCCACGCTTGGTGCACCAGCATTACTCCTGCTTTATCAGTTACCCCATTGTGATTACTAAGCGTATTATCATCATGTGGGCTACACTAATGCTGAAGACAACTTGGAGTCAGGATGAAGGGTAGAGCGATGGATGCCGCTTTGCTTGTTCTACGGCGTGTCCCCAGCCCTTTCCAGATAATTGATTAGTCTAGTCCAACTGTGTGTGGTAGTTTGTTGCAATATCGTTAGCCTATAGAGCAGGAAGCCAGTGACATAACTTATTTCTCCTTATATAATAATGTTACAATTTTAGGTGGTACTCAACCATGGGCCGGGGTATGTTTGAAAATGTCCTCAGTCTTTCCAGAGATCAAGAGTTATCGGTTCCAACATTTCTCCAGAATGAGCCTCTCCAGACAAGGTCTTCTACTCTTAACATCTGCTGAGTGTTTGTGCTGTACCTCTCGAGATTGCTAATTTTACCCTGCCCAGAAACTGCTTAACAATGGCTGCCTTTACCCTTAATTGAAATCAATCAATCAATCAATCATTTGTAAAGCGCACTACATACCCGCGAGGGTCTCAAGGCGCTGGGGGAGGGGCTACTGATCGAACAGCCAGGTCTTGAGTATCCTCCTGAAGGCCAGCAGGTCTTGGGTCTGTCGTAGGCGAAGTGGGAGGGTGTTCCATGTCTTGGCGGCGAGGTGGGAGAAGGATCTCCCACCAGTGGTTGTTCTTCGGATGCGAGGGACAGTGGCGAGTGAGAGGTCGGCGGAGCATAGCTGGAGGTTAGGGATGTAGAAGGAGAGCCGTCTGTTGAGGTAGGCTAGGCCGGTCTTGTGGAGTGCCTTGTGTGCGTGGGTGAGGAGCTTGAAGGATATCCTCTTGTTGACGGGGAGCCAGTGCAGGTTTCTCAGGTGGGTGGTGACGTGGCCGTGGCGTGGTACGTCGAGGATCAGTCGCGCCGAGGCGTTTGGGATGCTTTGTAGTTGTTTGATGAGCTTGGTCGGCGCTCCCGCGTAGAGGGCGTTACCGTTGTCGAGTCTGCTGCTGACGAGGGCCTAGGTGACTGTCTTTCTTGTATCTGTCGGGATCCATCTGTAGATCTTGTGAAGCATGCTGAGGGTGTTGAAGCAGGAGGAGGAGACGGCGTTGACTTGCTTGGTCATTGAGAGCGTTGAGTCGAGGATGATTCCCAGGTTGCGTGCGTGGTCGGTGGGTGTCAGGGCTGCCCCCAGTGCCGTCGGCCACCAGGAGTCGTCCCAGGCTGAAGGGTTGGACCCGAGGATGAGGACCTCCGTCTTGTCCGAGTTCAGCTTCAGACGGCTGGTTTTCATCCAGTTGGCGACGGCCTTCATTCCTTCGTGGAGGTTGGCTTTGGTGGTGATGGGGTCCTTGGTGAGGGAGAGGATCAGCTGAGTGTCCTCGGCGTAGGAGATTATATTGAGGTTGTGCTGTCGGGCTATCGGACCATGTTAATGTTGAACAGCGTCGGGCTGAAGGAGGATCCCTGGGGTACGCCGCAGATGATCTCGGAGGCTTTGGAACGGAATTGAAAGAACTGCATGATCATCTCCAATGATCAGCTCACGGCTGATTAAGGGGAAAGATGGCTGCTTCCTAAATGTAGACCAATGTCACTTCACTATCAGATTTCTAGTGAAAATATCATTACTGTATATTGCACATTTGCCTCTTGTTGTAAATAATCTTTTTCATGGTACTTCCCCAGATTTTTGCCTCCGCTACCCTATTTTCTTGCTGGACCCCTTTTTGTTGGCATTAAGACTCTGGACACGTTATTTCTGCTAACCTGTGGCAAAGTGTTTGTGGTCTCTTTTCTAAACATGGAGAAATTGGTATATACCTAATTTGCACCTTTAATTTACTTATATTTCCCTAGTAAATGGTACTTTATATACCCAGGGCCTGTAAACTAAATGCAACAAGTGGGCTGCAGCACTCATTGTGCCACCCACTAAAGTAGCACTGTAAAATATGCCTTTAGACCTGTCACTGCAGCCTGTAGTGCAGTAGTAAAACTTCCATTTCTTCCTGCCAAAATAGACCTTTTGACAGCTCTAAACCTCAAGTTATCTCACTCAGAGTTCACCCCTAAGATAGGCTCTAAAGGCACATAAGGCAGGGTGTAGGGTAGTTAAAAAGTAGGACTTGTGTACCTAAATTGTACATGTTCTGGCAGTGAAGAACTTCTTCAGTCTTTTTTCACTGTACAAGGTTAGCTCTCCTACAGACAAACACTGGGGTGCCCCAATACACAAGCACGAGTGTTCTAAAAGTGAATTGAAGAGATCTTTGGAGTGGTGAGCCCAATCGAGAGGAGGGAGGGTCACATGTGAATCGATGAAAGGCATCAATACTAGAGGACCAAAGTGTACAGGTAAGTAACTTGGGGGCATATTAGCAAGAACCTCGTTAAAATGATCGCCGTTATAGCGGCAGGGAAGTGACGCTAAAACAGCGATAAGGCACTTGCTAATATGCGTTATAGAATTCCAATAGAAGCCCAGGTTAGATGTGCAGGACATCTAACCTGGGAGCGATAATGGGCTTGCTAATATACGTTATAGAATTCCAATAGAAGCCCAGGTTAGATGTCCTGCACATCTAACCTGGGCTTCTATTGGAATTCTATAACGCATATTAGCAAGCGCCTTATCGCCATTTTAGTGTCAGTTTCCTGCCGCTAAAACAGCGATAATTCTAACAAGGTTCTTGCTTATATGCCCCTTGCTTTTTCACCGGTATAAAATATTTCATAGATTAGATTCACATGCTTGAAAATTGAGCAGTAACACCAAGAGAAGTAAAGAAGTATAGTAAAAATGACTCAGAAGAAGGAAAGATAATATTAAAATGTAACATATACAGAAAAGAGTAGTGTAAACACATACATAATATTTTACAAATCTATATCTGTATAGTTGGTTTCAAAAGTATAGAAGCCTCACCTAAAAGTTTTTGCAGAATTGCTTGCCCCACTGCTGTATCTGCTTTTGAACCTTAATCCAAACAGTAATTTTTGGTAAAGGTATGTATGTTAGATCATGTTGATGCTCTAAAAATGTCCAGTAAGGAGACTCTGGAAAATAAGGATGTAGAAGCAGGCACATGTTTGTGGAATGTGCTTTATCATTACCAACTAAGGGGTGGGACCAGGCAGACGACCAAGATGGCCGCGTAGCTCTGAAGCTACGCCGAAGTACACGTAATCCTAGCCATGCAGGGGAACATAGCCGGTGTTGGTGTGTTGAAACTGTTGCTGTGAGCCCATGGTAACATAGCGACTCTGTTGGAAGGCTGATACCCGCCTCCGATGTTGCTGACTGACTGAGCACATGTGAAACAGCGGGCCAGACGGGGCTGAGAACATGCCTCCCGGAGACGCGATAAGATGTTCCAACTTGTAATGCTGTGGAAGAGTGGCGCTGATCTGGAGGGAATGAGAGGAAACTAATACCGCCCAGAGGGATTTGCATAACCATCGGCTGCACCCGGAGCGACTCTGACCGAAGCGCGTTGCTGGAAGGGGCTGGGCCCTGATTGCAGAGGCCGGAGCACCATGGAGTGGCCTTAGAGGACATGAGACGGTGAGTGAGGAGAGCAGAGGGACACTGGCATCAGGGAAGGGGGTCCACCACACTCCCGGAGGCCCTGCGGCCCCAGGGGCCGCGGGAGAGCCTGGGAGATGATCATCGGACCGCGGCTGCCTGCCCGAGCACAATATCATCTCTCTCCCTCTTCCACTTTCCCCGTGTGGCTGCAGGGCCCACAGCGGCTTCTACCCACGCTGTGGTTGCCTGTTTGGGTACGTGCTGCTGGGCAGTATTTGGTGCCTGGTTTAACAGCTGCGACTGGGTGGAGATGCGGGTGCCCCCCTCCCTGGTGGCATACGGGTGACATTGGAGGATCTGTTGCTTCGTGGCCGGGGACCACACGCAGCGGCTGCCTTTGTGGACACAGCAGCCAAATCCAAGTCGCGCCACATACGGGCCTGAACACCTGGGCAATTAAAAACTATTATGCAGGCTGCATATGGTATATGGCTTCGCCTGGCTTAGTCTCATCATCAGCCCTGCCCCCCCCACTTTTTCCCTGAGAGGGTCAACAAGGATCTTGGGAGCTGACCAGGCTGAACGCAGCGCCAGTTGACTTTTGAGTAGTCTAAAAGATCTGGGGTAGCTACTGGACTTGAGATGGCGGAAGGAGGGACCAGCACAGATGCACAGTTGGTGGCACCAGCTGGGAATGAGGCCCTCATGCCGGAACTGTGGGCAGGCTTTAGTGTATTGGACACTCGATTTGACACCCTGGAAAATGCCTGGATCTAATGAGGACATGCCTGGACCGACACGAAGGACCACTGGACACAGTGGAGGGCCGGATATCAGACCTGGAGGATGGAGTCAATTAAAAGACTAGAACATATGGAGAAGCTGTTGAAATTAGTTACAATTAAAAATGAGGATTTGGAGGGCAGAAGTCGACGGAACTACATCTGCATCCTTGGAGTTCCTGAATCTATGAAGACGGGAAGTCTGGATGGCTTCCTCGAACAACTACTGTCAGACCAGTTTGGACAAGAGTCCTTTTCAGCAACTTCGTGGTTGAAAGAGCTCACCGTACGCTGGGGACACGCCCGAACCCAGGCTGCCCGCCCCACCCCCTCCTTGCCAGGCTTTTGAATTCTAGGGACGGTGACACAACCCTGTGCCTAGCCAGAGAAAAATGCCAGCTAGCTGGCAAGGATCCTCAATCTCAATTTACCCAGATTTTACGGCCATGGTCCAGGAGGCATGCTGTAATACGCTGGTGTCAAAACTACACTCCGCAACTTGGATCTGAAGTACGGGATGATGTATCCAGAGCGTATGAGGGTGGAGGTCAATGGCAAGCCATGGTTTTTTTAATACGCCGACGGCAGTCTAGGAGTTTTGTCAAGCATTCTCTGCAGTGCAGAGAATGAGACAGTCCCCCCTAACTCCAACTCTGGCAGCTGTGTGAACGTATTTTCGGTGAGCTAAGTCCTCTAGATACTCAGATGCAGGAACTGAGATTGGAGGCAAATAATGCACTGCACCACATTGTGGCAGAACGCTCCCAAGCGTACTGAAATGAACAGAACTTGCATATGAAAAGTCACTTGCATTACTAACGATTTGTTATTCCTCAACCAAGAAGCGCGGAATCAGCGTGGCGTCGACACTTCCCCAGTGCGGACGTACGCCATAGTTGAATGGTTGTGTTTGGGTTTATAATCTCATTGAATGACGGAATTGTTGGGATTTCCGTGATATGTCAGATTCGGATGGGTGGAGGGAGGGCATAGAGGGGTATGTTGCTCCCTTAGTATCTTTATTCACTTGCTAATTAGACTACTGTTGGTACAATACTACTGTTACAGTCTCCATCTAATACATATCACTTAGTACATCATTGATGTCTGAACATAAAATATGTCCCTACGTAGACCTGACACTAACAACCTGGAACATTTGGTGGCTCAACAAAACATGTAAGGTTAAAGCAAGTGATGCACTGTCTTCAGAGAAATGAAGTAGACATAGCTTATTTACAGGAGACACATCTTTCCCCAAGGGTGCCCAACACTTTTGAAGCAACATGGGGTCTGCAGAGGTATTGTGCGGGCTACAGTTCATATAAGAGAGGGACTGCCATAGTGGTTCACAAACGAGTCCCTTTCCATATGACAGAAATAAAAACAGACAAAGAGGGTAGGTATCTGCTGGTCAAAAGTTGCCTTTGGGGTTACACTGTGCTGTTGGTGAATGTCTATGCCCCTAATATAGATAGCCCAGAATTTTACATAAATCTTATGACCCAAATAAACCTCATGGAGGCAGACTAGATATGCATGGGGGAGACCTTAATCTGTTGCTGAACCTACAAGACTGTACAGCGAACACCTCAGACACTTAACCATAGTCCAGGTGCATGCTAGCAGAACTGATAGATGCATATCGGCTCACAGATTCATGGCTACACCAGCATCCAACACAGACAGTATATACACACTATTCCCCCAACATGATACATGGACTTGATTGGACTATTGGCTGCTAACTCCCATTCTTTCGCAACGGACTGTTGATGGAGACCAACTGCCACATACACTGTCCGATCATTCACCTGTCATTCTGTGGTTCTGCATTCCCGGGGGCGGGGATGGAGAGGCATTGGCGGTTTCCTGCGGCAGCTCTTCCGGACAATGTCTTTCGTTCTGAGATGCAGGCGGCATTACTGGAGTATTTTGATATTAACAAGGAGATGCTAACATAATGGTCCACGCTGTGGGAGGCTTGAAAGCATATATATGAGGAGTCTGCATTTCTAAACATGAAGGCATACTCAAACATTTGAGGCTTGCCCAGCTGGAAAAGAGCCTTGTGAAGGTAGACCAGGAACCCAACAAATCAGCTAAAATACTGCTTTGCATTAATGGCAGAGTTCCATGAGGCAGCTCAACACAAAACACACTACCTTGGGGAATACACAGTAACCCGCAGATTTGGGGAAGCAGAGAGGCCTGGTCGTACACTTGCAAGGATTCTACAACCCCCCCCCCCCCGAGGCCAGTCTTGTATTGCTGCCCTTAGGAGCTTCGATGGTGCTCAGGAATATTGATCGCCTCAAAGGAGCAGAATTAAATAAACTCTGTAAGGTGAGAGGGCTAATCTTGAGGAAGGGGGCAACAAAGGGGAACTTTCAAGTAGTCCTCAGTGCCTTTGAGAAGGTCAGCATGATGAAAACCGCCACAACAGAGAAAGAGGGTAATGCCACTGAGCATGATGAGGTGGGTGAGGAAGATGAAGGAGATGGTTTGGTCACAAGCCCAGAATGGCAGGAAGGGGAGGAGAAAAACCTGCCAACAGGGGTGAGATTCCCTGCCAGGAGCAGTGCATCCTCCCATAGCCTGGCTCCTCAGGTGTTGGAGGACAGGAGGGTTGAGAGAGAGCTGAAACTGCAGCTGGACAAGTTGAAACTAGCTGCAGAAGATGAAAAGCTGGCCATGGTGGAAAAAAGGTTGGCCTTGGAAGAGTAAAAGCCTTTGCTAGCTCATGAAGTGAGTCAGAAAGAACTGGACTTGAAGGTCAGAAGGGTCACAGAGTCCACTGAGTATGGGGGCAGTAATACAGCAATGCCTGGTGGAGATAAAACGGTCCAGGCTAAAATTTAGAGACAGTCAGATGGTTTCCCACCGCTCTTGGGTGGACTTTGTGAAGTACTCAAGTAAGGCACTGGATGGTTAGGGGAAGGGCATTAAAACGAGTAGTTATAATGAGCTGTGGTATCGTATTTTAAAAGATCACATGTGTAGTAGTCGTTTTCCAAAGCTGCACCAATATTTAGTATACAAGGAGAACTTGCCAAGAAGATGGCTGATCCTGAGGGTGATGCCCTATAACCTACAGGAGAAAACATTGTTCTCCTGGGAAACTACCTGAGTTGACTGGGTGGCAAACTGAAGGGGTGCCGTCTCAGGCAGAGTTCTGCAAAGCACGGAGGGGGTGCTCAACTCTTAAAAGCCTAAAGCATCAGGACAAGGCCCAGGTAGCTGGCCACACCTCTGGAGATCACCTTATTTTTGGGATTATTGGTCTCCTGTATAACAAGCCTAATGTCCCTAAGCCTGAAGCAACCAGTGTGTTGGAAGTCCCCCAGTGCTAGAGGCAGGATCGGACTGTGACAGAAAACAGGTCCACATACCAAATTAAAAGTGGCTTCATTAGCAAATCAGATAACTAAAATGTGGCCCACATTTGCAAATCAGGGCAGTTTTAACATTGGAAAGACAGCTTGTATAGGTGTTTTGGAAGGTATGGGAGACTGTACACATTTGAGCTTGTGACAGTCAATGCTTATTGTAATATCAGACAAATCATCAGAAACAACTAGCCCACCAGACCATAAAACAGGCCCAAAATCAGTCAAAAAACAGCCCATACACTGACCCTTGAGACCAGCCCATCAGGCACTGCCTGATTGCCCATTTGGCCAGTTCGACCATGTATAGTGGGCCTTCCTACTGGAGTTGTCTCCCAATATACTCCTGCCAGGATATCTGGGGCAGGCCAAAACTTTTGACTGACTTGTTACCCACTTTTGTTGGCCCTGGATGAGTATGCAGTCTGCAGATCATGTGTAGTGTAACCTGTCTGAACAGTGGGAAGTCAAGGGCAAAGCACAAGCACCCCCGCTTCCATTGTCCATGGTAAGAACGCCCTTTGAGAGGACAAGCATAGACATTGTTGGGCAGCTGGGCTCCAAGACTTTCCTCTGCAACAGGTTTATCCTGGTCTTGGTGAACCATGCCACAAGGTAGCCTGAAGTTATTCCTTTGAGGATGGTGACTGCGCTTGCTGTGGCCAGGGCACTGATGGAAATATCTACCTTCTTGGGAGTCCCCAATGAGGTTGTGTCTGACAGAGGCAACAACTTAATATTTGTCTATATGTAGTTAATGTGGAGGCAGTGTGGGGTAACTGATAGGTTCTCAACTGCATACTACTCCCAGACTATAGATTCATTAAGACCCTGAAGGGCCCAGACTATAGATTCAACAAAACCCTGAACGGCATAATTATGGATCTACCATGATACGCAAGTGGACATCCTCTTGTCATGCCTTCTCTTTGCAGACCAGGAAGTACCTCAGAAGGGAGTGCAGTTCAGTCTCCTTGAACATCTGTTTGGCCACACTGTTCCTGGATCACTCAGTCTTGTAAAAGAGGAATTAGAGCAAGCTGCCAAGATACCCCCTTAGGAGGTAGTGAGCTACACGTTGGCACTTTAGTCTCAGATAAATCGCTCCTGGAAGAAGGACACTAAGAACCTGAAAGCCAGCCAGCCAGGAAGTTATCTCCTGTCTTCCAAACAGCAAGATGGGTTGGCAGAAGGAGTTATCCTCTCCCCTACACTGACCCTAGAGCAACAGAGGGACTGTTGTCACTTCCTGGGGCAGTCCACCCCTATTTTCCCGCTAACCCCAGGGCTAACTGATTAGTGTACCCAAGACATTGACAGAGGGGACAACATGCCAATCAAAAACAACAGGTTCAGGTTGTCTGACACTAGCAAGAGTCAGTATTAAGGATGAGGTGTCCAAGATGCTAGATTTGAAGGTGACTGAGCCTCCTGTTGTCCCTGGTCCAGTCCAGTGGTATTGGTGCCCAAGGCTGCCCGAATGGGCACCCCTCCAGAACTGAGGTCCTGTGTGCATTAAAGGGGCCGCGATTCAGTCACCAAGACTGACGCTCACATCATCCCCAGAGCCAATGAGCTCACTGATCAGCTAGGAACTGCAAAGTTCCTGAGTACCTTCAATCAGACACCAGGTTACTGGACTGTTGCCTTAACTGAGGTGGCCAAGGAGAGGTCATCATTCTCCACCCCATAGGGCCACTTTCAATTTAGAGTGGGACCCTTTGGACAACAACACCCACAACAGCAAGGAACTCTTCTACGTTGTGAAAGAGCTCTCCAACCCCAACGCCAGCAACAACGACATCACGCCTTCTCAAGACATCTGCAACTCTCTGGCCACCTTTTTTCACCGTAAGATAGTCGACATACACGACAGCTTAGGCGCTCAGAACTCGTACACCACCACCGAACCTACACCCCCCACCATCACCCTGTGCGCCTGGACTCAGGTCAGCACGGAAGATACCACCCACACGATGAACACCATCCACTTGGGCTCCCCTGCTGATCCCTGCCCACACCACATCTTCAACAAGGCCGACTCCATCATCGCACCCAAACTTCGGGACATCATCAACAACTCCTTCATATCCGCCACCTTCCCGGAGAGCTGGAAGCACGCAGAGATCAGCGCCCTCCTGAAGAAACCCACCGCAGACCCCTCAGATCTCAAGAACTTCCACCCCATCTCGCTCCTCCCCTTCCCTGCAAAAGTCATCGAGAAAACCGTCAACAAACAGCTGACAGCCTTCCTGGAGACGAACAGCTCCCTCGACCCATCGCAGTCTGGTTTCCGAGCGAACCACAGCACCGCGGCCACCGACGACGTCCGGACCCTACTGGACAACGGAGAAACCGCCGCCCTCATCCTGCTCGACCTTTCGGCCGTGTTCGACACGGTCTGCCACCGCACCCTGACAACCCGCCTCCAACCATGCCGGGATCCAAGGAAAGGCCCTGGAATGCATCACCTCCTTCCTCTCCGACAGAACCCAAAGAGTCCGTCTCCCGCCCTTCCTCGCAGAAGCCACCAAGATCATCTGCGGCGTACCTCAAGGCTCCTCGCTCAGCCCCACCCTCTTCAATGTCTACATGAGCCCCCTCGCAGCCATCGCACGCAAGCACAACCTCAACATCATCTTCTACGCCGACGATACCCAACTGATGCTCTCCCTCACCAACGACCCCACCTCCGCCAGAGCCAGCTTCCAGGACAGAATGAAAGACATCGCAGACTGGATGAAGCTCAGCCGCCTGAAACTGAACTCAGACAAGACGGATGTCCTCATCCTCTGCCCATCCATCTCCGCCTGAGACGACTCCTGGTGGCCCCCTGCTCTGGGCCCCCCACCCAAGCCCACGGACCACGCACGCAACCTGGGCTTCATCATTGGCTCCTCCCTTACGATGGCCAGGCAAGTTAACGCCGTTACCTCCTCCTGCTTCAACACACTTCGCATGCTCCGTAAGATCTTCCGCTGGATCCCCACTGGAACCAGGAAAACGGTCACCCAGGCCCTCGTCACCAGCCGTCTGGACTACGGGAACGCCCTCTACGCTGAGACCACCGCCAAACTACAGAAAAAACTCCAGCGCATCCAGAATGCCTCAGCACGACTCGTCTTGGACATCCCCCGACACAGCCACATCTCCGCCCACCTGAAGGACCTGCACTGGCTCCCCGTCAGCAAGAGGATCACGTTCAGACTCCTCACCCACGCACACAAGGCTCTCCACGACTTGGGCCCCGAATACCTCAACAACCGCCTCACGTTCTACACGCCAACTCGCCAGCTCCGCTCCGCCAGCCTCGCCCTCGCCACCGTCCCACGGATCCACAGAATCACCACCGCAGGAAGATCCTTTACCTACCTGGCAGGCAAGACCTGGAACACCCTCCCCACCCACCTTCGACTCACCCAGGACCCTCTCTCCTTCAGGAAGCAACTCAAGACCTGGCTTTTCGAGCAGTAGCAGCTCCCTCACCTCCTCCCCCCCTCCCCAGCGCCTTGTGACCCTAGCAGGTGAGTAGCACGCTTTACAAATGTTCTTGATTGATTGTATTATATCAATGCATTAGCTACCATCCAGATGCTGGTTAACCGGGTTCTTGCTGGGTTTAAGGACTTTGATGCTGTTTTTCTAGACTACACTACTATCTTCAGCTCTAGCTGGAATGACCACATGCAACACTAGCAAATAGTGCTTTGGCCTTACAAACCGCAGGGTAGACTATCGAGGCCAGTAAGTGCAACAAAAGGCAGGGATCAGTTGTTCACTTTGGGCACCAAGTTGGTGGGGGCAAATGGCAGCCTCCGAAGTCCAAATATTGACCATCCTGGCTTGGGAACCTGCCAAGACCCAGACTGAGGTGAGAGACTTCTTAGGAGATTTGTTAAGGGGTATGGCACCACTGTTGCACCCGACTTCTTCAAGGAATAGGTAGTGCAGAAAGATGCTTTAGTGCGTGGCATTGGGGCTCTCCTATCACAACTAAATGATGAAGGATTGGACCAACCAGTAGCCTTCATTAGCAGGAGGGTACTTCCCAGGGAAGAGAGGTGGAGTGCAACAGTTCTTCATCCAACGAATCTGAAATAAGTCGATGAATCCACGCTTCCCAATCAGTAACCAAACTTAAAGGAAATGTTCAGTAGCTTTTTATTGCCATGAGTTACAAGTGAAGTCGAATAAATATGAAGAAAACTCGAAACGCTTCAAGTCAGCAAGACGGTTAACAAAATGATTGCTCCCAATACTTTTTGGGCTCTTTCCTAGCCCTTCGTCAGGGAAACCTAAAACATTAATGCAATAACAATACTGTAAACATTTTCTAATATTTGCAAATACAGAATATGTAAATAAGAGTGGCTCAGAGCGAGGACAGGGCAAGTGTACATAAGAAATATGCAAGGTCACCTTAGACAGTATCCACATAGTGCCAGAAGTAAGAAAACACATTAAGTACTACTCCGATCATCATGGATGATGTGACTCCTGCATAGGGGTAAGAGATGCTGTTAGATAATCAAAATCGAAGATAGTTAAACTGCGTTAGAACAAAATGCTGTAATGTGCTCCCAAACATGCCACCAAAAGTGTTAAAGCAACCTCCAAATAAGCTTGTGTTAATTAGACTAAGCGTACCTTTAACAAACACGCATGGCTAGATTGTGGCATCAGCGTCAAAAGCTGGAAACACTGAAGCAAAAAGAGTAAATAAATGCTATTTGAACAACCAAACGAAATCGACTATGATATATCCATAGAATCAATCGCATACCGAATTCTAGATGAGCATGAAACCAACAACAAATCTCCCGGTAGCACGAACGTGAAGGACGCCACGAAACAAGTGAATGTTCCTAGGGACCTCTCAGTTTTTTTCCGACATAGTGCATGCCGCATGGTCATTTGATGACATAAATAACATGATAACTATTGCAGTTAGCCGTGAAATTCAATGTGATGTTTTTGCCAGATTGAGGATGTATAATACTCTTTCCAATAATCACATTGTTGCAGTGAGAACAATTCAAGCATTTAGTCATACCTTTATGTGAGGCAGAAACAGGCACTGCAGGTCTATTCAGAATCTCCTTCAGATTGCTTGATCATTTGTAAGTAAATAATGGGGGATTTGAAAACATACCCGAAGAGGGCATTCCAGCAGTATCTATATAATTTTAGAAATGTGGCATTTTTTGCCTAAGCCAAATGTGCCTTTCCATCAGTGTACAAGGTCACATGACTGTTAATGGCTCTCTTATCGTGAGATGAGTATTCCTTCCAGATAGAGACAAAATGGACATTGGGTGTGAGAAGGGTGTTCCTCTCCTGAGCAGGATGGACTCTGAGGTTGTACGCAGGCATTCCTGAGCTTCAAAGTGTAGCTTTAAGGCTATAACCACACTTCCTGACTTCAGAAGAGGACTGCCCTGTCATTGGAAAAGACAGCTACACATGATCCTGCCTGTCCTGTGTTCCCTGTTAGACCTGGCATCCTTGGCATGGTTTTATCCTGTATTTTTGCCTTTGCCTCCTGTGTTTTTGCTGTGTGCTGGACTTTGGTTTTGCTGGTCTAGATGCTTTGGGCACTTTGCCACTGCTGATCAGTGACAATGTGCAAGTGCTCCCTCTGTAAATTGGTACTATAGATTGGTGTATCGATGATTGGCTTATTTGACTTACTACTAAGTCCCTAGTACAGTGGACTGTGTGTGCTCAGGACCTGTAAGTCAAATGCTGCATTGTAGTGTCTGTGTACAGTTTTACTGCCATGTCGACCTGGCAAGTGTACCCACTTGCCAGGCCCTAACTTTCCTTTTTCGTACATGTGAGTTACCCCTAAAGTAGTCCTAAGATACCCTGGGGGCAGGGGGCAGTGTATGTGAAAGGTAGGACATGTACTGATGTGTGTTACATGTCTCGGTAGTGAACTACAGTGAATTTTGTTTTTCACTATTGAAAGGCTATCTGTCTCATAGGAAAGAATGGGAGTTGATTTATAACATTTTATAAATATAACTTCCCAGTGGGACCAGATCAGAAGACAAAGTTTAGTATGCCTAAACTCAGAATACAAAAATACATATTTTAGTAAAGAAGATTTTTACAATGTGTGCTTGAAAATACCTATTTTAGAAAGTAGGTATTTTCTTGCTTAGCCATCCTGTGTGCCTCTGCTGCGTTGTGCATTGACTGTATGGTTATGGAGTGACAAGAGCTGGGGATGTGCATTCACTGTAGACAGTCACAAGGGGGTGAGGTGTGTCCTGCCTTTCCTGGATGAGTCAGGGCTGGGCGGAATAGAGTTGGGTTAGAGTAAGGGGAGATTTCCTTTAACCTGAATAGGCCTTGTTCGCCTTACATAATGCTGTTCCCACCCCCTGCCGGTAAGCTGGACCAGAGAGGACAGAACTGGTTTTGACATCAGAAAATAAAGAACATAGTTGTATAAATATTGGGGTCCAGACCCCAGAACTTTAGAATACTTCTGGACTCAATAGGAACCTCTGCCAACGTGAGGAGCTGGGAAAGCTGAAGGAGAAGTACTGCCCCTTTGCTTTGTGCTGTCTGGGGTTGGCCTTTAGTGGCTGTTTCTGCCAAGGAGAGGACTAAAACATTGCTGTGTGCTGTGTATCCTGCTTGAAGAAGATCTCCAAGTGTTTGAAGTAGAGCTTGCCTTCTGTTCTGAAGTCTCAGAGACACAAAGACTTTGTTTCCTCTGTCCCCTGCATCTGGAACTGGTGTTTCAGCTGCCACAGAGGGAAATTGCAACACCCATGTTGACGAGCGATACTGCGACCTGCAACAAAGCTGTGGGCACAGCTCGTGAAGTGCACAACGCACTGCCCTGACTTACACCGCAGTTCTCGGGCACCTGCCGACACCACACTGTGACTCCTTGCCCGACATACTTTGGGATTTTCATCTGTCACAAAGTCGTAATAGCTCCAGGTGGAGGTATTTGTTGCTACAAGTTTTATTTTTGTGATTAACCTATTTTGAGGATATCATAGAATATTTATTCTGGATTTTTGTAGTTTTGGTCTTGTTTGGTTTATATAAAGATTACTTATTTTTCTAAACTGGTGTAGTGTCTATTTGTAGTGTTTTCACTGTAAGTGGGTGAGCAGGGGTTATTTTAGAAGTGTATTCCTTTACCCTGACTAGGAAAAAGGGTCCCTACTTGGTCAAAGGTGCATACCATTGCCAACTAGAGACCTCTAGACAGATTGGACCCAAATCCAGGGATAAGGAAAGAACTGACCAGGACCAGATTAAGGTTAGGCGAAGAGCCTCAGAACCTTTCACTAGAACACTCCTGGACCTTTGAAGACTCAGAAGAAGGATTGCCTTGCTGTCTGAAACCTGAAGCAAGACTAGATCTGTTTGTCTTAAACCTAGGATCACGGAAGTGAATCCAAGGGTCAGTTGGCTGACCTACTGTGTGAGCTATAGGGGCAAAGCATGCTTCCAGATGTCTTCGCGGTAACTGCCCAACCGACCAGCCCTAACTGGACCTGCATAGACCCTGCTGCTGGAGAGATTTTTGACCCACAGGAGGTGCCCCCAAGGTTCTGTAGGCTTAGATTATGTCAGAGTGTACTCCTTCAACCTACAAACTACAAGAAATGGGCTCCAGGGGAAAATACAGAGGTACATGTAAAAAAAGAACCATCCCAGTCTTCTTGCGAACACGAGCGGACTTCACTGAGGACAACGTGGAATCTGCATCCAACTGCCAACGCCACCTTCCCAGCTACAGACTTCAGACTTCACCTACACTGTACAGTTTGCATCAACAACAATTTCCCTGCTTTCCCCACAAACACCGACCGGTGACCAGATCTTTGCACTAACAACCATCTCCTTGCAGATCCTTGCCAATGAGAAGCTCTGACTGAGGCCCCTTTATTGGAAATGGACTAAGGCCGAATTTTCCACTGGAACAAGACCATTGTTCCTAAAAGAGCCATGTCTTTAGTTGCTTTCTGAAGTCAAGAAGAGAGGGAATTTTCCTAAGATATAATGGGAGAAAGTTCCATTCCTTTGAAGTATTGTAACTAAAACTCCTCCCACCCCAGTTCATTTTTTAAAAATTCTGACAGTAGGCAGCAAATTGGTATTTGTCGATCGTAGAGGCCTGTTGGGGGAGTACCATCTGAAGAGGTCACATAACAATTTTGGACCTTCTTTATGGAAAACCTTGTGAGCAATACATAGTGCTTTGAATTTGACCCGCTGGCCGACTAGCAACCAGTGCAGGTCCTGAATCCCTGTTCTAACAAACTGATATTTGGGTCTATCCAGTATGAGTTTTGCAGCGGCATTTTGTAACATTTTCAACTTTCTAAGGAGAGTGGATTGTTTATTAATATATAGGCCATTGCAATAGTCATGTTTTGATGAGACTAGAGAGGTCACAACCGTCTTTCTGAATTTTATAGGAATGAACAGAAGTATTTTCCTTAAGGTTTTGATCTAACTCCAAGGTTTTTGGCTTTAGTTACCGGTGTGGGCGGGGGCAAGATTGTCTGGCCTCCACTCAGGGGACCAAGGTGGAAAAAGATTACCAAACATGATTACATCTTGCTTGAGTTCAATTTCAAGCAATGATTACTCATCCTGTTACTTAATTGAATCATACAGTCGTGAAGTTTTAAAGAATGATTGATATCCTTATCCACTGTTGAGATTACCAACTGCGTATCATTGGCATAAGAGGTGGGAATCAGATTGAAATTTCTGATCAGTTGTGCTAATTCAGTCACATAAATGTTAAAGAGCGTGGGGCTCAACAAGGAGCCCTGAGGGACTCCGCACAGCAGTATAAAAGGTGCCAACTTGAATTTGCCAAGGTGGGCAGTTTGAGTTCTTTCTGATAAAAAGAATGTCAATAGGCAGAGGGCTTCTCCTCCTATCCTTATTGTTTTTAATCGCTGGACCAGAAGATTTAGATCTCTTTGGATGGGTTACTCCATCACAACGGTGACGGATATCCCGTCCACCGAAATATAAATCCCATAGGATATAATAATATTTATCTTTCAGCAGACAGGATATCCATCCCCATTGTGTCAGAGTAACCTGCCTGCCGAGATATAAATCAGGCCCGTAGTAACATTTTTGGAAGTTGGAAACCTCCAGCGAGACGAGGATGGAGGCTGCAGCCGACAAGGGCTCCATGAGGCTGAAAACCCCTTCTGCAAAGGCCTGCTGAACAGGATTGGTGATGTGGAGAAGAACATAGATGGAGCTGCCACAAAGTCAGGCCGCCCGCAATGCACCCGTAGCAGAATAGATGAGCAGGTTTGTCCCAGTCTCCTCTCCATTCTCAGAGCAGATTGTAGCCAAACATGTCCTAAGTTTCAAGTTTTGGATTTTAGCTATCTGGGCACCTTTGGCACCACTTCTATGGGTCCAGGACTGTGAAGACACCACTTGGTAGGTTGTGACTCACTCAGGATGGGTCCAAGTGCGAGTTGAAGATGGTTGGAGCCCTTTCTGTCCAAAAGGCTCTGATCAGGAAGACTAGCTTTTGGAGTCACTCTCATAGTCCTGTGTTCAAGAGATCGAGCAGGCTCAGGTGGCAGGGGAAGCCTTTGAGGGTTTGAGGGAGGTTTAAGGCAGAAGATGTGGTAAAACAGTCCTCTTAAGTACCGAGCAGGCCACAGTAGCAGGCGGTCCTCTGAGAGTCCTTCCGCAGAAAAGTGAACTCAAGAATGGATCTGAGGGTCTTATTTTTATACCTGGTGTCTTCTTTGAATAAGGGAGACGTTTATAGAAATTCACTTTGAAGTGCTTGGAATTTCCTGCCTCCCCTGCCCTGGTTCCAGCCAAGCTGTAGGCACAATGGACTGCAATGGCAGACCTGGGGCATGTTTTAAAGGCCTTTTGAAGTGGGTGGCCCAATAACGGATGTAGGCCTACCAGTAGCATTTAATTTACAAGCCTTGGGTATATGGTATACCACTTTACTTGGTACTTGTAAACAAATTAAATATGCCAATTAGGTGTACACCAATTTTACCATGTTTTAGGTGTGTGGGCACAAGCATTTTAGCAGTGGCAAAGAGCACAGAGGCCTGAAGACAACAATAAAGAATTCAGCAAAAATAGGAGGGGTGAAGGCAAAACCCTGCAGAGAGGACCACGTCCAAGAGAAGGTTATTTGAACGTCATAGGGTTTTGTTTGCTTTTTGGGTTAGGAAGTGGGAGGTATGAACATACCTTATACTGCAACAAAGAAGGATGAACTGGTGTTTTGAAAACAATGGTAAGTTATGCACACATTGTAAACTTTGCATGAGATCAAACCTGAATGCAGGAAGCAGAAAGTTTGGGACAACTCGTCAGGGTCATTTCTAGAATCAATTCCCACGGTACAAATCAAACATAGATTCCCAAGAAAGATAAACAATATTAATTTTGCAGGGGGGCGTGGCTTGGAAGCCGATGTGATCGGCAGCAGGAGCACCGAGCTCCGCTAAGGGAACCCCGTAATATCCTGATTAAACGATCCCTTGACCTCCCTAGCAACAGCTGAGGGTCGGATGGCGAAGGGGTGTTGCACCGGGGCACTTTCGCTCCAAAAACGGCGAGTTCTGGGACTCTGATGGCGGATTTCGAGGCTGCGACGGCTGCTAGCGGCGCCCTCAAAATGGCAGCGCTTCCCCGACGAGAGACTCCCGAGCTGTGCCACTGGGGCTGCAGGCCGCGGCCTCGAGCTCCGAGGCAGTTCAGGATTGAATCTGGGCACGGAGCGGCACTGTTTTCCGGCCTGCGGTGCAAGGCTGCGACAGCGGAGAGCGACCTGCATCGACAGGTGCTCCGGAGCCCGCCGCGGCTTCACCTGGCGCCGTGGAGGGTGCGTGGATCAGAACCGGGGGCGTGGAGGATTTACCTGCCCCACCACCGCCCCCCCGCCCACCCCCCCAGGGGCTGAGTGGCACGGTGGGGACGACGGGACAGCTGTTGGTGCCCGGGAGCTGTTTGGAGGCCCTGCACTGGTGGGTGGGGAGCGGTGGGAGCTGGGACTGCGGGCCGCGGAGGCGGACGTGTGACCCTGGGGACGCCGCTGCCTGCGAACCAGGGCACGGGTGGAGGTCGCTGACCTGAGACCTGTACCGGAGCCTGGAAAGAGAAGTACGTGGCCGCGACTGGTGGGGCCTTGCCCGGTTATGCCTAGGAGTGAACCCTGGAGGTGCTGTGCTGCATGGAAGGGCCTGAGTTGGCGGCGGAGAGAGATCTGCTTCCCGAGCAGGACTGAGCACTAAACCGGGGAGACTTTCAGAGCCTTGGGTGATTCTGAAGGGCAGAGAACGCAACTGGGTGCTGATAAGGCAATGACAGATGGGACCATTGAGACCGGGGCTGGTACCATCACAACATCAGGGGGTACACGGAGAGCCAAGTACCAGTGTATTTACAACCGGCAGGGGGAGACGTGGTACCTATGGCCAAGTGCACACTGGATTGAGCAGTGCTACTGAACTCACCCTTCTCTGGCCCACCCTAACAGTGCAGTGCCCACTCTGTACCCCTGAGGCGGAAAGCCGGGGGCTAGGAAGCACTGTTGCACTTTAAAATCGTTATTTTTATTTACTGTGAGCTGTATTGTTTTAATAACTGACTTACTCTGTTCCCCTGAGGCGGAAGCCGGGGGCTAGGAAGCACTGCTGCGCTGCACTGTTGCGCTTTTTAAACTCTTTATTTCACTAAACTTTCCTTTGCAATCCGTGCATTGTTTTAATATTGACCTGCACTGTGTAGTGCTGACCCGAGGCTCCGCCGATTAGGCACGGTGTCTATTTCCTCCTCGCAACGCTGCGGTCTCCCTCCACGCCCACCTTGGAGGCGGGGTGGAGGGGGTGTGACTCAGGCAGCTGACACGAGCGGCGTTCCTTCAAAGCGTATGGTGATGCCTCCACGCAGCGGACGTGCACGGTGGGCGCACCGTTGGCGCGCCGAAGGCGCGCCAAATGTAAGCCCGTCTGTGCCCGTCCGTGCTGCGGCCGGGCCGATGGCCACATACGCTGGCCAACCCATACCTACTCTGTTTTTAACTAGAGAGGAGATTCTTTCGCTGAATATGCACGCCACTCACTGTCACAAGGCCTTAAAAGTAGAAGATTGGCTAGGACCAACCTACTGCCGCCATTGTAGGGCGGATCTTATCCCAGAGCAACATACTCCTGTCACTAGAAGCACTACCCCTTTTCGGGGAGGACTCATCAATGCGAGATCAATATGTAAGAATGGTGCACATATTTACGATCTGATCTCAGAAAATGAACTAGACTGGCTCTTTGTCACAGAGACGTGGCTGAAAGCCTGGTGCAATTCCGTCATCACACTAACCCTACCTCAAGGCTATCTCATTCAAAGATTAGATAGGCAAGAGCAACGCGGGGGGGGCTCACTATCATCCACCGCGACTCTGTGAAATGTACATCATTCGAACTCTCAGATATCAAGGGAACGGAAAGTATGGGTTTCTGTCTGCAGATATATGAGTCATTTACATTTTCAGGAGCCCTAATCTACCGCCCACCAGGACAACAAAAAAATTTCCTTGAGAGTCTTGGGGAAGTACTTAGCAATCTCACCCTCAAATTCGCCAACTTCACGTTGTTAGGCGACCTAAATTTCCATCTAGACTCTGCCGCAGATTCAAATGCGACATGCTTTAGAGATCTAATGAACGTCTTAGGGCTCACCCTGTTGACATTGGACCCCACTCACAAAGCGGGACAAACCCTAGACTGCATTTGCACGAATTTTAAATCCCTGAAAGTGAAACCACCCTGTATCCAGACCTGGTCCGATCAAATGCTTGTTCCGTTTGATCTTTCAATAGAAGGAAAGGCGATCAGGATGGGTCTAACTAAAGCCGGTGGCCGCACAAAACATGACTTGCAAAAAATAAGGGACAATCCGGGCCTCCAGCAGATTGCCGCGGAAAGTAAACCGTTACTGACCGGCGACACGGAGACAGATAATAAAATCTTCTGTAACTGGATTGCGGGAATCTGCGGGCCAGTTAACACCAGCAAATTGGGAAAAATGCGGAAAAAAATGTCCGCGCCTTGGTTCTCCCTAAAGGAGAAACAAATGGAGGTTAGAACATTAGAAAGGAAATGGTGTCGTCTTTACGAAGCTGAAGAACGCACTACTTACAAAAAGGCTAGGAGGCAGTACCATGCATTGATTAAAAATGCAAAAAAAGAGTACTTCCTAGAAGCCATCAACTCTTCCAACAACCGACAAAAAGAGATCTTCAAAATAGTTAACAGCTTCATGAATCCTAGATTCCTCCTTCAAGAGATCCCTCCCTCTCTTACCCTCTGTAATTCAATTGCCAACTACTTTGAGCAGAAAATATTAGATCTCACCAAAGATTTTCCGAAACTATTGGCCCCCCTTTTGGTAGAGGCGAGTGAAGCTGGAACTGAGACGGTCCATCTCAGAAATTTCTCTCCCATCAGTCTGGATGAGTCCCGTCAGGCGATATTATCCAGCAAATCCGGTTCCCCCTTTGACCCCTGCCCCCCCCTTGCTGCTGCATGCTCTAGTGGACACGGCAAACCCGATTATCAATAACATCATTAACTCACCTCGGTCCTCTGCAGTGATCCCGCCGGAATGGAAATTGGCAGCGGTGAAACCTCTGCAAAAAAAACCTCTAGCAGACCCTACCACGCTTTCTAACCTTCGTCCTATCTCGCTGCTTCCGTTACTTTTTAAACTTACGGAAGCAGCAGTGAACAAACAACTGACAAGGTTCTTAGAGGAAAATGACATTCTGCACCGTAATCAATCTGGGTTCAGGGCCAAGCACTCCACGGAGTCCGCTTTATTGTACACAGTGGAGACCCTGAGGACCGCCATGGATCAGGGGAAGAAGGCTGTACTGGTTTTGCTTGATCTATCGGCGGCCTTCGATACGGTGTCACACTCCGTATTGACTGGCCGCCTAGCAACATCAGGGATAGCAGGGGCTGTGCTCGAATGGCTAAAGAGCTTCCTTAGCCTCAGGAGGCAAGTCACAGTGCTTGGGGAGTACCATTCGGAAGAGAAAGCGCTGACAACAGGGGTGCGGAAAGGCTCAAGCCTGAGCCCTGTACTGTTCAATCTGTACATGACCCCCCTGATTGAGCTTATTACATCCTTCCACATTAGCACAATATCTTATGCTGATGATACTCAGCTCATCCTGGTACTAGATGGGGAAACGATGAAGGCAGAGGAAAATCTCAGAGACTGCCTTGACGCCACCTTTGACTGGATGAGGAATAATCATCTCAAGTGCAACTCGGGCAAAACCGAAATTTTACCGTTCGGGCAGCAAAACCTCTTCTCCCCTAGACTATGGTGGCCGCCAGACGCAGAGGTCCCCCCGAACACCATTCCAACCGCCCGTAACCTAGGGATTAGGTTTGACGAGGCACTGTCATTTAAGCAACAAGCAGGGGCTGTGGCAGGGTCTTGCTTCAGCATGATCAAGGGGCTTAGAAGATTTTTCGACCTCCTTCCACTGGCAGCCAGGAAGACGGTGGCGGTGGCACTTATAACATCCCGTCTGGACTACTGCAATAGCCTATATGCAGGATCAAATAGATCAGTCCTGCATCTGCTGCAGATGGTCCAGAATGCCACCGCCTGTCTTGTCCTGAGATGGCCAAGGAAGTCATCTGCTTCATTAGCACTTGAGACCTTGCACTGGCTACCCATCCACAAACGTGTGTTGTTTAAAATCTTAGTCATCACATTTAAGGCATACCATCAGCAAGGACCCAAGTACTTTTTCAATCGGTTCAGGAGATATGTGCCGTCTCGTAACCTTAGGTCCTCTAACATGAACCTGCTGCTGATCCCCAAGTTCAGGTTATCCACAAAGGGAGGAAGATCCCTTGGAGTGCTGGGCTCTAGGGCCTGGAACAAGCTTCCGCTTCATCTGCGTCAAACCCCTACGGAGAACCTTTTTAGAAAGTCCCTGAAGACCTGGGTTTTCAATCTCACAGACAAAGCATGTATAGCTCTGGTATAACTATAGCAATATAGGTAAGAGTGGACTGATGTTTGATTAGCTCTCCGGCCTATCTCCATCCTAGGCGACGGGTATTAGCGCCAAGATGCTCCTTGGAGTGAAAGTTGCGCTCTATAAGAGTTAAATTATATTACATTACAGTGGTCCAGTGGAACTATCTAGAGACAATGATATGGATGGCGCCGACTGCGGAGGCTAGCTCCAACTGGCGGACCAATAATTAGAGACACTTTGCTGGTGCTTATCCCCTGCAGCTGACTACTAGGTAACAGGTGATCTGGCACTGCGGGCACCTCGGGCACGAGCTGGCAAACTTTAATATGGGCAAGCCGAGAGGGAGAAAGGAGGAGGCGCACCAACTCTCAGATACTGAGTCCCCATCTCAAGCTGAGCAAGATACACGGGAACCCCCTCGGGACTCTGGTCTACAGCAACAACTTGATAGGATACTGACAGCCATCGCAGACTCTCGCGCTGCCCTGCAACAGGACATAGCGCAGGTGGCGACGGGTCTTGGCCTCCTGAGGGCGGACCACTCGAAGTTGATGGACAGGGTAAAGCATGTGGAAGGGGTGGTCCAGGAGGTGGCGCCTGCACAGACTATGCTGGCAGCGACAGTGACGAGCACCCTGGACCGAATTGCGGCACTGGAGAAGCGTGCTGAGGACGCTGAAGGTAGAAGCCGACGGAACAACATCCGCGTAGTGGGTCTGCCTGAAAAAGCAGAGGGACCGGACATGGTGCACTACTTGGAGAACTGGCTGAAAACAGTGGTGGATCCTGAAGGTTTGTCTACCTTCTACACCCTAGAACGTGCGCACCGAGTCCCCGCGAAACCTCCGCAGTAGGGACGCCCCCCCGACCGGTGGTGGTGCGTCTATTGCATTTTAGGGATAGAGACTTGCTGCTCCAGAAAGCCCGTACTGATGGCCCATTCCACGTGGGAAATAGTAAGGTCACCCTGTTCCCAGATTATACCTTCGAGACTCAACGGCGCCGCGCGTCCTACCAATCAGTCAAAAAGGAACTACTAGCGGAAGGGCGCCAGGACTCCCTATTATTCCCAGCCAAGCTGCGCATAATTCTGGATGGGAAAACTTGCTTCCATGAAACGCCGGAGGATGCATGGACATGGCTAGAATCTTATAGAGCTGGTAAAGATGGACTGGGACAGGGGTCCCGAGAACTTGCTATAAACCCTCAGCTCCGCAAATCACAACGGATAAGACACCGACAGCGGGGATTGAAGAAACCATCAACCTCACAGACAGAGTTGGAACGCAGAGGAGCGCTGGATGCGGTATCAGCGATTTCTGGTGAACTGTCTGTGATTTGGCCGAGAGACTCAGACCTGGAGAAGGACAAGGAACGTTCGGAAGCTGACTCCTCGGATAGCGCGCACTTACCGCTGGTCACACCGAGAACGGCGGATTGACTTCTGGATGAGTAGAATCTATATTATGTGAAAGGATGTGTCTGTTGGGATTGGGGATGGAAATGGAGACATTACTACTGACTCAATAGAGCGCTACCCCGTAATATTGAAGGGTGGAACCCCGGGCCTGGTTTTCCAAGGGCACACTTGAATGATGGCTGAGTACTAAAGGGACATGGATTTACATATGGGGGAACTGGGAATGCTATGCTCCTGTGGGGTTTCTGAGGCGGTAAATAGGTGCTGTTTTGACTGATTGTTGTTTACTTACTAGGCTCTATCCAGCCCCCACCGGATGGTTCCCAGTTAGTATGCCTTAACACTTTGTGGGGCGATTGTTGGCCTAGTTTGGATGGGATTCACTATGTTAGTGCCTGTTCTAAGGAGGGAGGGTAACGTTGAGGGTGGGATAGGATTGTTGGGGGGGAAAAGGGATGTCTAGACTATGGGATGGCACTCACCGGCGTGTCTAGAGAGGAACATTGAACTCCTGTGTTGGTTGCAATTGTACGATGAGTCCATTACCTGATGTAAAGTGTATGACTTGGAATGTGCGGGGATTACACTCTATGCAGTGAAGATATAAAGTTCATTCATATTTAGTACGTAGGGGCGCACAGATAGTGTTTCTGCAGGAGACACATTTGATTAAGGCGGAGGGGCTAGCACTGAAGCGCAGATGGCGGGGACAGCTCTATCATACCACTTATTCGGCTTTCACGAGAGGAGTGTTGATTTGGGTTAGAGCTGGGGTTCCCGTCCAGATGACAGACCAACTGATAGACCCTGAGGGCCGCTATGTAGCCATTAGGGGATGCCCATATGGGCGGGATGTAATCCTCTGTAGTATTTACGCCCCTAATGTGGAACAAGCGACTTTCTTTGCACACTTATCCGACACCCTGGCAGTTCACTTCACGAACCCGGTACTATTAGGAGGAGACTTCAACTCCATTGCAGATGTAACCATGGATAGATCCCACCCTCCGTTATCTACCGCCCCAATTCATAAATTGTCAAAAAGTAGAACCCAATGGCAAGAGAGCTGGGGATTTATAGATGTCTGGCGGACGCAACACCCCGATGAACGAGATTACTCTTACTTCTCAGCTCTGCATGATTTGCATGTGCGGCTCGATGCAATTTTGTGTAGCACTGGTCTGGCCACTATGGTAGCTGGTAGTGAATATCTATCGAGCACCATCTCGGACCATAACCCACTGCTGGTGAGTCTCTGCTGGGCCCTGGAGCGCCCAACTGTCCCGTCCTGGAGCCTGCGTCCGGAGATGCTGGAGGACCCGGTCTTCCGCGCTGAGTTGGAAACGGGGATAGGGCAGTATTTTAGTGAGAATGAAGGCACGGCTACGACGACCGCCTTGGAATGGGACTCCTTTAAAGTGGTGATCCGTGGGTTTTGCATACCTAAACAGGTGGGAGTGCGCAAATTGCTCTTGCAAGAAATAAACGCTGCAGAGAGGAACCTTAGGGAGGCTGAGCGGGCCCACTCCACTAGCTCTGAGGCGCGGGAAATGGTCCTGGAATTGAAAGAGGCTGTGGCGGTGGTTGTGGAACGCTTGAGGTGCTTTGACCACAGGGCTTATTTGGCCCGTGCACACGCTGAGAGGGATAAAGTGGGGACTTTATTGGCATGGTTGGCCAACCCCCTCCCTAAGTGCGCTCCAATTTTAGCGCTGACCTCCTCATCGGGGCGTCTAGAATACACCCAACTTCAGATAAATACCCGATTTCGTAACTATTACGCTGATTTATATGACAGCCACTTACAGGCCGGAGAAGCAGATATGCTAGCGTTCATGGAGGATTTGGAGCTGCCTACTATAGATGCGGAGCAGGCAGACTCCATCGGTCAAGATATCACGCTTGCTGAAATTCGTTGCGCTATCAAACAAATGGCACGCAACAAAACTCCAGGAATTGATGGACTACCCATTGAGTTCTACTCGGCTTATGTTGATATCCTGGCTCCTAGGCTGCTATCGGTTTTTGAAGAAGCCCAACAGCTGGGGGTACTGCCGTTCTCGACCAGGGAAGCCATCATCATTCCCCTGCTTAAACCGGGGAAAGCCCCTACGGAGAAATATTGTATTGCTCGGCGAGCGCTAGGGTGAGGGTGGGTACGATAGTCTCCTCCTCGTACCCGGTGGGGCGCGGCACCCGGCAGGGGTGCCCGCTTTCCCCATTGTTATTCGCACTTGCCATAGAACCACTGGCAATACGCGCCAGGCTGGGAAGAGCGTTTCGGGGCCTGCAGCTCTGCGGCCGGAAGCATTTTATTTCATTATATGCGGATGACCTCTTGCTGTTTTCGGAGGATGCTGGAGAGGCATTAGAGGGAGCGCGTGCTCTCCTTTGCAGATTTGGGGACATCTCTGTTTTTTTTAGTTTTTTTTTTAAACAATCTTTATTGCAGATTTTTATTAACTTTACATTTGGCCCAGCCCCCAACCCACCTCCCCCCAGGAGACCAAGTGGTAATTATACAATCAAACATAAGAGGATACAGATCACAACTCAGTAATTTTCTAAGGTAAGGAAATATGTACAAATATAGAAAAAAGAAAGGAAAAAAAAGAGGAGTACATAAACATGAAAGGAGAGAGGAAGAAGATCACATAGCATCTCATCATATTCCTGTTTCTAATATCTCCCATTATTCTCTCTAGTCATTCTCTTCAATCCAGTCAAGTAGGGGACCCCAGATCTTCATTCCTCTTCTACGAGTATTATACCCTTTGTTTCTATAAATGGCGACTTCAAGACTACATGTTGCCAGCAGTCTGGCCCTCCATTGTATATATGACGGAAGTATTGGATCAAGCCAGGCTGATGCTACACACAAACGAAGCACCCCCATCGCGACAAAAATTAACCCCTGTAAATGTTTTGGCCTTTCGTTGTTTGATACCCCCAACATGATTTCTGATGTTGTGATGTTTACCTCAAAATGCGCTATCTCTGTGAGAAAGCTTGATATTTCAGTGATTAGATTAGTTAGCGAGTCACAAGAGGCAAACATATGAATGATATCTGCCGCGGGGAGTGAGCAGCGTGGACAGGTTGTGCCTTTCCCAGTTCCCCACTTAGCTAATTTAGATGGGGTATAATACAATGAAAAATAGGTCTTATAATATTGTGCTTGAAGCCTTATGGACACAAGGTAAGAAAGTGACATTTCATATGAATATGCCAAACTTTGGTTAGATAATCCAAGTTTGGTCTGCCATGCCATTATATGTTTATTCATATCATCTGGTAACAATACATTCATAGCCCCATAAATCTCACCAATTTTTAAGGGTATTTCCCTATGTAAGTTTCTTATAAAAGAACACGGTTGAAATTTGATCCGGCCACCCCCTTTCTTCAGAAGAAAATCTCTCACTTGGAGATATTTAAAAACATCCCTATTAGGAATATTGAATTCTAACTTTAATTCGGCAAATGATTTAAATCCGTTAGACGCAAAAAAACAACCAAGTTGGGTGATCCCCAGATCATTCCATTTCTTTATATAATTGTCGTGGAAAATCTCAGGAAGATCTGAGTTCTGATTCACGGGAGTGTAATAGGAATAGCGACCTAGTCCTAATAGCTTCTTAACATTCCCCCAGACTTTGATAACATTATTATTAGTCTTAAATTTGACTTTTTTAAAATACCCGTCATTAACATGTCGCCATAAACATACAGCGGCCCCTTCTCCCAGAATAAGTTCTTGTGGTGTTGATATATTACCGCTTCCTCGGTTGCCAGTTATAAGACTCAAGCTATACCTTAATACTGTGGCCCAGTAGTATAACTTGAAGTTGGGAAGAGCCCAGCCTCCACGTTCTCTTGTGTTAGTGAGCCACCGCAATGCCCTGCGCGGTCGATTATATTCCCAGACAAATCTAGAAAACAATGTATCTATATTTTTAAACACCAGTGGGGAAAATTCTAAACAAATAGCCTGAAAAAAATACAGAAACTTAGGTAAAAACAGCATCTTGACTACGTTAGTTCGACCACCAATAGTTAGATGGAGATTATTCAGTCTGGTCAGCGCTTTCTTGGTCTGTTGTATAAGTGGTTCTATATTGATGCTGACAATGAACTCTATAGCAGCACAGATACTGACCCCCAGATATGTTGCCTTTTCAGTTACTCTAGAATCATTCATCATGATCTTACTATTCAACACGATCTGTGTCTTATTAGCATTCAGTTTGTACCCAGAGGCTTCACCAAAGAGTAGTGCTTCTGTTTCTATCACACTTATGGCATTTATAGGGTCCCCTGTAACAATGGCGATGTCATCAGCATATCCTAAGCATTTTGTACCCATATCATGTACTAGGATGGGAGGAATAAGTGCATTATTTTCCAATCTCCGGATAAATGTATCTATATAAATAGCAAATAAAAGGGGTAAGCAAGGGCATCCTTGTCTAGTCCCCCTAGTAATAATGAAATTTTCTGACAGAGTCCCGTTGATCAAGACGCTGGCTCTGGGGTTTACATACAGCTGTTTAATAGCAATTATGAATTTTTCACCAATACCGCAGTTTGCCATTGCCGCCCACAGGAACTTCCAGGAGACCCTATATAACGCCTTCTCCGCATCTAGCAAGATGAGCTCCATAGGGTCTCCTGTAGTTCCCGTGTAGTCAAAGAGAGAAATAACTCTTTGTACATGGTCAATAGTAGACCTTCCTGGCACAAACCCGTGTTGCCTCTCAGAGACTATTTTATGAATCAAAGGTGCCAGCCGTGATGCTAATATTTTAGAATAAATTTTGGAATCCCCGTTTATCAAGGTAATTGGTCGATAAGATCCCATTTCCTGTCGGTTTTTATTTTTTTTCGGAAAAACTACTATTTTGGCTAATGACCATGACCTCGGTGGGTTCCCCCCTTGCCCGATGGATTTAAAGAGTTCTGATACAATCCCCCTGATTTGTGGCGCAAATTTGACATAAAACTCTGTGGGTATTCCGTCCAGGCCCGTTGCCTTACCATTAGGCATAGAATTCATTGATAGTAGAATTTCTTCCCACTGTATGGGACCATCTAGTATATCTCGATCATCTGTATCCAACTGATCTTTAATAATTAGGCCCAAATATAAATCGGGTTTGCGACCCACATTATCAGTTTCATGATACAAATTCTGATAGAACTTCTGAAAAGCTGTTCTAATATCAGAAGGTTCTACTCTCAGGCCAGCTACTGGATCGTTGATTTCTTTTATTAAAGTGCTTGACGATTCTTCCCTGGTTCGGACAGCTAATTGGTGTCCTACCCTTTCGCTTAGCTCGTACGTTTTCTCTTTTTGAGATTTTGCCTTAGCAATCGCCTTTTCGATTAAAATTTCTGAGATATAGTTCTTTGCGATTGCTACCCTGCTTACAGCGGAATCTACTTCCCTGCCTTCATGTACTGCTTTAATCAGATCTTCCTCAGCATTACATAGATTCTGTTCAAGAGCTATCATTTTTAACCTCCTTTCTTTATTAAGCTGAAGAGAAAAGCGCATGGTTTCGCCACTAATACAGGCTTTCAGAGTATCCCATACTACATCCACTGTTGCAGACCCTATATTTTCAGACAGGAAAACCGGGATCCATTTTCTCATATGTTGACAATATCCTTCGTTATACAAAAGTGCCTTTTCAAACGTCCATGTGTTTTGTGAAGGTTTATCTATGTCATACGTAAGGCTTAGTACTAGTGGGTTATGATCCGAAAGGATTCTTTGCAGTTTTTCTATTTGGCATCCTGATTTCAATGCGTTAGACATAAGCATATAATCTAACCTTACGTGTTTTGAATGCGGGTGAGAAAAATAGGTGTACCCGGGATCCCCTGGATGTTTTGCTATCCATCCGTCGACTAAACCGTGTAACCCACACATATCTTTTAATGCTTGAAAATCTTTATGCTTCCTCCCACAAAATTTAAACCCTGGCCCCATAGACCAATCGCTAGGTAAGTGGATATTTAGATCCCCACACACAATCAACGGGAGGGGCCAATGCACAAGTTCATCCGAGACACTGATCAGCACGTCCGGATCGTTACTAATGTTTCCATAAATGGTGCAGAGTGTTAATTTATTCTTTCCGTTATTATATCCACACTCTGCTATAACATATCGTCCCGATTTATCCGCAACTGATCTTGAAAACTGCAGCCCTGCCCCTTTTGCTAAGATCGCCACCCCCTTAGTGCGTGATCCTTGTGTGGTGGCGGAGATGAGTCGATATCCAAGTGTTTGAAGTAGATGCTTTTGTGCCCCTTCGATATGTGTTTCTTGCAAACAAGTAATATTTGCAGATGAGAGCTTGAGTCCCTCTGCCACTTTCTGTCTTTTCTTTACATCGTTGAGGCCACATATATTCATTGAAAGTATTTTTAGTTTAGCCATACCAGTTGTTTATTATTACACAATGATTGTTTTCTAAATTGCGTTCTATATGGGAGCTTGCCCCCAATAATTTCTTTCCTTATGTTTTTCTGCGTGTATCTCATACCCCCGCTGAACCCCTTTGGACCTGGTCTCTCCCCCCCACCCCCTTACCTCCCTTTGAGGCATCCTTGATCCAGTAGGATCCAGGTGTGGGCGTCCGTTTGGTCAGGGCGCCTTCGTGCACTCCCCCCCCTGCCCCGCATGGGAGTTATAGTTATTTAGAGAAAAAAGTCTATGAAAGCGAGAGCTTTACTCCAATTGTTAATAGTCCAAAATAAAACCTTATTTAGTTAGTGATTAATATTGTTCTCCTCACATTAATCACGACAACATACTTTATATAGTACTTATGGTCCGTTCTGCATCATACTGGGAAGAAGAAAAAAAAAATGTCTTGAACATTATTGATGTTACTTTTTTGCGATCTTTGAGATTTCTTTAAGGTAATTTTCAGCCTGTATTTCGCTGGTGAAGCTGCGGGTTGATCCCCTGAAAATTATTTTCAGTCGGGCAGGGTTCTGTAAAAATACTTTTGCACCTATCTGCTCAAAGGGAGTAAATAGCTGCCTCAGCCTCCACCTCCTCTCAACAGTTGCATGTGCGAAGTCAGGTCTTACAAAAAATACAGTACCATTGAATTCTCTCTTGCTTGTAGGACAAGCTATGTCATAGATAGTGTCTCGGAGTAGAAAATTTCCAAAAAACACCAACATTGCCCTTGGATATTTAGATTGGTTCTGCGATTGCTTAGGTTGGGTAAGGGGGAAGCGATGGGCTTGTTGAACCTCTCTCTCCAATTCCCAGTTTTGTAGTTCAGGGAGAGCTGGTTTGAGAAGTTTAATTACATACCCCCTTGGATCATTGCCTTCGACACCTTCCGGAAGGCCCAGGAAGCGCAGGTTGTTTCTCCTCGATCTATTCTCCTGGTCCTCAATCTTTACCAACAGGTCCTGTATGATTCCTTCTTGTGTTTTTTCCTGTTTTTGAAGATAAGTAACATCCTTCTCAAGATGGTCAGTTCGTGTTTCAACTGACACCATCCTTTCTGATATCGCTAGACAGGTGCTTCCCACTTTGGTAACTGCACCTTGCAGCTTTTGAATGGCTATTTGATGCTTTTGAGTGTCTGTTTTAACATCTTTATGAAGTTTCTTTATGGAGCTTACTATATCTTTCAGAGATGGCTCGGTTGCTTCATCTATTCCCTTGTATTGAGAGATATCCCCAGTTGAATCCTCTCCACTTTCTTGAGCCAGTGTTATTTCCTTTAATTTTTTAGGTTTAAAGTTTTTTCGTGTATTGATTGGCGCGGGGTTACTTCCCTGATCAGTAGTATCTTCATAGGCCGATTTGTTTAATTTTTTATTCCTTATTCTTCTTTTCTCAAGTTTTTTCCTTGGTGTAGTTCCTTGTCCAGGATCGCTATTTTTCCTAGTATCCGAATAGCCGGATATTTCCGGGGTTGATACATCCTGGTCTTGGTCTTGGTCTTGGATTTGGCCTTGGCCTTGGTCTTGGCCTAGATTAACATCGCTTGACTCACTGGAAATCGAAATACCGGTTTCGTAAATGTCTGCATCAGATTCATCAGATTCATCTGAATGTGAATTGTTTTCCCGGGAGTGTAATTTGTCCAAGGAAGGGTTCTGGGTTGGAAGAGCGTTAATCCCTGGAACACATTTTGGGCTTGCTCTACTTGCCCCGCACTGGGTCGTTGGGTCCTGACCTGTTGGCTCATAACTCAACCCTTTATTCGCCCCCATTTTGGATAATGGACTAAAGATATTTAAAATACTAGGCTGCGATGTAGTTGATTGCGCTGTCAATTTTGCGTTTGCTTTCAGATCCTTGATGGTTTGTAGCCGCTTTGCTTTTTTGACCATTAGTTCCATCTCTTCGGTATCTTCAAAGTCTTTCTCTTTCTCTTTTTCCTTATATCTCCCCTTGATCTTTTCTTTCTTTTTCTCCAATTCTATATCGCTAGCTTTAGCAACATTTTTAGACGCATTTTTATCACTCTTCTTGTCCTTCTTAGGCTTTTCATAGTCCCATTGTTGCTCACAGCTGGTCATATTTTTGGATTTACCTCTGTCTTTATCCTTATCTTTCTCTTTCTCTTGGCCTTTTTTGTTGCCTCTCTCCTTCTCCTTCTCTTTGTCCTTGTCTCTATCTTTCGCTTTGTCCTTGTCTTTATCTTTTTCTTGCTCATTTGCGTGTTCATGATCTTTATTTTTTAATTCCTTGGCTTTAGTCCATCTCGTCTCTGGTCGTCTCTGGGTTAGTTTTGGTAGTTTTGTCCTATGAACATTATCCACCTCAACCTCCACCTCCAGTTCATCTCGTACATCTCGTGTCATTTTATTAAGCCCAGCTTCTTCAATGTGTTGACACCCCCTTTCTTCCACGATGTCAGACTGAGGCATATGTTGAGGCATGTCTCGATCCGATACCAAGCTTTGATCGCATAGCTCCTTGAGGTCATATTGTCCTATCTCCCCCTCTCCAGTGCCCATGTCATTCATTTTTTCTCTTGCTTTTTGCTTAGCTTCTTGTTCAGTTGGTACCGTCTCATCCAACTTCGCTTTATATTCAAACGATACTGTCTGATCCTGCTGCAATGTTAAAGAATTCTGCCAAGCACTTGCCAGTCTCAATTGTTTTTTGATGCGATCAGAATGCTCAGTATAAAAAATGAATCACATGCGTGCAGGCTGGGATTTAACTGACATAGCTGACATAGCTGATAGCATTCAATAGTACCACATCCTGATTTGCATTTTCCTTTTTGTGCCTGCTGCCTATCAAATTGCAAACACTTAATGGGCGCCTTGGACCTGCCGGCCGAGCCCCGAATACACAGAATGCGGACCTCCCTTTCGCCCCCTAACAACCGCTTTGGTGAGGGAAAGTTCAAGGAAAAGTTCAAGCAGCGAAGATTACCCCTCGGAATTCTCCAACGAGGCCCTCTTTGCATTGTAGACTGTTGCCCTTTAAGAGTAAGGTCCCGTTTTTTTTTTTTGTCTTTAAATCCAGCTGCTATAGCTATGAGCAAGTGATTAGCAGCAGAGCAGATCAGATCGGAGCAGCGTGGAGCGGATGCAGAGCCAAGAGCCAAGACGAAAGAAGATGAAGCACTGGCTCCTGTTAACTCCACAGTCAACACAAGAGGTACATTTAAACGTCCCAGACAAGTCACTTTTAAAATGCTCTTAAAATGCTTGGGAGCTCTTAATCAAGTGCTGCGTATGATTGTCTTAATTCATACATCACCCCCAGCGGGAATACTGAGGCCTGTCAAGCCGCATCTTACCTCCACTGGACGTTGTTCGGCTGGAATAGGAGCATGACAGATGGAGGAGAGAGCAGAGGGCGGCAGGCTGGCAGACAGGAGCCGGCAGGAGGGTTGAGGGGTTGAAAGGTTATCGTCGCTGATTAACTGCTGTGAGCATAAGTATCCGCCTGTGTCTGCACATATCACCGTGTATCATGTAAGCCCACAATACTTTAATATCAGATGCGGGGAACCGTAGCTAGGCACAGGCACAGGTCACAAGCCGCTCATCATGCCGTGCATCATGCCGTATACAGGTTACAGCTCTCGTCATTATAATTTCTCCATCATGCAGGGCTTAGGAGCAGGAAAGCGCTCAGCCAGCGACCACACATCCCGACGCCATCTTGCCTCTCAAGACATCTCTGGTTTAAGAGTCAACTGGGCAAAGACTTGCATCTTCCCAGTGGTCCGAACATGCGATCCACCTGTGCCTATGCATGATATTGCGTGGGAGCCCAGTTGCCTCCCTTACTTAGGGACGCATATTTATCACGCCCAGGACGATTTGCTTGAGGGTAATATCGGCAGGGCAATGAGAGGACTTCAGGGTAGCAAGTTGTTTTGGGGAACATTGCCATTGTCGGTGGCGGGCCGGGTGGCTCTGTTGAAAATGGTGGCACTTCCCCGGCTACTTTATTTTTTCCGAACATTGCCAATACGGATACCTGTAGCACTTTTTAGGCGGCTTCTTCAATGGTGAGCAGCTTTGCCTGGGGGAAGAGGAGACGACGGGTGGCGCTTGACACACTAATGCACCAAAGAGCTGAGGGGGGACTTGCTGTCCCGGATTTTGAGTTATATTACCTGGCTGCACAGTTCCAGGGCCTTACCCAGGCAGTGGCGCAGGAATTCAGGGGGCCAGAGCGCGATTTCGAGCCGGATGTGCTGCGACATGTGCTGTCCTTTGTGATTTTACAACAAAGGCTGCATGCGGACTCCCTATCCATCGAAGAGAGCACTCTGCAGTATTGCTGGAAACGTTACCACAACAGGGTCAAGATGCAGCGACCCTATGCCCCAGAGATACCACTGGGCATGTGTACAGCCCTTCCGCATGGTGGAGATTGGCCGGCCCTTGCGGAATGGGAGACCTTAGGATTGCAAGTGGTGGGAGACTTGTATGGAGATGGTGTCCTATTACCCTATAGTGCGATCCAAGAGAGCTTCAGGCTCCCGCGAGGACACTACTTACTGCATACAGCTCTGGTTGCTGCCATCCAAAAATACTGGGGCACAGGCCTATTGGAGCCACCGGTGAGTGCGGCGTGCCAGTACGTAGTGATGGCGGCAGGCACTTATAAGGCTGTCACCTGCTTATATAGACAGATGCTTGGGGAGGGGATGTCACCACTGCAGAGGTTGCGCACCCAATGGGAGGCGGATATAGATAAAGAAATACCTGACTCGGCCTGGTCGCAAACAATTAGGAGGGCGTGGAAGAGTACTAGAAATGCCAGATTCCAATTGGTCCATTTTTTCATACTGCACAGGGCATATCTTACGCCGGCGAAGATCAACCAATATTTTCATGTAGACACAGCACAATGCCCCCGCTGTAAGTTGCAAGACGCGGACCTGTTACATCTGCTATTGGACTGTCCGCAACTGGGTACATACTGGGATGATATCATTACCTTACTTTGTAGTATAACAGAGCGACAGATTAGTTCAGACAAGGGAACCTGCTAGCTACATTGGTTTCCACATACCAGTAGGACTAAATTCACGAGTAGGTTCCTAGATTTGGGGTTAGTGCTTGCCAAAAGGGAAATTACGTCCCGCTGGAAAGCAGTAGAGGGGCCCAGCTTTCCCAGATGGAAGGCTGCGCTACTCACGTGGGCGGAGAGTGAGAGCATGGTTTTCTGCAGCAGGCTCAAAGGTCCCATAATGACAAGGCATTAGAAGCAGCACGAGCATAGGAGGCCCTGGCTGTAGAGCTGAGGGCCACAGATATGGATTTCGACTCGGAATCGAGTGCCCTTACCGGAGATGAGGACTCCTAAAGGGACTGGCCCAAGCGGAAAATGGGAAAGCATAGGTGAACTTTTATTTTTCCTTTCTTTTTTTTTTGTTCTTCCCCTTCCTGCAATAGTCATAATATTTAACATTGATATATATAAGGTATTATATCTAGATTCCAACGATATAATTTGCCATTTTGTTGAACTTTGTTATTATAATTGACACGCTGGTGAGAGGGTGGTGGGGCGGGAAGGTTGAGAGAGGGTAGCATAAGTAGACCTGGTAAATAAGGCAACATATGTAGACAGTTATGCATGATTATCCTGGTATTATTATGGAACAATTCGCTGATTACCAGGTTAATGACAACATGGTTTGTCTATCTAGTATTCTGCTCTGAATGTAGCATTACATAACACACGGTTCTCCAAGTGCCTTCGAATATTATGCTTATTGTAGATATGATTGGTCATTATGTATGTTGTTTGTATTTGGAAAACAATAAACAGAGTTAAAAAAAAATATATATATATATATATTAATTTTGCAATAAATGAAAAAGACTGAAAATTAACCAGACCAAGATGTTACAAAAATATGTATTTTTCACATTTGTAGCGGCGGGGTTTACATGCCTTTCTAAAACAGAGAGACACCTGCACTGATAATGTCTGTAATGTTCCATAGGCAAACTGCTTCCACTGCCAAGCAGTTTCCAAACACACTTGGGGTCAACTGGAGGCCACATAGGAACACCTTGGACTGATAAAGGTCTCTATCTCGTCTGCTCCCTATCACAAAACGTTGTAAATCGACTATTGTGCTTTTAAAAGTACGGAAAACTGCCTTGCCAAATAATGACAAGCTCGATGCATGTGAGAAAGCCAACTCTGCCATAAATGTAATTGTGTTCTAAGAAGGAGCCTTTGTGTTTTGAAAAGCTGATATACATTAGTATTTTGGCTTGTGCTAATAAAAGACAAAAATAACAGATTACGGCATATAACATGTATTACTTAGTAACATGGATATGTGTAAAGAGAAGTAGTAGACGTATAAGTTTAATGTATGATTAACTAAAATCTTTACAATGTTCGAATCATCAAACTGAATATATTTGATCACAGTTAGACGAATACTTTTAATAAGTTAAAAGCAACCATATATTCCTAGAAAGGCCTAAAAAAGTAGCAGCAGCGTATCAAATTAAGGTAATAGGCTTGAATGTTGCAAGATCTTCACAGTGTTTGAGTCGTAAAAGCGAAGACATGGATCTCCAGTGGATGAGAACTATAAAGTATGATAAAAGCAAGAAAGACCTAGAAATAGTAGCAGCAGCAAGACACTTGCATACGTGGCAAAAAAGTGCTAGTTATTAATAAAATGCTAGGCTTAAGTAATGCAAAGTGCTACTGATAAACAAAGTGCTGGTGACAAATGGTAAAATACAGAAAGAGAGGTATTTAGACAAAATATTACAACCCAAATATCATCATACCAAAATATTGTCAAACCAAAATATCGTGATATAGAAATAATTGTCTGCAAGATTATCGTTGCCAAGAATATCCATTTTAAGGTAGGTCATATCTATCTTTACAATATCGAAATCATTAATATCGTTTACAAAAATATATTTGTTTATAATATAATTTTGTTACTTATTGTTATATATTTTAGGTTATATTTTAAATGAATATGAAATAAATGATTTGTATGATTATTGTTTATGTTTTTTAATATAGTTGTTCCATTTTTAGTAGGTATTTTATTTAACGTACGGCTATATGGTGGGAAGAAAATTAATTTTAATTCATTATTATTTATTTTTAAATTAATGTTAAGTAAGTCATAATTAATTATGCTAATTGTGTTATTAATCTTTTTAAATGTTAAGTTTTAGGTGAGGGTTGTAGGTTTTGTAGGGGTATAGGGGTTGCACTGACTGGAGTCAGAATAGTACATTTTACCCCTCTGCAATCCAACACTTTCCCTACTGTTGCATACACTGGTGTGGGAATAATCAGTTTTACTCCTCCGCAATCCAACACTTTCCCTACTGTTGCACTGACTAGAGTAGCAATAGTAATTTTTACCCCTCCAGAATCCAACTCTTTCCCTACTGTTGCATACATTGGAGTGGGAATAATAAATGTTACCCCTCCACAATCCAACAGTTTACCTACTGATACACTGACTGCAATGGAAATAGTAAATTCTACCCATCCGCAATCCAACACTTTCCCGACTGTTGCACCGACTGCAGTAGGAATAGTATATTTTACCCTTCCACAATCTAACACTTTCCCTACTCTTTCACTGGCTGGAGTGGGTATAGTAAATGTTACCCCTCTGCAATCTAACAATTTCCCTACAGTTGCACTGACTGGAGTGGGAATAGTAAATATTACCCCTTCGCGATCCAACACTTTCCCTATAGTTGCATAGACTAGAGTAGGAATAATAAATGTTACCCTTTCGCAATCCAACACTTTCCCTACTGATGCATAGACTACAGTAGGATTAATAAATGTTACCCCTTCACAAGCTAACACTTCCCCTACTCTTGCACTGGCTGGAGTGGGTATGGTAAAGTTTACCCCTCCGCAGTCCAACACTTTTCCTACTGTTGCAGTGATTGGAGTGGGATTAGTAAATGTTACCCCTCTGCAATCAAGCAGTTTACCTGCTGTTGCACTAACTGGAATGGGAACAGTAAATTGTACTCCTCTGCAATCCAACACTTTCACTACTGTTTCACTGACTGGAGTGGCAATAGTAAATGTTACCCCTCCAGAATCCAACACTTTCCCTACTGTTGCATATATTGGAGTAGGAATAATAAATGTTACCCCTCCACAATTTAACACTTTCCTTACTGTTGCACTGACTGTAGAGGTTATTGTAAATTTTACACGTCCGCAATCCAACACTTTTCCTACTGTTGCACTGACTGCACAGGGAATAGTACATTTTACCCCTCCGTAATCCAACACTTTCCCTACTCTTGCACTGGATAAAGTGGGAATAGTAAATTTTACCCCTTCGCAATCCAACACTTTCCCTACTGTTGTACTGACTGGAGTGGGAATAGAAAATATGACCCCGCCACAATTAAACATTTTCCCTCCTGTTGCACTGCGTGGAGAGGGAGTAGTACATTTTACCCCAAACAATTTTCCTACTGTTGTACAACTTATAGTGGGAATAGTATATGTACTATTTATAGAATTGTATAGCTTAGTTTAGTTTATTTAAAATGTAATTATTATGTTATTATGTAATTAAAGATATATTTATAATTAATAATATTTCTAATATTTATTATTAATAATAGTATTTTGTTTAGTAAATGTATAGATTTTTATGTTGTTTACTTTTTTAATTGTAATTAAATTGGTATGTTTTTTAATGTTATCATGTTATTAGGTATATGTTTGTATCTCTCTATCTATACATGAATATACAACTATAGATAGATATATAGGTTTATTTAATAATTGACTAAATTTGAAATAATTAAAAAAATATATCAATTGAAAATATTAGTTTAATATTATTAATTATATATAAACTAAATATATATGTACATATTAATGTATGTGTGTTTTAATTTTTTGAGTAAGTATAATAGTTATATTTATTTCAAAATGTATGAAAAATATTTAGTTCAGATTATATTAGTGTTACTTTTTAATACATTTAGGCGTCGATTCCGATCCGATAAAATCACCGTCCGTACGATTCGTATCCGGAGCCGTTTCCGTACGACTCGTACACACACCATACGACTCGGCGAGTACGATCCAGACCTTGTGATCAGGACGCGATTCGTACGGGCCACGTCAGGTAAGGGCGATTTATATGGAAAAGCGCACATTCACATACACACCGTACGGCTCGTACACCCCATGATCGTAGGGGTACGGCTCGTACATCCCATGATTGTAGGGGTATGGCTCGTACACCTACAATCATGGGGTGTACGAGCCGTACCCCATGATTGTAGGTGTACGAGCCGTACCCCTACGATCATGGGGTGTACAAGCCGTACCCCTACGATCATTGGGTGTATGAGCCGTACCCCTACGATCATGGGGGGTACGCACCGTACCCGGGAGGGGCCGTTCCGTCCCTGTTTCGGGGCGAACTCTGCTTCTACGGGAGTTTTCAGCTCCCGTAGAAAAAGGGTCGTACGGAGCTTACCCAACACGAATCGTACTTGCTGGGTCGGAAAAAGCAGCTGCGAACCGTACAGACGTCGCGTACAGCGGGTTCCGAGGGTGAATCGTACGGGGATACGATTCGTACGGTCTCTGTACGATTCGTACGGAGTACGGCTCCTGGTACGAATCGTACTTCGTCGTACGTACGGGACGTTTACAGGTACGATTTGTATGGGGAAAAAACGCTCCGTACAACGATTCGGAGCGCTTTTTACCTGATCGGAATCGATCCCTTAATGTTTCATATTCATATATATTTTAAAACATTATATTTTTTACAAAGATATTAATGATAACGATATTATTAAATCAATATGTTTGACATTAACATTATAAATATAGGATGACAACGATATTTATGTGATGATATTTTGGTATGGCGATATTTCCAGGGGCAATGTTTTGTCAGTGAACCAAAAAAAGTTTCGACCAAGGTTGTGGATATTGTGGGGCCGTGTAGCAGCACGGTTGGCAAGTTAAGGGTAAGATGCATCCATTCTTAGACAATAAATCACGTGAAAATGCCTTTACCTTCTGCATGAATTTACATTTGTTCCACCTCATTCTTAGGGTCTGAAGCCCAAGCTGGGGTATCCCTTTCCCAGAAGGTCTGTCAGATCTCATTCGCCTCTATTATGCAAGCTAATGCAAGACTGATGTACTTGCCGAATTTGGCCAATTCAGTAGGCTCAGTGATGGTGAACACAACGCTCCTTGCCTCAAAACAGGTTCGAAATCCGTATGCTAGAAAGAGCAGTTTTAACAAGGCGCTCCGGACATGCAGACAGCCGGACAGCAGCATAGTGAATGATTGAAGGACTGGAAGTTATGGGTGCAAAGTCTACAATTGGCAGTCTTGGAGCGAGAGGACCATTTGGGGGGGTCTGTAATCCCATCAGTCTTACAAACATTATATGCTTAAGGCAGTTTTTCCAAAGTAGACAGTGGAGGTATGGCTGCAAAACACACAAGATGATGGACGGAATGTTGCACAATGGCTAAACATTCACCCCCAGTCACAGATCTGGGTTTAATCCATCGTTATTTTGCTCACCAAGCCACCCCAGTTCAGACATATGCAAATCAGTCTTGACCCTGGGCCTCATGGTAACAGTCCAGACCGAACTGCCAAGCCATGTCTTCCCTGGACCAGAATCAAGCATCCTAAGACCGGTTTCTGGCTATCAGCCGTCTTCAGCCAGGATAGCTTGATTCCAGTGGCTTAGTGAGCACAGGACCCACGTTTGGGCATACCCTTCCCCCATAGGATGAACAGCAAAACACACAAGATGATGGACGGAATGTTGCACAATGGCAAAACATTCACCCCCAGTCACAGATCTGGGTTTAATCCATTGTTATTTTGCTCACCAAGCCACCCCAGTTCAGACATGGACATATGAAAATTAGTCTTGACCCTGTGCCTCATGGGAACAGTCCAGACCGAACTGCCAAGCCATGTCTTCCCTGGACTGGAATCAAGCATCCTAAGACCGGTTTCTGGCTATCAGCCGTATTCAGCCAGGATAGCTTGACTCCAGTGGCTTAGTGAGCACGGGACCCACGTCTGGGCATACCCTTCCCCCATAGGGTGAACATCAAAACACACAAGATGATGGACGGAATGTTGCACAATGGCAAAACATTCACCCCCAGTCACAGATCTGGGTTTAATCCATCGTTATTTTGCTCACCAAGCCACCCCAGTTCAGACATGGCCATATGCAAATCAGTCTTGACCCTGTGTCTCATGGGAACAGTCCAGACCGAACTGCCAAGCCATGTCTTCCCTGGACCGGAATCAAGCATCCTAGGACTAAGCATGGGCGCATTTTGCAGATCCACGATTCGCGGATTCAGCGGATTCACGGATCGTGGATCCGCAAAATCCGCGGATTCAGCGGATTTGCGGATTTGGGGGCGGGGCTTCCTCGAGCGTGTGGGCGGGGCCAAACGGACGGGGCTTCCACGCGAGCGCACATGCCTCTTGTGTGTCTAAAAGGTCAGAGACCGATCAGAGCAGCAGATTAAGAGACAGAAGCCCCTGGTCACAGGAACAGCACGGGGGTTGCGCTCGTAAAAGTCAAAGATGCCCAGCCTCCCAACGCTCACGTTTTTTTTTGGGCTGCTGAATGAGTCACTGCATTTGCGCTTCAACTAGTTCCAGCGACCAAGTGTGTGTCACTATGCAATCGCGCCGAAGTGCGCAGGGGTCCCTTGAGTGAAATGTCCATCATAGTGGGTAAATGGCGGGAAGACGGTGCACACCTCGAGTGTGTGGGCGGGGCCAAACGGACGGGGCGTCCATGCGAGCATGCCTCTTGTGTGTATAAAAGGTCAGAGACCGATCAGAGCAGCAGATTAATTATTTAATTGTGCCAGGACCGTCGTGCCCGAATGAACCCTGCCCTTCATATTTATTCAAGACACCACTGTTGAAGTAATTTACGATGGCGCCGGCAAGCTGCCAGCGCCATCCTGCAAAAGTTACTTAATTAGCTTCAACAGGAAGCTCCAACTGCTAAAATAAAGCAGGCGCTCGAGCCCCTGCTGTATCTTATCTGTTAGAGCTTCCTGTTGAAGCTAATTAAGTAACTATTGCAGGATGGGCGCTGGCAGCTTGCCGGCGCCATCGTTAATTAGGCGCGCGCGCTTGAACTTTTGACCGCAAAATCCGCTCCGCTCGCGGATTGCGGATTTTCGGCAAATCCGCGAGAGTTCGCGGATCGCGGATTTGCCGAAAATCCGCAAAATCCGCGATCGGAGCGGATTTTGCGCTCATGCTTACCTAGGACCGGTTTCTGGCTATCAGACGTCTTCAGCCAGGATAGCTTGACTCCAGTGGCTTAGTGAGCACGGGACCCGGGAAACCTGCTCTCTCTTCCAAATAGGAAAGCAGATTGCTTTTCCACAGGGGAGCAGCATGTTAGCTGCTCCCCATGTGGAAAAGCAATGCCGGCTCCCACAGGACGTGGGGAGCTGGCGGGGACCGTGGGGGGATTGGGTACCCCCCACGGCCCCCAATGAAGAGGGCCAGCCCCTGGGAATGGGGTCCTCGGGGCTAGTAGTGGCCGGGAGAGGGCCAAGCAGCCCCCCTCCCAAAATAAATAAATAAATAAATAAAAGAAACGGCCCGGGGGATGGGGTCCTGGCCACAGGAGGGGGGCAAGGCAGCCCCCCTCCAAAATAACAATTTTTTAAAAAAGGGCCATCCCCGGGGGATGGGGTCCCCTGTGCAAATTATGGCATCATGAGGGTGGCCACGCGGCCCCCTTCCCAATTTTTCTTTTTTTTAATAAAAAATTGGGGTTTTAAGTTGGGGAATTAATTCCTCTTCAATCCAAGGGTCCCCTAGGGGCCAACTAGCCCACCAGGTACCTCCAGTAACACCACGGAGCTGTGTTGCAGAGTGTTGTAAAAAGGGGCGTGGCCTCTGAACACCTCTCTGCAACGCAGCTCCCAGGCGCATATTGGAGGTACCTGGTGGGCTAGTTGGCCGCCAGGGGACCTCAGGATTCAAGGGGACTTAATCCCGCAACTTAAAACGCGCCACAGGGCGTGTTTGCACACATGTCACCTCAGGCCCCGCCCCCTTCCCTCAGCATTGCACAAATATTCCTCTAAAATCAGCCGAACTACGAATTCTGATTTACTCACCTGTTATCAGGAGAGAACCCAGTGCGGCATCTTTTAGCCCAGCACTGACCCTGAAAAGTAATTCTAAGCGTACTTACCAGTAACTTGTATTTCCTTCCATAGGAATCCATTGTGTGGTTTTCAGTAGAAAAGTTCCTGTCGATTTTTGAAATGTACAAATATTCCTCTAAAATCAGCCGAACTACGAATTCCGATTTACTCACCTGTTATCAGGAGATAACCCAGTGATGCATCTTTTAGCCCAGCACTGACCTTTAAAACTAATTCTAAGTGTACTTACCAGTAACTTGTATTTCCTTGCATAGGAATCCATTGTGTGGTTTTCAGCAGAAAAGTTTCTAAGTGTAAATTTTTAAAAACGTACAAATATGCCTCTAAAATCAGCCAAACTACGAATTCCGATTTACTCACCTGTTATCAGGAGGAAACCCAGTGCTGCATCTTTTAGCCCAGTACTGACCCTGAAAAGTAATTCTAACCGTACTTACCAGTAACTTGTATTTCCTTCCATAGGCTAACATTAACTGGTTTCACTTGGAAATTCTTCTAAGTGTGGAGTTTTTGAACTTTAAAAAATTCCTATCAATTCAGCAGAACTACGAATTCGATTTACTCACCTGTTATCAGGAGTGGCCTCAGTGCTGCTTCTTTGAGCCCAGTACTGATCCTGAAAAGTAATTCTAACCCTACTTACCAGTAACTTGTATTTTCTTCCATAGGAATCCATTGTGTTGTTTTCACCAGAAAAGTTTCTGTGTCTATTTTCACAAACTAAAAATATTCCTTAAAAATTGCCTGTATGACTTAAACGCATTCTTTCGACTGTTTACAGGAGATGCACCCGTGCTGGATCCAGGATTCACCGTTGAGTACGAAAAAGTAACGTTAACACTATTTACCTGATAAGTGAATTTCCTCCCATAGGATAACATTGGTGATTCTATGTGAAAAAGTTTGTGTCAACTTTTAAAATACAATAACATTCCTTAAAAATCACTACTGTAACCAAAACGCTTTTACTCAACTGTTTACAGGAGATGTCCCAGGACTGAATCTAGGATCCAGACCTGTGGTTAGAAAAGTAATCCAAAAAGTAACTAATTGCATTTAACTAGAAATTCACATTGACCTTAATGTTGCATTGTGTCTGAAATTGTGTTGCGCATTACAACTGTAAATACTGTACTTAAATGTCTATTGCCTATTTGCAAATTATTTAAACTAAAGTAATTAATTCAGAGAAAGTATATTTTGTAATGTAATGACATTTTTTTAACATATTTTATTCATTTTAAGTGTCATGATACACATATCCAGCACATCATATGAATGTTCCTGCAATTACATCTCTAGTTGTACATTTGCAGTTATCATTGCACATTTTGTACACATTCTATAATCCACACAATGGTTCTTGACACTTGAAACACAACAACTAAAATAACCCCCCTCCCTCCACATGCACCCTTGTGGTCTTGTAAATAGCTTGTATAAAAAATACAACATATTCAAGCACAGTTTAGTCTAGCAGCAACCTCCTTGCAGAAGAGATATCCCTTATATGTATCAATATCATATCTTGGACACCCTGTACATATTCTCCTGTGTTTAATCGCAGGACCTAGTAGCATCCAGATACCTGCTATTTCTCCTTTTTTGTAATGTAATGTATAATATAATTATAATGTAATTTAAAAAATAAAATATCTAAAAATACATTGTTTAAAAAAAGTAGTAAATCAGAATAAAAAATAAATAAAAATAACAATTAATACATTTAAAAATTGTCATTTACAAAACCTTTGAAATTCACTGAAAAAACCATAGGTTTCAGATATGTTATAGTTAGGAATTAGCATTTAAAAAACCTTTGAAATTCACTGAAAAAACCATAGGTTTCACACACGTTGTAGTTAGGAATTACCATTTAAAAACCTTAGAAATTTAGTGAAAAAACCATAGGTTTCAGCGGTGTTATAGTTAGCAGGACATTTCATGCGTACAAAACCATTGAAATTCCTCCGTTATAGTTAGTTCTACTAACTATAACTCGGGCGCCCGCAATACACTGCTGATGATGTCACATATTACATCATTCATAACATGGTAAGTGACATCACTGATGACATCACTGATGATATCTCAAATGACATCACTGATGTCATCATCCACGTGACAATCTGATACAACTCATCATACACTAGTATAACCTTTCAACACTCATTCTGAAAGGTTTTACTCATGCTGATGATGTCACATATTACATCATTCATGACATGGCCAGTGACATCACTAATGACATCACTGATGACATCTCAAATGATATCACTGATGATATCACTGATGACATCATCCACGTTACAATCTGATGCAACTCATCATACACTATTATAACCTTTCAATACTCATTCTAAAATATGGAGTACCATATTTGGAACCATTGACACACCAATACAAGTTTCTAAAAACCCACTCAGAGATTCCTACATCTACACACATATCTAAACACTTACCTAAAGATTCAGTCATACATGCTAACAAAGATCAATAGCTACACACTTATACAAACACCACTTCATTTACTCATATAGATAGTAACATACTTAGTGTGTTATAAAATCACTATTAGAAGTATACAGTTTTCGATACAGTCACTCATACAATCACTGAGTGTTAAGTATACTCATTTATAAACAACAACTGTCACATACACTGCCTTTTATATTTCTACTATGTTAGACATGTATCTTTGAGAAATATATTTAGTCATCACTACACCCATAAAGAGATTTACTCACCCAAACAAGTGTTTCCACGTGCAGTCTTAAATCATATACCTACTAAATCAACTATTTATACATCTTTGGACAATCACACACTTCCTACCCAACCACACACATATTCACTATCCTATACAAATACTCACTTAATTAATTAATACTAATATACACTTTACATAGCTACTAACCAACTTATGTACTAGTTTACACAACAAGAGATACAGTGAAACATATATTCACACAGTTTAGTCACTATCCCATATATTTAGTGAGACACTTTAAATTAGTCACTCAGACAGTCAATGACAGTGCTACTAAATCCTCCATCCAGACACTGATACATCCAGTCAGTCTTCAATACAGATTGCTATATATATAATATATATTTAAATATCGAACCAAACCACAGTCACTGGATGATGTCATCAGTGATGTCATTTGAGATGTCATCAGTAATGTGACATCATCAGCAGTGAATTGCGGGTGCGTGAGTTATAGTTAGTAGAACTAACTATAACGGAGGAATTTCAATGGTTTTGTATGCATGAAATGTCCTGCTAACTATAACAACCCTGAAACCTATGGTTTTTTCAGTGAATTTCTAAGGTTTTTTAAATGGTAATTCCTAACTATAACTTGTGCGAAACCTATGTTTTTGTCAGAAGTGTTTCTTCTACAGGTATTGCAGGCTCTGTCGGCACACGTCTGTGTGCTGCTGCACAAGAAGTTACTATGGTCGAGGATCTCTGTCATGTCTGATGCGCTCCCCCTACCTCCTATCCTCCCTCATACTTACTCGATGAGTGCACATTGACTGCACGTGACCTGGCATACTACGTGCGGTCCTGCACATTTATTGTCAATGATGTATAGGAAGAGACTGGGTATGCTTGTGGCAGGGGGATACAGTGGATTATGGTAGCCTGTGTGTGCTAGTATGAATGAATGAATAAATCTTTATTCGGTTTTTTTAAAATTTGAAAAACCATAAAAGCATTATCAGAAAATAAAAACCAGATAATTCATTTTTAAAAATTATTACAGATCAGTATAAAACACAATGTTAGGAAAGAAAGACTGAGAACCCTGATACTAGTGTCTAATACATAGTAAGACTGAATCTATCTGAGACAATACATTTAAGGAATTATCACAGATTCATTCGGTGTCTATAAATACATTTAAAAAATGTAACTATGTATTTAGCAATCAATTCCGTCTCTAGAAATTGAAGGCGTAGAAATGCTGGTCGACATCTTCTAATACCCAGCACTTTTAACAAAGGTAGCAACCAGATCTTTCGGTGCCGGACATAGAATTTGCAGAACAAAAAAGTGTGGATGGTTGACTGTACAGAAGTCTCATCGCAAGGGCAAGGCGGTAAGGGTAAATCCCAACTATTTCTCTCTGGAAAAGTAACCAAACGATGGAAAATATTTAGCCTGAACCTCGTCAGGAGCAATCTCTCGAACTTAGAGAGGTTAAAGGCCAAATATGGCTGGATTAAGAGAGTGGTCTGAACCGCCATCGCATGTTGGACCGAAACCTTGGATACTTCCTTCGCAATTCGTAATTCTTCTAGATGACTAAGGGCCATTGTTTTCAAGGTCTGCCGTGATATTGCCCCAACCGTTTTTGGAGCGGAGTAATAGCTCCCTAGTCCTAGATCATTAAAAAACCGCTGTATATAAGATAACCATCTGATTTTGTAAAAATGATCTAATAACATACAATCTGCAATTATTTTCTGGGAGAATTCATTTTTTTCCGAGCTCCAGATTCGGTGCCAGAGCAGAATTGGTTCAATTTTGGCCAAATCTACTAGATGGGGGAGCCCCAATTCCATGTGACATCCAAATGTAGACACACTTTTAGGTACCGCTAACAGAAAATTTAAAAAGGTGTTCTCGGCCACTTGCAGGTTACTAGTGTTCGCATACCCCCACAAGCCAGTCCCATAAAGGGCGACTGACTGGCATTTAGCTCTATATATCCTTAACAATTCTACAGGAGGCCCCTTACCCAGTTTCTTGAGAAAGATTTATGAGTGCAGAAATTGCTCTCATAAGATGGTGTCTTCTTGCCTTAATCGCGGGCTTCCAATTTAGTTTTCGATCAATGATAATGCCCAAATATGGGTATTGGCCTGTAGTTTCAAGTTTCTCTTTGTTAAGGTATATATCCTTTACCGCTTTTTTCCCTGAGCCTGCTGTCATCACATACGTTTTTTTAATATTTATATGTAACTCTAGACTTCCCATGAACTCTGAGTATCTATCCAAAGCCTTCTGGAGTTCGCGGGGGTACGAGCCAATATCACGGCGTTGTCCGCGTAGAGCAGAACGGGGATCGAGCGGTGATTTACTTGTGGAAGATCCTGCCCCCCCCTTAGCATGGCTGCCTCCAGGCCATTTGTATAAAGTGAAAACAAAAAGGGGGCCAGGACATAACCTTGCCGGACCCCCCCGCTCCACCTCAAAGGACGCCGGCAATTCGCCTTTCACCCCAAACCGCACCCTTGCAGAGGCGTTAGAGTATAGTTCTCTTAAGAAGTCCACCAGAGGTGAATCAACCCCCATTGTTAATAGGACCGACCATAGTTTTGCGTGGGAGACGCAGTCAAATGCCGCGGACAGATTGACATAGACCATGTATAATCTGCCCGGCTTAGCACAAACGTATTTCCCCAGTAACATGGATAGATTCAGAGCTTGTTCAGTTGTACCAAAACCTTACCGAAAACCAAATTGCAGGTCCGAAAGGACCCTGCCATCGTCCGCCCACTGCTGAAGACGCTCAAGGACAACTCTTCCAACCACTTTACCAAGCGAATCCAGCAGCGAGATCGGGCGGTAGCAGGAAACCTCTTGTCGATGTCCTTTTTTAAATATAGGGACCATGATAGATCTGTTCCAGGAATCCAGTAGTCCCACCTCCGTCACTGCATTAAATAACCTTGTCAAGATTGGGGCCCATAGATCCAGGTTGTGTTTAAATAGATCTATAGGAACCCCATCTGGGCCCGGGGCCTTACCATTCTTACTTGCTGTGAGGGCATGATAGACCTCATCCAAGGTGAATTGTAGAGCGATGGGGTAAGACACTGCAGGAAGGGTGTTGGTAGTAACTGAATCAACACCCATTGACACTGGGCTTTTCTGAAATATCTTTGCAAAGTGAGCCACCCACACAGATTCCTCGATAGCTACGTCAATGGTCGGGCAATTTTTCATGTCCACCAAGAAGGGGGATTTAATCACTGACCAAAAAGCAGCGCTGTTTTTTTCCATGCAGCTGCTATGTAATTGGTCCCATAAGGCCTGTTTTAGCTCTATCTTTCTCTCATTTAGAGCGATCTTATAATCCTTTCTTAAGGTTGCTATTTCCTGTGGGATTCTTTCCATTTTTTGCAAAGCTTTTTTTAATTTAGTATGTGCGGCCGTACATCTGTGGTTAAACCACCCTATTTTCTTGGGGCGACTATTTTTTAACTTAACCATCAATGAATCTTTTATTGTACTTAGTATTTCACCAAAATGGTTTAAAATATCCTCATTTACTACTCTGTGATCTAAGCACTTAATAATTGCAGGGTAGGCTGCTTTTATAACTTTGCCTGTTATCTCCAATGGATCTACCTTGTTCCATTTTAAAGAAAAACGGTTATCTTATCTAGATGCAAGGCATTCTGACTTAACAAACTAGGTATACTTTGAGTTGTATGATGGTTAATTAAACGGAGTTCTAAACTGAGGGCTCAGTGATCACTGAGAGTATTAATTAGTGGGGCGAAGCTTTTCACACGACTGGCCAAAATGTTTGACATTAAAATATAGTCAATTATTGTCCCTCGCCCCCTCGCCAAAAAGGTCGGATCTAAATGTCCAAAGACATCATCCATTTTGTTGGCAATAACAAGACCCAAATCTGAAAGAGTTTCATTTAAGTACTTTCCTATGGTAGAATGATTAAAATGGACGACAGGGTCTTAATTTTCGTCCACTAACCCACAGAGATTACTATTACTAAGTAAACAAGGATGTTGATTAAAATTGCCCCCCAGGTAATATTAACACCTGCTCTAACTCCTAGATCGCGGGTTAAGGAGGATAGCCTTTCGCGCAAACCATACAATACCTTCAGCATCTCCCCGTCCGATAAGTTGTTATAAAAATTGAGCAAAAGGACATTGTCCTTATTATTAAAGGAGAGACTGAGGAGCTGATAGTTAGCATTCAACTTTAATACTGTTTTTTTCAGGCCCCCTAATGTGTTAGCAATAAAAATGGTCAAACCTCCCTTGGCCCTACCCGATGGAACAGCAAGTGCAGGGGAAAAGTAGGCTTTAAATCCTACCAAGTGAATTTTAGACCTGGACCAAGTCTCTTGAAGGCAAATCACATTGTATTTGTCAAGAAAATTCAGGGCACTCCCATCCCCCACCTTGGAGCGAAGGCCAGCTATGTTCCAAGAAAGGAATTTAATCGATGGTAAATCGTTATCAGTGGAACTGACTAATACGGAGGGAGGAACTACCTGCCCAGAGTAAACCTTAATTGATTCCGCCTTGTTGTTAGTACTGGTGAGAAGTGGGGCATGCCCTGCTAACAATGTGTCGTTATTACAGAGAACCCCACTACCTCTCCCAGTTCCTGAATCATAGGGCGCGGGCACTGGGCGGTCACTACCCGATAAATTAGATGGTGTACCTATCTTGGTAAATATTGGCAATTCAATAATTGTCGGCGAAGCATCAGTGGGTGCGTCCCCAGTTGCCTCAACTTCAAGTCAGTCGACTCCTTCCAGGCCAGAAAGCATTGAAAAATGATTAAAAGTGGGAACATTAAAGCCAAAACCTTCTATTGTAGGCCTATAAGAGGCCATGTGCCTTTGGTGATGTCTTGGCAGGTTAGGGAACAACGACTGGGGGTAGAAATAACTTAAATTATGGGTAGAAATGCCTTCGCTACCTCCAGTGTTAAACCAATCACCAATATGACTCACAGCTCTCTTGTCCTTGAAATTAATAATTACAACGTCCCCCCCTCTATCCTTAGGCCGGTTCCCCACCCAACCCAACCGCCTTACACTCAGGATTACTCCATTGATGTGCGCAGGCAAGGGCCTATTATTGCACAACCAAAATATTATTTTATTTTTCAGTGCTTGATTGTCCTCTTTCATTCCCTCTGGCAGTACTGGGACCCCTATTGGACCCCTGGGATCACTATGACAAAAGGTGGAGCCTCCGGGGGTAGATCTATTTTGTTATAATTTGGACTGCTCCTCTTATTGGGGGCCGCAGGGCCGTTTGCCAATGATTTGCGGGTTTCCTGAATTTTGGCCAACCCTTCAGTTCTTTCACCCTTATTTATATTGTTATTAGTGGGTTTAGCCCTCGGGTGAGCGACAGAAGTGTTCTGGGGTTCAGGCAAGGGTTGGACTATGATGTGGGATTTAGGTGATGGTCTCTCTCCAGGTACAGTAGCCTTCCTACAATCAGTGGGGCCTGGAGGGGCTACATTTTTAAGCAGGTCTGTGTGTCTTACCATTTCTTTTTCTATGGTTTCCAATTGCAAGCCTATTCTCTTAACCCTCTCTACAAGGGCCAAGATTAAAGCTTTAACCAATTTTTCCATGCTTAACAGTAAATCAGTTGGAAGTGTGGGCGGGGAGGCTGTTGATCTACGATCTTTTTAAAGGTGTTTACTTGTTGAGATGGTTGTACACTTGTAGCCCTCGTGTCACTCTTACTAGCCCTCCCACGTTTCCTATTTTTTGCCCTAGGACCTGTGTCTGTATTCTTTGTAGCTGCACTATGTCCTGATGATGGTATTTCAATTGGTAATACTGTTTCTGAAACAGACGAAATATCCACAGAGGTATCCAATGTTAGGTCTGTTCCGTTAGGAACACATGTGGGTAGTTCGATTTGGAACATCTGGTTTGGAGCGCCTGTCCCTTGTAGATATTGGGGAGGTGGTTGGCTATCATCTACACTTTGCCTTGGTGGGGTAACTGCTAGATTAATTTTGCCCAGAGAGGAGCGTTTTTTATTTATTAGCTCAACGGAAAGGCGTTTTTCCGTCAGGACTATTTCCTTCTCTAAAACGGAGGCAGCCCTGGTAATAAAGGCGTCTAGGGTTCCCCTAACCGAACCACCCACAAAAGAAGGTCTGCCCAAACTGCTACGCTGACTCCAACCCAACACTAAGAAACAATCAATAAATCACAAACCGAATACAAAAGCTTGTAATATGCAAGTTAAAAAAGCAAAAGAGTCCCAATGTCAATTATAAGGATAATAAGCACAAAGTTCCTTACGTCGCGGTGTATCCGGCAGCAGATGTTAGTAAGGTGGCCCAGCCCAGCCTTGGCCAGCCCCGGACGGCCACAGACGGCCCGCCCTTTGCCCGGGCTTCGCCCGGCGCACACCCATGCGCGTTCCGCGGGCGCGGGAGGGTGGATTCCTAAAATAGGGGCAGAGATGGAGGCGAGAAGAGGACCAGCTGCGGCCAATCCAGCGCCGCACAGCACGCTGGTCCTCGCAGTCCCGAACTCTGCAGTACAACCAATGTAGCCCAGAATCTGCAGTTCTCAGTCAAAGCCCCAAGTGTCAGCAGCCTCACCAGCAAATCCACGTTCCTTAGACCACAAGCGGCACCCGTGGAGCGGGGGCACCGGCAGGCTTTTCAACAGCGGGGAGATGGAGGCGGGAAGAGGACCAGCTGCGGCCAATCCAGCGCCGCACAGCACGCTGGTCCTCGCAGTCCCGAGCGCTGCAGTACAACCAATGTAGCCCAGAATCAGCAGTCCTCAGTCAAAGCCCCAAGTGTCAGCAGCCTCACCAGCAAAGCCACGTTCCTTAGACCACAAGCGGTAGTACTAATGGTGCCAGCTCCCCTGCTGGACTAATTAGAGGGGGTAGGGCCACCACCTTTGTTTTGGAGTCTAGCTCCATTTGAATACCATCTGCTAAAAGCTCTATAATTGGGTTGCCCCCCTTAGCTGGGGGCAAGATGAGTTGCGTTGGCAGTGCACTGTTGGAAGACGTGTTGGCAGAGGCTTAGTGGGCGATTGCAAATTTGAGATGGCTGCTGATTCTCGAACTGTGCTTTGGGCCTGGGGGGATTTCTTTTAAAAGAAGTACTCAATAGATTTTGCTACACTTTGTGTTTTTTTGGTATCTTTTTTGAGAGGACTTAGATAGATATGGCAGCAGTTGAACTGCTACATTGCTAGGTTGTTTGATGTTTATTATTATGATGGTAGGTTTCTGTGTTCTGCTAAAATACGTCCTTGACTTTGTTGCTGTAGCTTTTGATCAGTGTTCTGTTTGACTTGGGCAGACTTCTCGGGGGCCTTCATGGGAAAGCTGGTGCCACTGCAGCTAGGCATGCATTTGCCTGTGATATCCTCCTTTGGACTATTGCACTGGACAATTTCCACTCAAGTAGGAATGGGTTAGATCGCTTGCTGGATCTTTGGGTTTTCTCTGGATGAGTCGGGTACCTATGTCGGGCCGCTGCACTGCTGGAGACATCCCTTGGCATACGTCGGTGTCCATATGCTGCCTTTTGGCTTCTTTTTGTTTGTTGCCGGTTGCCAGAAACTGGTCAAAGGCAGTCTGGCTGCCAGTTTTTATATTATATTATTAATTATTTTATGACTATATATAACTAGTGTGCTGCTTTACAAAGGTTGGGCACTAGTTTATGTCCCAGTGGTTGGTTAGTCTGTCATTAGCCAAGAGTGCTACGTGGGTGTGCGGCTACCGGGTGTCAGGATTCCACTGCTCTTTGCACCAACAGTCACTTGTATGAGCATAGCTTCACTTTTCGCTTATGTCATGTGCCTTTACCTGGGGCCCTGTAACTGTGTACTTAATTACAATGTACAAATTGCAAAGCCTGCTAAAGTGGTGAAAATCTTCTGGGATTTCCACGATCAGTTAATGAAGGACAATGAGACCCACTGAAATAGTACCTCTGGGGTGCTGAGGGTGGTCCAGGGTACTCCAACAATACTGTTGCATACCAATGCCGTGAGAGGATTGTGAGTCCCTACTTTGTTGTTAGAGTTGCTGACTGGAGCTGCATGCGGTGTTTGCGATCCCTTGTGTTCTCTTGATGGAAACTTTGTGGCTGCTGTGGCTGTTCCTGTTGATTTTAGGTAAATGCTTGAGCATAAGGGCACGAGTGCGGGGACCTAGCACATCCACAAGCCGCACCTAGGCCTAGCCACGCCACCTCCACAGGAGCGGGTCCCCCACTTTACTGAGGCATCTAATGCCATGCCCTCGGTCTCCTTGCTATATCTCCGGGCCACACTGTGTTTGCAGGCCTATGCTGCTCTCACCTCTCACACTTTGTGCCTCCCATTGCCTCTGTTTTGCCTTTTTGCCTCCATTTTCACCGGTCGCCGGACCCTGGATGACTCGGAGGGCTACACTTGGTCGCGGGTTGGCTGTGGAATGAAGTGCAGGTATGACAAGCTTTTAATAGCGTTTGTAGGCCGGGCAATGCAGTTTGGTGCGGAGGTGAAAGCAGAGATGAAAGGGCGAGTCTGCCTCTGCCTTCTTCAGTGCTCAGCTCAGCACTTGGGGCCATATTACTAACAAAATGCGATAAATATCGCAAAACCCGCTTAGCGCATTTTCTGTTATCGCCGTCCATCGCTGGATCACATCACCCTCTTAGCGGCGAATTATCAACGCTTTGCTAAGAGGCGATGTGAAATCCAGTGATAGTGGTGATTAGAATGAGAAATCCTGCGATAAGGCGAGTGCGCTAATGAAAAGCTTGTTAATTTGCAAGCGTGGACTTAACATATCAATCCACCTCCCATTGTAAAGGTGGCTAAGTCATGTTTTTTTCATGTGTTAAATAGCTGCGATAAACAGTGCTCAGCGCAAATTTATTCATATCTTCGTGGATATGGGTCTGCATTGATAATAGTGCGAAGCTGTTCTAGAGACATATTTCATTAACTTTTAATGAGGAACGCCTACTTTGCATGCCATTAGCGATAAATATTGCTGGCATGCAAAGCGATGTCAAAACAGGCTACTATCGCAAGGCAACAAGCATTTGCGAGTCCTTTCTAATAGAGCGATATTAATTTCGCCGCTTTTTCGGCGAAATGGGCCGCAAAAGTTGCGAAAAGCTGCTTGATAATATGCCCCTAAGTTCCTTCCCTTTCCCCTCCTTGCCCAGGGGGGAGCAGGGGTGAAGGAGGCATGGGGAGGCGGGTAATAAAAGCCCATCGGATTGCCAGCCCACTCACCTTGTTTTCCTAAAGGGTTCTGAACAATAGGACTATTTGGGCAATAGGAGTGAGTAGGGCGACAGAGGCAGGAGCCTGGAGGGTCAAGAAGACAAGAGATCTAGGCCCCCACTGCACCCGCTCCTCCGTAGCTCTCCTCTGCTGACGAAGACCTTAGCCCGGGAACTCCCTTCTCTCAGTGTTCGCGCTCTCAGCGTGGCGTAGCACTTGAGTAGATTAGGGTATATCTTTTCATCACCACTACTACACATCACAATACACTGTGCAAAAGAGAATCTTGTTGATGAGCAATTATAATCATTACAATGATTATAATGAGTGTCCCAAAATTTGAAAAAACAAATTTAAAATCATCGATAATTATGACGTGTCAATAGATTACTAATGTGAACCTTCAATGCAAAAAATTATGGGCCCGATGTAGGTAATTTAATTTTACCACTTCTTAAATACCGAATCATACCGATTCGGTATTTCAGAAGTGGTATAATGGAGGGGGGGGATGTAGGTATTTCAGAATCGGTAAATACCGAATCGTTGAGATTCGGTATTTACCGATTCTGTAAATACCGATTCGGTAATGCCCATTGATTCCTATGGGCATTGAAGCCGATTCGGTAAATACCGATTGCAGCAAGGATGCAGGGGGTGTCACTTTGACACCCTCTAACACCCCAAATACAGGCATGTGTGCATGTACACCTGTATTCGGTATTTTATCACCCAATAGGATTGGGTGGTAAAATACCGAATTCTGAAGGCCTGTAGCAAAATAAACAGTGCTACCTACATCTGGAATTTACCAATTCGGTAAAATTACCGATTCGGTATTTTACAGAATCGGTAAATTTACCGATTCAGTAAATTTACTGATTGTGCAAAATATTGCCTCCTACATCTCAATCACCAAATACCGGTCGGTAACGGCCGAATTCGGCCGTTACCGACCGGTATTTGGCGACCTACATCGGGCCCCAAATTACTATTGACAATAACGTTCTGTAAATAGTTGTTTGTCTGTGACAGTAACAAAACATGTACACATTTTCACTTTTTTCTGAACTTTCAGTACTAATTATACATAGATTTACTCACTTTGCACCCTAACACTGAAAGGCTACAAATACTTATAGTTACTCTGTGTTTTATGTTTTCTGGGGAAAAAAAACTACAAAGATGGCATAGGAATTTCTTTGTAAAACTTGCTAGTCATGTAAATGGATTCGATCTACAATGAGTACGACTGACCATGCAGGAAACTGGAAACAAACCATTCATAGACAAAATGCAGTGGACAGCTTTCAGGGCTGGATGGGCAGAGGGCAGGACCCTTTTATTTATTTATTTATTTATTTAATGCTATTTTCTATAGCGAGAACATTACCCGACGGTGTCAGAGCGCTTTACGAAAGAACCAGTTGCAATACATAAGGACCTAGAATTACATGAGATACATAAAAGATACAAACAGGAAAAAAAATTGCGAATGTACAAGTTGTAAAGTCACTCAAGGAAGACATACAAATGGATAAACTCTAAGAATCACGTAGGAATGGTAGTGAGTACAAAGGTCTACTACATATACTAGTGGTTAGAGTTATCTCTATATACATATATATACAAATAGTAGATTTTCTCAGGATTCCATTTTACCAGCGATTCGGCTTGGATAAGTATATATCACATATTTACAGAGTGAAAAGAGAAATAAAAACAAAAAATAAAATAAAATAAAATTAAGATAAAAAGGGGTAGAGAGCAGGGGAGAAGAGTTGGAAGCTGAGGTTGGTGAGAGGAGAGAGGGGGACCTGAGGGAGAGAAAGAGATAAGGCAGTCCAGCGTAAGAGAAATGTCTGAAGGTCAGCAGGATGAAATCCAAGGGACCAAAGGAAAGGACAAGAATCAACAAAATGGCGGACCCGGGTCGAGGGCATCGATGGAAACCATCTTAACATGGTAAGATGCACCCAGGGCAAGAGCGACAACAGGAGAGGGTCCCAAAATGGCGGGGCACACTCGAGATCCAGTCCAAAAGTTGCGAGGGCCAAGTCCAAAGAAAACCAGGGAGCCGATCCAATGGAGGAAGAACAAGAGGGGAAAAGGAGCCAGACAGTCAAAAGGAGGAGCATCTTCAGTATGTGCACTCCTTTCACCACTGCTGCACACACATGATCCCTGGTCTAAATGCTCCCACGCTCCTGTATTGGGCAGCACAGTCCACCCGTGTCATTAGCTGGAGGGGTGTTAAAACAAATCCCCAGATATCCACCCAGCTTTCATGCTCGACAAAAAGCTGATGTCTATCTTGGCTCTCCCAGGGGGGCGTTAGCGGCTTCGTCATATGTAGGGGGTGAGCGATGTAATTAAAATCCTCTCCTGGTCGTGTAACCTGTACTGCCCGTCCGCTGTGGCCACAGGCCCCCATCCACACACTGCGGTCGGGCCACACAGGCGGATGGAGGCTGCAGATTCGGTGATCACAGGCTGCCCTAGCTGCGGGCGCCCGCAGGGGATGATGAAAGGGCAGCAGGGGGCTAGCTCCTGATGTAGCGGACCCCGCATTGTTACCTCATAACGTGGGTCTGTTTCACCGATGCCCCTCCCACTTCTACCACATCTATTATTTGCTGTGGACACATAATGCTCTTGGATACTTTGTCAAACGCTGAAGAGAGTCACGGGCACGCACTTGTGCTGTACAGTATTGGTGGGGTGGGAAAAAGGGAGATCATTAAAACATTTGCACGGTAAGGGTAAAACCAGTCCAGCCCTGGGTTTACTCATTCAATCCTCCCCTCTAGTAGTATGCCACTGTCCCTGAAGAGCATGCAGGACATGGGGTCTAACTGACAAAACGATGGTCACAAGATGTTCATTTTTAAGAACAGGAGTGATATTGTGTGAAATGGCCAAGGCTGGTGTGGCCAGGTTTACATTGAAAAGGACATCTATCCCAACGTTTTTTATTCAGCTTCAAATGCCAAAGACAGCAGTGAATGAATAAAAGGCAGGTGTGTACATGTAGTAGTTGTCAACATCTGGAGACCCAGGTGCACCACACAATCAGCCCCCCACCTTTTGTTTAATGTTTTTGTGAGGTGGGTAGTTGGAGTCGGTGGAGTGGATGGTAGTCCACCAAAAGTAATATTACCACTATTCAGATTAGGTACAGTAAAGGTTTCAGTAATTTAAACCTGAGCTCAACCTTTAGTAGCTATGGAACAGTGTAGACAAGCTTACCTTAAAGTATGTATGCATTTAGCAGTAACAAAACAAGTAAAAAGCCAAAAACAAGACTCAATAAAATCCCACTCCAATTAAAAAACATAGGGCCCGATTCGCTAAGGTAAACTGAGACGACTTCCGGTATTCACAAAGGGCATTTTTGAGTAGTAAAGTTAGACTTTTGTCTCAGTTAATCTTAAGTTTTGGTCTTAAGCTTAACTGAGACCAAAACTGAGACACAAGTCTAACTTTACTACTCGTAAATGCCCTTTATGAATACCAGAAGTGGAAAAGTTAGACTTTCATCTCAGTTTACCTTTGTGAATCGAGCCCTTAGAGAATCATTTATTGAAACAAGTTACACCAAAATAACAAAAATCCAATTAGCGGAACCGGAGATATGAATTTTCAGTTTTGAGCACAAATAGCACAAAAAGGAGTAAAGAACCCACCGTCATCTGGTTGTGCTTCAGCAGGCATTTAGCGCGATTTAAGGCCGACCACGAAGGATTGCAGGTTAGAACAAAAACCAAGTTTGGCCCGGTCAGAAGTTCTACCTTCTGACTTAGTCTTGGAAATGGAAGTCAAAAATCCTCAGCAGGGCAGGACCAGCACTTGGGCTGCGGCCAAAACTTGAAGTCAGATAGCACTTGGGTTAACCCCCGGTGAAGACAGTGACTTTTGGTGGGAAAGAGCTCTGAGCATGAGAAATTAAAAGTTTATGCCTAAGGAAGGTCCCTCACTAGCCAGATAATTTGGTGTCTTTGCCGGTGAAGAATTCTACATTCTAACTTTTTGGAGCTCGGACTACGTTTGGGCTTTATGGAGCTTGGATTACTCCAGCAGAGCAAACCTGCAGAATGTTGCTGAACAAGGCCTGATATGCTCTGCACGGCATCACACTGAAATGTATTTGCTGCTGTGGAAAAGCTCTGAGCAGGAGCAACCTAAATCTTTGGCCCAGCAACAATGCGCCTTCGTCAGATTGACTTGGCAGGTTTGTCCCAGTCCCGTGGAGCGAAAAAGGTTTTAAGTCCCTGGTTTGTCCAGGATGTTAGGCGGAATAAACATTGGCAAAGACAAGGGTCCCAGGACTTCAGAACCAGTACTTGGGGTCAAGAGTCACTCCAGCACAAGACACCGTCAGGGTTAAGTGCAGCTTGGATCTCTATGAACCAAGGCTTCTTGCAGCTTTTTGGAGTGCTGTAGCTTAACGGATGGTCCACCAACAGACCCTTAGAATCCATTTCTTTGTCCTGGGTCCATGTGGGAGCAGTTCTTCACTTTCTGGTCCCCTCATGGGTCTCGACTGCAGGCGCAGTCCTTCTTCTGTTTACCACAGGTCAAGTAGTGTTGTGAAGTGGGTACCCAGCAGTGCCACATTTATCCCCGGCTCTAACCTGAGGGGTGAGTCCTAGACCCTTCCAAACAAATAGGGAAAATGTTTCCATGGGCACCCCTGACCACTTTTGCAGCACTTTCCATGTGCCTTACTGCAAACAATCCAGCAGTGCCTATCCCTTCCTAAATCCAAGATGGCAGAACCTTTCTTCCTCTGTGCAAAGCAGGTTTGCCCAAATGAGATGTGTCGCTGGGATAAATAAGCAACCTCTTCTCTGTTGTCACTTCAAACTAGCTCTGGGGTCAACTCCTCTTCACTAAGATTGGAGCCTGTCTGACTGGGTGAACAAACATAGGCACTGCCCAAGTTTCAGCTAAAATTTGCCTGTTACACAGCATGTCTATGAATGTAATCAAGTTCATGGTCACAGCCTAGATGGTTTTCCTACCACAAGAACACAAAACTTGTCCACACCCAAGGCCTTTGTCTTAGCTCTGGGAGCAAGTTCACACCCCATCAAGGGGATTATTCAACTGCCAGGTGACAAATCGAGTTCATGTAAATGGGCCTGCAGAAGCTTTAGGCAGGGTAAAGATAACTTTCTAAAAGTTCCCTTTCCATCACATTTAATACAAATCTGAATTTACCAGCAAATTGGGGTTGTAATAAATATTTGAAAAAAGTCCGAAAAAAGACTCTTGTAGTTGCTTCTTGCCTGGAGCAAGCATTAATATATTTAATATTATTCCCCAATGCTTTCATATGGGGCATAGTCAAAATAGCTTCTGGGGCATTTTCACTGTAAGGACATGTTTAACATCTACATATCCTACTTTTAAATAACATGCACCCTGCCTTATGGCAAGTAAGGCCTAGTTAGGGGTGGCTTATTGATATTTTAAAAAGAGGGTTTAGGCCTGTCAAAATAAGTATTATTGACAGGTAGAATTTGCAGTTTTAAAACTGCACAGACAGGCTACTGTGGTAGGCTTGCAATCATGTTTAACTGTAACTGTAGTCAGTAGCACAATGGATGCTGCAGTCTACCATGACACTTCTTATAGTCCTTGAAACACTTTGGGGCATATTACCAAGCAATAGCGATAATTATCGCTATTGCTTGGTTAGAGACAAAAAATATCGCAGACCTGCGGCGATTTTTATCGCAAATAAACCTTGGTTTTACCAAGGTTTATCACAAATGCGATAAAAATCGGCCGCAATGCATGAATATCGCTGAAAAGTCAACGATATTCATGCATTACCGAGCTAATGCTCTTAGCCATGTTATCCACCTCCCATTGGATAACATGGCTAAGAACTGCTCAGGGCAGGTGTTAGCTTTTGGAGATATCTCCAAAAGTTGGTAATAGGAGATAGCGATGTTAGCGACTGTTTCCAGTCCCTAACATCTTGGCACACCCACTTTGCATGTCATTAGTGATAAATTTCTCTGACATGCAAAGTGGGGCCCAAGATGGTCGCTATCTCCTACTAGCTGGCGCTAACTGGTGTTAACGACAGATAGGTAATAGGGAGATAATTTTATCTCCCCTTTCTTGGCTTTTAAAGCCAAAAAAGCGGAGATAACTCCCTTGATAATATGCCCCTTTGTACCATACAGTAGGGGCTTATAGTTAAGCTAAATATGCCAATTAGGAGTATAGCCAATTTCAACATGCTTTGGGGCGATAGCACATGTACATAGAGTTCCAAAGCACAGAGTAAAAAAAACGACACCAGTCCAAGAAAAATGTCGGAAATCAGGCAAAAAGAGGCATCTTACCATAGTTTATTTTTAAATTTGACATTTTTCCTCAAATTTGGTTCCATATTCAACTTGGCACCTCATGCAACCTCCTTGTTCAACTATATGGATGGACAGCAACTGGTGACAGGCTACAAATAACCAAAACACACAAAAGTCAATCATAAAGTAGCACTGCCTGGCACTCTTTACAAGGCTTTCCACCATACAGAAAAAGGGGTTCAGAATATTCCCAAATGCTTCATCAAGATACTAATGGGGAGCCCTGAAGATGTAATCACTAATGGCTGGTTAGAGGACATTGGGAATATTGGAATGTTTATCTGTGGATATAGTGTGCTGATAAAAGCACAACTTCCTCCCCCCCCAGTGGGGGAGAACAATCAACATTTATGTGCAAGGGACATTTCGTCAGAATTTGGGACAGATTTACCAACACTGCGAAGTGTTGTTTTGGGGTATACTTTCCAGTGCAAATCTTAGTTAGCTTTGGAAAGTAGCCATGAAGTAAGGCAAAGTAGTGGTAAGCTCTATTTTGTGCCATTTTGTGTAAAGGGGTGTTCCATGGACAGTACATGGGAAATCCCATGCAACCTCAAATGGATTTTGATGCAAAGTCCCATCCACTAACATTTGTAGTCAGGGTTTTGTGCCATAGATCTATGCTTCCTCAATACATGCATAAGGTTTTTTTCTTTAAACATTTCAGACTTTGCATGTGTTTGCTATCTGTACGGCCTGCACGCAGTTCTATTAGAAAATGTTTGAAATATGTTTAAGCATACTTTTTTGTACTGAAAGGATACCTTTCCCGTACAAAACACTACGGTGCAACGGTGTGTGTGGCGCAAGGCAGCCTAATTGCATCAGCATTGAGGGAGAGAGCAAACGCGCGTCAACAAGCACTGAAGAGAGAGAGCAACAGTGCTATATGTCACCTAATGCAGCACTGCGACTTCATTACATTTGCTAAATCAGCTTTTAAGGTTAGCCCCTGGATACCTTTACGGGTGATTAGCCACGCTTTACAAATTCACATAACACTTTAACAGCTTGTGTCACCAGAAAAATAGACAGCAGCAAACGAAACCGAAATATAAACATATGCTAAGGCATTTGACACACACTTCAGAACGCTTATAGTACAGCCAGCGGGGCAAAATCGGAGCGTGCAAGTAAAGTAAGAACAACCAGAGAAGAAATTCACACTAGTGCAAAAAAGAACAAAAAAATGGCTAAATAACTTATAACGTTTTTTCGTATTAACGATTGTCATCCAATTTTATTATTGCAAGTGAATGCCTCTAACAGGCCCTCATATAAAATGAGTGTGGTCTAACACATAGAGGACCTGCAATGGAATCACTTGGGGAATAAACTACCACGCAGCACAAATGTGAGCATGAAAGAAGGTCACACTTTGGAGATGCAAATTGGAAATGAGGCATTATTGCAGTAGAGTTGTGCTAATCTTGTTAAGAGTATGAAAACTGTTAAATTGGAATTCAGTTTCGTGGATGGTTGGTTACTTTACCTCTGAATAAATTGAATACAATGACTCAGACGTGGGGGAAGGTAAAGATGAATGTGTCTATTGCAGTACTTTTCAACTGCCGCACAATACTTTCCATAGAACTTCTTAAATGTCATGGATTATTTGATAGGATCCGCTTGTAGATTTGCCAAGCATTGTTGCATATGCACGGATAATATTATGTTACCGCAGCAACATCGAATGGAATTCATTGTATATTATAAAGAAACAGTCTTAATCTAATGGGGAGATAGGAGCAGAAAGGATGCAGCACACTGGGTGGTAGCGTGAAATGGATGGAGGGAAAACAATGATAAAAGTGAGAAAATGTAAAAATGTATTTAACGCACGTTGAGTTGAATCAAGAAAAGGCTTACAGGGAAGTGCTATGTAGGCCCTGTTAATATTTTATCGTCCCTAAGCACTACATATGACAGTGTACAACATTAGATTTTCAGCCCTTCTATTTGCTGGTTCCGCTTATTTCTACGAGGGACATACATTTCTGTCCCCGTCTTAAGTGCTAAGGAGATGGTGACTAAACACATTTTTCATCACAGCTAAAATCATACCACGTTTTATTTAATTCCTGTATGTAAGACAACATAACACTATTTCCAGCATGTTGCAGTAAGTCTGGCCAGGACTAGGGAACCAAAAGGAGCCCTGGCCAACGGCTCTTACCAGCCCCCGCTCTCTACTTGCTCTATCTCTCCCTTCTCTGTCTCTTCCATTATTTTCTCTCTCTCCTTCTCCTCTCTGTTCTCATTAGCGACATCCCTCCCTCACTGTCTCTCTGGAGCCCCCATGTGCTGCTGCATGTATCCACTGAGAAGTGGGGAATGTGTCAGAGACTCCAGGAGTCCCTGGACTTTCAAAAGCGGCCTTCAAGGCTCCAGCACACTGAGGAAAGGCCAGGTGGAATGCAAGTCCTGGCTGACTCAGGAGGAAGTGTAGAATGAGCAAGAGCAGAACACGCTTTGTTCGTAATGCCAATGCCGAAAACATAGAGGGGCATATTAACAATGGCTTTAAAAGCCAAAAAGTGGTGATAAAAATATCGCAACAACAGGGTGCTAACATGCAAAATTGCATGTTAGCACCCTTTTTCACTACGCTTCCCTTTGCATCTCTAATGAGATGCAAAGTGGGCATCCCAGAGCAAAATAATAGGAGAAATGTTGCTAAGAGACATTTCTCCTATTATCAAGCTTCACGCTAACCCTCTTAGAGACAAAAAAAGCAGTGCTAACCACGGTGAACGCTGCTTTTTTACATCTGCTAATTTTCAGATTTAGCCCTGTAATCCAATGGGAGGTGGATTACATGGCTAAATCCACCGGATGTATGACGTTACAACGCAGGCTATTACAACGCCTGCCTTTACAACGCGGTTTTTACATCGCAATCCATTACAACGCATAGTGCTTTTGGGTGTTGGATAGTGAATAGTTTAATTTACTATTCCAACTCCAGTCCCCGTGGACACTAGGGAAGGTTATTGATAGTAAATTAACCTATTCCCTATCCTAGAGCGCCCCCCAGCGCAATGCGTTGTAATAGTTTGCGTTGTAATGACCGCGTTGTAATGGTAGTGCGTTGTAAAAGTTTCGTTGTAAAGGTTGTTTACCAAGTCCACCATGGGCTATCAACAAGGATATCCCTATCCTTGTAGTTTTATCGCTGCATTACCAGCGATAACCTCCCAAAATGCCGCTATCGCTGGATTTTTTATCGCCTAGGTTGTTAGCGTTGTTAATAACGCGATAACTAGGCGATATTATCCAGAGATAGCGGGCGTTAAATTTTTTTACGCTAAGTGCTCTTAGCGTTAATATTTCCTGTTCCTTGTTAATATGCCCAAGAGTTTTTGGGGAGTTGGGGGAAGTGCATTCTTGGAACTTCTACTTTCTAGCCCACAGACCTGGGCCTTGCCCGGTTCCATCCCCAAGAGCATAGGAGTTAAATTAACCCACTCATTAAATATCTGGCCAACTTTCGACTGGAGTCTCTCAGAGAGACACTTTCTATGTACTTTTCAGCTGATGAAAATCAGAAAGAATCTTCCCTTTCTTAACGACGAAGGTCACCCCTGTACAGCATTGGCCCCTAATGGTTTTTAACAACGATTACTGTAATGCCATTTATCCGGTCATTAAACCTACTGTTCTTCATCAGCTATAAGTATTGTAGAACCTGAGATCTTGCCCCAATACTTCTGCATCCCGTATCTGCAAAGACTCGCCTTTTAAAAAAAAGAAACATTGGCATCGCATATAAAGCAGAGTGTGATTTAAACTCTGCGCCTAGTTCATAACCTCTGGAGCTTGCTCTTGTGTAAGATAATGATTATGTACCCTCCTTCTTGTATCATTAATTTCTCTAATCAGTCTTTACATTGCATACCACAGTTTTGTAAGGCCAGAATTGGTGGGTGTGCCTTTCTTGCACTAGCTCCCACACTATGAAACTCTTTACCACTCCAATAAGAATAATTCCCTGGCATTTCTAATTTAGGAAAAACCTCAAGATCCACATTTTGGTCAGATAGCTTAAACCTTCCTTTTCTTTTAAGCTGCAGACTTGCAAAAACTGTCTCTGCATCAATAGTCCCTTTAGATGATAGTGAAATTTGAATTTTCATTTAACGTACCACGTGTCAGGAAAGAGATAACAATATACTGCGATTACACACCATGTCTTCCACAAGTTTTTTAGCTAGGTTTTGAACATGCTGCATCTTAACCAATATGTAGATCATAAGGCCTAGGTAAAGGCCATTGCAGTAGTTTAACATGGACAATACAGAGGCTGCAAACACATTGGCTTGGCATTTTTTATAAAGAGACGAGGAAGGTAAAATAATGCACTACAGACGTAATTAATCTACACGTTCATGGAGCGGTTAAACATATTTGAAACACAGACTGTTCTGAAAACTCATGATGATTGCTATTAGGACACAAGTGAAATAGAAAAAAAGTAGAAAAAGAAGGAGATACAAATAAAAACAAACAAGCATTGGCAATGCCAATAGGTCAAGTCTATGGAACAGCTACGGGCTTTGGCGATGTGGTTTTGCCATGTTGTACACCCGAGCAGCTGCTGCTCTGCATGGCTTACAGTTAGTTGTTTGGAGTGTCCTAGAGTGGAATGGGGAGTAGAGGGTCGTAGTCTGGATTTGTGGGAGTAGAGTGTCGTAGAGTGGAGTAGGGGTAGAAGAGTGTTTTAGAGAGTCAGAGAGTGTCATAGAGTGCAGTGTCATACAGTGCAGAGTCATAGAGTGGAATGGCATATGCAAACCCCTCCCAAGGGTTATTGTGGCCATCGGGCCGATGATCATAATTAGAGGATGGGGCATGTGACTCCCCTCCCCAAGCCTTAGGAAGGCCCCAGGAACCCCATTCCCTGGGGCTGATCACCATAATTAGGGGAGGGGGCATATGGCACCTCTCCCCGAGCCTCATTTAGGCCCCAGGGAACCCATATCCTGGGGCTAACACTCTCAATTATGGGAGGACCCCCCGCTAGCCTCATTGAGGCTCCGATGAGAGCAGTATCCCGGGGATCCCATCCCCTGGAGCACTACTGTTTCCTGAAGAGTGCAGGCAGGAAACACACATTTGAACCCACCCAGGTGGAGGCATGGAAAAAAGTAGCTCTACCCCGGTGGGGGGCAAAGAGAAACAGTGGTCTCCCACTGACACCCATGAACGGATCTGGCTGTGGAGCCTACTGGGCCTTTGTGTCGCCTCCTCACAGCCCCCAACCATTCCGCCACTTGTGGATGACCCAGGTGGCACCGGGGCACTCAATAAAAATAAGAAGCTGGCAGCTAGAATGAGTGCTGATGGGGAGTTGGCAGAGGCCACGGGGGTCTTGGGGCAGCCTCCTAAGCCCCCAAATCATAAATGTTATAAAAATTGTGGCCACATGGAACACCCAAACAATTACAAAAAATGGCCTAAAAAGAATAATAAATGAGCAGCGGGAGTAGTTTATTTATTATTCACTGCTCCAGCAAAAATTGCCCCTTAATGCCCTATGGCTTTCTAAAATTAAACGTTTTCCTGGTGGTACCCCTAGAATGGAAAGGGACACCATCAACCATTTTTTTAATGTTGTGTGAGCTGCAGGTACTGCAGAAGTGCCACAACAATAGTAAAATAAGCAGAGAAAACTAAGCCACCTGGGTCATTGTATCCATGCCTCAGGAGAACTTCCCATATATATATTTTTTAAAGCACTCCAAGTTGGAGCTGTATGTTCTTCAGCTGGAGTGCGGAGAACCCTTGTGGTGGGTTATAGGGTTTCATTTTGTGTTAAGTGACGTTATAGTTAGGAATTGTAATATTATCTTTGTTGTAATAATGTAGATCTAGTCCAAGTAGCTTCAATAAGGTTTATTGAAGATAGATGTTACATCTTGAAGAGAGCCCTACCAGGAGCAGCCTCACTGCTGCTCAGCTCATTCACCAACTGACACTCACACACATGAACATTCCACTCACCAACATTCTCTCACACAGTCACCAAGGCTGAGCAGCAGTATAACACATATCCTTTCCTTTGTGAAAGAAACAAAAGAACTCTGCAATAATACATCAAAGTACAGTCAAGGCAAAAAGAACTCCCCCCAATGCACAATGGGGTGTGATGTGTAGACACACTCTACAAGTAAACTGAGCAGATGCACTACACTTCACTTAATCCATACGGAACTCCCCTCACCGCAAAGTGGGGTGTGATGTGTGGAAGGGACTCCACACGGAACAACGGTAAATGCACGTAAGGTAAGTAAGTGCACAACTGTATATTCAGCAACACATCAATGAAAGGGAAAAAACCACTCACTCTAAGAAATCCGTACTACAATGGGAGGTTATACAGCACCAACCCATAACCACGTAAAAGTGGTAAACAGCAATACAACCTTCACAGCAATAAAATACAATAAGCAGAAGACCCAAAATCTGTAGAGGAAGAAAAGATGAAAAGAAAGGCTCACAGGACACAAAAGGGATGAGGAAAAACAACAGCATATAAAAGCAACAGCATGTAGTCATGTAAATATAAACTGCCCAGAACATCGGCCCATACATAAATGGGTAACTTAATCATCCATAAAAAACAATGGAGAAGAATGGAGAAGTAAAACCAAACATGCATTAACTGTTGAAAATAACACAGGCACAATCCCCATAAAAGTTCATGCAAATTGTAGGTTGACCCTGAGTTGACTTTATGTAGTGCAGCAGGGAACGTTAATGTAAAAAACCATGAGAACAGCCTTATGAGCGACGACTCACCGAACTCATGTCAAATCCACACATCCGATGGCACAACACAGTTTCATAACAAGCTGGCGAGAAAAGTATTTCTTGAAGACGAGAGGCAGACCAATAGAAAAGCCCAGTGCAGAAGTACAAGAAGACGCAGGCTAAGCAGACAACATCACCGTGACGAAACTGGGAAATGTACCTGAGTCCTTCATGCTGCCTGATGACAACGTTGGCAATGACTTTATTGTGAGGCACAAAAGGAACAAACGTGGTTGGAAGAAGGTGTATTACGCTAGGAGCAGCACATAAGCTATTGGTGGACGCCAAATGCAAGATGGCGGCACACACTGGTGACACCGCGCCAGATGGCTCCCGGCATCACCATGCTCCAAAACGTCCACAATAGGCAGCAGCAATGAAGAAGAACACGTCATAGAGGATGCCTTGCAGGCATTGCAGGACAGCTGGAGGCAGGTAGGACTTCACACATTGTGTGCGGGAGCACGTTATGCATAGCTCGTGCGATATTGAACAAAAAAACGTTTTAACTGTCATGGTAGTGAAAATATGCAAGGAAATGACCAAGTACTTATAAATAACGATCAGAATAGCAGCAACAGTCATTCCTATGTTAAACTAATTCACTGGCTCACCAGGCGTGCTGATTGTCCAATTCCTTTGGGGTGCCAGGCTGGGTTAAATTGGGAACAACTGTGTGTAGTCAGAAGCAGAAACAGCGGGTCATATTCGTGAAGGCTACAGCAAATCAAAACAATTCACTGGGACACTTGGGAGGGGAACACAAGAATATTAGAAGTGGTTACTCCTCAGGGAAACTCCAGTTATGGGAGGCACTCTCCCAATGTAGCAGTACAGGGACACCTCATCCAAGGCAGTAGGGCAGACAAGTAGCAGGACAAGGAGGCAGCAAGAACAGGTCGCTCTTAAGGGAAAACTGCAGTTTGTGACAACACTCTCCCAAAGTAACAGGACATGGACACCTGTCCCAGAGGAGGAGGAGGAGAGGGAGAAGGGATGAAGAGCAGGAACTGGCACACTAAGGTTGGGGCGAACAACGGGGTGGTCACTGGTGGGGCTCAGCGGTGCCAAATTTCTTTACATAAGCAGGTTTAAGTTTCAAAATGAGGTCCTTTCCCCTGAAGTAGTTTCAGGCTTCACAGTAACAATCCATTAAGGTAGCACAGGAGGCCAACAATTCTCTTATGTTGCCTCCAGAAGGTGGAATACTCTTCCTGACTATATTCGGTTGGAAGAAGACCATCTGGCTTTTCGCAGGCTGTTGAAGACGTTCTTATTCCCATCCAGTTAAGGCGCTTACTCGCAGGCTAGGTTCTTAGCGCTGGGAGGCCTTATGGTAGCTACGCGCTTTATAAATACCATTTTCATTTCATTTCCATAAATCGTCGCCAAAATATGTTGTAATAACGTAGATCCAGTCCAAGTAGCTTCAAGAAGGTTTACTGAAGATAGATGTTACATCTTGAAGAGAGCCCCACCAGAATATCAATGGAGTTAAAAAAGCTTTACAAAAGATAAAAATACAAAACCTTATGTACAAAAAGATAAAACATCCCAGAATCACAATAATGATAATTGCACAATAAAAGGCCTTATTGCTTGTTGGCCAGAATACCAAAATCAGTAAATGCACAAATAGAGTAGCAGAAGCCTAGGTAACATCTCGGTTAATGATGTTGTTCCCCACCTATAGTGCTTGGTAGCATAAGCCATTTAGCTGCTGATAACCACCCCACTGTGTTCTGTGCTTCTTCCTTGCACCTTTGTCCTAATGTGGCCGAGGAACTTAGCAACTGTGCATACAAAAGCAGATCTTGTATCTGATTTTAAAATGCGCAAGGCTTCCCGGAAGTTCCGTGTGCCTGGTTGCTGACAGGTGGGCTTGATCCATTTCGATCTAGGACATGCATAAGCAGGCCAAGCGAACAGCACATGGGCTACAGACTCCACAGGAACCTTGCATCCTGGGCAGTTGCCAGAGCATGGTTATATATAAATATATGTATATATTCAATCAAGCAGGTAGCACCAAAAAGTGAGAGGCCACAGGAAGTATTTCTTAGTTCAATCGATTTATTTGGTCGGCGACCCGCCAGCAGTCACCTCGTCAGGATAGGGCATCACATAATCAGCCAGACGCGTTTCAGGATTCTTTCCTTTCTTCAGTGGCTTCAGTGAAGGAGTGAAAAAGTCACGATGCTCGTGCACAGTTTATAGTTATGACTCCCCGCCCCGATGGGCGTGGCTGCACTGCTGCCTTCTGGAGTTTGTAGTGCATTGCTTGTATTCCCCCAGTGGGAGTGCTTTTCCTCCTCTATCTTTAAACAATAAATGCCCAAGTGGGTTGATGCATTTTCCGTGGCGTTATGGCTACCTTGCTTTGTGGCCGTCGATCAGAACTTCATGCAGGTTACAGCCTGAATCTGCTTCCTCGCATATCTTCCTTCCGAATGTCTGGCTCCGACTCGAGCCAGACCGGACCTGCTTAAAGGCAGTGAGCCTCCCACAACGGCTGTGCAAAGCCGTGTAATATTCAATCAAGCAGGTAGCACCAAAAAGTGAGAGGCCACAGGAAATATTTCTTAGTTCAATCGATTTATTTGGTTGGCGACCCGCCAGCGGTCACCTCGTCAGGATAGGGCATCACATAATCAGCCAGACGCGTTTCAGGATTCTTTCCTTTCTTCAGTGGCTTCAGTGAAGGAGTGAAAAAGTCACGATGCTCGTGCACAGTTTATAGTTATGACTCCCCGCCCCGATGGGCGTGGCTGCACTGCTGCCTTCTGGAGTTTGTAGTGCATTGCTTGTATTCCCCCAGTGGGAGTGCTTTTCCTCCTCTATCTTTAAACAATAAATGCCCAAGTGGGTTGATGCATTTTCCGTGGCGTTATGGCTGCCTTGGTTTGTGGCCGTCGATCAGAACTTCATGCAGACTGTGCACGAGCATCGTGACTTTTTCACTCCTTCACTGAAGCCACTGAAGAAAGGAAAGAATCCTGAAACGCGTCTGGCTGATTATGTGATGCCCTATCCTGACAAGGTGACTGCTGGCGGGTCGCCGACCAAATAAATCGATTGAACTAAGAAATACTTCCTGTGGCCTCTCACTTTTTGGTGCTACCTGCTTGATTGAATATTACACGGCTTTGCACAGCCGTTGTGGGAGGCTCACTGCCTTTAAGCAGGTCCGGTCTGGCTCGAGTCGGAGCCAGACATTCGGAAGGTAGATATGCGAGGAAGCAGATTCAGGCTGTAACCTGCATGAAGTTCTGATCGACGGCCACAAAGCAAGGCAGCCATAACGCCACGGAAAATGCATCAACCCACTTGGGCATTTATTGTTTAAAGATAGAGGAGGAAAAGCACTCCCACTGGGGGAATACAAGCAATGCACTACAAACTCCAGAAGGCAGCAGTGCAGCCACACCCATCGGGCGGGGAGTCATAACTATAAACTGTGCACGAGCATCGTGACTTTTTCACTCCTTCACTGAAGCCACTGAAGAAAGGAAAGAATCCTGAAACGCGTCTGGCTGATTATGTGATGCCCTATCCTGACGAGGTGACTGCTGGCGGGTCGCGACCAAATAAATCGATTGAACTAAGAAATACTTCCTGTGGCCTCTCACTTTTTGGTGCTACCTGCTTGATTGAATATATGTATATATATATATATCCTATGCATAATAGGTCCTAACTATAGGTTATATATATATATATATATATATATATATATATATATATATATATATATATATATATATATATATTTCCTATGCATAATAGGTCCTAACAATAGGCTATATATATATATATGTATATATATATATATATATATATATATATATATATATATATATATATGGTCTGTCCCCACTCAGCAAAGAATGGATCCGACACTTGCTCTGGGAAACATCAAGATGACCTTTATTGCCAAACAATATTATATATATATATTTATATATATATATATATATATATATATCTATATATATAGATATATATAGATATATATATATATATATCTATATATATATCTATATATATAGATATATATATATATATATATATATATATAAATATATATAAAACCTATTGTTAGGACCTATTATGCATAGGAAATCCACAACATTCTATTCCCAATAACTTTGGCGCCAATTGATGAATCTTTGTGACATTTTCAAATCTTTTGGCCAGCTCTGGTCCGCTCCTATCCTGAAAGTTTCGGGGTGATTTGTCAAGTGGGGGCTGAGAAAAAAGGGGGGTCCCAAAACGTGTTTTTCCCATGCAATTTCCCATAGGGACTTTAGCCACAGCTACAGCCTGGACGGCTGAAAGGAATTTCACTAAATTTGGCAAAGAGGTAATCCTCAGTTCAGACTTGTGCCTTTTGCTTAAATGGTGTCAATCTGTTCAGTAGTTCCTGAGAAAATTACAGTTAAAGTCATTTATATATCTATGGGCGCAGTGGATCTGAGGAGTGTGCGAGGATTGTCATCGTACCATAAGCGCACCCTCCCGATCACGCGCTGAATGCTAACTGGCTGTCAAGTGGTTGTCAACATTCAAAACCAGGAACTGTTTGGCAGCCATTTTGTGCCTCGGTAGAAGCGAGGCTGAAGAAATCAGTGGAATATGTGTGCAAAACGGAGAAAGGGGGCAGGGTAGAAATAGTTTTACACTCTAGACCTGCTTAGGGGGTCCGGGAAGACCCTCAGGGCCCACAAATGTATATTTTTTTTAAAAACCCGCCAGGTGCGTGTAGGGTGCGCGGACTGTGCCGTAAAATAAATAAAATAAACCTGAGTTTTTTTTATAATTATTCCCCAGGGAATAAAATACCGGGGGCAAAATTATTAAATATTATGTGGGGCCCAGAGGTGTCCTCCAGCCTCGGGGATCATCACCTCCCGGGGCTAAAAAGAAAAAAATGGTGGGGGAGGGGTCCAAGGTCCCCAAAGCCGCAGGGACCACCACCCCAGGGTTTTATTTATTGTTGGAGGGGGACTGCTTGGCCCTCTCCTGGAGCACTCGAGGGCCAGGTTACCCCCTGGGGCTACAAAAAAATGGTTGGGGGTGCTGCAAGGTCTCCAAAGCCCTGGGGACCACCACTCCCCGGGGCTTTATGTATTGTGGGAGGGCCGACTCTTGCAGTGTCCCGGGGTGTCCATCCTGCCCTCCCATACCAAGGACATCTGTTCTCTCTTTCAAAATCTAAATCAGATTGCTTTTCCACATGGGGAGCTGCATGTTAGTAGCTCCCCATGTGGAAAAGCAATGCTGGCTCCCAAACGCATAGAAGTTGTGCACCAATGGCGCTGGAGTCGCGCACCCTACAGATTATGAGTCATGCATCCACCGCGTGCACACCAGGGGGCCGCACTGAGCACTGTGCTGGGTGCGCAACTTTATATTTTACCGTAAAAAAACAGCCCCTATCAGTAATTTCTAATATTCCCAGGGACCCTATCCCCCGTGGTCTTATAAAAAATGTTGGGGACCGTGGGGGGAGCCACAATGCTCCCACGGTCCTGCCGGCTCCCCGCGTTCTTCGGGAGCCGGCCTTGCTTTTCTGCATGGGGAGATGCTAACTTGCATGTGGAAAAGCAATCTGGTTTGGATTTTGAAAGTGAGAACAGATTTTACCTCTGTGTCTTTCAAAATGCAAACTAAGTTTGTTATGGGAAGGCAGGAGCCGCAAGACTCCCGCCCTCTCATAGCAAACAGCAGTGTCCCGGGAGTAGGCACCCTGGGACACCGCAGGAGTTGGCCCTGGGCCGTGGCGGTCTCCAGGGCCTTCGAGGGGTCCAGGCGGAGGGCCACGCCGTCTGCTTCCCACAGTACACAAATACCCGGGGGTGGTGGTTCCCGGGGCTTGAAGGGGGTCGTTGAGGTCCCCACACTTTTTATTTTGCAGGGGGGGCTTTGGAGCCCCCCACAACCATTTTTTATAGCCCCAGGGGGTGGCTCTCAGTCTTGTGTAGGAAACAGCAATGTTGAGAAAATCTTCCGGTAAGATAACAAAGGATTTTGAAGTCTATTTTCAGCGTTTTTGTTGTAGTTGGCAGGCGTTAAAGCAACGACAATTTTAACTCCGTCTTTGTAAATATGTCACTACGTTTTGTAATGACGACAATCTCGTCTTCCATTTAAATAGGCAGGAACAATTTATTGAAGTTCATTGTGAATCGTGAAGCAACATTGTCTAATTGTGAATCGATAAAGAATTGAATGAGTTGTGTACTTATTTTGCAGGTAATGTGCATAGGGGCAGATTTACAAGTTCATCGCGTTACTATTGCATTACTATTAAGATGTGAAAAGTGACTCGAAAGTAGCTCAAGGGGGTTGTAAGTCTGGTACACAGTGTTCTGTTTTACTTTGATTTCCTTTCTGTATTGTAGAGGATCCTGGGTAAATATAACAGTTTCTGTACAGCCAGTACCTTTCAACCCTACACCCAAACGGCTTTCTGCCTGTTACCATAGTAACAGTTCATGGAACACTTACATGAGCACAGAGGTTCGAAGTTCACCACACTACATTGCTAATCAAAAAAGTTACTGTGCTGGAGTTTTAAAACTTTTCCAAAGGAACCGTTAGTCGTAGCTATAGACTCTGGTAAAGATCTAGTAAAGAGTTAGCCTCAGAATTATACTTCAAATTATAAATATCATTTCTATTTTTAAATGTTTTCTAAGTATATTATTATCACACTAAATAACAGTGAAATGTTGTCATGAAAAGAAGACGTATATACATTTTTTAATTAACTTTTATTAAAACAACAATAAATAACTAGAAACGTAACTTTAATATAACAATACAATAAATAACTAGAAACATAACTTTAACATAACAATATAATAAACAAAATATGTTATGGACCCCAATAGAAGTACGGTAGGTAATCTGCAAAACAAAAATGAAAATTAGTGTTTAAAATTAGATCGATGTGACTAAATGAGGTCAAACATTACAAGTCAAGTGTGCCTGATAGATCTCACTTGTCTTATAGGCCCGCGTTCAAGAGGTGTCTGTATGGAAGTGCCTACTGCGTCAGATTTACACTATGGATCAACAGATGAGACAGAATTAGGTGAGAGATCAAGTCATTATGCAGGACAATATTCTTTAGGGCTTATTTAAAAGACTCTTGCGCCACTTTTGTGTTACTTTTCCCATTTTGAAAGTGACACAAAGGTGGAGCAAGGGGCTTGAAAATAAGCTGTTTTATTTGTAATGCATTTAATCGGAAGGATTGTATATCTAGGCCGCTCTGCTTACCTTGTGTAAACGCTGTGACCAACAGAGTTCACAACTTGAACTCAGCTTTGGTTCTACACGTCAGAGTGGACAGCAGTGCCCATAACTTTAAAAGAGAAAGAGAAACGATGTGAGAGAAAGTGAGACAGAGAAAGAGAGAAAAAAACAACATTAAAAGTGTGGGAGAAAGTTATAGATGGAGCAGTTAATACTGGAGACAATACTTGTAGCTCACCTTTTGCCTCCGTTGTGTGTCCAATCCATGCACGTGCTGGTTCATAGTGCACCCTCCAGTTTAGTGATCTGAAAGCTAGTATACAGAGTTAGTAATAGCATAGTACATACAACTGCACATGTATATTTTTGGTTTATTTATTTGTACACTCAGGATACTGTATTATATCAAGTTCCACTGTAAGGAGGTGTCTGTGCGCTGTTTTTTTCCAAAGTAGTATATCCCATGCATTCCCACTGCATAGCGGTGAGTTCTCAATATTGCGTATCTAGACTGTTGCACCCCATTGACTCGCAGAGTCCGCAGGTGAGTGTTTTTCTTGGGAAGTCAGAGGCAGATTTAGAAGCTCCTTGCACCACTTTTCCTATGTTAAAAGTGTCACAAAAGTGGCGCTAGGATTTTGTACATCTGCCCCTCAAACTGTTGTAACCTATCTATTCTCACTGTCCGGAGGTAATTGTACATTCCTACGCAGTGAAGCTGCTGCACACTACCCACTCTCTCCTTTCACAGATGACTTGTAGTTGTTTCGGAAACAAGCTTCTTTGCTCACCTTGTGCCATTGGGCTGATTCAAAGAGCGTGCACCATGTGTCGAAGCATCCTTCTCAGAAGTTGTTACGATGGCCACGCATCACCGCAGAATCCTCAAATGTTGAGCTTTAGAGGTGTTTGGGGGACGCCAATTTGAGAAACACAACCTGTAAGATAAAAAGGAAGTTAACATTATGTGTCATTTTTTTATCAAAGGAGAGAGGAAGTGAGAGAGTGACTGCAAAAAATATTCACAGCTCACCTTTCTGTCACCGGTGTGTTTTACACCACGTGCCGGGACATAATGCACCCTGAAGCTCTACATCTAAAAGATAGTAAAAGAAAGATGTTATGATTAGTGTTTGTAACTATCTTAATGTGAAGTTGAATAACATCGCACTTTTTCACATTTTCCCTCTCGCATTTAAAAACAACTATTTGTATAGTTTATATTCCGGACGTTTGACCGATTATAAAAACGTTTCTGCTATTGGAAAAAAATATATAAATGCAATATCATTCGGTATATAGGACTGGGTCCGTCTAAATCGCTGCATCGATTTTTGTATCCAGTCTGCTGCAGCCCATCAACTCCTTCCAATGCGCACCCAGGCCTCACTGCTCACCTTTTGGTGGACAGGACACCTTCTACATCATCCAGTCCCACTCTGCCACCAAGAAATCTGACATATGGTGACGAGTCTTGATATCGGAATGGCTAACGACATACTCGTGCTCCCATCATCATCATCGCAGATTCTTCACCCGCTCAGTCCTTCCGGTACCACTAACTCAGTGACCAAAGAGGCCATGCACATAGTGGTGGGCCGTTGTACTCGGTGGTTCGGGCATATATGAGGCGTACGAATCACTAGGATGGCCCATCACAGCGCTTGCGATAAGAGCAACTCTAAAATGGTGTATACCATGTGCGCCCCGTCTTTTTTATTGGTACGGTCACGTGTGTGGTGACGGATGCACTGGATGGGTGTGGTGTGGGTGTATACCAGCCATGAGGGAGGTGTGTGTGCCGTTCTGACAACTAGAACTGGAACTAAGAAATCACTACAATGGAAATCTGGGCAATGTTTCATTGTTGTGTTTTCCTGAAACCGTAAGTGGAGTGGGCTGGCTTGACGTATGCCAGTGCTGTGCGAGGCTCTGGACCATGATACCGGAGCTATGGGCGTGGTCCCGTCGTGAGTTATATAAGGAAGAGGTGTGGCGCCTTGGCTAGGGCGACTGACTCTGGAATCTGGGGATCACGGTTCATTCCCTGGCACCCGCGGCAGATTAGCCCAGCACCATGTGACTCTGGGCAATAGCTTGCTTAATCTACTCGATGGCCCCCAGCGCTTAGAGACCCTTGCGGGTGATTGTGCACTTTATAAATGTGGATTTATTATATGAGAAATCAAGTGATTCGAGTGTCCGTTTTGTAGTGCTGACGTCACCCGGGTCTTAAAAACAAATGTGTCATTATATCTGTAAAGTTCCACAACTTGGCCAACAGGGAAGGTACGGTGTATTACTAACTCTCTATTCATTCATAGTTGCACACATAAAAGATGGAGGACATGACGCATTTCTGCAATATGAATGTTTATTGTACACTCAGTGGAGTGTTGTAGCTGTAGTAATACAGGGCTGTGAAAGGTTTCAGTTGTAGTGTTTGGCACATGAAGGGCAGCTAATATATATACGTATGCGGTTATTCAGGTATACTGTAGAACTTGATGCTGGAAATCATTGTTCGAGTCTCGGAGTTACGTCCACATCCTGTTATTGTAGAGTAATGACGTAATGTACGCGTGCCTGAAAATGTATTGTAAATGCGGTGCTCATGTAAATAGCTGATAAAGTTTTGGGTTGATTTTGCGCTACATAAATATGCTTTAAAAAAAAGAAGAAATAGCCCACACTTACTGTCACAGGTAAGATGGTTGCATACGCTATTTATAGCACAATATAATGTGGTAGGGCGGAGGAGCAGCATTTTACAAACACAATAAATACACAGACACAGATAGATGTAGTGGGTACGGGCACGTGTGCTAGACTCCATTTTATTACGTTGTTGTTGGTAACAAGTAGAATAGTCATCATGATATAATATACAGATATTTAATCATAAACAGTTTATGACTTCTGCTGTACAAAGGTAGGAGCACTGTATGTGAAATAATACACAGAAGATTCTATCGTAAAGGGTTCATGAGTTGTGGTGCAATGAGGTAGGGGCGGTTTGTGTGGAGCCTGCGATGATGCGTGGTCCAGGCAGACCGCACTAGAAAAATGTGTTTTGACTATTGAATTTTGCCTTAACAAGGGCACGTGGCGATTATTTACGGTGTACTGAGTTAGTGATATGTCTCGTGTTTATCGTGTGCTCACCCTGCGATGATGCGTGGTCTGAGCAGGCTGCACTGAAATCATTCACTGTTGCATACTGGACTATATGAACTTTGAGGGGGGGGAAATTGCATTGATGGTTATCAATTGCTGTTCAAAGTAGGTGTATTGATTGCTCCCCATAACAAATGTAACGATTCCACTACACGCAGTGCATTGTAACTTCTACAAATTGGGGACGTATGTGTGGTGGCGATGTTGAAGGTGATATACCGGAGGTACTTGGTATTGTCAGTGGTGGAGGTACATTTTGGCGGGATTTTCGACATTCTTTGTTATCATAGTTCACAGAATGCAACGATTGAAGGTGCTTGCGCATACTAGCAGTGCAACAGCACTATTTTTTCTCTGCTTCAAATAAATCAAGGCTGAATTTAATACTGTCTGTTGTGTAGATGAAAATGTAAATTCAAGTTGTGAACCCTACTGTGCACAGTGTACATGGAAGCTAGTAGTCAGCAAAGTTATAGAACAATGCTTTTTTCATTTATTTTAACAAAATCTGAATACATACAGCATAATTGTCTCTGCATTAAATAAATCAAGGTTGAATTTCCTACTGTGTACATGCAAAGGTGAATTCAAGTTGTAAACCCTGCTGTCCGCAGTGTACATCTTAGGGTGGAGTGCATCATCTTCAATCATAGTGGAAGATCGAACATGTATGCAGCGTGCATTTTATTATTCATCTAAATCTATAAGTGATATAAAAATGTTTTTGAAGGAAGCATACTAAAGGGATATTGTGTAGGGTGTGATAGGTATACTTAGTTTGGTTTCCACTGGGGATAATGTTTTTTGACTACAGAATTTTGCCTTAATAAAGCCTTGTGGTGATTATTTATGGTGTACTGAGGTAGTGGTACCTCTGCTGTTTAGCGTGTGCTCACCCTGCAATGATGCATTGTCTGAACGGGCTGCACTCAAAGCATTGAATGTTGCATACTGGACTGTATGTACTTTGAGTGGAAAAAAAAGTGCTATAGATGGTTATGAATTCTTCAGCAACAATATTATCAGAATCAGATAATTCTTCCAATGGTGTAGCCATTTTTGTCTCCAAAAAAGTAATTCAGGTTTCCAATGAAGAAAAAGTGACGTTCAAATTGTGACCTATGCTATCCACAGTGTAGACTATCATCAAGTGTACCTTTGCACTTGCAGCGTGAAATTTATTATTCAAGTCAATCTTTAAGTGATATAAAAAAAGTTGCTAATGAAGCATAAACAAGGGATATAGTATAGGTTTTGATAAATGTTATACTTAATTTGGTATTGTAGTCTGCAAATAATAAATCAACAGTGTAATTAATTGTGAGCTCTGATGACCGCAGTGTAGGCAGGAGGCAGCGGTTAGCAAGAGCCCATGACCACGTGGCATTGATTAGAGATGCACAGTATTGGTAATTTAGTGTGTGTGCAGGCACCAATGATAAGTGGTGCAAAGAGTTAGCGGCACCTGAAGCAACAAAGTTCTGTGGAGCCTGCTATGATGCATTCTCCGAGCAGGACGAACTAGTAGCAAAGTCTTTAAAATCAGGTTTTCTAATAAATATTGGATGTCCTTTCACGGGAGTAAATTGCAGTAGCTCTCCAAAACCTATGATATATTTTCTTTCAAATAGGACAACTGACTCAATACGGTCACGTGGCGATGATTTTTGGTGCACTGAGTTAGTAGTACCTTTGGCGCTGAGCTTGTACGTACCCTGCTATAATGAGTGGTAAAGGGTGTGCGCATTCTGACCAATGTCTTTTCTCTAGTGAATTCTGAATGAATAGGGCCACTTGACGATGAATTAGGGTGCAGTGAGTTACTGGTACCTTTGGCACTGAGCGTGTATGTAACCAGTGATGATGCGTAGTGCGCGCAGACCGCACTGGAAGCAATGTTTTTGCCTAGTGAATTCTGTCTTAATAGGGCCACGGAGAGATGACTTGTGGTGCAGTGAGTTAGTAATACCTGAAGAACTTAGTGTGTGCGCACCCTGTGATAATTCGTGGTTCGGGCGGGTCGCACTGGTACAATGTCTCTTGGCTATTGGAATGCGTCAAGTGCAATCGCCATTCCACCTGAATCGTGAGCCCTACACAATGTAGATCTAAGGCAGTTGCCAGCACAGATATTGACAAATGATTTTTGTGACTTATGTAAAAAAAATCGGAACACATACAGTAGAATTGTCTCTGCATTACATAAATCAAAGCTGAATTTCCTACTGTCCGTAGTGTAGATGGAAAGCTGAATTCAAGTTGTAAACCCTTCTGTCTGCAGAGTACATTTATGGCAGTAGTCTACAGAAACTTCGACAAATGCTTTTTTGTCACATACGTTAACAAAATCTGACGACACAGTAGAATTGTCTCTGTCTTAAAGAATTCGAGAATGAATTCAATGTTGTCTGTAGTGCTTCACCGCTTCTGGTATCAAATGGTGAACTCTGTTGATCACAGTGTACACTTGAAGGTAGTACTTAATACAGACATTGATAAACATTTTTTGTAGCATCCATTAACAAAATTGACTCTGCCTTACATAAATCAGGGCTAACTTGAATGCTGTCCGTAATTGTCTCGGTATTAAATAAATGAAGGCTGAATTTCCTACTGTTCAAACTTTAACAAAATCTGAGGACATAGTACAATTGTCTCTGGTTTAAATAAATCGAGACTGAATTCAATGTTTTCTGTAGTGCTGATGCGAAACTGGTATCAAAATGCTAATTCTACTGACCGCAGAGTAGATTGAAGGCAGTTCTCAGCACAGACAGATACCAATGACAAAATTAGATCCAAAGTTAAATTCAAGTTGTAAACCCTGCTGTCTGCAGTGTCGATCGAAAGCACTAGTCGATATACAATGGGCCTGTATCGAAGAGGCACGCGGTCATGGCGGCAGCCACGTGGCCGGGTGCAGACCTTTGCTGCGGCGCAGTCTCTTCTCTTTGCAGAAGTGTACCACGCCCAAGGCGTAGCCTTATTATTTATAGTCTTACGTTGACGTTGTTTACGTTGGACTAGCCCACTCCGCTTCTGTTTCAAAGGGGGGGGTGAACACAGCTACATGACCGAAATATTCCCCAATGTCTGAGATAATATGGTTGCATCCACTATTCAGTACACTACACGTATCAATGGTATATCTATACACTGAAATGCTTTTGATTTCTATAGTGAATTGTGTATTGTATTCCACCGGTAGTCATAGCGTTGTGTACATTATTGTTGATGTTCGAGTTCTTTCCCTTATACATACTTGGTTGCCACATCTCTGTAGATTGAGCTAGTGTACTGTTGAGGGGATATATTATTTTGGAAAGGTCTGTTGTCCTGTTTTGCGCTGCCTCTGAGGTAGTAGGGGGAGGGGTCCGTGGGGGTGGTTGTGGTGGTCGTGGCGCTGGGTATTGTGATTTTGTTGGGTGTCGGAAGTGTATAGTTAGAACCTCTATCACATATTGCTCTTTAAACATGGGTGTGAGTTGGATGTAATTCACGCAGTACATATTCGACGTTCTTACAGTAATTAAATGTTTATGTTAATTTGTTAGTGGTAAGTGGAACTATTTTTAGGTAGCATTGCAGATTTGGTTTTTGTTGAAAATATGGGGAAGTAGTCAACATTATAAGTAGGAATCGTCATATAAAAAAAGCTTTGAAATTCACTGAAAAATCCATAGGTTGCGGGCAGGTTATAGTTAGAAATTACCATTAAAAAAACCTTTGAAATTCACTGAAAAAAAAACATGGGTTTCAAGCAGGTTATAGTTAGGAATTAGCATTTAAAAAACCTTAGAAATTCACTGAAAAAAACATAGGTTTTAGGGGTGTTATAGTTAGCTGGATATTTCACCCATACAAAACCATTGAAATTTCTCCGTTATAGTTAGTTGTACTAACTGTAACTCTCGCGCCCTCAATCCACTGGTGTCAGATAAAACATCATTCATGACATGGTCAGTGACATCACTGATGACATCTCAAATGACATCACTGATGACATCACTGATGACATCATTCACGTGACAATCAGATACACCTCATCATACACTAGTATAATCTTTCATCACTCACTGTAAAATACAGAGTACCATATTTGAATCCATTGACACACCAATACAAGTATCTAAAAACCCACTCAGTGATTCCTAGATCCACACAAACATCTAATCAATTACCTATAGATTCACTCATAAATGCTGTCAATGATCAATAGAACACTATCAAATATACTTATACACCTATATTGACATTACACACCAGCACACATCCTATTTACTTATGCAGTCATCCTACTCACTAATGTAAACAATGGATCATACTTATATTTACTCAGCTACACACCTATACAAACACCACTTCATTTATTCATATAGATAGAAACTCATACTTAGTGTGTTATAAAATCACTATTACAAGTATACAGTTATCCATACATTCACTCATGCAATCACTGAGTCTTATGTATACTTATTTATATACAACAAATGTCACATACACTGCCTTTTATTATTCTAGTTTGTTGGACATGTACCATTGAGAGATATATTTGCTCATCAGCACATCCATATACATATTCACTCACCCAAACAACTATTATAACTTGTAGTCTTAATGTCATATACCTACTGAATCAACTATCTTTGGGCGGCCACACCCCCCACCGAACCACACACATTCACTCTCCCATACAAATAATCAGTTAACTAATCAATAATTAATATAGACTTTCACATAGCTAGTAACCAAATGGTGCAGCAGTTTACACAACAACTGAGAAGGTAATGCAGATATTCACACAGTTTAGTCACTGTCCAATATATTAAATGAGACACTATAAATTAGTCAAGTAAACAGTCAATCACACTGCTACTAAATCCTCCATCCAGACTTTTATACATCCACTCATTCTTGAATGCAGATTGCTATATATATAATACAAATTTAAACATCAAACCAAACCACATTCACTGGATGATGTCATCAGTGATGTCATTTGAGATGTCATCAGTGATGTAATCAGTGATGTCACTGACCATGTCACGAATGATGTAATATGTGACATCATCACCAGTGGATTGCGGGAGCGAGAGTTATAGTTAGTAGAACTAACTACAACGGAGGAATTTCAATAGTTTTGTATGAGTGAAATATCCAGCTCAGTATAAGATATATATATATATATATATACATACATATACATATTTCACTAAAAAATCCATAGGTTTCAGGCACGTTATAGTTAGAAATTAGCAGTTAAAAAACCTTTGATATTCACTGAAAAAACCATAGGTTTCAGGCACGTTATAGTTAGAAATTAGCATTTAAAAAACCTTAGAAATTCACTGAAAAAACCATAGGTTTCAGGGGCGGTATAGTTAGTTGGACATTTCAGTCATACAAAACCAGTAAAATTTCCCCGTTATAGTTAGTTCAGCTAACTGTAACTCGGGTGCCCCCAATGCACTGCTGATGATGGCACATATTATATCACTGATGACTTGGTCACGGGGTTGTGCAGGGTGCATGCGCCTCACAAACTATGTGCACGACGGGCGAGCTCACTATCTGTTCATGGGGCGCGCACACCATGTGCACATGGGACTGTGCACGGTGAAGGTGCCGCACTATCGGCTGATTTTGGGACTGGGCATGGTGCAGACCCTTCTGCACAGTATGTGCACACGGGGCAAGCACGCTATATGTTTGAGGGGCTGTGCACTGTGCAAGTGCCGCTGTACACTATCTGCTCGCGAGGCTGTGCACGGTGCAGACGCCGCTGCATACTGTCTTCTGATCGGGCTCTGCACAGTGCAGACGCCGCAGCACAGTATCTGCTCACACGGCTGATACTACACATATGACAGTAATGGACCATATAAAGCCCTGTGCGTAGCAGTTATGTAGAGAATGTGGAGCTGCAAACCGAGAAGCGCTATTCACACTGCACACTCCTGACCCCATGTGTGCTGCTGCACGCCAAGGACTGTCTGATGTAGTGCACGAGCATTCTCACGAACACGGAGTGTGGTTGTGTGCAAGGCAGATCTCACTGCACATGAAGCGTGTGTACAGTACACTGTTGTAGACAGAGGGGGGCACTTAGAAGAGTGTTGTTCTGAGAGGGCTGCCTGCCTTCTGAGATATGAGTACCTGTATTGTATGTGCTATTACATAAACACGGTTTTGTAATTACTTGGGCTGCGTATATTTCGTGAAGTTGTAGGTGATGCATGCACTGTGCTTGCATGTTCAGATTGCAGTTTGCAGCTGTTTGCACATTTAATGAGATGTGTAATGTTAGGGATTCTGCTCTACCCTGGGACTGTGTGCGATGTGTGCTGCAACTGTTGTGAGTAGATATTTGCACATGTAATGTGGCGTGCATTGACAGGAATTCAGTTGCACACTTGGGGTGCGTGCACTCCTAGGCTCCTTTGTACCCCAAGAGCTGTGTGTTCACTCCTAGGTTTTATGCTGTTTTGTACCGATGCTCCGTACTGACAGCTTTGCTGTTCACGCAGGGCTGGGTGCACTGTCACATTTTGTGATGTTAAGGGTATGTGTAATGCTGGCAGTTGTAACTGAGGCCTGTGCGTGTTTTTGATGCTGCACTCTTGGAAGTGCGCAATATTAGACCGGTTTACTCCGAATTAATGCGCGTGTCTTCTGTCTTGCTGCACTGGGCTTGTGCACTGTGAGGGTTCTGTGCACTGCCTGCGTATGTTCACTAAGGACAGCGCCGATTGTCACACACCCTCATGGGAGGCGTGGTCAACGGTCACCTGCAGTGCTGTACTTAGGGCAGAGTGTGAGCTCAGAACTGTTGTGCCGCCGTGCACTGACGTTCACCTGCACTTTCAGCTGTTGTACACACAGAGGAATCAGTGCACTGACTGTGGTGCTCTCTGAGGGCCGTGAACACTATCAGTGGAACACACTGCGGGCTGCATACACCATCAGTGCAGCAAAGCGAGGCCTACATTGTCAGATGTGCACCGATAGCTGCGTGCCATGTCAGTTGTGCATATTGAGGGCTGTATGCACTGTCAGGTGTGCATATTGGGGGTTGTGTGCACTGGCAGTGGTGCTTGCTGAGGGCTGTAAACACCTAGCACGACAGACTGAGGATCTTTCAGCTGTAAAGCATGGGAGATGTGTGCACTTCAGTAGTACATCTAGAGTTTCATGCACAGTCAGTGCACTGACAATGCCAGACACCGAGGGGTGTCGGCAGAACTGGCTTTGCAGACTGACTGCTATATTCATTGCACGCTGAGGGCTGCAGCCCCCCTTACTACCCACACTGATGGAGTCATGCACTGCACTTGCACATGAGGAGGGGTGTGCGGGCTGTCAACTCTGCACAGTTAAAGACAAAAGTGGTTCCGTCGGGTCAATCAATTGCTTTTACGTGAAGGCTAGGTTAGCTCATAACAGAAGGTAACACATTTTTAAGAAAAAACAAATTATAAGAACAAACAAATTTTTAAGAGAAAACCTCTCTGACAACAAATAAAATTCAAAGTATTTTTATGAAAGAGTCACATTAAAATACCGGAATTACTTCATTCCATTTCAATTCCAATTATAAGTGAAGAAGTGACTATTGGTGAACAAAGTGAATAGTGCAACAATTTCAGTGACACTTATTTACAAATATATACAAAATTATACATGGGAAAATGGGCAAGGGGAAATATTTTGGCGGTCAGAGTTCTGAATTAATATTCCAAGGAGACAGATGGTGACTGTGACTGTTCCCGGAGGGTTCTTGACCAATATTATGCGTCGACGTTTCGATCCTAGTGTGCCCCGATTGGTGGTCACGCGGATCTTTATCAAGACAAGAGAGGGGGAGATACAAGGGGAAGGGGGGGGGGGGTTTATTTTTTATCCCATATGAGATTGACCGATTGGCCTATGCACAGCGTGTGACTGCTGCCTCCTGTGTATCCGGAATTCAATAAACCCCCCCCCCCCCCTTCCCCTTGTATCTCCCCCTCTCTTGTCTTGATAAAGATCCGCGTGACCACCAATCGGGGCACACTAGGATCGAAACGTCGACGCATAATATTGGTCAAGAACCCTCCGGGAACAGTCACAGTCACCATCTGTCTCCTTGGAATATTAATTCAGAACTCTGACCGCCAAAATATTTCCCCTTGCCCATTTTCCCATGTATAATTTTGTATATATTTGTAAATAAGTGTCACTGAAATTGTTGCACTATTCACTTTGTTCACCAATAGTCACTTCTTCACTTATAATTGGAATTGAAATGGAATGAAGTAATTCCGGTATTTTAATGTGACTCTTTCATAAAAATACTTTGAATTTTATTTGTTGTCAGAGAGGTTTTCTCTTAAAAATTTGTTTGTTCTTATAATTTGTTTTTTCTTAAAAATTTGTTACCTTCTGTTATGAGCTAACCTAGCCTTCACGTAAAAGCAATTGATTGACCCGACGGAACCACTTTTGTCTTTAACCATACATGCCCAGGTTCTGAGGGACACAGGGTTACCCCTTTCTGGTATAAATAGTCAACTCTGCACAAGCAGAGCTGCACGTGCTGTCAGCAGTGCACACTGAGATGTGCCCTGCGTGTGCAGTCAGCTGCTTACATAGGGCCAGGCCCGGCTCCAGGAATTTTTATTTGGGTGGGCCAATGGTGCATTCGGGTGGGCCTCTGCGGCAGTCGCGGCCGGCATGACTGGGGGGGGAGGGGTTCTCACGGTGCAGGTTGTTCACGCGGGGGGGGTTTAATTTAATAATAATTATTATTAAAAAATGTAGCTTCTGTTTCCGCTGGCCGGGTCCCATGTCTTCTCGGCTCCTGCCTCTGGCAGGAACAGGATGCAGGCAGCCAGGCTCCCTCCCCAAAGCCAATCAAAACACTGCAAGCAGTGTTGTGATTGGTTGGGATGCCTCCCAGCCAGGGGCTTATGTGGAGGCCATATTCTCCATGCAGGCTGCATTGCAGCCAATGATAGGGCTAGGCGTGATGTTAGCTAAACTCACCAAGTGCTGCGGGCATTGTAAGCTGCACACACCGAGGGTTTGGTGCACTGTCAGTTGCGCACCAAAGGCTGCTCGTGCTGTCATTGCCAAACACACAGAGCTGCGCGGACTGAAGTCTGCACGCACTGTCAGCTGCATACATAGTGCTGCGTGCAATGTCAGCTGTACTCGCCGAGAATTGCGCACACAGTCTGTGTCACACCGAGGGCGGCGGGCATCGTCAGATGCACATTAAGAGTTTCGCGCACCGAGAGCGGCGCACACAATCATTGTCACACACTGAGGGCTGCGCGCACTGTCAGCGCACTCAGGGATGAACGCACCAAGGGCTGTGCGCACTATCATTGTCACACACTAAGGGCTGCGCGCACTGTCAGCGCACTCAGGGATGAATGCACCAAGGCCTGCGCGCACTATCGTTGTCACACACTGAGGGCTGCGCGCACTGTCAGCGCACTCAGGCATGAATGCACCAAGGGCTGCGCACACTATCATTGTCGCACATTGAGTGCTGCGCTCACTATCAGCGCTGCCGCCGCACTCGCCGGCTCCTTGTTTACCTCCCCCGGAGGCGCTCTTCTATTTGATCATGGAATATACAAGATTGAAAATTGCCGAATCCAAATAAAAAACCTGGACTGGAGCAGCACCTCCCCTTTCTTTCTGTCTGTTCCCATGAAGCTCCTTTTTATCTATCTGGGCATGTCTTAGTCAGTCCCTGAGGGCTCATATCACACCTGTGCCAAGATTGATGGATGCTTCACCAAATGCACTTGGGCTGGGCCTTTGAGGGTCTCCCCAGACCGCTTATAAGGGGTGAGGGCACTCTCTTCTGCCATTAAAAGAGCATTTTTTACAAAGGAAGCTGCTCTGCATCTAGAAGAGCTCAAAGAGATGCCACACCCCAATAAAGTCAATAAAAATAGCTCTTCTGTTTAGTTAAAGTTCAAGCAACAGGGACAGCAGCAAGTTTAATGACCTGAGAAGAGTGCGCTTGAGGTAAACATCAACTACTATTTTGTGTTTCATATCCCGCCACCAATGCCCCATCTTTGCGCCATAGGAAAGAACCATCAACATAAAACACAATCTCGCAATTATTCAAAGGTTCACCAGTGATGTCAATACAAGGTAGTAACATGGGCAGTGGTGACGATACAATTGTGGTTCTTTGTTGTGAGAGGTTTGGCACAATGAGGCAGGATATAACACTGTACCTTAGTAGTATAATGAGGGAGGCACACAAGAAAGGGACCTCTCATAAACCCTGACAGCTTGCACATTGAAAAGTGTTGTGTGTTTGCAGTTAATAATATTGTAATAACAGGCACAACAACAGGTGAGCCTTACATTTTCTTTTTGTACATTTCAAAGTGGTGGGCAGCGGCTGCCATAACCTGCAAACATGAAGGTAGCCTTGCTGCTACAATATCTAGAGCGGCAGAAAAATAAGCAATAGGTTTTTTCAATGACAATGGTCGCACAATAACACTCTGACACCCAAGAGCTATCTTTCATAGCAATGCAATGTAAAAGGCTCTGAATAATCAGGCAGATGTAAAACAAGTGCTTCAGCCAGCGCCAAGAAACCTGGCTGGTGATCGAGCACTCTATAAAACCCTGCAACATAACAGTACAGATAATGCATTCTTGAACCTTTCAACAGTTACAATTATGCTGGCATCCTTACAGAGGACAATAACAAGAGCTTGCCTGGGACCACCTGTGTTCAGAAGGAACAGTAGCTGTCCATGCTTTCTCCATCAATGTATTAACACCACACTCAGACCACTGTTGAGCATCCTCGCCTCTTGTATATTTCAGACTCTTCCAATCTCAGGATGATGTAGAGGGTTTTTCTGTGATTCCTGTGGCATGTAAACGGCAGCCACAGGACCCCAGAAATTTGCCCAGTGTGCAGGATGTCAAACTTTAGCATTTTCTTCATTTTCTTTAAATATCTTTTATTGGTGCCATCATGTATAATAGATGATGCAGATAAATTGTACAGTAATCCAAGGAGACCTCAATAAACTTTAAGCGATTGTGACATTGAGCCCATAGTTTCAAAACGTAAACAAAACCAATAGCTATTTCAATACATCCCTAATCTCGCCCCACACCAGCTGCCTTAATGAAAAAAAAATATATATATATATTTATATTCACTTAAAAACCATAGGTTTCAGGCACGTTATAGTTATAAATTAGCATTTAAAAAACCTTTGAAATTTACTGAAAAAACCGTAGGTTTCAAGCAAGTTATAGTTAGAAATTAGCATTTAAAAAGCATTTAAAAAACCTTAGAAATTCACTGAAAAAAACATAGGTTTTAGGGAAAGTTCTAGTTAGTTGGACATTTCTCTCGTATAAAACCAGAGAAATTCCCCCGTTATAGTTAGTTCAGCTAACTATAACTCGCGCCCCCGCAATGCACTGCTGATGACGTCACATATGACATCACTCATGACATGGTCAGTGACATCACTGATGACATCTCAAATGACATCACTGATGACATCACTGATAACATCATCCAGTGACTGTGGGTTTCTGTAAAGATTAAATATGTTTAAAATATATAGGGAAAGGCGTATTGAAGAATGAGTGGGTCCAAATTAAGCTTGTTCCGAGGTTGTATTTGCTGGTAAACTGAGTTTATCTGGATTGATTGAGTTCTGCTGTATTGTGTTGGAAGGCTACTAGATGGTGGTCCGACCATGAGACAGGAGGAACTATTTGGAACGTGACTAGGTCTGAGTTGCCAAAAATGCCATCTAATATGTGTCCTGCATTGGGTGTGAGTTTGGGAATGAGCTGCTGTAAGTTTAGTGGGCCTAGGCCTGTGACAATTGTTCTGGCAGTGGGCATTTTAGGTTTGTCAAACCATATGTTAAGGTAATCAAGGATCCATAGGTTGAGTATTTTATAGGTAGGGTTTATACTATGTCTATAAATTTACCTGGAAATGTTCCATTGCTAGGAGGTGGTCTGTAAAGAATGAGAAAGTTGGTGTGTTTCTTTTAGATCAATGAAGATTTGATTATATATTTTTGACATTCATTAAGAGTTACAAGAAGCATTATCTAATCATAATGAAAACGGTTAAATAAACTGCACATTTCTTTTTTAATGGTGACTTGCATGAGTCTATGGCCCACTGTCATTTAGGAAGTTTTTTAGAAACAGATTTAAAGCTAAAAAAGTCCAGCGATATTTCCATAAAAGTGTGGTTTTTGAAATTGCTTAACTGAGTCAGATTACTCCTTTGCGAAGTTATTCCTGCCCTTCTGTTCTTTATTGCTTCAGTAAGAGGATTTTTTTTCTCACAGTTAGTGGATCATTCTGCTGTGGATCATTCTTGGTGGGCTGAAATATGGCCCACCAAGCAGTCTCTCAACTATTTCTCGGCTTGCTCTGCCGGGGCCTAAGGGATCTTTAGTGCGCAAGCGTGGGCCTTACCAGGCTCTCCACTCAGGCGGCACTCCTATTCTTAGGGACAGTTCCTGGGGCAGGTCAGACACCAACCTGCTGTATCCAGGTTTGAGCCGGAAGGTGGGGTAGTCAGATGGGAACAACTGCTGGATTGTGATGGATTTAGAGCGGGGTGTTCGTTGAAGCTTACATTATTGCGGCTGTGATCTTTCAAGCTCCTATCATTTGATCACTTCCTCGCTCCATCTCTTCTGCCTCTCCTCATCCTGCACGCGTATCCACTAATAAGCCTTATTGTGAACTCTTAATGTGAATTGTATGAAATTCATCCTTTTTGCCCTGATTACCCCCATTTTGGGACTGATGCTGGTGTTTACTGACTTTGAAAGCGCCCTGGGCTCTGCTAATCAGGGCCAGTGCTCTGACCTCTAAAAAGGTATATGATAATTGGTATAAATCTAATTTGCCAAGACAATCTACCTGTAAGTCCCTAGTATATGGTAGGGCATGTAGGTTTAGAGACCCCAGTGGACTTTATGCGAGTGTACACTGCTGTGGTGCAGGCTGGTTTAAAAATAAATCTGTGCCCAAATTTGACTTTGGAATTAAAAGTACGAACAAAGCCCAAAACTACCATTTCATAACTTATAAGTCCTTCCCAAGGTGCCACAAGGGTAGGGTGCATTGTTATAAAAAGAAGGGCCAATATAAAAGAGGCCCTGGTAGGGAAAAACAGCCAAAGCTGTGTTTCCCTATTGTAGTGCTGCTAGCCCCATAGGCTAACATGGGAAGGCTTTATTAAACTTAATACAGTCCATCTTTGCTTGGAACTAGATAGCAATATAATTCAAAATAATGATTAGAATAAATCCAACAACTTACCATGGTCGGATTTACAGGAAAGTAGTTTTAGAACTTACTGTCATGAAGTTACCTAAGCAGCCGTGTAGCAGACTCTTCTTATTTGCAAGCCTTTGATAGCCTGTGCTAAGCTGCTTCTTGAGTAGGTGAGAAGAAGCCTGGGACTGAAACAATACAGTCATTTAACAGGAGGAGATCTGCTTTATGGAGAAGCTGAGGAAAAGAATGGGGGCTGGGGAGACAAGCAGGACTTCAAAGGAAGGAAAACAGATGTCACAGGACCAAGGCCAGCCCCGACCTCTGTTGATCCGCAATCAGATAGGAACCCCCTAATTAGATTAGGAGAGGGGTGGAAGGAGAGGGCAGATAGATGGTAGCCACACCCTTGCAATGAGTTACACAGACACACACACACCAAGGAGAAAACAGTGAATTCTGGGTCACAAATATGCCACACTTCACAGGAAGTGGTCATAGGAGAGGGAGGACGTTTTACCCCTATTGGTTGGGGTCCCCCCTCTTGCCAGCCCAGAATTGGGGATAAATATGGGGGAGCTGCAGAAGTTCCTCAGAACACTGTCTGGAACAAAAGAGGAAGAAGGACTTCCCTGGTAAACCCTTGGACTGCACCACAGAAAGCATGCACTCAAAAGGACAGCACCTGCTGTACTCTCAAGGCTCCACAAAGAAAGGACTGTGACTGACACAAAAGAAAAGAAGTAGATTCCCTGATCAGCAACGAGTACAACAGTTTGAAGAAGTCACCTGCAAGACCAAAGAGAGGATCACCCTATCTGACTATTTGCAGTTTTCTGACCTGGGAGTGCCCTGGGCTCTGCTACACAGGCCCAGGACCAGTGCTATGGTAAAAGCACTCTTCGAATACACTGTAAATACCTACATGCACTAGGTTACACTGGGAGTTAGGGTACCCTTATGATTGCCATGACCTCCCTACATAATAGGGAAGAGAGATTAAAACTACCTTAAAGTCCCTAGTATATAATAGGGCATGGTAGTTAGAGGCCGGCAGCCTTTTTTATGCACTTGCATGTGTGCACTGCTAAAGCCTGAGGTCAATGTAAAAGCAGCCCTGAGTTACAGGAGTGCTTTTAAAATGTAGACCTTGCCAAACTCGACTTTGGTGTTTGGGGCACTTACAAAATTAATATACTACTATATTTTGGCATGTTAGGTATCCCCAGCATATCCTTTAGGTATCCCAGTAGTAAGGCATCAGTTACTTATAAAGATGACCCTTATAAAATAGGTTGTATATGCCTTGGGGTTAGTAAAAGTGCACATTTCACTTCCCACAGTGTAGTAAAGTGGTTCCCAAAATCTACCTTGGTGCTAGGAGCACAATGGAGTGAGGATCTGCAATAGCCTTAAATATTTATAACTCTTAAAGTCTCCCCTTGGAGTCCCAGGGGTAGGGAGTCCTGTAGATATAGGCAGGGTCTTTATAACAGATGTTTTAAAAGCCCTGGTGTTTGAGAAACTGCCCAGTTCATTTTCCCCATTGCAGATCCCGAGCCACATAGGTTAACATGGCAAGAAATATTAATTAATAACATTATTAACTTCCACCGGGAAATACAAGAAACTATCATTCAAGGACTAAATGGTATATAATGGTATTGATGAATCCAACAATATGATATTGTTGAATTTATCCCAAAATGCACAGACAAGAAGTTAAATGACTGTCATGTCTGTAAGCCAAAATTCAGCCACGTAGTGATCTGTCCCAACTGGTCAGAGTTAAGTGGATTAGCCAGGTTGCTTTGAGGAAGTGATAAGTGGCACCTGGTGTGAAGAGCCATTCTGGGAGAAAGGGGTTCTGCTGCACAGGAATGCCAGAGCAAGGGGAAGGGGTCATAAACTATGATCTTCAAAGAAAGGAGGGGACAGGCAGAAGAAGCCAGTTTCATTTACACCCCTCCCCTCTGAACCCAGCCAGATGGCAGACTTAAGGAAGGAATTTGCAGATGCCAGGGGAAGGGAGTCTACTGAAATGAGCCATTCTGGAGGATGGTTCAGCCACCTCTTGCCACTCTGCAGAGACTTCAGCCATATTGCATTCGGGAGAAATAGTGCTTTCTGGGAGACCATGGTGCCACACTTTGTAGTAAAAGGTCATGCTCTGGGATGTTGCCTTGCACCTCATTGGACAGGAGTGCCCTCCAGTGTGACCCTCAAGAACACTGAATAAGTATCTGAGAGGGGCAGCGCCTCTTAGATCTGCTATTTGAAACAAAGGAAAAAAGAAGGGTCCATGCTGGTAGTTTGATTTGCTCCAACCAGGCTCTGCACTCTGGAAGACTGCGTCTGCTGCACATTCTGAAACTACAATCCAGTTGTCCTAACATGTTTCAAGAAAACTAAAGAGTGTACTCTTTACAAGCTACAGGTCAACAGAGCTCACCTGGATCATCACCACCAAAAACAAGACTGGAATGACTCTAGTGGATTTGTAAGAGTTTTGTCCAAGTAGATTGTGGGAATTGAAGCCCCAAACTTTCAAGCACCATCTTCAAGCTTACAGACCCTTGGAGTACGTTTTGGACACTTCGGGACCCTCAAAGTAACTTCAGGAAGAAATCCCAGAAGTTTGGAGAACTTTGGAGCAATTTGAAAAAAAGCACAATAAGTGGACTGACTCGACCTGGTCAGCAAAGATGGCGACCCACAACCACGTGCCACCCTGCCCTAAAGGGTAATCCTGCTGAAAAGCTCTGGAATTCTGACTTGCAGAGTTTGACCGGAAGCTGGTCGAAACCCAAGGCAACAAACCTCACTGAATCCGGCCTGGTGAAAAGCATCGAGGGACCCCGGGAGAAAAAGTTCAGTAAAAGTTTCTAAGTCTGAACGTAGAAAAGGTGACCAGGTCCAACCATGAGAGTTAAGCCACCCACCTTCAATGTGAGATGGCCTGGATTTCTGGTTCGTCTCGCTGGAAAACTCTGAAGGTCTGACATCTATAGGTTTGACCAGGAGCTCATCACATGGCAAGCTGACGAACCCTCACCGAATCCGTATTTGGTGAGAGCTTCGAAGGACCCCGGGAAGAAAAGCTCCAGGAAAGTTTCTAAGTCAGACAGTAAAAAATTTGACAGAGGCCCACCACAAGGGGTAACCACAGGGCTTCATCACGGTCAGCCTGAAACTTTGACTTTGTCCCAGTATAGCGTGACCAGATGTCCCATTAGGTGATATAGGTTTCTATGTGGTATATAGTGCTAAATCTTTAAAAAATCTATATATCGGGTTCCCTACTTTGGTGTCCTTTTAAAGATAAAAATTGTTCCTATTTTTATAACTTGGTATTGGATTTTTATTGTGAGTTGTGTCTTAATTATTTACTGAATTGGTGTTTTAAAATGCTTTACATACCTGTCTCTGAAGCTAATCCTGCCTGCTCGCAGCCTAGCTACCAAGGGTTGAGCATGAGACCTATTCTGAGCCCTAAACTGTGTTAGTGGTGTTATTGCCAGTGGAAAATGCATATTTACTACTAATAATAATCCATTTTCCAACAGTATTATTACTAGCTGAAGGTGAATGCCGGCACCTACTAATAATCCACTTTCCTGCACAAATGTCTTTCTTTTCTTTTTGTTTGCAACCTGCTCCCAAAGATTCAGAGGCTCAAACTCTATGGGTTTTGGCTCATGCTCCTCAAATGGTCTATTCTCGGTATTTGGAAAGTACCACTCAGCGGGAATTGTAAATTCTTTGTTGTGTATTAATGCCATTGGCTAAGCCACATGCACGCATGTAACCGTCTCTTTGCCACAATTTCCCTTGCTGGTGTACCTTCAGGTGGCAATCGTTCTTCCTTATTAACGTCTTACTGCTTTTTCAAAAATGGATTACCCATCTTGTCAGTGTTCTCAGATACCCCTTATTTCAATCTCACACACCCTCGGTACTATTGATGTCAGGATCTGCCTACCAATACCGGTGCATCTCTGTCAAAAGGCATACTATCACAGATCGGCTTTAGTATTCGCTAGCCCAGCGCAGCACCTTATGACAAAAGCATCTGCATACTGCCAGGTTTTCCTGAACTACTTCTCCCACAATAACTTTTGTCTGCTTCTTCTAAATAGAGATTTGTATGAAAAGAGAAAACTACCTACCTTTGCCCAGAAGCAAACGCTTGACCTGCAGGAGCTGTGCACTAAGGAATGGATGACCACCGAGCTCAGTAATGCACTCGCACAAGAGAAATGTCCCTATCTTGCTGTATCTTAAAGCAGCTCACAGTACACCTCAGATGCTAATAAATTCAAAGATTCAACAAGTCTAACGGAGGTACCTCTCTTCAACTTTGTATCGATTGACACATTGTCATTCTCAAAAGATGAAAACCATCGTTAAGAACACAATAACTGCTGTCCCCCGAAGAACTAGACCTAATTCCACATTGTAGTTAAACTCAAACTCCATCCATTGTATTTCAACACTCTGATCACAACTGCCAAAATACACAGCTTCACACCTCACTTCTCATTTATTCTTCACATGCGCATAAATCTCTATTAATACTCCCATCAAGCTCTCCAGGTTACCATGACAGTCACCTCATCTTTGGGAATCAGGCTCGATTTGGGGCCAGGTCAAATAGAATCTTGGAGCAAAACACCTGAACTGTGAAGGCCAATTTACCTCATTGGAATAAGTCAATTCAGTGCTGACCAGATCAAAACGGAACCATCAGTTCTACTACCAGATCTTTTAACACGCAAATCTGTCTTTCATTTGCTTACCCAATGCACACCAACTACTTGGAATGAAAGTGGTGTTGTGCCTTTACGAGATTTGGTGCTCTCGGACTGTACCTGTCTCTCATTTGCAGATCTTACACATTAGACTCAACCTATGACAATCTCAAAAAGAATGACAGACACAGGCTAAAGTTTTAAAGCTTTACTTTAAGAATATAAAACAAGAATACAGAAGCTGGATCATCAATCAGGTTAGCAAATAGCAAAAAGGAAGGAAAACAGATGTCACAGGACCAAGGCCAGCCCCGACCTCTGTTGATCCGCAATCAGATAGGAACCCCCTAATTAGATTAGGAGAGGGGTGGAAGGAGAGGGCAGATAGATGGTAGCCACACCCTTGCAATGAGTTACACAGACACACACACACCAAGGAGAAAACAGTGAATTCTGGGTCACAAATATGCCACACTTCACAGGAAGTGGTCATAGGAGAGGGAGGACGTTTTACCCCTATTGGTTGGGGTCCCCCCTCTTGCCAGCCCAGAATTGGGGATAAATATGGGGGAGCTGCAGAAGTTCCTCAGAACACTGTCTGGAACAAAAGAGGAAGAAGGACTTCCCTGGTAAACCCTTGGACTTCACCACAGAAAGCATGCACTCAAAAGGACAGCACCTGCTGTACTCTCAAGGCTCCACAAAGAAAGGACTGTGACTGACACAAAAGAAAAGAAGTAGATTCCCTGATCAGCAACGAGTACAACAGTTTGAAGAAGTCACCTGCAAGACCAAAGAGAGGATCACCCTATCTGACTATTTGCAGTTTTCTGACCTGGGAGTGCCCTGGGCTCTGCTACACAGGCCCAGGACCAGTGCTATGGTAAAAGCACTCTTCGAATACACTGTAAATACCTACATGCACTAGGTTACACTGGGAGTTAGGGTACCCTTATGATTGCCATGACCTCCCTACATAATAGGGAAGAGAGATTAAAACTACCTTAAAGTCCCTAGTATATAATAGGGCATGGTAGTTAGAGGCCGGCAGCCTTTTTTATGCACTTGCATGTGTGCACTGCTAAAGCCTGAGGTCAATGTAAAAGCAGCCCTGAGTTACAGGAGTGCTTTTAAAATGTAGACCTTGCCAAACTCGACTTTGGTGTTTGGGGCACTTACAAAATTAATATACTACTATATTTTGGCATGTTAGGTATCCCCAGCATATCCTTTAGGTATCCCAGTAGTAAGGCATCAGTTACTTATAAAGATGACCCTTATAAAATAGGTTGTATATGCCTTGGGGTTAGTAAAAGTGCACATTTCACTTCCCACAGTGTAGTAAAGTGGTTCCCAAAATCTACCTTGGTGCTAGGAGCACAATGGAGTGAGGATCTGCAATAGCCTTAAATATTTATAACTCTTAAAGTCTCCCCTTGGAGTCCCAGGGGTAGGGAGTCCTGTAGATATAGGCAGGGTCTTTATAACAGATGTTTTAAAAGCCCTGGTGTTTGAGAAACTGCCCAGTTCATTTTCCCCATTGCAGATCCCGAGCCACATAGGTTAACATGGCAAGAAGTTATTAATTAATAACATTATTAACTTCCACCAGGAAATACAAGAAACTATCATTCAAGGACTAAATGGTATATAATGGTATTGATGAATCCAACAATATGATATTGTTGAATTTATCCCAAAATGCACAGACAAGAAGTTAAATGACTTTCATGTCTGTAAGCCAAAATTCAGCCATGTAGTGATCTGTCCCAACTGGTCAGAGTTAAGTGGATTAGCCAGGTTGCTTTGAGGAAGTGATAAGTGGCACCTGGTGTGAAGAGCCATTCTGGGAGAAAAGGGTTCTGCTGCACAGGAATGCCAGAGCAAGGGGAAGGGGTCATAAACTATGATCTTCAAAGAAAGGAGGGGACAGGCAGAAGAAGCCAGTTTCATTTACACCCCTCCCCTCTGAACCCAGCCAGATGGCAGACTTAAGGAAGGAATTTGCAGATGCCAGGGGAAGGGAGTCTACTGAAATGAGCCATTCTGGAGGATGGTTCAGCCACCTCTTGCCACTCTGCAGAGACTTCAGCCATATTGCATTCGGGAGAAATAGTGCTTTCTGGGAGACCATGGTGCCACACTTTGTAGTAAAAGGTCATGCTCTGGGATGTTGCCTTGCACCTCATTGGACAGGAGTGCCCTCCAGTGTGACCCTCAAGAACACTGAATAAGTATCTGAGAGGGGCAGCGCCTCTTAGATCTGCTATTTGAAACAAAGGAAAAAAGAAGGGTCCATGCTGGTAGTTTGATTTGCTCCAACCAGGCTCTGCACTCTGGAAGACTGTGTCTGCTGCACATTCTGAAACTACAATCCAGTTGTCCTAACATGTTTCAAGAAAACTAAAGAGTGTACTCTTTACAAGCTACAGGTCAACAGAGCTCACCTGGATCATCACCACCAAAAACAAGACTGGAATGACTCTAGTGGATTTGTAAGAGTTTTGTCCAAGTAGATTGTGGGAATTGAAGCCCCAAACTTTCAAGCACCATCTTCAAGCTTACAGACCCTTGGAGTACGTTTTGGACACTTCGGGACCCTCAAAGTAACTTCAGGAAGAAATCCCAGAAGTTTGGAGAACTTTGGAGCAATTTGAAAAAAAGCACAATAAGTGGACTGACTCGACCTGGTCAGCAAAGATGGCGACCCACAACCACGTGCCACCCTGCCCTAAAGGGTAATCCTGCTGAAAAGCTCTGGAATTCTGACTTGCAGAGTTTGACCGGAAGCTGGTCGAAACCCAAGGCAACAAACCTCACTGAATCCGGCCTGGTGAAAAGCATCGAGGGACCCCGGGAGAAAAAGTTCAGTAAAAGTTTCTAAGTCTGAACGTAGAAAAGGTGACCAGGTCCAACCATGAGAGTTAAGCCACCCACCTTCAATGTGAGATGGCCTGGATTTCTGGTTCGTCTCGCTGGAAAACTCTGAAGGTCTGACATCTATAGGTTTGATCAGGAGCTCATCACATGGCAAGCTGACGAACCCTCACCGAATCAGTATTTGGTGAGAGCTTCGAAGGACCCCGGGAAGAAAAGCTCCAGAAAAGTTTCTAAGTCAGACAGTAAAAAATTTGACAGAGGCCCACCACAAGGGGTAACCACAGGGCTTCATCACGGTCAGCCTGAAACTTTGACTTTGTCCCAGTATAGCATGACCAGATGTCCCAATAGGTGATATAGGTTTCTATGTGGTATATAGTGCTAAATCTTTAAAAAATCTATATATCGGGTTCCCTACTTTGGTGTCCTTTTAAAGATAAAAATTGTTCCTATTTTTATAACTTGGTATTGGATTTTTATTGTGAGTTGTGTCTTAATTATTTACTGAATTGGTGTTTTAAAATGCTTTACATACCTGTCTCTGAAGCTAATCCTGCCTGCTCGCAGCCTAGCTACCAAGGGTTGAGCATGAGACCTATTCTGAGCCCTAGACTGTGTTAGTGGTGTTATTGCCAGTGGAAAATGCATATTTACTACTAATAATAATCCATTTTCCAACAGTATTATTACTAGCTGAAGGTGAATGCCAGCACCTACTAATAATCCACTTTCCTGCACAAATGTCTTTCTTTTCTTTTTGTTTGCAACCTGCTCCCAAAGATTCAGAGGCTCAAACTCTATGGGTTTTGGCTCATGCTCCTCAAATGGTCTATTCTCGGTATTTGGAAAGTACCACTCAGCGGGAATTGTAAATTCTTTGTTGTGTATTAATGCCATTGGCTAAGCCACATGCACGCATGTAACCGTCTCTTTGCCACAATTTCCCTTGCTGGTGTACCTTCAGGTGGCAATCGTTCTTCCTTATTAACGTCTTACTGCTTTTTCAAAAATGGATTACCCATCTTGTCAGTGTTCTCAGATACCCCTTATTTCAATCTCACACACCCTCGGTACTATTGATGTCAGGATCTGCCTACCAATACCGGTGCATCTCTGTCAAAAGGCATACTATCACAGATCGGCTTTAGTATTCGCTAGCCCAGCCCAGCGCAGCACCTTATGACAAAAGCATCTGCATACTGCCAGGTTTTCCTGAACTACTTCTCCCACAATAACTTTTGTCTGCTTCTACTAAATAGAGATTTGTATGAAAAGAGAAAACTACCTACCTTTGCCCAGAAGCAAACGCTTGACCTGCAGGAGCTGTGCACTAAGGAATGGATGACCACCGAGCTCAGTAATGCACTCGCACAAGAGAAATGTCCCTATCTTGCTGTATCTTAAAGCAGCTCACAGTACACCTCAGATGCTAATAAATTCAAAGATTCAACAAGTCTAACGGAGGTACCGCTCTTCAACTTTGTATCGATTGACACATTGTCATTCTCAAAAGATGAAAACCATCGTTAAGAACACAATAACTGCTGTCCCCCGAAGAACTAGACCTAATTCCACATTGTAGTTAAACTCAAACTCCATCAACTGTATTTCAACACTCTGATCACAACTGCCAAAATACACAGCTTCACACCTCACTTCTCATTTATTCTTCACATGCGCATAAATCTCTATTAATACTCCCATCAAGCTCTCCAGGTTACCATGACAGTCACCTCATCTTTGGGAATCAGGCTCGATTTGGGGCCAGGTCAAATAGAATCTTGGAGCAAAACACCTGAACTGTGAAGGCCAATTTACCTCATTGGAATAAGTCAATTCAGTGCTGACCAGATCAAAACGGAACCATCAGTTCTACTACCAGATCTTTTAACACGCAAATCTGTCTTTCATTTGCTTACCCAATGCACACCAACTACTTGGAATGAAAGTGGTGTTGTGCCTTTACGAGATTTGGTGCTCTCGGACTGTACCTGTCTCTCATTTGCAGATCTTACACATTAGACTCAACCTATGACAATCTCAAAAAGAATGACAGACACAGGCTAAAGTTTTAAAGCTTTACTTTAAGAATATAAAACAAGAATACAGAAGCTGGATCACCAATCAGGTTAGCAAATAGCAAAAAATGACAAGAACTCAGTAAAGTTCAGTAAAACAGCACAGATTGGCCTTTTAAAGTGAGGAAAAATGGAACTCCTAACATTGGAAATGCAGGTCCTTCTATAGGACGTCAGACAAAGGATTTCATACATTCACTACACAAGAACATGGTTCCCAGCATATGCACCAATGGGGAACAAGCAAGAGTAAACAATTTACCATAGAATACATTTGAACATTCTCTTATAATACAATTGCATTAGAGTCAAAGGTTCTCAGAGTCTATTCAGGTAATGAGAGTTGATACAAAGTATTTATTGTGGACTGTGACAGCTACGTTGTCCTTGAATAGATACATCATGCTCAATAAAACTGGGAAAGCCTCAGTTCTTCAGGTCAAAGCTCACAAATCGTTATTACAGTAGAGAAAACGGCAGCAGCAGTGATCACAGGGTTTATTACAATGTCATTTCAAGATTAAAAAAAGCTTAACTTTGGTTTATGTTAGCGGAAGTTCGATTTCTAATACACTAAACACTAAATGTTTTTTTAAAAACAATTCCACACTACCATATATGCCCACCTTCTTCACCTTTATGCTCCTTCTCTGTATCTACTTGTAAAACACAATAACACTGCTGTACAATGCTCTGCTGCTTTGTAGTTAGATTAAATCCACTAAATACATACTAGCTGCCATGCATGTATAAAGATATGAAATACCACTCTACCAGCATTTATATCCCCCACAGTAGACATGCAAAGCATTCTATCGATAATGTAGAAATAAACGAAGAGTCATGACAGACATGCCGGATTCCCAATTAGCAAGCAATTTAAAATCATTCATTAACCGCATGCGTGCGGCGGCTTTTTTCGCGCTGTGCGGCTTTTTTTAAAAAGCCGCGTTACATGACGAGCTCAGCTCGTCATCAGCGTGCGAGCGGCGCAACTGATGACGAGCTGAGCTCGTCATCAGCGCTTAAGTGGTTAAACTCCAACTGATGGAATTGACACTAGGTATTGCAACGGCATATTCTCTAGTATTTACATCTTCATGTTGTAAAACTAAAAAAAGTCTACTGAGATCAGGATACATTCCACAGAACTAAAACTATTACATCATCTTGCAAACCTCCCCATAACACTTTCGTGAGGTTTACTATACCTCCAATTATTACTGACAGACAAACAGCTAGTTTCAAACTTATCGGGTTTCCTAAGTAAAACTATTGCTGCTTCTTCCATTGAGCTTGGGGAACTCTCCACTCTCTAACATGCTCCATTATATATTGTAACAAAAGTTCTGTGGGAAGTCCTTCCCCTCTTCGAATCTAACGTCTGTGAGATTTGTTTGTTTTGTCTACCACAGTACTTTAAGGATGTTGACCCAATACCACCCGATCTTACGTTACATCGCCTTACTCTGCCTTAACCGTCTTACTAGATTTGTATCCCTATTCTTGGCGCCACACCAGGCTTAAGTTCAACCAGCTTTATTAGTGCCTTGACTTTATCTGTAATTGACTGATCTAAACTGCATAATCAGATTTCTCCTGAATTAAGAGCTACTGTTTTATCTCCCACTCCACTTTTCATAAATCAAGCAATCAATCATTTATAAAGTGCAGAAAATCACCCGTGGTGGTTTGTTCATTTGAACATCCAGGTCTTGAGTTCTTTCCTAAATTGCTGCAGTGATAGGGTGAGCCTGAGGTGCAGGGGAAGGCTGTTCCAAGCTTCGACTGCCAGGTGTGAGAAAGAGTATCTTTCGCTGTTGGTTTGGCAGATCCGGGGGTGTCTGCGGGAAAAAGCGAAGCAGATTGTAGGTGTCTGGTTAGTTGGTGGAAGGTCAGGGGTTTGTTGATGTATACCGGTTCTTCATTGTGCAGGGCTGTGTATGCGTGGGTTAGCATCTTGAACTGGCATATCTTCTGGATAGGGAGCCAGTGTAGTTTCTTGAGGTGGGGTGTGATGTGTGTCCTTCTGGGGAGGTTGAGAATGACTTTTGCCGCTCAGTTTTGTACTGTTTGTAATCTCTTGAGGAGGCGTGCAGTGATTCCTACTTAGAGTGTGTTTGCATAGACCAGCGTGCTGGTGATGCTGGCCTGTGTGACAGTCCTTCTGGGGTTGTCTGGGAGTCACCTAAAGGTCTTGCCGGTCATGTGTAGAGTGTAGAAGAGGGTGGATGTGACTGCATTAACCTGTTTCTTCATGCATATCTTACTATACAGATTGATGGATGTGTCAGGGTGTGGGTGGAATTGGCCTTAATTTTTCAAGCTTTAATATAGTGGGAGAATAAGCCCACATCCTAAATGCTATACCCTTGAATAAAAGTTCAAAGACAATCTGTCCACAAGTCCCTGCTAGGTAAACTGAGTCTAGTTTCAATCAAATCTATTAACATGTGCTTTGGTTCACTGACAAATCTGTATATGATAATGCCACCTACAGCCTTAACATTAATAGTCATAGAGACAATAATGTCACATATATAGTGTGCACTTGGAAACATCATTTTGATCCTTCTATATGAGTCTTGAATGTGGGATAACTGCAAAGTAGGCCTGCTCTTTGCTGTGTTGCTTCTTCCGTACTTGTTGAAATCTTAACCTGGTTTATTATGGAGAGAGCTGTTCCAGGGTCTAATTGCTCTTAATAGATCTATCCATTATGTAAATAAAGCCTGCTTGTTCTTAATTGACCTATATATTATACAATTAAATAACAATCTGCTTGCTCACATATAAACTCGGCCAAATGCGTGATAAAGGATTATCATCTTCATTAGGAGCAAAGAAACAGAGTGATATAACAGCTGAGCAATCTTTTCCTTTAAACTACTCAATGAACTTCCCTATTGCAGTTGAATAGAAAGAACGTTTCTATTCAACTGCATTTTAAGGTGAGCATCTCCGATCATGTGCATTTCTTGTCACATAATCATTTTCATTCTTCTTTTACAAACTTTTAAATCATAGCTGTGTGATTTCATCATCAACATGATCCACTAAGATAGGAGGTACCCAGTTTTGTCACTCAGAATGGTACTGATTTGTCCCTTGTTTTTCCCCATCATTTCCACTTTTTACCTGCTACCCTGTCTCGGGAATGTGTGCCACCTTGATGCCTCAATTTTACTCATCACAACCCATCGTTGTTTTGCTCACAATGCCACCTCAGATTAGAACCAGCTGAACACGACTGAGAACCCCAAATCAGGACAAAATCTGTCTTAAGTTGCTTATGGTCCTGTTCAGGGAGGACATGGCCTGGGATGGGCTGAACTTTCCAATTGGAGCAGGATCAAAACTAATTTGCAAATGGCTAGGCCCAAGCTGAGGTGGCATGATGTGTAAAGTAAGCCCCAAGTAATTACCAACCACTGAGATTAATACAACCATTCCATCCATAATGTTTCTGTATACTTTTCTCTTTTATGATGCAAGCTCCCAGCGATTCAAAACATAATGTGAAACCCATCTCCCCTCCACTTATGAAAAGGTTTCTTGAGTGACTGCCAACATCAATTTAAAACTGACATATAGAATGATATTATCATTAGGCTTTTTGTTAATGTTACTTTGCACCTTTGTAGTCTAACTGTACTTACTCTGGTAATTTGTGCGTTCGTACATGTTCCCTCAATCTTCTTTATTATAACTATAGTGATATGCTCTATTGCAAACACTCATAAAATAAGCGAAGTAATATAAAACAGTAATGAAGAAATGAAAATTTACCCAACAGGGACAAATAATAGAAAGTGAAATATGAGTAACAAAAGCCAAATAGACGCATTCAAAACAGAATGATGAGAAGGCAGTGTTTAGCGTGGATCCCAGCGAAGAAATCAAAGCTTTTGTGGCAAGGAAATCATAAAGTTGGTGTCTCAAGAAACAAAACAAGTATTTGAAGCAAAAGTAAAAAAAAATATTGAAGCGAACACCCTAATTTAAACGTGGATGAGGAAAGAAAGCAGAGTTGATTAGAGTTAGGTTGCAAAGAGAGAACATGCAAGACTGGGCAGATGCACGTAGATGTACATATTATTAGGAATAAGGAAACTAAAATAAAGATTTTATAATTATCAGCATTAAAGTGGTTATAGGTCCCAAAAATGAAATTTGAGACGTGACCATCTTAATATAAACATTTCATAACAGGACATCGGGCACAAGGAGCAAGTGAAGCCAATCGCTGGGCAGGCCATTACACTACATTCAGATGTTTGAGGAGCAGAGTGTTTAAGATGATGGGACTAGGTAAGCAACTAAATAAGGTAATGGAAGAGGAGAACTGTTCCCAAAGAGTAAGTGGGCTGGAATGCAGCTTCAGTAGGTTAAGATAAAGAATAAAGGGGCATATTACCAACAACTAGCGATAATTATCGCTATGTTGGCTTAGCGGCAATATTTTTATTGCCGAGCTGCGGCGATTTTTATCGCTTAGGAACCTTGCTATTATCAAGGTTTATCTCCTAAGCGATAAAAATCGGCCGAAATGCATGAATATCGCTGAAAAGTCAGCGATATTCATGCATTACCGAGCTAATGCTCTTAGCCATGTTATCCACCTACCATTGGATAACATGGCTAAGAACTGCTCAGGGGCGGGTGTTAGCTTTTGGAGATATTCGCGCCAAAAGTTGGTAATAGGAGATAGCGATGTTAGCGACTGTTTCCAGTCTCTAAGATCTTGGCACGCCCACTTTGCATGTCATTAGTGATAAATTTCACTGACATGCAAAGCGGGGCCCAAGATGGTCGCTATCTCCTACTAGCTGTCGCTAACTGGTGTTAGCGACAGCTAGGTAATAGGGAGATAATTTTATCTCCGCTTTCTTGGCTTTTAAAGCCAAATGTGTTTCTTTTTTATAAAACAGATATCACATACCGTCCACACCTAATAGAAGGAAGGTGCCTCACTCCCAACATCACTTTCGCGCAGTCATCAAAAAGGTTATGGTGGAAGGTTGTTATTAACTTCTCCTTGTGGGTAAGACATTATTAGAGACAATAGGAGAATGGTTAAAATGGACCTAAAGTAAATAGGGAGTTGGTATTGTGCTGAATAGCTGCAGCAAAAACGGTAAATGATTATAGCGGTTATGCTGTCCCCACTCTTTTAGAACGAGAAATAGAGTGAAGAAATGAACATATACACAGCAAATAGACGAAAAATAGATGACTAATGTTTTTTTTAACAGATACTTTAATATATAAACGATAGATAAGAGATTAGTATGACAAGTAACCACAATGAATTCTAAATCTTGTCCAATAATAATAAGCTTTCTAGTGTTACGTTACTCTCGTAGATGGAAATGTACCTTTTTCTCCCCCTCATTCATAATTAATGTATCAAATATTCTATTGTATACATCAAATACACACAGTGATATTTACTAACCTTTTTAAAAAAAATTGAGATTAAAAAATATGTTTTTGATATCATAACAGTCTATTGTACTAATTGTTGTTTTATTTCTTGTTTATTCATCATATGTTGTTCACAAAATGTGTTGCGAATTAGCCAGTTTCTTGTAGCTAAAGTCTGCCTGGGCGTATACTTTTTCAAAAAAATAGCAACACAGACAACACATGCCATAAGTTGTGCCATCCATCATCCTCAAAGCACCAGTTTGAAAACAGCGTAGACATAATTAAAAAAGCAAAAAAGAGAACAACATGGCAAGTGGCACACGTTATGGAGTGTGTTGTGGTTGTTTATAACCATAAATGGTGAATTTGAGTGGTATCTACCTATCTATCTATCTATCTATCTATCTATCTATCTATCTATCTATCTATCTATCTATCTATCTATCTATCTATCTATCTATCTATCTATCTATAAAATACATATACATTTATTTTAGCAACAGATAGATAGATAGAAAGATAGATAGATAGATAGATACATAGATAGATAGATAGATAGATAGATAGATAGATAGATAGATAGATAGATAGATAGATAATGTAAATTAAGAATTTAGGGGCATTTTTACGAGAGAATGGGGGAGCGCAGCATTAAGCCACAATAGCTAACGCCGCGCTCTGCCATTATGAAAGCGCAGGATGCCCGCATTTACAATGATAAAGCTGACACCCGCGTTGCCCCTAGTGCTGGCTCTAAATTCAGCTGCTTAGCGCCAACACAGGCACCATTGCACCATGGTGTAAGGGTGCCTGCATTGAGGGAATGTTTGTATAAGTGCAGGAAGGCATCCCTTCCTGCATGTAAACAATCACTAAGGGTGATTTGTAATTCATTTGCAAATTGTTTTTTTTTAATGATTATCTATGTGCAGGAAGGGATACCTTCCTGCACATGAACAATCATTCATGGTGATTTGCTGTTTTCATGTGTGCTGCACAATGCAGCACACATAGAAACAGCAAAAACAAGGAAAAATGAATAGTTTCTCCTCGTTTTGCCATGTTAAGACCAGTTTTTTTTGGGTTCTGTCCCATATTTACGCCACTTTTGTAAATGGGGGCAGTGTCAAAAAGTAATGAGTGTTGTGGCGGGACACCTATCACAACACCCATTGCTCACCCCTTTCACGCTAAGTGCTGCATGAAAGGGGGCCTTATTCACAAGGTGGTGTTAAGCCACACTAAGTGGCTTAACGCCACCTTTTAAATAAGGCGAAGGGTTTATCACCAGAGCAAGGTCATAAAAAGAGTTGTTTCTGTGGCAATACACTCTTGTAAATATGCCCCTCAGTTCCCTGTCTCTATTGTTTTCTATGGTAGTGTGTAGTGTGTTGCCATACCAGTGGATGGCCATGTGAGGTGCTTTACTTACTCCAAGGCTTTGCTATAGTACATATAAGCCTGTTTTGAAAGCATTAGGGCAGTAATAACTTTAAAAGTAAATTGTGTGAACTGCAATAGTCTTATTCATTGGTAGGTGTGCATTTTGAATTATCATGTCCATCCTAAACACATTTACCTTTCTCTTAACCCAACCCATTTCTGAGTAATTATTCCCCATTTCCTATCACTCCCCTGGTCCCTCCCTTATTTAGCAGACAACAGTTCATTATGTGTGCAGAGATCTCTGCTGCCGTGGTGGAGAGCTCTGCATATATAAGATATGAGAGGCTAAGGTGGAAAACTTCACCAGTAGGTTTCTAAATTGCAGTTTGGTTTGTGGTACGTAACTAGTACTAGTGAAGTACTACTTTACGCACTAGAAAATGCAGTTTATGAATTGGACCCATTGTGTTGTGAACTTCAAAAAATCCCCGATTCTATACATGTGGGTCCCAGCTGTTACAGAAACTGGGCCAGTTTTTCGAAAAGACTGCATCATGGTTCAAGTTGCATTACAATTTGCATAGAAAATGATTCCTTAGCTCTTATCTCTGCAAAAGAGCTGTGAGCAATGAACAAACCACTGCCCTCTATATTAACTAAGAGCAAATGAGTAGGGTATGGGATAACACTGCACTGCAGCACTGGCCGAAGTCTTGGAGAGAGACAGTGTTCAAAATCACATTGTACTGGCATTGCAATGCTTTTCCTTCTCAATGCCTCAAAAATTGAAATATTGTTAAAGTGTTATCAATAGAGCATTTAGTTGTCCATAGGACTGCTGTTGAGCCTCTTAATGACAGCTATCTACACATGTAGAGCGTGAATTGTGATAAATTGACAATTTTCATTTTACTGTGATTACTGCCTGTCCTTAGTAGTCAGTGAACATTCAGGGCCTGATTTAAATCTTGGCATTATTGGCACCACCGTTGGTTTTCCATTGGATTCTCCGCCCGCCTACTAGGCATTCTGCCCGCTCTATTTAGATGCTGGCAGGTCCTTGGACGAAAGACCGTTGGAGTGCCACCAGCTCCGCCAGGTATGTTCACCCACGTCAGAAGCACCATAGGCAAAAGCGGCTGTTGGAGGGAGTACAGCCATTTTGTCTACCGGGCCAATCATGATATGCATTCCCACCGATATGTCTGAGTTAGTGGATGGGAATAGATATAAGGCCGAAACTGTTCTGTTTCACACTTCCTTTACAGTCATGGATCAGAGCATACAAGTGCTGCCTTTGCTGCTGCAACTTGACCACACAGCAAATCAACATCGTTGTCGAAGTTAGGTTTTTATTATAACTTGTTACCTTTTGGCTTGACAGTTTACATTTGATCAGGACTTGTGCATTTTGAAATTTCATTCAAGCGTTAACATACAAATGTGTAATGCATATGTGTGTAATGTTGTTGAAGACATTTAGAGAAACACGCCCCTGTCATTTTATTGTAATCTTAAATTTGGTGCAAGCTGACTTCACAATAATGGACAATTACACAAAAATGAACATCAATTCAAAAGCCAAAACCTGACCCTACAGGTGTGTTAAACTCAATTTTCAGAAACTATGAAATCATATACACATGCATTACACATTATTGGGATAATTGCATTGTAATATAATGTGGAATTTGCACTTGACAAGGTGAAACTTTTCTTTTAAATTAACTGTAAAAGCAATGTACGTTCCAAAGTTTTATCAATTAATATATTTATCAATTTAACATTTCCCCTGGTTGAGTTCATTTCCTGTATTTAGTTAAATGTTATTTGTGCCATGATTATGTTAAGGTGCAATGCATATGTGTTTATCTTCATCACTTATCAAGTACAAATAAACACAGGTGTATTAACACTTAAAATAAACATATGACTAATCCACTTGTTGTGTAAGTGTCCATCGTCATGATGAATGCTTGCACCAAATTTTATATGTCTATCACATACTTTCATTACTAGTGTATGGAGTTTACAAATTTGACAATTTAAAAAATGGTTGCATTTTCTGTCATAAATTTAAGTTCAATTATGTAAATCACATTTTAATCACTGTGACGTTTAGGAATCAAAGACTAGTAAATAAAAAATAATCTCAGGACAAACTTGGTGAAATTAAAATATTTGTTATTATTATTAAATGAAACACTCAAATCAAGATCTATTTTATTTTAAAATGTAAAAATTCCAAAAAATGAATGTCCCAAGGACGTTGGAGTTTTCCCCTAAATTGCCTGCTAAACAGACTGCCAAAGGGGATCCTCCTCAGGAAGGGGCATCTAGTGAGGACAAGACAGGCACCTCACGGATCTTCCTTGGGAGGGGTTAGATTGCTTTTGGGAGGGGTGAGTTGGTGAGGGGTGGTAGGAGTGGGTCTGGGAGGGGTGATTTTGTGTTTGGAAAGGCTGAAGGTCAGAGCAGAAATAAAAGCAGAACTAGGGTAAAGGGTAGGGGGAGAAAGAGGACTGGGTCTTGGAGTAGAGAGAGGGAGAGTGTGATAAGTGCATGTATCTGTCTGTTGTGCAATTGCATGTGGGTCTGGTGTAGGATTTGTAGGTTTGAGTGTGTGTCTTTTAACAGGTGTGTAGTGCTTAGGTGAGTGTGTGCATTTGGCTTTGGTTGTTGTTGTTTTGAGTGTAGGTGTGGTTTTGTGTGAGTGTATTTGTTTAAATGAGTGTGCTGTTGTGGTGGTTGGTATGATTGTGGTGCTTGTGGGGGTGCGTCAGGGTGTGGGTGGAGTGGTGTGTGTGCTGGTAGTTGTGGGTGTGCTGGTGGTTTTGGGGTGCTGGTGGTTCTGTGGGTGCTGGTGGCTGTAGTGGGAGTGCAGGTTGTTTTGAAGTACTGGTGGTTGTGGTCGGGTGGGTGTGCTGGTGGTCGAGGGGGTAGTGGTGGTTGTGTTGAGTGTGAGTGTGGGTGTGGTGGTTGTGGTGATGGTTATGGGTGTCGTGGAGGTTGTAGTGGTGGTGGGTGTGGTTGGGGCAGGTGTGATATATGTATGTTTGTGGTGTATGCTTGTGTTTCTTGGTGTGTTTGTGTTCATGTGTGGGTGTGCTACTTGTGTCTGTTGGAGTGGGGACAAGGATGGGAACTGGGACTTGGTATGGGGAAAGGGCCTGAGCTGGTGCACAAGGTTAGGCTGCTTGGGAGGCTGCAGTCTGTTAGGAGGCTAGTCTTGTAAATGATCTCTGCAGGCCAGTCTTAGCACCATTTGTTGCATATGGCAACGAAGGCCCTGGATGGCATTCAGGAGTGCACTCTTGCCTACAGAGATGCTGCGTAGGAGGTCTAAAGTCTCTTCCCTCAGGGCAGCTGGGGGGACAGCGGCAGGGGGTGAGGTGCCTGCACCGAAGAAGATCCCACCCTTTTAGGAGGGTAGGTTTGGCCAACTGGGAGGGAGCAAGAGGTAGGGTGGAGATGGCTCTCTGGGTGGCAGACAAGGGTACAGGTGGAACTATAGGGTCCACCACCATTAGGGATTGGTCTCTTGTGGAGGCCTCCGAAGATTTTGTAGAGCTGGTGGCCTCGGTGCCAGTCCCCTCACCCTCCGTGCCATTGTATCCAGTCGAAACACAGTGGCCAGCTGCTTCTCCACCTACGTGGCTAAATTCTCCTTTGCCTGCTCCTATGATGCTGAAAAACATATACAATTATTTTAATGTACTTGTGTAAATAGAACTGATCATGAACTTTGATCTCAAAACATTTTTCAAGTTTTCAAATTTCACCTTTTTCAACGTTCTGAAACTTTGGTTCTTTATTATAAATATCTCATGCATGTAGGAAACATCTTTAGAAACCATTTGTTCACAGTTTTGAAATTTCCCATTATAGCTCCTATATCATTTATGATCTTGTCTCCTATCCATTTGTAATCCTCTCCAAGAACTGTTAAACACATCTGAATAATTGGGCTTTGTTGTTTAGAATAGTGAACTTGTGACCAAAAAGGATATAAACCAAAAATATCTTTGTACAGTGTGAATATAAGGCCAAAGAAGCTGCCTCATTTTCATTCACAAAAAGTAAAATATCAATAAATGTGTGTCAACAAATACTACAATGTTGTACCAATATTTGAATGAATTGAAAGCCTGTTTCCTTAGTTTGGGCATTTAACAATGGTAAACCTTATTTCAAGTAAGTAAAGTATATATCAAATGTAAAAAATATTTTATGGATTGGGTAGTGAAGTAGCTTATCAATGTATCACACACTATGTATATGCCTATGCTGTACAAATGACTTCTACAGCATAAGTAAATACACAGGGATTGATACATTTCTGACCACTTTAGTAAAAGAATTAGTTAGTTAAACATGCTAAACTCAAACTTGAACTTCTACCTCGATGTTGCTGTTGGGTTCTCAACTGCCCATCAAGCTCTGTGTTAGCCAGAGCAAGTATGTTGACCATTAGGGGTGTCAGGGCACATGCTTCCTACATTGGGAGGACTGGCTGAGCTGGACTTCTGATTACTTCTTGGTCTAGCGTCGTAGGTCCTCCCAACTCTTCCGACAATGAATGCTGCACCACTTCTAGAACACCTTATTGCAGATGGCCTTCCAAATGTTTTTCTCAGTTTAGGAGTCCTAAAGTTAGGAGTCCTAACTTTACTACTCCTAAACTGAGAAAAATTCTAACTTTAAGACTTTCAGTATTCACAGAAGGCATTTAGGAGTCCTAAAGTTAGGAGTCTTAACTTTACTACTCCTAAACTGAGAGAAATCCTAACTTTAAGACTTTCGGTATTCACAGAAGGCATTTGGGAGTCCTAAAGTTAGGACTCCTAACTTCTGTGAATACCAAAATGAGTAAGTGCCTTCTTTGAATACCAAAATGGTAGTACATTTAGGATTTTGCTTTAAATTAGTTCTGTGAATCAGGCCCTATGTTGATATGAACTTTAGTGGACTTAAATGTGTAAATAAAGTATTTTACTACTACACCAAATAAAATGTAGGGCTTAAAACACACACCGAATACTAAAGTGCTTACAAATTCAAACCATCATTGTTCTATGTGATGTAAATAAATAAATGCCAATTCACTTCAATCACTATACTTCACTCAGGATATCAAAGGCGCATTCTAGCTTGTGTTTTAAAAAGCAATTAGACAGATGTGCAAATACATTTTAAACATGTACCGGTTCCTCTGGTGAGCCATACAGCTGGCTGTACAGGGACAGAACGTCCATTGCCAGCACCTCCAGCTCCTCCTACAACAAGGCTGAAGTCCTATCAACTGCTTTGTCTGGCATCGTGGCAACCAGAGGGCGGACACAGCATCCATAGTTGAGGAGGTCTTGTTGGCTGCAGTGTTGAGAGGTAAGTGAGTTTTTTTTCGAAACACCACGTACATGTTCACAACGTTCTCGATCGGTAACAGAGACAGACACACCCATTGGCTTTTATAAGTGGCTTTCACACAAGTTATCCTATGACTGTGTCCACTGTGGCGTTTCCCACCCACTACCAGGTCAACGTCCCTCATGGCCTTCTAATTTCAAATGTCCTGACAGCGAGGTCAGGCGAGAACTGGCACCCGCCATTTTAGATAGTCAAATAGAGTGCTTGTGAAAGTTTAGTGCATCAATCCCACTCAAAATAGTGGCTACGTTGTTTACATATACAAAATGCTAATGTCACTCATTAATTTAAAAATAAACATTTATTTGTAGTGCATTACTGTGGTTAAATGCAATAGTTGTGCAGTGTTTTTTACACTTCCGTTGATGGTCTTTTGGTTAAAAAAAATAAGAATATGTACATAATGCCTTTAAAATGTATTATTTACACAATTGTTTTTTAAAACAATAGACAGGTAAAACATGTTATTTGGTAAGACAAAATGTCAATATTACAAGTTGTGTAGCAAAAACTGACATTTGTGTTATTGATCAAAAATACTTTTGTAAATGTTTTAAAATGTTGTCAATTTTACAATGCATATTTACAACAAGGGGTGGTGAGGGACAGAGTCTCTGAAATAAGCAGAATACTCTCACCCTGTCAAGAGATCAGGGCTAAATCCAACACCGTTTTTTAGCTCACTGCACCATCCCAGTTTCAGAACCTGGCTGTATGCAAATTAGACTGTTCCTGTCCCAGTGCATGATGGGAACAGGGCAAACCAAACTACAAAAGCCAATTCATGTCTGAGTATACCCTTCCACGCTTGGTGCATACAGCCAGGTTCTGAAACTGGGATGGTGCAATGAGCTAAAAAACGGTGTTGGATCTAGCCCTGATCTCTTGACTGGGTGAGAGTACTCTGCTTAATTCAGAGACTCTGTCCATCACCACCCCTTGTTGTAAATTATTTTGTCCACCCTAAGCGTGGAAGGGTATACTCAGATGTGAGTCCCTTGCTCATTGCACCATCAGGATTCAAGCAAGCCGGGCCGAAGACGCCTGAAATGGCAGAAACCGGTCCCCGGAAGCTTGTTTCCTTCCCAGTGTAAGAATTGGCTTTTGTAGTCTGGTCTGCCCTGTTCCCATGATGCACTGGGCCAGGGACAGACTTTTGCATACAGCCAGGTTCTGAAACTGGGATGGTGCAATGAGCTAAAAAACGGTGTTGGATCTAGCCCTGATCTCTTGACTGGGTGAGAGTACTCTGCTTAATTCAGAGACTCTGTCCATCACCACCCCTTGTTGTAAATTATTTTGTCCACCCTAAGCGTGGAAGGGTATACTCAGATGTGAGTCCCTTGCTCATTGCACCATCAGGATTCAAGCAAGCCGGGCCGAAGACGGCTGAAATGGCAGAAACCGGTCCCCGGAAGCTTGTTTCCTTCCCAGTGTAAGAATTGGCTTTTGTAGTCTGGTCTGCCCTGTTCCCATGATGCACTGGGCCAGGGACAGACTAATTTGCATACAGCCAGGTTCTGAAACTGGGATGGTGCAATGAGCTAAAAAACGGTGTTGGATCTAGCCCTGATCTCTTGACTGGGTGAGAGTACTCTGCTTAATTCAGAGACTCTGTCCATCACCACCCCTTGTTGTAAATTATTTTGTCCACCCTAAGCGTGGAAGGGTATACTCAGATGTGAGTCCCTTGCTCATTGCACCATCAGGATTCAAGCAAGCCGGGCCGAAGACGCCTGAAATGGCAGAAACCGGTCCCCGGAAGCTTGTTTCCTTCCCAGTGTAAGAATTGGCTTTTGTAGTCTGGTCTGCCCTGTTCCCATGATGCACTGGGCCAGGGACAGACTAATTTGCATACAGCCAGGTTCTGAAACTGGGATGGTGCAATGAGCTAAAAAACGGTGTTGGATCTAGCCCTGATCTCTTGACTGGGTGAGAGTACTCTGCTTAATTCAGAGACTCTGTCCATCACCACCCCTTGTTGTAAATTATTTTGTCCACCCTAAGCGTGGAAGGGTATACTCAGATGTGAGTCCCTTGCTCATTGCACCATCAGGATTCAAGCAAGCCGGGCCGAAGATGCCTGAAATGGCAGAAACCGGTCCCCGGAAGCTTGTTTCCTTCCCAGTGTAAGAATTGGCTTTTGTAGTCTGGTCTGCCCTGTTCCCATGATGCACTGGGCCAAGGACAGACTAATTTGCATACAGCCAGGTTCTGAAACTGGGATGGTGCAATGAGCTAAAAAACGGTGTTGGATCTAGCCCTGATCTCTTGACTGGGTGAGAGTACTCTGCTTAATTCAGAGACTCTGTCCATCACCACCCCTTGTTGTAAATTATTTTGTCCACCCTAAGCGTGGAAGGGTATACTCAGATGTGAGTCCCTTGCTCATTGCACCATCAGGATTCAAGCAAGCCGGGCCGAAGACGCCTGAAATGGCAGAAACCGGTCCCCGGAAGCTTGTTTCCTTCCCAGTGTAAGAATTGGCTTTTGTAGTCTGGTCTGCCCTGTTCCCATGATGCACTGGGCCAGGGACAGACTAATTTGCATACAGCCAGGTTCTGAAACTGGGATGGTGCAATGAGCTAAAAAACGGTGTTGGATCTAGCCCTGATCTCTTGACTGGGTGAGAGTACTCTGCTTAATTCAGAGACTCTGTCCATCACCACCCCTTGTTGTAAATTATTTTGTCCACCCTAAGCGTGGAAGGGTATACTCAGATGTGAGTCCCTTGCTCATTGCACCATCAGGATTCAAGCAAGCCGGGCCGAAGACGGCTGAAATGGCAGAAACCGGTCCCCGGAAGCTTGTTTCCTTCCCAGTGTAAGAATTGGCTTTTGTAGTCTGGTCTGCCCTGTTCCCATGATGCACTGGGCCAGGGACAGACTAATTTGCATACAGCCAGGTTCTGAAACTGGGATGGTGCAATGAGCTAAAAAACGGTGTTGGATCTAGCCCTGATCTCTTGACTGGGTGAGAGTACTCTGCTTAATTCAGAGACTCTGTCCATCACCACCCCTTGTTGTAAATTATTTTGTCCACCCTAAGCGTGGAAGGGTATACTCAGATGTGAGTCCCTTGCTCATTGCACCATCAGGATTCAAGCAAGCCGGGCCGAAGACGCCTGAAATGGCAGAAACCGGTCCCCGGAAGCTTGTTTCCTTCCCAGTGTAAGAATTGGCTTTTGTAGTCTGGTCTGCCCTGTTCCCATGATGCACTGGGCCAGGGACAGACTAATTTGCATACAGCCAGGTTCTGAAACTGGGATGGTGCAATGAGCTAAAAAACGGTGTTGGATCTAGCCCTGATCTCTTGATTGGGTGAGAGTACTCTGCTTAATTCAGAGACTCTGTCCATCACCACCCCTTGTTGTAAATTAATTTTACAATGCAGACATATGAACCCAGGGAGAGTGAGGACAAAACAGCCTCAAGTGTTACCACCATTTCCAGACCATGCCACCTTGGAAGAAAGGTATATTATCAAAAGATTCCGTTTGAATAGGCAAACTATACTCGATTTATGTCATCAACTGGAGCCAAATCTTCTGCCTCACAATAAAAATCCCACATCTATTACACTCATTGTCAAATTTATAGCAGTACTTCATTTTGTGACCACAGAATTATTCCAATACACTGCGGCTGTATCTGATGAAATGTACTTAACTATGCATGATAAAACTTATCTCTGGTAGAATTTCACACCCAACTTTCAGTGGTGTACTACAAGATGTTCTTTCTTCAATGATGAGACACATCAACAGATTCATCCACATATGGTTGAAGAAATTGATGGCACACATATTTCCTTGGTGCCACACTCACCACAGAACAAGTGTACCGCAATCCGAAGAACTTCAATTCAATAAATGAGCGAGTTGTCTGCTTACCTGTTTTGTTCATCACAAGTGTGGGTGCGTGTTTCTCCAGATCGACCCATGTTTCCGTACAACATTTACCATTGCAAATGTCACAAATTGGACCTGAGAGTGCATGACTTGTTGGTCAGTACAATCTGTCATTACATTGATTGGGTAATTTCAAGTTGAATCATCTAAAATTGTGTTACATAATTTGGCCCTTTTTTTTCTTCCATATAGGAGACTCATCTTATCCCAACCGACCATTATTGTTAGCACCACGGAGGAATCCAACCACGACAGGGGAAGTCCGCTTCAATGATGCCCATGGAAGAACATTGGAGTGTTTTCTTTTGGCTCCTAAAGGCAAGATTTCCCTGTCCTGATAAGACTGGTGGAGTCTTCCTTGACTCACCTGATAAGATATGCCAAATCATCATGTCCTGCTGCATGACGTACAACATAGGACTGCGACAAAACATCCCATGCATCGCAGATGATGGAGACAATCAAGAGCCACCAGGTGAGGGTGTTGAAATACCAAATGAAGATGATAGTAGTGAAGAGGAAGAAATTGACTTACATCATGATGTTATTGACAACTTCTTCACATGCGTTTAAGTATATAATTACATATTATGACATTAAGGTTAAACCAACTTTTAATCTAATGAGGATAACAATCTGTGCTAGAAATTTTTTAGAAAGGGCAAGTTGTTGAAATCCAGGTTCATTTACATTGTTTATCTTTTATTGTTCTTAGAAAATGCGTCCTCAAAATTATTAATTTGTAAGGAGTCTACTTTGTAATGTAATTGTATGAATCATTTTGTTTTTATCTGTTTTAGGACACTTCACCATGTCAGCTTCATTTGGGCATTCAGAGCTGTGACATTTGCAGTTATATGCCACTGTTGCAAAGTACAAAGGGAAGATGGACTGATCCTGTGAAAGACACTCACACACACTTTGGGTGTACATATCTTGTACAAAGACAACTTGCACAGTTATTGATTTGAAATTCTTAAGATAGCAGTAGATTTGTTGTCTATCAAACCAAGACAATATGTGCTGCTTCAATTGCTCTAACCACATGTGGTATTAGACTTAATGCATACTAAATCTCCTTTTACATTGGCTAAATCCTCATTTTGTATTGTGTATGAAGCTGTTGTGTCTTTTTACATTGTAGAAAGAACGTATTATATCAAACCACTTACAGTTGGTTGTGACATCGCACCATACACTGGAACAATGTCTTGGAATGATCCTGTGGCCACAAAATAGACTAATGGCAGGATTTTCACTATTGGTATTATTGATGTGGGATTACTATTCTGAGCCAGAAGATCAGTCTCCAACCTATGACAGAAATCAATGATAGTTTGCCTTTGAATCTCATTTTCTGGATTATATCACGTTCCTCCATGGCGGTGATGCCTGGAACTGTAAATGTTAAAATGGCACTGATGATTTTGATTATGCATGGGTTGTAATGTTTTTTTTTAACTATGAAAACATTTATTTCTTATAATTTAATAACATGCATCATTAGGATTTGTGCTATTTGTTCTTTTTTGTCATTTTAGGAGAATGGGAGAAACATTAGCTACATGACATTTATTTAACAAACAATCATTTACATTCTTTACATTTTAATATGTATGACTGAAGGAAAATATGATAAATACATTGAGAAAATAAATACAACAGCAGTCTTTGGCTGTGTTAGTTTTGCTTTTATTCAACAAAACAAAATGAAGTGAAACAGGATGTAAACAAAACATACCTAACAAAAAGTTATAAAAGTCAATCATTGTAAATTAAAATAATATTGAAGAGCCAAAAATGTTTCACATCCAATGTCCAAAATACGACTGGCATCAGAAAGCAAATGTGTGGAGAAAATAATCCACAGAGTGAATGGCAGTCACAAACTGGAGGAAATTAGGTTTTGCATCAATTGGTGGTGGTGGTCTTGCCATCCTCTCCTGGTGGTCCGGATGAACATGTTCTCCTATGGGGGTTCTACAGCTGAAGGGACTGAGGTGGGTGCAGGTGCTGCCTCTTGTGGCAGGGCCTCCGTTTCTGTGGATGAGGCAGATGTAGTTGGCCCAGATGTTGTTGGACCTCAGAAAGGGGAAGATGGTGCTGGAAAAGCACTATACATATGGTTTGTAAGTGTCATGCAGCACCCCAGTCAGGGAGATCAGATTCTTTATCTGAACATTGTGCTCCCTCTGCTCCTGCTTCATCTCCTGGAGCTCAGTATGGACCTGGCCCATCATGTCTTGGGACCGATTGACAGTGAACCCAATGACCGAGCTTTGCCGGCCCACATATTCCTTCACCTGGCCCCAACCCCCACTATCCTGTGGCCCTTGACCCTGTGCACCCAACCCAATAGTTCCTGACTGAACTGAAGATGGCAGTGGTGTTTTATCAACTGCAGCCATGATGGGAGGAACCAAATTGGTGTGATGTTGGTTTAGACACAGGAAGTGTGTGGTATTCATAGGCTGAGGGGTGGTAACAGTTGGGGTGGGAGGTGTAGGTGTGGGCCGAGTGCTACTCACTGGAACTATCTACCCAGACGGACCAGCTGGACCAGCATGCTCCTCGTTATCCGGACTTTCATGAGTGAAGTCCTCCATGACAGCTTGTTCCTGGTCTAGAGTGGAGGTATCCTGAGTGGCAGATTGTTGTCCACATACTCTGGGTTTTGGATCTATAATAAATTTAAAAGAAACAAAAACACGTTCTAAAAAGTCAGAATTATGTCAAATTAGTTTGAAGCTTAAAATGAAGAAGAATAAAAAGAAAGATTTAATTAGTATCATGAATGTACCTTTCAGTAATGTTTTAATACATTACACAAACAGTTTACATTAAACACTAAACAACTTCATAAAAGCAGGTACAAACATGTTTTTAAATGAAAAATAATATAACATACACATGAGATATAGTATAGATTCAGCACAACAAAGTAGAGAGGAGAAATGTGACAAAAACCAGTCCAATGCCTAGCAGTTACAGATTCTGAAAAAACCCACAACTTAGAAGGATACATATCATTACTCATCATATCAACATTGCAGAGTAAATGTGTTTAAAAACAAGGCAACTTATATTCAGCATACAAAACTACATACCTTTCCATTTGTAAGTCAGAAAACTGTGATCTGTGAAACACATACCATCAATTCAATGATGTACCAAGGATAGGACAACAGACAACATTAAACACAAACACATTGAACAATGAAACATGAAATACAGATTGCTCAACTACACAACACTTCAACATATGTGAACATTTGACAGTAAAGAGAGAATGAGAAATTACATTGCAATATTATTTTCACTATACAAAAACAAAGCATAATGGTGTTTGTAGTCATTTCAATTAAACATGCACAACACTTGCAAAATTGTAAGCTAACCATGCCTATTGGAGACATGCAGTAGGAACTAAAAACTGACATTTAGAATGTGAAGCACATATATGAAATATGTTATTTGGAGTAAAAGCACCATTACATCATGTGAACTGTACTGGAGATCCAAACCTGTAATCATAATTACAACAATATACAAACAAACAAACATGACAAAATAAATTATACTGATATATCTAGGTTAATATGTTTAACAAAGGTGCAAAACACATTAGCAACAGCTAAGTTTTAAATGAAAAAAAACATGTAAGTTCCAATTTGTAATTTACCAATCTCTATTCCACCAGGTATTCCTGTCAAGCCTTCAGAGTGTAGGATCTGCAAGACTTTCCCCTCCAAGGGGCAAAGTTGTAAGGGGGAGGGGCTGGAAAAACCATCAGCAGTCCTTTGGTTGTCCAGGTGATGCTTGGAGGCCAGGAAACGCACTCTCCCCCGCAGGTCGTTCCACCTCTTCCTAATTTCCTTCTGTGTGCACAGGTGTTTAACTACAGCATTCACTCTGTCAATGATTCTGGCCCACATTTGCCTTTTCTGAGAAATGGTTGTATTTTGGACTTGGCCTCCAAACAATTGTAGCTCTACTCTAATGATTTTCTCCACCTTGACTGACAAATCAACCTCTGTAAAATAGAGATTTCTCCTCCCTGCCATTATCCAAATAAATATAATGAAATCAAATTAATAAACAACAAGGGAATAAATGAAAGAAGAAAACAGGGACAAGAAACAGGGAAAACCAAAACAACCTTCTCCTTTCAAATGTTGTGGCAAGTGGAGTAGCAAAGGATCTGAAATGGAGTGTGTTTTATAGGATGGTATGCAGGCGAGGGACATTAGGCAAAATACATAATTTGAGTAATGCTAGTATCAATCCGATGGCCACAGTCATGGTACACTGTTGCTTGCATTCCGCGATAGAATCCGCCGCTAGGACACTGCCAGCACAACTGTGAAATCAAAATTGGCCGACGACCTAATGGCGGAGAAGTACTATTCGCCAGCACAAGGAGTCAGCCGCGACAGCAGCATTTAACTGCATTATGCGACCCAGATAGAGATTCAGCCTGCCTACATCTAAATAGGCTGGGCAGGATTCCTTCAGCTTGGCGGAGTACTTGTAAACTCCACCACAGAGGGACGACAGTAGTCCAACCAAGATCTAAATCAGGCCCTTAGTTATTTTTGTCTGATCGCCAAACATTTGTCTATTACCCTACAATTCTCAAGAGGGAAAGGGTGTGCCTTTGCTGCCACCACCCACTCTGCATCTCACAAGAGAATGTAATACGTGCACTATGATACACAACAGCAATTATAAATTGCAATGCACATCTGTTCAATGCAAATTGACGTTTTTATATGCGAGCAACCAGTTGTGTTCGGCTCACTGTTATGAAATCTGGTTTGGTATAGCCAATCGAATATCATTACTTAAAAATGACTAGTCCACATGAACTGTATTTTACTGCATCAATGCTGCTCAACAGGATGCAAAACAAGTTAAATATTCAATACTTATTGGATGGCCATGAAATGCATCATGTTCATTGCCATTAATCATTTTTATCAACCCATTTTCAACAGTGCTGGGAAGTAGGGTGATTGCACCGGATCTCGGGTCTGGCAACTATTTCCAAAAGGATCTGGGATGCAGCCGACCCAGGAAAAAATTTGTCCTGGTGTCATATTCCAACACCAGGAAACATTTCAACATGTTGTATGCACACTGTTCGGGATGGGAATGTGCAGGTGGTGAGGGGGCTTATTCACACTTACAGGTGGGTCTAAAACAATGGTCTTATTTAAAAGAATATCAAACCTCCTTTTGTTTGAGTGTATTACTCAATGGCACCATCTGGAGCCTAACACTTAGACATCAAAGCAATAGAAGAAAACAAAGGCACACAGCATGTTATCTCTTTACAAGTACTTAAGTGAAACTATTATTTGGATGCAGTTGTTAACTTTGTTCAACTCTCTATGTAGGAGATGTGCTTGCACTATAAGAATGCAAGATGTATTTGTCTGTATGAGCAATTACGCAAATATTGATGTAATGGCACCAACTATTGTTTTTATTTAATTGTGTTATAGCGCTACTCATTCCAGTGTATGGTGTCAGAGCTCTTTACATCACACACAGACGCATAATAAATCATACACGTGTGTACATAAATATACAGTAAAGTTTAAATAAGGCACATTGATAGTGTTTGTCTATTCTATTGTTACTTTATTACTTCCCACAGAAACCCTTCAGCGCAATCTTTGTATAACAACAGATTGAGAAAAAGCAATAAGGCTCTGAACCCATGAAGTAAGGTTTACATATAAAGGCCTACTGTGTGTGCCTAAAATCAAACATGTGCGAAGTGAAGGGCGACTGTTTTCATATAATGTACCGAGACTTTGGAACACTATTCCATTGTACATACGTTCCGAATCAGACCATCTTAAGTTTAGAAAACTTGTGAAAACTTTCCTCTTCCAGTAACTGTCTCTTGGAACACCGGGTGTCTTAGCGCTGGGATGCCCATGGGTAACCACGTGCTCTACAAATGCTCTTTCATTTATTCATTCATTCACATACTGCTCATTGATGCCAGTAAATAGAGCACCGTGCACTGTGCTATATTACAAGGGTTGCAACATGTGAACTGGAAGTAACAAAATGATCTTTAAAAGCAGAAGCCCACTTACCTGTCTAAATGCAAAATCTTTGAGCTGCATGTTACACAATGTGCTTCGTAGAAGGCACATTAACACTCTATGCTACTTTATGAGTCAAAACTGTCACTGGACAAAACACAGATTCTCCCATGTTAGACATGTAATCCTTAGGGTGGACTGTCCCCAAACTTTTTTTGCCTTCTTCCCTCCTGTTTTTTTTAATTCATTTTTGTTGGCCGTAGAACTATGTGCACTTTACCACTGCTTACCACTGCCTGTGCAAGTGCTTGTGCTCACTCTCTAAACCATGGTAAAATTGCCTGACACTTGATTGACATATCTAATTTACTTATAAATTTGCACATGGGATACTGGTTTAAACAATGAATCCCATGGCTGCAGATGGGACGATAATATGTATCAACCCTACCATATGGTCTATTACTCACTGTGATTCCAACACTGTGTGAAAACCAGTTACTCACACCATGACTACGTCTGAAAGCAACCTTCTCGGAAAGCTGGAAGCACGCCGAGATCAACGCCCTTCTAAAGAAGCCCAAGGCGGACCCCAAAGACCTCAAGAACTTCCGGCCCATCTCCCTGCTCCCGTTCCCGGCAAAAGTGACAGAGAAGATTGTCAACAAACAGCAAACTCGCTACCTCGAAGACAACATCATCCTGGACCCTTCCCAATCCGGTTTTCGCAGCAACCACAGCACCGAGACTGCCCTCATCGCCGTCACTGACAACATCAGGATCCTGATGGACAAAGGAGAAACAGCCGCCCTCATCCTCCTGGACCTATCAGCAGCCTTTGACACAGTTTGCCACGGAACCCTATCAGCACGCCTCCATGACGCCGGAATTCAAGAGAAGGCCCTGGCCTGGTCCACATCCTTCCTCTCCGGCAGAACGCAGAGCGTCCGCCTCCCACCCTTCCGCTCAAAAACCACCGAGATCATCTGCGGCGTCCCACAGGGATCCTCCCTCAGCCCGACGCTGTTCCATATCTACATGGCACCGCTCGCCCACGTCGCACGACATCATAACCTCAACATCATCTCCTACGCCGACGACACCCAGCTGACCATTTTCCTCACCGAAGACCCCCACACCGCCAAAGCCAACCTCCACAGAGGAATGAAGGCCGTAGCCGACTGGATGAAGGACAGCAGACTGAAGCTGAATTCAGACAAGACTGTGGTCCTCCTTCTCGGACCCACCCCATCAGCCTGGTGCGACTCTTGGTGGCCCACATCGCTAGGCACAGCCCCGGACCCACAGACCACGCACGCAACCTGGGGGTCATCCTTGACTCCACCCTCTCCATGACCAGGCAAGTCAACGCCGTCTCCGCGTCCTGCTTCAACACCCTCCGAATGCTCCGCAGGATCTTCAAATGGATCCCCCCTGACACAAGAAAAACCGTCACCCAGGCCCTCATCACAAGCAGACTCGACTACGGGAACACCCTCTATTCAGGAACAACAACCAAGCTCCTGGACGATTACAGCGAATCCAGAACACCTCGACACGACTGATCCTCGACGTCCCCCGATGCAGCCACATCACACCCTACCTGAGAGGCCTGCACTGGCTCCCCGTCAACAAGAGGATCACCTTCAAACTCCTCATCCACGCACACAAAGCACTACACAACACCGGACCTACATACCTCAACAACCGACTCAGCTTCCACACCCCCACCCGAAGCCTCTGCTCAGCCAACCTCGCCCTCGCCACAGTTCCTCATATCCGGAAAGCCACTGCCGGCGGAAGATCTTTCTCCTACCTCGCCGCCAAGACCTGGAACACTCTCCCTACCAGCCTACGACAGACTCAGGACCTGCTGGCCTTCAGAAGACTTCTCAAGACCTGGCTCTAAGATCAGTAGCGCCCCCCCCCCAGCGCCTTGAGACCCTCACGGGTATGTAGCGCACTTTAGAAATGCAGTGATTGATTGATTGAAATCAAAGATCTATCTCCTCACTACTTATGAGCCATTAGGTAGGATGATATGTAAAACGGTGACACGTTTTTACACCCAGACCAGCATCCACTAGACACCACATGTTGGCATTGGGGCTGGTAGGATACCCGGGGCTGTGTTACAACAGGCATTACCCTGTTTGTCTTGTACAGCTCCAATACATCTTGATAATACCCAAGTAATTAAGCATGGGCGGATTTTGCAAATTGGCAATCTGCAAAATTGCGTATTTACGGATTCGCAATCCGCAAAATCCGCGAACTCTCGCCAATTTTGCGGATTTCTTTTTTTTTGTGTTCGCAAGTGTTTCTGCCATTTCGCAAGGGTTTTTTACCAGTTTGCAAACGCGAACTTACTTGTCGGGTAGCAACGGTCGCGACCATGTTGTTTCTACGTCTGGTTCATCATAGCACCCTCTGTTTCACCACTGCCACCCTCTGTTTCACCACTGCCACCCTCTGGCCAACCCATGCCACCCTCTGGCTCACCCATGCCACCCTCTAGTTCATCACTGTAGACTTTGGGGGGAAAAGCACACTTGCCCTGCCTCAACTGACATGAATGAATTAGGGGCTGATTAATGTGTCACTGAATTTGAACTTCTAGGCTGGCACCTGCTTCCTTATCTGTAATTGCCTTCTGTTGCAGTGTAATTTTTTTAACAGGACCTTTGTTGTATACTTGTAGCTATTCTCTGAGCTGCTGTGAGGGTCAGAGCAGGGTCATAGAATAGTTGCAAGTAGGCAACTGAACTCTGAAGGGGCCCCTCAGGAAGCACTACAGGGAATGGTTACTAATGATAAGATTTAACTTTTGCACCTGCTGAGTGCTTTCAGTTTTGCAAAAGTCCAAATATCCAGCAGCATCCACAAAAAGTAATCCTTCCAGGCACTACAGGGAATGGTTACTAATGATAAGATTGAACTTTTGCACCTGTTGAGTGCTTTCAGTTTTGCAAAAATCCAAATATCCACCAGCATCCACAAAAAGTAATCCTTCCAGGTCAAGATCCAAATCAAAGTGACCAGCACATGAAGAAAGCACTGGGAGGAGCCTGCTGGACAGGAACAGGAAGTTGGAGACTGTGGGGCGCTTCCTTCCTCCCCCCCCCCCAAAATGGACTCCTTGCAAAAAAAAACGTGCAGGCAAATGTCAACCTGAGGAGTTATTCTGATAAAAATCATAATTTTCAAGGTTGATGCTGCCTGCTGGTGGATTTCTTGTGCGAAATTGCAAATTTTGCAATCTCGCAATTGCAAGATTGTCGCTGCCCGCCGCATCTACGTGTTCGCAAGTGTTTACTCCTGCGAAATTGTATAGTATTCTAGTTGGCAAGTGCGACCAAGCAAAAAATCCGCTTCGCACGGATTTACGAATTTTCGGCAAGTTCGCGAGAGTTCGCGGATTGCGAATTTGCCGAAAATCCGCAAAATCCGCGAGCGGAACTGATTTTACGCCCATGCTTACTAGTAATACCTTTAGGGTACCGCGAATTGGGAAACTAATGAGCTTTGCCTATAAACATAACTTTCGAGTACGACCTTAAATAGACGAAGTGCTGGCGACACCTCGCCTCAAGCCAATTTATCTATTTTAACTTTATTATTTTTTTTTCGTTAACAATATATAAAGCACACATTTCCAGTATAATCTTTGCCCTTTTTTTAAAAAGAATACACTGTAAAGTAAATCCTCGGGAACCTTTTCCAAAGTGCCCGAGAGCCGTGTGGGGTGAGAGCTGCATTAACCCACCTGAGGATCCAGCCACCAGACACCTGCTTGTTTCCCGGCCGCCTGCTTCCCGCCACCTCGCTCCTCCTCCATCTCGGACCGCGGCCGTCGAGCGGAGAGCGGGCCAGGGGACTCCAACCCCCAGAAGCCTTAGCGTTCCCACACCGCAAACGCCCGCGCCAGGAGGCGCATAAGAACAGCGTCAGTGCGGCTGAGTGGGGGGAACCTTTTCCAAAGTGCCCGAGAGCCGTGTGTGGTGAGAGCTGCATTAACCCACCTGAGGATCCAGCCACCAGACACCTGCTTGTTTCCCGGCCGCCTGCTTCCCGCCGCCTCGCTCCTCCACCGCAAACGCCCGCGCCAGGAGGCGCATAAGAACAGCGTCAGTCCAGCCTCGCGGGACGCCGGGCAAAGCCCGGGCAAAGGGCGGGCCCACTGAGGCCCTCAGAGGTCAACAGTGGTCGGGCGGGCCACCCATCTAACATCTAACCTCCATTGGAAGGTGAGCCTTATTGTCTATCATGGGGGAAAGTAATAATATCTCCACCAGTACAATCAACATAGACTCTCAGGCTATTGAAGTCCCTGCATCTCTACAACTCTCATTTGAGAGTCTTTTGGACAATGCCTTCAATGAGATTGCAGAGACTGAAAGGAGGTTGTCTTTGGCTTCCCAAAGCAACGGCCAACCGACCATTATTATCTGTCCTAACCACACAACACCCCTACTGCCAGAGGTAATTGTAGTAAAATCTACCTCTGCGGTGAGCTCATCTGTTGCGTCACAAGAAGGAAATACCCTTGTCATAGCTACTGACGCTGCCAGTGATCTTGAATTGCTATCAGCGCTTCCATCTGCAAATACTAAGATCACAGGAGCGAAACGTAAAAGGGGCCCAGCAAAGACTGTAATAACAAGAGGAAGCAGCCTCCTAGGAGTGTTAATCAGCCAACTCCACAGAGCATGTGGTCTAGGGGGAAGAAGCGTCCAATAGAGGTCCCAACAGTTTGCTCTGACACTGGGGATCATTGTGATACTGTGATAATAAATGATGGCACCAATTCAATCTGCACACAGATGGATTTCCCTAATGATAATGTTCATCAACTCAAATCACAGGGAAACCTTATAGAGACTATTGCAGACACAATTTTTAAACAACTTGAAGGTCAAATGATCAAACAATTTAATATTATTTTTAAGAGGTTTGACAGACTGGAGACTCTTGTGAAAAATGATGAAGCTAAGAGGAAAGGTATGGTTTGCCTAGACCAAATTAGAGGTGATCGCCTGTTAAAAGACTTAGAGTCTATCACCAGCACTTTATCTAGCGGAAAGCCTAATAAAAATTGTAATTTAGCTACATCTAAAGGGGCCACAGGGACTTTAAATGTCAATATTGCCCCCTTGACACAACCATCAGTGGAAGCTAAAACAAGGCAAAATGACTCTCCAATAACTCCGCCTCCCATTCCTCTACCATCTTCCGGTCTGCCTAATACCACAAATATTACCAAAAAGAGTAACCCCTCCAGTGGTATAGTTAAGCAGAAAGTATCTACCAGGCCAGGCCAGCACAGAGGTCAATCGGAGGATAACAGACCGATAAAACATCAAGGTCCTGCTTTACACCTTCCTCCTGAGTCGTGCCCATATGTTTTGGTTTTGGCCGGTATACCACCACTTAGGGAGGGTCAAGGCGAATCTTGGGTACAGTTACACAACAAATGCATTGACTGGTTAACCAAACACAAGGGGGTCGGATACGACATATCAAATGAAATTCTCTCTGCCCGCCGGGTGACCTGGGTCGAACCCCTGTTTAAAAACATCAACGGGGATTGTATTACAATCAACTTTAGGAACCCGGGCGTAGTAAAATGTTTACTAAACAGGAAGAATATTCAGAATGGTCCATCCACCGTGGTGACCCCCTTACCTCTGAGTTACTTCTACAGACCCCCTAACAGATTGTTGCAATCACCACCTACGTTTCCGTTACGTAACAGATTTTCAGCACTATTAGACCATGGCACTTTAGACTGACTGCCAGTAACTCGGGAAGACTCTGTTGTAGCGGTGCCCATTGCTGACGATCTTTTAAAGACTGTAGATTCCGAGGTGGCTTTGACATTACCCCACCCTTCTCTGCCATCAAACCCTCAATGTGATCAACCGGCCGATTTGACAACCATTGCCATTTATGATGTTTGCCCACGTATTAATGAGACTTTGTCCATTATAAGTTGGAACATTGCAGGGCTAAAGGCAAAATTAGAAATTAAAGCCTGGAAGGAATGGGTAAATTGTTATGATGTTTTAATGTTCCAGGAAACTTGGAGTACAACTAATCTGTTATTAGAAGGGTATAGCTGTCACAATAGTATTGTGCCGTTTCCACCCTTAGGCCGTCCAAGCGGGGGTTTATCATCTTGGATAAAGATAACAGCAGAGGTAAAAACAGAAGTAATACAAACCAATAACCCAAGTTTTATGGCACTGGTATATGCGAGAGATGTAAAATTATGTCTGATTAATTTTTATAATAATGATTTTTTATCCTATCCTAATTGTAATTTTTTAGACTTGTTTAATTTTTTTGATGACATAGCGGAGGGACGTAAATACGGGAAATTTGATGGGATCTGCTTAGGAGGGGACTTCAATGCTCACATCCATTTAAGGAATCCCCCTTGCAGGAGAGGTGTAGAACTATCTGATCTCCTTGCAACTAGAGAACTTATAAACTCTATGGAGTTTGCTGGCAATAACATAAGCACTAAACCGGCTCCTACTTACATCGGTCACGGATGTGCAACAACTATTGATTATATATTTGTTTCACCGTCCCTTGCCGATGTTTTATCAAAAGCAGAGGTAGTGTGTAATGTATATAGTGACCACTACCCAATCGTGATTTATCTAAAATTGTTAGGGGAGAAAAAACCACATAGGGAAATTGGGGCAGCAAATTTGGCTGCCACAACGGATGGATTAAGGGTTGTTTGGAGGGGGGTGGATAATAGGGGTGTCTTGGGTACCGTGATTAAGAAACATCCTGCATTGATCTCGGATTGTCTAGATATTGACAGCTGCGGGGGTAACTTGATTAAATCATTTGGTGAACTCTGCCACGCAATAAAAAGCAAGATTTCCAAGCCAACATCAAGGAAAGTTGAGGAAGCCCCAAAATGGTTTGATGCCTCTTGCTCGAAGGCAAATAGGGATCTAAGGGCTGCTCTCATGTCCAAACCACGGGATATTTCCCAGGTAAGGCTCTTGAGAGCAAGGTATAAATCCACCCTGCGTATTAGATCCAATGAACTAGTTAAAGATCATTGGGAATCTCTTGTACATACAGCCGCCCTAAAAGACACTCCAGGGTTCTGGAGGGAGGTAAAGAACTTAAGATCACTTGGCTCAAATATAACATCAATTAACTGTAACATCTTGGGACCTGTGTGGGTGGAGCACTTCTCAATGATTTATGCTGTATCTGTTCACCCTGTAGTAAACCTTCCTCCCCCTACTCCTTTAAACATTACATTGCTTGAGGTAGAGGATGCTATTGCCGAATCTGCCAGTAATAAAGCACCTGGCCCAGATGGTCTTTCCATCGACCAATTAAAATGTGAAATCAATTTCTGGGCACCGATACTATGCAATGTATTTAATAACCTAACACACTTATCCATCCCTGAAACATGGTCAAACAGTACTATCGTCCCCATTTTTAAAAAAGGCGACAGGCTGGATCCCGGGTGTTACCGCCCAATATCATTAATTGATAACACCCTGAAAGTTTTGGGTAGGGTAATTTTTAAAAGAATTAGAACTTGGGCGGAGGAAAGTTCCATCTTACACCCAAGCCAGCTAGGGTTCCGCAGTAAGGTGGGCACGGTAGAACAGCGTTTAAACCTAAATTTGATAATGGCCAAATATACAATTGCCAAAAAATCCCCCTTATATTTTGGTTTTATGGATTTGAGTTCTGCTTTTGATTTTGTAAACCGCTCCCGTTTATGGGCCGTCCTTCTTAATTATGGTTTAGATGAAAATTTGGTGCATTTTTTATCTTATCTTCATAGCAACCTAAGAGCTCGTGTGCGTATTAACTCCACTGGCGAAGTATCAAGTAACATTTTAATTGGCAGGGGGGTCAGACAGGGTTGCGTACTGGCCCCTCTGCTTTTTATTTTATATATTAATGAATTGAGTAGCTCATTAAGTACCCTAACCAAAGATGTACCGTATATCAACGGCATGCCGATACCCACCTTAATTTACGCTGATGACGCGGTCCTAATGGGCCGCACTCCAAAGGCACTGCGTATTTTAATCTCAGGTTTCGTTAGTTTTATGGCTGATTTGGGCTTAAGTACAAATTTCAAAAAATCCTTTATTATGTCCTGTGGCCCAAAAAAGCATAAAATTACAAGGATAACCTCAGGGGAGGACGTTTTACAAAGCACATGCACTTTCCCATATTTGGGGCTGTTGTTCTCAAACAGCGGTTCCTGGCAACCGCATGTTTCTCATGCAAGAAACAAATTGGGTAAAGCTATTAACTCAATAATCTCTTTACGCCAACCCAACCATGCGGATGTGATAACACCATTAATTAAGATTTATCAAACACAATGCATCCCTACCGGCACTTATGGTGCAGAGGTATGGGGATACACAAATTGTCTCCATATCCAGACGGAAGAAAACAGATTTTGCCGAAAGGTGTTGGGTGGAGTTATCTGTGCTTCAAATTACATATGTCATACTGAATTAAACATCCCCTATATTGAGGACTTTGTTAGATCAAGGCCTGCCCTTTTTTGGTTAAAGATATGGACGAACCCGGCAGCCATATTGACCCAAGATATAATATCAGACTGCTTAAAATGTGATAGGGCACATTATATACCATGGCTGAAAGCAGTAAATGAAAGTCTAACAAATGTAGGGCATGGTCATTTGTTTACATCCCCTAACCTTATAGATCGTTCTCATAAGAAGTGTATTAAAAGGGCTTTGTACAATTTGTACAGAGAAAAACGGGAAAGGATACATTTTTCAAAATGTACGGTCGCAAAATATATGGGCCATTTAGAGCTCAATTCTAGTTACTCTGCCCCGCCCCAGAAATACCTACGTTTAAATCTTGGTAGGTGGAATAGAAGTTTGTTATTCCGTTTCCGGGACGGGAGCATAGTAAATCTGTTAAATTTTCCCCTGGGTTATAACAAACATTTGGAAACTTTAGGTTGCCCATGTAACCCGACTATGAAACAAAGCCTTATGCATTTCATGTTTTTCTGTGATTTCTATAAATCGTTTACTGTGCACTTTTTAATGCCCTATTGCAGGAAACACGATCTCCTAGATTTTAAGATTGCAATGAGGAATTTGCTGATGTTAGGTACTGATGAAATAATATTTAGAGTGAGCTGTTTTCTCAAAGCTGCTGTTCGCTCACGAGCTACTTTGCACATTGATTGATAAGAACCTATAATTTGCATGTTGCACTTTATATCATCTCTTTTTTGCACATTGTAATTTGCACACATATACTTGTTCGGATAGTTGTTGCTGTTTTTAAGAATTTAAAAAAAATATTGTATATATTGTCTTGTCTTTTTAACATGTTTTTGCATTTTTGCACATCAGACAGATTATATTTTTTGGTTGTTCATTCTTGTATTGTACTGTATGCCATTGCATTTGCTGTGTACTTTTATGGATTTATTTTTTCCGAATAAAGATCTTTGATTGACTGACTTGACTGACTGTAAATCCTCGGAGTCGCAGTGGTTTAATGGGAACAGGCAATGCCTGACCACCATAGGCGGGACAACGCATGCGACGTTACTTGCATGTCAGTTCGCTGGCCCCACCTTCCAACCACGTCTCAAAACAGGCGATTGACTGATCTGCAGACAGCCTTCTCATGGGACTCCGGATGCAGGCGGGTTCGGAAAAAGGGTTACTCCTTCCTATTTTCACACAAAGCCGGGTGGCCAGGCAGATCTATATAGTGGCTCTTCTTGCACTTCTTCCGCAAGTGTTAAAGCAATTAAGGCAGCTTAATTACCAATTACCCAATTTGAAACAGTATATAAACCCTCATTCATCAACAGGGAGGAGAGACGGACACAGCTAGCTGCCACAGCGGAAGGCGCACCTTGACATAGTAAGAGTGTGATTGAGATGCGTGGTGTGTAGTTAAGATGCACTAACAAAAAAGAGACTTTGCAAAAATCTATGTGTTTTTAACATGACAACTTTTGTTGGTTTTGTCTCTACCCCTCAGAGTGTGACTATAGGGGCCTTCCTCCATTCCTCCTCCCATGGAGAACGTAGGTTAAGACTAGTGAGTAAGATATGAGAGAGGACTTCTCTCATTTTTTAACTGTGTGTGCACATATGACTGAAATGTGTCACGCACTTTAGACCAATCACGTTAAAACACTGTGGTTTAGAATGAGTTTACTGTAAGTGACCAAGGAGAACTTACAAATTCCTTCTGTGCTTTTTCTATTTTTCTCACAGGCTAACTTGGAGCCCTTTTGAAGACTGGAGTGACAAAGGTCACCCCACCAAGTGTTTTTTCCTTATCACAAGGTTGGTAAGGACAGAGCCTGCATTAGAACAGGTCCTGAAGAATGCTGCATACCCCTAGGGGACACAAGGCAGACACATGTTGACCCTATATATCACGGTTAGGGGACAATAATCTCCCCTGGTCACCATTCACCTTTTTTAATATCATACAGTTGCCCACCTAATTAAAATTAATTAGACAACTGTAATGATTTTTAGATTACACACACTCTTCACGGGTCCCCACTTAATTTAGAAGTGCATCCCTGTCGTCAGGTGTATGCCCACCCTCTATCAAACCAAGATTTTAGAGGAGGAGGACTGCTGATGATGAAGCATGACACCAGGAGGTGTGTGAGGCCAGTCCTTCACTTTTTGTGAGATGTCAACACTCACAATTTTATTTTGAGCACCATTGGTCACTTTTCTGGCAGCAGCCCCACTTGTGTTTAACAATACTCCAGAGGACTGCCCTGCTGAACCAGGAGGACTGACCTGCTGTCCGAAGACTTTCTTGTGCCCTCAGAAAACTGCCCTGCTGCTTAAGACCTGCTTTTCTGCTTGAACCCAGTACTCCAAGGGATAGTTAGCTGGCATCCTGATCAGAACCTCAGAAAACGTATTGAACCTGCACCTGGACCCAACCTGAATGTGTCCTGACCATCCAAGTGGTGCCCCTCCGGTCCTGGACTTTTGCAAGTGGTGCTAAACATAACCAGATATTCCCTGGAACTTTGTCCAGCGGCTTCCCGATGACGACACCTCATCCTCGGACACGGTTGGTGGCCTTGCCCCACTGAACTCTACCTTTTTAAGATACTTTCCTCAGAATGGCTTCTAAGTCAAGAGGTTAGCGGAGACTGGGCCCATTCCAACTAGTGAATCTTGCTCCATACCGGTCAGCAATTGCTTTCGACTTTGCGCACTACTAGATGTCCTAGGTTGGCACTTTAATTATTTTCAGGCATTATTTTTCACTTTAATTAAAAAAAATTCTCAGGTTCTACTGATTGGAATTTGGGTCAAATCATTTATTAAAATGTACTCTATTTGTCCAAATTGGCATGGGGTTTTTCTTGTGTAGTGTTTTGACTTTATTACTGTTTACGTACTCCAGAAATACTGTAAACACATTGCCTCAATTAACTGTCTGCCATTGTGCCAAGCTCCCAAAGGGTTAACCACAGGTTATTTTAGCGACTTTTTGTGGTTCACGCGGCCAAAGATTGTGGCTGTTGCTTGAGAAAACCCCACCCCACCAACAATGTAATTTCTCACATCCCAGAGCTCTGTTAACTACTAGAGTTATTTTCCATTATTGTAATCCACTAAAAATGTCTGGCAACACATTGATCTCTGCAACAAGTGTCTTAACCCTGTAAGATATTTTAAAATGCAGCTTTTTTGTGACAAATTAAGTAAAATAGAACAGATTTATTGTCACATAAGCCAAAGATGCCAATTTCTTTGCAGATTCAAAAAGAAAGAAAAATGTATAAATTGACAGCTATACTCCGCTTTTCAAGCTATGCCCCACGTAATTCCATCTCCTTTTCTCTGCTACACCTTGGGCTGGACTGGGAACAGCAACCAGCCCCGGAGATTGCTGCCTGACTGCCCTGGGAGGGGGGTGTAGGGTAGTAGCTTAACGCATCGCTCCTGCTTTTGTTACAGGGGGCAGATACTGCCTCCTGTAATAAAACCGGCCCCCATGGGCCCAAAAACGACACATACCCCTCTTGCCCACTGCGGAAATGTCCAGTGCCTCCTATGGCCAGTCCGGCCCTGCTTGACCCCCAATCTATGAGTTACCGGAGTAAATTGTGTCTAATTCCAGCCCTGCCTATCAACGAAAAAGAGTGCTGGTGTCAGCCTTTGCGAAATAAGGGGGACTACTGAGTTGAGTAATAGTAATAACACCTGTTAGTATGGTCTAGAGGATCTGAGGTGTAATGCATCCTGTAAACATCGTTTACCATGAATCCTTTTCCCCGCAGACAATTACAATGCGGTTGTTACAACAACCGCGTTGTAACAACGGATACCATTACTCCGCAAGTAGGAACAACGACTTGTGGAGGGGTCAGAAGGTGATGGATTTAAAATCCAACACCTTCCCTACTGTTGCACATTCTGGATTGGAGCAGCAAATTATACCATTCAAACATCCAGCACCAACCCTAGAACAAGTCGTTGTTACGACTTGCAGGGTAATGGTATGCGTTTTTACAACACAGTCGTTGTGACAACCGTGTTGTAATTGACTGCGGGAAAAAAGCATATCTTGTAAGGAGGCATATTCAATGCATCCACCTAAGGGATCTATGGAACCTATGGACACAGATTTCAATGCCGTTGTCTGTCAACAGTACCAAGAGACTTCCTTTGGAATGAACATGTATACACTACAAATACACGATTAATGTTACGTTAGTTACTGCACTATGCAACTGCAATATCTGTGGCAGTAAGTGCTATAACAAAACAGATAATTATTATAATAAAATAAGGGAGAATAATTGTTGATTGCTTGTTACTTGTAGTTTTCATAAATGTAACGATTTCTATGTACCTTTTCCTGAATGAATGCTATATATAGGCATCTCAATGTATATAGTAACACTTGCAACGTTCAATGTAAACATTATTTCACCACATTCACTTATTGAAGCACAGCACAACATATTTTTTAAATACTAACACATTAAGCCACACATCATAGGAAGGCAATTTGCAATAAATTAATGTTAAGTAAAACTCCAAAGGTGTGAAATATGCTTAACGGGTTTCACACAGTGCTACCAGCTGAATATAATGTGTCCTTTTTCGCTTGCTTGCGATACCGACGACTAACTGAATTTACTGTACAATCTTCTGAAAACAGCAAAAGCATTCTGATATACATATATTGATCATAAACAGCAAGTTTTATGAGCAAATTGAATAGATTATTGTTAATTATTTTATCAGACATTTTAGAGTTTAATAATCCATTTTCCTTAAAAGCAGAAGGGCAGACTTTCAAGGAATACATTGAGATGAGTAAACTACTTAGGTGCTCATTACAAATTAAGGGCAAACTTCTGAACCCTGTGGAAACACTTGTATTACACCACTAGGATTAGAATTATGAGTTGTGTGATGATTATCGCACCCTCGCAGTTTTCCCCTGATAAATTCCGTCAGGTCAAACGTTCTCAAATTTATCAGTGGAAAAAGCTGGGGAAAAGGAAACACATGCAAAAGTCAGTGCGTTAACAAATTGGGCACATTTTGCATAATTTTTCCTTTAAAAAACTCGGTATGGGAGGTATTAACCACATGAGGTAACTATCCCACTCTTGTCTGACAAACTTGTAACTAGAGCCTTACTGCCCATCTTAAGTGTATGTATATGCATATTTGCAACTCTTTGACCATTCATCTACATTCCTTTAGTTGGGCTCCTAAAGAATTCATACAGTGATAGAGCGCTTACAGCACTCTACATTGTATTGGTGCATTATACTCATAATCAAACGTATCTCTGTGTGTTTTTTTATCGTTTGCAGTGTATTATGTTTATCAAATGCATTTATTCTACACATAGAAATGCAATGTACGCCTTTAAATATAATTTACCTGTATTAGAGACACCATCATTCCTGTATGCATAATGTGCGGGATGACATTATGTTCATATCAATGTAACTGTGTGTGTTTAAGTTGCCTGTATTGGAGGCCCAGAGCTGCAAGTTGTTCACAGTTTCGAAATCCTTGGTTACTAAAGAAATAATTAAATGAATCTCTTGTGTGTACAAGAACAGTATGCTGTCATCCCACTGCAGGTACAGGAATTCGACCTCATTATTCTTAGTTTAAGGAGATAAACGGAATGTCTTTAAAGAGTCTGAGAAGCGGGAAGGGAGGATATCTTCTGTGCCTGGCCTATCTGAACCTCAAGGCCACTGGAAGCCTAGAAGAACTTAATTAAAGAAGTAACGGAAAGACACTGGGGAACCTTGCAAGTAAAATAATGTGTCATATAATACATTTAGGAGGGGCTGAGTTTTGTCTTTTTGTATTATGCGCAGGGACAGAAAATCAGACTTCTAGATTTTCGGAGAAGGAGCATCTTAAGAACGAGCTCCGTAGCCTTAAGCTATCTTGACCCATTTGACATGAGTACTTCATAGGAAGTCTACACATGCTGACACCTTTGGGAATTGATATAGGGAAAATAGGCAGGAACTTCAGAGAGAGTAGTGTAGGGAAAGATAACTCATGCTTTCCTTCCTAATGAATAAGGAGTTAGACTCAGTCTCAATCCTATGTTGTATTTTAATTCTGGGAATTTGTCACATTATGCCTTCTGTGCCGAATTAATTATATGCGTAGGTTCGGCTCTGTATTGATCTTTATGTACCTATATTCGCTGATTCTCAGATGTGTTTACATTCAATTATTTTTGGCCTTCTAATAAACTCCATAAACTGGAATTCAGAGTCAGTGGTCTTTGACGCATGACTAAATTGTAAGTATAATCTTGAAGTGTTTATTCCCCTCAACCACTTTCAGCAGGCAAATAAAAGATCATCAGTGCTAAATTTGGAAGGAAAGTCAAGGACTAAATTTAGCGTAATCATAGCAATGTACGTTCGTTTATGTATGGTATACAAATACAATACATTCCTTTTTTATTTGTGCGTGTAACATGCTGTAGTTGTGAGCCTGTGTGTTTGCGTGAGTGTGTAAACTAGGCAGTGTAGATTGTGAGATTCCACTGGTGGCAACAATTCTTCCATCCCACTTGTATTTTTTGTGTGCCATTGTATGCATGATCTGCATGTTTGTAGCACACATTTACACTTTTGCATTGTAGAACGCATAATATAACCATATTTTCATTTTGAAATTTTCCTGGTATAAGTGTGGTTTACTTCTGGAATAAGCTTTTTGTAAACAATCCCTTTGGTATTTATAGCACCAGTGCCAAATCCATGCCTAGCCAAATCATCAGTTGTGGGCCTAAAATATGGGCATAGATCTTATTTTCGCACTTTGGGGCCGATTAGGATGGAGGATTTTCCGCCTCCTCCGGGCCGGCGGAAGCCACCTCCTGCCGGAGGAGGCGGAAAATCCTCTGCGGAGTCACCAAAGACCCACCGCCGCATTACGATGGCTGGTGGGTCTTGGTTTCTGTCCGCTGCTTTTCCGCCGCGGTCGGATTACAACCGCGGCGGAAAAGCTCTCATTTGGCTGGCAGTGTCTATCAGACACCGCCAGCCAAATTAGGATGCATTTTTAAACATGCTTTTCCGCGGCGTTTTTTCCGCCGTGGAAAAGCATGTGTACTTTTGATTTTGGGGCCCGTTGCGGGCCCCCAGGGTGTAGGCAGGTGGGGGGGTGCACATGGGGGGTACCTACGGTACCCCCCAGTATTTACATGCACAAAGCGGCAGGCACCGCGCGGTGCCTGCCGCTTTGTGCATGTAAATGTAAAACATGCACTTTTAACATTGCGGCGGGTGCTGCTTGAAGCAGCACCCGCCGCAATGTTAAATATCCAGGATGTGACCGCCAGGGTGGCGGTCACATCCTAATTTGCACGGAGGGACCGCCGCAGCCCATGCGGACGGTCCCTCCACCTCTGGGATGGCGGACGGACGCAAGTCCGTCCGCCATCCTAATCGGCCCCTTTGTGTGGGCCTTGGAGGAGACCTTGACTTCTGTGGTTTTCGCATGATTATTTATATAGCTGGAAGGAACCAAAAACCAGCCCTGGCAAAAAATATTCAAATCAGGAGGCTGGGACTAGAATGGGCTAAATGAGCTTTCATCTTTGGACCATGGTAGCCTGAATAGCTTTGAAAGCAGTCCCATAGCATGCAGCCTACGAGCAACATGCCAGAGTGGCAGAACGCCTAATTTGGCCTTCAGAAAAGCGAGGTGAATTGAATGTTCGGGGATGAAAAATGTGATGCTTTGCAGTACACGAATTCAAATCCATCTTACTAGACTCAGCCTCCCATCCTTTCGAGGTGGATAAACTGAGCTCAATTAAGTAGGTTATAGTAACTCGAGCTATTCAAAGAAATGGCAGACGTATGTAATGAAAGGCTGTAAAACAATTATTCTTTGTATATAACCTTTCCAATTCTACTATCAAAAGTCTTCAGAGGTCAGCCAGATCACTTCTATGGCATTCAGAAAATTGCCCTGATGCTTTTCTTCTGCTTAAAACAAACATCTTTCCAAAACATACGCATTTTCCGAGGTTTTCAGGTGTTTTTTCATACAACAACGGCTATTTTTCAACAAAATCCTCATAAATTAGATAATCAATTGTGTCATGCGCAGTGCTGTTATTTCAGATGATGCAGAAATGTTGTCAATGATGTCATAGAACGTGTCATGAGCGATGTAATTTGCACTGCATGGCAAGGGTGCCAGTTATATTTACTTTAGGGCATGAGTTATAGTTATTGGAGATAACTATAACAAGTGAACGTCAAAGTATTTCTTAGTTTAAAACAGTATGCTTAGCTGACATTTTCATCTACCTATAACACCCCTTATAATAAAAAAAAATGTTAACCAATTTTAATTGTTTTTATCATGATACATAGCTTAAAATGATACGGCATCATGCAAAATCATTAACAGATTTTACATGGCATGTCAGTAACAGTAGTTTGGTAGGAGTAGATGGTTCAAAACCTGAGTGTAATAACAGTATCTAACTTCAGATCACAAAAGTGAAATTCATATTACATAAATTAATATCAGCGAGTTAAGGTCTCCCTTTATGCTAATGCCTCTGTTATACCCATACACACATGGAATAGTGGAATTGTACTAAGCTGCCCCCCCCATCCTTACCCTAATGTCACTGTGTGCATAATCACTATTGAAGGGGAAGGACTGAGTTTATTGTAAGTGGAGTCAGTGAAAAGACGGATTGAGGATAGGAGAGGTCCCAGTCGGTCTAGTGCTTAGCATTACACATCTTCAAGCAAAATATTACTCCTATCTAGGCTACAAGGGCATCTTGGAACATCTGCAGTTCTTGCAGTAGAATATCCCTCAAAGCAGCTATAGGTACACTATGCAGCCCTTAGATGTCTACCCGCCTCGGCCCTTTAAGTGATGAAGCGCACCAGTGTTGGAGGCCCGGCAGTATATTACCCTTTCAATGCATCGCTATGGAGTGTCGAGCAATAAGCAGGGCTGCGTCTAGGAATCGATAAGTTGCTGTTTGTTCTTTATTCCAATTAAATGTACAGAGTAGCACCCCTTCCATGGTGAGAAGGCCCTCACGGCCTGTCACTTCTGACAGTGCTTCTGTGACCTTCCGCCATAGAGTTGCAGCTGCTGTGTACCTCCAAAACATGTGCAACATGTTGATGTTTCGCAATTGCCACCTATGGGCAAAGGGAAAAAGACCCAAACATTTTATGCAATCTTGCAGTTGTAAGGTAGGCCCTGTGAAGAATATTATGCTGTATATACTGAAATTTAGCTTTACGAGATAATTTCTGTGTGCTCTTTCCCATTCCTTGAGTGTCATATCTTGGCCTATGTCTCTTTCTCAGTACCAGCATGTGGTGGTGTGTACCAGTGCCCTTGTGAACCATGTAATGAGCCTGCGCCCCAGTGCTGCCACTAGTCTGCCATGCGCCATGAAGTGCCTCACTGGTAGTAGCTTGCGGTCCTGCTGTGGTTGATCAAATAACATAAGTGCTCCATCTTGGAACAAGTCACCAATGGGTCGCACCCCTGCTTCAGCCCAAGTCACCACACCCTCCCATCCGATTAGTTCACAGAATGGCTTGATGTTACTTATTCTAATTGTGGGAGGGTATAGAGAAATACTCAGTATGGCTCCTAGTCACCTGCAGTAACTTTCATATGCAACGCGCAGTACATTATTGAACACTCAAGGGAGTTCACTAATCACTGCCTGCGCCCGAGCTACAGTTGGCAAACCAATCTCCTCTGTCAGATGCCTAGCTAGCCAACTCACTGGCCATTGCAGCTATGCTGCTAGATAATAATTCTAGAAATTAGGTGTTCCTCAGCCCCCTTTGTCTATAGGCAGTTGTAACTTTTTTAGTACCCCACGTCTCCAGCCCTTATTCCAAATAAAGCTTCCCACTGTGGTGTGCAAGGCCTGAATGATGGACCGTGGAATATGCACTGGAAAGTTATGAAAGAAATATAGGAGATGGGGGTGCATCACCTTTTTAGACAAAGATATACATCTCGAACTGTAAGAGGCAAGATGCTCCGAAATGCCATTTGGGGGCGCAGCAAGGATATGGCTCTAGAAATGTTTCCATCAATGAGATATTGCATATCATGGTATATGCTGATCCCCACATAATGAAATGTGCGAGTCTCCCATCGTAATAAGTGTGTGTCAAGTGGGGGCAGCTCATATGGATCGGAAAGACACACAACTTGGAGCAATTATCTCCAAGTCCTGAGATCTTTCGAAACTCGAAAGGGATCTCTGTGATCCAGGTGATTCCACCATGGATGTCACTAATATAGATAAGTTCATCATCCGCATTTAATTAGACTATATGCATTTCCTCATTCAGAGGTATTCCCCACTCCACGCCCCGTCGCCGGTACATTAAAGCACCTTTAGTCATTGTTTGTTTCAGTGGATTTTTCAAGTTTTAAAAAAACGTAAAGTAAGATGTCTATTGTATGCATGGCATGGAGTTTGGCACAGGCTTGGCCTCTGTCCAATGCCCAACACCCAGCCATCGAGCATGGCTGACTATGTCATGTAACTATATACAGGGTGTCGCATTAAGTAAGGCCGACCTATTAAAGGGGGGCGTGGCTAGCCAGCCAACATGGCGGACGCGAGTTGCTAGCGCTCCGATCGATACCCCCTAATAACCCAGCAATATCATCCTGCAGAGGTGCCATCGGTGCTGAAAATGCATGGAACTGGCATGACACCACGGAGAGGCAGCCGGGAAGCCCAAAAAAGTGCTGCTCACTTGGACGTGGCCGAGGCGCGGAGAGCCGGTGAGGCCTGAGACGTGAGGACGCGTGGGAGGCAGCGCGCGGTCAGAGGAGGAGGTCGGGGCTCCCGACTGTGAGCCCAGCAGCCAGTGCGGGACAGTACTGCCTGTGCTGGGGAGGACAGCCGGATCGGCGCGGCTCTTAGGTGGCGGGGGCCCGTGAGATCCGCACGCAGAAGAGTAACTTTCGCGACCCTCTGCCTGAAGGCGGAGATTACCCTGAGGGCACCTGTGGGTAGATGGCAGCGCCTGGAGGCAGTGGTGGTGGCGAGCTGTGAGGAGGTGCTGGGCCGACCCGTCGCACGCCAGTCCACGAGGTGAGGTGAGTAGCAAACGGCGGCAGAGTCGTGTAGCGGGGAAAAAAAGAGACTGAGGCTAAAGCTGTGGCCTGCGGCTGTCGGGGTGTTCTGTCATTGGCGGGTGAAGCGCCGCGGCCTGCGTAGGTGGCCTGCGAGGCGCAGGCCTGCACTTGCGGGGCTGTTGGTGTGGTCAGTGGGAGGAAGCAGACTGCTGGGCTCCTCCACCCCGTGACTCCGTGAGCCCTACATTGCACCAACAAGTGGGCGCCTGAGTACCCTGCTGCAGGGGACAGAGGAGCCGGGCTGCTGATGCACTGAGGCGGCCCCCTGCTGCCACGGACATGCACGCAGGGACTGGGCCGCCGCATCAACCAAGAGGGCTGGCTGTGCGCCTGCTTCCTTGACCCACTCCCCACCTACCGGGACAGCTGCCATCGGAGAGGTTCAGGTGCAGCACACCACCAAGACGCAGGCATCCACTGCAAACCTAACTGACGCGGGGGACCAAAATCAATAAAAAATAAAACACAAACAAAAGCAAGACAAAGGCAGGCATAGACTCCCCACAGAGGACGCCCACAATACTGAGGAGAACCGGAGGCCTGTAGAGGCGGCCCACGTGGCGCGGGCCTGTATCCCCTGAAACACTGGGCAAGGAGCGAGACGCGATCACACCACAGTGCCCCTGGTTCTAAACCTGGAGTGCTCCCTGTGTTGCTGATATGTGAACAGAACTGAACTCATGCAGGCGAGCGGTGGCGGGGCCACTGTTCGACCCCCAGCGACGTGACCCAAGGCAGTCTGGTTGCTAGCCACACATAGCAGAGGCGGCTAGCAGTTTGATATGGTGCGGTCGTGTTGGCCTACGCGGGTTCCTCGCTATTGCAACCGAGGCTACTCGCCCGCCTGGCAGACTGGGGAAATAAAGAACCAACACAGGCCTGTAACCCTCGTGGGACGAGGAGGATCACTGGGCGACTGGCCGCTGCTTCAGTGTAAACAAGAGCATTGGGAAACCCCTACCAAAGCTCTCCTAAACGGCCGCAGGAGCCCCGGGCCTGATAGGGCGACAGCGTACAGACCGGGCAGCGGTGGGCAGCCACCGTAAAGCACAGAGCAGAACTGCAGGGGCACCATTGGGACACTCCTGGGGTGGTGGCGAGCCCGAAGCGCTGAAACAAGGGGGTGGGCCTACTTCAGAGGCTCACTGGTGACACTTCTACCGGCCGGCGCTGGCGGACTGCGGGCCGCCCTCGCCGCTGCACGACCACACAGCCTGCTTCTTGGGAGGCCTGCTCCTGGGCTGCGGCGTTGCCCAAGGGGACGGACGCCCAGTGAATCCACATCTAATTAACTGCACTGCCGACTGCTCACGAATGCCAACGGCGCAGCAGCGGGTAATGGGCCAGCTACGAGACAAGTCGCAGCAGGGACAGCCACACTCGGGGAGCCTAGACCCTCCACAAGCACGACAAGGCAGAGAGATGGAATCTCAGGCGGCGACCCTTGCAGCCGAGATTGATTCGGTGCTTGCAGCGGCGGAAAAGATCAGTGTCACCCTAGACCAGACCAAGGCGTCCCTGGAAAAACATGGATTGATAAGGTCACCTCGGACTTCACCCTCCTCCACGCAGACTATCGTAAACTGGCCGAGACAGTTAAGACACAAGCCAAACCATCCAAGAACTTCAGCCCGTCACCCAGAGCCATACTACTGCACTACAAGACATGATAGACCGCGTACATGTGCTTGAAGACCGAGTAGACTATGTAGAAGGGTGTTCCTGCCGCAACAACGTTCACGTGGTGGGCCTTCCGGAGGGGGAGGAAGGCAGAAACCAGGAACAATATGTCGAATGCTGGCTACGAGACCTGCTGCCTCAGGGGACATCGTCACTGCAATTTGTGGTGGAAAGAGTGCACCGGGTGCCGGCGCAGAAGCCCCGGGGACAGGGACGTAGTGTTGCACGAAACTCGAAACCTAGGCGACCTCAAAGTGGGTGACAATCGCGTCATGTTCTTCCCAGACTATACCCCATTCGTGCAGCGACACAGAAGCAACTACATGGCAGTGAAGCATCAGCTCCGGGAACTGCAGTTGCCCTACTCCTTGCTATTCCCGGCCCAGCTGCGAGTGGTAACCCGCTTTTTCGACTCCCCAGCGGAGGCGTGGGATTGGCTGGAGGAGTCTGGACAGTGGACAGGAACATGACCCCCGGGCCTGGATACTGGCAGCCTGAGGGAGCGGAGACCCCGACGGCGGAGAAGACGTGGGACACTCCGGTCTCCAAGACCAGGCCTGTGGCGCCATTGCCAGAGAATATCAGGATGGAGCAATAAGATGTCTTAGAGGCAGTAGCAACTCTCGGAGTTGCACGTAGTAGTGAACACATGGAAGCCTACATTCGAGACACATCAGGAACTAGTGGCCCATCCTCTCCGTCGACTGGGATCTCCGAAGACATGAACCTGCCAGGTCACCCCACAAACTGCTGACGATATTATGCGATCTCGTTGTGGTGAACTCAGTCGTAGTCAACTTAAGCAAGTAGAGTTTTGTTTCCTTGTTCCTTTACGCAGGTGGTAAGGCTACACCGCACGCTAGGGGTGCCATCAAGGGGCAAATAGGCACACATGATACATTGGGAAGCAATTGGGTGACCGCTACACATAGGCCCGACTGTCCCGCGATTCGCGCTGCGACAACTCCAAGATGGAGGAACTCCATCGCGTTCCACGTCAGAAATGCGTGCTGCCTTAGCCTACCAGCACAATGATGCATCTCCCAAGCACACTGGAGATACTAGGGGGAGACAGTACAGACGAAGGCACGCTAGCGCACATACCCCACCAGGCATCACACTGGACTAGCTCACACTCCATTATCGTTACAAATGTTTGGACGAACACCCAACTGGGAATACGCCCCAATTGTTCTGTTGTTTGAAGTTGTTATGTTGTTTTACAGCAAATTGACATACCCTACCCTGTTCACAGCACCCGCCTGCCGACGAGACCCCCAAACTCGACACTGCAGTTGACTAACCAGCTTAGCTATGACACGAACTAATATAGTAACATGGAATATATGCAGCATGCACACACCCGCGAGGTGCCACTCTTTATATTCCTACCTCCAATGACACTCAGTGGGTATCGCCCTATTACAGGAGACACACATGACACAGGCAGAGCTTGATAGACTTCGCAGATGTTGGAGAGGGCAGATATAGGGCACCACCTTTTCAGCGCACGCACGAGGTACTCTGATCTGGGTGAGGGCGGGTACTCCATTCATCTGTGAAGAGGTATTAACAGACTGGGAGGGCAGGAATACCTTCGGGCGTGGGAAGTTAAATGGCCAAATGATACTGATGGGCTCGATATATGCCCCCAATATGGATCAATCGTCATTCTTAACACAATTGTTGCAAGTCCTGACCCCCTACACTGGGCTCCCTTCGCTGCTCGGCGGGGATTTCAACATGGTGCTTGATGTCCACTTCGACAGATCTTTTACCCCTCTCCGCACGACACCGGTGGTGTCAAACGCGCAAGCACTCTGAGACTGGCTGTCGAACTGGGCACTGCCAGACCTGTGATGTGACCTCCACCCAACTGAGCGAATCTACTGCTATTACTCCGTAGTACACAATCTGCATGTACGACTGGACAGGTTGGTGGGTTCCCAGTCCCTGCTCCCGCTAGTGGCAAAATTAGAATACCTTGGGCGAACACACTCCAATCATAACCCCCTGTGGTTCCAGCTTAGTTGGGAAGCTTACCTCCCCCCTGTGCCCACGTGGCGGCTCCTGCCGAGCGCACTGGAGGCCCCGGAATTCCGTTCATCGCTGGGGATGGCTATTCTTGCGTACTTCGACATTAACAAAGGGACGGAAAGCAAGGAGACACTGCCTGGGGGTCATGTAGAATATAGGTAAGTCGTTATCAACCTCACTCACACAGCTGGAAAACAAGCTGTTACAATACGAAGGTGAAGGGGAGGGGAGTGCAAGGCGCTCGAGTCGGCTGGAGAAGCTCAGCGCCCAGCATGCAGAGCTCCTGGAGCGTCACACAGCCCGGACACACGCTAAGGCTGACAGAGCGGGCCAATTGCTAGCCTAGCTGCTACGGCAGGAGGGCAGCCACACCCCGATAGGAGCGTTACGCCCGGCGGAGGGCACCCTGGTGTACATGCAGCGTGTGATACACCAAGCAATGACCGACCATTACGCCCAACTTTACAGATCTAGAGGAAGTGGCCCCAGGCATGTCCTAGAGAGATTCTTGGACTCTGTCCAATTGCCCACCGTGCCGGAGGAACATATGGAGGCGCTTAACGGGCCCCTTTCCCTGGAAGAGATCGGGGAGGCGATACAATCCATGGCTTCTGGCAAGACACCAGGGCCAGATGGTCTGCCTGCCGAATACTACAAAGCATACCGCGAATTCTTGGTGCCATTCCTCCACATGCTAGACAGCATGGTGCTGGAAGAGGGTACATTACCCCCCTCGATGCAGGAAGCGTCATTGGTCTCCCTGCTAACACCGGACAGAGAATCCACAGCCCTACGCTCATATCGACCCTTGGTGATGCTTAATGTAGACAGATAAAATCCTTGCTAAAGTGCTGGTGGAAAGATTAGAACTAGTGGTCCCCCAGTTAGTTCACACTGACCAAAATGGGTTTGTGCCCGCGTGGTGCACATCGCTGAACCTACGGAGATATTTCAGGGTAGCGGCTGGGGCCTCGCGGTAGTGTCCCAGGGTGGGATGTCTTATCCTAGACCTCGAAAAAGCTTTTGACTGCTTAGAATGGGGATACCTGTCCGCGGTGCTGCTGCGATACGGACTGGACATGGGGTTCCTCAAAATGGTCGATTTACTGTACAAAAACCCCACAGTTAGAGTGCGTTGGGCCCATACATTTCCACTGCCATACCGAGTCGGGGCACCAGGCAGGGGTGCCCCTTGTCCCCGTTAACGATCGCGCTGGCGATTGAGCCCCTAGCTGTAGCAATTCAAGCAACACTAGGGGATGGAATACCACTAGGGGATGCAGTCCATCAAGTGTCGCTCTATGCCGACGACCTGTTGGTATATGTGAAAGACATAGAGAACATACTTGACCAGCTGGCTCACCTACTGCAGAACTTTGCACCGTATCGGGGTACCGTGTGAACGCTGGCAAGTCCTGCATTTATGCGTTCGGTGAGGGAAACCTAGATCCAGGATACACCCTTAGCGGTACATGAGTACAGTGGAAGGAATGTACATTCCGCTATCTGGTGATATAGATATACTGCCAACCAAAGGAACTGTTCAACGGAAAACTGGGGAGGGCTGTAACAGTGATTAAATTGCAGGTGCGCTTCTGGAACACGCGCACACAACAACACCACCACCGCCCTACTAGACAACCTCGACAACCTCAGATTCAAGCAACTGGTCAACACCGCCACCCATTACGCCGGCCACACGCTCGACCCCGTCTTCTCCTCCAGCAATCACATCTCCTACAGCCACACCACCGAGCTCCACTGGACCGACCAGAGCTGCGTACACTTCAACTTCAGGAAAACAACCACCCACCACCACCCTCAACAAACCCCCCGAAGATGCTGGAGCAAGATCACCACCGATCGACTCACCACCTCCTTGAGCCTAAACCCTCCCACCAACACCACGGACCCCAACGAAGGAGCCCGCAACCTCACACAGTGGATCACCGACTGCGCCGACACCCTTGCTCCACTGAAAAACCCTCCCAGCAACCTCAACAGCAAGAAAGCCGCGTGGTTCACCAACGATCTCAAAGACTCCAAGAAATCCTGCCGTGACCTCGAGAAAGCCTGGCGCCACAACCAGTGAATGGAAAACATGACAGCCCTCAAGAACCCCACCCGCAAACACCACCAGCTGATCCGCACCACCAAAAGGTCATCCTTCAGAGAACGACTGGACAACAACACCCACAACAGCAAGGAACTCTTCAACGTCGTGAAAGAGCTCTCCAACCCCAACGGCAGCAACAATGACATCACGCCTTCTCAAGACCTCCGCAACTCTCTGGCCACCTTTTTTCACCGTAAGATTGTCGACATACACAACAGCTTCGGCACTCAGAACTCATACCCCACCACCGAGCCTACACCCCCCACCACCACACTGTGCCCCTGGACTCAGGTCAGCACGGAAGATACCACCCACACAATGAACACCATCCACTTGGGCTCCCCAGCCGATCCCTGCCCACACCACATCTTCAACAAGGCGGCTCCATCATCGCACCCAAACTTCGGGACATCATCAACAACTCCCTCATATCCGCCACCTTCCCGGAGAGCTGGAAGCACGCAGAGATCAGCACCCTCCTGAAGAAACCCGACGCAGACCCCTCAGACCTCAAGAACTTCCGCCCCATCTCGCTCCTCCCCTTCCCTGCAAAAGTCATCGAGAAAACCGTCAACAAACAGCTGACAGCCTTCCTGGAGACGAACGGCTCCCTCGACCCATCGCAGTCCGGATTCCGAGCAAACCACAGCACCGAGACCGCCCTCATCGCGGCCACCGACGACATCCGGACCCTGCTGGACAACAGAGAAACCGCCGCCCTCATCCTGCTCGACCTTTCGGCTGCGTTCGACACGGTCTGCCACTGCACCCTGACAACCCGCCTCCGCCACGCCGGGATCCAAGGAAAGGCTCTGGAATGGATCACCTCCTTCCTCTCCGACAGAACCCAAAGAGTCCGTCTCCTGCCCTTCCTCGCAGAAGCCACCAAGATCATCTGCGGCGTACCTCAAGGCTCCTCGCTCAGCTCCACCCTCTTCAACGTCTACATGAGCCCCCTCGCAGCCATCGCACGCAAGCACAGCCTCAACATCATCTCCTACGCCAACGATACCCAACTGATCCTCTCCCTCACCAACAACCCCACCTCTGCCAGAGGCAGCTTCCAGGACGGAATGAAAGACATTGCAGACTGGATGAAGCTCAGCCACCTGAAACTGAACTTAGACAAGACGGAAGTCCTCATCCTCTGCCCATCCATCTCCGCCTGGGATGACTCCTGGTGGCCCTCTGCTCTGGGCCCCCCACCCAAGCCCACGGACCACGCACGCAACCTGGGCTTCAACCTTGACTCCTCCCTCACGATGGCCAGGCAAGTTAACGCCGTTACCTCCTCCTGCTTCAACACACTCCACATGCTCCGTAAGATCTTCTGCTGGATCCCCACTGGAACCAGGAAAACGGTCACCCAGGCCCTCGTCACCAGCCGTCTGGACTACGGGAACGCCCTCTACGATGGGACCACCGCCAAACTACAGAAAAAACTCCAGCGCATCCAGAACGCCTCAGCACGACTCGTCTTGGACATCCCCCGACACAGCCACATTTCCACCCACCTGAGGGGCCTGCACTGGCTCCCCGTCAGCAAGAGGATCACGTTCAGACTCCTCACCCACGCACACATGCTCTCCACGACTTGGGCCCCGAATACCTCAACAACCGCCTCACGTTCTACACGCCAACCCGCCAGCTCCGCTCTGCCAGCCTCGCCCTCGCCACCGTCCCACGGATCCGCAGAACCACCACCGGAGGAAGATCCTTCACCTACCTGGCGGCCAAGACCTGGAACACCCTCCCCACCCACCTACGACTCACCCAGGACCATCTCTCCTTCAGGAAGCAACTCAAGACCCGGCTTTTCGAGCAGTAGCATCCCCCCCCGGCGCCTTGAGACCCTAGCGGGTGAGTAGCGCGCTTTACAAATGTTCTTGATTAATTGATTGATTGACCGCTGGCGACCACTGGCAGGGTATCGCTTGCTAAAATTATCATGCTCCCCTGACTCTTGCATTATTTTGCCAATTTACCCATATTTATTCTGGCGGCTTTCTTTGCCACCCTCACTAAACTACTGAGGGTTTTTATCTGGGGCGATGCTCGGCATAGAATGGCATTAGCAAAGTTATATTTGCCTACGGATCAGGGAGGCCTAGCTGCGCCCTGTTTTGAACACTACTACCTTGCCGCCCAGCTGCAGTGGATTGCCCGCTGGCTAGCAGACAGAGGCCGGGAGGACACAGCAACAATGCTGCCGCCATACTCGCTGGAACATATAAAAATACTCTTTTACCCTGCCGCCAGTGTCACGCCCCCAGCACAGCTTCTATTAGCGGTGGCATACAAATGCTATCGCAGGGCCCTATATCTAACCAAAAACACTGTCTCCTAAGCGCCTGCAATACCACTGGAGGGATCCCCTAGCCGAGAAGGAATGCTCACAGCTCCTACACTCGCAGAGTGGCAGGAGGCTGATATGCAAACCCTCGGGGACTTATACCGCGATGGCACGCTCATACCATATGAGTCCCTGGTGGCGGAGGAGGGGCTTTCGCCTGGGCAGTTTTTAGCACACTGCTCCTTGATGGCAAAGCTGACAGCTAAATGGGGGGATATGACCACGGAGCCCGCCCAACACCTAACCATACAGTATCTACATGTTATGGGAAGAAGCAGGCACCTTGTTTGCTGGTTTGCGGCGTCGCTCTGAACACACACAGCAATAAGCCTAGCACCACTCCACCGCAAATGGGAACTGGATCTGGGGCGGAAGTTAGCAGATAAGGAATGGGAGAGGATACTAAAAAGCCTGGTGCATATCCCCAGAAACATGAGATTTCGCCAAATACCGTTATTCATTGTACATAGGGCATATCTTACACCGAAGCTGATCAACAGATATTTTTACCGCAATGATGTGGCGTGCCCCAAGTGTAGTGAGCAAGGGGCAGGCCTACTACACATGCTATGGAGTTGCCCTAGAATAGGCACATACTAGCACACAATCAACAGGTTATTACAAGGCTGTACAGGCCTCACTATACCATTTGAATGGAAGGTGCACAACTTACACCATTTCAGGAGGATCCCTGCAGAAAAGGCGATGTCCTGGTTCCTAGATCTGGGGCTAGTGGTTGCGAAACGTCTCTTAACAAAGAGGTGGAAAGCGCAGGAACCACCACACGCGCGGGCATGGAGCCATTTGATTTTGGCATGGGCTAAGGTGGAGGGAATTGCCATTCTGAGGGAGAAAACACTGGGGCTACGGAAAGAACCCATGGCGGCTCACTGGGAAGGAATGCTCTGCACGCTACAACAGATGGAGAGGGAGGGACAAGGGAGACAACCTGAGAGAACGGATAATGAACACACAGGAGGGGATGCTCTCCCTATTAACAAACTGCCGTGATATTCCAGTACGGCTTCACCCGTTGGTTAAGCTCATGCACACAAGTAGTCACCGCTAATGTACAGTTACAATCACTACGTAAATGGTGAACTCTGGGTATGGGGTCTGGGGAGAGGGTGAGGGAGTTAAATGTATATATACTGGTCAAGCTGCTTTTGTTAAGGTTTTCTTTGTCCTTCTGAATGTCATCTGTTTGAATGCCCAAGGTGAGAGAAATGGAATGGACTTTTCACACTGACATGTTGGTAACACACTGCTATTGAATTGTAACCTATGCGTTTTGTAATATTGTTTTAGGATCCGAGCGACATTTCCCGATTCATGCCCTTATATAGGTATAATTCACATTACCCTAATATAGGCATAGAAATCATACCCATATTTAGACATAGCCCATGCAGTCCAAATACAGGCATGGCTACTTCCACCGGCACCAAAAAACCACAACGATTTCTTGGAAAGTCGACTTAAGCAGTCAGGGACATCCCCTTGCTTGAATATTGATTCGTCCAAGAACTCATGGAGTTTTCAAAGAACTACCATTCCCTTGGGGTTCTCTACTGACGTTATTATGCCCGACTTTACGTCAAACTAGGCACCTTCAAGGTATAAATATGCCTTCACTTGCTCTAGCAAAGACACAGTGGTTCGGAGCAGCTCGACTATCTACTTGCCTGACGCAGCTCGCTACAGCAAGTGCCGAAGTAAGCCGACCCTCCAGCTGATGCACTGATCGAGAAGCTGTCCTTTCTCTCGCCGAGAATCCAGCTCCAGTGTTTCCAAGCTCCCCTCGTGGGGTGTTGGGAAATCGAGTCCTGAGACAGAGATACCAGACCTCCTTCATTCTAACCTAAGGTATGGAGGTGATTAGACCCTAAGAGAAATCTTGGCTAGATTCTTGGCAAAGAAACTAAACCTATGCTACACCACACTTACTTCTTCCCTCGTACAAGACTTAGGTTAGGTACATTGGGGTAGGCGTATTTTAGAAGCACCAGTTGAGTACTTTTAGCCATTGTTATTTATGTATGTATTTATATATGGTTTAGAAACCATACCATGCTTTTACAGTATTGTTTTATAATACTCTTATCGCTGTATGCATTATACTTTGCAACCTGCATTACGATTGTAGCAATTGATTTCTATTGCATGAGAAAGATGACTCTTTAATAAACCCTTTTATTGGAAACGCCAGTCTCTCTAATTATCTGCACCTCTGATGAAAGGAAGCATGTACGATTGACTGAGTAAAATATCTATCTATTGTTTCCACGACTCTGAAGATACGTTTATTCTTGGGGAAACCAAGTTGTCATGTTTATGCGGTAGTCAGAAACTAATCCCTTCTTTTGAATTTGAGAAAGTTTCTAGTGACCTCTTAGCTAGCTGGCACTCATAATTAAGTTTAATATATTCGATAGAGACCTAGTCGACCTCAGTCCTACGTCAAATCTATAGGATATATTATTCCAATGCGCAGAGCCTATTGGGAATATATGAACTACACTACATGGCGCCCAATGTTTGGTAAGGCACTAATTTATCACCAGATACTAGAGTAACTCAGTCGTGCTTTTCACAGAGACCCCCTTTTCCCTTAAAATCTCCAATAGACGTCTGGAGTGGGTAAACGGCTAAAATATCTGCCATAACTGAGTAGGACGAAAATCCTATGAATTAGTTTTGGTTTGTTTAACGTTGAATGATAAAGTGTTCCAAAATATTGTGCACCTTATCTTCATTTCCTTGAAACTTGCTCTGCAAACTTTCATTAAACAATGTCGAATAACGGTGACAACAACGCGACTGGTGGAGCTGCAGCAACTGCAACACAACCGGGCTTAGACGTTACAGGTTTTCAACAAGATGCCCGGATGCTATAATCATACCAGAACATTTAAGGAAAACTATCACTATAAACCTGGCAACCCTACAACCAAGAGGTGGTAGGGTAATTCTTGTCATAGAGGCACATGAATATCGGTAGACAGAGGTATTCTATTCATGGATTTTCTTCCCTGAAGCAAATCCAGTATCACATGTGTTTCACTTCTATAAAGTAGAGGAACATCCAACGGAATACACGCCTTTGAAGGATGTTGAAATTCCACTAACTTACCAAGAGCATGCACTCTGGTTTAAAAGCGCCCTACAACATCAAAATCACATTACCAGGCTCGGTCCACTAGGTAGACCAGGAGCAACATGGCCGGTACTAGCCAGCTATACACCACATCCTGACATTGAAGAAATGACGGATGCAGAACTATTAGTTCAACTGAAACAACTAATCAAAATCCATAGACAATTGGTTCAATATGTCATGCGGACTCTAACAGTCTGTGATGTATTCCTATAGGTTCTGAATCGATCCCCCTATTCCTGACCCTATTCTGGTTAAACAAACCAACAAGTTAACTAACAGTCAGCCCATGAGGCAGAAAACCCCCATGATGCAGATACCGTTATCTGACGCAGTCACACTACGGCACAGGAACGTGTTATCTGATTAGGTCATAACGCTTGCGATCTAATTAGACAAGCGATATTCCTCCAGCCCCTGATAAGGCATACGGAGTTCTCATAACAAATCAAACCTATGACAACCTGGGCAAAACCCTGCGGCCATTGTTTTGATTTCACCGAGAACTTCAGTAAAAGAATGTGCTAACGAGCAAGTCGTATGACATCCTTATTGACGTATCTATGTCCATCCTTACGTCAATCTCGGCACCTTAAAGGTATAAATATTACCGATATTGCCCTATGCAAACACACGCGTGGTGACGAGACGGAGCAGCCATACTTGCCGAAGAGCAGAGCAGACCCCGCTGGCGCAGCCCCGCCTTCCTGACGCGCTGAGAGAAGCTGTTTTCTCCTGCCGAGAAATCCAGCACCGGCGTTTCCGGGTAGCCCTCGCAGGCAGCCTGGAATATCGAGACCAGAGACGAGAGATACCATCCCTCATTCAACCTAGATTCCAGGTACAGAACTGAATAACCCCTAACAGAGAATTCTTTAGTTATTCACTTGGCAAAAACAAACTTAACTTAAACTGTAACTTTCTATTCCCGCCCACGTATTAGACTTAGGTCAGGTACACGGGGTAGGCGTATTTAGAAGCACCAGTTGAGTACGTTTAGTCAAATGTATATGTGTATGTAATATATTTTATTCATTTAAAACATCTTATGGCTTAGAAACCATATCAATGTTTTTACAGTATTATTTTATACTATTGCTTTTAATGTATGCACTTTACTTAACTATAAGTATTGCAATAATATCGATCCATTTCTCTTGTATGAGAAAAGAGACTGATCAATAAATAACACCTTTTTATTGAACACGCCCGTCTCTTCCTTTTCTCTACATTCTGATGAGACTAAGAATGCACGTACTGACTGAGTAAAATAAATTGCCTTTTGTTCACACGACTCTCGAGATATACTCTTGATTAGGGGAGAGCAAAGTTGTCATGTTCTATGGTTGTCAGAAACTAAATCCCTTCTTGTCTAATCAGGGAAGTTAAGTCCTCCTTGAACATTCGAGAAAGTTTCTAGTGAACTCTGAGCTAAGCTGGCAAACCCAAAACTTTAAGTCTAGTATCGACAGTAGTAGACCTAGTTAACGTCTGGTCTAGGCCTTTACTGCTGTAGGTATTATTCCAATGCGCAGAGCCTATTGGGATGATAGGAACTACACTACATGGCGCCCAACGCGTTTGGAAAGGGCGATAAAACTAACGTAAGACATTTAGAGTAACTCAGTCGTGCTTTCTCACTCAGACCCCTTTTCCCATAATACTCCAAAGACGTCTGGAGTGGGTGAAAGGTTATATCCGCCAGACCTCGCAGGAGGGAACTCCTATGTATGGTTCTTGGTATAAGTCAACGTTGAAGGATACACTGTTCCAAAATATTGTGCATCTAATCTTTGTTTCCATAAGAAACCTGATCTGCAAACAAAAGAAATAACCTTTTGGACAGTAAAATGTCAGACAATGAGGATGAAAGAGAGGCAGTTAGATTAGCAACTGAACTCGCAGCAGCTGATGCTACCATGCAGGCAGCAGACGAGGATATAATACTCATCCCGGTCATTAAAAGGAAATCTATAACCATAAAACTTAAAGAAAATGGACTGACACCTAGAGGTGGTACAGTCATATTCGTAATTGAGGCACACGAATATCGGCAGACAGAGGTATACTATTCATGGATAAACTTTCCAGCAGCAAATCCTGTAACAAAGTACTTCCACTATTACAAAATAGAGGAACCTCCTGAAAATTACACTCCTTTCGAGGAGGTGGAAGTACCACTCAAATTTCAAGAGCATTTGCTCTTATTTGATGGCGCCCTAAAACATAATAATCACATCACCAGGCTCGGTCCTTTAGGTAGACCAGGAGCAACGTGGCCGGTCCTAGCCGGATACACACCACATCCAGACATCGATGGGATGTCTGCACCAAACCTTTTAACACAGCTAAAACAACTAATAAAAATACACAGACAATTAGTCCAATATGTGATGCGGACTTCAACAATTCAGCCAGCGATTAAACTCCCACAGCTGACCCCTCACCAGGGGAACACAAATAAAATTACACCACAGAACATCCAGTCCTGCCTAGGTAAAGTACCGGCTAAACGGGAACAAATACCATTCTGGCTAGCGCAGAAAATCACCCAAATAGAGGCGGTGTTTCCAGACACCACCCCGCTAGAAAAACACAGGATTCTGACTATCTGTCTTCCAATGGGAATCGCACCACACATTGAGGACTGTGACACTTGGGGTACAGTCTTTGCTTCCATCTACACAAAAACGCACGGTGTTCCATCCATTTCGGTAATACCAGATGTGCTAAAACAAATTCAAGATGAATATGGTCCTGAACCCGCTTTAACTCTTGGTATGAAATTACTAAAAGACTTCAAGCAGGTCTCGGCTATACTATTAGCCAACATAAAAGGAGAAGCAGCAAACGTGGCGATCCGCCAGAGGTTAAAAGAGACAGATATAGCAGACCAACCAGCTGAAATTGCCAGAATCATAGAAAAATCCTATGAGGAACTAGGTAGAGATAGTTTAGGTGGAATACCAGTAAAACCACAACTAATTGAAAGTCCTGAAAAAATATTTTTTAATAATAAATCTACATCACCAAAAAAGAACTGGGATGGAAACAAACAATCCAATCCTAAAGAAAAGAAATTCCAGTCCAGAGGAAGGTCTCCTAGGCGAAGAGAAAAATCTCCGAACCCAAGACAGAGGTCACCGCAGAGTGACCCCTCTGGGAATAGATATAACCTTAGAAATAGGGATAATATAAAAAAGCCTGATAGATATCAAGACATTGATACCCGTCCCTCTCAATCTTTTCAGACTTCCTCGCAGAAATCGGAAAGAAGAGGACGATCAGAACAAAGAGAAGAGCACGCCAAGTCCAAAGACAAGGAACCTGCTCAACTAAAAAAGAAATTACAATTTCCAAAGAAGAAGGTAGCCAGCATTAAAATAGTTAACAATGTCCTTATGAATCATCTGGAGACAGTGGACACGAATGAATATCTTCAAGTGGAAACTGCGGACACCAGAGTTAGCAAACCTCACAAAATATACGAAATTACATTACGTATAGAGGGAGATAAGACTAGGAAAATAAGGGGACTATTTTGGGATAATCTCTCCAAGGGCTATGATATCCTTCTAGCTGAAAAAGACTGGCCACCAGAGTTTGTCAGGGAGTGCCCTCATGGCGAAGAAATAATTATGCCTGCCTTCTCAAATCAAATTCCTATTCATAAAAAATACACACTTGCTAGAAAGTGGGCAGTGGCTCTAGCTCCTGCTTTATATAAAAATCACGTGGGATGGGATGAGGACTCTCCTCCTCACAAAATCCAGTTAAAATCACAACCTACTGCACAAAGGCAGTACCCAATTAAGCAAGAAGCTAAAAAACAGGTAAATGAAATACTAGATCAGCTAGAATACCAGGGGGTGATTGAAACTTGCACCTCACAAATGAACAACCCTTTGTTTCCGGTCTCCAAACCAGACAATTCATATCGTCTAGTTTTGGATTACCGACACCTTAACACATGTTGCAAAACTTTTGCAGTGCAAAACTCACATAGTGCTGCACTAATGAATAACATAGTGCGCAAAAAATACAAAACAACATTAGACATCTCTAATGGATTCTTTTGTCAAAACATAGCACCAGAGAGCAGATATTTAACTGCATTCTCAATAAATGGCACTCAAAAACAATTCTGTCGGTTAGCCCAGGGGTACAAGAACAGCCCGGGGGTATTCTCAGCGAGAGTAACAGAATTACTACAAATATATGATGATGAAGCATTATCTTATGTCGATGACATTTACTTAACAGATGATGACTTGGAGACTCACTTGAAAAGAGTTAACACCATAATACTTGGGTTCGCAGCAGAGGGTTACAAATTCAACTTTAAAAAATCCAGAATTGCCCATCTGACAGTCCTATTCTTAGGATATGAGTTATCAAGTGAAGGCAAAAGCCTGGCTGACAATTTCCTAGAGAAATGTGCCGTAATCCAAGCACCTAGAACACTAAAAAACCTACAGTCAATTCTAGGCTTCCTAAATTTCGGAAGAACATACATTGCAAATTACGCAGAAAGGGTCAAACCCCTTTATGATCTGATAAAACCAGATTTTAAAAGATCCAATTGGACTCAAATACACACAGAAATTTTGAGATCCCTACAAACAGACATGCTAATTAAAACAAAATTAGAAACACGTGATAACACACGCAATCTTGTGATTCGAGTCATCCCAGGGAGATGCGGATTCACATACCTGACCTCTAATGAGGGAGAAAAGGTACCAATTGCATTCAAATCACACTTGTACACTAAGGCTGAAATGAAATTTAGCCCAACGGAAAAAATTCTTACTGCAACACAGACAGCTATAGCAAAAGAACGAGCCCTGGCACAAGGTAAACGAATAATAATCGTGACACCGATACCAGCCCTAGAGGCTGTAACAAAAGCAAGCATTCCAAATGCTAAGGCTCTCCATCCGAGATGGATACAATGGGCTAATTCTCTTGCTGCAACAGACGTGGCGTACGAATTTGATCCTTACTTAAAAACACAAGAATTTCTCCAATATGAATTTGAATGTCCTCCGCCGACCGAAATTTTGCCTCTAGAACACTACGGCTGTATAATATATACAGACGGATCAGCACAACCCGCAGTGGGGGGTAAGCAAGCTTACCGTGCTGCGTGCGCGATCGTTAAAGGTCGCTGGCACGAAGGAAAATTTAAACCAGCAATCACTAAAACACAATCTTTAGGAGATTGTACAGCTCAGCGAGCTGAACTACTGGCGTTCAAGATGGCGCTTGAAAATACCGATCGAGAATTCCCCACACTCATAGTGTGCGATTCGTATTATTGCGTTCAGTCTTATAATGAATATTTGCAGATCTGGCTTCAAAATGGTTTTAAGGATGCAAAAGGAGGCACAATCAAGCATAAAATGCTCTGGGAACAAGTAGTTCTTTTACAAAAAGAACTACCAAAGACTCACGTGATACATACGCTGAGTCATCAACGTGATGGCGTTCACGTTGCAGGGAATTCATTGGCTGATGAGGATGCGAAGGCAGCTGTGCAAACAGCTTCCGTAGCTGCCATCACCCGGTCAAAAACAAAAATAGACAGCGAAATATTACAAGCTGTCAGCGCTTCAGAAAAGGATTCGATAGAAACACTCCCGAAAGGCTTTCCAGTAAAATACTCATACATAACTGATGCGAACAATGTTCCTTTTGCTCGAATCCCTGGAGTGGGGGATAGGGCAATTCCAAACATGGAACATAGGTTAGGACTAATAATAGCGGCACACGAAGGGCTTGCGTCTATCCATGCGGGCGTCTCAGCCACAGTATCATTATTAAAACAGAGATACTGGTGGCCACAAATGAGAAGACAAACAAGGAACTATGTTCTAGAATGTGAAATATGTCAAAAAATGAAAGTATCAACGGTGAGACGTCCAGCGCAGACGCCCCTTCTAATCTCGGATAAACCATTAGCCTGTGTTTATCTAGATCACTGCGGTCCCTTACAAAGGGACGGTAACTATAAATATATCTTGGTCGCAGTGGATTCATGCACGAGATTCATATGGATGTGGCCCCAGCGAACGGCTGACGCCAGAACTGTTATAAAAGATTTGCGAGTCTTTATCGGCACATACGCAATTGGCATGCTGCATTCGGACCACGGTCCTGCTTTTAGCTCTAGAGCTTATAAGGAGGCCATGGTCAGCATGGGCGTGGCATTGCGGTACTCTTGTCCATTTCACCCTGAGGGGAACGGAATTGTTGAAAGAAAAAACCGTGACATAAAGCAATCTATAACGGCAAAGGTATTAGGTTCGGGAGCTGGGTGGGTCAAACATCTAATAAGTGTCCAACGTAGTCTAAATAACTTGCCAAGAAATTCTCTGAAGGGATTCAGTGCGTACGAATTATTATTTGGAACTAGGATGTTGATCTCTGACATTGATAGTCAGACTTCAGTGGTGAAAGAAAAAAGCTTTGATATCAAAGACCGTTTGGCTATTTTGCAGGACTTAAACAAAACAAGAAAAGACCTGAGCAACATAAAGTTGAAACAACAGCCAACAACCACTGAAGAACCACCACCTGTCCCAGCAAGACCTGTCTGGATTCCAAAAGTCGGGGATCTAGTCAGGGAAAAGATCGCGGTAAAGAAGGAATTTGGGCCTTCTTACAGAAAAGCAGTTCCTGTCTTGTCTGTCAACGGGACAAGATCAGTTGTACTACCGCCACTTGCTGGTAAAAAGGAGAACCGAGTTGTATCCATCGACCTGGTAAAACCACAACATGTGGCCGATAACAAACAGTAGGCCAAGTGGACTCCCAATAAGTAGCAGAACACCAAGGTTTGCTACCAGTACAGAGGTCCTAACGAAGAGGCTCATCACATTCGAAACGCCTACAGAAGAACAACAAGGACTATGCAACAATGCAATAGAACTCAGACCTCTGAAAACCCAAATAAAAACATTTAGCAGAGACACACCAATCTATAATGAAGTACCAAGTGAAAATGCAAGAAACAAAAATCCTGAACCAATTGGAACAATTGACAGAACTGCATCCGGCTACTTCATAAACTTCGATGATTCCTCTGAAGGCTTCAGTGAATCAAAGACACAGCCATCATCAAAAACCTTTAAAGATAAAGCTAAAGAACTTTTGAACCAACTGAAAGAAACATATCTGATTTCTCCATGGATCGAATTTTGGGTGGGTTTTGGTGCATTTATCCTCATACTTTGGCTCATCATGGTACTAACTTTGGGACGCTTCGTTGAGGGAAAATATGCTAAAATGGACACAGCAAGTCAGAAAATCAACTTGATCCTCAAACCACACACATCTTCACACGTCGAGAAAAGAGAACTTTCTTCAGTCAACTTCACAGCCAATCCTATACCTGGTGGGGTAGCCTGGGACAACACTGACTATGAAATTTATGGTCCGGTCGAAATCCTGAAATATCCACACCAAATTAAGATCTCATTGAGTGACTTTGCAAAACCAAGCTCATTTGCTGATGATTGGGACTTCGAAAGCATTAACAATATGATGTCTGACTTAGTAATGTCTGCTAAATTTACCAAACATGATTATTTGCAGGGTTCTACAAATTATGATAGTATGTATTGCTATAACCACTATGGTAACCATTTTTTACATAGATCTGCATAACCTAGAAATGTTTTAAATTATAATCAATGGGAACATTGTGCAACCCCTCCAAAAGGAAGCTCAAGGACCTTCTATGACAAATATTCACACTTTTCAGGTTTTAACACAAGTAATGCTGAAGCATTCTATTTTAAATTGTCAAACAAGACAGGGACAAAGACCATGATAACCAACACAAAATTGATATATTCAGACTCATTTTTTGAAAAAATGAATACTTTTGGTTTTGATTATTGGGACAAAAATGTTGAATTGAAAAGTGTTTGGGGCACAAAAGATTGGCAAGTACAGGGTATAGAAGCTTTGTTTAGAGCCTGCATGATCCCAGAACAAATGATATTTTTAAATGACACTGTTCAACAAACCACCTGTCTTGGCTTAGCCAAAATCAAAGATTTAAATAAACCGTCTATTCCAAAGCCAACGATGTTTAGCAACACTTCTACAGATGAAGAGATAGACGTAAACCATATATTAAACCAAAACAGAACACATCCTGATTGGAAACAATGGTTGATCTGGCCCACAGATACTAATAACTGTCAAGACAGATTCCTGAACAAAACACAGGGGTTCAAAATGACCAGGCCAGACCCAAGATATCCTCAAAGACATCACCCAGGGATAATAACAACCTACAGTGTGGGCAAATTATGCCTTCAATGGCTACAAACTTCCACACTGGCAGAAATTAAGCAACACCTAACTTTACTTACTGATGGTGCTGACTTGCGTGATTTCACTATGGGACGACGCAAACAGCGTCAAAAGCGTTTCATAGCAGCCTCTGTATATGCAGCATACAATGAGGCCTGGAAGGTTACTCAAATTGAAACAGCAGAGAGAATATGGGAAATTGACCGTATTAATTTGGAAAAATCACTTTCTGTAGTGGACAATGGGTTAATGACTCTGTCCTCCAGAATTTTTTCTTTGGACAGCATTGTGTCTTCAGCAATCGACATATTATCGCAAGACTTACTGTTATTACAACACGGTCAGTCACAATTGCGCTCTATTGTACAGCTTGGCTGAACGTTACAAAATCTGCGTTCAGGCTATGTGCCTTGGCGTTTAATCAACACAACGTCACTATTCCAAATCTTTAACCTTACTGATAGACAAATCAGTATGGCACAAAAGGGTGCTGATTATACAATCTTGAGCATTGAAAAACTCGAAAGATTACCAGTGACAATGTCAGAACGACCTGTCAGTGAATGGATAATACATGGGATAATAAATATTCCAATCTCAACCTTCAGGTTTCAATACTGCCAAAAATATATACAGGCTGGCATGTACGAGAAATTGGGAAAGGGGTACATTAAAACAACATGGAACCTGCCCTATTCACATGCATGTGTCAGTAATAAAGGACAGAAAGTGTTTCTTAGTGGCAATAATTGTGAGATGTCACTAAGCGGCACGCTTCTGTGTAACGGAATTAGTTTGCATGGAGCCTGTGAAGGGAATTCATACAACCTTTCATGTCACTAGCAAGGCGCACCTGCAACAGAAATAGAACCATTCTTTCAAAGACTCTATAATGGGAGTTACATTCTAATTGTAGACCGCAGATGTTGTAGTCTTATGCCCGGGACTCCTTATCTAGTCACTACGACTGCGAAGGTCAAGTGCTGTGGACGCTCATTGTTCCCCAGCTCCTTTCCAGACAGGGAGGCAAGGGCATGGCCCAATTTGAAAATTACTTCTATTCGAATAGATACTTTAAGCAGAATGAAAACAGTGCTTCTTTAGACGCCTACAAGGCTCACGTCATCAAAAGAAACGTATGATCTACAAGTCGCAAGGACGACTGCAGAGATACATTCATTGTTATCAACTAATTCCCCCATGCATTTCGCGGAAATTCTAAACGAAATCTTAAATATTTCTGATACCAATGGGGTCTCAAAGGTATTTAAGACAGTATTTTCGATGGCATTAACACCATTCAAAGCCATACTGGGTATTTTTCCAGATTTCGTCCATTCGATTTCTTGGCGGACTTCCCCTGATCTTGGGACTAATTGCAGGAATCCTATTCTTAGTCCTTATTTTTCGTTATGGCAACCCATGTCACAGACAAAACTCTTGCGACAAGGGAAGAAACAATCCTAGCCATTGGATACCGGGACCGGATATCAAAAATCCTGGGACTCTCCCGGCTTAGAGACCTGAACATGACTTGGTTTCTATCATTTCGACCAATGTGGCAAAGATGTGTTTTACCTGTATTAAGGTGTCTGCTATGCGGAGAAGAATGCGTGTTAGACACCTGTCTGACGCTACAATCGGATGCGCCAATGGATGCAGAAACATTGTTGAGCCCGATCAAGGTTCACGCTTTGTGCTGCCCTCAAAGGCTACCAATCCTGATGACGGCATTCGTGGAAGCTTCACCACTACGATTGATGGGTAGTGAAGTTCAAGATGAAAGCAGCATCGACCAGGTACGACCTTCTGTCAGCAATGCGAATCAGAATGTCAATGGAGACAATCATGCACATGAATGCATGATTACACCTATTTCCGAGTTAGTGGAACTTTCCCAGGAAGCTGTTGACAGTTTTTTCGAAAGCCTAAATGATATGATGTTCTCGCCAGAACAGAAATAGAGACTTTTGAACAAGCTCGCACACGGCGTTCCCTGAATTCGGCCTTCAACTTTAAAAATAAAGTCACATGAACAATTTTCCCTTCAGTTCACGGACAGCAATTTTCAGCAGCCCCAGAATATTTTTGCATATTTTTCGGGACACTATCTTCTGCTTAAAGTAAGAACTATTCTTAAAGAACTAAAATTTCTAATTTTAGATAGCTTATAGACATTAGCTGCCCGCTGGTATGTTCACTGTTATTTTATTCTGTGATGGAATGGTCTCGAACTTTTTTTCTGTATTAAGAGCCATTTCATGTGTAATTCTCATATACCAAATAGCAATAATGTATACTAATGCGATTACTTTGGCGTTATTCTACAGCTTGAGTGCATACAATACATATGTCTGCAACTTTTCAGTATATTTGAAAATTTCAAAATGCATTTATGTATTTTGGGGTGGTAAGGTATACACAATACTCTATAGTATGTTGTACTATGTTTTACTATGCATAGATTAGTAAATATGACCATAGTTAGCGTGGACTGGGTGTGATGTATTCCTATAGGTTCTGAATCGATCCCCCTATTCCTGACCCTATTCTGGTTAAACAAACCAACAAGTTAACTAACAGTCAGCCCATGAGGCAGAAAACCCCCATGATGCAGATACCGTTATCTGACGCAGTCACACTACGGCACAGGAACGTGTTATCTGATTAGGTCATAACGCTTGCGATCTAATTAGACAAGCGATATTCCTCCAGCCCCTGATAAGGCATACGGAGTTCTCATAACAAATCAAACCTATGACAACCTGGGCAAAACCCTGCGGCCATTGTTTTGATTTCACCGAGAACTTCAGTAAAAGAATGTGCTAACGAGCAAGTCGTATGACATCCTTATTGACGTATCTATGTCCATCCTTACGTCAATCTCGGCACCTTAAAGGTATAAATATTACCGATATTGCCCTATGCAAACACACGCGTGGTGACGAGACGGAGCAGCCATACTTGCCGAAGAGCAGAGCAGACCCCGCTGGCGCAGCCCCACCTTCCTGACGCGCTGAGAGAAGCTGTTTTCTCCTGCCGAGAAATCCAGCACCGGCGTTTCCGGGTAGCCCTCGCAGGCAGCCTGGAATATCGAGACCAGAGACGAGAGATACCATCCCTCATTCAACCTAGATTCCAGGTACAGAACTGAATAACCCCTAACAGAGAATTCTTTAGTTATTCACTTGGCAAAAACAAACTTAACTTAAACTGTAACTTTCTATTCCCGCCCACGTATTAGACTTAGGTCAGGTACACGGGGTAGGCGTATTTAGAAGCACCAGTTGAGTACGTTTAGTCAAATGTATATGTGTATGTAATATATTTTATTCATTTAAAACATCTTATGGCTTAGAAACCATATCAATGTTTTTACAGTATTATTTTATACTATTGCTTTTAATGTATGCACTTTACTTAACTATAAGTATTGCAATAATATCGATCCATTTCTCTTGTATGAGAAAAGAGACTGATCAATAAATAACACCTTTTTATTGAACACGCCCGTCTCTTCCTTTTCTCTACATTCTGATGAGACTAAGAATGCACGTACTGACTGAGTAAAATAAATTGCCTTTTGTTCACACGACTCTCGAGATATACTCTTGATTAGGGGAGAGCAAAGTTGTCATGTTCTATGGTTGTCAGAAATTAAATCCCTTCTTGTCTAATCAGGGAAGTTAAGTCCTCCTTGAACATTCGAGAAAGTTTCTAGTGAACTCTGAGCTAAGCTGGCAAACCCAAAACTTTAAGTCTAGTATCGACAGTAGTAGACCTAGTTAACGTCTGGTCTAGGCCTTTACTGCTGTAGGTATTATTCCAATGCGCAGAGCCTATTGGGATGATAGGAACTACACTACAAGTCCAACCTCCTATAAGGATTCCACAACAAACCCCTCACCAGGGGAACACAAATAAAATCACACCACATACTAAAGTCATTGGTAAATTGCCCGCAAAAAGGGAAAAATTCCATTCTAGATAGCTCAAAAAATTACTCAAATCGAGGCAGTATTTCCCGATACTACCCCTCATGAGAAACACAGGATTGTAACAATCTGTTTACCAATGGGGATCGCACCACATCTGGAGGACTGTGATACTTGGGGTACAGACTTTGCTGCAATCTACACAAAAACACATGTGTTCCGTCTATGGCGGTAATACCATATGTCCTTAAACAGATTCAAAATGAATACGGGGCAGAGCCTGCTTTAAATCTAGGTATGAAACTACTGAGAGATTTCAAACAGGTCTCAGCTATAATATTAGCTAATATTAAAGGTGAAGCAGCATCCGTTCCGTGGCGATCCGCCTAAAGCTAAGAGAATTTGATGTAACTGAGCAACCATATGACCTGGCCAGAATTATTGAAAAATCCTATGAGGAACTAGGTAGAGATAGTTTGGGTGGGAAACGAGTCAAACCCCAACTAACAGAAAGTCCTGAAAAGGTCTTTATTAAAAACACTCTCACTACTCCCAAAAAGAAGTGGGAGAACACTAAACAAACTTCTAAAGAGAAGCGTTCTCAGTCCCAGGGAAGGTCTCCACAAAAGGAGCCCTCTGAAAAGAGGTATAACCTCAGGAACAGGGATAATTTGAAAAAACTGATAGATATCATAGATCATGAAGGATCATTTGGAAACAGTGGACTTGAATGAGTACATCCAAGTGGAAACGGCCAATACCAGGGTTAGTGTACCCCATAAGTTATATGAAGTAACGCTCCGGATGGACGAGGACATAACTAGGAAAATAAGAGCACTCTTTTGGGAGAAGCTCTCTAAGGGTAATGACATCCTTCTAGCTGAAAAAGACTGGCCACCTAATTTCGTCAGGGAGTGCCCACATGGCGAAGACATCATTATGCCAGCCTAAAACCATATTCCAATTCACTTAAAATACACCTATGCCAGAAAATGGGCTGTAGCCCAGGCTGCAGCATTATATAGAAATCATGTAGGATGGGATGAGGATTCTCCTCACCATAAAATCCAGTCAAAAACTCAACCAACTACTCAGAGGCAGTATCCAGTTAAGCAAGAAGCTACCAAGCAGGTCAGGGAGATATTAGATCAACTTGAATACCAAGGGGTGATTGAAACATGCACCTCGTCAATGAACAATCCTTTGTTTCCTGTGTCCAAACCTGACAATAAATATCGTCTAGTTTTGGACTACTCGTTCTCGTTAAGGTACGTGCATTAGGTTACTTAGGCGGAATCCATGTAGACTATTACTCTAATTATATCCTCACTATTGGCCCTTTATTTCCCATTAGGAATCTCCATCTATACCCACTCGCGTTCTACCCACATAGCAGCATACGTCGGCCGGGCGCCCCACCCACTACTATTTACCCGTGGTCCACTGAATTGTCTCCTCTGCAGAGTGCTTCAGGTGAACAATTTTAACCTCTCTCTGATAAGCGACTGGACTATTTAGATAACGGAACAATTGCTATCTAATTCCTTGTATGTAAGAACGAATAGTGTCCAGAGTAGGATCATGAACATGGCCATAATCAGTGTTTCCTCTTCTTTTCATCAGGAACTATTATTGAAAGCCACATTGTTCGGTTCCCTGGATTTTTATCTATTACCTACTTCCACTGGAGGGCACATTCAGGGATCCTTCAGGTATTTCATAAAGTACATTGTTAACCCGTTCAGCTACATAGGATCTTAGGACCTTAGACGGCCTTTCGACCGTAACTAAAAATGGAGCCTATATCCTAATATTGTGTCTTACGATAAATATGGAGGTGCAACTATGGCTTTGTGAATAATAAAAAGTTGCTCCGAAATAAAACAACTTCCTTATTGCACTAATATTTTAAAACCCCCCAAAAATTGTTTTAAACAGTGTCCTAAATCTATAAATAAATACCACCGGGCTCTAACTGAATTGAACTTTATCTCAACCACAGGACTACAACGTCCAGCACCCAGTGTGAATTGAATTAGAGAGCATTACCCTTCTTGTTCGTAGGACCTCCAGCCACAAGTAACTGGGCCCTTATGATTGGAATTCCAATATAGGTAACATACTGTTTAACTCCTTTTTTTTATGTCTAAACCAGGTTTATATATAATGTTTAAGATATATGACTAATATGTCATACTTTTAAAGTCTGAAAACCTCTACCACCCTAAAGGACTATGCCAATTACCCCCTTGTTTGGAAAATACTATGTAAATGATATACTTGACAATAACTGATACCTGTCAAATGGAGGTCGTGTGTTCTAAATCGGAACTCCCGATCCCTATTTTTGATCGTTATACTATCACTCGATGGGTCTTTGGTCCCTTTGCCAGAATTCCGTCAAATGTGCGCAAATAATGAATGTGTGTATGTATGAAGAATATTTAAAAACATCTTGAGTATGAGAGGTGTTATGAAATTTATTTTATGGTTCGCTTAGGTAGGTTATCATATTGCCTCTAGCAGATCTCACCTAACCGGGAGTCTGTTTTAGGGAGTGTCACTAAGTAGTCGGGCATTGCACAGCCTCAAGAAGTCAATCGTACAGTGATCATACTAATAACCAATATTGATGTACAATGTAAAATTTATTAAAAAATAGAAAATGTATGATGGAATAATCTAAAACTGTATTGTTTGCGTAGAACAAGAATCTAAGACACTTTTTTTATTTTCAGATTTTATACCTGTTTCCCTCCCAGTAAACATCTTCTAGCCCTGACGAAGGTGTGGCCCAATTGGCCTGTCACCGAAACGCGCGTCGGCTTGTGTTTCCAGGAATACGGCATACTGTCCTATATCCATCAGGACCGTGCATATGTTATCTGCCCCATGGAATAACATTCTGACTTATACAACAAATGTACCATCTATGTGTTGTATATACCAGGACTATATGAATGAAAGTTGAATGTAAGGTGAATGAAAGAATTTTAGGTCGAGTGAACTGAAATTAGTAAGTATGAGAGTATGAATGAAGTGTGAAAAATTACTGGGTAGGTCTTAATGTAGGATGAATTTTCCTTCTTTTTATTTTTTCCCTCACTAATGGATGTTCGTTGATGTTCTAAAATATATTATGTGGATTTAAAATGCAATCGATCTTTGAACCTTTTGTTATATCAATTTTATGAATACAAAAAAAAAAAAAATATATATATATTCTAAAAAATCCTCTTTGAGTATACTTGGATTGATCTGATTCTTGTCATGTGCAATGCTGGCTCTTAGATAAATCACCCCGCATATACTGTTTGGATCCTATCTCTAGGACCTTTATATCACAAGGCAGGGTTGTTTCTCTTTTTCTATTTTCAGTAGTTTTGGTCTACACACATTTAAACTCTTGTTGCAAATCCTTTGCAGTACAAAATGCACACAGGTTAGCACTAATGAATAACATTGTGCGTAAAAAATATAAAAGAACATTAGATATTTCTAACGGTTTCTTATGTCAAAACATTGCACCTGAAAGCAGGTACTTGACGACTTTCTCAATTATGGGGACACAGCATCACTTCTGTCGTCTCTCCCAGGGATTCAAGAATAGTCTGGGGTTATTTTCAGCTAGAGTAACAGAGTTAATACAAATGTATGATGATGAGGCATTATCCTATGTCGATGACATCTATCTAACAGACGATGACTTGGACAGGCACTTGAACAGGGTGAACATCATAATAATACTTGGCTTCGCATCTGAAGGGTACAAATTCAATTTTAAAAAATCACGAATTGCCCATTTAAACGTCCTTTTTCTGGGATATGAGTTATCAAGTGAAGGCAAAAGCCTGGCAGCCAACTTTTTAGAAAAATGCGCGCTGCTCCAACCTCCAAAACGCTGAAAAACTTACAGTCAATGCTAGGTTTCCTAAATTTCTGAAGAACTTACATTCGAAACTACGCAGAAAGGGTTAAACCTCACTACGAACTAATCAAACATGATTTTAAAACTACTAATTGGACTAAAAAACGCTCAGAAATTTTGCGTTCAATGCCAACAGACATGTTAGCAACAACACATTAACAGACACGCGTAACGTACGCAACCTTGCAATAAGAATAATTCCAGGGAGATGCGGATTCACTTACTTAACCTTTAATGAAGGTGAAAAAGTACCAATCGCTTCTAAATCACACTTGTACATACAAGCTGAAATGAAATTCAGTTCTACAGAAAAAAGTCTGCCAGCGGTTCAAACTGCAGTAGCAAAAGAAAGAGCCCTCACGCAGGGAATGAGCATAATGGTCGTTACTCCTCTAACTGCCTTAGAGGCAGTGACAAAAGCGAGCATTCCGAATGCAAAGGCTTTACATCTGAGATGAATACAATAGGTTAATTCTCTTGCTGCAACAGACGTTGAATATGTTTTTGACCCCTATTTGAAAACACAAGAATTTCTACAATATGAACAAGAATGTCCTCTGCCCAATGAGATTCTGCCTCTAGAACAGTACGAATGTATAATTTATACAGACGGATCAGCACAGCCCGCAATTGGGAGTAAACAAGCTTATAGTGCTGCGTGTGTGATCGTTAAAGGTCGCTGGCGCGAGGGTAAATTCTGACCTATGGTCACAAAAACTCAATCTCTTGGAGATTGTACAGCTCAGCGAGTTGAACTACAAGCATTCAAGATGGTGCTTGAAAATACCGATCGCGAATTCCCCACACTTATAGTGTGCGATTCTTACTACTGTATTCAATCTTACAATGAATACTTGCAGAACTGGATTCAAAATGGTTTCAAAGATGCAAAAGGTGGCACAATCAAGCATAAGTTGCTTTGGGAACAAGTAGTTCAATTGCAGAAAGAACTACAAAAGGCTCACGTGATCCATACACTGAGTCATCAGCGTAATGGCGTTCACGTTATAGGGAATTCATTGGCTGATGAAGCCGCAAAGGCAGCTGTGCAAACGGCTTCCGTAGCTGCAATCACTCGTTCAAAAATGAAATTAGACGGCAAAATAATGCCAGCTGTCAATGCCACAAGCAAAGGCAGCGGTGCAGCATTACCTCAAAATTATCCACTCGAATATTCATACATAATTGATGCCAACTCTGTTCCTTTTGCTCGAAACCCTGAAGTGGGGGATAGAGTCATTCCAAACAGGAGACATAGAGTAGCTTTGATACACGAAGCACATTTGGGAGAGGGTCTGATACATCAAGGGATCTCTAAATCTATACTACAATTAAAAGAAAAGTACTCTGCCCATATTCACGAATTTGCAATAAATTGCCATGACTGCAACAGAGATCGCAGCAGAGAAGGCCACGAGATACCTGACTACAGTGTAGCCAGCCCAGTACAGACACCATTGATAGACAGCATTAGACTATCTACACGCAGACGTCACTATGGACGAATGCGGTCCCACAACTATTAGGACAGATTCATTTGGATGTGGCCTCAGCGCTCGGCTGACGCCCGAACTGTTATAAAAGATTTGCAAGTCTTTATCGGCACATACGCAGTTGGCACGCTACATTCTGACCAGGGTCCTGCATTTAGCTCCAAAGCTTACAAGGAGGCCATGGCCAACCTGGGCGTTGCATTGCGGTATTCTAGTACATTCCATCCTGAGGGAAATTCGGTTGTGGAGAGAAAAAACCTGGACATAAAGCAGTCTATAGCAGCTAGGGTATTAGGCTCGGGTGACAGGTGGGTCAAACATCTAATAAGTGTCCAACGTAGTCTAAATAATCTGCCAAGAAATTCCCTGGGTGGAATCACTCCATATGAAATGCATTTTGGTACTAGAATGATTGTCCAGGACCTTGATCGTCACACTTCAGTGGTAGAACAAAAACCCTTTGATATCATGGACCGTTTGGCTGTTTTGCAGGACTTAAATGAAACAAGGAGAAGTCAAAGCAACACATTACAGAAGCCAATGACCACTGAAGGGGAACCACCCGTCCCAGCAAGGCCTGCCTGGATTCCAAAGATTGGTTATCTAGTCAAAGAAAAGATCGTGGACAAGAAGGAATTTGGGCCTTCTTACAGACAACCAGTACCTGTGCTAGCAATCCACGGATCAAGAACAGTGTTACTGCCGCCCCTTGCTGGAAGAAAGGAGAACAGGAACGTATCCATCGACCTGGTAAAACCACATCATGTGGTAATCAGAAGTAGTAGGCCAAGTGGACTCCAAAGATGTAGCAGACGACCAAATCTGGCTACTATCCAAGAGGTTCAAACTGAGAGACTCATCACCTTTGAGGAATCCGCAGTGCGAAAAGAAGGACTAAGTAATAAAGCCATGGAACTTATGCCTCTTGAGACCCAAATACCAGTTCGTCAAGACACTCCTGTCTACAATGATATAGCATCTGACTATACTAATATGACAAGGGATCCAGTAGTTCCAGTGATTTCCAGTATTCCTGATGAAATACCTATCATTGACAGAACTACCTCTGGCTAGTTCATTAACTGAGGATCCCAGTGAGCCTGAAACAATGCCAGCAAATACAACTTTTAAAGAACAAGCACCAGAACATTTTTTAACAACTGGAAAAGACTTATCTGGTTTCTCCATGGGTTGAACTTTGGATTGTGCTAGGCGTACTTTTTCTCCTACTTTGGCTGATTCTTGTATTAAGTTTGGGAATGCTGATAAATGGAAGATATAGTAAAATGGACACAGCAAATAAGAACATCACCTTACTCCTCAAGCCACACAAATCATCTCATCGTGAACAAAGAGACATAACATCAGTGAACATTACAGCCCTTCCTATACCTGGTGGTATAGCTTGGGACAGAACTGATTATGACATCTTTGGGCCTGCAGAGCTGTTGAAGATTCCACACCAATTCAAGGTCTCCTTGAGTGACGTTGTCTCACCCAGCACATTTTCTGATGATTGGGACTTTGAGAGTGTTAATAATATGATGTCAGTCTTAGAGATGTCTGCAAAATGTAAAAAGCATGAATACTTAGAAGGTTCATCAGATTATAAACAAATGTATTGTTATAATCACTATGGTCATCATTATTTGCACAAATCTGCAAACCCTAGAAATGTTTATACTTATAATCAATGAGAACATTGTCCAAAGCCACCAAAAGGTAGCTCAAAACATTTTATGAAAAATGTCCATACTTCTCAGGTTTTAATGTCTCACCGGAAACATTTGACTTTAAAAATGTTAATAAGACAGGAATGAAAAGTATGTTGACTAATACTAAGCACATTTATTCTGCAGCCTTTTATGCTCAGCTTTCCTCGTTAGGTTTTGACTTTTGGACCGACAACATTGAAACAAAAACTGTCTGGGGCACAAAAGATCGGGAATAGAAGCTTTATTACAAGCCTGGGTAATACCCCTGCACAAATAATGTTTTTGAACAACACTGTCCAGCAGACATCCTGTCTTGGCCTAGCCAAGATAAAAGATTTAGACAGAACATCCATACCTACACCCACCCCTGATAGTAAAAACACTACAGAAGGAGGGCTCGACGTCAAAACAATTTTACCTAACGACAGAACTGATCATGATTGGAAGAAATGGTTAATCTGGCCCACAGACACAAACAATTGTCAAGATGGATTCCTGAATAAGACACAAGGGTTTACATTCACTAGGCCAGATTCAAGATATGTCCAGAGACAACATCCAGGGATAGTAACAACATACAGTGTAGGAAAAATGTGCCTTGAGTGGCTACAAAAGCCCACACTAACAGAGGAAAAACAACACTTATCTTTACTTAAAGATGGCGTTGATTTGAGGAACTTCATACATGGCCTCCTAAACCGCATCATAAACGTTTTATATACTCTGGTATATATGCCATTTATAATGAAGCTTGGAAAGCGACACAAGCAGAGACTGCAGAACGAATACGAGAAATTGATTGTATTCATTTAGAGAAATCTCTCTCTGAAGTTGACAATGGGTTAACGACTCTGTCATCCAAAATGTATTCTTTGGACAGCACAGTACCATCTGCTATAGACATAATGGAACAGGACTTACTCATGCTACAGCATGGACAGTCACAATTGCATTCTATAATGCATTTAGGCTGGACGTTACAAAATCTTCGTTCTGGATATGCGCCATGGCGTCTAATCAACACCACGTAATTATTTAACCTTACAGATAAACAAATCATTTTGGCACAAAGAGGAGCAGACTATACGGAGCTGAGCATTGAAAAACTGGAAAGATTACCATTAACTGTTTCGGAAAAACCAGCAACAAAATGGCTAATACACGGAACAATCACTCTGCCTGACACAATTTTCAATTTTCAGTATTGTTTGAAACATATACCAGCTGGTGTTGTGAACGTATCTAGGACCCTATTTAAATATTCCCGATTTATGCCCTTGTGTGGTTATAACAAATCATATCCTTATAAAGGCATAAGAATCATATCCATATTTAGTCATAGCCAATGCAGTCCAAATACGGCAAGGCTACTCCCATAGACTCCTAGAAAGTACAACGCGTTCTTAAAACAAACCAAACCTCCAGCAGCCCGGGAATTCCCCCTGCTTCTGTTTTGATTTGCCCAAGAACTCCTGGAGTCCTGAAAGAACTGCAAGTTCTTAGTGACGTCTTATGTCCAACCTTACGTCAAACTCGGCACCTTCCAGGTATAAATATACCAACAGCTGCCCTAGCAAACACACGGTGGTTTGGAGCAGATCGACTATCTACTCGCCCGACGCCCTGCTGAGGCAAGTGCCGAAGGAAGCCGACCCTCCCATTGACGCACTGAGAGAGACGCTGTCTTTTCTCCTGCCGAGAAATCCAGCTCCAGTGTTTCCAGTCACCCTTGCGGGTTGCTGGGAGATCGAGTCCTGAAAACGAGATACAAGACCTCCTTCATTCTATAAAAAAGGTATGGAGCTGATTAGACCCTTTGAGAATTCTTGATTCAGATTCTTGGCAAAAACTATCTTAACTTAAACTGCAGCTCATTTACTCCTTCCCACGTACTAGGCTTAGGTTAGGTACACCGGTGTAGGCGTATCTTAGAAGCACCAGTTGAGTACGTTTAGTCAATGATTTTATATATGTATATATTTTATCTATTTTAAACATGGTATGGCTTAGAAACTGTACCATGCTTTTACAGTATTATTTCATAATACTCCTTTTACTGTACACACTTTACTTTATGACAAGTATTGCAATTGTGGCAACTCACTTCTCTTGCATGAGAAAGAAGAATGTTCAATAAATAACCACTTTTATTGAAAATGCCCGTCTCTCTATTTCTCTGCGCTTCTGGTGAAACTAAGCATGCACGATTGACTGAGTGAAATAGTTATCTATTGTTTTTGCGACTCTGGAGATATACTCCTTATTCTGGAGGGAGCAAAGTGGTCATGTTTATGCGGTTGTCAGAAACTAATCCCTTCTTGTCTATTCAGGAAAGTTAACCCCTTCCTGTTTACTCGAGAAAGTTTCTAGTGACCTCTGAGCTAGCTGGAATCCATAATTAAGTCTAACATATTCAATAGAGACCTAGTCGACCTCAGTCCTACTTCTAAACTAACGTTTATGTTATTCCAATGCGCAGAGCCTATTGGGAATATCGGAACTACACTACATGGCGCCCAACGTTTGCTAAGGCGATAATTTAACGCTAGATACTAGAGTACCTCAGTCGTGCTTTTCACACAGACCCCTTTTTCCCGTAAATACTCCAATAGACGTCTGCAGTGGGTGAAAGGTTAATATCCGCCAAAACTTAGTAGGATGAGAATCCTATGTATTAGTTCTTGGTTTAGTCAACGTTGAAGGATACAGTGTTCCAAAATATTGTGCACCTAATCTTTGTTTCCTCGATACTTGCTCTGCAAAAACTTTCTGTCAGAAAACATGTCAGAAAGTGACGACGAAAGGGAGAGAGCTAAAATAGCAGCTCAACTTTTAGCGGAAGACACAAGTCTCCAGCAAGATGACACGGAGGCTATACTAATACCAATCAATGTAAGGAAGAGTGTAACTTACAAACTTATAGAAAATGGAGTATCATCAAGAGGCGGTACAGTCATATTTGTGGTAGAGGTCCATGAATATCGGCAGACCGAGGTATTCTATTCCTGGATACATTTTCCAGCAGCACATGCTGTGACACAGGAGTTCCACTACTACAAAATAGAGGAGTCGCCAACGGAATACGTTCCTTTTGAGGACGTTGAAATTCCACTAATATACCAAGAGCACCGGCTCTGGTTTAATGGCGCCCTAAAACATCCAAATCACTTCACCAGGCTCGGTCCACTAAGTAGACCAGGAGCCACATGGCCGGTTCTAGCCGGCTATACACCACATCCTGACATTGAAAAAATATCAAGCGAAGAACTTTTTGTTCAGCTACAGAAATTAACAAAAGTATATAGACAATTAGTTCAATTGACAATTGACGGTACAACATGCCGCCAAAAATTGGAAGAACAGATATAGCAGAACAACCTTTTGAACTTGCTAGAATAATTGAAAAATCCTATTAGGAATTAGGTAGAGATAGTTTGGGTGGGAAACCACTAAAACCACAACTAACTGAAAATCCTGAAAAAACCTTTATTAAAAATAATCTAATTACTCCAAAAAAGAAGTGGGAGGGAAACAAACAAACCACTCCCAGAGAAAAACAGTTCCAGTCCAGAGGAAAGTCACCCAATCGGAGAAATAGATCTCCAGAATGGGGGAGAAGGTCTCCACAACGGGAGCCCTCTGAGAAAAGATACAACCTTAGAGATAGGGATAAATTAAGAAAACCTGACAGATATCAAGATATTGATACACATCTATCTCGATCTTTTCAGACTTCCTCACAGAAATCGGAAAGAAGAGGATGGTCAGAATACAAAGAAGAGCCCGTCAAGTCCAAAGACAAGGAACCTGCTCATCAAAGTAAAAAATTACAATTTCCAAAAAAGAAGCTAGCCAGTAATAAAATAAAACATGCCGAGGATTCTGAGGACACAACTCAAGAACGGAGAATGGGCCCAGACAATGCTAGACAGCGCAACAGAAGTGACCATAGCTCGCAAGATCCTGAGGAATCTTCTGGAGACAGTGGACACGAATGAATACATTCAGGTGGAAACTGCAGACACCAGAGTTAGTGTACCCCATAAATTATATGAAATAACATTACGTATAGAAGGGGACAAAACTAGGAAAATAAAAGGTCTCTTTTGGGAGAACCTATCCAAAGACTATGATATCCTGCTGGCAGAGAAAGACTGGCCACCAGAGTTTGTCAGGGAGTGCCCACATGGCGAAGAAATGATTATGCCTGCCTTCTCAAATCACATTCCAATTCATAAAAAAGACACATTTGCTAGAAAATGGGCAGTGGCCCAAGCCCCTGCACTATATAAAAATCATATAGGATGGGATGAGGATTCTCCTCACCATAAAATTCAGTTAAAAAATCAACCAATTGCTCAGAGGCAGTATCCTGTTAAGCAAGAAGCTAAAAAAAAAGTCAGGGAGATCTTAGATCAACTTGAATACCAGGGGGTTATTGAAACATGCACCTCATCAATGAACAATCCTTTGTTTCCTGTCTCCAAGCCAGACGATTCACATCGTATAGTTTTGGACTACAGACACCTAAACTCTTGTTGCAAAACATTTGCAGTACAAAACTCATACAGTGCAGCACTCATGAATATTGTCGTGCGCAAAAAATATAAAACGACATTAGATATTTCAAATGGTTTCTTCTGTCAAAACATAGCACCGGAAAGCAGGTATTTGATCGCTTTCTCCTGTATGGGGGCCCAAAAGCAATTTTGTCATCTCCCACAGGGATTCAAGAACAGCCTAGGATTATTTTCAGCCAGGGTAACAGAATTACTGCAAATGTATGATGATGAGGTATTATCTTATTTCGATGACATCTATCTTACAGACGATGACCTGGAGACACACTTGAAAAGAGTGAACACCATTATACTTGGGTTCGCAGCTGAAGGGTACAAATTCAACTTTAAAAAGTCACGAATTGCCCACCTCACTGTCCTATTTTTGGGATATGAATGATCAAGTGAAGGCAAAAGCCTAGCAGACAACTTCTTATGGAAGCGTGCAGTACTCCAAGCTCCACAAACGCTGAAAAACAATCAATTCTAGGTTTCCTGAATTTCGGAAGAACTTACATTCTAAACTATGCAGAGAGGGTTAAACCTCTCTACGAATTAAGAAAAACTGATTTTAAACCAATTAATTGGACTCAGAAACATACAAAAATATTAAGATCAATACAAACAGATATGTTAACTAAAACAAAACTGCAAACACGCGCAAACGAATGCAACCTTGTAATCCGAGTCATCCCAGTGAGATGCGGATTTACGTACCTGACCTCTAATGAGGGAGAAACGGTACCAATAGCTTATAAATCACACTTGTACACACAAGCTGAAATGAAATTCAATTCTACTGAAAAAATTCTGACTGCGGTCCAAACTGCTGTAGCAAAAGAAAGAGCCCTCGCACAAGGTAAACGTATAATATTCGTTACACCGATACCTGCCCTGGAGGCAGTAACAAAAGCCAGTATTCTGAATGCTAAAACTTTACATCCGAGATGGATACAATGGGTTAATTCTCTTGCTGCATCAGACGTAGTATACAAATTTGATCCCAAGTTAAAAACGCAAGAATTTCTCCAATACGAATATGAATGTCCTCTGCCGACTGACATTCTGCCTCTCGAACATTACGGCTGTATAATATATACAGACGGTTCATCACAGTTCGCAGTTGGGGGTAAACAAGTATATAGTGCTGCGTGCGCGATCATTAAAGGTCGGTGGCACGAAGGAAAATTTAGACCCTTGGTCTCTAAAACTCAATCACTCGGAGATTGTATAGCTCAGCGAGCTGAACTAATGGGCTTTCAAGATGGAGCTTGAAAATACCGATCGCGAATTCCCCACACTGATAGTGTGCGATTCGTAATATTGCGTCCAGTCCTACAATGAATACTTGCAGAACTGGGTTCAAAACGGCTTCAAAGATGCAAAAAGTGGCACAATCAAGCATAAAATGCTTTGGGAACAAGTAGTTCTTTTACAGAAAGAACTACAAAAGACTCACGTGATACATACACAGAGTCATCAACGTGATGGCGTTCACGTTCCAGGGAATTCATTGGCTGATGAGGCCCCGAAGACAGCTGTGCAAACGGCTTCCGTAGCTGCCATTACCCGGTCAAAAACAAAAATAGACAGCGAGATAATACAAGCTGTCAGTGCTTCAGTAAAAGACAGTGGTAAGACACTCCCGAAAGGCTTTCAAGTAAAGTACTCATACAAAACTGATGCGAATAATGTTCCTTTTGCTGTAATCCCTGGAGTGGGGGATAGAGCAATTCCAAACATGGAACACAGGTTAGGACTAATTTTAGCGGCACATGAAGGGCTCGCTTCTGCACATGCTGGTGTTTCCGCCACAGTATCATTATTAAAACAGAGATATTGGTGGCCACGCATGAGAAAACAGACTAGAAACTATGTTCTAGAGTGTGAAATATGCCAAAAAATGAAGGTATCAACAGTGAAACGACCTGCACAGACGCCCCTTCTAATCTCAGATAAACCATTAGCATGTGTTTACCTGGACCACTGTGGTCCCTTACAAAGGGATGGCATCTATAAATATATCATGGTCGCAGTGGATTCCTGCACGACATTCATTTGGATGTGGCCCCAGCGCTCGGCTGACGCCAGAACTGTTATAAAAGATTTGCGAGTCTTTATCGGCACATACGCAATTGGCATGCTACATTCTGACCAGGGTCTTGCGTTTAGCTCTCGAGCTTACAAGGAGGCCATGGCCAGCTTGGGCATTGCATTGCGGTACTCTAGTCCATTCCATCCCGAGGGAAATGCGGTAGTGGAGAGAAAAAACCGTGACATAAAGCAATCTATAACAGCGAGGGTATTAGGTTCGGGTGACGGGTGGGTCAAACATCTAACAAGTGTCCAACGTAGTCTTAATAATCTGCCAAGAAATTCTCTGGGGGAATCACTCCATATGAGCTTTTGTTTGGTACCAGAATGATCATCAGTGACCTCGATTGTCAGACTTCAGTGGTGGAACAAAAAACCTTTGATATCAAAGATCGTTTGGCTGTTTTACAGGACTTAAATGAAACAAGAAGAAATCTAAGTAACACAAAGCTAAAGCCAATGGCCACTGAAGAAAAACCACCTGTCTCAGCAAGACCTGTCTGGATTCCAAAGATTGGGGATCTGGTCAGAGAAAAGATCGCGGTAAAGAAGGAATTTGGGCCTTCTTACAGAAAAGCAGTACCTGTCTTAGCTGTCAGCGGAACAAGATCAGTAGTACTACCGCCCCTTGCTGGTAAAAAGGAGAACAGAGTTGTATCAATCGACCTGGTAAAACCACAATCATGTGGCCAATAATAAGTAGTAGGCCCAGTGAACTCCCAAGAAGTAGCAGAAGACCAAACCCTGCTACAATTCAAGAAGTTCAAACTCAGAGACTAATCACATGTGATAAACCTGCAGTGAATAAAAAAAGTCTATGCAACAAAGCAATGTAACTTGTGCCTCTTAAAACCCAAATTGCAACAGTTCGTCAAGAAACACCAATCTACAATGATGTAGCCTCTAACTACACAAATGCAAAGATAAATGAAAATCCGGAAGCAATTCCAAAAATTGACAGAACTGCATCTGGCTACTTCATCAATTTCGATTACTTTTCTGATGATCCAAGTGAACATGAAGAAACGTCAGCAACTAAAACTTTCAAAGAAAAAATGACTGAACTCTTTCATCAACTCAAAGAAACATATCTGATTTCACCATGGATCGAATTATGGATTGTGTTAGGTGTACTTTTCCTCCTACTCTGGCTCATTTTGGTTTTAAGCTTGGGAAAATTCATTGATGGAAAATATAGTACAATGGACACAGCAAGTCAGAACATCAACTTGGTCCTAAACCCTCACAGATCTTCTCACATTGAAAAAAGAGAACTGTCATCAGTGAACATCACAGCCATTCCTATACCTGGTGGTGTAGCATGGGATGGTACTGATTACGAAATTTATGGCCCGTTGGACTCTTGAAATATCCACATCAGTTCAAGGTTTCATTAAGTGACTTTGTATCACCTAGTACTTTCTCTGATGATTGGGACTTTGAAAATATTAATAATATGATGTCAGATTTAGAAATGTGAGCAAAATTTACAGAACATGATTATTTAGAAGGCTACTCAAATTATGAAGAAATGTATTGCTATAATCATATGGTCATCACTATTTGCATAAGTCTGCTAATCCTAGAAATGTTTTTACTTATAATCAATGGGAACATTGTCCAACACCGCCAAAAGGCAGCTGGAAAACATTTTATGAGAAATTCCCATACTTCTCAGGGTTTAACAACACAGATCCAGAAACGTTTTATTTTAAAATGTTAAATAAGACAGGAATGAAAAACATGTTGACAAACACTAAATCGATATATTCCACAAAATCTTATGAAAAAATGTCTATATTTGGTTTTGAATTTTGGAAAAACAACATTGAAACAAAAACCATTTGGGGTACAAAAGATTGGCAGGTACAAGGTCTATAATCATTATTAAGAGCCTGCATGATTCCAGAACAGATAATGTTCCTGAATGACACCATTCAACAAACAACCTGTCTTGGCTTAGCCAAGATAAAAGACTTAAACAAACCGTCTATTCCAAAACCCATGCCTGATAGTAATAGCACTACAGATGTGGAGATAGACGTATCCCATTGTTTACAGCAAAACAGAACGAATTCTGATTGGAGAAAATGGTTGATCTGGCCCACAGACACTAATAACTGTCAAGATAGATTCCTGAATAAAAGACAGGGGTTCATACAGAACAGGCCAGACCCAAGATATTCCCAGAGACAACATCCAGGGATAGTTACAACATACAGTGTAGGAAAACTATGCCTCGAATGGCTACAGAGATCCACCTTGCCTGAAATTAAGCAACACTTGACTTTACTTAAAGAAGGTGCTGACTTGCGAGATTTCATATTGGGACCTCGCAAACAGCGTCAAAAACGTTTCATATACGCCGGTATATACGCTGCCTACAACGAAGCTTGGAAGGTAATGCAAATTGAAACTGCTGAAAAAATACGAGAAATTGATCGTATTCATTTGGAAAAATCACTGTCTGTAGTGGACAATGGGTTAACGACTCTGTCCTCCAGAATGTATTCACTGGACAGCATTGTATCATCTGCTATTGATATAATAGAACAGGATATGCTAATGTTACAACATGGCCAGTCCCAATTACGTTCTATTATACAGTTAGGCTGGACGTTACAAAATCTGCATTCAGGCTACGTGCCATGGCGTCTAATCAACACAACGTCATTATTTTCTATCTTTAACCTTACAGATAAACAAATCTCCTTGGCACAAAAAGGAGCAGACTATACGGTGCTGAGCATTAAAAAACTAGAAGAATTGCCATTAACAATGTCAGAACGACCTGTCATTGAACGGATAATATATGGTACAATTACAATTCCGATAACAACTTTTCAGTTTCAATATTGCCAAAAGTATATACCAGCAGGCCTGTATGAAAGGTTGGGTAAAGGATACATCAAGTCAACCTGGAATTTACCTTATACACATAGATGTTATACGTGAAGGGAAAAAAGAGGTATTTCTTAGTGGTAACAACTGTAAAAATTCACTAAGCGGTACACTTCTGTGTCAAGGTATTAACTTGCATGGAGCCTGCAAAGGTTCGTCAAATAACCTTTCATGCCACCTGCACGGCACCCCTGCCACACAGATAGATCCTTTTTTCAGACAAATTTCCAACGGCAACTACGTTATAAGTGACCACAGCTGTTGTGGCATGGTGCCAGGAACGGCCTATCTCGTGAGCGTTACATCCAGGGTCATTTGCTGTATGCAAGTATTGTATCCAAACAGCAAACCAGACAATGAGGCAGCAATATGGCCTTCTCTGAATATCTCTTCTATTCGAATTGATACCTTAAGCAGAATGAAGTCTATTCTTTTACAAACAACTGTGCCTCTAACCTCGTCTAAAGAAACGTATGATCTGCAAGTTGCAAGAACAGCGGCAGAGATACCTACATTATTATCAACCAATTGCCCCGTACATTTTGCAGAAATGTTAGGTCAAATTTTAAACATGTCTGATGCCAGTGGCATCGCACATGTATTTAAGACAATTTTTTCGGGACTATTAGCACCATTTGAAGCAGTCCTGAGCATCTTCCCGAATTTCGTGCACTCTGTGTTTGGCGCCCTGCCTCTCATCTTGGGACTCGTAGCAAGAATTTTATTTTCGTTCCTTCTGCTCCGATATGGCAAATCCAGCCACAAACAAAACTCAGGCAACTATGGAAGAGACGATCCTGGCGATGAGATACCGAGAAAGAATAACTAAAGTACTCGGCTTAGCTCGGCTAAGAGATCTGAATACTACATGGTTTCTTTCATTCAGACCAATCTGGCAAGATTGCATCTTACCTGTTCTACGATGCCTGCTATGCGGAGAAGAATGCGTGTTGGACGTCTGTCTTACACTACCATCAGCAGTACCTATGGATATTGATACTTTGCTTGGTTCGGTAACGGCTCATGCAACGTGTTGTCCCCAGCGGCTACCTATTCTGATGACGGCATTCGTTGAGACCTCACCATTACGATTAGGTGACGGTGAGGTACAAGATGAAAGCGGCACACAGGTACAACCTTCTGTGACCATTGCTGATCTAGACACCGATGATGGCAATGCTTCTCATATATGCACTATTTCTACTTTTTCGGACTTGGTCCAACTTTCACCTACTCTTGTAGACAAATTCTTTGCCAGCCTATCTGAGGTAATGTTCTCTCCTAACAACGAGAATAACTTTTGAGCACACAGTGTTCCCTGAACTATGTGACCTTCAATTTTGAAAAACAAAAACTGTGGAACTATTTTTTGGCCTGAAAGCAAAACTATTTTTCCCCGTTTCCAAAATATTTACTTTTTTGGCACATGATACTCTGCTTAAAAGTAGAACTATTCTTAGAGAACAAGATTTCTATTTTGAAACTCTAAAGATAATATTTTGACTTAGCGTCTAGCACATGTACAGTATTGTATAAGTATGTGATGAAATGGTCTCGACCTTCTCTTCTGTATTAAGAGCCATTTCATAAATGTAATTTTAGTGATTCATTCAGTCATCATCCAATGTACGATATATGCATAATCTGAATGATATAATTGTTTGAAAAGCGTACAGTATACTACTCATTTTTCGTGTACATACCATTTCAAATGCATTTTATGTATTTTGGGGTGGGAAGGAAAACACATGCATAGGTATATGTTTAATATTGCTTAGTATTTAGTAATTATGGACATTATACGTGGAGTGGGTGTTGTGAACGTATCTAGGACCCTATTTAAATATTCCCGATTTATGCCCTTGTGTGGTTATAACAAATCATATCCTTATAAAGGCATAAGAATCATATCTATATTTAGTCATAGCCAATGCAGTCCAAATACGGCAAGGCTACTCCCATAGACTCCTAGAAAGTACAACGCGTTCTTAAAACAAACCAAACCTCCAGCAGCCCGGGAATTCCCCCTGCTTCTGTTTTGATTTGCCCAAGAACTCCTGGAGTCCTGAAAGAACTGCAAGTTCTTAGTGACGTCTTATGTCCAACCTTACGTCAAACTCGGCACCTTCCAGGTATAAATATACCAACAGCTGCCCAAGCAAACAAACAGTGGTTTGGAGCAGATCGACTATCTACTTGCCCGACGCCCTGCTGAGGCAAGTGCCAAAGGAAGCCGACCCTCCCATTGAAGCACTGAGAGAGACACTGTCTTGTCTCCTGCCGAGAAATCCAGCTCCAGTGTTTCCAGTCACCCTTGCGGGTTGCTGGGAGATTGAGTCCTGAAAACGAGATACAAGACCTCCTTCATTCTATAAACAAGGTATGGAGCTGATTAGACCCTTAGAGAATTCTTGATTCAGATTCTTGGCAAAAAATATCTTAACTTAAACTGCAGCTCATTTACTCCTTCCCACGTACTAAGCTTAGGTTAGGTACACCGGGGTAGGCGTATCTTAGAAGCACCAGTTGAGTACGTTTAGTCAATGATTTTATATATGTATATATTTTATCTATTTTAAACACGGTATGGCTTAGAAACTGTACCATGCTTTTACAGTAATATTTCATAATACTCCTTTTACTGTACGCACTTTACTTTATGACAAGTATTGCAATAGTGGCAACTCACTTCTCTTGCATGAGAAAGAAGACTGTTCAATAAATAACCACTTTTATTGAAAACGCCTGTCTCTCTATTTCTCTGCGCTTCTGGTGAAACTAAGCATGCACGATTGACTGAGTGAAATAGTTATCTATTGTTTCCGCGACTCTGGAGATATACTCCTTATTCTGGAGGGAGCAAAGTTGTCATGTTTATGCGGTTGTCAGAAACGAATCCCTTTTTGTCTATTCAGGAAAGTTAACCCCTTCCTGTTTACTCGAGAAAGTTTCTAGTGACCTCTGAGCTAGCTGGCATTCATAATTAAGTCTAACATATTCAATAGAGACCTAGTTGACCTCAGTCCTACGTCTAAACTATCGTTTATGTTATTCCAATGCGCAGAGCCTATTGGGAATATAGGAACTACACTACACTGGCGTATATGAAAGTTTGGGTAAAGAATACATCAAATCAACCTGGGATCTACCATATACACACAGATGTTGGAGTGGGGGGAAAGAAGTATTTCTTAGTGGTACAAACTGCAAAAGCGCACTAAGCGGTACACTTTTATGTCAGGGTATTAATTTACATGCAGCCTGTTACGGTTCTTCGACCAACTTATCCTGCCACCTGCAAGGTTCTCCAGCTGCAGTGATAGATCCGATTTTTAGGCAGCTTCCTAATTGAAGCTATATTATGTTGAATGATCGCAGCTGCTGTGACATGTTGCCAGGAATAGCCTATCTCGTAACTGTGTCAGCCAGGGTCACTTGTTGCATGCAAGTATTGTTTTCTAAAACCAAGACAGATGGGGAGTCGCCGCTATGGCCTTCACTGATACATGCCCTTTTATCCACAAACTACCCTATTCATTTCTAAGAAATGTTAGGTCGTATCTTAAACATGTCTGATACCAGTGGTATTGTACATGTATTTAAGACAGTTTTTTTCGGGACTGTTAGCACCTTTTGAAGCCGTCCTAGGCATATTTCCAAACTTCGTGCACTCTATGTTCGGCGGCCTGCCTCTCATTTTGGGACTCGTAGCAGGAATACTATTCTTGTTCTTTCTGCTCCGATATGGCAATTCCGGTCACCAGCGACTCCCAGATTACCATTGAGAACACTCTCTTGACAATGAAGTGTTGTGAGTGCATGGTACAGATTCTGGGTTTGGCTCATTTAAGAGATCTGAATATCACGTGGTTTCTATCAATCCGACCAATCTTGCAAGATTGCATCTTACCTGTTCTGCAATGCCTGCTATGTGGAGAAGAATGAGTGTTGGACATCTGTCTAACACTCCCATCAGTTCTGCCAACGGATGTTGATACTTTGCCTGGTTCAGTAACGGTCCATGCATTGTGTTGTCCCCAGCGGCTGCCAATCCTAATGACGGCATTCATTGAGGTCTCACACACGCAATCTGCTGATAGTGAGATACATGGATCTACAGGCACACAAGTACCATCTCCATTGAACATTGCTAATGCGGCTGACGCTGACGGCAAAGCTTCACATTTTTGTGCATTCGGTCTACTTAACGAACTGGTCTAACTTTCACCTACTGTGGTAGACAAATTCTTTCCCAGCTTTGATGTTTTTTGCAAACAATGAGACTGACTTTTGAAAATAGTACACAGTGTTCTATGGACTCTGTATTCGACCTTCATTTTTCAAAACAAAACTTCTAACTTTAGAACTCTATTTTTCTACAATTTGACTTTTCCCCAATTATTTTTTTTTGGGCACAAAGTAATCTGCTTAAAGTAGAACTATTTATAGAGAACAATAATTATTTGAATACTTCCAAGAGACAATATTTGAACTTGTCCACAACCAAAACAATTTATATATTCTGTCATGGAATGGTCTTGACTTTTTTTTATGTATTTAAGAGCCATTTTATAAATGTAGTTTCATGATTCATTTGGATATCATTTCCAATGTAATACTATATGCTTTGAATGAAAACATTGCTTTCAAAATGCATACAGCACAAATGCTCGTTTTCGTGTGCGACCATTTAGAATGCATTTTATGTATTTTGGGTGGGGTTTTACAGATCATGCTTTAGATATGTTTTAAATGCTTAGAATTTATTAATGTCGAACATAATAAATTGGAGTGGGTGTTGTATGGCGTTTTAGGATCCGAGCGAAATTTCCCGATTCATGACTTATATAGGTACAATTCACATTGCATAGAAATCATACCCATATTTAGACATAGCCCATGAAGTCCAAATATAGGCATGGCTACTTCCACCCGTACCAAAAAACCACACCGATTTCTTGGAAAATCGGCTTATGCAGTGAGGGGCATCCCCTTGCTTGAATATTGATTTGTCCAAACTCTCATGGAGTTTTCAAAGAACTACCATTCCCTCTGGGTTCTTTACTGACGTTATTATGCCCGACTTTACGTCAAACTAGGCACCTTGAAGGTATAAATATGCCTTCACTTGCTCTATCAAAGACACAGTGGTTCAGAGCAGCTCGACTATCTACTTGCCCGACGCAGCTCGCTACAGCAAGTGCCGAAGAAAGCCGACCCTCCAGATGACGCACTGATCGAGAAGCTGTCCTTTCTCTCGCCGAGAATCCAGCTCCAGTGTTTCCAAGCTCCCCTCCCGGGGTGTTGGGAAATCGAGTCCCGAGACAGAGATACCAGACCTTCTTCATTCTAAACTAAGGTATGGAGCTGATTAGACCCTAAGAGAAATCTTGGATAGATTATTGGCAAAGAAACTAAACCTATGCTACACCACACTTACTTCTTCCCTTGTACAAGACTTAGGTTAGGTACATTGGGGTAGGCATATTTTAGAAGCACCAGTTGAGTACTTTTAGCCATTGTTATTTATGTATGTATTTATATATGGTTTAGAAACCATACCATGCTTTTACAGTATTCTTTTATATTACTCATCTCACTTTATGCATTATACTTTGCAACCTGCATTACGATTGTAGCAGTTCATTTCTTTTGCATGAGAAAGAAGACTGTTCAATAAATCCTTTTATTGAAAATGCCCATCTCTCTATTTCTCTGCACTTCTGATGAAACGAAGCATGCACGATTGACTGAGTAAAATATCTATCTATTGTTTCCACGACTCTGAAGATACATTTATTCTTGGGGAAACAAAGTTGTCATGTTTATGCGGTCGTCAGACACTAATCCCTTCTTGTGAATTCGAGAAAGTTTCTAGTGGCCTCTGAGCTAGTTGGCACTCACAATTAAGTTTAATATATTCGATAGAGACCTAGCCCTACGTCAAATATATAGGATATATTATTCCAAAGTGCAGAGCCTATTGGGAATATAGGAACTACACTACAATATGACTCCTATATCGAAGTCAACTTTGCTCCTGTGTGAGTGCTCCCCTCACTAATTTCAGTGTACTCAGTATGCATGTGAACCTGAAGGCACCCTAGCTTCGGAAGTTGGTGAATGATCTCATGCACACCTGTACGTTCTCATGTAAGTTGCCTGGTATGACCATGGAAAAACTAAAATTAATAAAAACAGATTTGAACAAAAAAAGTAAGGCAGGCCTACTAGCTTTGCCAATAAAGGGTGTGATTTTAATGAAGGCAGACCTAGTGACTGTGTCAAGGGGTCAGAACACTAAAAGCAGGGGCCTATTGGTTTTATCAAGGGGTCAGCACATCAACATATATAAAACAGACCCATTGGCTTAGTTAAAAACTCACTAGCAACTATAATCAAATATTTATTTTATAAATTCACACATTGCATTGTTTAACATTAGTGATAGTCACAAAGTATTTTCAAAAAACATTAAAGAAAGACAATAAACATGTCTATGAGTCTTTTCGTTTAACATTTTCCGGCCACAAAGTGCAACCATAGAACCAACTCAAGGGGTCCATGCACTTTAGCTGAACAGCATAGAGCTCCAGCTCAGAGTTCTTCAAAAAAATAAGATAAACCCTCCTGGATTGAATGACCCAAGAGATTACTGTGATTACTGTGTTTTTTATAATGCTGCTGCACTCCTTGGCTGTAGCTGTGTCTAAATTTCCCATGGAAAATTGCATTGAGAAAACATGTTTTAGGCTCCCCTTTATTCAAGTCCCTGGCTTGAAACTTTCCAGGAATGAGCTGAGACTTTTTTGGGAAGGTTTTGTGAAGATTCGTCAAACGGCACTACATGGCAAACGAAAACATCAATATCCTATGGTAATGTAGTCCTAACTATAACTACCCAGCGGATATATATATATATTTCCTTGATCGCCTCCAGGGAGAGCCCCAAGAGACACCACTCACAAACCAACACAAGTAACGGGGCAAAGAAGATATCTGCATGGCTCAGGTTCTCAATCCTTTTATTTTCATGTTTTCCTCAGATGCAAATACAAAGACCAACGTGTTCTCAGCTGTAAACTTCAACAGGGTCAGATATATATATATATATATGTATACATATATATATATATATATATATATATATATATATATATATATATATATATATATATATATATATATATATATATATATATGCTAATCCTATGCTTCAAAAAACAAACAAACAGACAGTTTCAGAGTGTTAATGGTGCTGTAGGCTGCTCTATACGGGAGCTGCTCTCCATCTAAACTTGGGAACTACCCAGAGTTCTCTGCGTTTTTTTTGCATAATTTATGCAGCACTTTAAGACTGAAAGGGTATTGTTTTGATTTATACTGGGTGTTCCCTAATGTCTGGACAAAGCTAAACCTCTCTGGAGAGCTATAATGACTGGGCAACACATGTCTGGGGTTGCTTTTATTCATTCCAGGTTGGCTTGGATAGTAGTTTACCAATACAAAGCTTTAAATCTGTGCCTGGAGTGGTAAAAGGCTTTTGTCACTTTTACAGCTCACCGTCAATGACACTGTGCTAATCCTATGTTTAAAGACTTTGCTGAAGAAATGGCAAAATACTTTGTCTTTTTCTAGTTCGGCGGCGATTCAACTGTGCTAATCCTTTGCTTAAAAACTTTGCTAGACAAAACAAACATTTGAGGTGAGCAGATTCAGTGTAACGCTTGTGTTGTAGGGTGCATTATACAGGAGCTGCTCTCCACCTAGACATAGGAACTACCCAGAGCCCTATGCTTCTTTTTAGCATATATATATATATATATATCCAATCCATGCAGGTAGCACACAACGAGGAAAAACACTGGAAGCTTAGTACGGTGCCTTTAATTAATATTCCGAACTCTTGCCAGCAGCCGCCCAACAGGAAACGGGCATTCTTTACAGTTCAAGCCAGACGCGTTTCAGGTAAGTAAAACCTTTCTTCAGTGGCAGCAAAAGACTGAAAGTTCGCGCTGCACCACAGCATTGTCATTTATACCTTACACCTGCCTCTGTGGGCGTGGCACTCCTAAGCCTTCTGGTGCTTGTAGGCTGCGTGCTCCAATTATCCCAAGTGGATGCTTCTTTACAGTCTTAAAATTAATGCAAGCAAAATATATCCGCAGTGGGTGAATGCAACCTTTCCTGTTATGCCGCTGCCTTGCTTTACAGAGGACGAAATGCACTCTTGCAGACGCCACCCTGACATGGGGTCTCCATCTTCCTCCCGATCATTCTCAGCACTGTGTATGGCCAAGACGGGCCCGCTTAACCGCAGTGGTTCTTCCTCAACGGCCGTGCTCGCCGTTTATAAATCCAATCCATGCAGGTGGCACACAACGAGGAAAAACACTGGAAGCTTAGTACGGTGCCTTTTATTAATATTCCGAACTCTTGCCAGCAGCCGCCCAACAGGATACGGGCATTCTTTACAGTTCAAGCCAGACGCGTTTCAGGTAAGTAAAACCTTTCTTCAGTGGCAGCAAAAGACTGAAAGTTCGCGCTGCACCACAGCATTGTCATTTATACCTTACACCTGCCTCTGTGGGCGTGGCACTCCTAAGCCTTCTGGTGCTGGTAGGCTGCGTGCTCCAATTATCCCAAGTGGGTGCTTCTTTACAGTCTTAAAATTAATGCAAGCAAAATATATCCGCAGTGGGTGAATGCAACCTTTCCTGTTATGCCGCTGCCTTGCTTTACAGAGGACTAAATGCACTCTTGCAGACTCCACCCTGACATGGGGGTCTGCATCTTCCTCCCGTTCATTCTCAGCACTGTTTACGGCCAAGACGGGCCCGCTTAACCGTAGTGGTTCTTCCTCAATGGCCGTGCTCGCCGTTTATAAATCCAATCCAGGCAGGTAGCACACAACGAGGAAAAACACTGGAAGCTTAGTACGGTGCCTTTTATTAATATTCCGAACTCTTGCCAGCAGCCGCCCAACAGGAAACGGGCATTCTTTACAGTTCAAGCCAGACGCGTTTCAGGTAAGTAAAACCTTTCTTCAGTGGCAGCAAAAGACTGAAAGTTCGCGCTGCACCACAGCATTGTCATTTATACCTTACACCTGCCTCTGTGGGCGTGGCACTCCTAAGCCTTCTGGTGCTTGTAGGCTGCGTGCTCCAATTATCCCAAGTAGGTCCTTCTTTACAGTCTTAAAATTAATGCAAGCAAAATATATCCGCAGTGGGTGAATGCAACCTTTCCTGTTATGCCGCTGCCTTGCTTTACAGAGGACGAAATGCACTCTTGCAGACGCCACCCTGACATGGGGTCTGCATCTTCCTTCCAAGGATGGTGTCATCAGTGATGTCATGAGTGATGTCACTGACCATGTCATGAGTGATGTAATATGTGACGTCATTAGCAGTGCATTGCAGGCGCGCACGTTATAGTGAGTCCAACTAACTATAACGTGGGAATTTCAATGGTTTTATGTCAGTAAAATTTCCAGCTAACTATAACTGGTGTCAAACCTATGGTTTTTTCAGTGAATATATATATATATATATATATATCTATACTACTATTATAAAGAGAGAACTGTGTCCTTTGAGCCAGGTAAACTCGAAAAGTACACAACCAATCGCAACACCCAATACAGCGTTGGAAAGGGGGGGTCCTGTAGATGGACATAGGCTATATAAAAAATAAAAATAAACGTTATTTAAAAAATAAACAATAAAAAAAAGTAGTCCCTAAGAAGTAGCGCCGGCCGTGTGAGCAAACAACGTGGACGTGCGTGCTGACATCATCTAGCGCGGGGAGGAGCGGCGGACAGTAGCGGTGAAGTCGGGCTGAGATAAATGAAACGCGGGGAGGAGCGGAACGTGTGCGGCTGACTGAAGCAATGGGAGTAGGCGGAACGATGAGCGGTGAAGTCGGGCTGAGGTAGGTGTGGAACGTGTGCGGCTGACTGAAGCAATGGGAGGAGGCGGAAGGAGGAGCGGTGAAGTCGGGCTGAGGTAGGTGAAGCACGGGAGCGCTGGGAGGAGGCGGAACGTGTGCGGCTCAGTGAAGTGCTGGGAGTAGGCGGAACGTGTGCGGCTAAGTGAAGCGCGGGGAGGAGTGGCCCGTTAGTGCGGGGAGGAGCGGTGAACTGTGTGCGGATGATTGGGGGCCATGAAGGTGGCGGTTCGGCTGATTGGGGCCCTGAAGGTGGCGGTTGCGCTCCAGGGGACCCCGAACAACGTCGGGACAGGCTGCGGCCCTGAAGCAGCCTTGTGCTCCCGGACAACGTCGGGACGGGCTGCAAGTATATATATATATAGAGAGAGAGAGAGAGAGAGAGAGATAGATAGATAGATAGATAGATAGATAGATAGATAGATAGATAGATAGATAGATAGATAGATAGATAGATAGATAGATAGATAGATAGATAGATAGATAGATAGATAAATAGATATGGGTATGCGTATATATGGGTAGTTTCTAAGTTTAGGTAGAGACAGCTCCTGTATAGTGTACCCTACAACACAAGCGGTACACTTAATCTGCATATACACACACACAAAGCAATATAATTGTAATAGGTAAATATGATGGTAAGGTGACGAATAAGCCATCTACCATAGAAATAATTGCACCATATATGGAACTCAAATCTAAAAAGGGTATGTTACATTTTATTGTGAGATAACATATAGGTAACATATAAGTAATGGTGATAACATATAAGTAACATAAAAAGCAATAGTAATGGGTTCAAAACCCATCACCATGGTGGAAAATTGAAGAAATCTCAAATAATGTATAATGTGTATGAATCTTTAAAATGTCTGCAATAAAGTGAAACACAAGATGCTCTATAAAATGTGTCTAGAGTAAGTCTGCAAGAAAAAAAACACACCAGGTTCTATACAATGATATTAGATTATTTTTCCGCTTCTGAATGAATGTACATTAGGTATAATTAATTATAAAGAAGGAATACCTGATGAATGGAACGGGTTTCATGTAAGCTGAGCTACAATAGAGCACTGTAGGATGGAAAGATGATCACAGTCCTCTCATTATTCTCTGGTGGAACACCGGTAATCTGAGGAGCAAAAAGAGAAAATAATGAGATGCTGTTATTGTCTGGAGAAATGAGTACAATCTAGAGTATGGCTGCTGTGCATAACTATTGTAACTTAAAGTTTTGGAAAGAATACACAGCTTACTCCTTAAATTAAAACATGCATTCAAGTATCCAGAACAGCATCACTCTAGGTTGTACTAACGTCTACATACATTTGAGTCAACCTATTAATATTTGTTGCTTTTATAGCAGTTTTCATTTCAGATTTAACATGTGATATTGACCAAATCACTGCAAATATACATTTTTATCAGCGGTATTATGAAAAGCAAGAATATTTCTTTAATTCTTGTCAATATATGTATAAAATAAACCAGTTAATAAAATTCACCATAATCTTACATTTTGACTTTCAGGAAGTCTTAACCTCCCCTTATTTCCAAAGTCCTTCTGTGATTGAGGGATTTGGAGTGGCATCGAACCATTCTAGGATTTCCTCCCTACCTCACCTCATCTAAGACCAAACCACTGTACTGATCTTTAGTAAGCATTGGCAATGCCAACAGTTCTTGTCTGTCATGTCAGATCTATTGGCTTTGGCATTAATTCTTTAGCCCCACACAGCTGCAAAAAAGGTTTTCAGGTGCACATGTGCACTCATCTTGAGATGGTTAAAAACCATTCAAAGATGGTCACCCACCAATGTATTAGCAGTGGACCGAGCATGATGGGGGTAAGCGGGTGCTGAGGGGGAGGGGAATCAAATTTTTAAATAGATAGAACATAAAAGGAGCAGATAAGCAGGTGGCACAAGGAGAGAAAGAAAGAGAAAATAGTCTGAAGGGTACAACTCATTCAATCAAAATACAGTGAGACTCAAAATATTCACAACATTCAATACAAAAATGTCTTCCCAAATTCAGAAAAACTAAAACAACAGAGGAGCAATTGCCATGGCTGGTGGATAATTACACATTCATAACGTATTCAGTGGACGCCCATTGATTCCTCAGATTATTCTAGAGTTGACAAAAAAAACTACGAAAATCATTCACCTACAATACATGTACATCGGGTACCGGTGATCATCTTTTATAAATGCATAATGAGCCAATGACAGACTTATAAAACACACAGCATGAGATACAGTTTCTAGATCTATTAATTCAGAGCTTTGATTATTCATACCACACAGCATTCCCATGTTACTTTCCCTGTACATGTGTGCACCCATGATGTTTCTCTTCTTGAAATAAAGTGTGCACTTTTGGTCAACGATTAAGAGGAAATAATGTGGCACAGCACCTGGAGTAGGCAGCCAAAAAGATAATGGTGAGGCTCAGTTAAAAGCCTGGGGCCTGATGCACAGAGTCCGGTTGCAACTAGTATGTGCTAACTCTGCACCTAATTCTTTGAGTACTGCCTGTCATTTTGTGATGTTACATGTACACTAATAGATTGCTCTGTGTTGAATCTGACATCCTAGGTGTGGTTGTCCGCCAACTACTTGCCTTCAATCCTCCTGTTTTTGCTGACTTATTTTTTGCTGGTTTTTGGACTCTGCCCATGTTGCACCTGCTGACCAGTGTTAAAGTGCTTGAGCTATCTCCCTTAAACATTGTGAAATTGGCTTACCCCCAATAGGCACATTTAACTTACTGGTACCCAGAGTCTGTAAGTTAAATGCTACTAGGGGGCCTGCATCATTCATTGTGCTACCCACTTAAATCGACTTTTAAACATGTCTCAGACCTGCCATTGCAGCCTGTGTTTTCAGTTTAAAAAACCATGTCAACGTGGCAAAATCTACCTTTTGCCAGGCCATAACCGTCCTTTTTAATGTAAGCCATCCATAGGGCAGGGTGCACTGTATATGAAAAGTGGGAAATGTACTGAAATGAAAAACTCTTACGTTAGTTGCTCACTACTGAAATGCCTGCCTCTCAAGTAGGATAACATTGGGTTACTTTATTACTTTTAATATGTGATAACTTTCCATTGGGACCTGGTTGGAATGTTGAATTTGGTCTCACAAGAATAGTAATGTTGGATTTTAAGCCACAATTCTGAAAATGTCACTTTTAGAAAGTTGACATTTTCTTGCCCCAACCATTTGGTGTCTGCAGCCTGTATCCTGGGTCACATGACTAGGTATAGCAGGGAGTTTGTCTTTGTGTATTGCTCTCAAACAGTGAGATAAGGGGGGAATAGGTGTTGGCAGGATGGGCCATATCTGACTTGATAAAGGGCAGTAGATGTCACCTACCACACTGCACATCACAAAGGTTCTACACAAATATTCACAAAGTGTTTCACACTAGTGCCTTGTGCCCCAGACAAGCTGGGGCCAGGGCAGGGAGGCAGAAAATTACAGACACCGCTGGAGAGAGGACTCTAGAAGTTTCTCCCACTTCAAAGTGGGCACCAGGTATAAATAGTGGACTCTCAAACCCAACTCTTCAGTACGCATATGGGCCTGTGGAAGACTCAGAATAAGGACTGCTGTGCTGTTAATCTGTTGTCTGAGTGAGAAGGACAGGACCTACAACTTGAAGCCAGGACCCCCGACTGACCCCAAGGGCTAGTTGAGTGGCCTCCTGATCATAGCCTCGAGGACAAAAAAAGCGCCAATCATATTGAACAGTGCACCTCGACTCTGCCTGCTATGAGTCTTGCCCGCAAGTGGTGCAATCCCAGTCGTAGGCCCTTGGAAGTGGACCTGGAGGTGCAATGCTACCTCAGCTGTGGTCTTTTGGCACAACCGATGCAGCGTGATGCATCTTCTTGCAGCCCCGAAATGAAGCCACCACTGTGCAATGCAATCCTGATGTAGAACCCTCCAACTCTTCTGAACCTCTGCTATGCGACACCTCCTTGACGCATGACCTTGCATCGCAGCCCTGCAACTCCTCATAAATGCTGCTGCGTGATGTATTATTAAAGAAGGACCTCGCATTCCAGCCAACAGCTCCCAGAATCACCAATGGGGGATGCATCATCAAAGAGGACCTCATATCACTGCCGTGCAGCTCACCGGAACATCCGCTGCATGATCCATCTTCAACATGGCATCTCACAATGCTCGGCAACCAGGATTTTAAGGTACTTTGTTCAACAGGTGTAATTTGCTCCCTCTATCTGGCCTGTGCTCCCTCGTGGTCAACCTGAACTTGACTTTATCCCGGACTAGCGCAATCAGATAACCACAGTTGGTGCTTTGAGTTTTCAAGCATTGAATTTACATAAGTCTTAAAAATTGCATATCCCCAGTTCTACTACTACTAAAGTTGTTTTGGTGTCAAATAATATATATAATTTTACTCTCTTTTTCTAAACTGGTGTGGGATTTTTTTTGTGTTGTGTTTTCACTTTATTACTCTCAGAAGGGCTGCTTGAATACTTTACACATTGCATCTAAGTTAAGACCTGACTACGTTTGAGGCAAGCTACTAGAGGGTTAAGCAGAGGTTAATTTGTGTTTCGCCCTGTTAGGAGTTGTGGTTGCTGCTTGAGTAGGGTTTCAACCCTCAACCAGTATTCCAATATCCTACATTAATGTTCAGCTGTGAGATCTAGGAATTGTGTTTTTGCAACACCAAAATCCCAAATAAAGGGGGCGTGGCCTGGCGGTCTAACATGTCGGAATGCGCCTTAGCAATGCTCCTGCAGCCCGAATGTCATCCTTTATTAATTCTATTCACCCAGCCATTTTGACCCAACTAGTGCATCAGTGAGGTTAGCAGACACCCTGTAACTGTGGATTGCGGGCTCTGGTGGCTACATTTCTGGCACTTGGTAGCTGTTGCAACACCACGTAGAGTGTGGGCTGTGTGCGGTGCGCTGGCCATGCAGCATGAGAGAAATGCCTGTGTGCCGAGATACGCACCTGGTGTGAAGGAGCAGCCGGGACAGAGGCACCCGAGGAGGTAGGACCATCCAGAGTAGCGGCTGGGGGCCAAGGGGGGGGGTCAGCGGTGCCTGACATAAATCCAGCTGGGGTCTCAGCAGCTGAGCCGAGCCGCTGAGGTTGAGCTGGCATCTGATGCGCGATCTGCTGGAATAAAATTCCCCCCTCCTCACGGTGGGGTTGCTGACATACAGGAAAGGGACAGATGGGCCGCGAAATTCTGTGCCTGGCTGAGTGAAGAAGGCGTCTTGAGAAGTGGGCTCCAGCGGACTGTGGCCTAGCCCGGGCCCTAGTGAGAACTCCGGCAGCCATTTCGGGCCGCAAATAACAAGTTGGTGAGCACGGCAGTGGCCTGTACCCAATTGGGAGGGAGACCAGGACCTGGCTGGGGCCCCTGGTGAGCTCTTGGCAGCCCTTTCGGGCTGCAATGTGCCGGGGATCTCACCAATTTCTCTCCCCCTGAGGCACCTGGATACACTTTGTGCGCTGCAGTACGGACGAGTGGGGGCCCCCTTGCTGCCCCTCCTCCCCCAGATTTGCTTGTGGGGGCTAGTGTGTCTGAAGAAGTGGAGATCGTGGCAATGGTTACGTGGACAGTACCAATATGAGATATATCATAGCTGTTGCAAAAAGTTGATTGGAGGCTGCTGATGACTGGACCCATTCTCCTCTTTGAATCCCCCGGCTGGGAGCAGAGCCTAGCTGCTTGAATCTTTCTAGTGGCCTCATTGATATTGTGTGCCAATTGGATGCAGTCGGGCCTGGGGTTGTGAATCGATGCTCGCTAAGGGAGGGGGGGCGCCCTGCTCATGAAGGCGGCTGGACCAGGTTCGGAGCACCTTGTGGGCCCGGTGCCCCCCTGGCTGCCCCCCATTGGAGGCCGAACGGGGAGAGTGCCGGGCACCATTGCCCTGTATCAAGATAATAACTCAGAGGCATATCTGGTCCCTGTCCCCGGACCACCATGCTATGTATATCTACACAATATGGTCAAAGACAAACCCCCTAGAATGGCGTCCAAGCAGAGCTTGATAGATAGATTTACAGGAGCTGTAGCCCTGGGGTCGAGTCAGGGTGATCAAAACGCAGCCATGCCAAATAATGCAGCGCTGTTGGTGGCTATCACGCAGTCCCGGGAGACTCTTGAAGCCAAGATTTTGGGCCGTCGGCTCTGAAGTTATGCTCCTCAGACAAGATCTCAGAAAAGCTGTGCACCGTATCACAGAGTCGGAATCCCAGGTCTCAACAGTAGAAGACACAGTGAACAGTCTTCAGAAGAAAATATCCACCCTAGAAACACTTACTAAAGGCCTGGCGACGCAGGTGGAGGATGCGGAGGGACATGCCTGCAGGAATAATCTCTGCTTTGTTGGGTTTCCAGAGGGTTGTGAAGGCAGCCCCGTGGAGGACTTCCTGGTTAAGTGGCTCATGGGATGGCTCCCTCACGACACAGTTTTCCCCTGCTTCATAATTGAGCGCGCACATCAGGTGCTGATGCAGTGTAGTGTAGTTCCTATATTCCCAATAGGCTCTGCGCATTGGAATAATATATCCTATAGATTTGACGTAGGACTGAGTTCGACTAGGTCTCTATCAAATATATTAAACTTAATTGTGAGTGCCAGCTAGCTCAGAGGTCACTAGCAACTTTCCCAAATTCACAAGAAGGGATTAGTTTCTGACAATCGCATAAACATGACACCTGTGTTTCCCCAAGAATAAACGTATCTTCAGAGTCGGTGAAACAATAGATAGATATTTTACTCAGTCAATCGTGCATGCTTCGTTTCATCAGAGGTGCAGAGAAATGGAGAGACTGGTGTTTTCAATAAAAGGATTTATTGAACAGTCTTCTTTCTCATACAGCTAAAGTGAACTGCTACAATCGTAAAGCAAGTTGCAAAGTATAATGCATACAGCGAGAATAGTATTATGAAATAATACTGTAAAAGCATGGTATGGTTTCTAAACCATATATAAATACATACATAAATAACAAAGGCTAAAAGTACTCAACTGGTGCTTCTAAAATGAGCCTACCCCAATGTACCTAACCTAGGTCCAGTATGAGGGAAGAAGTAAGTGTGGTGTAGCATAGGTTTAGTTTCTTTGCCAAGAATCTATCCAAGATTTCTCTTAGGATCTAATCAGCTCCATACCTTAGTTTAGAATGAAAGAGGTCTGGTATCTATGTCTCGATTTCCCAACACTTGAGCTGGATTCTCGGCGAGAGAAAGGACAGTGTCTCGATCAGTGCGTCAGCTGGAGGGTCGGCTTCCTTCGTCACTTGCTGTAGCCAGCCTCGTCGGGCAAGTAGATAGTTCAGCTGCTCCGAACCACTGTGTCATTGCTAGAGCAAGTGAAGGCATATTTATATTTATATCTTGAAGGTGCCTAGTTTGACGTAAAGTCAGGCATAATAACGTCAGAAAAGAATCCCAAGGGAATGGTAGTTCTTTGAAAACTCCAATAGTTTTTGTACAAATCAATATTCAAGCAAGGGGATGTCCCTGACTGCTTAAGCCGATTTTCCAAGAAATCGTTGTGCTTTTATGGTACGGATGGAAGTATCCATGCCTGTATATGGACTGCATGGGCTATGTCTAAATATGGGTATGATTTCTATGCCTATATTAGGGCAATGTAAATTGTACCTATATAAGGGCATGAATCGGGAAATTTTGCTCGGATCCTAAAACGCCATACAACAGCTGAAGCCGCCACCTGGCGTCTGCCCTGACCAATAATTGCACGGCTTCTCAACTATAAAGACAGAGATACCATTTTGCTGCAGGCCAGATTGAGAGAGACTCTCACGTTTGCCTCACAACATATGATTTTCCCGGATTACACCAAGATGATCCAACAGCACAGGAGGTCATTCGTCGAGGCCAAGGCACGTTTCTGTGGCCTTAAGATCCAAAATTCCCGGCTGTTCCCAGCTCGCATGAGAATGGTTTACCAGTCACGGACACACTTCTTCGAGACACCTCAGGAGGTTTTCCACTGGACCGTCAAGACCGTAAAGTTCATGATCCACACTCCACCTAGATTTGACTCTGACTCCTTGTCTGGCTCCCTGAGACGGCTGAAAAGCAACGCCGCCGTTCGCACTCCAAGGCTTGCAGCAAATCTCGTCGGCGGCTAACGGATGATCAACCGGGACCTATGGTATCCTAATGGATATCCTGCCGAGACCTACGTGAAGACTGAACGATTCGGATGAAGATGATAATTGGGCTACAATGTACATTCTTACCTTTGCCATAAGACACTAACATGTGCAGGGGATCATTATTGCGGATCCATTGGCTACATGTTGCTACTATCCCCCATTGGGGGTCGGGCGCACGGTATGCCGTTGGTGCCGTTTGCGTGGAGGGTGAGGCGAGCCGCCATCTTGGGTAGGGCTGGACCGGATTTAGCGGTCTAGTCCCCCCGAGACAGAGGCTACAAAACAACCCCCGGCACAGAGCCTACCAAGAACGCTAGGCTGGTGGCAGCTGCCTGGCTCTCTTTGGGAACTTTGTGCTACATTACAATCACGCGCAGCAAAGGACAGCAACTGTTGGTGCTCTGGCGCGATTGCGGCGCCAGCGCTTTGATAATTTTAAAAACAGAAATTTTTATTGTGATATTCACTGTTTAATTACCTTCTACTAAAACGCACTGATTTACTTACTGCTGCCCGCCCTGTTCCATCGCGGCTGGTGCCGTTTGCGTGGAGGGTGAGGCGAGCCGCCATCTTGGGTAGGGCTGGACCGGATTTAGCGGTCTAGTCCCCCCGAGACAGAGGCTACATAACCAATGTGTCCACCGGAGCGCAGCGGACGAGCGCAGCGGGCGCGACGAATGCGCGCCGAAGTCGCGCACAAGTCAAGCCCGTCTGCGCCCGTCCGCGGCAGACCGGGGCCTGGGGCCAGAACCCCTGGTCAAATAATTTCTTATTCCTCCCCTGAACTGCTTTATCTCCGACCTTTAGATAACAATGGGCCCACCCTACCCGCGCACGTTCTAAAGCGCGCTGCCACCCATGGCATTCTACTTCCTAAGTTCAGGGCTGATACCTCCACGCGTCCCAACCCTTCCACGGCCCCTGTTTCCCCGTCGAGGGCTGAGACAACTTTTAAATGCTATTACCTAAACACTAGGTCTATGGTGAAACACCATCTTGACATCTTTCTTTTACTTCAGGCCGAGCGACCGGATATTTTACTCCTTACGGAGACCTGGTTGAACGCCGACTCCCTACCTGATATTTTGGCTGCAGTCCCTTCAAACTATTATATTTTGCATGAGGACAGACCCGCCAATAAAAGGGGTGGAGGAGTTGCGGCGATTATTCTTAAAACTCACATCTTCTCTCTTCTTCCATCCTTCGACCTTATAGGATCGGATAGTATGATCTTTAGGATGGACACTAATAGTGGATCTCTACTTATGGTCCTCATTTACCGCCCCCCTCATAGCATGCCCACATTCGCTTTATCTTTAGCAGAACACCTGGCCCCGCTGATAACCGGTCATCAGAAAATTGTGCTGTTGGGCGATTTTAATCTTTGGATGAACTCCACTGAGCTGGTTGGGCAGGCAGCTGTACTGAAGGAAACTCTTTCAGATCTGAACCTCATCCAGCAGGTACACCTCCCCACCCACGAAAAAGGACATAGCCTTGACCAGATCTGGTCACAGAATATCCCTCTCACTATCAACTCCATTACTCCATGCATCTGGTCGGATCATTTTCTGATCGACTTCTCTATCACTATCACTGTGAGCAGGAAACAGCCGTTTCAGCAAGGAGGGAAAGTCAGACTCTGGAAGCATGCTGACCTCCCTGCCTTTATTGACATTTTAACCTCATCCCTCCCTCTGTTAGACCAGGACATTGAAGGGATCGAAGAAACCTTTTCTAGTTGGCTACTTCAGGCAGCCAATATTCATGCCCCCTGTTCCAACTTTCCCCGCTCCCGCACCCAAGACGCTCACAGGTGGTTTACACCTCATCTTAAAGCTTTAAAACTGCAAGTCCGTCAAAAGGAGCGAAAGTGGCGAACGGCGTACTTAGAACTTGACAAAGCCGACTACTGTAGGGCGCGTAAGGAGTATCAGAAACTCATTCAGAAATATAAAACCGATTATTTCTCCGAAAAAATCCTTCAATCACGCAACAAATCTAGAGATTTGTTTAATATTGTGGAGAGTCTTAGTGGCAGCGACAGAACCTCCTTAGCTGTGGCCCCCACCCAGGACCTCTGCAATACACTAAATACTTTCTTTTTCAATAAGATCTGCACTATAAAGCAAAGTATTCCCATCACTTCACCCCTCCCTACCCCGAATGATCTCTACTACAACCCTCTTACCCTGGAATCTTTCCCTCCCATCGATGCTGCCAGCCTATCTAAACTCCTTCTCAAAGTTAAATCGGGTTCCCCTGATGACGTCTGCCCCCCATATATCCTGCGCGAAGTGGGAACCGCCATCCCCGAGAGCATGCTCTCTATGATGAACGGATCCCTCTCACAGGGTTTAGTCCCCGGCCAGTTTTAAAAAAGCTCTCCTCATCCCTTCGCTGAAAAAAGCTGGGGCTAATCCTTCGGACCCCCTTAACTATAGGCCCATCTCTTTGCTGCCGTACTGTGCCAAACTACTGGAGGCCCATGTCTGTGACAGCATCTCCCAATTTTTGGAAGACTCACAGTATCTTGCGCCTAATCAGGCTGGCTTCCGCCCCCTTCACTCTACTGAAGCAGTCATCGTCTCAGTTCAGAACACTCTGAGGCGGAATGCCGATGAGGGGATCCATCAGGCTTTGGTGCTATTAGACCTGTCGGCGGCATTCGACACGGTTGACTATACCATCTTGGTCAACCGTGTCGAACAGGCTGGTCTCAGGGGCTCTGCGCTGAGCTGGATTCGTTCATTCATTACTGGCCGTACCCAATCTGTGAGACTGGGTTCCTTTACTGCCCCCACCATTCCTACCACCTGCGGAGTCCCTCAGGGTTCCTCCCTGTCACCGCTGCTTTTTAATTTATACTTATGCCCCCTGCTGTACTCTCTCAGGAACACCAGAGTAACCATTTTCAACTATGCAGATGACTTGCAGCTCATCTTTCCTCTAAACACCGAGGACTCAGTGGTAGTGTTTCAAAACACCATGTCTCACATCCTGAGTTGGATGAGCTGCAGTCATCTGAAACTCAACCCAGGCAAGACTGAGCTGGTCTTGCCTGGGCAGAGTGCATTGAGTTGGAACCCTGGTTTCTGGCCAGCCAGCATGGGAGCCCCACCATCTAAGTCGCATTCAGTCAAGAGCCTAGGAATTCACCTCAGCGAAGATCTCTCTCTGAAAAGGCAGGTCGGTGCAGTGGTGTCCTCGAGCCTATTTCAGCTGAAGAAAATCAAGAAAATTGCTCGCTTTTTCTCTCTGGAGGCGCTCACACAGATTGTCATCTCCCTGGTTTTGTCCAGACTGGACTTCTCCAACAGTCTTTATCTTGGACTCCAGGTTGGTGAGTTAAAACGCCTCCAGTTGATTCAGAATCAGGCCGCCAGATTAATTCTTAATCTATCTAAGAGGCAGTCCGTCAGACTAGGCCTAAAACAACTACACTGGCTGCCTGTTGAGCAACGGGTGGCTTTTAAGACCGGGTGTATTTTATTTAAGTCCTTACATCAATCCGGCCCCCTATTCATTAGAGATCTGTTCAAAAAATACGACCCTCCCCGGAATCTTCGCTCCATGCATAAACAACTTCTGATTGTCCCTTCTTACAAAAGGAAACGTCTTGGAGGTTGCTGCTTTGACCACCTTGCAGCCACCTTCTGGAACTCTCTCCCTTTACACCTCAAAATGTGCGACAACATTCTTAGTTTTAGACGTTCCCTCAAAACATGGCTCTTTTCTCAAGCGTTCTGATGAGCTCCTCTATGCTTCCTTTGATTGTTGCGATGTGTTCCTGTCTATAGCGCCATGAAGCCCCCGGGCGAACGAGCGCTCTACAAATACATTTCAATATCAATATCAATATCAATGTTTATGAGCTATTGGGGTGAGGGGATTTGTGGGGGATAAATAGGAAGTTTTTGAAGCTCATGTTTTTAGTTAGAGCCGTTGCCAACGAAGTCCTGGGCCGGTCAAACTTCCTAACTGCACACAATTCTTTGTGGGTTCCTATGCCAGACATGTCATCTAGCCCGGTGACTTCCGGGAACCGGTAACTCCGGGTTGTTAGTTGAAACATCTGTGGCCTCCTAGATAAAATTAAGTGGAGCGCTGTGCTGCGTCAGGCTAAATGCTACAGAGCCGCAATCCTACTCCTACAGGAGACCCACTTACTAGGCACTAAGACACCGTGCCTGGCCTGACTTAGGTTTGCGCAGACCTTTCATTCTGGATTCAGGAGGGGGTCCTGGGGTGTAACAATACTTATTCATTGCAGCGTTCCCTTTGTCCACAGTAAGTCATGGCTAGACCCACAGAGTAGAGTCATAGTAATCTCTGGAACACTATATGGGGAGCGTCTTGTCCATGGCAGTGTATATGCCCCCCCCCCTTGGCATGGAACATGTGGAATGCTTGGCAATGCTCTGGACTGAGATCTGTCTGGGACTGACGGTGGAGGGAGTAAATTGGAACAACGTACTATGCCCGACGGGAGACAGGTGGTGCTTGGGGGGCGACCGCCTGTGGTTCGAGAATCCAAACTGATGCCCATGAGGGCGCTGCACCCCACGGAACACAAGTACACATACTTGTACACATACTTTTCTGGCGTACATGAGTCCTTCTCCCCCATAGATTATCTCTTTATATCAGAAATCCACATCCATAGATGAAATTCTGCTGAGATTTTTCCCAGGGGACTCTCAGCCCCTCAGCAGTATATTTGCAGTTGTTTTTAGGCTCGAGGCGCTCTCCACTTTGTTGGTGGCTTTCACCTTGGCTCCTGCAAGACAAGCAATATCGGCTGCACATCCACACCTCCATTACAGACTATTATTCACACAATGCTGGCACAGTTGCATCCACTATAACACTAGGGGCGGCTATTAAACTCACGCTTAGGGGGGTAGATATTGCTTTTTGTGCTGCAAAACGTAGACAGTGTTGGAAGAAGCTAATACAGGCCGAGGCCCGACTGGTTGACCTGGAGCGTAGAAGTAGGCGGGGGGGGTCGCTGCCGGCAGACAGCTGTTCATTGCCCAACAAAAATATGCCAGCAAGCTGCTGGATGAAGCCACACTCTACTGGCTCACAACGTGGAGCAGGACATATCAGTGGGGCGACAAATCGAGCGCTCTGTTGCACCACTTATGTCAACAGTCGATGTGCCCCCAGGTCCTCCCTACTATACGGGGCCCGGATGGGGAGATTCTCACAGAACCATCGCGAATAGCGGCTAGTTTCACCACCTACTTCACAGCTCTATGCGCCCCTCAGGAAACCCTACCTGCAGATACCATTTGTAAGTTGATCGATGATCTTCCCCATGGACTCTCTCTGACATGACACAAGCGGTTGTTGACTCCACTGTCGATCGAAGAATTGCAAACTGAATTAACGGATATGCCCTCGGGCAAAGAACCTGGTCCAAATAGCTTCCTTAAGCACTATCAGTCCCGGCTGATGGAGCCATATCTTGAGGCTCTTAACGCCACAGTAGAGGACGGCGGCCTTCCACAAGACTGGAGACACGCGGAAATAGTCGTTTTTCTCAAACCAGGGCGACCACCGGAACATCACTCGTCATATCGCTGATTTCTCTCCTTAATGTGGAGGCTAAGCTCTTGGCCAAGTTGATCACAAACTGCTTGGTTCAACGATATTACAGATCTTATACATCTCGATCAGGCGAGCTTTATGCCCAGCCATGCGACATGCCATAACATTTGTCGTACACATAATGCTATTGCCGCTGTGGATAAACTTGGGTAGCCAAAGGCATTACTCCTCGCCGACATGGATAAGGCCTTTGATTCCCTTAGTTGGGTATACCTTTTTGCTCTGCTCAGCCGCCTAAATATTGGCCCCCGCCTATTGAAGCTTATACGCCGGCTTTATACCGATATCACAGAATCAGTTTGGGTTGCTGATTCCATTTCTGGATGCTTTACTAGAGGGCAGTGTACTCGCCAAGGATGTCCCCTCTCTCCATACCTATTTGCACTGGCTGGGGAGCTGTTAGTGGCGTGGGTGAGGATAGACGCCCATATTTGTGGCTTTGAGTGGTTGCGGGAGGTATCTGACCACATAGCACTCTATGCGAATGATGTACTGTTTTTCCTTACCTGTCTTGACAGGACCGGCTCGCAGCTCCTCAGAATCATGCAGATCTTTGGGGAAAGCTCATCCCTTTACAGGAATTGAGGCAAATCATACATGTGGACCGTGCATGGGGGGGAACAGCTGGGCGCGTGGTCTTGAGAGGTAATGATAGTCCCCGACGGGTTTAAATACTTGGGGGTGTTTTTATCCGCCTCTCCATCCATTTCCTGGGACAGAAATGTGGCCCTATTAGGGGCACAGGCAGGAGACTAGGTCCGTACATGGTCTCACCTACCACTCTCCCTGATTGGCAAATCTGCCATATTTAAAATGACCTCACTGCCTGCCTATTATACCAGCTTCAAAACCATCCATATCAAATACGGCCATCTCGGGTCTGGCAGCTTAATGCGGTTCTTGCTCTTTTTCTCTGGGGAGGTGGTGCAGCGCGTGTGGCATTGAGGACCTGCTTTCCGTCCACCTATTGTGGGGGCATTGCCACTCCAGATATCCAGGCTTATCATTCGCTTTGCATCTACTCGTCCTCAACGACTAGTGGTACAGGCACTGGAGAGACCTGGTGCATGCATTCTAGCACTGGGTGATGGGTGCCATGACGCAACATCTGGTATTGTATTCTGGCCCAATGCTTAGGGTACTGCCACCGGCAACTAGAACGGTTTGCATGACTAGGAGGTGAGCCTTGCGCATGATGGTGGGGTAAATTGACGAGAGAAACCCCCTTGTGGCATAATGGTCAGCTGCCACAGTTGGATCAGCTGTCTGGGTTTTAGAGCTGGGAGGCCTTTGGGATTGACACGGTGGGAGCTGTTATGCACGGTAGGTGTATGAAGTCATTTCAGGACCTGCGGACAGAATCCTCTATGCCCCACTCACTATTTTATAGATATCTCCAACTTCGACATGCTCTCTCCTCATATCTGGCACAATAAGAGGATAGGCCCCATTTGAACCCCATAGAAGCAAACGTTTTTATGGGAGACCACAAAGCAACCAAAATATATTGCACACTCCTAAACAACCCTCCCACTACACTAAATAAAACTCGGGAGGCTTGGCAGTAGGACTTGGGTCCCCTTGACGAGGATGACTGGGTGGAAGAGCTAGAATACCCTTGCAGCATGGCAATTGTGTCCCGTCTGCGACTTATCCAGTTCAAATATCTGCATTAGGTTTATTTTTACCAGGTATAGGCTGTTGGATGCGGGACTGATAGCCTTTCATCGCTGCCTGCGCTGTGGGGCTGCTGAGGGTACCTTCCTTCATACGGTTTGGCAGTGCGTGACTTTTTTGAGGTTTTGGATGGGGGGCTACATGTCTGTCAGAGGACCTAGGATGGGATATACCGCTCTCGCCATGACTGCTCATGCTCCATATCACTGAGGGACTGGGCGGTAATAGATATAAGCGCCACCTGCTCTTTCTTGGCCTCACGCTGGCTAAGTGTGATATCGCCAGGGCATGGAAGGATGAGTCTCCACCATCTGTTGCAATATGGAAAAAGGGCCTGGATTTCTGCAAGGTTCTGGAGATCCCGGTTTTTACGGCAAGGGGGTGCCCCCAGAAACACTATAAAATATGGAACAGGTGGGGGATTACAGGGGACTGGAACCTCCTTCTCCCGTCTCTGCTGTCGAGGAGGTGTTGGGATGACTGTATTAGGTCATGATATGGATGTGGCTTATAACTGCTCTCACACAGAATGGTTCGGATCTACATACCCTAGACATCTGGGTGCTTTCGTGATATTGGTATGGCACTATTGTTTGTTGTTAAGAGTTTTTTTCAACCATGTTTATTATATGAACACAGATATGATACCTTTGAAAATGTTGACATCATTATCGCTGTCATTTACTGCATATTATTGGTGCTCCTTGAGACGCTAATCATGCATTGGCTGTCAACAATAAAATTACGTTGTGAAAAACAAAAATCCCAAATAAATAATTTCATACCATATCGAGTTTCTTTTAAATTCTCTTTGATTGTCTCTTTTTCCAAATCACCCTCATTCTGCCTGACTGTTTGTGCCTGTAATTACACCTTGCAAGGATGGACTTTGAGCTGGCCAACCTGGAAACAACACTGTGGTTAAGCTCAAGGAGTTCTGTAAGGAGCCAAGAGGAACACCAAGATGCTGGAGCTCAGAAGACTCTAACGGCCTGGGCAGAAGTTCATCTATTACTGGCAGCAGCATAGGATGACCAGGAGAGAGAAGTTGATGTGGAGGAGAAAGTGAAGGGTGTGGACACAGGTTTTGAAGTGCAGCACATAGGGGAAGAGGATAGCTTGTCTGCTTAATTGGAAATCCCTCCCGAAGCGGAAAGTACTACTGTACTAAGTTCTACTGTTGTCTTGGCAAATGTCCCCTTATTACCACCTGATGTACAAGAGGACTGGTCAACTTTACGTAATAAGATGTTTCACCTTCTAGGCTCCAGGATTGGTATGAATGACATTCTTTTCCTGGAGTTTAAAATGGCACGGAGAGTAGCTTGAGTCGACAATTCAACTAAGTCCATACTAGGCGATTGCGTGGTTGTAACCTTTAGGTCTCCTAGGTTGGTGTACCATATTATAGAAAGGGCTGGTAATCGCCACATTACAGCTAACAGCATTAATGTTTTTCCCTTGGGCTTTTTCCACCAACCTATAAGTGATGTATGGCATAATCAGGGAGGAGCAGTACCTGGGTATAGGCACCCTAGGTTTGCAGTTCCATTAAGCAACCGGTATGACATTTTAAATTCCTTGGAGGAACTAGACTGATTGTCTGACTCAAAATCCTGTCTCCCAACTGATAATTTGGACTATAAGGGGCACCAAAGGTATACATCACAAAACAATGAATCCAACTATACAAAGTCTTATCAAGTTACGCCCTTACATGTCTTACCTCAGGCCTATAATGATTATGGGGACAATGGTACGGTTGTTACAAATTTGACCTGTGTCATGTCCTCTGGAGATACAGATTATAACATTCTTAACCAGGTACCTAGTGTTGCTGCTGCCCCTCCTTTAAATATAGTGGCCCAACCTACAGCCCTGAGATAGAGACCAAAGACATTTGTAACTTTGTGTCCTGGAATATTGCGGGACTGCACTCCACGCTGACAAATCCCATTTGGTGTGACTTTATAATAAATCATGAGGTTTTGTGTCTCCAGAAAACATGGTCTAAAGAAATAATTTATAACAGTGGATTTAAAACCTTCACAACCCCAGCGGTGGATGGACAATCTGGAAGGGCAAAACTGTGGCCTTACAACTGAAGATGGGCCAAGTAATACTCACTTTGGTCATTCTCCACTGGGCGAGTTATACAACAAAATAGTTTTTGGCCATAATATGGGATTTGTTCATGAGTTATGTCCTATTCCTGTTCCCATGAGTTATACTTTCAGTAGAACTTATCCTCCACTATTGATTACATCTTGGTTTCAAATAATTATGCATCCAGACTCCGCACGCTCCACATCGATGACATTTCTTTGGGAAATCATTTCCCTCTATGTCTTTCTCTATTATTGCCGGATGGTAGTCTTATTACACACGATAAGAAGAACCAGGTCCTGACAAACATCACAATCAGCAGGTTAAATGGTTATACTTTACGTTGGGCCATGGTGGACCCTCTATTAGTTACCAAACATGTAATATCCAAATGTAATCGGGCATTTGAGATCTGCCTGAACAATTCAGCCACTCCAGATAGTATCCTGACTTCTATTCAAACCATAACAGGCGCTGTAAGGGAGGCACTATTGATTCAAAAACCAAAAAAAAGAACACTCAGGATGGTTCGATCCAAAATGTACATGTGCATACACCAATCCAAAAAATGATTTGCACAAGACTCCCCGAAATCCAGAGGTAGTGAGGCAGGCAAGAGGGGAGTACAGACTAGCTATTAAGGAAAGAAAAATTGCCCTGATGAATGAAGCATGGGAATCCCTGCACAAGGCCTCTCTAGCGGGAGACAGTGCAGCTTTCTGGAAAACTGTTAAAATGCCCTTTTTGATCTCCGGAGATGGTCCTACGTTAGAAATAGTGATAAGTGAGGACCAATGGATTGAGCACTTCTCAAGGGTTTTTAATGGCATGGATAGAACCGAGAATAGCCAGGAGGGATCTGCCCAAAACCCTTTGACTTAGTATTCAGATCTCCAATTCACACTGGACGAAGTGAACCAGGCAATCTCTGTCAGTAAGGGTGGAAAGGCGTCGGGCCGGATGGGCAGTCCCGAGTCCCGAGAAAAGCCGCCCGACATCGAGCTGGTAGCTGACCACGCATCCCGCTCACAGAGGCACCGACGTAAACCTGGATCTTTCCCACCTGGCACCCGCACTGCAGATGAGGTGTCCGCCTCCCTCTATTCTGGGTTCGGTGGCCGAGAATCCCATCCACTGCACTACTTTAGACTTACCAACATGCTGCGGCCTTTTGGCCCCAGGAGCTGCATGACTCCAAAATGGTACTCGAGAGCTGCAAGATCGATGCAGCTGGAGAGTGGGAAGGAGACTAACAACCGGAATACCTCAGTGATCACGAAAATGTAGGCTATTGATTTCCATTGAACCGACAGTTGCCGCTGGAGGGAGTTACACATTGTCCTATAGGGATGACCCAGAATTGCTCCCTGATTATAGGAGAATGACTCTTGAGGCACCTCGCCTGCCCTAATGGCTGTTACCTCTCCCACTCATGTTTTTTTCTTCCAATCATTCACCTCCTCTGAAGAAATGCGGACACTTGCCCTGTCCGCCCGAGGCATTACTGCACAGATCAACCCCCTTGCCTGATCTCAAGATGGCAGCCTCAGTTGGTCACTTCATGATGCTTGACTACTCCTGGACAATCGAACTGGTCATCAACCTGAACTTAATCACATCCTTCACCTGACCTTGATCCTGCTCTCCCTCCAGGACATGTACACTTTGAACTTTCCCTCGACCGTGGAGACCCTGCTAACTGACCGAGGCCCGGTGGAGCTACCTGTTAGCTGAAGAGGAGATGGGCTATTGATTCCCCGTTGGCCGTCACCTACCCAGCTGGACTTTTCTTCGTCTCTCTGTCGTTTCCCCCTCCTTCCCATTCACCCTAACCTCTTTCCCCTCTGTGCTCCTTTCTTCTCGTCTTCTATCCTTTTTATGTTTTCTGTTGAGACCTAGCTATCTGACCGATACCCGGTGGAGCTACCTGATAGCTGAAGAGGAGATGGGCTGCGGATTCCCTCCCGGCCGTCACCTACCCAGCCGGACCTTGGGCAGACCTACCCTTCGTCTCTCCGTCGTATCTATACCCTACCCCATTTCCCTTCCTCACTGTATTTTCCTTTTCTTCCATGCTCCTTAAAAGTTTTTTACTGGTATCCTTGGTAACTTGTAACTGATGTATGTTTGCAACTATGTGGAACCTTATGTAAAGCACTCTGATACCTTCGGGTCTACCCAACGCTATATAAAACTCTTTAAATAAATAAATAAGTCCCAGTAGATTTGCTTAAGTCTAATCTGACTCCATGGGGCCCAATCCTAAACCAGGTGATTAATGCTAGTTCTTCCGCTCCCTTTCCGCCAACTTGGGTTGAGTCAATAAACGTGCCACTTTTCAAAAAAGGGGAATCGCTAGGATCCTGGATGTTACAGGCCCATTTTATTATTGGACGCCATAACTAAGGCGTATAATTTTGGAATGTTAACATGTGTAGGCAGAGGATAATAAAGTCCTCTCTGATCTTCAATGTGGATTCCGAGAGGGGCTGGGGACCATTGAGCAGAGTCTGAATTTGCTCATCCTAGTAGGGAAATATACAAGAGCAAAGCAGGGAGATAGGTTTTAGCTTTCGAGGATCTCACTGCAGCCTTCGATTCTGTAAGACATGCGAAGCTGTGGGAGATCCTCAGAATGCTGAGGGTGGATGAACAAATCATTTATTTTCTCCAACGTGTTTATGATAATGCACAGGCCCGAGTTCGATTCGACCTGGCGGGTAGTTGTACTGCCCCCATCCCTCAAAGGAAGGGCGTTAGACAAGGATGCGTGTTGGCCCCCTTTCTTTTTTACCTCTATATCAATGGCCTTGGAAACGCTCTGCTCAAGGATAATAAACATTTTCCTCAGATAGCTGGGCGCCTCATACCCGCTCTCCTCTACGCTGATGTTGTGGTTTTAATGTCACAAACTCAAGTAGGATTACAAAGGGTCCTAGATAGTTTTTCTAATTTTATGGGCAACCTTGGACTGAAGGTGAATACCTCAAAGCCTTTTATAATGAGGTATGGCCGTGGCAGTCGGGGATGTAGGGATAGGTTTGTGGACAGTCAGAAAATAGTCCTAACCAAGAGATTCACGTACCTTGGAATACTTTGTGAATAAACTGATTCATGGACACAAGCTGTGCTAGCAAAGAAACTAGTTTTCTCTAGAACTAATACTGCACTTGTTATGTCTGTAAAAAACTAGGCAGGAAGCCTCCAGTTGAGCACCTGCAAATCTATAAAGCAAAAAAGTGTTTCTGCAGCGCTGTATGGAGCTGGAGTATGGGGTTTTACCGATTCAACTCCCTACAAGTGGTTGAAAACATTTTCTTGAAATATATATTGTCTGTTCCAAGTAGTACATTGTCATTCGCTTGCCACTCTGAATTGGGTTTAACGCACCTCTTCGATCTCATAAAGATGGAGCCCATCCTCTTATGGCATTCAAGTTGGACAAAAATGGAGCCTCATTTAAACAGGGACATCCTAACAGATAGCCTAAAGTTGGATGGGCCTTTAAAAATTCTGTGGTTAAGGTATGTCCGATAGTTTATGCAAGATCTGGGCCTAAAGTTGAATGGCGCTTTAAAAATTCTGTGGTTAAGGTATGTCCGATAGTTTATGCAAGATCTGGGCCACTGGGAATATTTTACTGAACCTAATACCATGCAATCGGTACAGAGAAAGGATTAAAAAAAATAGGGCCTTTTACTGCTGGACACCCTAAGATTCTCAGGTGAGGTTTTAAAGCCTAGTATCCAGCAAAACCAAATGATTTTAACAACTTTTAGTATTCAACCATATGTAACAATTGCTCCTGGTGTTTATGATAGGTTCTTCATGAAAGGATTTAGGTTCAGGATATTCCATAGAATTGTAATTTTCCCAAAAATGCATGATTGGGCCCGAATACTGCAAGTGTGTCCATGTGACTATTGCTCGCATCAAACTACTATTCATGTATTTCTATTCAGTACATTTTACAGCGAATTGAGAAGAACTTGGGTTGTTACGATTTTGAAATCTATGGGGATTAGGCAGTGCCGCCGGCGTTTATCGCCTTACAATTCTATGAACGCTTAGTTTCTGAATATCATGTCTGTCAACAAGCTACAAAACTATATGTATGATTTTTAATGTGCATCTTATGATTGTATGAAAAACAGCTTGTTTATAATGCGCTTTTAACTATCACTTTTTGTAATAATTTGTATGTTTTTAAATACTTTTATGATTGTATCCGATAGTGAACGAATAAAGCAGTGTTGTCTTGACTTAACTTGATTATCATATAACTTGGGGCAGGGGAAAGGAATAATAATGGTATTGGGATAATATAATACAAATGAACTGTAACCGTATTCATAATCAAATAATGGAGAAATCCATACTAATATAATAAAGAGAGAGCCCAAACCTTTGAGGCGGGTAATCTCAGGAACCACAGCACCAATCACAACACCCAATACAGCGCTGGAAAGGGCAGTTGCAGCAGAAGGACATAGGCTATGCAGACGCCCACCATATACATTTAAAAGGTAAAAGAACCGTGCCAGCAAAGTAGTCCCTTGTGGGCGTGTCTGCGTTGTGCTGTGGGCGTGTGCTGGGGGCGTGACAAACGCTGGGGGCGTGTGGTAAGTTCCACCCTTCATGCCATGTCTCATATCGTGTGCTGTGGGCGTGTGCTGGGGGCGTGGGCGTGTGCGGGGGCAGAATTACGGGGAAAAAAGCGAGCGTTGTGCCCAATATTTCATTGTTTTTTCTTCCCAGGTTCTGTACATTCCAGCTCCGGGTGTCCAACCTTCTCCCTTTAAATACCCCTGCACCCCCTATTCATAACCCACCCTTACTCCTTAAAATACCCCAACACCCTTAAACATAACCCATCTTAACCCTATAAATATACCCTGTACCCCAAAACCCAAACCTATCCCTAAACCCTAAAAATACCCCTGTACCCCAAAACCCAAACCTAGCCCTGAACCCTATAAATACCCCTGTACCTCAAAACCCAAACCTACCCCTGAACCCTAAAAATACCCCTTAACCCCAAAACCCAACCTAGCCCTGAACCCTAAAAATACCCCTGTACCCCAAAACCCAAACCTACCCCTGAACCCTATAAATACCCCTGTACCTCAAAACCCAAACCTACCCCTGAACCCTAAAAATACCCCTTAACCCCAAAACCCAACCTAGCCCTGAACCATAAAAATAACCCTGTACCCCAAAACCCAAACCTACCCCTGAACCCTAAAAATACCCCTGTACCCCGAAACCCAAACCTAGCCCTGAACCATAAAAATAACCCTGTACCCCAAACCTCCCCCTGAACCCTAAAATACCCCTGTACCACAAAACCCAAACCTAGCCCTGAACCCTAAAAATACCCCTGTACCACAAAACCCAAACCTAGCCCTGAACCCTTAAAATACCCCGTACCCCAAAACCCAAACCTAGCCCTGAACCCTAAAAATACCCCTGTACCCCAAAACCCATACCTATCCCTAAACCCTAAAACTACCCCTATACCCCATAACCCAAAACTATATCTGAACCCTTAAAATACCCAAACACCCCAAAACATATACCTTAGTACCCCAAAACATATACCCCTATACCCATACTTACCTTATCCAAACATTAAAAAAACCATGCTTTTACCATTCATGCATTTCGTTGTAAATGTATGCGTGGTAAAAGCATATAAAATGTAATGCCATGCGTTATAATGGCATTGCGGAGTCATGGTACTTTCGTAATGAAAGTATGCGGAGTGATGGTATGTGGAAAGAAAGTTGCGGAATAATGGGTGTTTACCCTCCCCCGGTAAGTACATTGGTGGCACGGCGGCCAGCATCTCCAGCAACATACTCATATTTTTTCACCGCCGATTTGAAAAATGCACAGGTCTCTCTCATTGATGGCCAGCACCGACATACACTTTTAGACACACCTCCCGTCATTCTAGAATTGCGAACTTTAGAGCTGGGGAGCTACGTTCGAATCTCGGCATCAGCTCAACATCGTGTGATTCTAGGCAAATCGCTTTGTCTCCCCGTGCCTACCACAAATGAATGTGTTCTTCTGTAATGTAAATTGTGCTCATGCCATGTTGTCGAGTTTGCGCTATATAATATTGCAAGGAAAAATAAAGTAGGGAAACTGGAGTTCACACACTACTGAACGCGCACTCTTAAGTGCATCAGCAGTGCACTGTGAATCGGAGTGTTTCACAGGCCTGTCACAGATAAGAAATGCTATTAAAACTAAATCCTACATAACAATATACTACTGGTCGGCAGCAATTCATCCCCGGACAACGTCGGGACGGGCAGCTAGTGTATTGATAAAGAAGGCTACAGTCTTCTCATAAAATGCAATGATAATATTCCTGAACATTGAAAATGTTTAAATTAAGTTAGAAGAAAGTATGTGTGAAAGGAATTAATAACTTTTGGAAAACCCACTCTAGCTCATCCAAAGAATACAAGTATACCATTGTGACCATAATCTTCCACTTGGAACCTCACTGCACATCAAGCCTGTCAGATGGCCTTAGGCCGACCCATAAGACCCCCATATTTGTCTTGTGCTTGTCCATTTGCATTTTCAGAAAGATTTTTACATTGTATATAAGCTTGTTTCTTGGAATATCATAAACATCTTGCTGTCCTGTTTCTCCTTAAGAAGAACTCTTCTGCATGCAGTCACCTCTCTGTACCAGCACAAAATGCTCTGAGATAATTGTGATGCATTTTTTACAAATATGACACAATGGATAAACAAATACTACTATCTGTTATGCAAAGAAGATAGTTCCAGAAGAAACCCACGACCAGTGGTAGAGAAATTGCCAAATAAATGGCCAAGAAACTGAGGGGCATATTAGCAAGGGGAAGTATCGCCGCTTTTTCCGCGAATTGTGCCGAGAAAGCGGCGATACTTCTAGAGCCCTATCCACAATGGCATTTTAACGCCTGGCTCAAGCCCACTTTGCATGTCGGCGACAAACATCGCTAATGACATGCAAAGTGGGCGTTCCCACGTCCAACCACATGTAAAATGTGGTTGGAGGTGGGAACACCCTATTACCAAGGCAGGCGTTGGGAGAGGCAGACCTGCGATAAACTCGTTTATCACAGGTCTCCCAACGCCTGCTCTGACCAGGTCTTAGGGCATTGATAACATGGGGGTGTGGATCATAAGGCTGAATCCACCCCCCCATATTATCAATGCACACATTAGCGCATGAAAACGTTTGTTTTCATGCGCTAATGTGCCATATCACCGACTATCGCCGGATTTCATTTCGCCTACGTGATGCGCATTGATAACTGCGCGCTATCACGGCGAAAAAATCCGGCGATAGCCGGCGATATGAAGATGTGCGATGTGCGTTTATTAACGCACTTCTAGGTAATATGCCCCTGAGTCCTAAGGAGAAGAGCAAGGGGCAATACAGTGCAACCAAGATGAGAATGGAATCCTGAGTACTCAAAGGGTTTGTTTGACTTATGTAATGAAGACATTGAAATATTCCGTGCACAGGCATGACGAAAAAATATGCTATATCAGTGTCTCTGTGATGGGACAATCCGCCTCTTATTGCACTACGGTAGAGCAAATGTCTGCACTCACTCCCCGACCAATCAAAGGCTGTACAAGTATCAATAATAAAAGAAAGAAAATATGTCTTGATACGTTTGCAATTAGCCAGCTTAGTATGCAGGATTTTACTGAGAAATAAAATTGAGCAATAAAATGTGTTTTGTAGTCTCCTCAATCATTTAAATGCCTTTATTTATTTGGGAGAATGATGCAATCAGGCATTGTGGAGATGATACAGGCTCCTAATCAAGGAGTTAGGCTGCTGATGAAACCTTTCTGTATTTCACCAAAGGCCTAGTCATTTGTTGTGAGCTTTACAGACTTAGCATTATGTTTTTTTAATCCTGGAGAATAATTTGACTGTGTTCCGCTTCTCATAGAGCTCTGCGTCATCCAAAATCAATCTTTCTGACAACTTCAGCATAGTCATCTTCATGTACTGATTGAGGAGTTCAAATAGATGGAGTTCACTCAGTATGCAACATGTCATCTATATCAACACATCGGTCATCACATTTTGGAACCTTGATGCATATTGCATTTATCTTTGTTGATTTCCAAATAATTCTATTACACACTGACTTAACATTGACTTCTTTGGTATGCTATCAGTCATAAACATGATAGTTTAGCTTGTGATAAACGTCATTAAGGCCATGAAAGACAGCCACTGGTAACCTTCAAATTTACTAGCTTTGTCTCCAGTCAGTGGCTACTTTTATGTCACACATTTAATGATCCTCGAACCAGATGTATTAGGTACAAAGATGGCTTCCAAATAAAGTATATTTTCCTGAAGGACACTACAGGCTGTCAGTATCCAAACTCTGATCCACACTGTGATGACTACATATAATGCTGAGTGCTTGTTAAATTGTTCCCAATAAATCTAAATAGACTATCACCTTAACTTTATGAATCAAGCCGTACATAACTACCACAGTTAACTGTGATTCCTTATAAAAACCTTTTTATTACTATCTAGTAAACCCTTAAAATATATGGTTGTTTTTATTTTAGTTCTACAAGGCTCTACCGCCAATGGACGCAAGGTTGAACCTGGGGCAGACTAGATTACATGCCCCTGCTGACCGAAGAGACCTACTTGGCACATACTTGGTCAGCCGGTCCTTAATATAACTAGGGGCTGAGCCGTAGATGGCCTTATGTGCTATACAAAGGCTTTTAAATTTGGTTCTCTGAGCAATTGGAAGCCAATGTAACTTCTGCAGGAAGGGCGTGGCCCGGGTCTACCTAGATTTTTAAAAAATCAGTCTGGCCGCATCGTTCATTACATCCTGGAGCCTAGCCAAAAGTTTCTTCGGTAATCCATAGTACAGGGAATTACCATAGTCAAGGCATGCCATGATCAGGGCAGCGACCGCCAGTCTAAGAGTAGAGAAAGACAGCAGGGAAGATAGTTTCAGGAGCTGGCGTAGCAGGTTAACACATGTGCCCACCACCGCCGACACTTGCTGTGTCATAGATAATCGGGCATCAATTTTGATGCCTAAACTTTTTACTACCCCAGCAGGCTCTGGAAACTGCCCTAATTCGGCCGACCAGAACAGATCACTCCATGGGTTTGCAACTGAGGTGACAGCTAGGACTTCAGTTTTATCCGGGTTTATTTTTAATGAATTGGCCGACATCCAATTGATAGTAAACTTGAGAATGTCTTGCATTCTCAAGTAAGCCGATGATGAGTTGTCAATCTGAATCAGAAATTGCGTATCGTCGGCATAGTTATAGACCCTACAGTCCATCTGGTTCAGTGCTGCTATCAAAGGCTGCAGATAGATGTTAAAAAGCAGGGGTGATAGAGCTGAACCCTGGGGCACACCGCAAGTCAACTTAGCTGGCTCGGACACCAGATCTACTATTTGAACTCGCTGCGAGCGTTCTGCAAGGAAGGAGGTCAGCCAGGCCAGAGCCGTGCCCTGTATCCCTAGGTCCTTTATCCGTGACACTAATCGGCCGTGATAACGGTGTCAAACGCAGCGGATAAGTCCAGTAAGACCAGGGCACACGGAGATTTCTCATCAGCCCTGAGTGATTGTGTGATACAGTCCTTTTTTTAAATCCCAAATAAAGGGAGGTTCTTAAAATAAAGACAGTATTGCTAGGGGAGATTCTGTCTCCAATATTAGGCGGGGAAAAAAGGAGGACCTCTGGAAAACCTGTGATATACATAGAGTGGAAAAAAAAGGAAGATTACTTCTTGTTCATCCTAAAATGACTTTGGTGGGTGCACTAGAGAACATAGCTCAAGGTGGTCACCTAACTGTGTAGCTAAAGCCACTCAGCTTCATACATTTAGTTTGTGTTTTACATTTTACTTCCATTTATTTATCTAATTACCTCCTCATTATGCCATCTGACTAAGGCTGAGTGCCGCAATCAACACAACTTAATGATCCTAGATTACGCATGGCAGCCTTAATGAACCAGGCCTAATGTGCATGATCAAGGGAAAGGTGCACTCCTCCACAGCAGTTGCTCCTGTAGTAGTGCATCTTTTTGAAATATTGTATAGGGAAAAAAGAAAGCAATTAAATAATATGTTGCTGCACCACGTTTCAGCTATTTACAAAAATGTCACTAAGTTACAACTGCTCTTTCGCCATGGTTATCTCAAGAAATCGTAGAATCTATGTTGTTTAGCTTTACATCACTCACATCACTTTAATAAAGACATTTTAAATCGGAGACTAAAAGTCATTGCTTCTGGATGTAAATACAGTGGCCATCTTGAAAAGAAGCAGCTCCCTATTGATTTCAGTTAGTGTTTAATTGCCCAGCTATTTCCTGAGGATGGTCTTCTTCCCTTACTCATCTAAGCAAATGCTTGATCCTCAATTTAATTGTGGCATTGCATCCGGTCTATGGTGACTATAATAATTTCACTTATGGAAATTATATAGCCTAAAAAATGGAAAACAATAAAGATGTTAAATCGACCAGTCAAGAGACATCAATAGCGATGTCAATCGGGTATCTCTCCCACCTCGATTCCAAATGTAATCAAAATCTTGGGACAAAGAGCTATCCTCATCAGAGCTTTTTCTGCATGACAAAAGGGGTACAAAAAATACAATGCAAATTATAACATAAGACACACATTTTTTAAGATATCCAGATTTTGAAATCAGGGTAGTAGTGTATATCAGTTCACAGGCTGGAATTTGCACAACCACTTTGCAAACATCTACCAGACCATGATAACACAACGTCCAGTATAATGTGTGTACCTGAAGCCTTCAAGAAGATAAGGAGGAAGAGTTTTCACCGAAAATTATTGCATTTACTTTATGTCTTTATTTATTTATTTATTGCATGTATAGGGCACACATCCCAAACTGATTGCCCGGATTCATAAAAGGTTCCTTTGGGTTGGATAAAAGGGGTAGGATTCTCTACAAAATACTAGACAGTCAACCCCAAGCCAAGTTAAAGTACTAGATGTACGTCATAGTCATCTTATCCACATCGAGATGGCTGTCAGAGAGATGCCTGTATTAATGACGGAAGAGACTACAGCCTGCATGAATCAGGACTGTGGCAGAGAAACCACACAGGTGAGTAAGAAGTTCCAGAATTGTCGAGTATTACTGCAATCACATGGCTATAAGTTTCGTACTGATGATATATTTACCATGAGAATTACACTAAACACAGTACCTAGAAGATATGCACCTGCAGCCCAGGGTTCTACAATCGAATCCGACATCACTTTGTTTCCCCAAAAAGTCCTTCTATTCTTCATTGCACAAATTAGATAATAGGAGACGAATTGTGCGGGTGTTGAAGGGTCTGCGAGTAAGGCTATTTTTCTTAGTATTTACAGGTTTAATATGTTTGTTGTGCCTTTGTTTGGAGGATGAGTTGTTTGATTTTGTTTATTCAATGTTTCCTTTTTTGCTATCACCATAGGTCAAGTTTAATCTTATTGTAGGTAGATGGCTAATGGATATATTACCTAGTTGCGTATTGGGATAAATTGTAAGCAACACAACCATATTTTAAAATTCTATAATGGTAAAAAAAATCTTTCATTAACTGATAAAGATACCTGTCATCCAGCTAAAAGCAAAATGACCGTTGACTATTTTTGTTCCCGAGAGGACTGATATTATGTTAATGCAATGAGCTGGCTCTGATTGATTTTAATGCAATCCATTTTTATAATTCATTATATTATCTCACTATTTAGCTCCTGTAATTTTTTACATTAACGTCTGGTTTAATGTGGTAGCATGTTTGTTACTTACGGTTATCTTATTTTTAATTTAAATGTTTCTTAGCATTGTATAGATATCTATAACCTTTCTTTTAGTATGTATTCATATTGTACATTACGTCACCACATTTAAAACCAAAAAACAGCTGGGAAATTACGTAAAAGGGCCACACTAGATAGTGCTCTTCTTCTCTAAATGCCACACTGGTCAAAAAGTCTCTATTCCTCACTCCATCAGCAGGCATATTTAAAAATAAACGTCCAAGGAATCGTTCAACTGCTCTCAAATCAATGCACGTTCACCCAATTTAGTTACATACACGCTCTTTGACAAGTGCCTTCACATATTATTAGAGTTAAATCCATCTGACACAGCAATGGGTGAACGATCAATCAAGGCATAAACGTTTTTTGCACACATACTTTTATTTAAGTGTTTAATAGAAGTGCGTTTGCACTAGTAAGTCAAACACCATGTGTTATTTAATTAGGAACTTTGAAATTTTACAATTGTAAATCTACATGTTTGAAGAATCTAGCAATATAGTGATTTATCTGTTTTTGTGAATGTATGGTTAAGAACAAATAGGAAACATGTGAACAGTAGCAGGCACAAGGTGGCCTTCTAAAATGCCATGAAGCGTCAAAATCAATAGGTGTTGTGGTGGAAAGCCCACCTCGACACCTATTGCTCTTCCCTTTCACACTATGTATAGGGTGAAAGGCGAAGACCCTATCGGCCACCACAACACAGCATGAAAAGTGACCTGGTGGCGATAGGGGCTTGGAAAATATGCCCCTCAGTTTGAGGATCGTTAAATGTACCCGGGCAGCTAAGTATCTGTTTTTCTTCAACCATTACACCATCCTATGCTGACTAAAAAAAATCTCCCTTTGTGTTTCATTTCTACTACCTTGAGCAATTTCAAATTGTTGATTGAGCTAAGCCCTTTAAGTGCTAGCAACGTGTCTCACTTTAGGGATGTGATGCGTGTTCATCAAACTTATCTGCTTTTAAGTTGTGATCCTGAGGAACACCATGTGATTTAGTTGGGGAGGAATCCACTGTAGGCATTAATGCAGTAATCCTTTGGTACAATGTGACATTGCCACTAATTGTACATATAAACTGCATATCAAAACTATTTGTTATTGTTAGGTTCATGATGTTGACTTCATTGGGCACAGTGGTGGTTCACACTATACTGCCACATATGTTGCAACCATGATTTTAAAGTAAATTCCTGGATCAATTTATGGATGAACTGGTCTGTGTTTTAATGTCGGAAGAATTATTATATTTGATTTAGGAGTGGCAAATTAGGGGTTCTAGTCCTTCATACTTAGCAGTGACTGCATGGTTTGCCTTACTTGGAGTATATGAAATTATGAGAACTTCTGATCCATATGATGACTCTTTGTTTATGTGGACACTTTACTTGGTTGACCCAATTTGTAGTGCTCCTTTTTCCAGGTTCCTTACTGATGCAATCATGTCCACCCATTTTGTTCTCTTTCATCTTTATAGACAAACTATGTTTATCTCTGTCATATATTAGCTTTGAATGCTTTTTTGTTTTCGTATTGTGGCCTTTGTCTTTGAAGATTTATCAAACTCACGTAATGGTATGAAGAGACCTAAGATTTAAGAAAATGCACTTATTCTATCTGATCGGGGCTTACTGTAGTCAGTAAGATTATGGGGGGGGGGAGAGGGTTTGGGGGGGGGCTGAGTCTCACATTTCCCAACTATAAAAGCAGTGGTCAGCAGGGTGGAGGGGTGAAAAAACTAAAGATTGTGATAGACTGTTTCCATGAGAAACTGCTGACCATGCTGCCCAAGAATTAATTGCCGGCCTATCTGCACTACAGCTGATCCAACTTGTCTCCTCTCCCACACATGTGAAAGGACATCTACTGGACCCGGTATTTAGTAATTGCCCAGGTCTAGTGATAGAGCCCTCTATTACCCTCCCTTGGACAGATCATCAACTCATCCCGCTAACTTGGTGTATCCCTAAATTGCCTGTTCTTTTGACAGGATCACGGGAGGCTCGAGACTGGCCTAAACTATCAACTGATGAGTGGGTTCGTGAACTTCAAGCCACAATCCCTCCTATCAATACAGATCCCACAGTAGCCAATGATACTTTCAATAGTTGGATAACTCAGTCACTTGACACTATTCTCCCAGTAATAAAACCGCGGACTAAAAGATCCAGGAAGTCAGCCCCCTGGTACACTATGGAGCTTAGGGAGATCAAACGCAAGTGCAAGAGGCTGGAGAGAAAATGGCGTTTGGGCTACGCAGATCTTGACAAAGCTGTATACAGAAAATCCATTAGGGATTACAAGCTAGCGATTAAGAAAGCTCAATGCCAGCACTATACACAAAAGATTAAGGATGCTAGGTCCAATTCGAAGGAAATATACAGGATAATAAAAAGTCTCACTGTCCTACCCCAGCCTCCCATAAACAGCGACGATTTACAAGTCTGCTGTAATGAGCTGGCAGATTACTTTTTTAATAAAATAGATTGTATTTACTCTGCCTTTCCAGCCATTCAATCAAAGAATCTAGTAGCCGTTCCTGGCCACTCCAAATATGATGTGATAGATAATATATCACCAGTGCTGGAGAATTTTCCTTTGCTGCAGTCGGACCTATTAGCCATTCTAATGACCCAGGTAAAATCGGGCTCCCCCGGTGATCCGGCCCCTCCTAGTTTCTTAAGAACTGTTAGTGAGACCATCCTTCCGGTTATGCTGAAGGTACTCAATGCCTCAATTTCCACCAATACAGTTCCCTCTAAGTGGAAAGAAGCCAGGGTGAAGGCACTTGTTAAGAAGCCTAATATGAGCATCAATAATTTCAGTAATTATCGTCCAATCTCTCTGCTCCCCTGGGCCAGTAAGTTACTGGAAAAATATATCAACAGCCTTCTGACCACTTTTTTGGAGGAAAACAGTCTCCTTGATCCCTCGCAGACTGGCTTCCGCCCCAAGCATGGGACGGAGTCGGCTCTGTTGGCGGTCCTGGAGGAAACAAGGGGCATCTTGGATCGGGGAGGATCGGTGGCAGTCATCCTCCTCGATCTGAGTGCCGCCTTCGATACTGTAAATCATACAATCTTGTTACAGCGCCTCCGGGAGATCGGGATTCAAGGAGGAGCGTTGGAGTGGATTTGTTCATTCCTATCCAGCAGAAAATTCCAGGTCTTTGAGGGAGCGACTATCTCTACAAGCAGGCCCTTGGACTGTGGAGTCCCACAGGGTTCTTCACTAAGCCCGACGTTGTTTAACGTCTACATGAGACCGCTGGCTGGGGTCGTCCGTCCGAATGGTATTAAGATCGTGACCTACGCGGACGATACCCAGCTGGTGGTCTCTCTCACGCGGGGTGGAGACCCTGTGGGCACAGCGGACCTGATGGGATGCCTGAGCGAGGTCAGTAGGTGGATGACCCTGTCTTGTCTCAAACTTAATGGGGACAAGACAGAGGTCATGATGTTGGGACATCTAGCTCCATCTACAATTGACCAGATCTGGCCAGCTTGCCTAGGCACTCCCCCAGTCCCCAGGGATGCCATCAAGAGCCTGGGTGTCTGGTTGAATAAGTCCCTGACGTTTGACCATCAGGCCGTTGTACTATCTGCCACCTGTTTTGGCCTCATTAGAATGTTGAAGAAGATCCTTCCGTTGTTTCCTTTTGAGGCAAGACAAATTGTGGTCCAAGGACTAATTCTCTCGAGGTTGGACTACTGCGCTCTATCTTGGGGCCCCAGATTTTACATTAAAAAAGCTACAAGTAATTCAAAACTGTGTGGCTCGGACTTTGCTCCAAATCCCTCGTAGGACCTCTGTGAAAGCTGGACTGATGAGATAACACTGGCTTCCGGTGAAGGACAGGATCAGCTTCAAATCTCTCTGTGTTGCCCACCAATCTTTCTGGGAAACCGGTCCATTCATTAGTCGCCCTTTAATTACTCCCTACTTACCCAGCAGACAGCTTAGGTCTACTAACGCTCTACTCGACGCTGTGCCAAAGATCAAACGTTCTAGATCAGGAGGTCGTTCCTTCTCCCTGAATGCGGCCAAGTTGTGGAACAGTTTGCCTTTTCACCTAAGGTCCAATTCGGAACTTACCTCCTTTAGGAAGCAACTGAAAACTTTTTTGTTCAATAAATAGGTTGTTTTTTTCTTTTTTGAATTTTAGCCCCACGTTGATCACTTGTTAGCATTTCAGTGCTAGGACGCCCCCAGGCAACTATCTGCGCTTTAAAAAACCCATTTTCATTTCATTTCAACAACGTCAGTACTGATTTGCATTATGTGGGCCTCCATCTAGAATGGCACAGTGGGTAAAAAACAATGGTTTAAAATCATATCCAGTGTAATTGCGACTGGTTAGACTATTTGCAAGCATTCATCCTATCACCTATCGGGTGTTTGATTGCCTGGTGTATGCCTGGAATCCTGAGATAGATACAGCTTTCCAAACCCACTACTGCCAAAAAATGCATGAATTCAAAACAGTTGTACCTTTGCACCTATTTAAGACTTAGGGAGTACTTTTATGGATACAGACTTACTATTTTTTTGGTAAGCCAGTCACTATAAATATTTAAGTTTAAGTTCCAAAAAAATTAACAAGTTAAAATCTATTACTGAAATGAGAATGACAAGAAACACTGGCAAAGACACAGGAGACTCCCAGACCAAATTATCAAGCCAATAATGTATTCTAGGTGGTGTCACACACCAAACACTCATCTGAAGCCTGGCCCCTGGCTGTTCCACCTGGGCCTGATAGTTCTGCCTAGACAGTCATGAGTATGGTCATGAGCAACAACACAGCCTCAAGTCCCTGTCCTGGGATCACTTATTTGAAATATATTTTCACTGCATGCACTCTTCTCTGTCTCAGCTACAAGAAGCATTGATGGCAGAGTTGTCAAATAGGTCAATGTAGGCAGGGGTCCATGTTTAGAATCCTCACCTTTCGCAAATCGTTTTATCAAGTGACCCATGGCCTCATGTACTAAACTCAAGTCACAAATAGACGTGGACCAATTAATAAGGAAAGTCAAGCCACAGCTGAGCCATGGGTCTGGCTTGGCTCTAAGCGTCTGTGCATGAGCCAAGCCATGGAAGTTTTTGGTATGTATATCATGCAACAAACATAATGTACATAGTACATTAGATTATATCACTGCATAGAAAAACATTTCCTATAAGTGATTTTTAAACATTGAAGTTTGAAACTTTATTTGCTTGCCCCCCCTTGCCCCATGACAATGCCATTAGTGAATTGAGAGGCAAGTCAGTAGTCATGTAAATCCTAAACGTGGCGTGGATTCTTATTATAGATGAATCAAAATGATATCCTACTATATCAGACACAAGAGATGCTTGTACAGTGCACATCCTGAACACATGTTTTTAAATGTTCTCATTTCTGAAAATAAAGAAAAAGGAGGCTCTGTGAAATAAAATGTTTGCCTAGGATAATACACTTTGGACAAGCAGGTTCGCCAGTGTGGATTCTAGTTTATCTGGGTTCACATTTTGAAATGCAGCCATCATACAAACTCAATGTCTTAATATTCCTGATCCAAAAGTTTGATTGGGCTCTACATTTTCAAAAATGTGTATTGTTCACCTCTGCTTTGATGAAAATGTTCTTGCATTTACCATTGCCCATTTTAGATCACAAAAGCTTTTGAGCACTGATGCCAGGATTCTGCTCAGGAACATAACTATGCCTGGGACCATAGAACATCAGTATGTAGGGACTGAGTCACCATAACAAATCAGTATCTATGATCCAGAGTCAGACTAGCTATAGTGCCTCACTTGCCCACCTAACCAGAGAAACAAGTGAATTGGCACCCCATAACACAACCCTCTCGACCAACTCAGAGATCGCAGTAACATGACACACCCTTTTGCTCTCTCACTCATATTTGTCCACAATCAGATAGTCAGGTAGTTTAGAATATTTATTTAAACTATTGTGCTCTGAAATACAGCATTTGTGCCACTATTAGAAAAGAAATGCATACTAAAACTACTGTTAGCATAGTTAATAAACCTTATACCATGAAAAGCCCTGTCTTTATATAGGACAGAGTAGCCTAAACCCCCCTCCCCTCAGCAACCATTTCCACTCTAATCTCCAAACGGCAAAAGAGAGGGACACGAACCACTGGTAAGGCTAGTTCTTCCTTTTTTTATTAGATCACGATATGACACGTTTCGGACTACTATAGTCCTTGCTCACATACGTAGGAATACATTTTGCCATAGTTTTTAAAGGCATTTTTTTTTAAGAAAACACCACATGATATACAAACATAGAGGAAACACTTTCAAGCAACATTTTGTAAACACCCCATAGGAGTCTTTTTTCTTTTGTCTTTTTGGCCTTTTAGCTTAGTCATGGACAGCTTAAAAATCACAGCATAAATGCAAATATGTCAACACATAGATATAAGGTATTTTGTCTTCATAATATGGAGCCTTGTCTGCATAATAATACGATATTGCACATAGAATTCTTATAAATATATAGATATATAAATAAATAAATATGTCAATAGGGGAGGGGTCAGGCATTTTTTTATATATAGTTAAAAAAGCCATTTGCTAGTCACTGAGGAAGATGGCAGACTGAGGACGCCGCCGTGCAGTTGCAGCTGTGAGAAGCTCCCTACTCCCTGCTGAACCGGCGCGCAATGACTACCGAAACTTGCGCTAGAAGAGGCTAATCGAACCACAGAATACTTGTGGAGAGCTATGGAGAAGGCTAAACAATCTAGAAGCAATTAAACATGAAAGGCATTGAAAGTGTTTAATAATTGAGGAGAAACATTGTTTGCCGGTTACATATTCAGCGAACCTGCTACAAAATCAACGCGAGTGTTACCTCGGTGAACGGATTGAAAATAAGGGGGCGAGACTGAAAGCAGAGTACGGAACGAAAAACTTAACCGGAGTTGGAGGCTTTCGCGTGAACAGGCTTCAGCTGCTACGGAAATATCTACCGCTTGCTGGTGATTCTTATCCACGATTTTCAACGAGGTAGAGGACGGGTGCTTCTGAATACATGCAGCGGTTGCTCCGGGCATACCTCCTCCTTGTACTTCGTTTCATCCCATGGCTTGCTGGAGGAACTACACTCGGCTGGTCTGGTCTGGACCTGGGACACTGGTCGGAGGATCGTACTCACAACGCCCAAGCGAACACGGATTCATCATTAAGTAAGTGCTCGCAAAGGCCCCTAAAATATATCGCAGGGATACTAGAGCCAATAAAACCAATGCTATGGAGGGAGCTGAGGCTTTGGGGGCTGTGGAGACATTGAACACTCTGAAACTAAACACGGCGATACCAATGCCTAAAGCTGCTAAAATTACTCCTGTTGCCTCTGCAACAGGTACAGAAGGGGTTAACAACATAATAGCCCCACCAGCACTGGGTAAAAAAGTACTGAGACCTCCCGTTCTGGTTCTACCGGCTCTTGGGTCTGCGAATGGCCATACTGATGAAGCAAGAGAAGGCATTATTAACTCGCACCCCACGAACGGTGCTAACAAGGGGGAAGAGACTATAGTTACACCCTCGTTTGTCCCGATGGGGACGGCTCTATCGGGAAATGTGGATTGGGAAAGAGTGAGGGGAGAAAACAATGGCTCTGAGACGATTCCCTCTACCTGTATAACGGGCCCTCCCTCTCCTGCCTTAGAGACTGTTTTAGATCTTTCAGCCTCTGATATATGTGAAACTAATCCCCCTAAGGAAAACCTACAAGTGGAAGAAATTGGAGAAATAGAGGGGGAAGCCTCAAACGAGGAATATGAGGAAATGACTGAAACTGCTTCTTTATCAGACAATGCTGAACATTTTGTCGGCTAGAGAGATAAAGTTAAGTCTAAATCTAAATCTAAGAATAAAATGAAAACTAAAAAAAAAGGGAAGGTACTGGGTCTATCGAGCACATCTGTACCAATTTTAGTGCCAGCAGCAAATAAATCACATCTTGTTGAGAAAAGTCCCCTCAGGAAGAGGATGCAAGCCAAGGGCTTGGTAAAGAGCATGACACTCCAGCTTTCTGGTGTAAGCTCGCCAGAACAAGACACTATCCAAACTTCTGTTAATCCTGTTATGCCTATAGAAGATACTACATCTGTAAAGGACATCCTCCAGGTGTCCGTATCTGATATGAATACCATAACACTACAAAAGTCTGCAGGATCCGGTCAACTGGTTAATACCCCAAAAGCGTTAGAAGCTTCAGAAAACGATGGCACTCATATGGACTCATCCACTAAGAAACTTTCCCTTAATAATCCAATGGTGCTGGAGGAGGTGGTTGACATTGCTTCCTCTGATAGTCCAAGGCAATTAACAAGGCCGTTAACTCCACCTGCTCTATTAGTTGATGATCTATCCGAAGGAGCGGACAATACTAGCATCGCTAGAACACTGGAAAAAAAGATGGAAAATATGATTTCGCCATTTGATATGATATTACAGACTTTGACTAGTAATAGGAAGGAGGCGCGGGAATTTTTTTTACAATTGAGAGAGGACAATACCAAACTGCAGAACTCGTTACAGGATATAGATAAAAAGATGGGCGGGATGTCGCAGGAAATTGGGGATTTACAACAACGAGTGGTTAAGATGGTGACCGCCCGGACCTGCTCCTGCACGGTCGCTCCCCCACGCTCCCCGATCCCACTCCCTGCTGGGCTGCTGCTGGCTACATTTTGCATCGTGACCTGTGCTGTGCTGTTGCATTTGGTATCGTGATCTGCGCTAAGTTTATTTATTGCATTGTAGTCGGACTTGAATAACGCTTGCCTCACCTCATATTGTCATTTTGCTCCGCTCGCTCTGCTGAACATTTATTTATTTTCATTTTAGCGCTCTCTGCCTACTGGGACTTTTGTGCTCACGGGCCCCCATACCACCCACACCACCCGTATTACATACGACGCCTCCACCCTCTTAGCCCTAAACCCCGGCCGACTCCCCAACTGCGCCCAAGCCGCTCCTGGACACACCCATGGACCCTTCACATGCAACTCCTGCAAGTATGACAGCACCAAGACCAACTCCTCATCCACTAACACCAAACAGAGATCTGACACCAACCACCTAAAATGCATCCTGCTCAACACCCGCTCAGCCCACAGACACGCCATCGACCTTTGGAATCTACTAGACACCATCTCTCCGGACGTCGCCCTCCTAACAGAAACATGGATGAACGCCTCCTCAGCCCCAGACATCCCCATTGCCATCCCGGAAGGCTACAAGATCATCCGAAAAGACCGCACCCACCAAACAGGAGGAGGCATCGCCATCGTCCATAAGAATTCCATCCGCATCTCAACCACCTCAGACGTCAACCTCGCTAGCGCTGAGCACCTTCACTTCCAGATCCACACCGACCCCAAGACCACACTCAGAGGCACCCTCCTATACAGGCCACCAGGACCCCGTGCACAATTCAGTGAAGACATCACTGACTTTATCACCCCACACGCCCTCCCCTCCGAGGACTACATTCTACTGGAAGACCTCAATTTTCACCTGGAAAAGAGCAACGACAACAACAGCACCACACTTCTGGACAATCTCGCCAACCTCGGACTCAAACAACTTGTTAATACCCCCACTCACTACGCAGGTCACACACTCGACCCTATCTTCACCTCCAGCAAACATATCTCCTTCAGTCACACCACAGTTCTCCATTGGACAGACCACAGCTGCGTTCACTTTATCTACAAGAAGACCACAACCCACAACCATCCTCAACCTACTCTGCGAAGAAACTGGAATAAAATCACCATCGACCAGATCTCCTCATCGCTTCTTCAAAACCCCCCTGCCCACTCTTCGAACCCCAACCAAGCAGCCATTAACCTCACTCAATGGCTAACCAATAGCGCCGACAACCTAGCACCTCTGAAAAAACGTCAAATCAAACTAGGCAGCAAAAACGCCCCCTGGTTCAACGATGATCTTAAGAAATCCAAGAAACTGTGTCGCTCCCTTGATAAGGCCTGGAAAAAAGACCCAAACACCAGCACCAGGGACGCCTTCAAAAACGCCACCCGCATACACCACCAACTGATCCGGACTGCCAAGAAAGCCGCATTCAAAGACCGACTAGACAACAACGCCCACAACAGCAAAGAATTATTCAACATCGTCAAATCGTTCACCAACCCCACTGCCAACTCCAACGACATCACTCCCTCTCAAACCCTTTGCAACTCCCTAGCTTCGTTCTTCCACGACAAAATCGCAGACATCCACAACAGCTTCAACAACCAACCCGGAGACCAACCCTCACAACCTTCTGCCGTACCTTCACCCCCCTTGAACACCCTTAATGACTGGAACCCAATCTCCACTGAGGACACCATCCGCCTGATGAACTCCATCCACTCAGGATCCCCCACAGACCCATGCCCTCACCACATCTTCAACAAAGCAGATTCCATCATAGCACCACACCTCCGAGACGTCATCAACTGCTCCCTCAACTCCGCCACCTTCCCGGATAGCTGGAAACACGCCGAACTCAGCGCCCTTCTGAAAAAACCCACTGCTGACCCCACCGAACTCAAAAACTACCGCCCCATCTCGCTCCTTCCATTCCCGGCCAAAGTCATCAAGAAAGCTGTCAACGAGGGAGGAGCCAAGATGGCGGACTGACCGGACGTGTGAGCTCCCGGCTCCGCAAGCCGTCAGCCGTTTTTCAGAAATCCTGGCATTTATATGCACCTACAACGTGTGCGACTAGGGCCGCGAACGAATCACGGCTCCCAGCGTTCTTCCGACATCCCCGCCGGCTGTTTTGGCTGAGGATTTGCGGAGTTTCCCGACTTCCGACTCTGCCCCCCTGGCTCTGCCCAGATCGTCGCCGCCGGACGCTGCGGGTCGTGTTCCGGGGGACGTGTTGGGGCAGGGCTGGAGTTTATACTACTGTAGCCGGCGGTGGAGGTGGGCTGACTGGAATACCTTTCATCGGCGATGGAGTGGGTCCCTACGAGGCTGTAGCCGTGCAGGCGACATTTCCTTTGTTCTGCGGCCGGTGGTCTGAGCCGCCTCCATCTTGGGGCGCCCCCTCCGCCGTGTGCCATCCCCATTGACTGACTCCGAAGGGGCTTTCACACCGCGCTGGCCTCGGACTACGAGCCGTGTTTCCTTTGGTGACCCTGCCTAACATCCCTTCTGGTTATGAAGTCGCCCCCCCCTCTCCGCTGTGGGCTCATTGCGGGGGTGATATTGACGCCGGACTACCGCACCGACACAGCGGTCGCTTCTGTCTCCCCGGTCCGTGCTGCCCTGCCTCACTGCAAGCTTGAGGGTGCTCCGGTGGCGTCACTGCGCACTTCTACCCGGCCGATGTCGGGGAATGATCTGACTTATGGCGATATCCTGACAGCCCTTGCAGATCTAGGGGCGACTTGGCAAAGACACGCCTGTGAACTGGAGCGGAGGATTGACGGTGTGGTGCCTTGCGGGGAGCGATTGTGGCTGGCTGGCCCACTGGTGCCTCTCATTTCTCCTGCGGTGGATACAAGGTTGCACAATGAGACTACTGTGGAGCGTTCTATCCTTGGCTACAGTGTCGAGGGTTCCCTTTTTGACGAGGCTACAGTTGCGAGGTCTCCTTCCACTCCGGAACTTGAGACTTTGCCTCTACGAGTGCTGCGGGGGCTTTCTCTACATTGTTGGACTGTTTGCCTACAACGAACGCTCGTCAACTTGGACACAGTGATGGTCGGTGTTTGGGAACACTCATTTCCTCTGCTTCTTCTATTCCGTGGGCGGCCATCTTGCTCCTTTGTTTTGCCTGCGGTACGCTCGCAGCGGCAGCCATCCTCGGAGGGGTTCCAACGCTCCGGCCAGGGCTGATGTTGTCTCTCTCTCTGATTAGTCCTGATCGACTGACTGAGCCCGGACTGTAACGCTTATCGATATACTGCTTATGCTGCATATATGTGCTTCCCTACTTCGGACTGCAATTGCTATTAATCTCCGTGCTCTTTATTTTGGGGTGCACTTGATTTGTCTGATTTTTGTCCCTTTCTAACGGGATGGATGTAATGGCGGGCTGGGGATCCGGGGACGTCTGATATTGTTGGGGGTTTCGAATCTCGTTTCTGTCCGGCGGGAGGGGACTCGGGTTGGGGCTCTCTCTTGATATACGCAGGGGCTCTATTTGGGATATCGCTTCACATTGGTGATGATGACTTTTGTATTTGCTTTGATATATTTGATGTGTTGCTGGGGCCTGATGTTGTCAGTGGAGGCCGGGATTCGGTTAATAAGGCCCTCCTCCGGGGCGGCTCCCTTTTGATTGTTGGCGCTGTTTGGGACCTGCGCAGTCCATCCTGTTTCTGGGTATCTTCTTTCTGTTGTGTGCGGCCATTTTGTCTCTTCGTTTTGGATTGGGGCGGGACCTCCGAGGGAGACATGTTCTGGGATCCGTTTTTACGACTGGCCGGGGCTGGAGGGGAATTTTCTCGATGGACATGTGCTTGATTGGCGAGTGAGACGCGAGATGGGGCGTTTCTTCATTCTGTGTTGTTGTTTTGTATATGTCTTTCCCCGTTCTCTCCTGTGTTTCATGCTGTACTATGGTATTTGGGGTGGACGGTTTATTGGTAATTGGGTGACCGGGAACATACGGAATTGGCCCTCTTATATGCGATGGCCATGCCTGGTGGGCTTCGGTAGTTCTGGCCGGACTGTGGGTGTTTCCATCATTGGTATTGTTTGCTCGGCTGGCGAGGACCCGGACAGCTCCGTCTTTTGCTATGTTGTTTTGTGCTGACCCGGGGCTTTAGGTGTGCCTGATCCTGACACTCTTTTGGTTCTCGGTCCTCCGAATCTACTGTTGTGCGCGGCGTAGAGGTTGTATATGGCTGGGAACTCCGGGAGCTCCGATATTGTGTGGGCTCCTCCCCACCTTCCTTTTTCCTGGGAGTATTGGATTAGTCTATCCTTTTTACTCCCTATATTTCAAGTGTGAGGGGTCTTTCTTTCCTTTTTCTTCCTTTTTTTTCTTTTCTTTCTTTTTCTTCGTCTGTATTTCGGGTTCTTTAATGGGCGACAGACACGCTGCCGGGGGGGGGTAGGCCGTAGCCTCCGCATTGATGTTGGGTGGGGGGTGGGATTTATTTTATTTCGTTTAGTTTCTATGGGCCTTATTTTTCTATTTCTCTGCGCTTTCTTAACCTGTTTCTGTTCTGGGTCCGCGATAGGGGTTAATGGGGAGGGGGTGACGCTGTATATGGTGTGCGACTGATGGCTGCTAATTTGGCTGTTTCATTTTGTGCCGCCATATTGCTTGAGGTCTTAATTTCCATTGTTGTTTCCTGTAGTGCGGCCGCATGCCCCTGCCGTGTTGCTATGGTATGGACTCAGTTCTCCTTCTATCTTCTCTTTCATTGCTTTGTATTTAGATCGAAAAGAGACAAAAGAAAAACCTTAAAACTTAACCTTAAATGCTCCTTCTCCTCGGTGGCATGATTCTATTCAGTGTAACGTTCAATGCTTGTTGTTATGTCATCCGCTACCACTGAGGAGCTGTATTGCTTGCTCTTGTGCCTCAAAGTATCGTGGCCGGCCTGACGGTTGTGGGCCCGTATTTGTTTCTTTTCTCTTTGCACAATAAAGGTTTTAAAAAAAAAAAAAAAAAAAAAAAAAAAAAAAGAAAGCTGTCAACAACCAGCTCGCCGCCTTCCTCGAAACCAATAAATCCCTCGACTCCTCACAGTCCGGCTTCCGAGCCAAGCACAGCACTGAGACCGCACTCATCGCAGCAACAGACAACATTCGAACTCTACTGGACAACGGAGACACAGTCGCCCTCATCCTCCTCGACCTTTCCGCAGCCTTCGACACAGTCTGTCATAGCACCCTATTACAACGCCTCAGAAACATCGGAATCCAAGGAAAAGCACTGGAATGGATCACCTCGTTCCTCGCCGGAAGAACTCAGAGAGTCCGCCTCCCACCATTCAAGTCAGAGGCCACTGAAGTCATTTGCGGCGTGCCACAAGGATCTTCACTCAGCCCCACCCTCTTCAACGTATACATGAGCCCTCTCGCAGCCATCGCACGCCAACACAACCTTAACATCATCTCCTACGCTGATGACACTCAGCTGATCCTCTCACTCAACAAAGACCCTAACACCGCCAAAACCAACCTCCATGAAGGAATGAAAGAAGTTGCCGAGTGGATGAAGCACAGCCGTCTGAAACTGAATTCAGACAAAACAGAAGTCCTTATCTTAGGTACCTCCCCCTCCGCCTGGGACGACTCTTGGTGGCCAGAGGCCCTTGGAAAAGCACCCATCCCGACGGACCACGCACGAAATCTGGGCGTCATCCTGGACTCCTCATTCTCGATGACCAGACAAGTCAACGCCGTCTCATCATCTTGCTTCAACATTCTTCGCATGCTCAAAAAAACATTTCGCTGGATCCCCACCGAAACTAGAAAAACGGTCACCCACGCACTGGTTACAAGCCGCCTGGACTACGGAAACACCCTATACGCCGGTACCACCGCAAAACTTCAGAAAAAACTCCAACGCATCCAGAACGCATCAGCCAGACTCATACTAGACATCCCGCGTAAAGACCACATTTCTGGTCACCTGAAAGACCTCCACTGGCTCCCCGTCAATAAAAGGATAACATTCCGCCTCCTAACCCACGCACACAAAGCACTTTACGAACTTGGACCCGAATGCCTCAACACACGACTTTCCTTCTACACCCCCTCCCGCCAGCTACGCTCTTCCAACCAAGCCCTTGCTGCTGTACCTCGCATCAACAAAACCACCATGGGAGGAAGATCCTTCTCCTACCTGGCGGCTAAAACCTGGAACTCACTTCCCACTCACCTTCGCCTCACTCAGAACCACCTAGCATTCAGAAAGCAACTTAAAACCTGGATATTCGACAACTAATTCCCCACCCATCTTCAAGCGCCTTGAGACCCTCTGGGTATGTAGCGCGCTATATAAATTAATTGACTTGACTTGACTTGAAGATAGAGGAAGGGGCAGCAGGAATGAGTGTTGTTGTTAGTCAACATGATGACAAGCTGTCAGCATTACAGTAAAAGTTGAGGATTTTGAAAACCGACAAAGGCGGTCTAATCTTAGGCTTTTCGGTATCCCAGAGGAGGTCGAGGCGGGGGGACCCGAGAGCATTCATGGTAAGGTTATTCCAGCAGGCCTTCACAGATCTCTCAGACTGGGATTGGGATTCTCAGTTACAGAGAGTCCATAGGTTACCAATAACCCAGAGAAATAAACAAAAAAAATTCCCTCGCCCATTTCTAATTCATTTCGGGAATTATTTGTTAAGGCAGGCTGTTTCTTTAAAAGCAAGACCCAATCTACCAGTTACGGTAGGAGAGATTTCTTTTTTCGTCAAATCGGATCTTAGTAAGGCTACAATGGACAGACGTTGGCAATTACGCAAGCTAATCAATCCATTTAAGGCTCTAGGGGGTCAAGTATACTTACAGGAACCGGCTAGGCTAAAAGTACTTAAGGGAGGGCACACTTACTATTTGAAAGTAAAACCATGTGGGTTTTTTTCCGGTTGGGTAGGGAGTAGGCGAAGCCACAGGCTGCTTCTTGAGGGTAGCTGCCACTACAGCGGCAGAAAGCTGTATTTGGGGGGGTGCCCGCTCGTTGGAGGAGGGAGGCAGCAGGAGGGATGGGGTTAGTTGGGGAGGGGGGTATGTGGAGGGGAGGGGGGGTTTATCTAGAAAAAGCATCACAGGAAAATGAAAACGAAAATTCAGAGCAACCAGAGAGTAATGTACTATGTATTGCAATGTTACAGATTGATAGGATTGGCAAGGTATATGTAATCCTCTTTTTTATTAAGTACCTCGAATAAAATGCTTGACCTGGAACGTTTCTGGCCTAAATAGTAAAAGGAAAAGACGTTTGGTTCGGGAAGAAATAGCTTTGTATAAGCCTAATTTTGTTTTTTTATCTGAGACACATGTTGCTTATGCAGATAGGAAAATTCTGGGACATTTGGGGTATGATGTGATAACTTGTTCGACATTTAATGCATCAATAAGGGGGGTTGCTATCCTAAAAGATAAACGTGTTAAGGTAGAAGTTGCGAAGAGTACCTGCGATAAGAAAGGGAGGTGGGCTATAGTTCAATTATTGATTGAAAAAATTAAATATGTCTTTTGTATAGTTTATGGGTCAAACCTTGATGATGCTCACATTTTTGATCAGTTGAATGTAGAGCTACTGCAGTGGGTAGGCGAATTAATTATAATGGGTGATTTCAACTGCATAATGGACTATAAGGTTGACACTACGAGGGGCAATGCAACTCATTGAATGCGGAAAACACGGGCAGCTATTTTAGAGTTAGGACGCATTCACAATATTAAAGATGTTTGGCGATGTGCTTTCCCTACCATGCCTGGTTATTCATATTAATCTGCCCCTCACAGGCTCTGTTCTCGTATTGACATGGTTTGGGCATCAGACAGAGTAGTGAGCATTAGTGCTATTGAACTTTGCCCTAGAATCAATTCCGATCATAACCCTATATTATTAACCTTTGATACCGAAAAGAACTATACAACACCTCGTACATTTTCTTTTCCCAGGCACTTATTTACCAATACTTTATTTATTTCACAACTTAAGTTGCACATTGTATATTTTATCAAGTTTAATCTCAACTCTACGACATGCCTTATGGTATGGGACTCTTGCAAAGTGAGTATACGGGGCTTTACCCAGCAATTTCTTTTTCACCAAAATTCTGAGCGTCTTAAAAAGGATAAAGCTCTGGTTAACGATATACTCTCTGTTGAATTGTTACTGGCGGAGGCTCTCCGCCGACATGCCACGAACATAACTGAATTGGAATTACAACTAGGACGGCTGAAGTCTGCCCTAAAAATTATTTTCTGGGATAAGAGTAGCATTAAATTACATAAATTTCAAGTGACACATTATGAGAGCGGAGACAAAGTTGGAAAGTTATTAGCTTACAAAATAGCTGATGAACGAGCTAACACTTTGATTAAGAATTTAAGGGGCCCTAATAATATTATAATTGAACAACCAAACCGAATTTGCCGCATGTTATAAAAAACGATATACTCCTGAAAATCAACCGACAGGGGCGACTATCCAGAACTATCTGGATAACTTTCTAGAGAAACCCGATTCTCTTGATTTGGAACAACTATCCAATCCTATCAGTGCATGTGAAATTAGAAAGGCGATGTCTTCCTTGCCAGCTGGGAAAGCATCTGGAGAAGATACGATTCCATTAGAAATTTATAAGGTTTGTGTCGAGGAACTTATACCTCTCCTTTATCAAGTAATTAACTATATTGGGGAAAACAGGGAAGCCCCGAGATCTTGGAATAAGGTAAAATTGGTCTTTTTTAAAAAAAAAAGGGAAAACCACCTGATGAATGTGGTTCGTACCGCCCCATATCGTTAATTAGTGCAGATGCTAAAATATTTGCTAAAGTACTAGCCACCCGTTTAGCACCTATAATACCGAAAATAGTCAGCCCAAACCAACATGGGTTTGTAATCGGCAGGGACACCACAGCACATATTAATATGGCTGTGACAGTCTTTGACATTGCTGAAAAGGAATCCACCCCACTCGGTATGATTATGCTTGATGCAGAAAAGGCTTTTGACCGAGTGGGGTGGGATTACTTGTGGCTACTTATGACTGGCCTTGGCTTCAGGGGTACATTTTTGAATTGGATACAGTCATTATATGACAATCCCACGGCCAAAAACAGTTATGCTGGTTTATTATCAGCCTCGTTCACTATTGCCCAGGGAACCCGCCAGGGGTGCCCCCTGTCACCTCTTTTATTTGCATTATTAATAGAACCATTTCTTCATGCACTATGACTACAATCTCTTATTACTCCCTTTAAGTTTGGCCCTCATTTACTGAAGCTCACAGCTTATGCGGATGACGTCGCCATCTATTCAACTGATATTGGAAAGGCGATGCAGGGCATTACACTAGAAGCTAGTAGATTCGGGGACGTCTCTGGTTATAAATAAAACTTAAATAAAACGCAAATAATTGCTAATTATAAACCAGGTGGACTAACTATTGGACTGTGTCTGGCGGCAACATACCTAGGGGTCAAGCTATCTGCAAATATTAAGGATTTAATTAAATTAAATTACGATGATTTAGTTAAAAACACCATAACTCTGTTAAAAAAATGGCACAAACTTCCCTTAAATATTATTGGTAGAATTAATTTGATCCGTATGATAATTCTACCCAAATTTCTTTATTTTTTCCGTTCTATTCCTCTGGCATTTTTTTTAAAAACTGGATGGGATTTTCAGCAGCTTTATTTGGGGGTATCGTAAAGCTCGTAGATCTATGACACTCCTAAAAGGGGCTTTTGACATGGAAGGGTTGAACTTCCCGGACTTTAAGTTATACTTTTGGGCAGCATTTGTAGGACGTTTACGATATCTAATTAACTCTGAGGGCGCAGACAATCGACCTTACTTTCTCACTTTTATGTTTGATTCGGATGCGAAAATATTTTTGTGGAGGATTAATGACCCCAACTACTACAAAAGGGTGCGTTTTAAGATAGGTAGGGATTTAGTTAAAATCTGGCTCAATATTCAGGTCTTCTGCAATGTGACCTTTTTCCATCCTAAATTTATCTTGTGGGGAAATCCTGGCTTACCGGGAATATTCAGCGATGGATTAACTAACCTATGGGGAGTGCATGGAATAAAAAGCCTTGGGGATCTGTATGGAGCACAAGGGTTCTTGAGCTTCGAAACACTTAGAATATTATATAATATCCCTGACTCTATGAGGTACAAGTACATGCAGATATTTGATTTTTTTACTCGAAAAATGAAACTACAGAATATTTCTGATTCTAGCATATGGGATAATCTCTATTCGCAGGAAAATAAGTCACTAATTAGTGGTTGTTATAAATGTTTTAATACTTATAGAAACGTGGACTGCAATATTCTAGCAGAGAAGTGGACCAAGATGCTAGGGATCAATATTACTCCGGCTGTAATTAATTCATCTCTATGTAATATAAACAACCTGGTCTCTTTGTCAAGTTTAAGACTGTTGCAATTTAAAATCACTTGCATGCTCTACCATACCCCAGAAAGAATATCTAAATGGGCTTCGAACAGTATATACAGCGAACGAACTAAATGCCCCAAGTGCGCGTTAGCTGCAGCAGATCTGGTGCACATATTTTATACTTGCCCTAAGCTACTAGAATTTTGGACATCTCTCGAGAACATTATGACATTGAAATTAGGGGGCTCATTCTCCTTAGATCCAGCGCTAGTTATGTTAGATACTAATGTTAGGAACATCCCACAAAGACCCTTAATTACTATTATGGTAACATGCGCTAAACTCATAATTGCGCGCGCCTGGATATCTCCTAATTCCCCACACATAATGGAATGGTGGTCATTTCTAACGAAATTCATAGTATGGAATTGGCGTTGGCCAGGCTCAGGGGTACTAAGTCTCTAACTAAATTCGATAAGATCTGGGGGTCTCTCTTATTCTAGGTGAAAATTACTTATTACCTAGATAACTGTTGATTTATGTTGTATATCTGTAATGATATATGTATGTATTTTGTCTGGAATCAATTAGAATTTGCCAAATGATTTAATGTCAATTCTGTATATGTTTAGACTACCTTTTTTCTTATTTTTTTTTGTTTGCTTTGCTATGTTTGTATACTTTAGTTTCCTGTGCTGCTAATAAAAAAAAAAGCCATTTGCTAAAAACCACATATACATTAATGTTAAAATTTCAACGTGGCTAAAAACATTTTATATAGCTGGATAAATCCAAAATGCAGATGTAATCCCTAATTACATGTGCAAAATACCGCATATTTGTAAACTGTTAAATAGCTGTAGTTCTGAAACTGCCCGCCTGGCTATTTACATGTGCAGAGTACCGCATATTTGTAAACTATTGACATGTGCAAAATACAATTGTAAACCAAGAATCATGTTGTTCTCCTGTGCAAAAACTCGCCAATAAAAGTTGCCCTGTTTAGGAGCAAAGGCTACTCACAATGCAAAATCTCTAGTTATTTTTGAGTAAACCAGCATAGCGCCTATCAAAGGGTGTGCAAAAAAGTTGCATTTAGAAAGTGACAGTGCTTACAGAAGAAATAAGAAAAAAAAAGAAATATATTTCTAGCCGGAAATACTATTCTTCTAAAAGTGCAAGTGCTTTATACTTATATTTTTCATGTTCATTTTTCTCCTCTTTTGAAACATCTTAAGAATCTTATTTCACTGTGGTATAAAATTGAGTGTAATAATAAAAAACCTAAAAAAACCCAGGGAAGCGTGCAAATTCTGCCTTGTAATGTCATAGAAAAACAGAAATGAGAATACTGTGGGAAAACATAAACAGCAAATATGGTCCAAAGTATTGAAAAAAGACTTACGCCAGAACAAATAATCAAAAACAACCCAGGACCAGTAAACCTTCCCATATTACAGCGATCTTTGTTGGTACTTATAGACAGTAGTGTAAGTCTTCTGTATTATTTAAGCCATTAGGAATCTTGCTATCTAATTCAATTATAGTTCTGGATTCCAGCTGGCGTAATTTCTTTTCCCTGTCCCCTCCTCTTTTTAGGTTAGGAACTGCCTTGATCACATAGTATTGGAGGCACTTCAACTCATTATTATGCTTACTTTTGAAGTGCCTCGCGACTGGATATTGGGGGTCGCTGTTTACAATTGCACGTAGCTGCTGCAGAATTCTGATGTGCACCTGTAACTTCGTACTGACCGCATAACATATGCCACAGGTGCACGTCAGAACACAGACCGCAAAGTCTGTTCTGCAATTAAAGTTTCCATCTATGGTACCTGCAGTTGGGCTAAATGGAGTCCTGTAGTGGGTGGTATTGGTCCCAAACGTACAGGCCCTACAGGAACTGCATTTATAAAACCCCTTCCAAGAGGAGAGCCAAGTATTGGTGGTCGTGTTTTCAGGACAATTCTTCACTAATTGCGATCGCATGGACGGTCCCTTCCTAAAAGTGATCGTGGAACTTGGGGAAGTCTTGGAGCAAGTACTCCATCAGTCAAGACTATTGGCCAATTTTGCTTTACAATTGACCTAATTGTTCTTTCTTGCCTACTGTATGTGGTTATTAATCTAGGCGTATCTTCTCCCAAGCTCTCTAATTCAATAGCGGTATCTGCATTAGGTAAAAGGGATTCTATGGGTCTAATATTGACTTTGTTTAGAGCTTCTTGGAGGCATCCTTCGTCATAACCCCTAGTACAGAATCTGTTAAGCGCTTCACATGCACAGATTTCAAATTCCTTTTGGTCACTACAGATTCTCCTGAACCTAAGAAGCTCACCATAGGGGATGCTGTTTATAAGGTGCTTGGGGTGATCACTGCTGGCGTGCAGAATAGAATTGCCAGCAGTCTCCTTTCTATACATTGTAGTTGCAATTTTTCTCTCCTTGATAAACACCTTAACATCCAAGAAATCTATACTGCTTTTGTCCATATGGAATGTGAATTTCAAATTAACTAAATTGCAATTGATATCAGAAATGAACTTCATAGCACTTTCAGCGTCACCCCGCCAGACAATAAAAATATCGTCTATATACCTTAGCCACTGAAGTACATGATCATTGTACATTTGGGCATGTTCATGATTTAGGACCTGCTCCTCCCACCAGCCAACCTGTAAACACGCTTAGCTGGGGGAGAAGCAGGCCCCCATCGCAACACCTCTTTTTTGGAGATACATCTCCTCTTTGAACACAAAAAAGTTATTATTCAGACACCATGTGATGGCCTCAATGAGCATCTTGTTGTGTGCATAACATTCTGCCGCCCGGGTATTGAGAAACAACTCAACTGCATTGATACCTGCACGGTGTTCTATGCTGGTGTACAGAGATTCTATATATAAGGTGATGAGCATCAGATCCTCCCCCCACGACATGTTGTCAATTTTAGTCAACAAATCGCCAGTGTCTTTAATATATGTGGGTAACACTTTTACAAATCCCTGCAAAAAAAAGTCCACATATTTGGTGAAATGTTCTTCCATACCACCAATGGCAGCGATGATCGGCCTGCCAGGTATAGGGGTACAGTTCTTATGGACTTTGGGGATGAAATATATCCTGGGTACGGTAGGAAAATCCACTTTTAAAAATGTTAATTCTTCTTTGGATATCATTCCATCCCTCTTCCATTTCGACAACAAATTATTGAGGGTATCTTTGGCCTGATTATAACGACGATAGTCCACCCTCTCATAGCAGGTCATATCATGAAGGTGCCTAAATGCTTCAGTGATGTAATCAAGACGTGGCCAGATGACAATGTTCCCACCTTTATCAGATTTAGAGATCACAATTTCTTGATTTGGTGCAGTTTTTTCATTTTCTCTGTAACAACTTCGTGGAAGATGTCTATGTCATCTTTAGGCATATTTGGGACAAAGGTAGATTTAGCTTCAAATGAACTCAAGCCTGCTCCTTTTTGCTTTATATTGGCGTCAATGAGAAATTCTTGTGTCCCTTGGTATTCAATTGGGTCTTGGCTATTTTGATTGTTAGATCTACCTAATTCATAAACTGTACGTAAGGTTGGAATATTCGATGATTGAACGTGACTGCTGGTTTTACGTGACTGCTGGTTTTACTAGCATCCTCAGTTTGCAAAGGTTTTTCCTTTATTCCGTTTTTGATAGTGAAAAACTTTTTTAGCTTGAGCTTATGAATGAAACAGAAGATATCAATTCTGGTGGTAACATAATTGAAATCCGTAACTGGGCAGAAAGAAAAACCAAGCGCAAAGCAGTTGTTTTTCAGCCTCGGTCAGGGTCGTGGTTGAGAGATTAATTATTGTATTATCCTTCATTTTCTGCGCCATTGATTCCTTTTTGGCTTTGCAAATCCGCTTTTTGCGGCGTTCTCTTCTCTTGTTGGTTCTTCTTGCCCTCCTTGTTTCCTCTGATTCCGAGGTCCCAGGGTTTGCCTGCGGTCTGACGCTAAAAAATTGATTTCCTCTGCTAGGTCTAATCTTCTTGTTTCCTCACCGCCATCCTTGCTGCCAATACTTTCATAGTCAGAAGCTGACTCGCTCGTAACTGACCCTCTGTCCATATCTGATAGGGTGTAATTTTAAGCGTATGCTTGTTGTTGCCTACCGCTCATTGGAACATTAGCCGGCCTCCCGCTTTGTTTGTCTTGTTTTGCTTGTTTAGCTAATTCATATTTACCTGAAAACGTAAATATGCGCCTTTCCTCATAATCAGTTTTATCGCGTAAGAATTCAAATTGCTTGCGTATTTTAATTTTTTCTTTTGCTTTGCGAGACGTTCTTGAATCTCCCTCCTTGTTTTCTCAATGTACTCACTGGACTCCAGTTTTTTTAGCTGCTCATTAATGTTCTCAATTTCTAACACCAGTGCTTGGCGGTCCACTTCTGCGTATTTAACTAATATCTTTACTAGATTCATGGACGCTTGCAAGTTGCTTTCCCCCCATTCCTTCAGCATGTTAGGATTAGGATCCTCGTAGCTGGGGGCAAGTAAAATTCTCAGTCCTCTAGGAATTCATCCTACTTCCATATATTTGGCCAACGACTTGTGTTCCCACCACTTGGTCACTTCACTTCGCCTGCATTTTTCGAATTTTTACAATAATGCTCTGGCATCGCCCTCTGTCAGTGGCCGTGTCTGGGCCTTTCTCTCTTATTGGTGCACTGGGCAGATTGCTGAACAGATCCTCTGCAGCCGCTTCCCTCATGCGAACCTCTTCTGCCGACATCGTGACGAATGTTAAGATCAACAATAGTGCTTAAGTGCGTCGATGTCAGTGATTTGCCCCAGCGTAGCCTGAAATGGCTCCCCATCTATGCCAAATGCCTCTTATGCACTCACCGCAAATCAAGGCAGCATCACTGCTCCCAACTGATCCTCCGACCGCGCCGATGCCATGGCTGCCTCTCAGCGTTTGTGTCTACTTCCGGCTGGTGGCTGAGCACAGCGGCCTGGTTCTCGGGAGTGGGTTCGTGAGCGGAAGCAGCCGACTTCCGCGATCCAAGTCAGCAACCAATTCCACTCCAAACGGTAAAAGAGAGGGACACGAACCACTGGTAATATATATACAATATCTCTGGGATCAGTGGCGTACCCTCGTACCTTAGCATACACAGATGGATGCTCATGTCTCAGAACTCTCGTTCCATGTATGTGTTTTGGGCTCCTGTGCTCTACTATATGACAAGATGTGTGCACGTAAACAACAACTGCATATCTGTGTTATGTCTAGGTGCTAATGCCTGGCCAGGAAGAATAACAAGGGACATTGTTGTTTGACCTTGTCTCGATGTTCAGATTAAATTCCAGGAAAAGAATAGAATGCAAAAAGAATGCAGGTTCTGTGTGAAAGTAGACTGTGGCACAAAAGCCAGCATGTTTTTATATTAACTTGTGCAAAAAGAAAATGAGGGACATAACGTGCACACGTAGGGTAACATAGGTAAAACTACAATGGGCCATGCAGGACAGACACAGCACCCTCCTTGTGGTCAGGATAATAACACTAGAGGGGACAATAGAATGATAAATATAAACAAAATGTAAACAGACTCACAGTATTGTAACAGAAGTGAAATTGACTGCAAACAACAATGAGCAGGAAATGGCATTTTGGAACAAAAATCATACTGAGGTGCTACGGAGGAATCCATAGTGTCACTCGCCATTTCAAAGGACAAAGACTCCATGAAGGTATTAGACTCTGCACATGATGATCGGTCAACAGCCCAAGTCACGAGCTCCAATGAAAAAACATGCTCTCCAGCCTCAGCCGATGCTGAGACAGTTACAGGGCAACCTGCAGAACACTTTTAGCTTCTGTAAGGCAACTTAATGGTTATCTATGTCAAAGGTTGCAGCACTCACCACAATGTTTGGACCATCAAGGTCCGGAGCCTTCATCTTGATGCCAAAAAGTTTGTTGCACCCCATAGGGATGGTTGAATCAATCACACCTTGTACCTAATACCCTAGACCTTAAGGACTGCTCTAAGTTACAGTTCTTTCTCTCCACAACAGAATTATCCTCAGGTCGATATGGAGATGAAAAATGCACTTGCACACTCATGGACTTCATCAAATCACAGTGCACTTTAGAAGTGAAAGCAGAAGATTGGTCTGAGTGGAATGCGCCACATGCATAGGTCTCGATGAAGATTTGCAAGTCTTTAATAACATTGTGAGGGTCAGCAGACTGCTGTGGCCAAGCCCAGAGGAATCTAGAGCAAGAATTGACTGCAACCAAATACATTTCTATGCAGTATCCCAATCAGAGGACCTCAATAATCTAAATGAATGCAGCTAAAAGGCTTCTTAGAGTTGTGTCTGCGGTGGATGAGACACAGAGAACGTTTAATCTGCTGACATACATCACAACATAAAACATATTTTTTTGGTCTGTTGGTATAAACCCGGCCACCATTTTTTTTTCCTGCAGAGCAAAATGGTGGCAGCCACACCGGCAAGAGCAGAAGCTATACCTTCATGTGTGGCAACAATTAAATCATGTATGAGGTCGGTGATGGGAATCGCGTAATCACCAACGCCAGGAATAGTTTTGAAAGGAACATTCTGGTCTTTTATATGATAGAAATGTTTAGGAGGAAAGCCCTTTGGTGAGGGGTGCCATTTTTAAAAGCATTTAGGGCAACCAAAATATCCTTGTCGATACGAGTCTTAGAGTGCATAACCGCTGCAATGTTATCTATGGCAACTGCAGATTTGGCCACTTCATCAGCCAGAGAATTTCCTAGGGCACGTGCTCGCACACGTTGATGACTCAATGTATGTATAACATGAGTTTGTGGCAACCTATCCTTAAGATCTGCCACTTTTACCCAAAGCAGCTCGTGCTACTTTGGAATCTCTAAAGTCATTTTGTTTCCAAGAATGAAAATGATCATTAAAAGATTGTACACAATAATACGAATCACACACAATAAGTGAGGGGAATTTTGGATCCATATTTTCAAGTGCAAAAATGTAAAGCCTTCAGTTCAGTCAACTAGACAGTACAGTACCCAACTGCAAGTAGTTTGAAAGTGAAATACGCCATCTACGATAGTGCCCACAACGATGGCGCATGCAGCAGAATAGTGCTGTTTATAACCTATAGCAGGTTGTGCAGAACCATCAGTATAAATGATGGACTTATAGTGGTCAAGAGGCAGATTTGAAGAAGGCAAAGGATAAACATGTCATATCGCAAAAATTCTTGAGTTTGCAAAGAAGAGTCAAAGACGAAGGCTACATCCACGGCTGTTATTTAGCAGCCCATTGTATCCAACTAGGGTGGAGGGCTCTTGCATTAGGAACGCTGGCTTTAGTGACAGCCTCTAAGGCAGACACTGGAGAAACGACAATAATGCAGTTACCTTGAGCAAGTGGCCGTTCCTGTATGATGGGCATTTGTACAGCAGTTAGAATTTTTCCAGTGGAAGCAAAACACATTTCCGCCGGTGAATATAAATATGATTTATAAGCTGTGGGTACTGTGTCTTCTTTTCTGAAGGTGACATATGTAAATCCAATTGCGCCCCGGTAAAATTTGGATGGCTAAATCCACAGTATTGACGTGTGTATATAATTGCCATATTTCAAGCAATTCCTACTGAAAATATCTGAGTGTGTCAGTATGTTCCAACGTCCAGTAGGAAGCCGAAAAATCTGGGCATATTAAGGCATATTGAGTTTATTATGTTGTGTAAAGTCAGGTATATATGTGCTGCCAAAATTCAGAAATCCCAGCAGGGACTGTAACTTTTTAGATGTACTTGGAGGTTGCAACTGTGCACACTTTTCCAGAAAGTGAGGGGCGAGACCTTTTCCTTCATTTGTTCATAACCTAAGAATAGGACACTAAGAAATGCGATATAAGATTTTTTGTAGTTACATTTGTAAATAAGTCCTGCAAACCACGATATTGTGCGATCCACTCTTGCTAAATGGGGGTTCAATTCTCATCAATCAAGTACATATCATCTACATATGATAAAGTAACAGGATCAGTTTCATAAAGAATCCACATAATTCTTGCTGCAAAAACTCCAGGGCTGTTCTTATAGCCCGTAAGAAGTTGGTAATAGTGCATCTGGAATCCTAGCGTGCTGAAAGCAGGCCAGTCATGGCTCTCTGGAGTCAAAATGTGACTAAAATAACCATTGAAAATATCCAAAGCGCTTTTATATTTTTTACGAACTACATTGTTAATGAGCGCAGTACTAAGGGTATTTTATACCACAAGAGTGTGTGTATGACTGTTCAAATGCCTAAAATCTAAGACATCGCGATAAGAATGATCTGGTTTCAGAACAACAAAAAGAGGAATATCTAGAGGAAAAATGTAGGTGTCCACACTCTAAACTGGAATAAATGTTTCAGTTCCTTTCACTACCAGAAATTGGTGGAGATTCCGGTGTACTATGGTGACTTCTGCTGCACTGTCGAGGAGTGTCACCGCCCAAATCCTGTTCAGGAGGAGGATTCTCACCATTTGAAGCATAATTAGCTGTTAAAGCTGCAACTTTCTTCTTCTGAAAATGGGCTTTATAATGAGGAGTTCTATCCTCTCTCACCATCTTCATGTCAGAGGAGTGTTATGTCTTCCCTTTTTAGTTTCACAAACGCATAATCTTCCTGTCTGCGGTCAGATCACCCGCCTATATTGTACTGATGGTCAGCAAGTCCTGAAACAAATGAAGAGAAAGAGATCCGGAATCTGATAATTGTCAGGCGTCATCATTTTAGAGCGATCACAAAAATCGTATCACCTTTCAGAGAATGCTGGGGGCGGAGAACCTCCACTTGTTCTACTTTTCTACTGTTGTGGGTTAAATTTGTCCCAGGGTCTATTAAGAAACTCATGGGTGGTTTGGCATCATTGTTAGGACTAGGCTTGCCAACCAGTGCTACTGAAGGTCTGGCTCCCAAACTATTATCTCCTAAAGATGTATACACATTAACTATAATCACAGGCAACTTGTGCTTGCCATCAGCAACTGCCACTGTGGCAAGTCGCTGGTGCATAGCCAAAGGCGCTGCTTCAGATTTAACATTAGAAAAAAACATTTTGGAGACAACTGGAACATTCCCAACAAGTTTCATCCCTAAATCAAGTGCCCCATGCTTATTCTGTATTTGTTTAAGATGTTCAGTAGAAGGAATATTATATTTGTATATTTTTTCCCACTGTGTTGGACACAATTTTCCTTACTTCATTAAAAGTGAGTCTCTAAGAATATTTGAACTCAGAACACAGTCACAGTGTATTCACCCAATCTTCAATTATCACCAAGAATCTAATGCATCTATAGGTGCATTTACCCTACAATTTGGGTAGGTGGTTTGGGGTGTGCTAGAGATGATATACCGATTGGGTAAGCCCACCTAATAACATTATGACACTGTCTCCACTCCTGAACTTTTCACCTACAAATCATTACTTTCAGGTTAGTGTAATTAGATCAATGGAAGCAAACAAGACTAAAACACTCAGAATGCTTTAGCCTGTTACACAAAAGTCAAGGACTGGAAACAGCGTCATTAACAACTTGGAGGCATCTGTGGAAGGTGGACATTTAATATTCTGAAGCACTATGCATTCTTCTGAGGTTTGAGCTTACTAGAATAGAGGGAATTAATCCTTACACTAATTTGAGGCCATTCCTTTTGCTAAATTATTTTCCTATAACATCAGTCCCCTGGGTATGACCATGATATAGAGACTGGTGACTCAGCTACATAGGTAGCTCAAGGGAACAAAGATTAGAGGTTGCCATCAAGCCATTATACAGATGGGGGTAGCCACACTGTGACCTTACAAGGAGCAGTAGCAGCTAGTGCTTCAGCACTCATAACTGCCACAGATGACATTTGCATTCTCCTTGACAGTGGAGACACAACAGCCTTTATTCTCCTGGACCTCTCTGATGCATCCGACACGGTCTCACACCCCATTCTCATCAGGAACCAACACAACACTGTCCGCTGAATCTGCTCCTTCTTAAATGATAGAACTCAAGCTGTCAGCCTGGCACCCTACTTATTGAAAGCTTGCAAACGTATCTGTGGAGCGCCTCAAGGATCATCTCTCAGCCACATGATCCCTCTAGCCAATTACATCAACATCCTCTCCTGAGCCAAAAACATACAATGTATACTGCTCTCTTGGACAAGATCCCCCAGTACAAGAAACAAGTTCATCACTAACAGGATGAAAGCCAGCTGTCTCAAGCTCAATACTGACATGACAGAAGTAGTGATGTTGTTTGGCAAGAACACCTTGCCACGGGAATTCCAACTAGTGGCTGGCTGAAATCCGGCCCACACTCACGTCCAGCACCAACACCAGGAATCCCAGAATTACTACCAAACAGCACACTGGACAAGTTAACGCCATCACAGCATCCTGCTTTCACAGCCTGAAGATAATGAGGAAGATCTTCAAATGGCATCCAAACAACACCAGAAAAACGTCACTCGTGCCCTAGTCTTCAGCAAGTTGGACTATTGGGATAGTCTCATTGCCGGAATCACAAAGCAACTTGCCAGAAGACTACACACCATCTAGAACTCAGCAGTTAGACTCATCCTCAATCTCCCACATATAACTCACATTACACCAACACCTCATGGTGCTTCACTGGCTCCCGATACACAAACATGCTCATTTCAAATTCCTCACAAACATAATCAAACCTTTACACAACTTACGTCCCACCTACCTTAATAGTTGCATCTTCTTCCGCCAACCATACAGACACTTCTGCTCCACAGGACTCCTACTCGCACACATCCCACTTATACAAAACCAGATTAGTAGGGAGGGCACTCTTTTACATCGCTTTTAAAGAACAGAAACACCTCACACTCCATATCAGAGCCTCCTCCCTCGTGAATTCCGCAAAAAACCGAAGACCTGGTTTTTCATTTAACTAGCCGACTCCAGGCAGGGCTAGTCCCAAACAGCGGCTCAGCACCAGAATACCCTAGTAGTTGACAGTGCGCTTTACAAATGCACATAAAATATCTTAACAATCAGGGCACAGATGGACAGGATACTACCACTATCAGATGTGGACAACATGGCAACCTTTCAATATGAGTCTGCAAGAGACAAGTTGTGACAATAGTAAGTAGCACACTAAATAACTCTCAGTAATTCATAGCGAGTGAGCACCACACATTATGACCTAACACTACCTCTGAGTAATTACCAGCCTAGCATCCATGCATGCTTGACACAAAGAGAACTAAGAGCATGATTACATGTTAATTGCACTTCCGCCTGTCTAGTTAATGCCACACACCATTGGTTGCTAACATATTCAAGATTGTGTTGATGCTTTCATTAGCACTTTTAATGATTTATGGTTGCTGTTGAAGCCTATGGTTGCAATTAAGATATACTTGTACCGATGGGATGACCAGATGTGGAAAATATACATCTAGTTGCATTATTTTTCTGCATATGCTTTTTAACTATTATACTGCTTTTCAGAAAGATATATTGTTCTTTGAGCATAACAGTTTTCAGAATATGCATTTGGAATAAGGACAGCAGTAATAATATACTATTTAGTGGTGTTTAATGAATGGCAGCTGTTTCCTCCTTTCAAATCATGCAGTTAGATCCGGCATCAGACTCCAAAGGAGTAAATTATTAAATGGAAACTATAATGAAATATTACGCTATGGGGTTATTTCTTGTTAAGTATACGTGCTGTGTTGAGCAGGCTGACCTACATGTACAGTTCTTTTCAGAAGTGCATGCTTACACAAAACCTGTGGCTATTGTAATAATTTGTTGACTGACAACATAAACTGTTTGAGATTATACATTGATTTGAAGAGCAAAATCTAAAGAAAAATAAAATGCAAGTAGCAAAAGAATAGATTTGTAAAGCCCAAGCTATGAACAGTAAAATCATCTGTTTTTTGCTGTCCTAGGTCTTGACTGCAACAAGACAGGTTTAGGAAAAGTACTCAGGCAGCCATAGATTATGATAGAAAAGACAACCCTTAGTAAATGTACTCCAGTGCACCCCTTGGTGCTTTTAGCGACATTGATTCAGCTGATGTAGGACACTTAGGCAGTGCCGACTTTACGCATGGGCACGATGGGCAGTTGCCCTAGGTCCTCATAAGCATAGGAACCCCATGCACACCCGAATGAACTTTTTTATTCAAGTGAGTGGTTGTGGAGGCAAAGTCCAGTTTACTGCGTTGCCCGAGGGCCTTTAATGCGGTTAATACAGCCCTGCACTTAGGGCCTCATTTAACATACTGCAAGCAGGAACAATGGATTCCCAGCCTCTGCGAGGTCCCCCCGCAGCCACTGGCAGACGAGAAATTATTGAATTTCAGTTGGTCAGTAACGAAATGCGGCATAGGGTTTAAGCATCATGTTTTTTGAAGACAGACTCTAATTTGTTTTAGCACAGTGCTGATTTGTCCTAACTGAGATCGTCATGCTGCCGACAATCATATGGCAGCTGTTACCACAAATCTCCAAACAGCTACCCTGCAATCTGCTGGAATATTAGCACTTTTGCCAGATTATGATTAAATCAATGGGAAGGTGTGACCTTAAGCCAGACGGATGCATCAGATCAGTTTTGGAGTTAATACAAGACCACACCATACCAAAGGGCCACTTGTTGGCAGGTGGTAAGCAGACTACCTAGGCAATTATGAGGGTCACATTCAGTAGACACTGGGATGCAACTGTTGTGCAGATTGGGATGGCCTTGGAGAAGGATCATGATACAAGACTTCTTTGGTCCGACCAGGGTGCTCAGTAGAGGTATCTCGTGAGAATTGTACTGCTCACCTAGACATGGATATCAATTATGTGGACTGCGACTTTGTTCTATTTTAAAAAAAACACAAGGATATCTCAGAATCCCTGATTTAAGTTTATACCGTTTAATATTGTCTACAGTATACATCTAACCCACACGAACATCAGTAAATTTTAAGGGGTACAAAATTCACTGTGCCCTAGGTGAGCAGAAGATGAGGAGGGTTTATAACATGATGTGAGGATGTCGCATCCTTGCACCCTATTGCAGCAAATTATACACTTACTCTATAATAACAGACAGGTCACTTCAGATGAGCCCAGAGATATGCTCACTGGGTCTATTCCCACACCCCACCAGTAAGAAGACAACCAATAAATTAATAGATTTGGTATTGCTCCTGGCCAGGCGACATATTTCAGTGTACTGGAAATCCCTTAGTGTACCGATTTTTTAGATCAGGAGAGGTGACATGCTGAAGTGATAGACACAGGGGCCAATGTTACAAATGAAGTCACCTGATGTGGTGGAAGCATGGGATATGATACTGCAAGAGACATTGCACCAAGCTGAGTGTGTGAAGTGAGGGTGGGGGAGAAATGAGTAGGAAGCTGTTCGACCTGACAGCCTTAGGGTGGTCTTCAACCAACCTTTTGCCTTCCTACTCCACTTTCACATTTTTCCTGGTAGTAGGACTCTGCACACTTAACCACACCTAAGCAGTGCTAAAGTGATTGTGCTCTCGCCCCCAAACATGGTAATATTGATTCATCCCCAATCGGCATATTTAATTTTCTGATTAGTCCCTACTAAAGTGGTAATGCATATACCCAGGGCCTGTAATCTAAATCCTACTAGTGGGTCTGCAGCACCGATTATGCCATCCACTTAAGTAGCTCTTTAACCATGTCTCAGACCTGCAATTGCAGAGCCTGTGAGTGCAGTTTAGACTTCCATGTTGACCTGGCAAAATACACATTTTGCCTGGTCCAAATCTTCCCTTTTTATACATATGTCACACACTTAATGAAGGCCCCAGACAACCCAGAGAGCAGGGCACAATGTATTTAAAAGGTAGGACATGTACTTTAAGTTTTACATCTCCTGGCAGTAACAAACTCTCAAACTCGTTTTTAGCCACTGAATGGCCTATCTCTCCCATAAAATAATATTAGGATTACCGTATTACATGTTATAATGTAATTTCCAATTTCGAAGAGATAACCCCTTCAAGTCTGGTGTCTCTGGAATCACAATTTAAAATCCATACTTATGATGAAGTCAGCTTTTAAATAGCAATTCTGAAAATGCCACTTTAAAAAAGTTTCAAAAAGGGAGTGGTGATGGACAGAGTATCTGAGTTAATCAGAACACTCCTACCCAGTCAACAGATCAGGGCTTGATCCATCACCGTTTTTTAGCTCACTGCACCATCCCAGTTCAGAACCTGGCTATATGCAAATTAGTCTGTTCCTGGCCCAGTGCATCATGGGAACAGGGCAGACCAAACTACCAAGCCAATTCTTCACTGGAAAGGAAACAAGCTTCCGGGGACCGGTTTCTGGCATTACAGCCGTCTTCGGCCCGGCTTGCTTGAATCCTGATGGTGCAGTGAGCAAGGGACTCATGTCTGAGCATACCCTTCCACACTTATGGTGGCCAAATAATTTCAAAAAGGGGGTAGTGATGGACAGAGTATCTGAGTTAATCAGAACACTCCTACCCAGTCAACAGATCAGGGCTTGATCCATCACTGTTTTTTAGCTCACTGCACCATCCCAGTTCAGAACCTGGCTATATGCAAATTAGTCTGTCCCTGGCCCAGTGCATCATGGGAACAGGGCAGACCAAACTACCAAGCCAATTCTTCACTGGAAAGGAAACAAGCTTCCGGGGACCGGTTTCTGGCATTACAGCCGTCTTCGGCCCGGCTTGCTTGAATCCTGATGGTGCAGTGAGCAAGGGACTCATGTCTGAGGATACCCTTCCACACTTATGGTGGCCAATTAACTTTAAAAAAGTTGGCATTTTCTTGCTTTACCCATTTGGTGCCTTTAGTATGTCTCTGATATCACATGGGTGGGTGTAGTTGGCAGTTGGGTTTTGTGTATTCCTCCTAAATAGCAACACACAATGGGAGTTTAGGTGTGTCTCAATGGGCCATAGCTGACAAGGCTTGGTCTTGTTCACACAGAAATGGCTGCATATCCCTCCTGAGACAGGCCAGGAAGGGAGAACATCTGTGCGCTACAAAGGCATGTCTTTGAAGTCTGCCCCACTTCAAAGGCACCACTGGGTAGAAATACTAGACCTCAGTCACCACAACTTCAGTACACTGCTGGACCTGTGTATACTCTGCCAGGAAGTAGGACTTCTGTGCTGCTCAAAGGACTGCCAACCTGCTGAACTGCTACTCTGAAGGAGCTACAGCCTTGCGGTGCTGACCTATTGCCTGGGAAGGAAAAACTGGATCAGGAACCCATCTTGAACCCAGGACCCCAGAGACTCAAAGGGCTTGTCTGTGGGCCTCCTGATTTGAGCCTCAGCGACATAATAGGCTCCTGACAACTCCTGGATACGTCTCCAATGAGTTCCTGACCCCAAGAGGCACCTATCAGGTCCTGGGCCCTTGGAATGTTTCTTAAATTGTTAAAGTTAATCTTTTGGGCTCTTCGCGAACAGGCCTGTTCACTCAGGAACCGCGCCACTCAATTGGACAATCAGTGTGCACTGCTGCAAGTTCATCTCTTCACCCAGCAATAATCATCAGACTGCAAGGCCCCAGCCCAACCGCCTGTGACACCTAGCCTGCTCTTTGCTCCTTCCTGACCATCGCCAGCGACGCTCTCCTTGCTCCTGACTAACTACTTCCCCATGAACTGCACATTTGGCATAAAACTTGAGAAGGTAAAACTTCAGCAGGACTAATCTGGGACAGTATCCCACCCACACTCAATCGCAGTGAGCCTGAACCTTTGACTTTGAGCCAGTCTAGCGCAACCAGATAGCCGCGGTTGGCACTTTCTGTTTCTATGTGCTTTTTTACAGTGTATTCTTTTAAAAATTCATAACTGCGGTCCTACTTATTGTATTTTTGTCATTTGGGGCTTGTTTCATTCATTAAATTAACCTCTATTGTCTAACTTTGTGTGGAATCCTTTTGTGTGGTGCTCTTATTGTTTTCCTCATTGAAGTGTGCACAGATATTTTACACACTGCCATTAAGTTAAGCCTTACTGCTTTTTGCCAAGGTACCATAGGGTGAGCACAGGTTAATTTGGGGTTTGCTTGTACCTTACCCTGACTAGGATTGTAGTTGCTGCTTGACCAAGGCTTATGCCCCAGTCAACCAACAACCCGCATTTCTAATAAGAACTAATTGGGTCTCAAAAGGGTTTTGGAGTAGTCTGTGTATAGGAAGGGGCAGATTTACAAAGAAAGGGACTCAGTGCTTGTCGCAAGCCATTTGGCTGCGCCGCACTGAGTCACTTTCAAAGCATAGGGATGCAGCATATTTACTACAATATGTCTCATCTCTGTGCATCCCCCTGCGCTGGTGCACAAACTGCTGCCATTCGCTGACACAGGCAACCTTGCACCATGGTGCAAGGATGCCTGCGTCGTGGGGAGATCGTTTATGTGCAGGAAGGGTCCCCTTCCTGAACATAAACAATCAGAAATGGTGTTTTTTAACTTCTATGTGCGCTGCATTAGCACACATAGAACTTGTAAAATTTAATTGTTTTACTGATTGTCTACATGCAGGAAGGGACACCTTCCAGTAAATAAACAATCATCCGAGGTGATTTCCTCTTTCTATGTGTGCTGCAGAATGCAGCATGTGTCGAAAGAGGCAAAAAACTAGGAGAAATGAATACATTTCTCCTTGTTGCTCCTCCCTATGCCTCCCCTGGGAGGCGTAGCATTCAGATTCATTTCCAAAATTACGATTACTCGCAAATCTGGAAATGTATACAGTTCAATGGGTGTTGCGTGGGAACACCCACAGCATCACCCATGCAATGCCCCTTTCATGCAAAGTGGCCATATTTACAAGAACAGAAAAAGTCATGCAGGTTGGCTTTTCCTGTCCTTGTAAATATGGGGCACTAAAACGAGCCGCCAGTGCGTCACAAAAAGTGACGCACGTGTGGCGCAAGGGGCTAGCAGATCTGCCCCTTTATGCCAACAAAACTGTATATTTATGGGTACTTAAAAACTCCGATCATGTTCCTTTCCACTCCTGGAAATGATCACAAAGATACGCTAGCCCACTGTTAGAGTAACTTCTGTTCTAACATAGGAAGGGGAATACATCGACATCAGATAAGGTGGAACTGTAGGGGAAGTGCACAAAAAGTGATGCACCGGTGGCGCAAGGGGCTTGTAAATCTGCCCAGAGATTTATATGGTTAGGTAGCCTCCCATAACCTATTCAAGCATAATAACTAGTGGGGTCTGCCCATAAGCATGAGGTAGCAAGTAGTAACACATAATTAATAAACAATGTTTTTACTGTTGATCTTTCTAACAGTTTTAGGACAGGTATCAAACATTCAATTATTATAATTACCAGATTGAGACTAAGTTCAAGTGTAATTCAAATCCAAAATAAAAGGGACAATTCTCTTCCCTTGCAATACCTAGTATCAGCAGTTTGGCCTCTAATGGGACTGTCAGTCCAGTGACTGCCTTCATCACCTCTGTAACCGTGCTCCAGAAGTGTTGGATTAATGGACAGTCCCAGACCGTATGATAGAAGGTACCTATGATACCAAATCCCCTGGCATATGCGTCCGACTTGCAGTGGCCATCCGGTGTAATCTGGATCTGGAGAAGTACGAGTTGCGCCAAGCAAAATTGGGCTTGTATGGCTACCTGCCTGGTGCTCTGCAAAGCCTACCCCGATTCCTTGCCTTCCAAGGGCAAGATACCCACATCCTCCGTGATAGTCTTTCACAATGGAAGGAGGGGGTCATGCGAGTTATTCATTGTTTTTTTGTATGCTAGGGAGACTGTCTTAGTGGGCATAGGATCCAGGAGCAGCTGTCCTCCATAGGGGAGTAGTCCGGCAAATGTTTCCCTCGGGCTAGTGCATGTTGTAGCTGCCTGTAGCAAAACATCTCCCTCTGATCTATGGCATATTACGTCTGCAACTCTTAGAAAGTTTGCAGTAAGCCCCCATCCAAACATCTCCAAGCTTGTCTATTCCTATAAGGTGCCATCACGTGTAGCTTCGCAGCCTCTTCACCTTCCACAGGCAATGTTATATTATTTATATTTGTAAGGCACACAGCTACACAAGGGGTTGCCCGGCACCAGCCTTGTAGGAGGGAACAAGGGAACAGAAACATTACAGATTAAACAGCCATGTTTTCAACCATTTATGAAATCTCTCATAGACAGTTTCCTTTCGAAGTGAAATGGGGAGAGAGTTCCATAAGGATGGTCCCAAGTAAGAAAAGGACCGACCACGCATTCACATAAGTTTGATTCTGGGGACCGTGAACTTAGCATGTACGGCAGAGCACAGGGGACGTGGAGGTGTATAGGTTTGGGCTAAATATTGCAGATATTGTGGAGCCAGACCAGTTTTGATTTTGAAAATATAGCTCAGGGCTTCGAATCTAATATGATTTTCCACCCTAAGTCAATGAAGATCACAAAGGGAGCTAGAAATAGGTGCTGAGTTAGGAACACGGCAGAGCAGCCTGGAAGCCGTATTTTGCACCACCTGCAGTCTCTGTGTCTCCGCTTTGTTAGAACGCAAATAGAGAACATTGCCGTAGTCCAGCCTAGATGTAACGAGGGCCTAGACTACAGTTCCCTGAGTGGAGGGGGGTAGCATCCAAAGAATTTTCTTCAACCATTTAAGAATGGTGAAACAAGTTAACGCCACCTTTGTAACTTGTTGTTTCATCGTCAGTTGGTTGTCGATGATAACGCTCAGGTTGCGAACCTGGTGAGCAGGCCGGGGTAAGGCACCCATTTCAGGGGGCCAATGCTGGTGGCCCCAGAAATCTTGTTGCTTCCCGAGAATCATAACTTCTGTTTTTTCTCTGTTAAGTTTGAGAAGATTATTTTGCATCCAAGATGCAATTTTCCTCAAACCGGACTGGAGAGCCAATGATTTAAATTTTCTAGATGAAGAGAGGGAGAAGATTATCTGTGTATCATCAGCATAGGAAAAAAGAGACAGCCCAGCCTCTTCGGCAACATCTGCCAATGGGCGAACATAGACTTTGAACAGCAAGGGGTCCAGCACTGTTATCACTGTTCCATAGTGAGGTTTTTATTGTTAACTTATCCCTCCACCCTAGATGTCGACCGGTCACTGTCCAAGCCTGCACTACCGTCTGGGTGTGAAACTGGAGCATTTCTTTCTTTGACCTCCCATAAAGAAGAGCAGGTTTACCCCCCTATCACCTATGGACCAGTGGTCCACCCTATAGGCCAGCTCACCTCTCCCACCAAACACCTAGTCAATCACTACTATCAACTGGGCCACCCAGTAGTAGGCTCGGAGGTCTGGAACCACAGGCCTCCGTCAAAGGCCACGCGCTGGAATTTCACTAGGGATATGCACACTGAACACCCGTCCCAAAATAGTGTCCTCAACGTACTGTTGACTTTGCAAAAATAACTGTCAAGGATTTTATAAAGGATGTCTTGGAGTATATATAGCATGCATGGAAAGGGCAATCATTTTAAAGAGCACAGATCTCCCCATTAAGGAAATGGGTAGCATATACCAGTGGGTCGCATCTGCCTAAAAGCAATCTAATTGGGGGAGCATGTTATGTTGTAGGAAGTCTGCCTCACTTCTAGGTATGTGAATCCCCAGGTAACAGCACCTCCTATTCTCCACTGGGGCCGGGCAGAGGGCGGAAGGACCAACTCCCCCGAGAGCGGGAGAATCAGGTACTTATCCCAGTTAATTTGGTAGCCTGAATAGCTCCTGATGAGGTTGAATATATGGAGAATCCCCGGAACAAGAAGCGGGGTCTTGTCACGTAGAACAGGATATTGTATGCGTAGAGGGAAATCCATTCCTACCACTCCCCGCCATCAACAATTCCCCAAATCAAGGGGTCATTGCATGCCCAGACTGCAAGGGGCTCCAGGACCAGGGTGAAAATCATAGGCAATAGGGGGCAACCTTGAAATATTTCAGGGATATAGTCCCATTCAACACTTTCGAATGCCATCCGCGCGTCTAAGGAAAGCACTGCTGCTTTCTCAGCCCCTGATTTCGCTGTCATGTACATCAGCCCGTATAGGCATCGTAGGTTAAGACGTGTGCTCCATCTCGACATAAAGCCGAATTGGTCAGGATAAATCACTGATGTTATGATTCCCGACTGTCGATTCGCCAAAACCTTAGCCAGTACTTTTGGTTCCATGTTGAGCACAGATATAGGGCGATAACAGCTACAGGTCATTGCAGGATGACCATTCTTTGGGATTACCACCATTATGGCTGTTCTCTGGGAGAGCCCCCGTGTCTTTACCAGCCAGTTACATATTGAGGAGGTGAGGAGAAATCTTTTGAGATCTTTTTCCGAGAGGGATTTCAGGGTCATGGTCACCAGGAGCTCTGTGCAGTCCTCCTCAGATCTACAGGACTTAGAAACATATATGCTTTCGCAATAAGATGCGAATGTCTTGGCTATTTCCCCGCTTTCTGTATATTTTCCCCACTCCAGTTGTGCAGTTCAGTCACCCAGTTTCTCTATATATCTCACTTGTACAGCCAGGTAATAAGCTTGGTAGCCTTATCACCCACTTCATAAAGTCTCCTTTGCACCACCAGGGCATGAGCCCTTGCAGAATTTTCTGCAATGTCCTTCAGTTCTTGCTGCCAAAGAAGTAGGTGGTGTACTAAGTCTGCACCCTGGCCCCTCCTTTCAGTATCTCAACTTCTAGAGATTTAATCTGTCTTTCCAGGGTCTGATATCATGCCAGGTCTTCCTTTTTTCTTTTCCCCTATTAGAGCCTGAACATGTCCCCATACCACCCCCTTATATGCCTCCCAAAGGATGCAGTGCAAAGCTACCGGCCCCACGTTATGTTGATAGTAGCGTTCAGTACACTCCACTATCTGGCCCCGCATTTTCCAATCCTTTTAAGTGCCATGTTGCTATTCAGGGTGGTACAACATTGTCCACCGCTGGTCCTGCTAACCAGGTAACCTCCAGGGAGTGGTCTGAAATGCCTTGCGCTAAATGCTCAGTGTTATGGAAGTGGCCTATACCGTTACAGTAAACGAACAAATAATCCAGTCGGGAGAAACTACAGTGCCGAGCTGATGTGTATATTGATGTTCTGCCTTGTTTAGGGACCACCTTAAGACGGCCAACCCCAAAGATTCCAAGAAGATTTAAAAGGGAGTCCCACTCCTGGTGTCCGCTTTTTCCGGCCATCTATCTTGTGTCATGGACATGACATCATTCATGTCTCCCCCCAGGATCAGGGAGCCCACCAGCAAGTCTAGGAGTGTTGCCCCATGGCAGGAAAGGGTGTCTCCTTGCATCCCGGGTGGGGTTTAGACAGATCCTAGGTTTAGAACATGCCCCCTCTCACAGGCCTGTTTGGAATACATATCTACCCAAAGGGTCTCTCCAGGTCCGGCCCGGGGTGTATGTTGTTGCAGACCGGAGTCCAGGAGTGTTGCCCCATGGCAGGAAAGGGTGTCTCCCTGCATCCGGGATGGGGCTTAGACAGAGCCTAGGTTTTGATTGTGCCCCCTCTCACAGGCCGGTTTGGAATACATATCTACTCAAAGGGTCTCTCAGGTCCGGCTCGGGTGTATGTTATTTCCGACCGGAGTAGAATACCCGTACCCTGTGACCCCGATGAGTAGCCCGCATGTGTGATGAGGGTGTATCCCCATCTGTATAGGGGTCTACAATTTGTCCCTTTAGGTGGGTTTCCTGCAGGAAAACTAAGTTGTGCTTTTGGTATTTTATGTACTGCAGTACCAATGTGCACTTTACTCTTGGACCCCAGCCCGCTGACGTTCCAGGATATAATTTTAAGTTCTGATTGGTTACGAACGTCCATCATGCATTTGTCTAAGTGTTTTCACCATTGTAGACTGATATGGAATTGTCTCCCCAGCCTGGCCCATGTGTTCACTATTGTTTCGCTGAGTTCCGCGCAACCTCTGTTAAAACTACACTAAATTTAACTGTCCCCAAAATTCCCCACTCCCTGTCACCCTGCACCCCGGTCTAGAACTGCTCACCTCCCCAATTTTCAGAGCGCCTGTTGCCTTCAAGTGTAACTTAAACATGTTAGGGAGTTGCCCCCTCCACTCGTTCCTCCCCACGAGCCTCTACCATCTGCCAACACTCTGTGGTCAAGGGGAGATCCAAGGACACATAACCAAGCCCCAGGGGGCCATCAAACCTTCCCTCAAGTCACCCGGGGAGGTGAGGAGAAGAGTCTAGTAGGGCATAGTCCATCCATGCTATACCGAACGTCCGCAAATTTAAACCCTCCTCCTCCCAGGCTTCCGCCCAGACTCACAACCCTGGCTGTTGATGAGAGTCATGACTTTTGGCATCAAAGTGTTCATGCACTTAGGTCTCTGGATCCCCAGGTTCTCATCTGCATAGAACCCTCATGAGTTCCAGGCCAAGGTTAATTCTGGATCGGGCTCTGTGTTTGCCGGCAGTCATCACCACTCAGGGATTCCCCTTTTTGGGTGTAGCGGGGGTCAGTCCCACTCGAGCCCTTCTGTCTCTGACATTCCTGTAGCCAATTCCATACCAGCGCAGGTGATTGGAAAAACTAGGATTTTCCCTCAGCAAGAACTCGCAGTTTTGCCGGGAATAGCATCATATATTTCAGTTCTTTTTCTCGGCACACCTTCTTCACTTGATCAAAGCTCCTCTCTTGCTTCTGGACTTGAAAAGTGAAGTCTGGCAAAAAAAGGATAGTAGTGTTTTCATACTTCAGGTCTCCCTGTGAATGGGCTGCCTGTAAGATTGCATCTCGGTTCCTATGTTTGAAAATACTGGCTATTATGGTACGTGATGGGCCCCAGGCCTTGGCTGAGGGACCATTGCCCTATGCGCCCCCTCAACTGAGAAGAACTTTTAAATGCATTTGGGATGAAGATGAGCAGTTATCAGTTCCACCACAAGCTTCCGCACCCTCAGGCACCCCCATGATTCATATATTCTTGCATTTGGACCTTCCCTCCTGGTCCTCGACTCTTGCCACTAACAACTCCTACTGTTTCGTCAATATGCATACTTGCTTCTCCTGAGACTTAGAAGAGGTCTGGAGATCATGGATGTGGGTCTACAAAGTTCTCACCTTGTCAGACATCTTCTGGAAGTCCTGCCACAGGAACCCCACATCAATGGTGACTGAGTCTATTTTAGGTTCAAAGGAGGGCTTGAGATCCTGTATTGCTACCATGATTCCCCTGAGGTAGGGCTCTGGCAGAGTTGTCGAGTCTCCGGGCTGTCCCATCCCCTCCAAATGCTGTCTTGGAACTGCATATTGATCCATTTTGTTGGTTTGCAACTGTCCCTGCCCCTTGGGCTTAACCATTTCTCTGTGGTGTCAGGTCTCTCCAAGATCTACTTACGCAGCTCCCTCACCGAGTGCCCTCTTGCGACCAGGCACTCAGCATATGGCTCACCTGCAAATGGGGGCTGCCTCAATCTCTCCACCATCAGGCACCAGGATACTACCATAGAGTTGCCTCTAGTGATACACCTTGGGCCTCGCCACTTTCTCCGTGATGTCTAAGGTGTATTCGGGGTCTCACTGCACTTTCCACTATAGTAAGCTGCTGTCACACTAACATCAAAGGCAGTCTTTCTGCTCCCTTGATCTCGGCCTGAATCAGCTCTAATGCTTCTCCAGGAGACATGGGGTAAACGAGACATGGCAGCCAAAGAAGGGAGTAGATGTGCCACCAGGCCACTGCACTCTGTCCAGCCATACAGGCACCCAAACAACTCTGATCACGGAGCCAGCGGGGCCGGCCCCACCTGAATTACTCGTCCGGCCTAACAGGGCTCCTGGCTCCCAGCTCCACACTCCACCATGAGCAGGGCCCTTGCTGCCTTTAACCCTCTGGAAAATAAAGGGGGGGCAGGACTGTTTACCCCGTTGTGTCGCCGTTCGCACCTCAACTATAGTCCTTTCAGTGCTCCTGTGAGTGCTCAACCGATTCGAGTCCCCTACGTCGTGGGTCCTAGGCTTAGCCGCCTGCCCTCCCGTGGCCAGGATGCACTGTAGATAGCAACGGTAGAGTTAGCCAGATCGTCCCAGGCTGCTAGGCCCTCTCAAGGCTTCTGGGCACTCGTGTTAGTCAGATCCGCTTTTATGGTCCCCGTCCAGGTCTAAGCTCACCTCCGCTATCCAGTTTGGTAGGCCGGGGTGGGTTTCGGCATCCCCGCCTGGAAATCGCCAAGTGTCTCCTTTACAGCTGTGCAGCCGGGGTGTGTCGTTCACTATGGCCGCTGGGTGTCTATTGGAGGTAAGCTGATCCGCTCGCAAGGCCATGCCTCAGGCCTCAATCACGTCCAAGGACCCTCCGGGAAACCGGTGGGCTCCATGTCCACCTCTGGGATGCGTTGGGCCCACCAAATTACTACTAAGCACCAGAGGCTTCCCAGTCGCCACCTCTCCTGGGACTTTCTGTTGCCGGGCTGTTCCATGCCAGCGATCCCACCCTCATCCCCATCCAGGTGTCAGCAGTGAGGAAAGGGGGTCTGATTTTTGCACATCCGGGGCTACAACACTTTCCCCTTGCTCTAGATACAAGCTGTGGCTCCAACAATAACAGATATCACGACAGATAGTGGGTCTCAGGCAGAATGCTCACAGAAACTCCTCTATGTTGCAGTCATCTTGGTTGGAGCCAAGCCAGGCCCCGTCTTGTGACTTTTAATGAAGTAGAATGTTTACGGTAGTATTTTCCTATGGTTCCCCGTGCTGAGCTTCCAGGCTGCCATCTGGGATCACCAAGGAGTTGTACCTCAATAAATGTTGAGCCAGTGGGTCAGCAACATTGAGCAAAAATTCAGCTATTGGTTTCTTTCCCCATGAGTGATGGCATTTTGCTCAAGTACAATGTCATCACCAACCGAGAAAGAAGGTCCCTTTAGTAGCAAGGACTTGAGGGCCATGATGGGATTTTGAAAAAATAAAAATAATTTGTCAAAAAGATGCTTTTACTGGGCACTTGCCACCTCTTGCAGCAAGCCACATTAACACCACTACTTGCAGTGACCGTGTAAAAGAAAATGGAAAAACCCTAAAAAATCTGACGACAAGGAAATAGGGGCAATTGCAATGGACACAAACCAGAAAGAGAAGGGAAAAGTTAACAGCCCCAAGGAGATATTGGTTATATGTAAAAAAACATACAGAGGAATAAACAACCCTTGAATAAAACCCCGCAGCAAAGTGAGACGGGTGGGGCAAAAGGAGGATCCTCAGTCACAAAAACGATTAAAGACTTGGGGCTAGATGTAGGTAATTTTAATTTACCGATTCGAAAATACCGAATTTTACCGAGTCGGTATTTTCGAATCGGTAAATGCAATGTAGGTAATCAATCGGTAATCGGTATTTGCCATTCATTCCTATGGGCCTGGAGGCCCATAAGAATGAATGTCAATTACCGAATCGATAAATACCGATTCGGTAAAATTGGGAACAAGTCAAGGGTGGCAGGGTCTCACTTTGACACCCTGCTGCACCCCTGATTAGTGCTTGTGTGCACATTTGGCACACATACATGTATGTGTAAGGGCATGTATGTCTGTCACATGGCACAGGTGTAAATGCACATATTTGCATTTACATAGGAATTCGTTATTTACCACCAACTAATAGTTGGTGGTAAATAACGAATCCTTAAAGCCCAGAAGCACTGTTTACAGTGCTTCCTACATCTCATTTACCGATTCGGTAAATACCGAATCGGTAAATGATGATTCGGTAAATACCGAATCGGTAAATACCAATTCTGTATTTAACGAATCGATAAAAAAGCCTCTTACATAGGAAAAGTCTATTACCGGTCGATAACGGCCGAATTCGGACGTTACCGACCTGTAATAGCCTACCTACATCTGGCCCTTTGTTGGGAAACATTTCAAAAGGAATAAATTGATAGAAGAACAGCAGCTGGATGGCGATACCCAATTAACATCAGTCCATTTGGTATCCCTTGAGTTAGACTCCACAAATCAAACCCATCTCAATATCTCTGAGCTATTCTTGGACCCAAGGCTATCCACATCACCCAGACCCTTTCCCCCATCTGACGATTAAGAAGCAGAGGGAGAGGGCGACATAGATGCGAAGCTCAGAGTAAAAGGCATAATACCTACACATAGGAACATCTTGATGAGAAGGAAGGAGTGGATATATCTCAGGACAGAGTAAATGACTTTTCAGGCCATCTATGGTTAACCTAGAGGTTTCAAGAACTTCAAGTGTCTCAATACTGGATGTAATGCTAATCCTACAAAAACACTGCAGCCCTGTTAGAGGTATCGCTACTCAAAGAGAACAGTTCAAAATTATGGTAGGGGAACTGAAACAAATTAAATACCTTATGCCCTCCATAGTTAGGCCAGTCGGTGGGGATCATCTAGGGGGGTAGAGACCCAACAGGGAGGTGTGATGTGAGATACCCTAACGCAGAAGGAGGAGCATAGCATTTTTATATCACAATACCCAATGATCATAAAGAAGCAGGGGGAAAGGAGGAGCTATAAGCAGCGTATACCGAGTTCAAGGAGGTGGAGGAAAAACCCAAGAAAGAGTCAAACCATAATGCAGCAGGGGAAATGGAAGAATGTTTTAGAAAAAGGGTAGACGAGTTTAACAAGGAACGTGATATCAGCTCAGAAAAGTAGCCCTAAAAAGGTAACAGCTACAAGTAACTCAGAAGAAGGGGAATGGAGGCAAATAGTTGCAGGAGAATCGAGGATTAGAGAAAGTAGTACTAGAAAAAAACCAGCGAAAAAAGAAGAGGGTGACAAGGAAAGGAGAATGGAGAAGAGTGAGCAAGGAAGAACAAGAAGGTACAGAGCCAAATGAAGAAAGGGAAGGAAAGAGAACATCTAGAAAGAAGGGAGGAGGATTCAAAGGGGGGACCGCAAGATTTAGTAGCAAATGTTAGACAAGATCTATGGATATTCTTTGAGCCGACTGGGTAGGGAAAAGGTGGTAAAAAAGTGAGGATATTAAAACCATTAAACCGATCACAACTGCTATTCTCGCTATCCAAATGTGCAAGTCTATGGAATATTGGCACTGAGGATCTCAGAGAAGTAGGATTTAAGATAAATAGAAAAGGGTAGGAAGAAACCAAGTTTCTCCTTTACTCAGGGCCAGTAAAGTCAACAATAGTAAAGGAAGAGCGTGAGTTACATAAGGAAGGCATCTGACTACTAAATAGGGCAAAAATGTTAGAGCATAACAAGTATGAGATGCCACTCCTTACGAATCATGCAGGGTTGGAACTAGGGCCGGTAAGGTTGATCGATACCTGCTGGGATACTAAGGATGAGCTCGAAATTACTATAAGATGCAAGGAAACAGAGAGAACTAGAAAAGGTTTATTGGCTGGAAATAGATATAGCGCTCTAACAACCCTAGCATTTGAGGAAGATGGGTGCTTGAGTGAGATCGTCTAGGAGGTAGGGTCGTCGCACAGCCTGGCCGTATTATCCTGGAACCTAAACGAATATTATAGAATACTGAATCTGAAAAGCTTTAAAGAAGCTATTGACAGTAACAAAATCATGTGTTTGCAGGAGACCTGGCTGTGCGACGAATCCCTATCAATCGAAGGGCTTGTCCAACAGACTAAAGTAGCGAGAAAGAAACATTTCTGTTAACCCTTAGGAGGGCAAATGACATTGATCTCTACAAATATTGCCAGCAAGGTAGAATCTTGGAAGCAAAATGCAAATGGGCAATAGGTTGTAGAGTGTTGTTGTTGAACCCTGACCCACGATATGAAGGTATTGTTATCATAAATGTATATATAAAGAAGGGGAAAGAGCTAGAGCTGGAAAATCTTAAAGAAGATCAGCTAACTTTAACTGATCATTACCAGAAGGATGTACTTTTTGTGCTGGGTTTCTTCAATCATAAATTAGATCCTTCTAGGATTGACCTATGGTGCAAGGAGTTGTTGACTTCCTACGAGATAAATGATGCCATCTTTCCAAGAGTGGATATATCATCACAAGATATGCTCTGGGGCACATTTTGAGTATATTGGGCTTAGTTCGCATGAATGGCAGAATGGAGTCAGATCGACCAGCAAAGCGTACTTTTAAGATAGGCCAGCAAAACTGTCCGATCGGTTATGTGTTTCTACATGTATGGAACTTCGAATTAATTAAGAATTTTGAGGTAGGAAGAGTGGAGGGAAGTGACCATTACTCCCTGAAGACTGAAATATATATAGTTAGGAAAAAACAAAGAGATACAGCTCTCCAGGTCGATATCGATTACCCAAGGCGTCTCACAAAACATATATCGGAGGAGCACATTGAAAAACTAACCGTTGTACAGCAGACCCAAACATTAGATAATATCCCGAATACGAAGGATAATGGATGGTATGAAAATATAATCACCCAACTGGTGGCATGCCTAAGGGTTAAAATAAAATCTAGTAAATCAGGCAATGATAGGAAAAACAGAACCCACAGCAAAGAGAAGACCTTGTTCGATGAAGGATGTCATGAAGTAAAAGCAAGTACCAGACAAATGGAAAGAAGCCTCAGGGTATATTATTCCACAACCTTCAAAAATTAAGGATAAAATATAAAATGATTATTAGAAATAAAAAAAAGAACATACAAAGAGAGCTGCTGGGCGAAATTATTATCTGTAATAGAATCTAGAGATTTGAAAGGGTTTTGGAAGGTGGTCCAAGGAAGGTCAGGCAAAATACTAGGGTCCTTGCATTTCGTGGTACCAGAAGATGATTGGGTAAGGTATTTGGGGAAAATTTATGGAAATTGGCCAATAAAAGAGAAATTGAGATCTATATTGTGGCCAGGTTTGAGGGAGGAGATTAAGGAACACTTCACTCCTAGTAATATTAAACAAATTATATCTAACCTAACCCTGACTCGAGCTGCTGGCCCAGACTGCCTTACTGCAGTAATCATAGAAACAAGACCAGAGTGGTAGGCAGAATTATTTTCAAAAATGTTCCTGGGGATACTTAATACAGGTCATATACCAGAAAACTGGAGAGGAACAATCATAAGACCCATGCATGAATGAGGAGATACAAAAGCCCCAAAGAATTATAAATTAATTAACCTACTGGACATAGGAGAAAAAGTATTTGCCAAAATAATCTTGGAAGACTCAAGGACTGGGCGGAAGCAAATCAGGTTGTGTCCCCGGAAAAGGAGGGGGTGTTTATGGAGGGCCTCTCTACAGGCGACCACTGTTTTGCTCTCTGGAACATTGCGCAGAAGTCTACTGAGCAGAGGGAAAGTTTATTCTGCTGCTTCGTGGACTTCCACTCCGTGCAGCATTTGACCTAGTGCACCGTAAGACGCTGTGGGAGACGTTGATTGGAAACAACATCCCAAGGGATCTGCTAAAGTTAATACAATCATTACACACCTATAATTGGGTGCAGATAATTTTGGACATCGGGATAGGACAGGGGTGCGTACTGGCCCACCTACTTTTCTCCTTATTCATAGCAGACTTACCTCTAGTCTTATGCACTGTAAGCGGTGCCAGCACAAAGATAAATGGAAAGCATATTTCATGTCTCTTATATGCAGACAACCTCGTAATATTAGACCAAACAGAGATCGGCCTGCAAAGAAAGATGAATATGTTTAACGAATAATGCAGTCTTAAAAAACTTGTAGTAAATATGGAGAAGACAAAGGTACTAAGCTTTGGAAGAAGAAAAATAAAGTTCAACTTGTTTTTGGGCTACACAAAGTTGGAAAAGGTGGATGAATATAGGTACCTGGGGATGTGGTTTGAGAAAAATCTGAATTGGCACACCCATCTAGATTCATTAAAACTGAGGGCATCAGCTTCGGTTAGTGGGCTAAAAAAATGTAATGGAATCTATGGTGAAAAGTCGGACAGACCGAATGTATAGGTTTATACAGCCATGCCACCACAATTCCTATACGGAGCCGAATTGTTATATCTGAGTGGTAAAAACAGATGGGATGCCAAAGAGGGAAAATGCCAGAAAAACTTATTATCATTACCAAGTCCTCAATGGTCCAGGCAGTGAGATTAGAAACAGGAAGGACATCATGAGGTATAACGGCATGCCATACGCTATTAAGAATCTGACAGCACCAGGGCGGGGGAGAAGAACATAAAATCTCGCAGTGGCGTAGAAACGAGATACTGAAAACTGAGCTAACGTGGGCAAAAGGGATGAGAGAAATTATTATTAAATTAAAGCCTGTAGAATTATGATGATCAAACTGTGCTCCTTGACTTTACAAATTGAGGTTGATAAAAAGGAACTTAGGGCCCTGGGGAGAGAAATTTCTCAAGCCCAGGACCAAGACTATCTCTTGGGAAAAAAATCTGTACGTATTATGGCTAACTCATGGCAAAATTAACAGCATTTCCCTTATATAGATCGATTACCCTGTCTTCAGATAAGAAGAGAATTACTAAGGCTAAGAACTGGTGTTAACCCTTACTCTGCTAACAACGGGGTAAAAAGAGCAATGATGGATAGCAAGGGGAAATGTGTTTGTATCTTGGAAACAACGCGTGCTATTTTACATATTTTATTGGACTGTCAGAAGGTTTTGGATATACGAAAAGAGTTTTTATGCCCAATTTTTAAAAGTATGGCATTAAAAATAGGGTACAGGCAGGATATCTGCTAACTGAAATGAGTTCCGCCAGCACATTGAAAAACCTGTCACTTACTCTTGTAACGGTCCGAGGGGACCGCAACGCTGCTCTCGGTTTTTGGCTGCTCCTCCCACACTGCTCTTATTGGGGCCAGGACTGGGGACTACAATTCCCGGCACCTCCTGGCACTAATCAGGAAGCGCCAGGAGGCGCTTCATAAGCGGAAGAGGGTTCTCGCTCCTCTGGTTCCGTCAGCACACTGAAAAACCTGCCACTTACTCTAGTAACGGTCCGAGGGGACCGCAACGCTGCTCCCGTTTTTTGGCTGCTCCTCCCGTGCTGCTGTTATCGGCGCCAGGACTGGGGACTTCGATTCCCGGCATTCCTGCTGTGGCGCGCGGCCACCATGTAATCAGGAAGCGCCAGGAGGCGTTTCATAAGCGGAAGAGGGTTCCCGCTCCTCGGGTTCCGCCACCACACTGAAAAACCATCCCTTGTTACTCTTGTAATGGTCCGAGAGGACCACAAAGCTGCTCCCGGTTTTTGGCTGCTCCTCCTGCACTGCTGTTATCTGCACCAGAACTGGGGACTACAATTGCCGGCATTCCTCCTGTGGCACTCCGCCACCACATAATCAGGAAGCGCCAGGAGGCGCTTCATAAGCGGAAGAGGGTTCCCGCTCCTCGGGTCCCGCCAGCACACTGAAAAACCTGCCACTTACTCTTGTAACGGTCCGAGGGGACCACAACGCTGCTCCTGGTTTTTGGCTGCTCCTCCCGCACTGCTGTTATTGGTGCAACGACTGGGGACTACAATTCCCGGCATTCCTCTTGTGGCGCTCGGTCACCACGTAATCAGGAGGCGCCAGGAGGCGCTTCGTAAGCGGAAGAGGGTTCCCGCTCCTCGGGTTCCACCAGCACACTGAAAAACATGCCTCTTGCTCTTGTAACGGTCCGAGGGGACTGCAACGCTGCTCCCGGTTTTTGTCTGCTACTCCCGCACTGCTGTTATCGGCGCCAGGACTGGGGACTACAATTCCCGGCATTCCTCCTGTGGCACTCGGCCACCACGTAATCAGGAAGGGCCAGGAGGCGCTTCATAAGTGGAAGAGGGTTTCCGCTCCTCGGGTTCCACCAGCACACTGAAAAACCTGCCACTTACTCTTGTAACAGTCCGAGGGGACCACAACGCTGCTCCATGTTTTTGGCTGCTCCTCCCGCACTGCTGTTATCGACGCCAGGACTGGGGACTACAATTCTCGGCATGCCTCCTGTGGCACTCGGCCACCACGTACTCAGGAAGCCCCAGGAGGCGCTTCCTAAGCGGAAGAGGGCTCCCGCAGCGCAGGACGTGCTCAGGTGTGCCTGGGCCACACCGGGTGAATCTGCGCCCATCCAAGCCAGGACAAGGCAGCTGCAGGGCTAGCCCGCTGACGTCTGCGTTCCATTGCCTTCCATTTGCAGCCCTGGAAACATAAGGTACTGTTATTTCTTGCTACTGCCATTCGATCTCTATAATTCCTCATTGCACACTTGCTCTGGCCCGTCTGAGGCAGGAGGAAGAGGCAGGGCTAGGCCACCCCACCTTTTGTTGCGCAAGACACTTTGAACTCTGGACAAATATCAAAGTCACTTCATTGTTATATTTTTCCTGATTTATTTGTTTGTCTAGAAGATGGTGTTATATATTGAGGCTCTGGTTATGACCACCAAACGTAAGCCCATAGGTCTGAGGGCTGGGGGGAACTATGGATGCGTTTTTAACAAGGGCTGAGTCAGTACTAACACACGAAATACAGCTCACTTTGGGCCCCTATGCAGGGCAAAAAAGGTTGTCCTTTGGGTCTATAACTTTTGCCAAATCTCCCCTGGGTGCTCCCCAAATCTCGGACCACTTCAGTGTGGATGCACTAGTTGCAACTCTGTTTGGGGAGCCAGTTGATGATTCAGCTTTCAAATCGGGGATACTGGAGGTGGACCACCTCGGCACTTTGGAACTTACCCAAAATCCGAGATTGAGCTTATCCAAGGAATCGCTGGTTACTTCATCTGGGGAGAAAGCAGATTTGCTTGCGGCCCCTGTCTCAACTTTAGTACATACCTCAACTGCGACCTGCGTAGCTTTAGCTGACCCTTATACTAGATCCAAAGGAGTTGCTGGGGAAAGGGAAAGTGTGGTGTGCTCCTCTAAATTCATGTCAGGAGGGAATGGTGAGCCGCCTGCAAAACGCACAAGGGGAAGTGTGGCATTGAGGAACAAGGCCAAAGCCACACTAAAACATCCAGCTCTATTGACACGCGAGAATCACTCCCCGATACCTAATGGTGGTACGCCTCTTTTTTCAAATACTGACCCCCCACATCATGGTGGATCTTGGAAGTGATCCTGACCACTGGAAATATTTGGAGACTTTAATATCCATTCTTTTTGCTCCTTTTTTAAGTAAATTAGAGGCGATTGAAGGAAAACTGTCACATCTCTTAAAATCTAGTAATGAGCCAGTTAATCAGGAGGCATGCGGGTGTCAATGTGAAGGACGAGGGGCAGCTAATGTACCCATGGCCCCGGTAATCCCAGAAGCCATTGGGGTGTAACAACAGGGAATTGACCGGCAGAGCAGGAAATGAGCTCACTGGTGATGCGAGTACCACTATGCCCTGACCGTTATGTATGACATCGGGCCCTGGGGGGAACACCGCATATCTGGGCCTGGGAGGCTTGGGGATAGGTGGTACGGTTAATTCCTTTTGTCGAGCTGATCAGATCCTGCCCCAGCCCGTGGGCCCTTTGGGACCGATGTCTATTGATCAGGCCAAGCCTACTATGAGAGCTAGTAATCATCACAGAGATGGTCCCACTGCGCTGAAGGCCGCGAATACTAAGTACTCTGGAGATGTGCTAGATCTGCCCCCGGCCGCATGTCCTTATGTCTTGGTTCTGGCCGGTGTTCCAGCACCAAACCAAACCAGACCAAACTGAATCTTGGACCCAACTGCGCAATAAAACCATAGATTGGTTACCCATGAGCAACAATATCATCATGGTACACAGAGTTGGGTGGGTGGGACGATCATTGAAGAACTTCGAGGGGGACTGTGTGGTCATAAATATTCGAAATTCCGCAGTTGTATAGACGATTCTAAGGGTGCAGGATCCGTGCCCTATGTTTGCCAGCTCTATATGGGCCTTGTCGTTGGTATACTTTTATAAGCCTTCTGTGAGAACCTTGACGGTGACTGTTCCCTCCATCCCCCTGACCAACAGGTTTCAGGCACTTTCTGGTTTAGATGCTCAAGATTGACTACCTGTTAGTAAAGCAGTACCCGTTGTCTTAGACAATTTGGTGGAATTACTGGACGATGTAATACATGTTCCCATGGCTAGTTGATCAAATTCAATCCGTCCTGTCCCTTGAACCACCAGACTTCATCAACTGGCATATTAAAATCCAGTTCTATCTTAACAATAACTGATGGAGGCATAATGAAAGTTTTAACATGGAATATTAAATCATAATATCCTGAGAGCCTTTGGTTTTTGCCCAGTGTCATATGCTGACGATACCCAGCTGCTCTTTCCCTTTGACCATCTTACTCCAGAGGTATTACATTCTTTCTCTGAGGGGATGAGAGCAGTTTCCCAGTGGATGTCTTTGAATATGTTGCAGTGCAATGTTTCAAAGACAGAGGTTATGCTTTTCGGTGAGGCTAAGATCAGCTGGGCTCCTGACTGGTGGCCTTTAGATCTAGGCCCAGTCCCCGAGCCTAAGCAAATAGTCAAGAACCTAGGGGTACGTCTGGAACAAGAACTCAGCTTGAAGCAGCATGTTACCAACATTGTTGAATCTTGCTTTCGGACCATTGGATTGCTGCGCAGAGTTTTTCCATTGCTTCCAGACACCATCAGAAAGACCCTGGTCCAGGCCTTGGTTATCAGCCGTCTTGACTATTGTAATGGTCTCTTGCTGTCAGCTAATGAGGAGGACCTGGATAGGTTACAGGTTGTGCAGAACACCGCAGCCAGGTTGGTTCTAAATGCCCCTCCGAGAACACCTTCAAAACCTCTACTTGCCAGGCTTCATTGGCTTTCCATCCGTCAGAGAGTTGTTTTTAAGATCTGTTGTACGATCCACAAAGGACTTCATGGTTTGGGTCCCTCCTATCTGGCAGACAAGTTTGTGCCGTATGTTCCTTCTCGTGCTCTACGGTCCAGTGACCAAATGCTTCTCACGATTCCTAGGATCAAGCGGGCAAGGCAAGGGGGTAAGGCTCTGTCTGTGAGGGGACCGAGGATATGGAATGGTCTCCCTCTCCAGCTTAGGCAGCTTGAAAACCATCTGGCCTTCAGGAAAAAGCTGAAGACGTTCTTGTTTCAGGTATAACCACACAGTCTAAGAACTAGTTTGGAGCCAGGGAATTCGATCTCCTGCAGGTTCAGCAGTCAGATAGCGCGGAGATACTCCCTTGGGAGTTTATTCTAGCGCTCTACAAACCCGCAAAATAAAATAAATAAATAAATATTGCTTGTTTAAGGGCAAAAAAGGGTGACGACAGCTGGGCACTTTTTCTTGCCCTACATCATATCATAGCCCTTCAAGATACATGGGAGGCTAATGAAACCTACTATCTGGATGGGTTTATATCTTTCTGTAAACTCGCTACACCATCCAGTATTTGATACAAATATCAAATGATATATAGTACATTACACGGAATAACGGAAGGATCAATGAATTTTAAATGTATGAATTGTATGTTACATTTTATTCAAGAAATGTGATTTTAGGAGTTGTATTTACGGAGATTTTAAATGTTTAAGGACTATCTAGTTCAAATAAACTTTGCTATGAACTGAACTGGATGTTTTACCGATTTCAAACGGCAGCACTTTTGTGCACATACAGGCTCATGCAACAGAATATATCTTCTAAAATTTGTGTTTAAACTTTATTTGCAAAAACATTCAAAGACAGCATGTGCGTGAGAATGCATAAAACCTTGTTTAAAAACATAGGCAATGCCTGTATGTGCACACATGTATGTATGAGTTTTACAAAAACATAAAAAATCAGAGCCATTGGAAAAGACAATTGGCCGGCTGCCAACACCAGACCTATTGACTTTGCAAAAGCTTGTTGTGGCTGATTTTGGAGATGGCCACACTGGGATCAGATATCGTAGGTCAGATCTGCAATTTGTTTCAGTGGTGCATACTACTAACATGGTGGTAATATCAGTATAGATAGGCATTACACAAGGTACTGGGTAGAAGCGGCCTCTGACACCTCCCTTTTATGTTATGTCTCAAACAATTCATATCACACTTTGTACATTTTCATGAAATCTCTCCGGTGTCTCTGAAAGGCTATGAGAGAAAACTTGCTGCATATGCTGGTGAGGTTGTACACTGTGCGTCTGGTAATTAGGCAAAAGAACGAGAAGTTTTACTTTCAGGGCTGTTTGTGTGTACCAACTCAACAAGAATAATACACAAATCAAGATTAATCACCTAATGAATTGTAACTAACCAAGGCATCATATGAAGATGATGTGAATAATCTGAATAATGAAACACATTTTAAAAACTTCTTCTTCTTCTTGGGGAAAGAAGCCCTTGACCAGAGTTCTCTTCAAATGTATAAACTCTATCAGTAATGGTGCTGTTTAAGAACTACCAACTTCTACTGTCTCTTGGGGCACCACGCTTAACACATTTTGATGAAATGGAAGACATTTCCAAGGATTCCAATTTGTGTCGTTCATTATATTAGCGTAAAAATAATTGACCTATAGAAAAAACAATTACCAAAATAGGGGATGTATTACTTACAAGGATGGTATAAATTAAGGAGACAATATCATGGAATTTCTATGAAATATGTGAAGTGAAGCCACTGGTGAGTTGACTTAACAGTGTTGGAGATTGCAGAAATGTTAAGACTAAGGGGCTTATTATGATCAGGCTGCAAACTTTGGCGCATATCAGCTCTACCTACTACAATTATATAAGGAGGGTGTTTTTCTGTTGTCAAGCAGAGATTCAACTAGAATATGGAATACCTAAATAGCTTTTTTATTATCTGCAAATGCTGGGCAGTACCCGGCTTTAGCAAATTTGAGCCCTTCTCAGTACAGGAAGTTAGGATTCAGGATATGACACCCAAAAAGTTCACGAATCTCTATGGTACCTTAAGCAAAATAATTATAGATAGATGGGCTGGATGTGGATGTTATGGATGTGGATCTGATGAATAATATTAGAAGGAGGCATAGGCTGGTTAAGATAACTAATTTAAAGGTACAACATTACAAAAATGTTCATGACATATAACACACATTGGAAATGGTTTACACGGGGCTGCTGTCAGTGATCCATCCTGCTGCTCCCAATGAGGCACTAAGATAGAGATGTAGGAGCACATGCTTGATGTAAAATCTGAGGGAATTCTAGTATGCTATTTTTCAGCAATTGGGGTTCCCAGTCATTCTGAAATAATTTATAGAACTGATGTATGAACAATAATTTTGATGTTGTCACAACATATGTATTCAATTTGGCTACATATTTATTTGATGGAATGCTTACATTTCTTGACATAGCCAATGGCCATTTTGTACTGTGTTTCCAATACAAAGGACACCTGCCTGCTTTGAAATGATTCATAATATACTAGCTTACCCGTCGCGCGTTGCTGCGATCTCCGAAGAAAGGAAATTCAAGGAAACTCGTCATGATAACATTCAATTTACATTGTGTCATTTTTATTGAAACGTATTCATTTTAATATGGAAAATATTTCAAAGTGTCGTTTTAATTCTATTTATTTATTCGAGTGCTTGTGGATACACGATTTGTTGTTTTTCCGTCTGGTGCGTACATCAGTATTCGAAAGATTATGAGGGCCCTGGGGGGGCCGATATTTAAAAATATGTATGGTAGAAACCTGCGCGGGAGTGTACTCGACAACTTCCCAAAGTTTCATGGCGATCGGATGAATGGTGTTTCAATTCTATTTATTTATTCGAGTGCTTGTGGATACACGATTTGTTGTTTTTCCGTCTGGTGCGTACATCAGTATTCGAAAGATTATGAGGGCCCTGGGGGGCCGATATTTAAAAAATGTTTATGCCAGAAACCTTCGCGGGAGTGTACTCAACAACCTCCCAAAGTTTCCTGCCGATCGGATGAATGGTGTAGTAATGCATAAAGGACAAACAGACAGACAGACAGACATACTTTCGTTTTTATATATATAGATGATTTAACATTAAAGGGGCTTGAAGGAGCCTCATCACAACATATGGTCCACCTTGTAAACTAACCACAACATTCAGGCCATAATTTGATGGTAAACAGTTACCAAACAATCCTCAACACTATGTCATCATAATACAGGATGAGATAGAACACTGGTTGATATCACCCTCACTACATGCCCGTCCCCCCAAGGAGTCAGTTTAACTCACCTAAAATGATCATATTAAACTTGTTTTTAGATTGAGTCAACTCAAATTTATTTTTCAACCTGCTCAGTAGAAACTACTATGGACTCTTCTGGCCTCCTCTACCAGCCTATCTAAGCTAGAGCAAAGAAAGTGCTTGTTTGCCTGTCCTTAAACCCATACAAGGTGTTGGCCCCATGATACTGTGAAGTATGATACAGTACAAAACAATATAAAATGTGTAGCTTCCAGCAACAGAATACCATAAGCCAGTGTTTCCCAAACTGTGGGTTGCTGGACAATTTGTGGTGAGTCGGGAAAGTGCAAACAATGCCTTCAATTTCTTAGTTTATCTTTCATATTCGGTGCTTCAAAGACCAAGATCAAATGACAGGCTAGGTGTATTCTGGCAAACTGTTGCTTACGGCATTGGTGTTTACTTTTCTTTCTCTAACTGCGAAGTAAGAGGAGTTTTTAAAGTGAATTATGTGACAATCTTCCTGGAGTATAGCAAAGTGTGATGGCATTCTTTTGCAACACACAACAACATGTTAACCCCTGTAAATGAACTGTATTCATTCAGCAGTTAGGAAAAACTAAAGCTAAAGTAGCACTCTAAACAATGTCTCCAGGCTTGCCTTTGCAGCTGGTGTTTGCAGTTTTAAACTGACCCTTTCACCTGACAAAACAAACCCTTTTCCAGGCAAACAAACTTACCTTTTAGTACTTATAGGTCTCCCCTAAAGTCTAAACGCTCATCGGGCAGGGTGCATAGTATCTAAAAAGTAGGACATCTATATTTAAAGTTTTAACATGTCCTGACAGTGAAAATTCTACAACGTTATTTTTCATTATGGCAATGCTGGCCCTCCCATACGAAATGACAGGGTTACATTATAACAATTTATAATGCTTAGCTTTAGTTTGGGAGCAGCTAAGAACTATGTTTGAAGGATTCAATTTAATAGTAATGTAAAGTCTAATGTAATGGTCAAGTCAAATTTTATATTACTATTTTAGAAATTATTCTTTTAGAAAGTTGTGCCTTTCTACCAATGTCCAGTGTCATCTGACTTCTAATGGCAATCCTGTAGTGTTATGTCTAGTGTTATGTTTATTGCTCATAGACAGTGGACAAAAGGCTTAGGTGTGAAAAGATATTTTTCTTCGTTGGGCAGGATGGCCTGTGTGTTGTGCCCTGCCCCTTCCTTACCTTTGAAGGGAGCCTAACCTGTCACTGACAGATGAGGCACACAGCTTACTCCCTTTCTCCTTCTAGTCAGGTTGGCTTCAAACCCAGGGGAAGGGGTTTGGAAGGGGACTGGTTTGGAGTGACCAAAAGGAAGAGTTTGCCCATTATCATAGCACACCTCTTGGTGAGCACATCGAGCTCTGACACAGGGAAGAAAGCTTCTGCTATGCTGAATTTAACTAGAGATGGGCTCTGGTGGATAGGTTATATTAAATTTACAGGACATGCGGCAAAACTGGAAACTTTTACCCCATTGATTAGGGAGTTGTCAGGAGTTACCCCAACCCACAGGTTGGCATTGGGCATTTAAGTGGCAACCTCAGTACACCTCTCAGAACACTCCTGGACTTGTGGAAAATCAGAAGAAGTCTGTCTGAAGAAACACTGACCCTGCTAGCCTTGAACCTCAGACCCCAGAAGTGACTCCAAGGGTCAGTTGGGTAATCTCCTGTTTGAGCTACAAGGACACAAACACTTTGCAGAAGCCTTTTCCTGCTGCTGACCTAGGCCTGACCAGGACCTTGCTGCTGTCCTCTGGCGGAAGGAGTCTTGACCCCTAAGTAGGGTTTACCAAAGCCTCTGGCTAGTGTTAAAGTTTACGCCTCCTAACGTTTCCTGAAACCTGGGACTTTGGACCTTTGGATTTTTTTGCCAAGCTTTTGCTCTGAGAACCAATGGGGGAGCAGAAACAAAACTGTCAAGCTGATTGAACTGGGCCAAAGATTCAATGTGCTCTCGATATACACAGCAGCAAATCCAATCCAGCGAGACTGCATGGAGAAAATGTATGACAAGATGGAGCCCTCTTTATCTACAATCTGCAGACTTAGCCCAGTGGTAAAAGCCAAGCTCCAAAAAAGTGACTACTTCCAAAGTTATAAATCTCTACTGGGCAAAGCCGCGGAAAGCTTCTGGCTGGCAAAGGACATTCTCTGGGTGCAAAGTTCAACTTTCTCCTGCTCTGAGCTTTTTTGCCAAAAGTCAGCAGTTTCAGTGCATCCTCACGCAGTGGCTACCTGACAACATGGATTCAGCAATAGTCTTCTTCCTTGGCCCCATGAGGATTTTTTTTACATCCATCCCAGAGACTATGGCCTGACTTAGATCTTGGCGGAACTCCTGTCGTTCCTCCGTGGCAGCACTTAAAAGTATGCCGTCGAGCTTACGGAGTCCTGACAGTCGTATTTAGATGTGGGCTGGCTGAACTGCTGTCCGCAGCAACAGACTGTCTTCAGTTGCATAAGTAGCACACCTCCTCCAACGCGGCGGACTCCTGTGCTGGCTCACATTACTCTGTCACCGTCAGGCCAGCAGATTTGTGCCAATCCTTTTTAGATTTCCCCATTGTCATGGCATTGTCCTAGTAGCAGATTCCTAATGGCTTAAGTGCTTGATGGAGTGGAGACTTGTAAGTACTACTTATTAATGTGTCACTACACATATATGTTGTGTTTGCTTCAAAAATATATGTAGGTAATGTGTGAACCCCTTTTTTTGCATATAGCATAGCCCGCAAACAACATACACACACTATTGAATGTGCACCCACAGGCACCACTAGCACAACCCCCACAACTACACCAACAAACATATTTTTATAAGTGTCAATATAGCTGTGTTCATTTTACCTCAATAAGTCGTAAAATTAACACTACTGTATCACACATAAGAAACAAAATTGCATGATTGAGCAATTTAAAAACACATGAGGCCCAAGTAAATTTTAACACATGATTCATAGTAAGACAAGTGAAAAATAAGGGTACCTTAGATCCTGGCGCCAATGGAGTTGATTGGCATGGTGAAGTAGTACCAGCAAAGGAAAGACATGAACAATGGGGTTCAAGACGGAAACGGAGGTGGAAAACAGAAAAAAAGGTATGTTTCTATCTCATTTCCTTCGATTCCACCAACTCAAGTTTGGAGGTGTCCCCGCCACAGAATCCTCAACGGAAGGGCACAACGTGATTGGCCCGGCAGTAATCTTGGCTGGACTCCCTCTGACAGATGCTTATGCCTAGACGCCGTCAATGTGGGAGGAAAATTCGGGTGGAGACAGAGGCGCTCGGACGTATTATCATCCATACACCCGTCAACATCTTAATAGAGCATTCGAACTGCCAAGTAGGTGGATGGGAAACCGTCAGAAAAGTGACGGTGGGACTAAATCTGCCAAGATCACAATCTAAGCCTAAAAGTAAAGATTTTCCACGGAATGGACCTGGGTCCTGTATCTGATCTGCGCTCCCACACAATTGGCTTTAAACCTTACCCCGATGACCGTGGTTGCCACTTAATACATTTTAGCGCAATTTTGAATTTTGAATTTTTAAAACTTCTACTTTGGCTCCATATAATGCATTTCCAACAGTTTGGTGTCATTTTATTTTTTTAAATATTCTCAATTTTTCTAAATTGTTATGTTTTTATTTTATTGCTGTTTGAGTCCTGCATAAATATTGTGGTTAACTCAGACAAGGATGTGCATTATTATATGAACTGGGCTATCACCCCCCTCAACTAATACTACAATTTCTTACAAAAATCATAATCAAAGATTTGACCATCACTTGCAGAGCATGAAATCGTGGTTGGCAATAGCCTCTAATTCCCATTTGGAGAATTTAATGCACTTGCATGTTCTAAACTGCACAGGACAAGAGTCTAGAGAACCACGTTTGCTTTGCCCACATTTGGGCAAAAATAATAATCACACTTCAAGGCCAGGCCGGGCCAGTCATTCAAACTCAATCACAAGTAACAGAGGAGAAGATTACAGAAAGATAGCTGACCCGTCCAGCCAGAAGCTGGTCCTTTATTAAGCCCTGATCGCGTTCAGGTTAAAAGCATATTTTGACACTTGATTTTTTTTCACTTGGGTGATAGTAGCACATACAAAGACAATAAAGCAACAGTAAAAGAATATGGCGCTTGCAATTTAAGAACTTTTTTTCACCAAATTGGCATAATCTTGTGATAACAATATTAATTTTATGTCAGTAACCCACCATTCACACAAGCCCACAAAAAATACATTATACCTTTTCAACAACTAAAGTATAGTACAATACATTAATTACAACCAACCAGTCTTTGCGCTAACTTCTCTGAGGTTTAAATGTTAGTCTTTGAATGACTCAAAAACACTGGTCTCGGGGGCGTGGCCAAGAGAGCCGACATGGCGGACGCAGCCTAAGAGAGCTCAGTCCCGCCGATAATATATCATCCGATTTATCCTGGTTCCCCCCAGCCCCACTGTTCCCCGGAGGTGTGGAACGAGTACGGAAGCCAGGGACAGGTCCTGTGTGCAATCCCAGCTGGCGCAACAACCGGGGCCGGAGAACGCGATACGGTGTAGTGGGGCCTACGCCGCGAGGAGCAGCCGGGGACCTCGAGTTTGATGGACCCCAGCCGAGGCAGCAGACCAGTGCGGACGGCGAGGGACGAGCGGCGCTGGTCCCTGTTGGGTGCCCTTGCTCTTCGGGCCTACTGGATCGGCCCCTGGTCCTGCTGGCTGATCGGGAGTGACGGGAGCGGAGAGCTACAGAGCCGGCCTTGGGGGAAGACACAGTGGTGTGGCCTGGCCAGAACCGTGAAGCCGGGGCCTCAATTTTGGTGTTTCCCCCGGGGAACGGACATGGGTTCTGGAGTGTGTGGCGGCTTCTCCTGACGGCAGCGGGCCCCTCAGGGCCACAAGTAAGGAGGCGTGCTTCCTTCCCCCCTCACCCCACCTCTGGGGTGTATGGCGAGAGCCCCGTGGAGAGGCAGAATTTAAGGGGCAGGCAACAGCTACTTCGGCGGTCGGCTCGAACCGCAGTGGTACCGAGGGGCGGGCGGGGAGCCCCTCTTGCGGTGTGTGGTGGGCCCGGCAACCCGCAATTTGGCCCCTACCTGGCAGTGGCTGGCCTTGGGAACCGGCAGGCAGCAGGTTTGGAGGAGTGGGTGGCTACTACATCGGCGGTCAGATCGGGCCGCGGCGGTGACGGAGGGCCGGCTGGGGGGGAAATTTAGCACTCAACAACAACGATTTCCCCCCCCCCCCTTCCTGGAAGGGTGGTGTGCCCCACGACCCGCGACCAGCTTGGGCTTTTCATCAGACTGGGGGCCTCTCCACGGAGACATACTCCAGGCGGGGGGTCATGTGGACTGACGCAGCCAGGGCCGACTGGTGGCGTTGAGGATGGCAGCGATCCCCTGGGGGCCGGACACAACGAGGGGTGATCCCCGCTGCAGTCCCACTGGAGGCCTTGCAGGACTGGAAAGTGTGATACGACGCCTTGGAGGGTGAAAAGGTACGGCCACCCCAATAGCTGGGTGCCGGTGAGCTGTTGCGAGGAGGTCTGCTGTTACATGGAATAGAGGCACTCGCGATTGGAGGGGTTGTGCACACAGAGGAGGCCTTGACCCGCTGCCCATGATGACGAGAGGAGGCGGTGGTAGTACCACCTCTAAACATGGGCCCATGGACAAATTCACGGGGCTGGGTGGAGAAGCCGGGGTGGCAGGGGGCCAGCCCAACCCGGGGCCAGATAACACAGCGCTGATGGCAGCCATAACCCAGTCTAGAGACATGCTGGATGCAAAAATAGGGGCTGTGGGAGCGGATGTTACACTTCTGCGACAAGACTTGCGTAACTAGTTGGGGGGGGAGTTTGGATTTATGGGTAGGTTGACGGGGATCCATTGGTGTGACCAATCTCCGGGCTCCCGTTTGGGGTCAGGAGCTGTCTATACCGCGACAGGTACTTCAGTGTTTTTGAGGTATGTGGGGGGATGGGGGTTGGGGGGGATATTCAGTATGTTGCAGGGAAGGTTTGAGGGGTTTGCTCGCACGACAGTCAAAGTGTCCCCATGGTCCTATTGTCTTTACCTTCGTGGCCTGTTATTGGGCCGCTTCCCTCCATGGTTTTGAATGGCGAATGCAGAGTCTAGGGCTTTAGGCCCCAGAGCATCTCTTAGGGTCCTGAGTTGGAATGTGCGGGGCATGCTGGATAAAGTTAAAAGGGGTGCTGTTTTGCGCCAGGCGAAAATAGAGCGTGCCGATGTCCTCCTATTGCACGAAACCCACCTACTAGGTAACAAAACACTCTGCTTACAACGATTTGGCTATCTACAGGTGTACCATGCCGGTTTTGTCAGAGGTTCTCGGGGGGTGGCCATCTTAGTTCACCGAAGGCTCTCCTATGTTCACTCCGCCCAATGGGTTGATCCACAGGGTAGGTACATATGTATCAGGGGTATGGTAGGAGAAGAGTCCCTAGTGCTGGGTAGTGTGTATGCCCCGCCCCCGTTGCAATGGTCGTTGGTAGAAAAGCTGTTCGCAGTCTGGGCTGATATTCCCGAGTCGCCAGCAGTGATTGGGTGGGACTGGAACAATGTCATGGATATGCAGGTAGATAGATGTCGGCCTGGTGGAGGTCAGATAGCTGGTGGGACCACGAAACTGGGAGATTTGGTGCGGGGCCTGGACTGGGTGGACACATGGCGTTATCTGCATGCATGTGGGCGGGAGTACACCTACCTGTCAGCAGTCCATAAATCCTTTTCTAGATTGGATTATATATTTGTACCTCGCTCAGCAATAAGTAGGGTGGAGTCGGCGGATGTGCTATCTAGGGGGCTCTCGGATCATTCTCCAGTTGCAGTCGAATTTGTCCTAGATAGGGGGCGGTAGCCGTTTCGCTGGCGTCTCTCCACATGGCACCTACAGAATGAGGAGTACCAGAAGCACATACGGGACGCCATAGCACACTATTGGGGAGAAAATGCTGGATCGGTCTCTGAGGCCGGGACACTGTGGGAGGCCATGAAGCCCACGTTGCGGGGGGTCGACATTGCATGGTGTGAGGCGGCGCACCGGAAGTGTAAGGAGGCCTTGGTCAGAGCCGCAGCAGAGGTAGAGTCCCTGGAACACAGGTGTAGTGTAGGTGAGGACATTCAGGCGGTGGGGCAGCTTCTCCTAGCACAGCAATCCTATGCGTCGATACTGTTGGACGAGGCGCTGCAAATGTGGTTGGCGACGCGCAGCAGAATTTATCAATGGGGAGACAAGTCGGGGACAATGCTCCACCGTCTCTGCCAAAACACTTTTCAGATGCAGACCCTGCCGGGGCTTCTAGATGTGGTGGGGGATCCAATTACAGACCCTGGAGTATTAGCCGAGAGTTTTGCGGCGTACTACGCGTCCCAGTATGCCGCGAGTGAGTGCATACGGGCGGATATGGTGGACAAGTTTATTGCAGATTTGCTGCCGTGGGCTGTGACAGATGAAGTGCGAGATCGTTTGGAGCTCCCATTAACTGCAGAGGAGCTGGGACAGGCCCTGGGGGAACTTAACACCGGGAAAGCCCCCAGGCCCAACGGGTTCCCTAGTGAATTCTATAAGAAGTATCACCTACAGTTAGGTACACACTATAGAGCTGCACTGAAAGAGGAGATTGGCGTCATGCTGAGATAGTGGTTTTTCAGAAACCAGGCAGGCCTCCGGAACAACATGCTTCATACCGCCCCACATCCCTCCTCAATGTTGAAGCTAAGATTCTGGCTAAAGCATTGGCCAAATGTCTCCTACCGCATATTATGGGGTTAATACATCCAGACCAGGCCGGGTTCATGCCTGATAAGGCGACTAGGCACAATATACGCAGGGCTCATGTAGCGGTGGCAGCAATACATGGCACTGGGGTCCAGGCGGTGCTCCTTTTGGCTGATATAGACAGAGCTTTTGATTCCCTGAGCTGGGTTTATTTATTTGCGCTTTTGCCTCGACTCAACTTGGGGCCCCACATCCTATTTGAAACTTTTATATACGGATCTATCGGCATCTGTCACGCGTCAGGGATGCCCCCTCTCGCCATATCTGTTTGCCCTGGCCATGGAACCTCTGGCGGCTTGGGTGCGACTGGACGCGCAGCTTCACGGTTTTGTGTGGGAACAGGGCCTGACTGATAAGATTGCCCTTTATGCCGATGACGTCCTGTTTTTTCTCACAAAACTTGACAGGTCGGGCCGCGCCTAGGGGACCAACTGGCATTGGTGCAAATTCAGGACGGTGAGTGTAAAAATTCAGGACTAAGGGTCAAAATTCAGGACACAAATTCAGGACAGGAGGTCAAAATTCAGGACAAAACTTCAGGACAATAGGTACGTTTTACAGACACATCAGAGGTCGCGCAATAGTATATAAGTAAGCCCAGCCATTTCCAAACATATTCAACCATTTGCAAACCTATCCATCATGTATCCTTCCATCTATCATTTCACTCATCCATCCCTTCATCCATCCCCTCATCCATCCTTTCACTCTCCATTATCCATCCATCCATCCATCCACCCTTTCACCCTATCCATCTGTACACTTATCCATCCACTCTTCATCCCATCCATCCATTCACTCATCCATTCATCCATTTACCCTCTCACCAATCCAGTCATCCTTTCACTTACTAATCCTTCCACCCATCCACTCTTTTAGTCATCCATCCATCCTCCCTTTCTCTCTCCATCAACCCTTTCACTTACCCATCCTTCCTTCCATCCATCCATCCACCCACCCATCCATCCATCCACTCATCCACTCATGAATCCATCCATTGATCCTATCACTCATCCATCTATCATTTCACTCCTTCACATATCTATTCATCCTTTTGTCCATCTACCCTCCCTTTCACTCACTCATCCATCCTTACATCCACCCTTTCACTCATACGTCCATTCATTCACCCTTGCACTTATCAATCCATCAATCCATCCATCATTTCACTCATCCACCCACCCACCCATCATCCACCCAACCATCCACCCACCCACTCATCCATCCTTTCACCCACCCACCATCCAATCCACTGATCCATCCTTTCACCCACCCACCATCCACCCACCCACTCATCCATCCATCCATTCATCCATTCTTTCACCCACCCCCTCATCATCCATCCATCCTTTCACCCACCCATCATCTATCCATCCATCCGTCCTTCCCCTCATCATCCATCCCCTCATCATCCATCCTTTTCCCTCATCATCCATCCATCCATCCTTCTACCCACCCACTCATCATCCATCCATCCATCCTTCCCCTCATCATCCATCCATCCTTCCCCTCATCATCCATCCATCCTTCCCCTCATCATCCATCCATCCTTTCACCCACCCCCTCATCATCCATCCATTCCCTCATCATCCATCCTTTCACCTACCCCCTCATCATCCATCCATCCACCCACCCCCTCATCATCCATCCATCCACCCTTCCCCTCATCATCCATCCTTTCACCCTTCCCCTCATCATCCATCCTTTCACCCACCCCCTCATCATCCATCCATCCATCCTTCCCCTCATCATCCATCCATCCATCCTTTCACCCACCCCTCCGTCCATCCTTCCCCTCCATCCATCCCTCATCCATTCATCCATCCCCTCATCCATCCATCCATCCCCTCATCCCTCCATCCTTCCCCTCCCCTCATCCATCCATCCTTCCCCTTATCCATCCATCCTTCCCCTCATCCATCCATCCTTCCCCTCATCCATCCTTCCTTTCATCCATCATCCATCCTTCCCCTCACCCATCCATCCATCCTATTCATTTATCCTTCCCCTCATCCATCCATCCTTCCCCTCCATCCATCCATCCATCCATCCTTCCCCTCTATCCATCCCCTCATCCATCCATCCATCCCCTCATCCATCCATCCATCCCCTCATCCATCCATCCTTCCCCTCATCCATCCATCCTTCCTTCCCCTCATCCATCCATCCCCTCATCCATCCATCCTTCCCCTCATCCATCCATCCTTCCCCTCATCCATCCATCCTTCCCCTCATCCATCCATCCTTTCATCCATCATCCATCCTTCCCCTCACCCATCCATCCATCCCATCCATGTATCCTTCCCCTCATCCATCCATCCTTCCCCTCCATCCATCCATCCATCCATCCTTCTCCTCATCCATCATCCTTCCCCTCATCCATCATCCAGCTACCCTTCCACCCATATATCCAGCTATTTACATTTTCTCTCCATCCTTCCCCTCACTCATCAATCCATCCATCCTCTCTCATTATCCATTTATTCAATCTTTCATTCATCCATTCACCCTTTCACTAATTCATCCAGCCATTCACCCATCCCTTCACTTACTTACTCGCCCACCTTTCCATATTAATTTTGAGCTGAGCCCTTTTGAGAAGAGGCCCATCAAGAACTTCACCCTCTCTGCAGGGGCCGTTCCAGGACTGGGACAGAAGCCACCCAGGGCGGAGACAGGATCCACCACGGGGGTGGGGGGGGGTGGGGGGGCAAGAGCCATCACAGGCCGGGGGTGGACTGGAGCCACCACATGGGGGGGGACAGGAGCCATCACAGGAGAGGGAACAGGATCCACCAGGGTGGGAACAGGGGTGGGCATGTAGTATTCTAGTATCATCTTGGGCTCCTCGCCCCCTCCTGCACAAGACAACGAGAAGGCAGGCTAGGCTCTCTGTCCAAAATGCCATCCCCCACTGTGATGTACAGTACTTACAGGAGACACTGTAAGAGAACTGATTGAACTGATTGTCCTCCATACTTTGTTATTCAGTGTGGGTGCGATTGTGCCATTTCTTTATTGTATTAGATTATAGACTGCATGTTTGAAGAACCGAGGTTTGCTCACAATTTAGTGACAGTAATTAAGCTCGGTGAAGAGAAGCACATGTTGCCTCGGTGTAATCAGGGGTGTAATCTGGCCGAGTCTAGGATGTTTGGGGCCCTGGGTAGAAATGGAATGTGTGAGCCCACCTCTAAATAGCAGAGACTGATGCATTCAGGGCTGTTTGCATGTGAATAGATGTCGCTGCTCCTGAACCTGCAGCCCCTCCCTCTCAGTCACCTTCGAAGCACCTCTTAACAGGTCATCGAGGGCTGGAGGTGTGAGGGTTGCCATCCCGCTGTGCCTCTCCAATGCTGCTGAGTATCTGAGGAGCTTTGGTGCAGCATTGGAGTCAAGAAGGGAGGTGGGTGCAAGCTGTGCCGGCTTTAGGGTGGGACAACCAGTGTCCTGTTAAAATGACGGACAAATGGCGTCCGTTAAAGAATCCTTTACGGACAACGGACAGACGGCCGAAATTACGGACTGTCCGTGAAATTTACGGACGGTTGGTCACCCTAGCCGCGCCTCCTCGAAATAATGCGGATATTCGGCGAAACCTCCGGGTTGTACCTGAATCCTCGTAAATTGACCCAATGGGTACTGAATGGGAGCTCGGATGGTGGAGACTGGGCGTCCACAATGCAGGTAGCGGTGGGGGGAATCAAGTACTTGGGGGTGTTCATCTCAGCGAGTCCTGCGATATCCTGGGAGCGCAACTTAGTCCCGGTGTGGGACAAGGTTCGGGCGGAGATGCGGACGTGGTCCCGAATACCCTCTTACTATATACGACAGGTCGGCCATTTTTAAAATGGTGGCCCTTCCCCAACTACTTTATCAGCTGCAAAATCATCCGTATCCGATCTCCACCCAGTGGTTTCGGCACTACGGGGTGGAGACTGGTCTGCTCTCATTTGTGAACTGAGGCCTTGTGCTAAGTGTCATCCAGTCCGACATTTCAAACACCGATCTGCAGGAGCATATTCTTACTTATTTTATTTAATTATTTATAAAGTACTTTAAATGACAAGAAGTAGAGTAACAATAGGCCTGGTAAACAATAACCACATGTGTGAGAGCCAAGCATATCAGAAAGTAAAATAGGATAACAAGCTTGGTTTTGATTAAAGTGAGTAAGGGGAAGGTCAATCACCATAACCTCTCCTCATTTGATACCTTACCAGAGGGGTAGGTGAACTCCAAAGGCTGAAAAGGAGAGACTGCCTTAACATCAGAGCTCCGAGGGCATAACGGATGGTGGACGCAGTTCATTCTTATGGCGGTTTCTCAAATCAAGATGGCTCTGGTATTTCCTGTGATATCACTTCCTGTTTCTTTAGTATAAAAGGCTGCTGATTTCAGGGGAAGATGCGCAACAATGCAGCAGATAGTATTTTGTCATATTCTTCGATCCTTGTCCCATTATTTTTCCTCACAATTTACTTTGGATTCAAGAATCTTCTGCAAGTTACCTGATTTTGAATTCTTCACTATTCACTTCTGGGTAGTTTGAGGCACTTTAATTGTGGTTGTTTAGTGTCCTGTTCATTAAACAGGACTAAAAGGTTCAGTTTATGTTTTAAAAATATTTATTTGATGTAATTGGTGTGAACAAAGTGTCAAGGAGCATGATTAGGAACTGTGATCATTTCTCCAGTGACGCCAGGGGCATGTATAAGGCCTTGTTTATAGGCTTCAATACATTTTACATAGGTCCACTTGAACCAGAAATGGTGCAAATTGAGTACCTTTACTTCGGGGGCTAGCATGAGACCTTAAAAATTGTGGGTCATACTGACATAGGTGTCTTGAGTGGTGTAGAAACAGATCAGACTGCTAATGGAGATAGGCAGTAAATAGACAATTTGTTAAAATCAAATTAGATAGTACATCACAGCTGTAATTCAGCACCTTGATTTACCTGATGTAATTCAGTGAAATGTATCATGGGCAATGGAATCACTCAGTTCATTGCATATAGTTCCGTTGTTGTACACACACCATACAAATGCTGGGGGAACACTGATTCCAATGTGGTGTCTGTGCACACTATGCAGCCCCTAGTGTTGCCCCGCACTGCTAACTGTACTTTAGCTAATTGCATTCATTGAGTAGGTGTGTGTGTGCAATACACAGATGGCACAAACCGCGATTAATGCAAGTTGAACATAAAGGCACCTAGGTTATTATTCAGTACACAAATATTTAATCTGTGCCTTTAGCATACAGTACAAAGATCATATTTGAATCAAACTGCACTTTAAATATCTAATCATGGGAGGGGATCTGTGCTGGCTGTATAGAACTTTCCATTGCAGTTTTATGGAAAAGTTGAGCGAGATCTAACAAGCCATGTATACTTCTGCCAAAACCAGGATACCTTTGATAATGTTTAACCATTAAGTCAACTTCCCTTCCAGGCCGTCCCATCATCAGAAAATTAAAAGGCTTTTGCATGGCAGTTGAGTGAACAGATCAACATTTCGGCAAAATAGCCTGAAATGTATGGCGAAATACTTACTTTTGGATGCAGTATCCAACCAGTGACGTCGTGTGCCCACTGCTTTAGCAGATAAAGTGGAGGCGGGGATCTTGAAGGGCCTCTTCTGACTGCAAAGCCTGACGGCACGCAAAGCATCATAACTAATGTGAAAGGGTGGGTGGGTGAGTGGGTTTGGATGTGAGTGAGAGAGTGGATGGATGGGTGAATGAAATGGTGGATGGATAGATGGATGGATAATTGGGTGTACAGATGGGTATACAGATGGATAAGTGAAAGAATGGGTGGGGGAATGAAATGGGTGGTGGATGCATGGATTACCGAGTGAAAGGATGAATGGGTAAAAGGGTGGATGCATAGATGAGTGAGTGAGAGGATCGATGGATGAGTGAAAAAGTAAAACGATGGATGAGTGGATGGATGGATGGAAGGGCAGATGGATGAGTGAAAGGATTATTGACTGAGTGAAAGGATGGATGAGAGAACGGGAGGATGGATGGGTGGGTGGATGTAATGAAAGTGTGGCTGGATGGGCGAAAGGATGGATGGATGAGTGAAAAGGTGGATGGAGGGATGAATGACTGAAAGTGGATGGATGGATGTTTGAAAAGGTGGATGGATAAGTTTGATGGATAGGTTTGATGGCTAGGTTTGGAGATGAATGGATAGGTTTAGATATGAATAGGCAGACGGATGTATGGACAGACAGAATGGTGAAAGACTCAATGATGAATGAAAGTATAAAAGGATGACAGAATGTAAAGGTGAAATGGCGGATATCAGTGTGAGCTTTAAGTTTGAAAGGATGAATGGACAGAGGCTTGGATATAAGGGACAAGAGAGCTCTTCTGGGGAGGGTCGCTATGACTTGCTTTGCCTGTTTGCTACCATAAAAGCGTAGGTTCAAAGTGGGGGTGGGGGGGTTATGTTCTGGCTAATCTATTGTATCCAACATTGGATTCAATTAGATGCATACAACATAAATGGTGTGACATCACATCCCAGGTATTTCCTAACAATCCAAGAGAAAGCAAAAGCAGAACTTTTCCAAGTGTGAAGTGACCACTAGGATAATGCTTTCTGTCACTTTCACCATCGTAGCCCTTTGTTCACTCATCAAGAAGACAGAGCATTTAACGAAATTAAGTCATGCGAGAAAGTGAAATACGTGAAACGGTAATTAACTTATAATGAGTTGCAAGCAATTGTGCCGAGAACACTAAGGGGGATATTCTCAAGAACGTGTGATAACCATTGCAAAATTAACTTAACATAACTCTTCACATCCCTTCACATCGCAGTCTATCACAACAAAATAACACCATGATAACTTTGTATTCCCAACCCGGCGGCACCATGGGATAGTAGCAGGATTACGCGCAAAATGACCTCCTAAAAAATAACAGACCCCGAAAAAATATGAAACACGAACGCGAAAAAAGATGTGATGTCCCAAATCGTGAAACAAAAATCAGCGACAACCAGTGACAGGCCTGCAATTCTCACGCATCATGCGAGAAAATGCACTATAAAAGCAACAAAAAAAACACACCAAAACCAAAGCTGCGTAGCACCACGTATGCACCCGGACAGAGTGCAGAGGGCAACCCGAACCCCACAAGTCCCACGGAGGACCAGCCAGGAATCCTGTGTACGGGGAAGGGCCAGGAGGGAGAAGAGGAAGAGGAAGACGGGGTTCAGTCCGCAGGAAGACCGGATCATCGACACAGTGTGATAGAACACTACCAACAACTGTCCTTCACCTCCACTGCGTCATTGGCAACACAAACGGAAATATGGCAGTCCATTGTCAACAATGTCAATGCAGTCGGAGTGTCGAGGAGGTCAATGGAGGAGGTCAAGAGGTGCTGGCATGATGTGCAAAGCCAGACCAAACAGAAACTTGCCACCAACAGGAAAACAATAAAGGCGACTGTAGGTGGGAGTCCAGTGCCACAGGAGGAGCTGGATGAGCTGGAGGAAATGGTGGCCACAGTTATCAGTGTGGAGACGTGCAAGGAGTTGGGGGCCTGGACACAGCTCGAAATGACCTGACCCAATAGCAACAGGTCTACGAGGAGACAATTGACAGGATGGCCGTTCTCTTCCTTGATGGATGTGGGGCAAGCCAGTTGAAGCTCAGGAAGCCCGCAGCCAGGTGGTATAACCACGAATGCAGAGAGATTAAATCCAAATTGATCTGTGCCATCAAAACCCGAGATCCAACTGAGGTTCGTTTAGCCCGAGCTGTGTACAGGCGTGCATTACTAGTGGCTAAGAGGGCCTGGGATGATTCCCACTGGGAAGAGTTAAAACTGGCCAGTCAGAACAGGAACGGGGAACGATTCTGGGCTCTAGTAAGAAAAAACAACGATGGTGGTTCAGATCCATTACCCAACCATATTACGGACAGGGAATGGTTCGACCACTTTAGGAAACTGTACGAAGGGGTTGAGGTTCCTGAGGACATCGAAGAGATAGCAGAATGTATACTACCCCAATACGATACATCCCCATCTGTCGATCCTATAGGACAGAGTGAGGTAGAGTCTGCGATTAGTAAAATTGTCCAAGGTAAGGCACCGGGCCAGGATGGCATCCCTGGCGATCTGTTCCGCGCCAGCACTAAGCAATGGGCCAAATTCTTCTCCCTCTTGACTAATGCCCTCCTCCTTGGGTCTCCAGTCCCAAACTCATGGAGGGGGGCTGAAGTGATTCCTATTTACAAGAAGGGGCCAAGGGATGACCCTGCCAACTATCGTCCGATCAGCTTGATCGACGCTGGTCAGAAGGTTGTTGGCAGAGTCCTTCTGGAAAGAATCCTCTCTTGGGCAGAGGAGAATAATATTATCTCCCCCTTTCAGGCGGGTGTCAGGGCCTGTACTAGCACTGTAGATCAGGCTTTCAGGCTGTTACTACTTTATTGGAAGACAGTTTCGATTGGCAAGGGTGGTTTGTACTTGGCCTTTATCGATCTGAAGATCGCGTTCGACCTGGTCCCCCGAGGGCGCCTGTGGGCGGTTCTTCAAGAGATGGGGTTCCCTCTGCCCATTCTGCACCTGTTGGCCCGCATGCATGATGGAACATACGCACGCATTCGGTGGGGCACGAAGGAGCAGATAACCGATAAAATCCCGGTGAACAGAGGTGTCCGCCAAGGATGTGTTTTGGCGCCGACCCTCTTTTCCTTATTTGTCAATGGGGTGGTTTCCTTTTTAACTGATATTGATGCTGACGCCCCTAGTTTGGCTGGTGTGAAAGTTCCCGCCATGCTCTTTGCCGACGACACGCTTCTAGTCTCTAAAAAGCCCATGGGGCTCCAAAAATTGCTGGATCGGTTCTGTGTCTTTTGTAATTCAAGGGGCTTGGTTATTAACACTTCTAAAACCAAGCTCCTTTATTTTAATCCCAGTAGGAAAGCCAATTGTACGCTCACTCTTAATGAAGAGCCATTAGAGCGGGTTAAAATGTTTGACTATCTTGGGATTAGAATATCCGACCAACTCAAGTGGAATCCTCACATTGAAAAAATGGCTTTAAACCATAAACGGGTTGTGGGCGTCATAAGCAGGGAGCATAGAGCCTCAGTATCAAGACCCATAGCTCCTTCCTTAAAGATCTATTCTGCTAAAGCAGTAGTCAGTGCACTGTACGGGGCAGAGCTCTGGGGTTTTAATAATGTTGACTCCCTCGTAATGGCCGAAAACAAATTTTATAAGGAGCTTTTGTCTATCCCCAGAAGTACCCCTAGCAAGCCCATTCAATACGATCTTGGACGCAGATCCATCAAAGATCTTATAATTCTGCGCCCGCTTCTCTATTGGGCACTCCTGTGGCGCACACCAGAGCTTGAGTGCTACGCAGACGGCCTTAAAGAAGTTATGAACTTGCAGGGGTCTCACAAAATTGTCTGGCTCTCTAAAATGAAGGAACTTCTTATTGCCATTGGTCTATGGGTCGTGTGGGAGTCCGGTGCTTCAATATCCAAACTGGAAGTCAAGCGGGCTTACTGGCTGTGGGTCGACGCCCAAGAATCTAGAGCGGATAACTTGGGTAGACTTACTGATGAGTTTCGACTGCATAAGACCGTACCCTTGCTTGAACCCTATATGGACTTCATTATAAAACCCAAAGATAGGGCCTTATATGTTCAGTTTAGAATGGGAACCCTACCAGTCCGTGAACGCACCTCAAAATGGAAACCCCCCTACCAATCGCTTGCCACCTGCCCGCACTGCAGCACTGAGCTGGAATCCATCTCACACGTCTTTTTTGTTTGCAGTGCCTACAAAAAGCCTAGATCCAAATGGCTAAAACCTGTCTGCCGCCTACTAGAGACCAGAGGCTATACCCCAGCGTTAAGAATTTTACAATCTAACCCTAATACAGTATTGGCGAGTGGGGTAGCCAAATTTCTTAGCTGGGCATGGGTGATCAGATTTAAAGCTATGTGATGAATTTTTTCTTAGGTAATCTCTCATTCTTTTCTGCTTCCCTTAAATAACTCAAAGCTGTAAATGGTTTAATCCTGTTTTATCTTGTTTTTTAATTATTTATTAAGTGTTTTTAACAATAACATGAATTGTATTTTTATTGTTATGTGCTTTTAAGATATTTCTATATCGAAATAAAGCTTTGTACTACCAATAGCAACAGGGTAACCACCAGGGACTGGGTGGTCGGAGGGAGATGGGCGCAATGGCACACATGCAGTGTAGCACACTGCACACGCACAATGAGAGTGGAATATGTCCCTGATACCCTTGGCACACTGCAGCACACATAGAAACACGAAGTAGGCTCCAGTCCACAATGTGCGCAAATGGGCCCCCTCCATATCACCAATGCCACAACCTACCCATGCACATGTGCAGAATCAAGAAAAGCAGCAGCTCCGTGAGACACACTGACATTGCAAGTGACACTGCATGACCGATAGCATGGCTGCAGTTCAAATAATTGACATGGTGCACGAGTTGACTTTGAGGTGGCCCAGTGTGGATCACATCCGTAAAGGAGCAGGTCACACCCTGACACATCCATGTGCACCTACAACCGATGACGTCAAAAACACATCTGCTGACAAACAATGCACAAGAGCACAAAATCTGTCCAAGAGCACAAATGACCCAAGTCGCAAACATCCCAGCAGCCGAAAAGCACACAAGTGAAAGGCACAACGCCTCAAAGAGATAAGGGGCAGATAAATCAGATTTGCAGGGGGAACTCTGCAGCACACACACATAGCAAACACAGCACATCGACATTGACGGCAATGTAGTACAAAGTGCAACACTACCACCACAGGACAGAGGACACAACTGGTGCTGCTTGTGCGTAGCAACTGGCCACTTCCATCTGGGATTGCATGGCACTGTGAGATGATGATGTATGAGTTCAACCACACATCCGTCATGTAGTCAAAATGTCCACTGTCTCCCGTCAAATAGCCAGCTCCACCAAAACAGTCACAATGTACATTGTCATGCAGTCTGTATTTAAACATCTGCAAAGCTTCAACAAACATGGGACACTCCGTTAACCTGCATCACCCCTTTACATTGCAGAGGGACAATCAACACCTCCTGCAGAGCAGACCACACATCTCATCAGTGATGATGAAGAGGACACCCTGCACATATGCTCAGACACCCACCAACGGCTAATGGACAGCCTCCACACCCCACCCCCAAGAGCAGGGCAGCCCAGCTGCCTCAAGGTGACCCCACCCCCTGCACAGACCACATAGCAGTAAGCACACACCACCACAGCTGTCTCCCAGGACATCCATGACCAACACATGGAATTCCAACGCCGTGCGTTGGGTTGCCAGGAGGAGATGGCTGATCAGCTGCGGTTGGGTTTTGACCTCATGGCATCCAAACTCGATGCCACACGTGGGTGTCTGAGTCCCATCAGGGACCACTTACAGTCCCTAACGGACACCCAGTGTCTGCACCATGCACTCCGACAATCCTCGGCTGGCATCGCTGGGGCCATTACTCGGATACAAGAGCTGTCTAGTCAGACAGGCACCAGCGATGATAGCCCAGAGTTGGCACAGATGCGCAGGAGAATGGAGACCATGGAGCCGATGTAGGCTGGAAGAATGGCTGTCACGGCTGGACACCAGTGAGATATAGCTGGGATCTTCCATGCCTTGCAGTTCATCTTGCTATTGCTGCCACTGAACCTGTCCCAGATAAATGCTGCCGGAACTTCAACACACACATCTCCGACCCCTGATGTGTCAGTAGCACACAGTGATGCAGCCCTCTCACCTCCGCCCACTGATGTGCCAGTGGCACACAGTGATACACCCATAACACCACCACACACACCTGACACACGGGACACAGAAGACATATCAGAGGAGTAAGCTGTGGATGGTAATGACTGTGTGGTAATGACTGTATGAGGAAGGAGGTAGTAGCATCCATCCTAGCCATATGACTTGTCTCTGCCTGTTCAGCCCTCTGGATCATGCCCTGGAGAAACACCTCCCACTGTCCCCTGAAATACTCTGCAACATTCACCTGGACCTCAACATGGACTGCCATGTTTGCTGTGGTTACCAATGACACAGCAATCCGGCTGCGGACCAAACTCATCCTCTTCCAATTCACTTTTCATTCCCCAAAGGGCTCTGGTTGGCCCACCAACGGGCAACCATGTAATGTGGGCCTGGCATGGCCAAGTACTGCTCCAGCTCCGACACCCTACAGAATGTGAATAAAACATTCAAAATCACACAGATGTGTCATGTCTATGGTCACTCAAGTATAAAAGTATGGATGTATGTAGGGACATTGATTGCACAAAAAGGTACACCCTGGGAAATGACATCAATGTGCATGTTTGACCCTGACCCACATGGCCAATTAGATAACTGTGAAGGTGTGAACTAGCTGTGGCCTCATTGCACATGAACAATCTCGTAACCCCCCAATGTAGCCCCACGTCTATGTATTTAATAGGGCTGTGTGTAGAAATGACAGAATCTGTAGCAGGTCAGAAGTGGTGTCCCCATCACATGTGACAACAGAACGTCTCTTCGCATACCTACTCACACACATCTGTGTGGACACAGTCTGTTTAGATGGATAACATTGCTTTATAGGGCAAGAAGTTGGACACCATACTCACATTGCTGACGACACTCAAGGGCACAGGTCTACCAGCAACTATCCCAAACACAATGTCTGGCTCACAAAGGTGGAGCTGTCGATAGGGACTCCCATTGTACAGGCATCAGTCAGTCCCTCCCGGTGTACGGACAATGCTCATTGAGGCACATGATTTGTCATTCTAATCAACACTCATCACAGTTGAACACTAATGAAGTTGCGTCGACTTTATTAGCATGTGCGTGTCAGTACGGGTAAGGCAAGGGCCACAACATGCAGACCAATGTTTAAGACACTTACAGGCAGCATAGGAACATGTCGAGGTGCAAGAAATGGGGAGGAAAAATGAACACAAATCATTACGGATGGCAACTCAAGTGTTGCTAGTCATGAGCTGTTTGACGTATGCTCAGTGCCCGGTGTCAGGGGACACGACTCACAGCCCAAGGGATCTGCATGGTGCTGTACCACCGGTCTGCGCTGACTGTCTGGTCTGCTGTCAGTGAGCAGGTGCAGGGGTCCTACAAGATCACATGTCGTACTACATTGCAATGCGTGTACTCTCCCCCAGCAGTATGTCCAAATTGGGAATGTTGCCAAAAGACGCTGTGCAGCTCCTCCCATGGGACTGCATCACCTTGCACAGGTGTGTGTACAGACGCGTAGTTCCACGCACATGCTTTCTGAGTCCAGGTGAAGGCAGACATGTCCACTGTGGGTTATGTGAACATTCCCCACGATGCAACAAGGAGTGGGGATCTGTGCTGTGGGTGACAATCAGATGTGGCAGCAGGAACATAGTTACTCGTCCATGAATGCGAGCCCAGCTTCATGGGCAATCTGTTCCAAGAGTACGTTGTTGTCGAGTTCAAGAAACACGAGGGAGAGCCAGTCCATTAACTGGTCCTGGCAGATGTGCTTCGTCCACGCAGTTTCACCAATCTGCAACACAGACCAATAGGGGAGCGCCTCGATGTGGTCACTGCACACGAGGAGTTGTGCAATCTCCCATGAAGAACCACCAGCATATACGCCAAAGATCAAGGCATCCCGTGCACGGGTATCCCGGTGACACTCTTGTTCGTGGGCCAACAGGGGGCGCACGGTCAACCGTTGCGTTGGATAGGCAGACCTTCATTGGCCACTCGAATGTGCATGAACAACAGTGGAACCAGGGCTAAACGCATGTGACGTACGCAAGTCGGAAACTCAGACAGAAACTGATTTGCAACACTGCCATTGGCAGTGATCCCAACAGTTGCAGCATTTGTACAGTTCCACGTGACAGGGGTTGTGCATGTGCCCGGGATGGGCTGCCATTGCGTTTGGTGGTCTGGAAGCACAGGCAATCTTCAGACCGGCGGCAGTTCAGTGTTCGATATGCCACAGTTCTGGGCAATGAGTCGTATGTGTGCGCAACGTTTGAACGTACGGGTTGTTTTTACCAATGTGTAAAGGGCAGCCCTGGCAGGTGTAGCTCGAGCAGGGACAAGTGTGTGTGGGGTGCGGACATGATGGTCTTTCATTAGCGCAGTTTGTGGTGTGGGAGTCGTTGGAGTCTGGTATGGTGTTTCACGCAGGGTGTGCCAGTCACATTGAACACCAAGGTCGGAGATTCAGTTGTTCTTCCGCCTTGGGTATTGAGACAAAGGAGCTTTCATACTTAATTAAAAGTCTGACTACTGCTTGCATTTCTTGAATGTGATATGGCCTTCGTGCTGACATTGATGCCAGGCCTTAGATTTGGGGTGCACCAATTACGAAACACTCGCCCCAGTTGGCATGTATGAATAAGCCAAGGGCCTGATTGGTCTTGCGCTTCTTGTTCAGCCTCTCTCTTTCTCTCTTTCTTTCTCTCTCTCTCACCTTTGATGAGTGCCTGACAACACTTCTTATCTTGGATATTGTCTTGCAGGCTTTGACTTATAGATTGTCCAGGGATGCCTGCCATGACTCTTCCAAATAGTTGTTTGGAGGCCAATTTGATTGTGATATTTTGTTTGGACTTTCAATGGTTAATGAATGATTCAGATTTTCTGTACTCACATGTATGTTAATTGTTGTTATTGTGCGACATCAGGCGACTGCGTTTAGTCATGATTTCGTGACATTGGTGTGTAATATCTTTGTCTGGGGGAGGTGGGGGGTGCCCGAGGTAGGGCCCAGGCAGAGGGGGTGGGGGGTGATCCTGGGGTAGGTGGCGGTGGTTGTTGTGGCCCTCTTGGGTGTCCGCTCTGCATGATCAGTGGCTCCATGGCATCTGTTGTTCTTCAAGTGTGGCTCTGGGCTGGGTTCCCTTTTCTGGTGCAGGTTGTAGTCCGACTTTACACCAGGTCAGAGCAGATGTTAATTTCCTGCTGCCAACGCGCCTTATCGCCTGTTTTGGGTTTTTATCGCAGATCTGGCTGGTCGTTGAGAATGTTGTGACGTGGTGTTGTTGCTGCTTTTTGCACAGGAAGGTCTACTCTGCATATCATTAACAATAGTTGCCGGGGTCATATGGGGCGATGTTTTTTGCGGCTGCTATCGCAGGAAAACTGGTGATATGGGTTGTTTGCACCTGCTTGTGAATGGGGAGATAAATTTATCGCTGCGGTAAAGTACCGATAACTCGGCGATAGCTCCTTGATAATATGCACCTAAGATTTTGGGTCTTAATACGCAATGTGAGTAGGTATCTTGGGATATCATGTATAGTGAAATGAGAAATGGAGAACGCATAGGCAGATAGCGTACGACATGGTTGTCACTAGTGAAGGCTGCTGGATATTAAGTGGAAAATAATTACAACCATGATAAATGTTTCAAAGTGAAAAGTTTCAGGAAAACATGGCAATTTTGTGACTGCCAAGATTAAAATAAATCACAAACGTTTTGGCCATGTAATACAGAGCTGGTGTAAATACATAAATTAGAGCATTCATAAATTGGCCCAAAAAGCACAGGTTCAGAAAAATAAGAATATAGTGGGGTCCAGCTAAGAGGCTTATATCTCACACAGGCATCTCACACACTTCATGTTAATGAGTCGGGCACACCAACAGCTCATAAAGGTGCAAGCAGACAACTGCTTCTGGGTATGTGACAAGATATGGTGAAAAAGGCTTTCGGGCCATGGGTTATTATAATAGAAATCCATGCTTTCTTACCTAGGGTCTTGTAGGTCATGCCTGTTTTTTATCATACAATTTTTAAAACAAGGAAGATAAAAGGTATGGCAACGGGAAGATCCCTAAACACATGCACACTACGGTCTGGTATGCAGCGAGGCAAATGTGTCTTGGAGAGAACACCACAATGTGCTGGCCAACGTCACTGTTCCTCCCATTGATCCTGAGAGGTCTGTCACGAGGCACTGTGACGTTGGAGTTGTTTACCTCAGGCTCCTAGCCTTCAGGGTACACTTATTGTAAATCCATTTAAAAAGCATATGATACCAATAAACCAACGGCCAGATTCATCAAACAAAAATCCGGTCGCAATGGGCCAGATTCTGAGAATCTGGCCCTTTGCGAGCGGTATTTTTGCATTTGGGATACATCATCCCAAATGCAAAATTCGCAATTGTAGAAATCGCAATTTGCGATTCCTTAAATGCAATGCATGACCCATTCCTAGATTGCGAATTCGCAATCTGGGGCCGCTATTTACCGCAAAGTCAAACTACGTGGTAAATAGCAAAAACGTAGAAAAATGCACTTTAGTGCATTTTTCTAAGTTGTATGTTACACACACACATGTCCTTGGGACATGTGTGTGCGTAACACCAGTGAACATTACCATTTCAGGGGTGCAACAGGGTGTCCTATGGACACCCTGCCACCCTTGAAATTGCGGCACATTTGCGATTAGCTAATTGCTAATCGCAAATAAGGAATGACTCCCCATTCATTCCTATGGGCCTTTCGGCCTTTCGGCCGATAGGAATGAATGGGGAGTCATTCCTTATTTGCGATTAGCAATTAGCTAATCGTAAATTAGGAATCGCAAATAATATTGCGATTCCTATATGCATCCCGTTTTGCTAGTCTTTAATAGCGAATCCTTAAAATTCGCTATTAAGGACTCGCAAAACATGACTTTAATGAATCTGGGGGCAAGTAACAGAGCACCTGAAGACAGATCCTGCCTGCAAGTAAGTGTCTGTAGGGGCAAAGCAATATTTTTCCCTCATTGTTTTTCTCCGTGCTTCCCAGCTTAAAGAGGAGTGGCGTAGACAGAGCCTCGAAGCAAAAACAGAGTTGTCCCTGTTTGTAATCTTGGGGCATGGCACATAAAGTGGGGTGCCCATGGTATAACTAGCTTTGCAAACAAATAATGTTGCCTCACTGGAAGCAGGGAAACCTGGCCCAACAAGTCCTGCCTAGACTAAATGGCCCCACATACCTGCAAGTCTGGGCACAAGTCAAATCGTCAACAAATTGTAGGCTAATATTCAATTACAATATCCATATTTGACTATATTTGTGTTCTTAATCATCCCCACCAAAAACGACGTATACTAGCCAATTGCTTGTATGATGCTGCATTCCTAGAATCCTACTCGTCAATCGTCAAGTGACCCTAAAAAGGGAGGGAGTGTTTTTTTGCAGACAGACAAGACCTTATCGAGGTCCCCGATTTGGAAGCCAAGAACGAGTGGAACTAAGAGTAGAGGGGACAGAATGAAAGGTGAAAGAAATGAAAAAGAACAGGATAATAAACATACGTTTCTCATATCTCTTACCTGGTCCCACAAGGGAGCAATACAGGATCTGAACGCTAACGGCCCACATACAATGTCAACACACATGAAATGCTTGCATTTTCTCTTCCCGAGTGGCCAATGGGCCAAGGTCAGGAAACAAGGTAATACAGTTCCCTTAAGGTGCAGTACTCTTTTGGTAGCCACGGCCCTCCAAGCCAATTCCTGTTGGTCATCTTATTTACCCAAGATCACCCTGTTTACATTGATTCTTCCTATATTTCTTTGTAGGGAACTTATAGCCTTGGTATCTCTGAGGTGGATGGCATTCACCTCAGCAAGATCCTCTTGACATAAAAACGTCTCAAGAACTGCTGCCAGTTCGAAATGTTCTCTTCCTGAGATGCCCAGCAATCTTGAATAACATTGGATATATAAGTAAGTTCTCCAAGCACTTAACTTGCAGCTCTATGGGGCATATTATCAAGGAACAGCGTTAAAATATCACCGATTTAGCGGCAGGAAACTGCCGCTAAAACTGCGATAATGGGCTTGATAATATGCCGTAGAGAATTCCAATAGAAGCCCATGTTAACACCAGAACATGGGATTCTATTGGAGTTCTTAAGGGCATATTATCAAGCCTACTATCACCGTTTTAGCTGCAGTTTCCTGCCACTAAATTGGCGATAATTTTAACGCCATTCCTTGATATGCCCCTAAGTGCGCAGTGGAGGTCAAGGTGCAGGACTGGACTATGGAGGTCCCCAAAAGAGTTAGTTCCAGTCATTGTAGCAATCTCTTTAACTCCTCCGTGTTTAACTCAGTAATGTCAGCCTTTTTCTCAGTCTTCACAATCCACTGTCCAACTAACTCCATTATGGAGTCATATGCAGTGAGTGTTGGCTCCATGATCTTCATCTTGCCATGTATTTTCCCTATAGAGCCCATTAAGGTCTTCTCATCCTGTGGATGTGTAGAGAGATCTTCCTACTAACTTGCTGGGTGTTCTGGAGATGCTGACAGCTTGTTCAGGAAAAACTGTGTCACCGGTACAGATTCCCTCATGTGGTCCCTTAACACTCCTGTAAGCACAGGCTGCCATTCCCTCTTCATCTTTCCTATTTGCTAAAGTCACAAGAGCACTCTCCCTGTCTCTTTAGGTATGTGAAAGCAGCACTAGTTTAGGCCAGGAGAACATAGGAGAAGGGAGTCCACCACTGGCTTCCTCAGCAGGCGTTCCACTACCTCAGATATGATTCTCAGACGCGCCCCCCTTACACATCTTCAGGAAAGACCTGGCTCTACAACTGACTGGAGCTGCTTCCCCCTCCCCCAGCACCTTGAGACCCTCACGGGTGAGTAGCACGCTTAAAATCTTCCTGATTGATTGATTGATCGATGGGTGAGACTTTGGCCTCAACGACAATCCGACTCTGGCAGTCCACCAAGGGAGGGTAAGGGAGAGAGATATCACCAAGAGTTTCGGCAGATCTCTTATATACTACTAGCCAGGAAAAAACCCTTCACCACTGATACATCGGCAATAAATCATCAGGGTACTGCCATTGGTCTTTCCTGGCTGCTAATACCCTAGATTCTCCTCTCTCACAGGCTGTGATACAGGCCAATTTACACATTTTATGGGCTTGGTCATCATGCTTCCTGAAATCAAGGAGAAGCAGCAACTTCTCTCCAATCTCAGAGCAGAGGGGTCCCTGAATTCCCACAGGTTCGCAACACAGCAACAGTTACTCGGACATGCTAAAAAATGCATTGGGCTTCCACCTTAGCTCCTATGCCAGTGCTGAAGTTGAAAGGAGGATGGTACTTTGGAGATTAAAAGAGCGCCAGCCACAGACATGGAGCTTGTGCTGTCACAACCTCTCCCCAAGCCTTCACTCCCTGTTCACACACACCTGCCCTCTGATCTGCCTCGCAGCCTACAATCGTGCTTCCAAACACACAGCAAAACTAATGAAGGTTCACTGATAGAATATCAACAACCAAAATATCCCCATACACAAATATTGAGTCATAAATATCGATGTCGAAAATATTGACATCTTTTATTTATAATGGTAAGTATAAAAATATCGGGAAAAATATATCGATGTAAAAAATATTGATGTACAAAATATCGAATTTTTTATATATGGAAAAAATAATGTTAAATATATTAAATAATAAAATTAACTTACATTTTTTTGATGTAATATACATTTTAACAAATATAAGAAATGAATTTAATTTAAAAAAAATTAAACATACATATATAAAATCCCTCACGCTATCCTGGGACCGGGATACACCGTGAAGGTAAGCCGAGTGGGGGGAACTTTACCAGCAAGCTAGGGCCTGCATATATAGACAAAAAAACATTTTGCGTATGTCTGTTTAAAACATTTGAGGCACCCGGAGGTTACAGACAGGAATCAAACTGAGGTTTGTAGCCCCAGGGCAACTACACAACCGGGCAATCGGATTTACACATGGCAAGGGGAACTCTGCACTTGCAGCAGAGGGGCTATGCATCCACCACGCTCCAAAGATCTGCGGACTGCAACATCATTGCAGCACTATGGAAGATGACAGTGACCGCAAAGCAGCAGCACAAACATTATTTGCACGTGCACCAGGAGTTGGCCGGAGCCTACTAGAGTCAAACATCATGGAGACACTAATGAAATATGAGAAGCTTCACAAACAAGAGATATCCAAATGGTGGGAAGCAACATCCCTCCAGGATTACGTAGATAAACAAATGGTACCTCGAGGCTTAAGAATTTATATCAATCCCTCATATGACTCACCAAATCCACGGATGTTGGAAGAATTGTCGGCCAACTCGGCCAACAGTTCCAAAAACATGTTAGAGATCCTTGTGAAGTAAAATGTAAATGTAAATGTACCGGTATTTATAGAGCACACAGCTACTTCCCTGAGGTAGTGTCCCAGCGCTGTCCGTATACCGCTTAGGAACCCTTCCTGGTTTTCCCTGTGAGTGTCCACTCCTGGGCACCCCCAGGGTGAAACCAGGCATCCCAGCGCTTTTGGGGCCGTTGTGGAGATTAAGCAAGCTATTGCCCAGAGTTGCAGAGTGGGACCCATGATTAGAATAGGCACCGAGGCGAGAATTATCAGGTCCGAGGAAATTGAGCCCAAGACCCGCCGAGGCAAGTATTGAACCCTGGTCCCGGCCCAGATGTCTGCATCAGGGTCTGCCGCTCTAATCATTTGAGCCACACTTCTCCACAAGTACGCCTGGTCGGATAGAGAAAAAATTAACAAAGACATTGCGCGGATCAAAGAAGAACTGAACAAGAATGCAGAACAGGATCTGATCTACAAATTCCTGGAAGAGATGAAGAAGAGATTAGGACTAGTGGAAGACAAGATCAAGGCAAAAAAACAAAGCAAACTTCACCGTGACTGTAGTGATTACGAATCCGGCTGGATACTCACTTACAGTTAGAAGTATGACCACCTTTACAACACCACGGGAGAGAGTGCAACTACAACCAAAACAACACAAGCGAACCAAGAAGAGGAGGCAGCAATCTTGAGTGATCCAAACACCGGCACCTCAAATGTGACCAGAACCTCAGAAAGCTCTATGTCAGAAGGGGATGGCGTTACACGGGCAAAGACTTTTTTAGACGAGTTCAAACACAATTTGACTATTGCCCAGAAAAAGGCCATAAGAGACCTGGCAGATGACAATGATATAGTAATCAGACCCACTGACAAAGGGGGGAACATTGTCATCCTCCCCAAAGCTATGTATGTGGAAGAAGCCATGCGGCAACTACTGAACACCATCACCTATATTTTCACCAACAGAACAGAGTACAACAATAGCATTACCTGCATATGGGAGAAATTGGGTGATTGGAAAGACAGGGGTCTCATTGAATGGGAAGAGTTCTGCTTTTTCAAAAAGGACTATCCTATCCTTCCAGTCATGTACCTAATACCCAAAGTGCACAAATGTAGAACTAATCCCCCGGTCAGGCCTATGGTCTCTTCGAGGGGTAGCACCTTGGAGAATGTATCACGATAAGTTGATCATTTCTTAAGGGACTTTGTGATCACTTTGCCCTCATATGTGAGGGACACAAAGGATTTTCTCCGAAAAATACACAATTTAGAGTGGCAGTCCGATTATCTCCTAATCACCATGGAGGTAAACTCACTGTACACAGTGATCGACCATTAACAAGGGATTGAAGCATGTGCCAGATTTTTGAAACGCAGACACGTCAGGTACTGAGGACACACACTTATGATTCTTGACATGATCAGATTCTGCTTATCCAACAACTTCTTCAGGTTCAACGACGTTCTGTACAGACAAACCCTCAGAACTGCGATGGCCACATGTTTTGCACCAAGTTTTGCTAGCCTGTTTATGGGGGCCTGGGAGGAGGACAAGAAAAACTCCAGACTGGTTGCAGACTTTGCCATGGTCATCTTATGGCTGAGATATATAGACAATTTATTTGTAGTCTGGCAAGGCAACGAACATGAGGCTTTGGAGTCTGTAGACAAATTGAAACAAATTTCTTTGAACCTCAGACTCACAAGCACAATCAGCAATAAGGAGAGGTAGAATATCTAGACACAAAGGTACAAATAGTGTCTAACAGAGTACAGACCACCCTATTAAGGAAATACTCTATTACATGCTATGAGCAGCAATCCAGATAACCTCAAATGGAGCATCCCCTACGGGGAACTGCTCAGAGCGAAACGCAACTGCACTACTGAGGAAGGGTACATGAGGGAACAAGCCATCATGACTCAGAGATTCCTGGAGAGAGGTTACCCAGCATGGGTCCTCAAAAAAGCTGTAGAGAGGATCAAGACAGTGGGTAGGGAAACCATTTTAGGGAACACCAATACAGACGATACAGAGAACACTGACAATGCAGGCACACGCATCATTCTCACATTTAATGGGAATTACAACAACATACGTAAAGCAATCACACGCAACTGGAACATCCTTAAGGGGCCCCTGAGATAGGTAGTACCATACGTGCTAGACCTAGCATAACATACAGAAGGGGACAGAATCTTAGGGATCTCCTAGTGCATAGTGATCTCATAGACACGAGACAACCAGGAGGGTGAGTCTAGAGGGCTTCTTCCCATGCAGCCACTGTAAGGCTTGTAATAACAGCCGCTTGAGGAAATAATTCTGAACACGAGTACAAACAGCATGATACCCATTAAACAATCCTTAACATGCAGCACCACTTTTGTGGTATACGTACTCGAATGCCCATGCCAACTCAGGTATGAAGTCAGCATGACTCATGGCTAAAAAGAGAATCCTCGAGCACATGAGGGCTATCACCAGCAGGGGTAAGCAGTACCTGGTTGCATGACACTTTGAGACGCACCACTTCTCTGATAGCACCAAACTTTCCATCTATGTGATAGAACAGGTGGTTGGTAATAGGAGGGGAGGGAATCGCACACTCAGACTGAGACAACGGGAGTCCAGACATATCATAGGGATGGGCACTCATTATCCCGATGTACATAATTTGGATGAGGAAATGGCAATACATCTGCAGTAAAGTTCCTGTATTGATCTAACTAACTATGAACTGACAATGCACAGATTGACATCCCTCGATTTCACTTTGGTATAGAGAATAATGTTTGGTAACTTCATATTGTTTAACCACTTTGTTGTTGTTGTTTACCTGCTTCTCATGTTGTTGTGACTTTCCTTCACATGTATGTACACTGATGCTGACTCTCTACTCGTGTTTTTAACATCTCTTACAGAAGGGAAGGAAGGGACCACGTCTAGTGCACCTGACAACGGGATCCCTACCCTTTTCTTCGTTACAGAATTCCGCTGCTATCCAGTCTGCCGATAAGACTTTTTGCACTTTATATTCTCACATTGTAAATCATTTTACGTGCACTGTTAGTTGGAGTCATTGGGGTTGCTGGCACAAGAACAAGTCAACATATTTTCCTTGATAGTTTGTATTATACATTCTTTTGGTTACTGCGTTATATCGTATGAATGAACGGTCCTATTCCAGAACGAGCATTTTTTCCTGCCACACTATGGCATTTACATTCCATATTGTACTTTATTCTCACTATGAAGGAGATTATATGTCAGGCTTATCACTGGGATACCCCCCAGTCTATGCAATAATGGGTTTTGGTCATCCGCATGGTGGAACTTCGAGTACCAGCATTGAGTGGCGCCTTACATAAGCGTAAGATCACTGCCAAGTTAATTTTGCACATTTTCCAAGTATGAATCAATGGATATGCATACACTTTTTAGACACTAACCAGTCGAGGCTCAATTAATATGCAATCCAGTATTCCAGCAGGCACGATTTCTGTGAGGAGTGACCTCACAAGGGGTTCTACGTTTTACTCCCAAAATGATTTACATTTTCACTTGGGCCCTTCCAACTATGCTTTCATATGTTAACTTGTGCATTCCAATATGGCGACTCTAGAGACTGATATGCAGTACAAAATGGCAATCATGTATGCTGAATCACTCTCTCATGTGTAGTCCATGGTTAATGTTTACTACCCACCAGGAAATGTATGTAAGACATTGTTACTTGTCACTCCGTTGTGTGATCAAGACCCTACGGGGATGAAATGCCTCACGGAGGGTTTATGGGGTGAAAAAACCTCCTTTACTTTACCTTGGATTGTTGGTTGTTTTTTGCGTAACCTGAGAGCGCGAGTGGGACTCCGTTCTTTTGTGCATAAAATGTAATATATATATATATATATATTTACTTTAAAACAAATAAACTTTTAATTATAATTTATTTTTTAATTTTATAAATATATAAAAAATGTACAAATAAATATATATATACATAGACCTATAACATAAAATCAAATAAAAAAACATTATATAATCAATTAAAACATTAAGGGGCACATGCATCAAGGTAGGATTTTGTGAGACCTTAATTGCGATTATTAAGGAATCGCAATTAAGAACTCGCAAAAGCCTATGGATGTAGGAATCGCTATAAAAATAACGATTTCTAAACAATCCTTAATTTCAACTCGCAATTTGCGATTCGCAATTAAGGATTGGCTCCCCATCCATTCCTATGGGCCCACAGGCCCATAGGAATAAATGGGAGATTGCATGCGTAATTTACGAGTACCAATAGGTACTCGCAAATTGCGTATGCAATTTCAAGGGTGTCAAAAGGACATCCTGTTGACCCCTGAAAATGTGATGTGCAACCATGTTGGCACGCACATGCCCCCAGGCCATGTGTGTGCGCAACATGAAACGTTGTGCAACTTTGTGAGACTTTAGTGCATTTTTCAACGTTTTTGCAAATTACCGACCAGTTAAATTGCTCTGTAATTTGTGGCCCCAAATTGCGAGATTGCTATTTTAAATTGGGTCTTGCATTGCAGGAATTATAAACTGCGATTCCTTAAATACAATCGCAATTTAAGAAATCGCAATAAATTGCAAATTTTTAAATTGCAAGTACCTCGAACCTTGATGCATCGCAAAAGCCCTTTTTGTGGGCGCAAACGGACAATTTTTGCCCACACCAAAGGCTAGTTGGTTAGTCTCCTGATATGAAGCCTCAGGGACAAAACATGCTAACAACAACCTTGTACCTGGATCTGTATTCTACAATAAGTCTACCCTATCTGTAAGTCTTAGTCTACCATTGTACCACCCCAGTCTTGAATCCTTGGAAGTGTGCTTAAGGTGCTCAACCAGCCTCTGTGGCTCTAGCAGAACCAACACATCTCCACTGGTGCATTGCCCAACCCCAAGCAGAACTGACACATTTTTGTTGGTGCGTGGATTGAAACCATTACAAAGATCCCAATCGCAGCCCATTGCTGCCTCGGAACCGCCGCTGCACAATGCATCCTCGGCGCAGGCCCTAGCATCCCTCATCAACAGTAGCCCAGACAATGAGGCCAGACTCCACATCACAGCCTTGCAGCTCCTCAGAACCGATGCACCGCCCCACTGCTCGACACGTCCTTGACTTCAAACTTCACTTCGCAAGCACTTGTTGAAGCGATCTCCAATGGACACAACAGGACTTCGCACCGCAACCTTGCCACATCTCGGAATGACGCATCACTTCGGCTGCAAAACGCCACTTCAATGCGGATGTTTGCAATGCTCCGCAACCCAGAATTGAAGATTTGAGCCTAACTGGTCAATAATCATGGTCGACCTGAACTTGTAACTTTATCACAGTCCGGCATGACCAGATATCAACAGTTTGTGCTTTACGCCTTTTGGCACTATTTTTGTGTAAATCTTTCAAACTGAATACCTCCGGTTCTACTGACATGATTTTTGTCCTTTTCATCTTGTTTTAGTTATTAAAAGGTACTCTAGTTTTCTCTGTTGTGGGATCCTTTTGTGGTGTGTTTTCACTGGCAATGTGTAAAGTATTTGTGCAACACTTTAAACAGTAAAACTGTGAAAACAGCACACAAAAAGAATACACGCCAGGTTAGAAAAATAGAGTTGAATTTAATAAATAAAACTAGACCAAAATAGCGCCAACTAAGGGCATCTGGTTGCACTGTACTAGGACAAAGTCACAAGTTCAGGCCGACTGCAATGGAGCATGGGCTGCTACAGGGGCCCAATTAGGCCAGCTTAACAGAGCACCTTAAATCCTAGTTTGCGGAGCATTGGATAGATCTGTGTTGTAGATGCATTGTGCAGCCTTGGCAATGCGTTGGTTCCGAGATGCAGCAAGGCTGAGGTGCTCGATCCTGTTAAGGTGATGTTGAGATCCCATGGACAGAGCTTCCAATGCAAAGTCCAGCATCAGGATGCGTATGCAATAGGGGTGATGAGTTGTTTACAAACAGCTGCCAGGCTGCTATGCAGAACCCCGTGCCATTAGTGAGGCTGCTGTCAATGACAGATGTGAGGGCCTGTGCTGAGGATGCGTCATGCAGTGGCAGTTCTGAAGGCAATGGGGGCAGCAGCAGTGACGCATGGGTTCTGCTCAGTTTGCATAGTGCTGTAGAGGAGATGCATCCATCCCACTGGACCCAAAGAGGCTGGCAAAGTACCTTAAGCCCACTTCCAAGGATCCTTCTCATCCATGCAGGAGTGCACCAGGTCAGCACAGCAAAGCAGGATTCCAGCAGGGTGCATACGCATATTGAAGTGGTGGTGTCTGAGATCCATCTTTTATACCCTGCTGCCCAGGTTCTGGAGGGTGGGAGAAGCTTCTAGGCAGTAGCTTTGAAGCGCATGGAATTTTTTGCCTCCCCTGCTCTGGCTCCAAGCTGGCTGGAGTAACAATGCAGGATCGTTAGGCCCTGTGTGTGGAGACAGGACACAGACTATGCAGGAGCAAGTGGAGCTGTGCTCAGCTCCGCCTCCAATCCTGCCCGCGGTTGGCCCCTATCCAGGCACACCTAACCCTCTAATATGTGACTGTCTGGGAGAAATTCACAAAGTCAAACTTTGTCATTGTCAGTTACACCCAGTCAAGTGACCAGGCTAGGTAATAGTATCAAAAGGGCTCCGAGCTGAAAAATGGCAACTTTCTAAAAGTGCAATTTTTATGGTTTAGGTCAAAAACCCGACTTTACTATAAAACAGGGCTCTTCACTATAATTACAAAGGCACCAAACATGAACCGGTTATCTCTTCACATTGGATTACTCCAATGTTATCCTATGGGAGAGATAAAGTATACATTAGTGAAAAACATAAGAGTTTTCGACTACCTGGACATGTAAAACCTGAAAGTACATGCTCTACTGCTCTACTGGTACAATACACTTCACCATGCCTTCTGGGCTGTGCAGGGCCTACCGTAGGTGTGACTTATATGTATAAAAAGGGAAGTCTAGCTAAGGTTTATTTTTCCAGGTCAAAATGCCAGGTTAAACGCAACACACATTTTTCACGATGGTAGACCTGGGACATGTTTAAAGGGCTACTTAAGTGGGTGGCATACTCAGTGCAGCTTGCCCACTAGTAACACTTAATTTACAGGCCCTGGGTACACATAGTACCACTTTACTAGGGACTTATAAGTAAATTAAATATGCCAACTGGGTAAAAGCCAATATTACCATGCTTCGAGGAGAGATCGCATGCACTTTAGCACTGGTTAGTAGTGGTTAAGTACTCAGAGTCCTATGGTCATCAAATAAGAGGTTAGAAAAAATGGAGGAGGAAGGCAAATATTTGGGGGGTAACTACCCTAAGGCAGACAGGTCTAAAATGTGCCCCCCCGGCTGAAAGTAGGGAGAACTACCCAGCCCATTGGGAGTTCTCATCACTAGCACGGAAGAACCTGGATAAACCGTCATCGTTGACATGAGCTGACCCGGGCGGTGTTGCACCGTAAAGTCCTTTCCCTGTAGGGAGATGGACCACATCAACAGCCTGGAACCTTCTTCTACCTCAAGATGAAAAACCTCTATGACAGCTTCGCCGACCACCCACCAGACGCCATAGCCGGCCCGCCCCCCAGACACACCAGCCAGCCCACCATCTTCACTGGACTCTGATCACAGCCAAATATGCCACCTCGACCATGAAAGGCACCCACTGACCCCTGCCCCCCTCACATCTACCACAGAGCCACCACAAACTACAACACACCATCAACACCACCTTCGAAACAGGCACCTTCCCAGATGACTGGAATCGCACAGAAGTCATTCCCCTGCTCAAGAAGTCCACAGAAGACCCCACCGATCTCAAGAACTACCGGCCCATCTCGCTCCTCTCCTTCGCAGCCAAAGTTGCAGAGAAAACAGTCAACAGGGAACTAACATGATTCATGGAAGACAACGCCATCCTCGACCCGTCCCAATCCGGATTCCGGACCAACCACAGCACCAAGACCACCCCCCTTGCTGCCATGGATGACATCCGCACCCTCCTGGACCAAGGACACTCCGCAGCCCTCATCCTACTTGACCTATCAGCAGCCTTTGACACAGTCTCCCAACGTACACTCATCGCCAGACTACATGACGCAGGCATACAAGGAACAGCCTTAGACTGGATCCGATCATTCCTCAAGAAGCCAAAGAATTAGACTGCCTCCCTTCCATTCTGACCTCACGAATATCTCATGCGGAGTCCCACAGGGGTCATCACTGAGCCTGACCCTCATCAATGTCTACATGACCCCCCTCGCCGCAGTCGTCCGACAACACGGCCTCAGCATTGTTGCCAACAGCACCTAGCTCATCCTCTCCCTCACCAAAGACCCCACCACAGCCAGACTCAACTTCCAAAAAGGAATGCAGGCAGTCGCAGTCTGGATGACCAACAGCTGTCTAAAGCTCAACGCCAAAAAGACAGAAGTCCTTGTCCTTGGATCCACCCCCTCAGCATGGGACAGCACCTGGTGGGTGACCGCCCTCGGAAGCGCACCAACCCCTACGGACCACGCCGTCATACTCGACTCATCCCTCACCATGAACCGAAAGGTCAACACCGTCGCCTCCAGCTGCTTCAGCACCCTCCGAATACTCCGCAAGACTTTCAAGTGGATCCCCCCTGAGTCAAGGAAGACAGTCACCAGCGTACTTGACTATGGAAACGCACTCTACGCCGGCATAAACAAGTCCCTTCTCCGCAAACTCCAGACGATACAGAACACCGCCGATAGACTCGTCCTCTGTACCCCCCGGCACAAACACATCAGCACCAAGACCACCCCCCTTGCCGCCATGGATGACATCCGCACCCTCCTGGACAAAGGACACTCCGCAGCCCTCATCCTACTCGACCTATCAGCAGCCTTTGACACAGTCTCCCAACGTACACTCATCGCCAGACTACATGACGCAGGCATACAAGGAACAGCCTTAGACTGGATCCGATCATTCCTCAAGAAGCCAAAGAATTAGACTGCCTCCCTTCCATTCTGACCTCACGAATATCTCATGCGGAGTCCCACAGGGGTCATCACTGAGCCTGACCCTCATCAATGTCTACATGACCCCCCTCGCCGCAATCGTCCGACAACACGGCCTCAGCATTGTTGCCAACAGCACCTAGCTCATCCTCTCCCTCACCAAAGACCCCACCACAGCCAGACTCAACTTCCAAAAAGGAATGCAGGCAGTCGCAGTCTGGATGACCAACAGCTGTCTAAAGCTCAACGCCAAAAAGACAGAAGTCCTTGTCCTTGGATCCACCCCCTCAGCATGGGACAGCACCTGGTGGGTGACCGCCCTCGGAAGCGCACCAACCCCTACGGACCACGCCGTCATACTCGACTCATCCCTCACCATGAACCAAAAGGTCAACACCGTCGCCTCCAGCTGCTTCAGCACCCTCCGAATACTCCGCAAGACTTTCAAGTGGATCCCCCCTGAGTCAAGGAAGACAGTCACCAGCGTACTTGACTATGGAAACGCACTCTACGCCGGCATAAACAAGTCCCTTCTCCGCAAACTCCAGACGATACAGAACACCGCCGATAGACTCGTCCTCTGTACCCCCCGGCACAAACACATCAGCCAACACCTACGAAGGCTCCACTGGCTCCCTGTGGAGAAAAGAGACACTTTCAAAATCCTCACCCACGCCTACAAGTGCCTGGACAACACCAGACCTGAATATCTCAACAACAGAATCAACTTCCACATACCCAAAAAGAACCTCCAATCTTCCTACTGCACACTGGCCAAAACCCAGCGCATCCACAGGGCCAGAGCAGGGTGAAGATCCTTCGCCCACATTGCGGCCAAAACATGGAACGAGCTCCTGGCAGACATCAGGCACGCCCCCTCCCTCAACACCTTCAGGAAGACTCTCAAGACCTGGCTCTTTAGCGGAACGGATCTGCTGACCCCCACTCCCCCTCAGCACCTTGAGACCCTCACGGGTGAGTAGCACACTTACAATATCCTGATTGATTGATTGATTGATTGAGCCATTTGAGGGTTCTGTGGTCTGTCTGAACCTGGAGGTGAATCCCCAAAAAACATGGTTTCAGCTTCTTCAGTGCCCAAACTACACCAAAGGCCTCACTTTCATCACACTCCACCTCTGTTCCCCTGGCAGTAGCCTTGTACAAATGGAGGCTACCGGTTTCTCTGCGCCCTCCTCATTTAACTATACTAAGACCCCCCCTATGTAATGCGCTAAAGCGTCTGTCTGCACTATGAACGTCCTATAGCAGTCAGGAGCCTTGAGTACGGGTGCTGTACACATGGCCTCCTTGAGAGTATCAAAGACTTTCTGGCCGGACTCTGTCCAGATCATTTGCTTTGGAGGCTTTTTTGAAGTCAACTCTGTTAGGGGGCAATAATGGTGCCATATCCCTTAACAAACCTCCTACAGTATTGTGTGTCTCAGGACGGTAGTCATCTCAGTCTGTGCTTTGGGGGATTGCCAGGCCAGGATAGTCTCAATCTTGGCCTGGATGGGCTGCACCTTGCCCCAGCCCACCATGTGACTCATAACACTGAATCCTGCCCTATCTGGCTCTTACTGGGCTTAATAATCAGGCATGCCTGCTGCAGGGCTTGAAGTACCTCCTGGAGCTGGTATTTGTTGATCCCAGCTGTAGCTGTGGACAGGAATGTAGTCCAGGTAGGCAGCGCAGAATACCTCCTTCCTAACTAGAACCCTGTTTGCCAACCTCTGAAAAGTGAAAGGGGCATTTTTCAAGCTAATTGAATCACCCTAAACTTGAAGTGGTCGACTGAAGTTAAGAATGCTGTCCTCTCATTTGTCCCTCAGTCAGAGCGATCTGCCAATACCCTGATGCCAAGAGAAATTTGGCAGCGCCCAGCCGGTCTAAGACCTCATCAGCATCTGGGAAGGGATGGGCCTCAGTCTTCATGACGAAATTGAGACCCGAATACTCCACACAGAACCTAAGTTCTGGAATGGCGCCTGGTGGGGCAGCTTTGGGTACTAGCAACACAGGGCTCTACCAGGGAATGTTGGGGTGCTTAATCACCTCTAATACCATCATCTTAGAGACTTCCTCCTTGATACTGGTCCTCACCTTCTTTGACAACCTGTAAATCTTATTTTTAACAGGTGGACTGTCTCCAATGTCTATGTCATGGATCCACAGGTGTGTGAGTCCAGAGGTGAAGGAGAGCAGAGAGGCAAACTGAACCATTAACTGGCACAAGTCAATCTGCTGCTCTGTCCAGGACAGTGATGTAACTAAACTTGAGGGGGCCCCCTGCAAAGTACATGGAGGGCTCCTCCCCCTGGACCCAGTCAGGTGCTCACAGGCCAGGAGCCCGCCAACCGTCTACAGTGCCAGAGGGGTCCCCCTGGAGCTCAGAGCCCTCTCTGCACCATGGGTGATGCAGGGGCTATAGTTACGTCAATGGTCTAGGAGTGGAATCTCTGAAACTGGTCTATCAGCCCAGGGGCTGTACCCTGAGGCGGAACAGGGGACTGGGTGAGCCTTCCCTCACCCTGCCCCTCCATCTGGACTCCAAACCCTCTGCTTGGGAGTGGTATCCCCAGGAAACTGAACTGTCAGCGCACCGATGGCGGCTGCCCCGCCCGCTATCCAGGGACAGGGCACCTCATTCCCTAGATTGCAGTCTATGGGCATCTGGAAATAATGATGACCCAACTTTGGGTTACCTCCCCAACTAACTCCAGGAATACAAGGCCAAGGGGTATAAAAGGTCCTGCCTCTGGACCTGAGTGACCTTACACACCTGGCCAGTGTACCACTATGGAGAATCCAGCATCTCCACAATCATGGTCAGACTAGCTCTGGTGCTCCTCACAGCAGTTAGAGGGATCCCATTCACCTTCACCTGGTGGACATGACAAACTCCACACTCAGGGATCACCAGCTCACCCTCTTCAGTCTATCTCCCACGTAAGGGTGATGATTTATCACCTGCCCCTGGGACTACTGCCCTCTAAGGCCACATTGGCCATCTATTTAGAGTTTGCAGCAGTGGATGGTTTATTTGGACAGACAGAGTCCCCCAGGTATGTCCAAACTCAGAACAATCAACGCACTGGGGCGGTAAATGGGACACCCTGGGCTACCACCCACCAGAACTAACTCCCTGGCCTATGTCATCTTTAACCTTCCCCTCGTCTGCTGGGGGGATCATGAACCACCCTTGTTGGGGTCACTCTCCGGTGCCTTGCTGGACACTCTGGTACTAACCAAATGGTCCAACTAGTTCGCAAACTCTCTGACAGGGAGTGCTAATTCAGGTCAGCTCCTTTCCCTTCCATATCCTCATCATCACCCTGGTCATCTGCTGTTGCCAGTACTTGATGACCTTTTGCAGTTCCAGTTTTATGGTATCCCTCTTGACTGGAAGCCCAATCTCCTTACAGAACTCTTTAAGTTCAGCCACAATGTAGACATCCATGCGGGCAAACTCAAACTCCATCCTTGCAGGTATGGTCACAGGCAAAGAGAGTCAGGGGGAATGAGGGTACATTTGAAAAGAGCAAAAAGAGCCAATCAGGGAGAATTAAAAATACTCGAATTGACATCAAATTCATATTTGGGGATTTTTAGTGTAACACAAAATCACTGTATGCACTGCTCAAACACAAGTCCTAATCCTCCCCACTGAACACAAATGCAGGAAATTGGGTTACTGGTTGAGGATAGTGAAACCATACTCAAGTACTAACCTCAATTTCTGTCAGGGTTAAATCACAAGCAAACTCCAAATTAACCTGAGCTTAACCTTCTGGCATCTAGGCACAAAGCAGTTAGGCTTAATTTAGAGGCAACGTGTAAAGTTTTTATGAAGCACTTCAAACAGCAATAAAGTGAACACATAAACTAATCCCCCACCAATTTAGATAAACAGAGTAAAATGTAATGAATTATTTGAGACCAAATTGACAAACATCCAACTAGTAGAACTGGAGATATGCAATTTTAGGGATTTAAATGAAAATAGTGCCTAAAAGCACAAAGCGTCAACTGTGGTTATCTGGTTGTTCGGCACTGGGCCAAAATCACAAGTTTAGGCTGCCTATGATGAGCATGGGCCAGAAACAGGGACCGAGTTAGACAACCAGGATTTAAAGTACTTTGTTCACAAAGTACTTTAAATCCTGGTTGTGGAGCATTGTGAGATACTGCTTGGAGGATGTGTTGTGCAGCAGCACTTCTAATGGGCTGCGATGTGAGGTCCTGTGTTGAGGAAGCATTGCGTAGAGGCAATTCCTTGAAGCTATGGAGCTACGATGTGAGTTCGTGTGTTGAGGATGTGTAATGTTTTGTTATGTTATTTAGTTTTGTAGAGCGCACGGTTACCCGAAGGTGTCCTGGCGATAGGTGCTGACTGTGGGAGAGGGAATAGCTTTATTGAGAAAAGAGCAAAGTTTTCAAACCCTTGCGAAAGGACAGGAGGTCTGGGGCATTCCTAAGCATAAACGGCAGGTCGTTCCAAGCTCTAGATGCACAAACAATAAAACCTCTACCTCCCCAGTTGTTTTTTTAAAGGAGGCCACATGTACTTGTTTAGCACTTGAGGATCTTAAGTTCCTGCCTGGAAAGGAACTTAAGATCCTCCGAGTTTAGCCTTACTGCTCGTGCCAAGCTACCAAGGGGGTGAGCAGGGGTTATCTTGGCGTGTGACTCCCTTGCCCTGACTAGAATGGTGGTTTCTGCCTGGCTTTGGCGTCAGCCTTAGCCTACCAGAAATAGCCAGTTCTAACATTGGTCCTCAACCACAATGAACACTTACTGCGAGCCACTTTAGACTCCGTACACCTGTGGTATTTGGGCTCGCCTCCTGCCCAGCTGATAATCCGCTTTCCTAACAAAAGCGTAGGCAGTTTCCAAACACACGCTGTGTTTGGAAACTATCTTTTTATGCTTTTGTTAGGAAAGTGCGGGGAAGACTCTGGCCTTTTGTTTAAGTATTGCTGTTAATCGGAGCCCGTGAAGGGGCTCTGATTAACAGCAATACTCAAACAAAAGGCCACAGCATAGCTGCCAAGGTTTCAAATTGCTATGTGTGACATTTTCATAATTTTATTGTAATTTCGAGTGACATTTCAACAACTATGAGTGACACTTTATCGGAAGCAAAAATCAAGCATGAAACATATGGAGAAACATATAAATATCAAAAATGACATCCATTTGAGCAACAAGAAACTCTTAGAAGTGCACTAACAGGGAGGGGCCTGCCTGTGAAGAGCGTGCTGCTCTGCCAAACAATGCTGCCCGTGCTGAGTGGCGTCCTGAGTAAAAGCAACCACGAAAACTAAAAGGAAACATCAGCAAAATCTCACGGTATGTGTAGAGATGAAATCCAGTGTGGAAACCAGCACATTTGCACCATGTGCCAATGTTGGCAACTTAGGCTCCATTATAACATGATCTTGTTGTGTGACAGCCAGCCTTGCAGCGCTAATTATTGCTACATTAATGGAATAAGAAGGGCACCAAAAACGAGTGAGGCAGAGGGCAGAAGGGCACCAAAAACAAGTGGGGAAGAGGGCATGAGGGCACCAAAAACGAGTGGGACAGAGGGCAGGAGGGCACCAAAAACAAGTGGGGCAGAGGGCAGAAGGGCACCAAAAGCGCAAGTGGGGCAGAGGGCAGGAGGGCACCAAAAGCGAGTGGGACAGAGGGCAGAAGGGCACCAAAAACGAGTGGGACAGAGGGCAGAAGGGCACCAAAAACGAGTGGGACAGAGGGCAGAAGGGCACCATAAAAAACAAGTGGGACCGAGGGCAGAAGGGCACCAAAAACGAGTGGGACAGAGGGCAGAAAGGGACAAAAAACGAGTGGGACAGAGGGTAGATGGGCACAAAAAACGAGTGGGACAGAGGGCAGAAGGGCACCAAAAACGAGTGGGACAGAGGGCAGAAAGGCACAAAAAACGAGTGGGACAGAGGGCAGGAGGGCACCAAAAACGAGTGGGACAGAGGGCAGGAGGGCACCAAAAACGAGTGGGGCAGAGGGCAGAAGGGCACCAAAAGCGAGTGGGGCAGAGGGCAGGAGGGCACCAAAAATGAGTGGGCAGAGGGCAGAAGGGCACCAAAAACGAGTGGGGCAGAGGGCAGAAGGGCACCAAAAACGAGTGGGGCAGAGGGCAGAAGGGCAGAGGGCAGAAGAGCACCAAAAGCAAGTGGGGCAGAGGGCAGAAGGGCACCAAAAGCGAGTGGGACAGAGGGCAGGAGGGCACCAAAAACGAGTGGGACAGAGGGCAGAAGGGCTCCAAAAACGAGTGAGACAGAGAGCAGAAGGGCACCAAAAAAAAGGAGTGGGACAAAGGGCAGAAGGGCACCAAAAACGAGTGGGACAGAGGGCAGAAAGGCACAAAAAACGAGTGGGACAGAGGGCAGAAGGGCACAAAAAACGAGTGGGACAGAGGGTAGAAGGGCACCAAAAACGAGTGGGACAGAGGGCAGAAAGGCACAAAAAACGAGTGGGACAGAGGGCAGGAGGGCACCAAAAACGAGTGGCATTTGGTGCCGCAGACACGCGAGGTTCGGTTCCTGGCGCACATAGCCATGGTTGCAGCGCACAGAGACCCTCCACTGCCGCACACAGTGGAAAAAAATTTAGAGGGAACATTGGTTGAGTGTCATTGCCGAGACTCCAACCCGATCCAGATTTGAGATCCATCGCCCTAGCCCGTTAGGCCACATCTTCTCCTCGTTGTGTGTAAAATAAATCTTAAGGCTCCCTCTGACACCACAGAGATCTCTGAAATCATACCTTACCTTTCCTAATAAGAAGAGGTATGAAATAACTTTCAGAGACATTTTTAAATGAGGAAACACTGCTGATACACAACCTTAGAGACCAATTCGCCGCAATGTGTACATTTGATATTAAAAAGCTCAACATAATTGTGGACATTTACACTGTCATAATAAAATAACCCTCTTTGTTGTGGTGAGCACCCCATTTGAGTAAGGAGTATGGAAATGGAAGGATAAACAGTTAGTTTGATCCGGTTTGTAGAGAGAAAACTACTGCTATCAAACACACAGATCATGCGCCATGTATCTGTACGCAAAGAAGAGCATTTCAAGGTCCTACGAAGATAGTAAACAGCTCTTTAGGGGTAAAAAGTAAGCATACAAACAAGCCCTCTCTTATGGTCTGAGAAAGGCAGCTGAAATAAAAATTGGCAAACGATTCTGAGGCTTAACATAAAGAGTGTATTGAGGAGGAGCTAACAGACAAGGTCATCATATTAGCGGTAGAGCTTGGTTCGAGTACTTCTAGAACTTGTACAGTACTGGAAACCAGATTGGCGAATTGTCACACGTCCAGGCAACTAAAAGCAAAAACCCAGTAAAGCTCATCAAGCACATCACGAAATAGAGAAAGCAATAACTGCTCAGAAGCTCAACAAAGCAGCAGGACCTAATTATGCACCTGCAAAAATATTACAAGCTTAGGTAAAGCTGTTGAGAGAGATTCTGACAAAAGGCTTTTAACAAGTGTTGGCCTCCAATTTAATGTTACCTTCTTTGCGGTTCGCAGTTACAATACCCTTGCATAAGAAGGGCGAAAATACAAACTTACTGACGGTACCATTATTTCTGTCCTTTATAGACCTTACATCTGTATTTGACCTGGTCAGGGAGCAAAAGTTTGGAAAGCCATTAAATCCTGGGAATCGAAAAAGCACTGCTCCAAGAAACTGAAATTCAGCATGTGGAGTCTAACTCATGAGTTCCGTGGGGAGCAAGGGGTGAAAGTTGCACATTGTTCTCTAGCCCCTCAGGCATTTGTTAAGGGTGCGTTCTTGCCCCTTTATTATTTTGTCTCTTCTTCAATGACTAGGAAGATTCCTGGAAAATTTAAATCCTGATATTCCTAAACGGTGTAATAAAAAAAATATTATTTTACTTTTTGCTGATTGCACAGTCTCGGTCTCCATGCTACTATTTGCCTTCTCCTTGGAACCTTTTGCACAGCATGTTCCGGGAATGGTAATATAAGAAGCATTACATTGGGAACGGACGAGTGTTTGCTCATGGCATATTGATTATAGTGATCAGGGGTGGTTCATCCATTAGAGCTGGGGACAATGAACCCTTACTGCGAGCCACTTTAGACTCCGTCCACCCTCCGAACAGACTTTCGGCCACATGCATCAATGTTGCCGTTTGCGAATCCTTAATTGCAAGAATTAAGGAATCGCAATTAAGGATTCGCAAACGGCAATGCATGATTAATTCGCATTTTTTTAGCGATTCGGTAATTTTCCTTAATTGCGATTCACATTTTGCGAATCGCAATTAAGGAAAACCTTCCCATTGATTCCTATGGGCCAAAAGGCCCATAGGAATCAATGGGAAGGCATTAACATTTTGCGAATTTCATTTTGCGAATCGCAATTTGTTAATGCATTTCAAGGGTGCTGAGGGGGGTCCAAAGGACCCCCCCCTGCACCCTTGAAATGTTTTTGTAAATGCAAGTTTCACACACACATGTCCAAAGGACATGTGTGTGTGTAACATGACACTTTCAAAAATGCATTTTTGAGCATTTTTGAAAGATTTCGCAAATTAACACAAGGTTCAACCTCGTGTTAATTTGCTCCCCCTATTTGCGAATTTGCAATTTTAAAAACATTCATGCATTGCATTTAAGGAATCGCAAAAATGTGATTCCTTAAATGCAATCGCATTTTTAGAAATCGCAAAAAAATGTGATTTTAACACAACTGTTTCATGCATCCCAAAAAGTGATTTTGGAATCGCAAACTGCCGAATTTTGCGATTCGCACCGTTTGCAACTCCAAAATCGCTTGATACATGTGGCCGTTTGTTTCTTCAGGGTGGGGTGGGGCTGAGGAGTTCTCCTAGCTACAATTGAATGAAAGGCCGTGTTAAGTGAACTGCGCATGTGAGATTGCCCGGCATTGTTGGTATGACCAATCTTACTTGTGCAGTTCAGGATTCCTTAATGAACACTACTGGAAGCTGAAAGATCAGACTGCACGATCGGTCTCCGATGGAGCGTTGTGCCTCTGCCCCATCCTGGCACTGCCTATATGCTGTTTGGTATTAAAAGCAGCTTGGTTTGGCTGGGATACAATTTCCCAGCTTGCATATCTTTTCCAGGATGTGCAAGGAGGGAGCATCACGTTTCCTTAAGGTAAGCATATGTTTATTTACTTTACAGCACAGTGCAATATTACATTTGTATTGCAGAGATGACCGGGGCACATTCTGTCTGTCTAGAATTTACCTTTAAATAGAATGTGCCCCGATCACCTCTGCAATACAAATGTAAGCATGCCGTCGTACGTAAAATAGAATAACGTAGCACCACCAATTTTGAAAGCTGCCAGCCGTCGCTGATAGTGATAGGCCTGAAGAAAACATTGTCGGGTTCATGGGATATCGTGCACAATATTGTTAAAGATTCCCCTAAATGTGCAATTTTGGGTGACAAAATATTTTTGAATATTAATGATTTCAATAATGAATATAGTAATAATGAATTATTATTGTTGTACTTGAAACAATTTTATTTAAAAGTTTGGAAGTGTATTTATTTGTAGTGTAGTTATAGCACACTTTTGCAGAGACATCATTTTATTCAAATGGATGCTGTTTTGGTGTTCTGTTCAATTTGCTCCCTAGTCCCTTATCATTAGCCCTCAAAGTCAATGTCCCCCGTGTGTCTTCTCTCCCTACAGTCTCCACAGAGCACAATACACTGTGAAACAATGATTTATTTTCCTTGAATAGCATGTATGGGGAACTAAACTTTTTTCATGTACCTAATGTAACATTCTGAAGGACACTTCAGCTGGAAGTTCGGATTTTGGCCAGCTAGCACCCTGGTGTATAACTCTTTTGTCAACCAACCGGAAGAGCCAAGCATAGTTTAGACCAGGTAGCTATCAATGTCTACGTCAGAGCCTCATTAAAAGGCAGGAAGGGCTCTAAAGACACATGCCCAAACAGCAAGATCTCAGTCAAGTATGAGAACCTTCACTCACACGAAGGTGACATGCTTCGTCATAGGGTTCCCTCCTCAGAAAAGGACTGCAAGGTACCTTGTGTGGGCTACAACTCCTGAATACACTAGGAGAAGCAGAGGTTTTTTAGATGAGCAAGGTGGTAATGTTGGTGGTGAGGGGCAGAGTCCAAAATTAGCAGAGTGCAAAAAAGAGGGATAATAGTGATTACAACTATCTCCTGGTGGGTAAACAATTTTATTCTGGTGCCCCCATTGGGTAGGACTGTTAGTACTGGTCCTGAGGTAGTGGCACTGTCTAGGAATTCACCCAGACCAGAGGCTGCAGATTTATTATCTCATAATGAGACATCAGCTGGCATTTGGCAGAACCACCTTTGGTTTTTCATATCCAAAACTACCATCTGGATATAGACATGCCACTTGTGGTACTGAAACTAGTGCCTGAGTGGTTGAAAATGGTGTGTTTTTTGGCGCATGTGCCGAGGTATGGGCTGGCACTGACTTGGATCTGCAAAGGGGGCCATCAGGGTAAGTCAGTGTCGTGGTAGGCCATGCTCATGAAAGTCTGACTGGAGACTCCAGCAGATCTACTGGTGCTGAAAGTACTCCAGATGGACCTGGAATAGTAGTAAACAGTTGCAAGCTTGGCCTCTTGGAAGGCCTCCACATGATCCGGGATAAAGGACGGCTCAGGAAATTCATTAGCTACAGAGCCGGGACACTCAATTGAGTAGCTGTGCGCTCTACAAATAATCTTTTAACATAACATAACATACTGCTGATTGCTATGTATTTCAAGTTAATTTTCAATTTTTGAAAACCACCGTCATCAGTGACACCTAAGGATCTAGGGGACTTTGGGGACACCATGCACATTACTTAGGTCTTATCTACAGACATTTTTTTAGCTGTCTGTTCTTAAAAAATCTCTTGTGAACCATACCAAAAACTTAAATTGGCCTTAGAGTCAACCCACTAATTATCATTATCTTATTATTTTTGCTTGTTTCATTATTGAAGGCTTTCTTTCCTTTCTTTTGTTTGTCCCTCAACTGCAGCATAACATTGTTACGATCCTGTTGATTCGTTGACTTGTATCCTTCCACTGCTCACATTCAGGTAACTCTTTTTTCTTTCATAATGATTGAAAATAAGTTACAGCAAGTAAGTGAGAATGAATACGAATAAGTGTAAGGGAGTGTTAGAGAGGGGAGTAAGAATGAGTGTTAATTAGAATGAATCAGTGAGTGTGAGTGAGAAGGTGGTGTAATGCTTGCAAGTCTTTCGATGGCCCTTGCATACTGAAGGTAATTCTTGTTTATTAGGATACCTGTAGTAAAATACTGGTGCTGGCATTCTTGAGGCAATTCTTAGCATGACAGACACTAGTGACAAAAAACTGGCACTAGCACACTAGAAGTAATTCTTGGCTTAATGGATAACCATGTTAAAATACTGGTAATGGCATACTAGAGGTAATTTGTGGCATTTGGGACACCTGTAGGTGGACAAACTCTGGTAACTAACACATTGGTGGTAATTCTTGCCATAGAGCAGTAGCAGCTGCCGTGGGTGTGGGGATGGAGGGGAGTCGAGGGGAATACAAAGAAATGTAAAAATAGACTTATCTGGGTGCCGCCGGGTGCCGCAGCCTCTCCCCCGTCGTCTTCTGGCACAGCACCAGGAAGCACACAGCCTCCCAGAATCCACTGTCCAATCACAATGCTGCTGTAGCAGCATTGTGATTGGTCTGATTGCAGTGGTTCGGCGCTCAGAGAGGGGCTTAGAGGCTGAGCATGTTCGTAACCAGGCAGTGCAATGCAGCCTGGTGGGAAAGATGCAAACTGCGCATTACTGTTTGGCTGGCCCACGAGGGACGGCCAAGCAGCAATGCACACTTATGGAGTGTGCTTAACACTCTTTCCCCGTCTCCCTGCACTGGCAAGCCCCACCGCCCGCCCTGCACCCAAGCAGGAAGGAAAACGAAAATGATAATAACGTTAGTTATTATCATTTTCATTTTTCTTTTTACACTGCTCAGCAGAGTAATGGGGCGACGCTTCTCCGCCTTAGCTGAGGAGCTGCTGTTGCCATATAGGAGGGCAATCTGACATATGGGAGGGGAAATGGAAACCTTATGGCACTGACATATTGGGGGCATCCATGGCATATGGGGGCACCCATGACTAAATGCGAGCCCTGGCACAAGGAAGCTCACTTTTCACTTTTTTTTTAAATGCGGTCAACTCCTGGGGGCGTCAGGTTTTATTGTCTTGAAACACCATGAAAGGGTTTGAAAAATTTGTAATTTTGAAAAAAGTGACTTTTCAGAACCTATGACTTTTTAGAAAATGTATGTGAAAATTGTACTTTAAAATGCAAGATTTTAATACAATTAAAAAATATATATATTTGGGGATAACCCCCTGCTTGAGGTCTGCTTTCTTGCTTTGCTGGTGCATTATAATTGATTATTACCCTCAAGAACTTTCAAGGATCACATCAGCACCATAACATAGGTGGTATCTAAAATACACCTTTGTCTGTGTTGTGTTATATTAATCATGCAGGTATATTGGAATAATTTCATCAATGTCAATTATTATGATATCATCATGATTAAGGACATGATATATCACTTTCTGGAAAAAATCAGGCTCAAGGGTCACTCCCTGTAATATCATAAAGGTCAAAGGGTATGTGATGTAACTTTCGCTACCCCTGGCATTTGAGTGAATCAACACCCAGGCAGTCAAGCATCTTTCTCTGAAAAGAATTCTATGCGGGTGGAGTGGGGGGGCTGTTCAATCAATGGTCCCCCTGCCAGAACTTAGTTTTCCCTTCCCTCTCATGCATCTGACACCATACTCTCACCCCACCCAGATCTTGACAACAGGTGCTAAATGTATATGTGATTGTTAGAACTGGGGGTCTCTAGTTGGCAGAGGTAGGTACCTTTGTCCAAATAGGGACCCTTGATTCTAGTGAGGTGAAGGGGGATACACACTTTGGATAACCCCTGCTCACCCCCTTGGTAGCTTGTCATGAGCTGACAGGCTTATCCCAAAGGCAATGTGTAAAGTATTTGTACCAGCACTCACAGTAACACGGTGAAAACACCACAATTGGACACCACACCAGTTTACAACAAATAAAATATCTTTATCTAAACTAAACAAGACCTACACAACAAAAATCCAACATAAATCCAACATCAGTAGAATGTCTTTAAAAAGGGTTGTTTCAAAAATAAACTTGTAGATGGTAAATGCAATACTTTTCTCTCAAAGTACCTTAGATGCGTAACGCAGAACAAACAAAAGGGCTGCAGAGAAGGCGATGCGTCGATTCTTCCTGCGCTCTGGTTGCGATGCGACAAGATGCGTTGCGCCGATCCAGTGCGATGAGATAAAATGGCGTCTTAAGTGCGATGCATCAACATGGATGCGATGCATGCGCGCCCAACGGCCGCACAACGAAATCAGTGGTTTCTTGAGCCGTGACAAGCCCTGCGACACGCTTCTTTGGTGATGGGATGGTGATCAGCGGCAGCTGCAACACGCTTCCTTAATGATGCGACAGTCCGGCGACACGCTTCTCTGGTGATGTGACGGCGAACAGCGGCAGCGGCGACACCTTTCCTTGGCAATGCGATGGCAGCTGCTGCGGCGGCATCAGGCTTCTCTCTTGTTGCGTCGCGCTTCCAGCTCCCAGCAGCAAGGGCCTCACACACAGTAACAGGCACCTCAGGGCAGGTCAGAACTTCCAGCAAGGAAGTCAGGGAAGCTGGGGGTGAAGTCTTTTTGTGCCTGGGACTTCGGAAACAGGTGGCCAGCTCTTCTCAGGCCCTTTGAGACTTTTCTTCAGATGGACACAGCACACAGCAAAGTCCTTCTTCAAGCAGGGGACAGAGCACACAGCAGAGTCCCTTGATCCTCTCCTTAGCAGAAACAGCAAACTGCAGGCCAGCCCCAGTCACACAGCAAGGGCAGAACTTCTCCTCAGTCTCTTCAGCTGTCCTCTTTGGCAACAGGTACCTCTTGATCACAAAGTAGTGTAATTTTACATGGGTTTCAGCTCTTACTTTTATACCCCAAAAGTCTTTGTTCTTCATGTGTTAGGGGTCCTGTACCCAGTTCAAACCAGTTCTGTGTGCATCATGCCAGTCTAAAACTTCTTCCTTTGTGAAGGTGGGCCAGGGTCTTCAGACGCACCGCAGGAGGTGGAGCCAGCATTGTGGAAGGCTGGCACAGCCCTATTCAGGCCCAAAGTGCTACTCCTCCCACCACTACAAAAGCAGATAGGTCTATTCAGCCTAGTGCTGACTCACCCAGACTCCTAGAGCCACCCCAGCCCCTGTCACTCTCAAACCAGACAGTCAATCCACAACCAGGCAGAGACACACAGAAAGGTTGAACAAGAAAATAGCCACTTTCTAAAAGTGCTATTTTCAAACGCAGAATTTAAAAACCATCTTTGCTGAAAGATGTGTTATTAAATTCTGAGTTCAGGGATACCAGACTCTAATGGGCTATCTCACTCCTACGGGAAGATATGCAGGTACACATGTTACACAGCATTCCCCATTCTGTCTATGGGCAAGATGGCTTCTCAATAGTGAAAAAACGAAATTGGCAGTATTTCACTATCAGGACATGGTACACACATCAGTACATGTCATACCTTCCTCATACACTGCACCCTGCTCAGGGGGGTACCTTGTCCCTGCTATAGGGGTGTCTTATGTGCGCAGAAAGGGAGAGGTAGGGACCGGCAAGAGTGTGCACTTGTCAGGTCATGATGACAGTTAGCAATTGCGCGCAGGCACTGCGATGGCAGGCCTGAGACAGCTCCTTTAGGGCTATTTATGTGGGTGGCACAACCAGTGCTGCAGGCCCACTAGTAGCATTGGACTTACCAGCCCTGGCACACTTATTGCACTTTACTAGGGACCTACTGGTAACACAAATATGCCAATCATGGTTAACCAATCACCATAATAATGTATACAGGGAGCACTTGCACTTCGACACGGATCAGCAGTTGCAAAGTGCCCAAAGCATCTAAACCAGCAAAAACGAAATCCAGCATAGTATCAAAAATATAGGGGGTAGAGGGGAAAAGTCAGGCAAAACCACGGGAAGGATGCCAGGTCTAACAGTTATACTCAATGGAACGGCGAATTCCATGAGGTTTTTCCAACGGGTAAATCCACTCCCTCATAATAATACCCCTGTAGGATTAAACTTGTATTTGAACGGTACCAGTTTGGTGTTACCACACAGTGACATACATTTCATGCGTCGATTTACCACCATGCTAGTACCACACAACGGATGTATGACGTTACAACGCAACTTTTACAACGCACTACCATTACAACAAAATTTTTACAACGCAAAATCTATTACAACGCATACATTTACAACTCAAGTTTTTACAACGCATATACCTTTACAACGCATACCATTACAACGTAAGTATTGGTAAGTATATAATAATTTTTTTAATGTAAATTAATTAAAATTAATATAATATAATTGAATTTAATTTAATTTCATAAAATGTATTTAATTTAAATTTAATTTTACTTTATTTTTACACTGTACCCCTGTACCCCAAAAACCCAAAACTGACCCTGAACCCTAAAAAAAACCTTTACCCAAAAACTAAAAACTGACCCTGAACCCTAAAAATGCCCCTTTACCCCAAAACCCAAAACTGACCCTGAACCCTAAAAATACCCCTTTACCCAAAAACCCAAAACTGACCCTGAACCCTAAAAATACCCCTTTACCCAAAAACCCAAAACTGACCCTGAACCCTAAAAATACCCCTTTACCCAAAAACCCAAAACTGACCCTGAACCCTAAAAATACCCCTTTACCCAAAAACCCCAAAATATAACATTTTAAATATAATTATATACTTACCAATACTTATGTTGTAATGGTATGCGTTGTAAAGGTATCTGCGTTGTAAAAACATACGTTGTAAATGTATGTGTTGTAATAGTTTTTGCGTTGTAAAAGTTTCGTTGTAATGGTAGTGCGTTGTAAAAGTTGCGTTGTAAACGTTGTTTCCCCCACACAACTCATACTTAGGCACTTAGTAGGGTATGTCTTTTGTAGAGATACAATGCTGACATATAATATCAGCTGACAATATAATACAAATATATCAATTTAATATATTCTGTTATGAATACCAAACGAAGTGATTCAGTATACAAACATTTTGTTCGTTCCTGTACTGGAAAAAAAACACTTTTTTACACTGCATATAATTGATATTTTCTGACAGAACACAATAGTTTTGGTAGAAATCAGAAACTGGACATAATCAAACCACAAATGCTTGTGGGGGCAAAGGGTATCACATCTGGGCTAGATAGTTGTCACGACAGTACATACGAGGATGGTCTGAGTATTGCAAATATAATATACATATATATACGATTCTAAATAGAACCACGTTCACCTTTAGAGTTGAAAACAATCAAAAGAATATCTAATTTTTCAATTCATTCATTATGGCATTTTATTCATTTATAGCCAAGATTATGAAAAGCAATTTATGGTAGAAACATGTAATTGTAACATCATTACAACAACAAAGGTTCCCAATTTTACATCACACATAGATGGTGAGAATACATCTCTTATTTAGCTCCTATGGTGTGTCAAGAAAATAGGCGTATTTTTGAAATACGCCTATTTTCTTGACACACCATAGGAGCTAAATAAGAGATGTATTCTCACCATCTATGTGTGATGTAAAATTGGGAACCTTTGCCCATTAGTCTGGTTGTAGAGGTTTTTCATTTTTAACTTGGATGTAACTACTATGTCACAACACCTTTACTCTGTCCCCTTCACTCATTCACTTACCCTTCCCCTTTTCACAGAGAGCACCGATTTCGAATATGGAATGTAATGATGTTACAATTACATGTTTCTACCATAAATTGCTTTTCATAATCTTGGCTATAAATGAATAAAATGCCATAATGAATGAATTGAAAAATTAGATATTCTTTTGATTGTTTTCAACTCTAAAGGTGAACGTGGTTCTATTTAGAATCGTATATATATGTATATTATATTTGCAATACTCAGACCATCCTCGTATGTACTGACCCACGGACCCAGGTCCTGAGTTTTAAGGGCCAACCCCTTTTATAGATAGTTGTCACGGCCTGTGATTCCAGGTCTACCCCATAAGCTAAATGCAAAGCCTTCCTGTGGCTGACATGCCTTGTTCAACCCGTCTTTCAACAGCCTCTAGGCTAATTTATTTCACAGGAGCTGTGGTCGCTGCCCCGCGTTTGTGAGGTGAGTCTGTAAAAGATGCACTGGACTGCCTGATCCCCCCAGGATACACATGAGAAATATTTGTTAGAAATAAACGCTCAACCAAAATGTTACCATCGTGTCAATGGCTGCACTGCTCAGTTACCCTTTGAAGCAATTTCACAAATGACAAAACAAATGACATCACTGATTTCCTCAGGTGCGGCGTCACCCTTGTTTTCACGCAGGTTGTAGCAACTCTAGCTTTTTGATGAAATGTCAGAACGGATACCTCAATCTGAAACTCTTCAGAAAGTCGGTCATTTAATCTTTGGCCGCTACCATCTGTTCAATTCTTCCAGCCTCCTAGCCTGCTTATCTTTTCTTTGAATTACCACGTTGGTGAGAAAAGGGGCTAGAAGTTAGCTACAGCATCTCGCTCAACACTTCAACTTCAGGCCTTGTGTGTTGAGTACTATAACAGTGAGTTAAAAGAGAGTGACAACTGATAGAGCTTAATGAATGCATCCAATGCACTTTCATGATTACCGACCTTTCAAAAGAGTTACGTTTTTTAAGTATCAGGGACAAGAAAACTTAATATAAAGGTCTGGAAAAAAAGGGTATGCAAGGTATGATCAGACCTCCAGATACAAAGCAAAGCCACATTATGACCTTTAGGGAGAAAGACCATAAAAAGTAAAAAAGTTAAAACACAAATGAACTGTTCATTGAGCTGGAATCTCTTATTATCCAAATCTGGTCAGGACGGGTAGAAACCATCTGATTTATATGAGCATGCACTGTTAAGTGTTGTGGAACTGAACTATTTAGGTCAAATCTTGAAGTCCAAAGTAAAAACAAAATGAAAACTCTGGAATATATACATACATGGACAGTGCTTAAAATACCGCCAATGCAGATCAATCGCATTTACAATATTTAAAGAACAAAATGTTCTCATCCAGCAGATCTGAGGGAAAGAGCCAAAGGAGGGAAAACATTTGCTACCAATTTACTGCAGTCACCAATAAACTATTAAAAGAACATTATGTATTAGGGTTAAAGCCAACAAGCTATTAAATGGCACGGCCCTGGTGTCTTTTCTTTTTACTTTAACGCTAGTAAAGCATGAACACGCCTAGAGCGAATTACATTTATGTTGAAATGTCATCATATACTGACTTTTTCACAAACTTCACAAACTGTAGCTCGCCCCGGTTTTGTTTATTTGTTATGCATGGTACTCTATATACAAAAATGCAGCCCATTTAATATTTTCAATATAACCTGAAACACCTACTGATTTGTACGCTCAAATTTGGCACATGAATCTAAAATAAGTAGCGCTAAATATTGCTAATGGGCACAGAAATAAACTGGCATCGTTAATAATCTGTCTCGGCTTTGGACCGACTCACACTTGCATATGGGAAAAGAATCAAGAAAAACAGGGTTGATGGTAAATGAATGACTCACCGATAATCCAGATCATCTTTATAACTCCGCGTCATGGCCTTCCTCTTCACCATCTTTACTTACTGACTGATCTGCCCTGTCCCATCCACGCGATAATAAAAACACAATCAAATCATTTACCATCCTCTTGTTTTAAAAATCTCATAATTGTTGCTTGTCCCTGAGTCTTTCCTTTCCTGCTACAATCCTAAAAAAGCTTACCAATCACTCCCACTTCCTCTTTCATTGCCAGCAAAGACCTCAAGAAGGAATTGTTGGGGGAAAGAAAGGATGAGAAGAGGGCTGGTGTGAATTAGTTTGATGAAAATTACCAGCATTTATCCAAACTTTACCTTCTTCGTCCACCTTACTTTTTTAAAATTCCATAGGAGACATTACGGGGCAGCATGACATAGGCCGTGGTTGGAAGCAGGGGTCTTATTCACTGAGGTCCTCTAAATGAGAAAGCCTTGCAGTCTTTCAAAGAAGTCAATAGAGTACAACACCTTACAAAATGGTATCATCATCCAATGGGGGCAAGGACGCTCAGAACTACCCACATTACTGCCTCCAGAAACTACATTAATACACAAAAACTTGAAGTGAAGAAAACCATTAGTGTAATACATAATGCCTTGCACTCACAGCATTACACAACAGACTTGACATCCCGGGACAAATGGTCAACCAATCCAAGAAATGTACTGACCGATAAACAATGGCCGGGCGCTAAACAATAGGTAAAGAGGTTTCCTGGAACCCACAGTTCAGTTACACACAATTTATCTACCTATACCAGAGCAACTTGATCCCAAGATGCATTAAACATATGTTTCAAGAGTTTAAACTGGAATGTCCTAGACGTTGTCTTCATGATATCGACTTCTACCATATGGTGTGAGATTGCCAGGTGTTCTTACACATGTGAGGGAGGTGTCAGGAATCTATGTTAATTATATTTATAAAGTGCAAACAAATCACCCCCGAAGGGGTCTCTAGATGCTGGAGAACTCTAAAACAAGACCGCAATCTCAGAAAGAGTAAAAAGAGCCAGTTTTTGAGGAGTTTCTTGAATTGTGCTAATTCTGGACAGGATTGTATGAACAAAGGTAATTTGTTCCAATGATAGGGTGCCAAATATGAAAAGGATCTGCCTCCGTGTATAGCAGTGCGAATACAGTGGGGACGAAGTACTGATTGCCCTCTGGAACTAAGGTTACATGTGGGAGTGTAGAACTGTAACTTATTCAGCAAATAAAGGGGCCCGTTTCCAAAAAGTGACTTGTGAACAAGACAGAGGTGTTTGAAAAGGGAGCGCTTTTTTAGCAGAAGCCAGTGCAGAGAGATCTCAGAGTGGGCTTGTATGGAAAGCGGGGTGGCCGGTTGCAAATCAGATGGGCTGCTGTCTTTGTACTACCTGAAGATTAGCAAATAACACTTTGTTTGCAGCAACCATAAGGGCATTTCCATAATCCAGGCGACTTCTAATAAGAGCCTGAGTTAAGGATTTTCTGGACTGCAGAGGCAGCCATTGGACAGCTTTCCTGAGAAGGAGCACAATTCTGAAACAGGACCCAAAGATGGAATTGACCTGATCTTTCATGGAGAAAGCACCATCAATCAGTATGCCCAGATTTCTAACTACTTCTTGAAGGTGTAGGGACTGAACCCAGTTCTAGACGCCACCAATCACCAGACCAGAAAGTGGAAGCCTTTACTAAAAGCAAGATTTCAGTATTTACTGCATTAAATTGGAGGCCATTGACCACATCCAGCGTGCTATTTTTCCATACATGCCCTGAAATTGATCTTGGTAGATTCAGGGTTTTCTCCCATGGTTATGATAAGTTGTGTGTCATCTGCATACTATATAACTTCGAGTCCACAAGATCTTATCACTTGATCCAGCGGGGCAACATAGATATTAAACAGTGTAGGGCTCAAAGATGAGTCCTGGGGTATCCCCCAGTCCAGGGCCATGGACCAACAAGTGAAGAGGTCTAACTGGACTGTATGGGTTCGATCTTTTAGAACGTTAATTTAGCCAACCCGGGGCTTTTCCACCAACACCAATCTACATCAGTCTTTGGAATAGAATTGAATGTGAGATGATATTGAATGCTGTAGGTAGGTCTAAAAGAACCAACATAGCTGGATGGCCTTCAACCAGAGAGAGACACCTAATGGTATCAAGAACCTCCACTAATGCTGTTTCTGTACTTTGAGACACCTGAGAGCCAGACTGGGAAGAGTCTAGCAAAGAGTGGGATTCTAAGAAAGTCATCAGCTGTTGAAGCACTATCTTCTCCAGAATTTTTCCAAAGAATTTGAGCAGCGATATTGGTCTGTAATTACCGAGTTTAAGGGGATCGGCCGTGCGTTTTTTCAAAATAGATCTCACCTGCGCTGCCTTTCATTTTGTGGGAATAGTTTCAGTAATAAGTGCTTGATTAAAAAAGATGCCATGGTCATGGTAAGAAGTACCATGAGACATCAGACCTAGTTGACTTTGCAATACCACTCACACTGCCTTCTAGGCATGAGACCCAGAACCAAAGGGGACAACTATATTAGCAGGTTTACAGACCCGGCCTTTGTACTTTTTAGGAGGAAAATAGCAATGTCCTGGAAGGGCAGTGCAGCACCTGACACGAAGCATTGGTTAAGGAAGTTTCTGAAGTGAACAAGGCATAGTCGGACACCATCACACAGGCTCAACTATGGATGTACATGTCTCGAAATTGAAGGCAAAAAGTGCTGCGCAACCATCTTGAGAGGGGAATCAGTGACTCTTGATTTCTGTAAACTACACAGCTGCAATCCCACCAACTGCGACCACCACAAGAACCACTGTTGGGATCAAACTAATTACTCCCAAGGCACACACAAGGTGCAACTGGTACAGGACCCCCCACAGATGGCATAGTCTCCTTATGGGGCACCGAATGTACAGACCCCATAGACCATATTGCATAATGCAGCTGTAATTACACGTTGCCCACTGTGCATGTTAATATGCTATACTAGTGCATATTCAAATACACTGTTTCTATATGCTCTCAGGTTCAATATACATAAATAGGAGAAACCAAGCTATGCCCAGAAAGGGTGAGCGCTCCGAGCTTCCAACTCTAACACCGATGTCTATGTACAGGAGTGCACCTGCATTGTTTGCTCTTTACTTTTTTCAAACTCATTAAAAAGGGGGGCAGAAACAGGCTGATTTAATGAGCTATTCATTGAGGCGTATGATTTGGAACAAGATAGTGAGTGCTTGTTGTTTGATACTGATAAAAAAAGATGAACATGGATGCAGCCCAAATTAATTAGCAGTGAATAGGATCAATTCAAGCATTACATCTGTCACTTTTTTGTACTCGTCATGGTGATGCACTCTGTGTAACGGATACGCCCAGATATAGATTAAGCTGCACCCTACTGAAGAGGCCAAAAGCAGCCTTGGGTTGTCTGTGTTTCTGTTCAGAGAGGACTTGGCATGGCAGATTGGGCTGGGCTAACTCTATTGGAGCAAGATCAAAGAAATTATCACTGGCATAGAGTAAGTCAAGAATTCCATCTGTCACTTTTTTGTATTCTTCATTGATTCATGCTGGCATTTTCTGCAGCTCATCTCTCAAACTGGTTCTTGCAAACTTGGCCTTTTCTTCCTGCTGCAAAACCAGTTTTAGTGTCCTCTGTGTTTAATAGTTTAGTATTATTTGTTGGGCAGATCTGGTCCACTGTGTGAGAGTGTGGGTTGTGGGTCTTATGACTGAACAGTTCTTTGGAGATTATGGGTTGCTGACTTGGCTGTTGAGCGGAGGGAATGAAGGAGATGTGATGTACCAAGTGATGGTTCAGGAAACTGTGCAACGAGTGGGGTATGCAATGGGATAATGTAGTGTTTACATTTTAAATATCCAGGACACTTCTAACTTGGAATGAGAATGGTTTGATAGTTAACATTAAAGCAAGGATAATTACACAGTGTCAGTTTGCTGTAGATGGGAATACATACTTTCTTCTCATGCTTGTTACACAAGGGACTGTAGGGGAGTGGTGGTATAGGCCTGTAAATATGTTCTGTTTGAAGTGCAGACTCATTTTCTGGATCCGGAGTGGTGCTATGGTCAAAGGTGAATGGAGCCTTGTTGACATTACAGCTCTATGACTATATGCCTCTCCCCCTGCACTTTAATGTGGAGACACTGATAGCTCAGTCCCCAGACGCAGCTGTAACTTTGTCAATTGGTGAGAATTTCTAAAATCTAGGTAAAGTCACTCTAGCTACTAGTTTGTGGGATGTAAGGCATTACTTTCAGAGACATGACAGACAGCACTCCTTTCATTCGGAGGTTATGGATACACTCTCCAGATTAAATAATTTTCTGTTTCTCTAATTTGAACTCATTCCAATCCAGATGAGTTTCTGGTTAGTTGAATAACAGACCACCCACATTTATTCTTGTTTATAGGAGAGCACCAAAAAGAAAAGACTAATATGTTAAGATGCATTGGACTTGAGTCTGCAATGTTTCACATCTACTAACAGCAGTCACCCACCTCTTTGCTTAGAACGAGGGCTCAGGTCAATTCCATCGCCCCCTATGGGAAGCCAGCAAGACAATTATCTAAGGCTATGCTATATTCCAGTGTTACATACATAAAAAGGTTCAAGGGAAGTACAATTAGCAACCTTCAATTATCTGTTTTGGAGTCCAAGTGGAAGTATTTAGGAACTCGGATTCAGATGTATGATGTTACAATGTGATCATTTTGATTGTGGTACATTACATCGCTGTTTTTACAAGGCAAGTCGTTACAACGACTTGCGCTGTAGGGCGCTGGACTTAGGAATAGTATGATTTACTATTCCAACTCCAGCCTACATACAGTAGGGAAGGTGTTGGAATAGTAAATCACACTATTCCTTAGTCTAGAGTGCCCTCCAGGGCAAGTTGTGGTAACGACTTGCGTTGTAAAAGTAACAATGTAAATGTATTGCAGTGTTGTGACCGCGTTATTAAGGTCGTTTCCCCTCGAATTCATATTTGTAAAGATGAATATATGGAGACTGTTACAGATGGCGCAAAACTATTATTGTGGGGTATGAAGGAAATTACGTGAGGTTGTAAATGAAGCAGGAAAACTAATTGGCTAGTTCAGCATAAGGAAGAAGACTGCCAATTAGCACTACTAATAAGGAGGACAATGTTAACTGAGAGAAAGTACATAAAGTGAATATATTTCGGGATTATTATGAGATATTACACAATTCCCAAAAGCTCAAAGACACTTCATACATTATCCAGCTTATAAGCGGAACACATGTATCAGTAAAGTGCATGTTCAACTGTTATACGGTTCCTATGAATTTATTAGTACCGTATATTTAGAACAACAAAACTTCGTAATACAGAGACTGAGTCTTCTCATATAATCAGTAAATGTTGTTGTGTTTGGCTAGCTTTTAGTATCACATCTAAACTCCTAACTTTACAGAGTGGTAGATGTTGTTGGTAACCTTGAACAAGACTCTAAATCCCAAGGAATTTGTGGAAACAGATCTTACCCTTTCGTTTGTCACTTTTGCATGCCCAAGGTGTTCACAAAGAAAAGAAACGATAATGCATTTCCAAATGTTTATTGAGAAGTAGGGGACAGCAGAACTTCATCACAGTCACAGCTCACTGAAGCTTCCATGATACTCTTGACAGAAAGTGACCCTCTCATTGACTCCAGCATGGATGCAGTTTAAATAATAAAACAAAAATCTTATCACACTGTGCCAGAGGTGATGAACAATGTCTTTAATTAGTCTGGGGAGATACAGTCGCCTCCTCCAAGAAAAAAAATCAAACAAGGCATCGTGTTCTATGATATGCGACCCTGGAACTAAATGTGCAGACTGCAGGGCTCCAATGCCTATCAGAAATAAATGCGCCCATGTCACAATCTAGTATTAGGGGAAACATGTGCAAACCAACATTAGAAAAAGATGGTAAGTTATACGAAGAGCTAATATGAAGATTAACTGTAAGCTACACAACACCCTTGTTCGGAAAGAGATGACTCATATAAAACTAAGCAATAGCAATGAATATATGTATAAAAAGCCTTGTATTTCACATAACTACTTTGACAGCGTAAGCAGAAGCTAAAAGCTCTAAAAAATGCCAAAGAAACAAGCATTGGCATAGCTAATAGGTCTCGCCTTTGGGACCTTATAAGTGTTTAGTTATCCAGCACAATATCCTTGGTGCAACAACATCAAGTGTTGCATGGCTAAACACTTATAAGGTCCTAAAGGCGAGACCTATTCATTATGCTTGTTGATTTTGAGGCTCCAAGAGGACCTTGAACAAAGAGAATGAGAGGCAACACATAGATATGACATCAAGCCCACTAACAAAAACACTTCTAAAGTTGTAGGTAAGTGTCCTTAAAGAGATCTTTTTTTAATTTCTTCTTTTTTTCGATCTTCCCATTGTTAGAAACGGAAGCAAACAACACGTTTTGCCCAAGACTATGGCTTCTCAGGGCTTTCAAAATTCGGATGTTGAGGTGAGGCTGTAAATGCGTAGCGGGAATCCTATCAAGGTTCCAAATCTTTCACTACCCGCTGTATACTTTCACTCTGTAATTTGGAAAGTCCGCCACAATGTTCAAGCCGTGTATACTGCAGTAAGTACATTCATATGTTTGCATTCTAGAGAAATTAATCCCAGCGCAATAAGTGCTCTGTTTGGCGACACCGTCCGGCCTGCCGCATCTGTGTATACGCTGTCTTCCTCTGTGTCTCCAGGCACAAATTCTTCCTGCTTTTAACCCAAGCCAGAAAAACTGTTGGGGAATGGGTCCAATAAATTTAGAGCTTGCATATTGTTCCCCATTACAGCTGGAAATAACAAGGTAAAGGGAAGGTACTGCAAGCCAGAATCAGTGCTTCTGCCCCAGTAAATCCGGCTCCCCCTGCGCCATCATACCCGTAAATGTGGCATAAGATGCCTTGGCAGCTGGACAGATGCACTCAGTATCTAAAACAGTAGATCCCTCATAACCCATGTTGATTTTGGCTTGCCCCCTTACATCTCCATGGCTCATTCACGTCCCCAATACCGAACCTGGGGCCAGTGTCTTGTCGAGCAACACAGTACCACAATTACATTTATCTAGAAGACTTGTTCCCCCAGCAATGACAGAATAATAAAATGCTTGTAAAGTTTACGAAATACACAAAAATTGAAAACATATTTTAAAAACTTCAGATCTCCTACACTATTCTGCTTGTGTGAACAAATTTGTAGATGTGAATGAAACTTTCAAACATGAACTTAATGGAAGCTTCTTTGTCCTACATGTGTGTCGCATTTCCAGTGGCCCCTACACTGAAAAGGCTTCAAAGCACACCACATCAATGCATTTTGTGGAGAATTTGGGCTGCCGTGACCCTATTCATAGGGGCATGTAGAATAAGGGGGCTGAACGTCATTCTGAAAAGTGGTCCTTTTACTTCCCCTCCATCCTTGGGCATCAGTAGTGCACCTTTGATCTCACAGACACACACACACACACTGCGTGGCACCGTCTGGGCCTGGAACTCACCCTGAGCCCCCATGACGGATCCCAGGTCCCTCCTTGGTAGGCCGGGAGGAGGATGCACGGGCAAGCCAGGCCTTAGCAGGCACCGGGGCAGGCAGAGCCAAGAGGAAGGAACATTGTGTGCTGCTGGCAAGACTGCAGGATGCCGTGTGGCTCCTGCAGGTGCCGATAATGCCATGTGCGGGCGGCACGCTCTCCGCAGCTCGAGCCAAGCCGTTAATTTGAGGGGCTGAGGCAAACTGGCGGCCTGCTGTGAGTTCAAGTCTGGGCAGTGCAAGGGGGGGCTCACGCAAAGAGGCTTATAAGGAAATAAAGACAGACATGGCTCATTAGGATCCAGTGCCAGGGTGCTTTGGCATGCGGTGTAGCCACAAGGCCATTCGGAGTGTGCAGTTGGTCACGTGTCATGCAAACATGATGTTTTGAATTGGGTGGTCACAGAACCCAGGGGCCTAGCAATTATTTGTGCAACAAGTGTATTGTCGCAAAGAACTTAAGGAGCAAGGGGCTTTCAGAGATTGAGCTATGCCCATCTATACCAAGCTGTGGCGAAGGGGAAAGTTCATTTTGTTTGTTTGCATTAGGGAGGTTGTCACTCCTGCCACTCAATTACCTAATACAGATTTATTTTATCAATATCAGAATATATTTTTCTTTATTGCCATGTGCATTGCTTAGTACATCGATAATGGTGCGCTGGAGCCAGGGAGAGACCTTTTTGTAGCGGTGCATCGCGAAGTGCGGACTGAACGTGGGCACCATGGGAGAATGCTTATAGTGCGGAAGGTTGGCATGGGTGCACGGAGACGCAGGGTGGATGTGTCGTGTCCGGCGGACCCGCACGTGTGCAGCTGCAGCTTGCGCGGCCCTGTCCGACTGTCACCGCTGTAGGTATTAATATCACACATTATCTCATCATCGTTGTCTGCCGTGACCCGGGATGCCCTCCGCAGCTGTTCGTACTGAGCTGGGAGCTGCACGGCCAGTTTTGTGTCACACGCCCGGTAGTGGCTTGACGCCTCCCTCAGGGAGCTCATTATTGCCTAGAATAATTACTAATAGCACAATTGCTGCGAAGAGGGCCCCGGATGACGGCAATAGTGAAGTTCACCCAGTGTTATTGATAAAGCGCCCTAAAAAAGAAAGATGTGTCAGTGACCTACCTCACTCCGCTAACATCCTCAGTGGTCTGCAGGGAACAAGATGAAAGAATTCTGCATGACAGCAATGTCTGTCAATTACAGCACTCAGAAGCGGCAGATGTGCTTTATGTAGTGCTACACAAAAAACATGTGTTACTATAACAGAATCCGGAAAACCAGTCGCGAATGACAATCTTTAGTCTTTCCTTACTCAAAGCACAACCTCGTACATTTGTGTTTTTCTTAATATAGCCTTCTCAGCAAAACTGGAAGTTTAAATTAATCGGACAGGGTGTGAACGTGGTAGTTGTGAGAATGACTGGGGGTACTGATGAAATGTAATGTGTGCTCCTGTGTTGTGGACAGGACGATGATGAGGGGCTGTGAGCCCCAGGCGTGATTGTTAAATGTGTGCGCCTATGTTCTGCAAGTAAAAAGTGGCGCATTGTTAACAAGTTTGACGAGGAGAGGAGGAGGCAGCAGGGGGATGGGAGAGAGGAGGGGGCCTGCGGCTGTTACCCTTGCAGGAGTGAGCTTTGATACCATATGTTAATTACAAACAGGTGGTTTTAAAGGTCGCTCCCGCAAGGGCATTGCCAAATGTGCACTCGTTGCCACTGAAAGCAATGCAAAGCATGCATGTTTTTGGCCGAAAGAGTGAATCGATTTCTAAAGGTCTCCTCCTATGCAGCGCATGCGCGCTGCGTAGGCGAATCCTAAAAACCATGCAAACTAATAAAAAATGCAGACAAATAATTTGATAAAACCAAAAAGCCAAAAGCCTACAAGACATCCAAATTGAAATGTGGCTGCTCCAACATGTCCAACACGTCAATATCCAGGAATGGCATCAGCACCCAGAGTTGAACCCACATCTGCAGACAACACAGAGGCCTGAAGAACAAGATCCAAAGTACAAAGAGAGTCATCTCTGGCCCATGCAACAGAAGTTGAAGGCACTAGTGGCAGGAGTGCAGTCTCTAAAGAGGAATCAGATGCCAGGAAGCCAGAAATCGAAGGAACATCTGACACTGGCAAAGGCGGCTCAGTGTAGGCATCTTGCCACAACAAGAGCTGAATCACAGGTCAACACAACTGATGCAAGCGCAAAAGACACACAAGCTAATTTATGTCTAGAGAGTGGGACAATTGCATAGCAAGGCAAAAGTCAAGAGCACACTTGAAAGAGCACCATAGGCAGTGAAACACAGGATGCAATCTCTGAAACCACATGGGCCAAAAGGACAGAGACCAATTCTCGTTCAGTTCCAATAACAAAGACTCTCCAAAATACTGCATCATGTGTTCACGACAAAGGACAACGTGTGGCAGATCCGTGCCATCAGTCCTTGTTGTGGGACATCCACTGTGGAGCAACAAAAATAGAACCAAAATAGCAACCCGGAGAAATAGTGAAGTTGGATTGGCTCCAAAAACGTTTGAAAACAACTGTACAAAAAATGGAATAACTCCAAGCACAGTCTGAAACGTAAAAACAATTCCAGACCCAATCACTTTAAAAAAGTGTGCCACTTCAGCGATCTTAGAAGCATTGAAAAATCTTTGGCAATTGAGTGCGTAATAGTGATTGTGCCTCAGACAAGGAATGTGCTACTTGGACGTCAGACTTTTCTCAGACAGATGTTAAAGTCACATCTGTTTGAAATAATAAGCCTTTCAGTCTGCTAAATTTATCAAAGCTAATTTGTGAAAGAGGGACTTTTGGCCACTAAGTCCCTTCCCAGGTGAAATGTGTGGGAGCATATAAAAAATGTATACAACAAGTCACGACTTTGGAAACACTGACTACACTAAGGGACACTTGGTTTCATCCTGCAGCAACTCTGATCATTTAAAATTAAATAGCTGGCATTAGAAAGAAACAAAAATGCGGACTTTGTCAATGGTATGGCAACACCTTTCAAATAACACAGAAGGTCAGCAATGGATGCATTACAGACACCATGAAGTGTTATCTCGTTACAATTGAAGGAGTGACCCAAAGTTGTTTCACACCCATGTAAACTATGAAAAATCTCTTTGTTCTCATGCATACATCTGCACTGAAAATGGAGAAACCAAGCCTCTTCTCAAAAAAGTGTACCTACCTCCTCATATCTGTCTACTGAAAAATAGGTAAGACATGACATGAAATGAAACATTGAGATAGGAAGTGAAATGAAACCATGGATGAGCTAGGTGACTGATGGGGTTTCAGCAACACTAAAAGACAACTTCTCCAAAAGTTCTATATTAAGCATAGTGTATGTTGCCTCTCTCCTACCAATCATTTGTTGCATGTCTGTCAAATTATAAGGGAAAATGGTTCAGTTACATGTAAAGATTTCCATGACACTCAACTTGATTTCAAAACCTGCAATGTCCAACTTAACTGTAAAATCGATCCCAACTGACTTTGACCATTTTTAAGCATAGACATGTCATGCTGTGGGATATCAAATGCAGATGAAACAAAAATATTCAATTAAGAAATATGTGCTGAAAATGTGGTCATCCCATTATCAATAACTGCCAAATCCTTTGCAAACTTTTCCTTGGCAATTTGTCTTAACCGTTCAGCAGCTTCTTGTTGACAAATTTTCCAAATTTTATAATAAGTGGTATATGTAAAATATTAAGGGCCATATTATCAAGAACGGCGAAAACATTATCGCCACTTTAGCGGCAGGTAGCAAAAAACAGTCATAACATCTCATTCATCAGAAATGGAACCCATCCAGAACGTCATCCAGAGCAACTTAAAAAAATATGGAATTTGCAATGTTTCTGTTGAACCCATAATGCCATAGGGAACTTTATCTCAACCATACCATCATGGTTAGAAATGAAAAAGAGAAGGAGAAAACCCTTGCTCTGAAAGAGACGAAATTACTTTTAGCCCATGAGTTGATTATAAGACATCCAGACCAAGAACGCAGAGTCTAGCACAAATGGAGGTAGCTTACGTCCAGTGCAATCTGAGGGGAGGGTGTACATTCCCAAATATTTGGTAAAGGATTACAAGAGAATGGATGACATACATCTGTAGTGTTTTCACTGTGTTACTGTGTGTGATATGTACAAATACTTCACAATGGTGTGAACAGGGCTTCTCTTGGGTGTGTAACTCCTTTACCCTGTCTAGAATGAAGGATCCGTACTTGAGCAGGGGGCAAGCCACTGACCACTAGAGATCCCCATTTCCAACAAGGAGACACCACAAATATGCGTTTTACCAGAGCCAAAGGACAGCTGTGTGAACTGAAGTAAAAAATAAATTCTGTCAGTGCAAAATGCATTTCCGCATTTGGAATATAAATATGATTTATAAGCTAGCCTCACAGTTTCTCCTTCATTGAATCAAACATATGTGTAGCCACTGGAATCCGCAATAATGTAGACCACTGCATTGGTAGTGTTAACATGAGTATGTAAGTATCTAGACTCCAGCATTTCTGCGAATAGTAGTGTATTCAGTAGTTCAATCTTTATTAGAAAAATCTGAACTAATTAATCGTATAATGGTTTAATCCATTGTTCACAATCGGGTAGTTATGTTCCACCAAAGTTTAGAAATCCCAAAAGCTTTTTCAATATATATGGTGTTTACACAAGAGCACATTTCTGTAAAAGAAGTGATGCTAGGCTTTTGCCTACATTTGATAATTTGTATCTCAAAAACATGTCACTGAGAAAGTGTGGACATCTTCGACTACTTAGATGAAGACTAACTGAAAAAAAGACTTGGAGACCCCGTTTAACAAAGATGCTGATTGCCCACAAGCGTGTGGCCGGAGCAATAGGGAACGATCATTGCCTATCGAATACTAGGCCCATAACCCCGGCCCTTAAAATATATGACACCAAAGCAGTTAGCTCTCCCCTTTTATGGTGCAGAGCTCTGGGGCTTCAAAAAACTTGAAGAGCTTAGTAGATCGGAGCATAAATTCCTAAGAGACCTGGTTATGGCACCTAAATACGTCCCCCTCACACACTTACTGTTGGATATGGGTAGGCGGTCATAGTTGACGTAGCCTGGTTACGCCCTGTCCTTCTCTGTGCCTGCATTAGGCGGTCTCCTGAACTTCTCTCCTGAGTATTGCGTGAGTATTGCGACTTATATAGCGCACGTATCACCCGAAGGCATCAAGGCGCTTGCTTAGGGAACCCGTCCTGGTATTCCCCTGTGAGATACCCCGGCAGGGTATCCACAAGGTGAAAGCCAGGCATCCCACCGCGAGGGGCCGTAGTGGAGATTAAGCAAGCTATTGCCCAGAGTCGCAGAGTGCGACCCCGTGAGTCGAGTAGGCACCAGAGCGAGAATTGTCGAGTCCGTGGAATATTTGAGCCCGAGACCCGCCGAGGCGGGGAATCGAACCCTGGTCCACGGCCGATCTCAGCTTTCGGGTCTGCCGCCTCTTACCACTGAGCCACGCTTCTCCTATGCTGATGCTCTCACCGAAATAACCCGCCTAGACACCGGTTGCAAAATAGGTTGGATAGTTGGCATCAAAAAAACTTTGATAGACATAGGTCTTAGAACCTGTTGGGTCAGCCAGGAACCCCAATGAGAGAAGAACTTAAACACCAATACTGGGGTTGGGTGGACCAACAGGAGAATTCCAAGCCTAATGTGGGCAGATTAACAGCAGAATTTCTTTCTCACAAACAAACAAGATATCTTGAGCCCTTTCTTGATTCAATCCAGGTACCAAGAGATAGAATGCCGTACAGAAATTTTAGGTTTGGAACTCTTCCTGTTCGCGAGGCGACAGCAAAGTGGGCCACCAGCAATATGACAAATTGTCCATGCTGTTCGGCTCTTGTAGAAAGTACTGACCATCTATTATTTGCCTGCCCGTATAAAAAACACCATGGGCAAATGGCCGAAACCACTTTGCCAGCAATCGGGGACATGGTATCACCACATAGCATTATGCATCCTCAGGTCCGATCCCAGTTCGCTCTTTGCATGGGACAAGCATGGCTCATAAGATGGAAAGCCCTTGCAAGAGTGGTATCATTTTAATTGAAACTGGGACAGCGACAAAGTCACGTTTAACATTATAAATACTTTGCACTCTTTCGCACATGCACTTTAATTGTTAAATCTTTGCTGCTAGGAAGGGTATAGCTTTATATTTTAATATTTAAAAAACTTTTAAGGAAAGAGGTCCTTACCATCTCAGATGATGAATTGAATATTTTTATACTTTTTAATTGTAGAAATACATTTGACAAACTGATTGACAATGTCATCTTGTCTTTTTAATACCTTGAAAACGAAATATTGTTTATCGAACTAAGGGCTCAGGTGACTATTTCATTGTATTAATTGTTTACGCAAATTGGAAATGTTCTATGTATGAATTTTCTGTTTAAAGGAAAAATGTCTATGGTTTTTTTATTGCAGCTTTTATGAAATTTCTGTCGAATACAGCTTATATCTACCTACCTACCACAGCCAAGAGAATGTTTTATCCATTCTTTAAATTCTGCCACAATATGGCTTTAAAAGTACCCAGTATGTCACCCTCAATTTGAATGTCTACATCACAGGAGTTATAAACTGCCAGACTCTGTGTCTTTGACTTGCAATTAGATCTCAAAGTCAATGAAATTCAGACTGTAAGGCAGAGTTTCCTCCCACGTCTTGTCCCGAAGAAGAGTTCGGAGAGTTTGTGCCATACTGAGTAGAAATGCCAGCCACTTACTTCTTTTTACATTGAGTTTTTTGTAGTGGAAGTTTCTCTTCCTTTTTTATGATGACATCAGAAGAGCTCTGTGAGTCTGTTTTAGGTTTCCTCCTGTTTGCCTTCACCTCATCCCCTTCTCTCTGACCATTTGCCTGTAGAGTCCTGAGAGGAACGGGAAGTATGTGCATCAGAATGCTGAAACCCATCAGACTGCTTAGGTGTATTTGGAAGACTTCAGTTGCGGTGATCCAGTCCATGTTTTAACTTTATCTTTGCTTTCATCCCAGCTCTTTTTAGAAGACTCAGGTATCTGCTTGGCAATTTCGGCATCACATTTGCCTTTACGTTGAGGCCTATATGGCCTGGTTCCTAAACTTCATAACTTACAGATGTATAGGTTTCAGAATTTTTTTTAGGAACCTTTCATCCCTGATCTCCTGGTGAAACTAAAGTGAGCCATTGGCGTATCGTCAAAAAATCTGCTTCTACTTTAATATTACTTAAAATAATTGAGGACACTGTGGCAAAGTTGCAGATGAGTTTCTTCCCCAAATCCAGGGGAGGGACCACTTCATGCTGAACCTGAATCAAGGACTTCAGGTATAACAGAAATTTAAGGAGTACCATAGATAATGTTGTAGATTGCATCAAATACTGTATCCCACATATTACACTCCTCAGCAGGGGAACCATACCAAGTGGAAGGAACGTAGTGCGAATTCTAAATACATCCTGGGATCCCGTAGGGGGAAACACTGTCTCAAGCAGATTTGTTTGTTTGTGCAATCCAAAATGGAATTTCATCACTTTTCGTAGGAACTTTATCCATAATGGCATTATTAGTAATAGTACCAAACTTCTTCTTTCTTTTTATCCCGCCTGGCTGGCACATACCCTCGTGGGACTCCAGGTCCCAGGGTTCTTTGCGCGTCATCCCGCCTTCCCGCCCATGTAGCAGAGGGGGAGGCGCCCTCCATCGCGCTAATAGGTCACTGCCTCAATCCCTGCGCTGCGGGACGTGCCTGGGCAAAGCCCGGGCCAAGTGTGGGCCCGTCCTTGCCCGTCAACGCCAGGAAGAGGCAGGACAGGGCCACCCCCCTTACAAGTTGGATTGAACACTTCCCATTACAATCATATTTCATCTGGACAAGGTACTGTGCCAAACTCCATTTGTACATGGGGCAGTCGAAGTTGAAGGCAGATGCACACTGTGCTTGGATTGTATAAATCTTTAACTGGTGTCTGTATTTCGTCACTGTTGCCGGTTACTGGTGTTTTCCTTTACCTTTAGTGATTACTGCCTAGGAACTGCCTTTCTCCGGTCTGGGCCATGGGCAAATGGAAAACTATTGAAAGCATAGAGGCAGGTAGTAATACCAATAGTGGTGTAGGTAAGGGAAAAAAGGCTAGGAAAAATCAGAAGCACTCAGCTGGTAATTGTGTCATCGATAGAATTGACACTTGTATTACTGAGTGTGAGGACATCCTGGCCTCAGAACCCTTGTTACCACGTAGTAGTGGTTATTCCTCACCTGCTCATGTAAGTCCACCATGCCTGGTCACCATCCCTGCTATGTTCCAGAGAGTTTCTAGAAAGGGCAATTCCAATAACAACAGCAATATCCCACTTGTTCTAATAGAAGGTTCACAGGATGAGGCTAATAAAGATTCAGCTTCTATCACTGACTTGGATGAATGTGTTTCTTATCCCACAGTTCCTTGTTCAAATAAGTTTACTGTGTTAGCTGCGCCTGATTCTAATCCAGGTACAGATATACAGCTAACAAATACAGCCCAAGTACTGCCACATCTGCGATGGAGTGTAGCTATACAGACCTCTGCTCCTTACGTTGATCATACGTCTATTGACTTACTCAAGGGGGAAATATGAGACAGATGATCGAAGATCTCACTGTAATTGTTAAAACTTTATTACCCCTGGCCACACTTCTTCCTCAGTACCCGAGTAACCCTTCTTTTCCTAATGGGAATAAGGATATAACGGCTAAGACACTTCCAACTGAAAGGGATAATCCAAGGGGACTTGTAAGTTTCATGCCTCACATCCTTTACGATCCCAGTCTCCAAAAGTCAGAAGCCAGGACCGGAGCAAGTAATACCTATTGGCATACCCTTGGGTAGAAACGCTGCTGCTAACTCATACCAGACTCGCTATTCATTTACTATCCCATATCTACCGGGCCAAACTACTCATATGACTAATGTTCCAAAACTTAGTCCTAATGTTGTCTAGGAGATTTCTGAATCCCTAAAAAATAAAGTGATACATTGGATTCGACAAGTAAGGGGCTTTCCCTCCCTGATACCGGGGGATATTATTTCCACTCGTAGATGCTCATTCCCAGCCCAAACACATGATTTTATAGAACTTACACTATATTCTACTGACCTAGCAGAGAATCTTCCAGCCTTAGAATTTAGACCTTGTCCCCCATCTGCCTCATCTATACAATTTAGGAGTATCCGCTCGCACATTAGGAGTGGAACAATTGGCACTTCAGAACAAGGGTCGTCCTTGGAAGCAGTTGACTGACCAGAAACCACCCGTTCTCCTAACATAGCTCCAAATACTAACACCTGTAGCTCCAAGTATGACATACAAATCTCCCTATTAAATCCTGACACATTAGATAATGTACATAACTCCCTATTAACTTCTGATACACATAACAATGTATTGGAATCTGGTGGGAACATGGGACTAAGTCCACACACTGAGTTCAACCAGAGGACATGTGAGACGGGGTTAGACAAACTTTTAGCTTACCCTGAAGCGTCTGGTTCGCAAATACAACCGAATCTGTTTTAACTGACAAAGGATAGCTTAGCCCTGTCTCCCTCGTCCAGCAAACGTAGGATTTTATCGTGGAATGTTGCAGGTCTACAAAACAAATGTATAAACCCCCATTCTAATAAGTTAATTGAGGGATTTGATTTTTGTATTTTCCAAGAGACATGAAGTCTTGCGCCAATACACAAAACACTGTATTCCAGCTACTACTGTGGGAAGAGGGCACCCCTCAGGAGGTCTGATCATATGGGTGAATATTGCCATAGGTTGCCAAGTTCACATGCATCTACTTCCAGCTCATGACATCTTGAGACTGACTATCAGGGGCCCAAAGGGCGGGGTTATTTTGAAGTTGTTAAATGTTTATTGCAGGGGAATTAAGGAGCCAATCACCCAGTATCAAGCTTTTAGAGCAGGCATTATCTAGTTGCCCGCCAGGAAATCGTATTTTGATTGCAGGTGATTTAATTTGAACCTTTGAGCCTTTGAGCTCAGATGATTTGCTGGAGTATGATAGGGCTGATGGTAAAAAGATAATCCCTCAACTTAATTTATCCCCCATTAAAAAATGGACTAGCCTACCCATTCAACTCAATGCATTGGCCACAGAGTTTGATCTTAGGGCAACAAATGGAGGAACTCAGATAAACAGGGGGCAAACACCTTTAATAGAGTTGGCTATCCCTCACAAATCGATTATATTTTACTGGATGTAAACTTATGGAACGAGAAGCCTGCCATGTTTGTAGATGCTATGACAGATAGCGATCATAATCCCTTATCTATGACCATGACTAAACCTTGGGCTCCGTATTAAACCCCTCGACTAGTAAGGCAGTAACCTGTATTACTAACATCATTCTCTCTAATTGTAAGAGGCATCTTAAGTGGGACAGGGTCTGTAGTGTAGTTCCTATATTCCCAATAAGCTCTGCGCATTGGAATAATATAAACAGCAGAGTAGACGTAGGACTGAGGTCGACTAGGTCTCTACTGACTATATTAGACTTAAGGTTTGCCAGATAGCTCAGAGGTCACTAGAAACTTTCTCGAATAAACGAGGAGGAGTTTAACCTCCCTGGATAGACAAGAAGGGATTAGCTTCTGACAACCATAAAACATGACAACTTTGCTCCCTCAGAATAGGAGTGTATCTCTAGAGTCATGTGAAAACAATAGACAGCTATTTCACTCAGTCAAGTGTGCATACTTAGTTTCACCAGAATGCAGAGAAAAGAGAGACGGACGTTTTCAATAAAAGGTGTTATTTATTGAGCAGTCTTCTTTCTCATGCAAGAGAAATGAATTGCCACAATTGCAATACTCATAGTAAAGTAAAGTGCGTACAGTAAAAGGAGTACTATGAAATAATACTGTAAAAGCATTGATATGGTTTCTTAGCCATATGACACTTTAAAATAGATAAAAGATATATATACATATATACATTGACTAACGTACTCAGCTGGTGCTTCTAAATACGCCTACCCCGGTGTACCTGACCTAAGCCTAATACGTGGGAAGGAGTAAGTAAGTAGCAGTTCAAGTTAAGTTGGTTTTGCCAAGAATCTGAATCAAGAATTCTCTTTAAGGGTTTAGTCAGCTCCGTACCTGGGTAATAGAAAGCAGGAGGTCTGGTATCTCTTTCTCAGGACTCGATATCCCAGTAACCCGCGAGGGTATCTGGAAACACCGGAGATGGATTTCTCGGCAGGAGAAAAGACAGCGTCTCTCTCAGTGCGTCAAAGGGGAGGGGCGTCGTCCGTGGGCTCTCGCATCAGCTGGGCTCTCGGGCAAGTACATGGCCGCTCTGCTCCAAAACCACCGTGTGTTTGCTTAAGGCAACGTTGGTATATTTATACCTGAAAGGTGCCGGGTTTGACGTAAGGTTGGACATAAGACGTCAATAAAGATGTCACTAAGAGCTGGCCGTTCTTACAGTGCTCACAGGAGTTCTAGAACGAATCAAAACAAAAGCAATGGGGATTTCCCAGGTTGCTGGAGGTTTGGTTTGTTTAGAGAACTCGTTGTGCTTTCTAGGAGTCCAGGGAAGTAGCCTTGCTTAATGTGGACTGCATGGGCTATGACTAAATATGGATATGATTCTTATGCTTTTATAAGGATATTATTTATTATAACCGTACAAGGGCATGAAATAGAATATCGAATTAGGTTCCTAGATAGAAACACAATAGGTCTCTCTGCTCGAAGAAAATGTATTGGCTATTTGTAAAATCTTGTGCGAGAAAACAGCAGAACTTAGTGTTGTGGCTTCAGATGAATCCAGGTGTGATATGATCTCGACAGTCCATGCCAGTACTGTAGAGACACTCAGCTCGTATTTTCAGGTTCCTCATTAGGTCAGAACTTTGCGTGTCCGCGACAAAACACAAAATCTTTGGTATAACTTAGATTGCAAACTCAAACGACAATCTTTGTACCAAGCTATTAGAAACAAAAATTGAGTTAAAAGTGCAAATGGGGGTGGGGTCGCACACTACTCACACACCGGCGGTGTCGCCCCTAAGGACTCTGGTCAATGTAGTAAAGTGTTCGCGATGCATCATCTTTCGATCTTCTGCTATCTTCGCTGTCTTCGCCATCCCTGGACACGTGTTTCGGGGTATTACCCCTCATCAGCAGGGATAGGCCGTGTACTGGGGTTGCCGATGGCTGCCAATATCTGCCAGGTATAGTACCACTCAGGTGCGTAGGTGCGGGTGCCCATGCTCGTCAGCCCGCTGCTCAAGGGAGCTTTAAAATTACAAATGGGGGTGGGGTCGCACACTACTCACACACCGGCGGTGTCGCCCCTAAGGACTCTGGTCAATGTAGTAAAGTGTTCGCGATGCATCATCTTTCGATCTTCTGCTATCTTCGCTGTCTTCGCCATCCCTGGACACGTGTTTCGGGGTATTACCCCTCATCAGCAGGGATAGGCTGTGTACTGGGGTTGCCGATGGCTGCCAATATCTGCCAGGTATAGTACCACTCAGGCGCGTAGGTGCGGGATCCCAGGCTCGTCAGCCCGCTGCTCAAGGGAGCTTTAAAATTACAAATGGGGGTGGGGTCGCACACTACTCACACACCGGCGGTGTCGCCCCTAAGGACTCTGGTCAATGTAGTAAAGTGTTCGCGATGCATCATCTTTCGATCTTCTGCTATCTTCGCTGTCTTCGCCATCCCTGGACACGTGTTTCGGGGTATTACCCCTCATCAGCAGGGATAGGCCGTGTACTGGGGTTGCCGATGGCTGCCAATATCTGCCAGGTATAGTACCACTCAGGCGCATAGGTGCGGGATCCCAGGCTCGTCAGCCCGCTGCTCAAGGGAGCTTTAAAATTACAAATGGGGGAGGAGGAGCTTAGCGCGCACCCAAGATGGTCGCGTGAGCTCAGAGCTCCCGGACCTTCGCCACCTCCACCGATCATCCTGCACCTTATCCTGATTTAGACGACGGGCTTTTGTGGACGAGACCTTGCTGATCAATTATCCGTTTCCGAATTACGATTTGGCCCCCGGAAACCGCAGATATGGACTTTTGATCATTTTTGGCCTGCTCCGTGGTACTGCCCCGGGCTTGGTTCTTCTGCCAGCCGGGTGGTAATTGAATAACATCGGCCCATGCGAGTCTCCCTTGCCCGGTCTTCTACTTTCAGTTTCGATTCTGGTGGTTTGCCCTCATTGACTTTGCCTTGGTCACATTGGTCTCCTGCTTCTTTTTACTACCAAGTTATCGTTTGGCGATCCGGACTTTCACTGCTCTTGACTAGTGGCGGGCCCTCGACCTATTCTCCGCTTTGTTGCAGGCGCATCGAGTGTAGCCATTTTTACCAGGTCTCAGAATACCCTCCGGGGCGCAAGACCTAAAATGGCCACCAAGCCCGAGGTGGAGAGACGCAAGACCAGACCGGCAACTCGAGGAGGTCCTGTGCAGTCCAACGTTATGGATCGATATACCCTCACAAAGGGCTCTCCGAGTGGCATAACCAAACCCCCGGCCAACTTTGGGGATGAATCCCTGCTGGGTGAAGATCCGTCGTTGAAAGACGTCATGGGCGCCATTGCTGGGATGAAGGCCGCGCTGGGACAACAGTATGAGGCCCTGACCCACAAGCTGGACACGGTTGCTATAGATGTTACCCTGATTAGGGCGGACCTCCCAAAGACTAACGAGAAGGTCAAATCCCTTGATCTGAAGACATCTAGTCTTGTCGCCGACGTCTCTGAATTACAGACGGAGGTCGGTAATCTGAGATCCGCCCGTGACCACCTCTCTCAACACTTGGACGATTTTGAAGGCCGCGCACGACGGAACAACGTCCGGTTGGTCGGTGTCCCGGAGAAGACGGAATCGTCAGCAGTAGACCTACTGGTGGAGGACCTTGTCCTGAATCATCTAGCGCCCAAGGGACTGAGCAAGTTTTTTGCAGTGGAACGGGCCCACCGAATCCCGGGTGGCCCGCCCAAGCTGGGAGCTTCTCCGCGCCCCATCATTGCGCGGATCTTTAACTTTCGCGACAGAGATGCGATCCTGCAGGCTTCCCGCACATCGGGCCCTACGGAATATGAAAACGCCGCGGTCAGCTTCTACCCGGACTTCACCCAACAGGTTCAGAAGCAGCGATTGGGATTTCAGGGGGTGAAGAAGAGACTGAGGGACAGAGACATGAAATATGCCATGCTTTTCCCGGCTCGGTTGCGTGTGGTCTACAATGATAGAACATTTTTCTTTGACCATCCTGGAGCGGCTGGTGACTGGTTGGACTCGTTGCCCCCGGGACGAGGGCAATTTGATCATTCGGAACACTCCGGTGGAGCGGAGGGCGGCCCGCTGGAGCAGGAATAGGGAGCTCAGCGGCTCCTGGACCAACGTATTGACTTTCGGCAGTGGTTTGACGCTATGCTACTATTGTTCGCTACTGTGTTGTCTTAATGGGGTGTGGGTGGGAGTCGGGTGAGTCTTCCTCCTCTGGGGTTCTTTTCATAGATTAGTTGTATGTTAGGGCGACAGGCACACTGCAAGTTGGGGTGGCTCTTGAGTCTTACGCAGGGGTGCGGGGTGGGGGGTATGATGTTGGTTTGGGGGGTTGGAGGGTTTTGGTGTGTGTTTCTCTGTTTTATTCAAGGTATAGTGCTGTTGATCTTCTGTGTTGCTGTGTCGCGGCTGGTGTGGGGGGGGACCTGGGATGGATTCTGGGATGGGGGATAGGGGACTACGTGTACTGTGTTGGAACGTAAATGGGTTGGGTGACAGAGTTAAACGAGGGGTGGTTTTACAGTTGCTACGACGCTTGTCTCCGGATGTTGTTTTGCTTCAAGAAACGCACTTGCTTGGTAATACGTGCCACGCCATGAATAGGCGTGGCTACCTTCTCACGGCACACTCAGGTTTCACTTCTGGCTCCAGAGGGGTGGGCATTCTGGTTCGGACCTCCCTCCCTCTTGCCGTTGACGACATCATACTTGATGATAGGGGGCGATATGCCGCCATTGTGGGGCGCTGGGAGGGGAGGGTGATTACTTTGCTCTCGGTCTACATACCCCCAGACCTTCAAACTACGACCTATGCTGATCTGGGAAAAGTGATCCTGGGAGTCCCCGAGGGTTTGCTTGTAGTAGGGGGGGATTTCAACTCAGTGGTGTCTGGGATGTATGATCGTTACCCTCCCCGTGTACTCGCTAAGTCTCAATCCTGGCTAGGGGACTTCCTGGAGGCGCTGGGGCTGACCGATTGCTGGCGCTTACATCATCCTGGGCAACAGCAGTTTACTTTTCACTCTGGGGCCCATGGCAGCCTTTCGAGATTGGATTATGTTTTGATGCCCTCCTCCCAGGCCTCCCTCATAGGTGAGGTGAAACATCTTGCCAGGGGTATTTCGGATCACTCCCCACTATGGTTGGGATCGGAAGGTCGGGTTGCCCCGATCAACCCATGGTACCTCCGTGATCCTAAGATTAGACTGGAACTACTTAAAGCGATCGATCATTTTTTTTGCGGAAAATGTGGGTTCAGTATCCTCTTCTGTCTCCTTGTGGGAGGCGTATAAAGCTGTCATTCGGGGACAGGCCCTCTCATCGATTGGCAATGTTAAGAGATGTAAGCGTGAGGAGGTTGTCCGTCTTGAGACTGAACTTACCATTCTTGAGGGAGAATTGGAATCTGGGGTTTCCCCTGAGAGGCTGCACTTGTTGGATCTGAAACAGCATGAATATAGAGCACTAGTGACTGACGCAGCGAAGGAGATGGGTCGTGAACAGCAGGGGCGTCTGTATGATGTGGGAGATAAGGTTGGGAAATTGCTTGCTTGGTTGGATAGGAGAGAATGCGCAAGTCGAGGTGTTCCTGTCATAGTTGATTTGAATGGTGACAGTATCACTGACCCTGCTGGAATCGTTGCGCGGTTTGCCGATTATTTTCGGGTGGTGTACTCCCCTGTGTCCGATAGACCTGAACATGACTCCCACTTGCTTCTACGCAATATCTCGCTGCCATGCTTGTCTGACCCGGAGCGGGATCTGCTGGAGGCCCCGCCCACGGTTGATGAAATTGCGACCGCTATCCGCTCGATTCGCTCCGGGAAGGCCTCGGGCCCTAATGGACTCCCCATCGAGCTTTACAAGCTCCGTCCGGATGTACTGGCGCCGTATCTGCGATCGATGTTCTTGGAATCACTGGAGAAAGGGTCTCTTCCTCCCGATCAGAGATTGGCCTCCATAGTGGTTATCCATAAGGAGGGAAAGCCGCGTGACCGCTGCGAATCTTTCAGACCCATTTCTCTGATTAATGCTGAACCCAAAATCCTGGCCAAAGTTCTTGCTACTCGTTTGGTGTCTGTTATAGGTGATCTTGTTCACCCGGACCAGTCCGGATTTATACCACATCGCAATACGGCACCTGCATGGCGTCCTTGCGCGAGCGGGGACTCTGCGGGAGTCGGCCATCTTGGCGTCTCTAGACGCCACCATGGCGTTTGATACGCTTGAATGGCCTTATCTTTGGGCGGTCCTCTCTAAATTCGGTTTTGGGCCCACTTTTATCCGTTGGGTACAGTTGCTTTATGCTGACCCTTTAGCCCAGGTAGTGGTGAATGGGCGTGTTTCGACCTCCTTTGCGCTTGGTAGGGGTACGCGTCAGGGCTGTCCTCTGTCCCCACTTTTGTTTGCCCTTGCTTTGGAGCCACTGGCGGCTTGGTTGAGATGGGAACCATCCTTGAAAGGTATTAGATGGTCTCCGGAATTTGAAGACCGTATATCTCTGTATGCAGATGATATACTCTTGTACCTTACGTCGCCCCGGAAGTCGTTGATCGTCCTTTTCGACGTTTTGACTTCTTTCCGTAAGAATTCCGGTTTGGTCATCAATTGGTCAAAGTCTTGTGTTTATGTTCTCTCTGGCGATGCTCCCCTCCTGCCATGTGGATGTCCTATTTCGGTGGTGCTTGAGGGATTCAAGTATCTGGGAATCTTTATTACCCTAGACCCCACGCTTCGTTATGAGCGCAATTTGTTGCCCCCTCTCCGACGCCTTCGGGCTGATATAGAGACGTGGAGAAAACTCCCTCTCTCTCCTTTGGGAAGAGCGGCGTTGTTTAAGATGATGTCGCTCCCCCGATTTCTTTATGCGCTTCAAAACACGCTTGACGTCGTACCAGCCGGTTATTTCCGGGAGATTGAAAGTTTACAGCGACAATTGATATGGGGGGGGCCGTTCTCGTATTGCCCTTTCGAAGCTCACGCTCCCTTGGTACGATGGCGGCATCGCACTCCCGGACATCCGTCGCTATTATTGGGCCTCTCAGTTAGGGGCCATCAACCACTGCACATATGCTCATTCACTAAACCCGGCCTTTGCAATGGATAAATGGTTACTACCCGGTGGCGATTACAATAGGGCTTTATACGCGAAGTCGGCTGGCGGATCTCTTACGGGTCCCACTAATGCAGCGGTGCAGGTGTGGTATCGGGCTACGGCGGCCACGGGATGGGCTGACAGGCTGACCCGTGCTACTCCACTCTATGCTTCGGAAAAGCTTGGCTCCCTTTGGCAGTCAAAGGGATTCGATCGGTGGGACATGATTGGGATCAGCAGGGTCGATGATGTGTGGATCAAGGGTAGCGTCAAGACGTTTGAGGAATTGAAAGTGGAGTATGGGCTGAATGACAAGGAATCGGATAGGCCGTGTACTGGGGTTGCCGATGGCTGCCAATATCTGCCAGGTATAGTACCACTCAGGCACGTAGGTGCGGGATCCCAGGCTCGTCAGCCCACTGCTCAAGGGAGCTTAAAGTGGTACTATACCTGGCAGATATTGGCAGCCATCGGCAACCCCAGTACACGGCCTATCCCTGCTGATGAGGGGTAATACCCCGAAACACGTGTCCAGGGATGGCGAAGACAGCGAAGATAGCAGAAGATCGGAAGATGATGCATCGCGAACACTTTACTACATTGACCAGAGTCCTTAGGGGCGACACCGCCGGTGTGTGAGTAGTGTGCGACCCCACCCCCATTTGTAACTTTAAAGCTCCCTTGAGCAGCGGGCTGACGAGCCTGGGATCCCGCACCTACGCGACTGAGTGGTACTATACCTGGCAGATATTGGCAGCCATCGGCAACCCCTGTACACGGCCTATCCCTGCTGATGAGGGGTAATACCCTGAAACACGTGTCCAGGGATGGCGAAGACAGCGAAGATAGCAGAAGATCGAAAGATGATGCATCGCGAACACTTTACTACATTGACCAGAGTCCTTAGGGGCGACACCGCCGGTGTGTGAGTAGTGTGCGACCCCACCCCCATTTGTAACTTTAAAGCTCCCTTGAGCAGCGGGCTGACGAGCCTGGGATCCCGCACCTACGCGCCTGAGTGGTACTATACCTGGCAGATATTGGCAGCCATCGGCAACCCCAGTACACGGCCTATCCCTGCTGATGAGGGGTAATACCCCGAAACACGTGTCCAGGGATGGTGAAGACAGCGAAGATAGCAGAAGATCGAAAGATGATGAATCGCGAACACTTTACTACATTGACCAGAGTCCTTAGGGGCGACACCACCGGTGTGTGAGTAGTGTGCGACCCCACCCCCATTTGTAACTTTAAAGCTCCCTTGAGCAGCGGGCTGACGAGCCTGGGATCCCGCACCTACGCGCCTGAGTGGTACTATACCTGGCAGATATTGGCAGCCATCGGCAACCCCAGTACACGGCCTATCCCTGCTGATGAGGGATAATACCCCGAAACACGTGTCCAGGGATGGCGAAGACAGCGAAGATAGCAGAAGAACGAAAGATGATGCATCGCGAACACTTGACTACATTGACCAGAGTCCTTAGGGGCGACACCGCCGGTGTGTGAGTAGTGTGCGACCCCACCCCCATTTGTAACTTTAAAGCTCCCTTGAGCAGCGGGCTGACGAGCCTGGGATCCCGCACCTACGCGCCTGAGTGGTACTATACCTGGCAGATATTGGCAGCCATCGGCAACCCCAGTACACGGCCTATCCCTGCTGATGAGGGGTAATACCCCGAAACACGTGTCCAGGGATGGCGAAGACAGCGAAGATAGCAGAAGATCGAAAGATGATGCATCGCGAACACTTTACTACATTGACCAGAGTCCTTAGGGGCGACACCGCCGGTGTGTGAGTAGTGTGCGACCCCACCCCCATTTGTAACTTTAAAGCTCCCTTGAGCAGCGGGCTGACGAGCCTGGGATCCCGCACCTACGCGCCTGAGTGGTACTATACCTGGCAGATATTGGCAGCCATCGGCAACCCCAGTACACAGCCTATCCCTGCTGATGAGGGGTAATACCCCGAAACACGTGTCCAGGGATGGCGAAGACAGCGAAGATAGCAGAAGATCGAAAGATGATGCATCGCGAACACTTTACTACATTGACCAGAGTTCTTAGGGGCGACACCGCCGGTGTGTGAGTAGTGTGCGACCCCACCCCCATTTGAGTTAAAAGTGCTAGGAAAGATTACAAAGTTGCCCTACATAAAGCTAAGATTGAGTGGGACAAACGATGCTGGTTAGAGCTGAAGGACGCTAGTCTGAGGAAAAACAAGAATCTCTTTTGGTCCCTAGTGAGCCGGGGAAAAGATAGGGACTTAATTACCATACCCAGTCATATTGCTGGACTTGATTGGTATAAGCATTTTGCGAACCTATATTGCCCTACAGAGGATGGATTTCTGGAGGAGCTATGCGGCACCCCTGACATCCCTCCTATAAGGAACAATAGAGAACGCTTTTCGCGGGCTGAAATAGAGTCAGCAATTCTGAAGCTAGTCCCCGCCTAGGCCCCAGGACCGGACGGTCTGCCAGGAGATTTAGTCTTGTCTGATCCCAGATGGTGGTCGTGTTATTTCTACTTTTTGTTCAATGCCATAGCTGCAGGATGCCCAGTTCCAGATTCCTGGAAAGGTGCAGAAGTGGTTCCAATTTATAGAGAAGGAGACAAGGAGGAGCCTTCGAATTATAGGCCTATAAGCCTAACTGATGTAATGCAAAACGTGTTAGGTAGAGTCCTCCTACAGAGAATGCAATCATGGGCGGAAGAGGAGGATATCCTCTCGCAATACTAGGCGGGTTTTAGGGCCAATACCGGGACAGTTGATCAGGTTTTTAGGCTAATGCTCATATATTGGAAAGTTGTTGTAATTGGGAAAGGTAGTCTCAATATGGCATTTATTGACCTTAAAACAGCGTTTGACCTGGTACCGAGGACTAAATTGTAGCATCCCACCATTAATTCTTAATTTATTAATACGTCTTCACGAAGGTACTTATGCTCAAGTGAGATGAGATGTCCAAGGGCACCTAACAGAGCAGATGCCTGTTGCCAAGGGAGTGCGCCAGGGTTGCGTGATGGCTCCCACCCTGTTCTCCTTGTATGTGAACGTGGTGGTGAAGTTTCTCCAGGAGGACCCAGCCAACACGCCTATCTTAGTTGGTGACAAAGTGCCAACACTCATGTTGTCGTAATTTGGCAGCACCTGAGTTAGCGTTTAGCTCAGCTACACGACCTTTTTTATTAACTTGACTTAAGTATGGGGGGCGATTTTGTATTTTGTGGCTTCCATTTTGTACGAACATGCGGCCTCGTGGTAGAGTGTCCTTTTGTCCTTCCTTCATGCCAATGAACCTTCCACTTTGCCCAGCAACAGGCTATTCTTAGCGATGGTCAGTTTCACGCATGCGTTCACATGAATCTCCGGACTAAGAGAGTGGTCACTCTTTAGGAATGTTCCCCTAACTGACCAGTGGTATTAATCTCCTCCCACATGCTGGCTGTGCGCCAAAAATGTCCTTATATGTACCTAAAACTGTTCAAATGTGTACCGCCTATCTTTTTATTACCTTTAAACTGTATAAAAGAGGTCGCGCACCGATGTTCGGGGTGATACTTCTTGCATTACCGAAGGGTGCTGTAGGAGTGTACCACCACCCCATGGGGTCCTAATAAACTTGTCTCTTTGCATTTTCAGTTTCCGTGCCAATTTCCGTCTATGGTGTTTGAGTGTTTTTGCAGAGTATGTAGGCCTGACAGAACCCGATACCTCAATTGGCGACCACGAAGGGACTCATCGGCGACTCGGATGCCCGAAGGAGAGATCACAACGAAGGATTGGAAACTCGCTATGGACGCGTACGCTGCCACTGAGTGACCCGAGTCTCGGCACCCACGGTGTTTTTCCCTTCCTTCTGATCTGACCTTCCAGGTGGCGCCGGTCTTCGACTGAGATCCTGATCGGTTGGTTTGTCGTGTAGTGCCCGTTTTGGCTGATTCGGCTACGGAACTTGGCAGTTGGAAATCTGGACACTTTTGAAGATATTTGGTAAGCTTATGTTTGGTAAGGTAGTCTACTGACACTTACTGTGGCTTTTTGAATTTGAATTTGAATTTGTATGAGTTAGCTAACGTTTGGACCTATGATTTGAATTATATGCGGAGTGCACCTCACATAGGCAGGCATGTAGGGATATTTCTCTGATTTTGAATTTGTTTGAACGGCACATCGTGAGTAAAGTACTTTTAAAGTGCCATTTGTTGTAATATCGCGTCTCCGTGATATTTTTGAACATGCCTGTTCTCAGCACACTCCGAGGAATGTGCTGTTTTGGAAATGGTACCAGTTATCGATTAAATGAATCTCAGCCGGCTCCCCCAGAGGGGACTCCTAACCGTGAAATGTACATTAAAGTTGGTCTTCCTCCCATAATGTATAGCACGTTATGGCATAAATATACAAAATCTGATCGTGAATTGCAATGGCCACTACATGGGTCATTCGACTTGCCAAAAGTTCAGTTTGTGGAACAGTGTTTGTTCCAGCGCAGGTCTAGACAGGACATGTTTGATTGTTTGCGTATGTGGGAGAAAGCGGTGCGTGAACGAATGAAGCGTGAAGAAGCCTTGGCGGACAAAGAGCAGCGCAAGGCTGCTCAGGATGAAGCTTTGCAGCTACAGGAGAAGGAATTGCAGGAACAGAAAGAGAAAGAGAGTCGAGAGCGTAATTTACAAGTTAATGCCAATTTCCTCTTCGGCGTCCTCTCTATCCTGTCCTTACTAATGAATTAGATGATTTTTCATTGTTAGATCGTTGCCCGCCTCCGTATGTTCAGCCTACGGCTCCAGATGTGGAATCGGACGAGGATAATCAGGACAAACAACGTACCAGGTTACATGCCGAACATATGACGGAATTGCGTTCGGTTGCCCGTAAACTTAATGTAAATTCTATAACTGTTTCAGAGGTTGATGATTTTATGAGTAAGTGGTCCGACAAGGAACGATTGTATTTTTTAGATCATTTTGCAGGCGAAGTTGTTGAGCGGTTTAGAAAACAATCTCCTGAGTTTGAACCTAAGGATATATCAGTTGGTCGTGAGAATTTCCGTAAAGGTGTTTTTGCTCTTTCAGATGCAGAGGAATTTTTCCGACGGTTGATTTGGTTACGGGATGAGGCGACACGATTGCGAGCGGTGAAAAAGGCATCGAATCCACCAGCGTCTGAATCGACGGAAACTTCTCGAGTGTGCCCTATCTATGGATCAGATAAGAGTGTTGCGATTAATGTTTTGCCTATGCGGGAAGCCGCACCTCTGTATGTCCCTCCCAAAGGGGACAGTACTGATGATGATAAGACGTCTAAAGATTCAAGGGGCTATTTTGTGTACAATTGGGTTTATACGCCATGGAATAGAGCAGATGTTATGGCACTTAAGAATGCTCTGCCTGTTCCCCGTAAAAATCCAGCAGCTTTCTATGAAGGTGTGGAGGGCGCTATTTCTTCATGTATTATGACGTTAGTCGATATTGATCTTTTCTTTGGGTTGATATTGCCTCCTGATATGTGGAGAGCGATTCGTAAGTTTGACGATCGTACGATATTAGGAGCAGATTGGAAGGAGATAGTGAGGGCCGACCTAGATAGGGAACCTGCCTGTAAACCGTGGCAGTTAATTTTAGAATTACCGACGGCTATCTTGACTAAATTAAAAACGCTTGTCCCCCCTAAAAAGATAGATTGGACAGTATTGGCATCTTGTAAACAGAAGCTAGATGAATCAGTTTCTGACTTCTTTTCACGTTTTGAGGAAGCATTCCATGATTACAGTGGTCAATCATTAACAGAGGACACGGGCAGGCATTTGTTTGTAGACAAGTATGTGGCTAATCTCCTACCGGAGATTGCAAAACGATTAAAGGCTAGTGAAAGTTCGTGGACTACTGCAACGCCCGCTTCTTTATTAACAATGGCTCAGTATTATGAACAACAGGAATTAGAGGCAAAAGAGAGTAATGATAAGAAGGTGAAAGACTTAAAGACGAAGGTAATGTTGGCACAAGTTCATGTTACGCAATCGAGAGGGAATGATAGGGGCAGACGAGGATCGTACGTTACGTCTCCCCCGCGTTCCGACATTTCTGAGGACCAGTGTGCATACTGTAAACAGTTTGGACATTGGGTTGCAGATTGTCCGGTACTTCGTGAACAGCGTAGTCAGAGGGGTCGAGGAAGTGGAAGGTCACGGAATAGTTATTCAGGACCGAGAGCTGGAGCGAATGAACGTGGTAGGTTTGAAGAGAGGGGTCGTGGTCAGGTTGAGCATAATACTTTTGATCGACGGAATCAATATCAGGTAGCGGAAGGGGAACATATTGAGTCACAGGATAATAGACATGCATAGGATTGCGTAGGATGGGGTGTGGAATCGGTTGAGGTACCAGTCGATCAGAGGGCTTCATATATATCAGCACATGTTTTGGGTTCTACTGATCAGTTTCTGGTTGACACAGGAGCTACTCGTAGCGCTCTGTCCAAACACTTGGTTCCAAGGGCTCCCCTGTCTGGCGAAATAATTACAGCAATAGGGTTCGATGGAACACCTTCTCTAAGCCCACTGTCTCAACCTCTTACCTTTCATGTTGACAAGTTCACTGCCCCATGTCCTTTTCTATTATCCCCAAATACACCAGATAATATTATGGGACTTGATATGCTAAAGCATTTTCGTGCAACAATACGCTGTGCCCCTGAAGGGGTGCGGGTTATTCTGAATGAAAACTACCCAGAAATTGAGAGATTGCGCCTCATGCAAGAGTCCGATGCATTAGCTTCCCTTCCAAGCACGTTATGGGCCATTTCTGATACTGATGTGGGTCAAATGATTATTCACCCTGTGCACATTACTGTGAAGGAGGGAACGATATTCCCTCGTGTTCCTCAGTACAAGATCTCCAGAGAAGGCGAACTGGCTTTGACACATATTGTGAATGATTTGATAACGGCAGGGGTAGTGGAGGAAGTTCCCTACAATGTTTGCAACAGTCCAATTTTGCCGATTCTAAAGAAAGATACAGACTCTAAGGTTTATCGTTTCATTATTGATTTGAGAGAAATTAATAAGATAGTTGTACCCCAGTACCCAGTAGTGTCAGACATCACCACGTTACTTACTCTGGTTCCACCCACAGCTACTACATTTGCGGTGATTGATTTGAAAAACGCTTTCTTTTCGATTCCCATCCATCCTGATAGCCGATATTTGTTCGGTTTTACATTAAATAATAAATCTTATAGATTTTGTCGAGTTCCTCAAGGTTACACAGAAAGTCCCAGCATTTACAGCCAGGCTTTGAAAAGACAGCTTGATTCTTTTGATTTGCAGTCTGGGGTGGCGCTTATACAATATGTTGATGACATCTTGCTTGCAGCAGATACACAGGAGCAATGCGAGGAGAGTACGCTCTCCCTGCTTTCTTTTCTTGCTGAACATAATCACAAGGTTTCACGGAAAAAGCTGCAATACTGTAGACCAAAGGTGACATATATTGGTCATCTTTTGTCTAAGGAGGGACGTGCATTAACATCAGACCGAATTCAAGCAATCTTAGATACACCAGGCACTTGCACACAGAAGGATGTTCGTGCTTTCATAGGTTTGACGTCCTTTTGCAGGCAATGGATACTAGGATTTTCATACATTGTAAAACCTTTGTTAGCATTGCTGTCCAAAACTGCACCAACCTCCCTTGAATGGACGGATGAATGCCAGAATGCTTTTGAACAATTGAGGCAGGCTCTTTGCTCTGCACCAGTGTTAGGTACACCAGATTATACAAAGCTCTTTACACTGTATGTGCATGAGAAGGATGGATGCGCATTTTCAGTTTTAGTACAATTACACGGAGACAAACAGAGACCCTGTGCATATTTTTCAGCGGTACTCGACCCTGTGGCTCGAGGACTGCCTGGATGCCTTCGAGCAGTTGCAGCCACAGCAGTAGCCATACGACAGAGTGAGGGAATAGTTTTATCGCACAAATTGTTGGTGTTAGTTCCCCATGCAGTAGATGCGCTATTGAACCAAACAAAAACGCAGCATCTAACCAGTGCCCGTTTAACAGGATACGAGTTAACGCTGCTGGCGCCACACATTACATTGAAGAGGTGCGCCACTTTGAACCCCGCCACTTTATTGCCATATCCTGTTACTGAGACCCAGGAAGAAGAACAACATGATTGTGTTTTTCTGACTGATGAACAAACAAAGGGTCGTGTCGATTTACAGGATACGCCACTTCCAGATGTAGATGGGGAACTGTGGGTTGATGGATCATGTGTGAGATTGCCAGATGGTACAGCTTCCGCGGCCTATGCGATCACGACACTTAAGACGGTGGTAGAAACAGCACGGATACCGCAGAAATCGGCTCAAGCAGCTGAATTAATAGCCTTAACGAAAGCATGTGAGCTAAGTGCTGGATTATGTGTGAATATCTATACCGATAGTCGTTACGCCTTTGGAGTAGCGCACGATTTTGGCCTACTCTGGAGGGAACGAGGGTTTATGACTTCACATGGAACGCACATTATGTACGGAGAGTTGGTATGTGATCTCCTGAATGCACTATTATGCCCGAGGAAGGTGGCGATAATAAAATGTAGTGCACATAAAAAGGTGACAGACAAAATAGGGCAGGGAAACGCTTTTGCAGACCGCATAGCGAGAGAGACTGCCATGTTGCACAATGACTCCCCTATGTATGTGGTGAGATCGCAAGCCGAGCGATGGCATGATGCTAGAGAGGAAGTTTTAGACATACAGAAATCAGCGTCTGAAGCGGAGCTTGCAGCATGGGCAATAGAGGGAGTGTTGGATGATGAGGGTTGCTGGAGAAGCAAAGATATGAAGAGATGGAAATTACCTGCTGCTTACTTGCAACCAATGGTTCAGATGGCACATGGGCTGGCACATATTGGAGCTCTTGCAATTACTAAATTGCTTACACGAGTTTGGGAGCACCCTGAGATTACCAGCACGGCTAGGAGAATAGTACAGACCTGTCTGATATGCCTACAGTACAATCCTGCTAAAGGGACCTCTACTCCTAAAGGAGGGTTCGTTCCACCTACTGCACCATTCGAAGTACTGCAAATGGATTACATCCAGCTGGAGCGCTGTAATAACGTCAAGTATGTCCTAGTGGTGGTGTGTGCTTTCAGTAAATGGATTGAAGCCTACCCCACGAAGGATAATACAGCGTTAACAACAGCTAAGGTGTTACTGAAAGAGTACTTCCCACGTTATGGTGTTTGTCAATATTTGTGGAATGATAATGGTCCTCATTTCGTTGGGAAAATAGTGGAGCATGTCCTGAAAGGATTGGGAATACGACAAAAGTTCCACGCTGTATTTCACCCGCAGTCAGCAGGTCTAGTAGAAAGGTATAATGCGACTCTGAAGCTGAAGCTAGCAAAGATCGTGGCATCCACGTCTTTGAAATGGCCGGACGCTTTGCCATTGGCATTATTGTCTATTAGATCAGTGACACACTCTTGAACTGGCCTCACACCCTATGAGGTGGTGTTTGGAAGGCCGATGAATATTTGGGGAGTTCCAAAGCCTCGTTTGATACATGATGTGCCTTGTATAATGATGAACGATTATTTGGCACGATTAACAAATGATTTATCTTCTATTCATCAACAGGTTCGAGAAGCGCTCCCCGACAATTCCATTGGAGAGGCTCACAATCTTCATCCTGGCGACTTCGTGATGATCAAGGTGTTTGAGAGATCCAGCAGCTTGGAGCCGAGGTGGCGTGGCCCTGAGCAAGTGCTGCTGGCAACGCGGACGGCTGTGCGTGTCACGAATAAGAAGCGGTGGATACATTCAACGCACTGCCGACGTGTCTCTCCGGATCTGGTGAACACTACTGTGCTGTCTGACTACAGAGACATCTTGGACGCGGAGAAGAGCCCAGCTGTTACGCCTCACGAGTCGGAGGGAGCCTTCCCGGACCACACTGTTTCTGGTGGAGTGAAGTACAATCTGCGGCCAAGGAAATACATTTTTTTTGTATTTTTCATGACTGGTTGGTAACCGTTCCGAGGTTTGTGAAACAGAAGCCGGGAATATCAAGGGGGGGGGATCAGTTCTGGCCAGTGTAGCGACACCCGTCTTGAATCTCGGAGAAAAACTCAACGGCAGCCTCGGTTCTCAGCACCATATTTTTATTTTTAGTTTGCTTTCTTGAGACTTCTGTTCATTGTACCATGGCACCTATGACACTGAGAAACAGAAGATTTTTGGGTGCGGTTCTTTTTGTTGCGACAATAGTGGTGATAGCAGTAATAGCTTGGACTACAGAAAGACTATTTCCTGCACGGGACTATTTACTGCCTACCACTCCAATTCCATCTGAACATTTTCATTTTACTTTGCCCTATCACGAAGAAAGACATAGACAGACCTATTTGAATAATAGTTTCATTCAGATATTGCATCACACGCACAATATGACCAACACGTCCAACTGTTGGGTATGTGGGATGTTGCCCGGGCATCAGAAGAAGGGAGGAACCCCACTTATTCCTCTTCCTTTCTCTCATAATGGGTCATGCAATGCTTGGTATACTCTTCTCTTTACTTTAAGATGGCCAACAAAAGGTGGACTACTTTTTCGACTGAACAAGGTCTGCTATAATGATCGAGATGGCTATCCACAAGCAGAAGGAACTAAATTCGAGTGGGAAGAATATCGATCGGACAATGTATCTGCACCTCGCATCTTCACTAATCAGAGACTTACAAACATGTCCAGTTTACATGTAATTACTGTCATTGATACGAAAGCAGATCTCTGTATTAGGAATAAGGGAACAGTTCCGGTGGGGAGAAGTGAATGCAATATTACTTTTGCTTTTGATACTCCCAACGGTATTTCATTTGTGGCCTCACGAAACACTTATTTTATCTGTGGTAATAAAGGTTATTATCGTCTTCCTCTTGGATGGTTAGGCACATGTTATACATATCCTTTGTATTACCCCCCGTGTTTATTGCCCCACCTATGTATCATAATGGTTTTGTATTATATCATGATTTTATTTTGAATAGAGTTAAGAGGACATTGGACATTGATGGGGTTGATCAAACCGACACCTCCCTACAACAATATGTGGATTTTAATTTAGGGTTATTTTCTTTTGTGGGTGCTGCTCTAAATAGCAGGAAAATTAGGCAGCTAACACGTGTTGTGGAGGCAGTTGCTAATGAAACTGTTTCTGCTTTAGGGAATATAACTGAAGAGCTCCAGATTACTAGAATTGTTACACTTCAGAACCGAATGGTTCTGGACGTAGTATTAGCTGATCGTGGGGGTGCATATCGTATCATCGGAAGTAGTTGTTGCGTCTATGTCCCTGACAATTCGCCTTCTGTGTATGATGCCATTTCTAAATTGCACAAAATTGCCTCTGAAATTCACACTGATAATGGTACCTGGACTTTTTCAGGCTGGTTTTGGACTATGCTCGGTACATGGGGCTGGAAACTGCTAACGATTCTATGTCCAATTATTGGAATATTCTTCTTTTGCTGTTTATGTATTCAATGTGGTCCTGCTCTATGTTCCGTATGTATTACAGCCTGTATCCCATCCAAACGAGCTATTGCTAAAAATGTACAAATGAGTAATGTCGAAGTGAGGCGGATCATGATGATAGATGTCGAGGACGAACATCCGGATTATTTCCATTATGAGGTAGCTTCAGCTAAACGCTAAAAGGGCCGTCTGTCGTAATTTGGCAGCACCTGAGTTAGCGTTTAGCTCAGCTACACGACCTTTTTTATTAACTTGACTTAAGTACAGGGGGGCATTTTGTATTTTGTGGCTTCCATTTTGTACGAACATGCGGCCTCGTGGTAGAGTGTCCTTTTGTCCTTCCTTCATGCCAATGAACCTTCCACTTTGCCCAGCAACAGGCTATTCTTAGCGATGGTCAGTTTCACGCATGCGTACACATGAATCTCCGGACTAAGAGAGTGGTCACTCTTTAGGAATGTTCCCCTAACTGACCAGTGGTATTAAGCTCCTCCCACATGCTGGCTGTGCGCCAAAAATGTCCTTATATGTACCTAAAACTGTTCAAATGTGTACCGCCTATCTTTTTATTACCTTTAAACTGTATAAAAGAGGTCGCGCACCGATGTTCGGGATGATACTTCTTGCATTACCGAAGGGTGCTGTAGGAGTGTACCACCACCCCGTGGGGTCCTAATAAACTTGTCTCTTTGCATTTTCAGTTTCCGTGCCAATTTCCGTCTATGGTGTTTGAGTGTTTTTGCAGAGTATGTAGGCCTGACAGAACCCGATACCTCAATGTTCGCCGACGATACCTTGTTTGTGGCAAAGACTCCAGTTGGGCTACAAAAACTGTTAACTTAGTTATTAATACTACGAAGACAAAGCTTATGGCTTTCAACCCTCCTAAATCCTTCAGGAACAATTTCTTACTAAATGGCACCCCCCTTGAGAGAGTTGGGAATTTTGAATATCTGGGCATACAGCTCTTGGATAAAATGCTCTGGAGGCCCCATATAGCCAAAATGCTATTGAATCATAGGTGTGTGACTGGGGCAATAAGCAAAGAACATCGCTCCTCATATAGTAGGCCTGTTGCCCCTGCGCTCTAAGTCTATGAAGCAAAAGCAGTTAGCTCAGCTCTGTACTGAGCCGAGCTATGGTGGTTGGAAAAAGTGGTCAAAGCACAAATTTCTGAGGGATTTGGTGACGCTCCCACGTAACACCCCTTTAACACCATTATTGTACAACATGGGTAGGCGTCCGTTTAGACCTATAGCCAGGCTACGACCTTTGCTCTTCTGGGCTCCCATACGGTGTACCGAAGAGCTTACCAACTACGCCTTAGCTCTAACGGAGGTAATGAATATGGATGTGAACCATAAGGTCAAGTGGCTATCATATGTGAAGAAAACAATGATGCAACTTGGCCTTAAAGATTCATGGGATTCCCAGACTCCGCCGTGTAAAGCGGAACTGAAGAGATAGTATTGGGACTGGTTTGACAGGCAAGAGTTATGCAAGCCAATGTTGGGTAGATTGACAGAAGAGTTCCTCTTGTTTAAGCAAGCCAGAATCAATCAATCAATCACAGACATTTATATAGCGCACTACTCACCCGGAGGGTCTCAAGGCGCTAGGGGGGGGGAGAGCTGCTACTGCTCGAACAGCCAGGTCTTGAGCTTCTTTCTGAAGGAGAGGTGGTCTTGGGTCAGGCGCAGGTCGGTCGGAAGGGAGTTCCAGGTCTTGGCGGCCAGGTGGGAGAAGGACCTTCCTCCCGCTGTCGTTCTCCGGATGCGGGGGACGGCGGCGAGGGCGTGGCTGGCTGATCGGAGATGTCGTTTGGGAACGTGGAAGTTGATGCGGTTGTTGAGGTAGCTGGGGCCTTGATCGTGTAGGGCTTTGTGTGCGTGGGTGAGGAGGCGGAAGGTGATTCTTTTGTTGACGGGGAGCCAGTGCAGGTCTCTCAGATGTCCGGAGATGTGGCTGTGTCGTGGGATGTCGAGGATGAGTCTGGCTGAGGCGTTCTGGATCCGCTGGAGTCTCTTCTGGAGCTTGGCGGTGGTTCCGGCGTAGAGGGCGTTGCCGTAGTCCAGTCGGCTGGTGACGAGTGCCTGGGTGACCGTCTTCCTGGTCTCGGTGGGGATCCACCGGAAGATCTTACGTAGCATGCGCAGGATGTTGAAGCATGACGAGGAGACGGCGTTGACTTGTCTGGTCATGGTGAGGGAGGAGTCCAGGATGAATCCCAGGTTGCGTGCGTGGTCTGTCGGTTTGGGTGCGCTGCCCAGGGCGGGGAGCCACCAGGAGTCGTCCCAGGCGGAGGGCGAGGAGCCCAGGATGAGGACTTCCGTCTTGTCTGAGTTCAGTTTCAGGCGGCTGGTCGACATCCACTCGGCTACGTCTTTCATCCCTTCATGAAGGTTGGCTCTGGCGGCGGCGGGGTCGTTGGTCAGCGAGAGGATCAGCTGGGTGTCGTCGGCGTAGGAGATGATGTTGAGGTTGCGTTGGCGTGCGATGGCTGCGAGGGGGCTCATGTAGACGTTGAAGAGGGTGGGACTCAGCGATGATCCTTGAGGGACGCCGCAGATGACTTCGGTGGCCTCTGACTTGTACGGTGGTAGGCGGACTCTCTGTGTTCTTCCGTCGAGGAAGGAGATGATCCATTCCAGTGCTCTCTCCTGGATTCCGACGTTGCTGAGGCGCTGCACTAGGGTGCGGTGGCAGACAGTGTCGAAAGCCGCGGAGAGGTCTAGGAGGATGAGGGCCGCTGTTTCTCCGTTGTCCATCAGGGTTCGGATGTCATCGGTGGCAGCGATGAGGGCGGTCTCGGTGCTGTGGTTGGCTCGGAAGCCCGACTGTGAAGGGTCCAGGGATCCATTCGTCTCGAGGAAGGTGGCCAGCTGCTTGTTGACGGTCTTCTCGATGACTTTGGCTGGGAACGGGAGGAGCGAGATGGGGCGGTAATTCTTGAGTTCGGTGGGGTCCGCCGTAGGTTTCTTTAGTAGAGCGCTGAGTTCGGCGTGCTTCCAGCTCTCCGGGAAGGTGGCGGTGTCGAAGGAGGTGTTGATGATGTCCCGCAGGTGGGGTGCGATGACTGCGTCGGCCTTGTTGAAGATGTGGTGAGGGCAGGGGTCGGTCGGAGATCCGGAGTGGATGGAGTTCATCATTTGGATGGTGTCTTCGGTGCTGATCGGAGTCCAGGTGCGGAGGGTGGTGGTGGGGGCGGTGGTTCGGTCGTGGCGTGCGTCGGTTGAGTGCTGAAGCTGTTGTGTATGTCCGCGATCTTGTTGTGGAAGTAGGAGGCGAGGGAGTTGCAGAGATCTTGCGATGGGGTGATGTCGTTGTTTCCGGCGTTGGGGTTGGAGAGCTCTTTCACGATGTTGAAGAGTTCCTTGCTGTTGTGTGCGTTGTTGTCCAGTCGATCCTTGAATGCAGTTTTCTTAGTGGCGCGGATGAGTTGGTGGTGCATTCGGGTGGCAAGCTTGAGGGCGGTCATGTTGTCCGGTGTTGGTTCCCTTCTCCAGGCTTTCTCGAGGGCTCGGCAGTTCTTCTTGGAGCTCTTGAGTTCGTCGGTGAACCAAGGGGCCTTCTTGCTGCCGGGTCTGCTAGGCGGGGTCCTCAGTGGGGCGAGTTCGTCCGCGCAGTTGATGATCCACTTCGTGAGGTTGTCGGCGGCCTGGCTGGGGTTCGCTGAGCTGGCGGGGGGGTGCTGGCTCAGGGAAGCGGCGAGCTGGTCGGCTGTGATCTTGTTCCAGCTTCTTCGAGCAACCGGTTGCTGGTGGTGGTGGATCGTCGTTTTTCTGAAGGTGAAGTGGACGCAGCTGTGGTCTGTCCAGTGGTGTCCAGTGGCGTGGCTGAAGGCGATGTCTTCGCTGGATGAGAAGATGGCGTCGAGCGTGTGTCCGGCGAGGTGGGTGGGGGTGGACACCAGCTGCTTGAGCCCGAGGTTGGCGAGGTTGTCGAGCAGGGTGCAGGTGTTGCGGTCGTTGTAGTTCTCCAGGTGGAAGTTGATATCCCCCAGGAGGATGTAGTCGGCGGAGGGGAGGGCATGCGGGCTGACGAAGTCGGCGATGTCCTCGCTGAATTGTGTGCGTGGTCCCGGGGGTCGGTAGATCAGGGTGCCTCTGAGGGTGGTCCTCGGGTCGGTGTGGATTTGGAAGTGTAGGTGTTCGGCGGTTTTCAGGGTGTCGTCGGTGTTGGTCGTGATGTGGATGGTGTCCCTGTGGATGATGGCGATGCCTCCTCCAGTCTGGTTGACGCGGTCTCTCCGGGTGATCTTGTAGCCCTCTGGGATTGCGATGGCGATGTCGGGCGCTGAGGAGTCATTCATCCAGGTTTCCGTGAGGAAGGCAACGTCAGGAGCTGTGGTGTCGAGGAGGTTCCAGAGTTCGATGGCGTGCCTGTGTACGGAGCGGGTGTTGATCAGGATGCACTTGAGGTGGCTGTTGCTGGTGATTGGCTTGGAGGGTGCTGGTGTGGGGCAGGTCCGGGTGCAGGTGAACTTGCAGGCGTTGCAGCTGAAGGGTCCGTGGGTGTGCTTCGGGGTGGTTTGGTGGCATCCAGGGATTCCGTCGGTGTTGAGAGCGATGAGGTCGGTGGCGCTGTAGGACAGTCGGGTCGTCTTCCGTCGGTGGGGGCCAGGGGTCCTGGCGCTGGGCGCGGGCCGGTCGCGGACGGGCTTACCTTTGGCGCGCCTTCGGCGCACAATCGGCGCGCCCGCTGCGCGTGACCGCTGCGCGTTCGCACGGTCGCCATATATGGTGAAGTGCGAGGGAGGGCGGAGCAGCTGGGAGGCGGGAGCGGGGAGGGTACAGAATGAAAAAAGGGGCGGGGTTAGCGGCGATGGCGGGAAGCGGGGAGCGGGGAGGGTTGAGACGGGGGCAACCAAGGAAAACCAGGCAGACAGGCAACAGAGGGGGACAAAAATACAATTACCAACAATTAGCAATTCAAACAAAAAAACAGTGGTACAGGCAGGAAAGCGAGCACAGACCACGCCGCTCGATGGCAGGGGGCGTGGTCACGCGGCGGCAGCCGGAGCAGAGAGGCAGGCAGGCGGGGAGGCACACGCCACAGCTGTTGGCCGTGCGGCGCGGGGGGTGACCTAAACTAGGTCTGGAGCCTTACCTTTATGTGATCCAGGTCCCACAAGATAGGACCCTGTACATTCAGTTTAGGTTCGGCACGCTCCCTATTAACACCCATAAGATAAAGTGGCATACAGCCGAGAACATGACAGAGCACTGTCGGTGCTGCGGAGCGCTGGTTGAGTGCATTGCCCATGTCCTTTTTGCTTGCCCCGCATACGCTACAGCTAGGAGCAAGTGGATAAAACCAATATGTAGCGACATGAGCACCCGCGACTTCCGGTCTGCTCTGCGCATTCTAAAATCTGATCCCAGTGCCGTATTTTCATGCGGAGTGGCCAAGTTCTTAGGCTGATCCTGGCTAATCAGAAATAGAGCCATACAAGGTGTGACCCTAATATAGACACATGCCTTGTTATATGTGTTTAAACCATATACTATATTGGTCTGCAATGTAACTAATAAAATATTGATTACGATATAGATAGTACTAGCACCCTACACGTTGTTATACACTGCTCACTACAACTGACTTGTTCTCTATATGTACATAGTGCCCCAGAATGAAATCTCTTTTATGATACTTGTTTAATGTTTTTTGACCAAATATGCTGCTATTAATTTTTGTCTTATGAAACTTTTTAAACAACCCTCTGTATTACATGATCTTTTACTCTTTTTATAATACAGATTCTATTTTATTGTATATATGCTATTCAATGCTTTTATGACACATGCTGTCGAATAAAGCTATTTGAAATAGGACCAAACTGAGCCGACCAGCTTGAGGAGCACTTGCTGGGGCAGTACTTAGTGTACACATAATATACTTCATAAGAAGCTGATACAGCCTAACCAAATGGTTTAAGAGATCTAGTTTATCATGCTAGTTTAATGCCTGTAAATTCAGATAAGGCTTATTTCCTACTAAGACTGGCCAGGTTGCCGCATTATTACTGAGTTGGACCAGTCTGAGATTTTGTAGTGTATGTGGGAGGGTGCCTTGGACCCAAATATGATATTCCTGGCAAGTTAATAGCATTTCTAAATATTCATAAGGTCTATATGCAGCTGGATATGCAGCCTTAGTGTATGTGTAAAATGCCAGTGTATTGGCATCGACAGCAGGAAAAACAACCCAGGAATAAAAAACTTTACATTTCTACACTTAGGGGCCTAATATGTTGGCGTGCAGATGGCCACCACCAGCGGGGGTACCGCGGTGGACGCAAAGACCGTCCGCTGCTTTTCCGCCGACAGGTAATTGTCACGATTGCCTGTCGGGCCGAAAAGGCCGACAATATGGTGGTGGTGCATCCATATTATGATGTGTGTGGTCGGCATGCCTTTCCATGGTGGAGACTCCTCCATGGAAAGGCATGCGGAGATTGACTTTGGGGGCCCTTTGGGAGCCTCCGAAGGGGGTGGGTGGCTGCATTGGGGGGTACCTGTGGTACTCTCCTACATTGCCATCCACAAGGTGGCAGGCACCCCGCGGTGCCTGTCTCATTTTTCATTGTAATGCACAACATGCACCTTTAACAATGTGGCCGTGCTGTTTACAGCACCGCCTGCCACAATGTTAAAGGCAAGAATTTGCCTCATGGGACCGCCGCACCTCTGGTGGTCGGTCCCATTTTCCATTCCGGTGGCGGGCGGACATCGTAATGGTGCCATTAGTGTGCCTGAACCATGAAGGTAACTTCTGCATTGCCTTTGGCAAGCCCCATATCTAGTTAACTGAGCAGTTACTGCTTGTCTGTAATTAACAGTAATAGTTAGTGGTTGTACCATATTTAATTAATGGAATTCTAAGAAAGAAAAACACTATTGGGGGCAATCTTCTTTAAAAAACAAGCCAGATTAACCTACAGACATACATAGATGCTTGCAATTAAGTTAATGAGGATAAACCCTCTATCATCATGGACGTCTCTGTATAGAGGTAATAAAGGAGCATTGGGCACACACGAGTAAACTGCTTAGGAGACCCATTAAATAGGTACCAAACCTAGAACGTTGATGGCTCCATCGTATATGGTTCCTATGAATTTAGTAGGATGGTGTATTTAGAACAACAAAACGTCATAATAAAGAGACTGTGTCTTCGTATATAATCAGTAAATACTGGTTTGTTTGGCTAGCTCAGAATACCACATCTAAACTCCTAATCTTAGAGAGTTGAAGATGTTGTCAGTAAGCTCAAATAGGAAACAGATCTAACCCTTGTGTTCGTCTCTTTTGCATGACCAAGGTGTTCACAAAGAAAAGATACGATAATGCATTTTCAAATGTTTATTGAAAAGCTCTAATCTTTGTTATAAGCATTATTAGAATGGTGAAAAACACTAACAATTCAACCATCTTAATTGTTCATAATGTAACTAAGATTACTTCTATCTATCATTAATTTCTATATGCTAAAGAGAGCATGTCAGGAGCGCCCATCTGCCAGGCCTATTGGAATGACCAAATCCAATACCTTGGTACCGAATTTCAGGAAGCTGGTCTCAGTGTATTAACAATTGCACCCCCCTTGGAGTGGGCATCATGCACATTTCTCTTGCACAGCTATCTTCCTTCTCAGGGTGAAGGTTGAGGACAGCTGAATTACATCTCAGTCCCAGTTCACTACAGCTTCAAGGATAATCTTGGCGGGAAATTAACCTCTCATACACCACAGGAGGCCAGGGGGAAAGAAGGGGTCAGATCGCACCCCACTCAATCATTTATAAACATCACAAGACCTGGACCTCTATCGAATGAATATCCTTATATTTTTATTTTAATGACCCACAGGGAGTTTCTCAACAACTTTTAATTTCCCCGCAGGTACAGCTAACTGCTAGTGACCTGTTGGTCCGACTATTCCATTTAAAAAGAACGACAATAACCATATAAAATGCACACTTAGGTGTGTCTTTAAACCCTCACATAAATATGTGAAGCAGAAAAAATGTGAGAAAGGTCAGAAAGCACCTCACGTACGCACACCCAAGGAGCTGCTGGATGGTACTCCCAAAGTATGCCCACGTTATCATCATAGGTTGCTTTCATGACCAAACAGAAAAGGAAGGTGTGTGCTGAAATTCTTCAGAGGTGAGAAATCAGAAAAATATATATAGGAAATAAATCAAAAAATGTGGCAAACATCACTGAGAGTGCAAGTGTCGCTCAGTGCCCACTGGTCCCCAACTGTGAAAAGAGAATTATTATTCTCACAATTAAAATGGGGTGTCACTCACATGCAGAACATACTTTATTTAATGTCGTGAGTGCCCTCAGGTTAAAAGAAAGGCATGTATATGGCCCACTTTCAAACACGAAAGGCCTACATGTTTCATTGACAGCTGTTTTTGGCAACTTCATCAGGGCTGATGGGGAAACCAGTCTTCACCTTAATCGTTTATCACACCCAACCTAGTGGTTGCTGTTATCCCTCGTACCTGCAAACACTTCATTAAAGGATCATGCGCCAGGTGGTCGCGTATATCCTTCAAGACTGCAATCGTCAGTGTCAACCACGTCCTCGGGCATGGACACTATTTAAATATTAAAATGGCAAGCTTATCACACTGGGCCTGAGGTGCAGAGCAACTTCTATAAATAGTCTCTAAATAGTCATCTCCTATGAGCGAAAAATAAAACAAGGCATCATGTTCTTCGTGCATCATGCAACAGTTGTGTGACCATGGTACTAAATGTGCAGACTACAGGGCAATATTGCCTTTTGTAAATAAATGCTTGCATGACACATTCTTGTCTTCGGGAAAACATTTGCAAACCTCCCTTAGAAAAAGAGGCTAAGTTAAAAAGAAGAGTTAAAATGGATACAAACTGTAACCTATATAACACCACCTTGGAGCACGTCTGCACTAATTAACAGGTGTTTATTGTTACCCACTTATTATTACCCAACTCAAGGGTACTACTTTGTTTGACCTGTGAAGGATAAAAGGCTGAGTGGACGCCTCAGGACTTGATCTGCTGGCCATGAGGTCAAACACAGGTTTCCGTATTGGATGCACTAGCCCACTGCACCACCAGACTCAGCACAGGAGTTATAAACTACCAGACTCTATGCCATTGATGTGCAATTAGATCTTAAAGTCAATGAAATTCTGCAAAGCATTAAAGTTCCAGCCTTAATTACTTTCCTGTAGAGTTTTTTTAAAGGACTGTTTAACCAGCTTAGGCCCTTCTTTGCGATAATTGCCCAAGGAAGCAAGATCAAAAAACATCCTTTAGGTGGATATGTGGCATGCTGATATAGTGGCAAGACACAAAAAGGCAAACCAGTGGAACAATGACAATCATAATGTCTGATCTCTCTACTGAATGTTCACACCAAAATCTTGGCAACATTTTGAGTAACAGGATTCTAACATGCATTAGGACCACACACTATGGGGAGCAGGTCCTGTGGCTTCTGGGTAGGGCTCCACTTTTGAACCATGATTTTCTTGGGTATATTTTTAAACACTATGCAGAACAATCTGATTTAGATCCATGAGACTTTTTCCCAGCAAGGTCATAAGATATTGAAAGGATTTGTGTCCCGCACCGCCGCTTGGCGGGTTGGTTCCTGGGGTGGCGGACATCTTGGTTTGGGGTGAGTGTGCCATTACACCTGACAGCGCTTCATTGCGCATGCGCCAGCGGGGGAACGCGTATTTAACGCGAGTCCCCGTTCTCTCTCCCCTGACAAGGAGCGCACCGCAGACAGGAGCGTGACGGCGCTTGCTGTTTTACTGCTTTTAACAGTCTGATTATTGTTTATTTTTCCATTCTTTTAGGTCGCTTAGACCTTCGCTCTTTTTAGCCCCTCACTTGCACAGTATTTGTGTCCCGCACCGCCGCTTGGCGGGTTGGTTCCTGGGGTGGCGGACATCTTGGTTTGGGGTGAGTGTGCCATTACACCTGACAGCGCTTCATTGCGCATGCGCCAGCGGGGGAACGCGTATTTAACGCGAGTCCCCGTTCTCTCTCCCCTGACAAGGAGCGCACCGCAGACAGGAGCGTGACGGCGCTTGCTGTTTTACTGCTTTTAACAGTCTGATTATTGTTTATTTTTCCATTCTTTTAGGTCGCTTAGACCTTCGCTCTTCTTAGCCCCTCACTTGCACAGTATTTGTGTCCCGCACCGCCGCTTGGCGGGTTGGTTCCTGGGGTGGCGGACATCTTGGTTTGGGGTGAGTGTGCCATTACACCTGACAGTGCTTCATTGCGCATGCGCCAGCGGGGGAACGCGTATTTAATGCTCCTCCCCTAGCGCAGCGGGATCGCGCAGCGGGCGTGCCCTCGCGTGGCCGGAGTCGTGCCAGAGTCCTGCCCGTCTGCGCCCGTCCACGCTAAGGCCGTGCGGGACGTGGCGGGCCCTGTGTCGCATATTACACCGGCTCCTGTTGCCATGCGGTCATATTCTAGGGAGATTCTGTATTCCATCGGCAAGGTGAGTTGCAGCTGCACTCTACCGCCGGTCCATCCCTTATGTGGACCGTACCGTTGCCCCTGCAATGGCTTGGCACTTGAGACCCCCTGCCTCTCCCTCGGAAAACTCCTTCTGTCGTCCATCACTGTAGGAGTATTCCTTCTACTCTGAGGATCATGAACCTAAATGTCAGGTCGATTCTGAAACATCAGCAGAACGTGTATGACTTGATTGAGAATGAAGCCCCGGATATCCTTGCTTTAACTGAAACTTGGCTTCAGGAAGCTGACACTGCCATTCCCAATCTAGTCTGCCCTCCTGGCTATTCTATGTACACCCTGAATAGATCATCTAGAGGGGGGGGAATAGCCCTTATAGTGAGGTCCAGCTTTCCTTGTGTGTGGAACGGTCTCAAGATCGCTGGGTGTGAAAGTGCCTCGTTTAAAGTCTCTGTCAGCCCAGAATTTACCTTCTCTGGTATGGTGGTGTATCGCCCGCCGGGCAGTGACGTGGCGTTCAGGAATGCCTTCCCGGATATTGTTGGCGCCTTGATCACCGTTTGCGCCAATTTCTCTATCCTGGGTGATTTAAATCTGCACTTCGATACACCTTCCAATCTGACTACTCGTAGTATTTCCTTGGACTTAGAGGCCTTTCAACTTTTCCAGCTGGTCTCCCAGTCTACTCATTCTGGGGGGCATATTCTTGACCCTTTTTTCACCAATTTGACAGAGGCTAAAGTCATCTCGATCACCCCTGTAGAATGGTCTGATCATTTTTTGGTGTCCATCTGTTGCCCTATATTGGCTACCACTTCTACCTCTTCATCTTCAGCTAGACGGGTACCTAGGAGATCCTGGAATAAACTCAGGCTGGAAGACTTCCATCATCTTCTGTCAGTGGAACCCCTGGGCCCATTGAACAACGTAGAGGAGGGGTACGATCTTTTTTGCTCTTGGCTCACTAGGGCTCTGGACGTTCTGATACCTACTGTATCGATGAAAATCAATCCACGCGAGTCGAGTCCCTGGTATGATGGCGCTCTGCGCGCCTTGAAGGGAGCTTGTAGACGGGCGGAGAGGGCCTGGCGGAAGACATATGGGGCTGAGTTAAAAGCTGCATATGCCGCATCCGTCAAGCTCTACCATCGGGCTATATGTCGTGCCCGAGCGGCCTTCTATGCCGATGAATTCCGGAACAGCACCAACCCGTCGAAGGCCATCTTTAAGGCGGTTAAAGATCTTATGGCAAAGCGTATTACCTCCATGGCTGAGAGTTCTGTCGCACATTGCGAATCCCTTGCCTCCTATTTTCTGGGAAAAGTCCAAGCTATATACTGGACATTCCCCAGTATTGGGACCATGTTGGGTAGTCCCAACGAGACACCTCATCAGATCACCCTGCTTTCATTCCCCCCTCTGACCTTGGAAGGGTTTGATAAACTTGCTTTGCAAGTTAAATCTGGGTCTCCATCCGATCCAGTGAGACCTGCTCTCTTTCGAGACCAGACCTTCATGGGACGCCCTGTTGTACGTTCCCTTGTCAACCTCTCCCTGGAGTCGGGGGTGGTTCCAACTAGATGGAAGCAGGCGGTGGTGTCTCCGATCATTAAAAAACCCTCCTTGGACCCGTCTAAACCGGAAAGCTACCGTCCCATTTCGCTGCAACCCTGGCCAGCTAAACTGACAGAGGCCCATGTCAATCTGGCCCTGTCAGAACATCTAGCCCGAACCAATGCACTCGATCCCACACAAAATGGCTTCCGTGCTGGTCACAGCACGGAGACCGCCCTTCTTGTGATGGTGGAACATCTCCGTGCGAGGTTGGATGCTGGTCAGACGGCGGCGCTGATCTTGTTAGATCTCAGCGCCGCCTTCGACACTGTATCTCACAGCATCCTCCTGCATCGGCTCGAGGAGATTGGCATCGGTGGCCAGGCGCTGCAGTGGTTCCGCTCTTTCCTGGACGACCGTTCCTTCTGTGTTGCCATCCCTCCCTTCAAGTCCAGGTTCCAGCCTCTGGCCATGGGGGTTCCGCAAGGATCCTCGCTGAGTCCCACGTTGTTCAATCTTTACGTGAGACCGCTGGCTGATGTCGCAAGGCAGTGGGGCCTAACTCTGGTCTCATATGCCGACGACACACAGCTGGCGGTTACTCTCAGCGGGGATACGGAACAGGATGCCCCCAGGTTTCAGTCTGGACTGAAGGCGGTGGCTAGCTGGCTGACAGGAAACTGTCTCCAGCTTAATGCCACTAAAACGGAGGTAATGGTCGTCGGGAAGGGAGTGGAGCTTTGGGGCGATCAGTGGTGGCCTTCTGAGTTGGGCCCTACTCCGACCCCGGTGTCGGAGGTGAAAAATCTAGGGGTCTGGTTGGACGCTGGTCTCACCTTTGCAGGGCATACCAAAAAAACTGCAGCCTGTTGTTTTGGACTGTTACGAGGTTTAAGACCAGTTCTTAAATTCTTCGATGCCCCAACCAGACAGCTTGTTGTCCAGGCAACCATCATCTACGCCTGGACTACGCTAGCTCTCTTCTGGCTGGGGCCAACCAGGCTGAGTTAACTCGCTTGCAGCGGGTTCAAAACGCCGCGGCGAGAGCCATTGTTGGCCTACCTAAATTCTGCCCGGTGGCTAATGTCCTCCGCTCCCTACATTGGCTCCCTGTTAGGAAGCGTATTCTTTTTAAGGTCCTTTGTCTGACCTTTAAAATCCTGAGAGGTATAGGCCCTGAGATCTTGTCCAACTGTATCTCCTTTTACGTCCCCACCCGTAACCTTCGGTCCCAAGGTCGGGCCCTTGCTGTTGTTTCCAGATTCAGGCTCAGCAGGATGGGGGGTCGTTCTTTTAAGGTGAGAGCTGCACTACTTTGGAACACCCTCCCAGTTGAAATCCGTCTGCTCGAGGACCTGTTGTCTTTTCGAAGAGCCATTAAAACATTTCTGTTTTAGTTATCACTTTTAGGTCCTATTTTACCCTGTTGTGTTATGTTTCTCCTTGTCTCTGCGCCGAGACGCTCCTTCGCTGGAGTCGCTGTGCGCATAATAAATTAATATAACATAACATAACATAACATTACATGGGTGTCCGAAAAGTCCTCTTCTATCCTTTTGATACTGCATTATATCTGGGTTGAATGTGGTATTGTCTTTATTTAATTGAACAGTTATTATTTAACAGCCTATTTGGTAGCAAATTTCAGGCCATGACTTCCCAATAGAGGAACCCTCAGTCGATTTACACAAAATGGCAATAGGGCATATGGCAAACAGGCATCTACAGTGGTAAGGGTGTTTAGACAAAATATTAGTGAATAACAATTGTGTGGACAAAATATCATGTCAAGAACATTGAGGACAAAATGGTTGTGAAGGTAAGTTTCTAGAAGAGAGCAAAGTTTTGCTATATAGACTTGTAAATCTTTGACACGATATTCTGTTCACTCAAAATTTCTGTTTCCAATATTTTGTCAGTGATCCAGTGGTAAGACGCCAAGCATGGCCCAACAAAACACCACCATTGTGATTCAAGCTTGGAATGCTGCCAGGAACTGTCAGTAAATGAATATTATTCATTAGAAGGGCTTGCCTCATTAATAAACAGGAACTTTTCCTTAACAAGATGAGTCAAACGTGTTGGTTTTAATATACCTTACTCAAGGGAAGGAAAGAGTCATGAACATTTTCCTCTTGCGGAAATTAAAAGTGCATGGAAAGGCAAACAAATGTTGCCAGTCAGACTACATGAACGTACATCAGTTTCTTTTTTCACATTGTGATCCTTAACTTTAGAAATATTTAATCAAGAAAGAGCTCTTCATCTGGCAAGAGTGATGAATCTCTGCACCCATCTTGGTTAAAATGTAAAGACAAAAGCTGAGTGAGAAGAAGAGAACATGCCCCAGAAAGATTAAGCTGATCTATATTCCACACCTAAGACTTGAAATTCAACCAACAGCAGGACAGTGGGAATTTAGAGGTTACTTGAGCAGATCTGAAATTGCAGGGTGTATTTGATTGATATACAAGAAGGTGATCTTTAATGTTCCATCATTGTTTGGCCACCTGAGATAAGCATACATGGAATAATAAGCATGATTTTATTCACAGGATTAATAAATGTTTTTCCCTTAGTCTTTAGTAACCACATATTTGCAACAGAGAACAAGTATTGATTGATTGAGTAACTTAAAGAAAATAATGTGTCACAAATAAGAACAAGGAAAAGTGAAGGGTAGACTGAAAATGAGTAGTTCCATATTTAAAAGGTATTAACATCTCTCTTTGTAAGAGAATAAAATCCAATCCACAAATAGTGACAGTCAAGAACTCTTCTCTCTCACTCCCAATCCCATTACACCTGGAGAAAGTACGTTTTAGCTTGGTGGATCTCAGAGAGGATAAGGCAATTTATTATTTTCCTGAAACCAGTCACTACGGGGAATTTAACGAAGTGTCAAGCCCAAGTGGAAGTGCTATCAGGAAATGATAAAGCCAGAAAGTTGTACCTTATCAGATATGGCAAAGACGTTGCAAACTTTGCAACAAAAATTAAATGAGGATTAAAATTCAAATCGCTGGCTGTAAAAGGAGGTACCTAGTTTGTCACTACAATTCGATCAACTTCAAGTCACTGAGAATTTGAAAGTAGATTAATTAGGATCGTCTTAATCTAATTCTGTTAACGAGTGATGGAGTCTCAGAAGCCTCATTAAGCCCCCTCTTATCTCCGTAGGTAACCCTTCTGAAATATGTTCTCATCAACAGTGAATTGAAATTTTGCAAATCCTTTAGGAGCCTCAGAGGCATATCCTGGAAATCCATGCAAATGAAATATTTTTAACTCAGTGTGATTTAAACTTTTTGAGCTGACCTTCTGCTTTTCCCATGCAAGAATCATGAGTGGCCTTCATATTATCATGCTTATTGGAATACAGCACGGTCAATGTCTTTAATTGTCTATGGTTATTGGGTGTCTATGATGTAGATCAGTGTAAACTGAAGGTGCCATGCCTATTTGATATCAAGAATAAGAAAAATGTACCCACACCTCCATTAATTTAGATCAAATTTCTGATCCAAAAATGAGATAAACAAAAATGATTATGTTTATCTCTGCAGTAATTCTTGCCTCTTTATTTTAGATTATTTTGTAGAAAAGAAGGGGATATTTATTTAACCAAAATAAGAACACATCATCGACCAAACAGGGTGTCACATTAATCCAAAACAGTCAGATAATAACCAAATTATATCATATTGTACATATATCTCCACACATATTTACAATACATTTAGACACACGGTGAAGTTCAATACATAGATACATTACATAACATTCGACAAGTCAAAAGAAAACTTTTTATATATCCATATATTCAATATCATAGAGTTGGGAGTAAAATCGAACAACTCAACAACACTTTCTACACCTAGAGAGCAATTAATCCAAATACTCTAAGTGTTCTAAAGATTTAACAAAGAATTGAATCCAACTTAGCCGACGCGTTTCGAGTTCTGGCTCTATGAGTTACCAAACTCTCATCAGGGCTGGTTTAATCTTTTCTTTGGCAACTTTATGTTGCCAAAGTATATTCGTGGCCTTGGAGTTATGTTTCTACGCAGTGGTTGCCAGTCTTGAAGAATGGCAAACTCTTCAGTCCAATAGCAAAACGAATTCTGTTTGTCACTCCGTAATGCGGAAGTTCCGCATTACGGAGTGACAAACAAGCTTGTTTTACCGCCAAACGCCAAACGCTGAATTAGCTTCCTGCTATATATGAAAACACCGACTATTACTGAAATATTATAAATCCTCCATCAGCATACAGCCATGTATCAGCTATCGAAAATAAAGAACTGAGAGTGCCGGAATTCGTTTTGCTATTGGACTGAAGAGTTTGCCATTATTCAAGACTGGCAACCACTGCGTAGAAACATAACTCCAAGGCCACGAATTTACTTTGGCAGCATACAGTTGCCAAAGAAAAGAATAAACCAGCCCTGATGAGAGTTTGGTAACTCATAGAGCCAGAACTCGAAACGCGTCAGCTAAGTTGGATTCAATTCTTTGTTAAATCTTTAGAACACTTAGAGTCTTTGGATTAATTGCTCTCTAGGTGTAGAAAGTGTTGTTGAGTTGTTCGATTTTACTCCCAACTCTATGATATCGAATATATGGATATATAAACTGTTTTCTTTTGACTTGTCGAATGTTATGTAATGTATCTATGTATTGAACTTCACCGTGTGTCTAAATGTATTGTAAATATGTGTGGAGATATATGTACAATATGATATAATTTGGTTATTATCTGACTGTTTTGGATTAATGTGACACCCTGTTTGGTCGATGATGTGTTCTTATTTTGGTTAAATAAATATCCCCTTCTTTTCTACAAAATAATCTAAAATAAAGAGGCAAGAATTACTGCCGAGATAAACATAATAATTTTTGTTTATCTCATTTTTGGATCAGAAATTTGATCTAAATTAATGGAGGTGTGGGTACATTTTTCTTATTCTTGATATTGAGGCCCTACCCCCCTCTATCCCTTTGGGCCAAACCGCTTCTTTTTATATAATGTCTATTTGATAGACATACTATTGTCATTGAGAAAACTCAGAGTTCTTAGAATTAAAAAAAGACAGAAAGTAACTGATGACATATATTTAGCAATTTAATTGATTGCCCCATGAATTTAATTGGCCTAAGGAGAAAAGACGGCCTTATTTTATAAGGTGATAAAAGGAAGATTTAAAGGTGTTTTAGCTTACGTCTCTAACCCTTACAAAAGATTTTGAAGATTTATTTGTTTAATTTCGTCAGATAGGTCATAGATTGGCAGAGGGAAGATTGTTTTACTAGAAGATTTAGAACAAAAAAAATCAGATAGTGCCTACAATAAGATCGCAATCACCTAATGCAATGCAAATAGAAACACTCTTCTTTGTCTATAGAGGAAAGAGCTAAAACAAACAATGAAAGTTTTTGCTTATACTGTGAATTAAAAAAAAAACACTTTATAGAACAATGTCCAATATGTCCAAAAATTGTAGGGTTAGAAGAATCTGAAAAGAATATGTCTTGCAACGAGTCAGCACAACATCACCAGGAATCCACACAATAATCGGAGTATCAGAAATCCCAATATTCTCTTCTCAATTTAAACCTGTGGCAGCTAGATGTGAATCATCACATTTACAATCAACTGTAGCCTTGTGTGAGAAGGTGAACGAGTTTAAAAGCATTGACGTGAATATAGATCAAGGAGTCACAGACGTATTCACTGATTTGAGAACAATACAAAATTGGACTGTATATATTTGCTAAAACAACTAAAACATACCTGTGAAGGCAGTAAATGGACTGCATTGACTTCTTGTCCAATGTCTCATGGATCAACAACAGTATCTTTACATGTTTCCAGTTGTGTATACTGAATATTTAAAGTGATATTTACCAGTTGCTCCCCAATTCTATTCTTGGGTTACCTTAGTTATGACAACACAATCGGACAAAAGACTAGATAAAGAATACTTTAAAATGTACTTCATCTTTTGCAAACAAAGCTGTTTTCCCAATGACAGAATATAAGAGTTGAAAGGAAAGAATCAAAATGTCATAGATTCCTATGCAATATCAAGTTCTAATAAATAATTTGATAGAAAAAAATGCATCCCAAAAAAATGCCTCAATCATATGACTGAAACATTGATTTTGTTCCAGTGTCTGTGGAGAATACCCTGTGCTATTTAATTGTGTGCTATTGGAGAAGGTTTTCATGCCAGCATCTCTAATTAATTAGACTTCCGTTTTGCATTGCACATTTAGGGCCTGATTATGACTTTTGGCATTGAGGGCGGGTGTCTAGGGAATCCAGACCCTACACAATTTTTTCTGCCGAAACAGATGATTTGAATATGCTATAGGAGCTGTACTGTCTCAAAGAATTCATTCAACTCGACAATTACTTCCAGTGGCTTTTTTCCCAAAAATTAAATTATTCAGAAATTAATTATTCAGTTTGTTATAAAGAAACTGTATCCAATAAATTTGGCTTTCCAAGACTCGAGACACTATTTATTGTGAGCTAGAATTACGATAACATAATAAAAATGCCAGAGTTTAAATGTCAAGACAGATGAGATGGTCATTGTTTTTTCTCACAGTTTGATTTTGTTGTTACCTATTAGTTTAGGAAAAAGAACCTTAAAGTATATTCTTTATCACAAATTTACTGAGACTGAAAATAGACACCCTGAGTCCATTATCCAGAGCCTACATTTGTATCCTTGCCTGCAGAAGATGAATTAGAATTCTGCAAGTCAGAAAGGAAATCTATCAAAGTAATCTTTTACGAAAGGTTATCCAAAGATCCAAAATGCAGTTTGATTATGGGAGAATCTTACTATGACAGAAAATAGTTTTTATAGATTTCAAAGGAAACTTAAGATTTACCTTTAGTTGGACATAAAAGTTGGGAGAACACTTTTCAATTAATTCAGCATTACTTTAGGAGGAAGGATGCCAGACAATATGTTACACAGGGTGCAGTTTGCACTGACACTAAAAGTGAAAGAAATAAACCCATATGGTCCTTACAACCTCCCCCAGTGTCTCCTCATCCCTGGCAAAACTAAAATGTTTGTCCTTCTTGTCTCAAGGATTTCAGATTTTTTAATTTGAATGTGCAAACTTGATTGTCTGCCCTGAAAACTGGTTAACATCCTACCATTGCTGTCCTCAATCTCAGTAATTAATTTTATAGCATACCAATTAACATATCTTGAGTCAGCAACATTTAGAAGATATTGATTGAACACAATTGAAAACTAGTGAACACAAAACTGATAGGAGCATGCCTCAAAATGCCAATCCTGACAATGTTAATTTATAGGATTGCAATGGTCCAACCCTTCCTTTATGTTACAGTTGGCCTCACAGCCCTTCTCATTGCTATATGCTTCAAAACGCTGTGCTTTTAAACTCCTTCAGCAGTACAGATCTCTCCATGGACAGGGTGCTTAACTCTGAAGTCCCCTTCCTCAGACACTAAGGGCCATATTAATGAAACAGTGGGGCAGCGCAACCAATCACCTTTCTGCGATGTGTCACCGGAAACTTAATGCAATACAGTGCATTCTTGTTGTTTCCCCTGCGCTGGTGCACATTGGGCTGCCTTTCGCCATTGCAGGTACCCTTGCACCATGGTACAAGGGTGCCTGATTTGCATCCAGGATTGTTTGCACAAAAACAATCCTGAGAGGCTTTTGTCGTTACACCTCTCCTGGGTAGGCATATCTTTTTGGTGTATTCCCAGGTTTAACTGTTCTTGTAAATCTGGGAATAAGTCAAAACACCCATGCAACACCCATAAAAAAACCTCCCTGGCGCAAAGTAATGCAACGCAATGATTTGCTCTGCGTTACATTACTCAAGATGTATGAAGCTACGCAGGTGGCCTTGTGTGGCTTCATAAATCCTATTTTTCATATGCATCATTATTGCACCACATTGCGTGGTGCAAGAGCAATGCAGAGGGGCTCATAAATGTATCCCTTAGAATGGAAAAATGCTTTCTAAACTTCAGCAGTGGACTAAAAACCGCCCAGGTATGCTCCTGTAAGAAATTGGATCATTAGACGAAAACGTATGGTAATCCTCTTCAAGTAATATTGGCAGTTTTTCTGTCTAGGTCCAGTTAAATCTCAATGATATAAACCTGAACCCTTTGCAGTTGTAGCACAGAGTAAAAGGGCTTAATGTAGGAAAAATTTGTAAAGCATTTATCAGTACCGAAACAGTTAAAGAGTAGTAAAGAAACCACAATACAAATATCATTTTGAGTTTATCAAAATAGAGAAACCTTTAATTAGCAAATAGACACCAAAACAATAAAAATCATTTGTAGGGAACTGGAGATATGATTTTTCAAAATGATATATGTTTCTAGTGTCAAAAAGCACAAAGTGCGAACCGTGGGTATCTGGTCACACTAGACTAGATCAAAGTCAAATTCTAAGGCTGACTGTGATATAGCGTGAATCAGATACAGGGACTAGTGTCATCCTGGTGAAAAGTTTACCATCCAACTTGGTCTCTTTTCTTGGGAAGAAATCTTCGTGGGGTCATTGGCAGGTCAGAATGCAGGTTGGATCTGAAGAACAGCTTGTCAACAGAGGTCTGATGGAGTCCTGGTCCTGAGTCGAAAATGATGCCTGAAATTAACTTGTGTTTCCCTAAACAGTAGGGACAACGTTTCCAAGGGCAGCCTTATCCACTTTGACATAATTTCGTGGAGGAGTGGCCCAAATCAATCCCCCTGTGTCCTGCTATACCAAAATCAGACTTGGCAGAATCCTTCTTCCCTTGTTAAGAGCTCCGTGTACACCTTTGAGATGTGTATAGGGTAATGAGGAATGAATTCTTTCAGAAACAATAGTTATAGGACAGCTCCCCCCCCCCCAACTCCCCCCACTGGGGCTGGTACCACTCTGGCTACTTGAACAATGGCAGAGGCAGGCCTAGGTGTGAATTATATCTGCTTGTGACAGGGGCTGTCCCTTTAAACTTGTATAGTTGGTGAGCACATCCCTCCAGGCCATCCTGCCAAGAGGAGGTCTCATATACAGCCAAGGCCATTTTATTTCCTTTACTCGGAGCAGTTCACACCACCAAGCAGTCTGCCAGATGACACAGGGATTATCTCTGAATGTGCTACTAGAGACTTTATGCAGGAAAATGTCAACTTTCTAAAAGCATTTTCAAAATAGTAATTTAAACTGTTACTTTACCATATAATGCATTTTAAATTCCTATTAATTTGGACATTGAATCATGGTTCTGGGGTATTTCCGAACTGCAATTATACATTGTAAGGTATTATTATGTAACTCAGTCCTTTTCTAAGGGTGAGCCTGCCTTGCCAGTGAAAAATTACTTTAGAGATTTTCACTGCCAGAACATGTAAGTACACATGTCCTGCGTTTTAAATAGCATACATGCCTTATAGGAATTTAGGGCCTACCTTAGGAGTGACTTTTAGGTATTAAAAAGGAAGGTTTAGGCCTGGCAAAATGTTAATTTTGACAGGTCAAATTTTCAGTTTTAAAGCTTTAGGCTGCAGGAGGAGTCCTGATGACATGTTGCATTGTCACTTTAGTGGTGGCCACAATGCAGACACCCTTGAGTAGTTGTGTATGGGTGCCTGTTTTGGCACCAGGTAGCCAGAAGAGCACCAGTGCCATGAGAGAGCAGAATGGCGCTTGCTACATTGTTTTGCTTCAAAGGTTAGTAAATAGGCCCCCTAGCTCTTTTTCGGCCAATAACGTTTGCAAGCATGTCTCCTTTCAGGCTTGCTTTCAAGCAGCCCTTTTTTACTACATCCTGGTCTGGCTTCTCTGAGCCTATGTGGAAAGTTAGTGATTCTAGAAGATGGTATTCCTGGAGCATAATGTCCTAAAGAAATCTGTCATTGAGAGGCACCTCAATGCCCCGGAAGACAACGCCACCAACGCCACCAAGAAAACAAAGCATTATTTAACCTCCGCCCTAACATGAACTATATGTTATAAAGTTAACAAAAGGCTAGTCACAGTCTTTTGTTAATTTTGTCTTTTTTAGCGAAAGGAAAGACAGATTGCGGATTTTCTGTATAATTCTAAATAAAACAGCAAAATAAAAACTCAAAGCAAGGAGAAATCTCGAGTATAGAAATTGCTAGCCTGGAAGATAAGCTTGTTACTATCAAAATATTTCTCTAACTAACAAACATTTTCGGACAGCTGTTAACAACGAATTCTGTTATTCTAAAGGGAGAAAGAATTATGAAACAGGCTTGAACTCCAATCACGGATTAATTCGGGTACGTTATACAATATAGCGTTATTAGCAAAAGTATTATGTATATTAAAACCACTGCAATACATAATCCTTAAAACAAAATCTAGCACTGTTTTTTACAATGTACCAACATTTGTTTTTTATTTAAGAGTTGTAAAGGCCTTGAAATGACAAAAAAACAACTATAATTCAGCAGCTCTGTGTGAACGTTGATAGGACATTTCTATCAGGCTATAGAAAATAAATCATAATGTGTATTTCAAGGCCCACATGAAAGCAGAAGATTCTTGTAAAGCTTACCACTTCAAATATCAGCGTCAAATAATGTGTTTACTGCAAGATATGCTCATGTAGTTGCTAGTAACGGATGCAGCAACCAGGTAAATAAACATAGCAATGGAGATCCAAACGAGGGAGGACTCATAAGGGGCCACATAACAGGGTCTAGTTCCATATCTGTTGGACTTGGCCCTCACAGCAGGGTCTCCCCCCAAACTTCTGTGCCTCCCCCCTCCTATTTTTGCTGGATTCATTTTTGTTGGCCTTCGGACTCAGTGCACTGTACCACTGCTAACAAGTATTAAAGTGCTTGTGTTCACTCCTTGAAACATGGTCAAATTGGATTACACCAAATTGGCATACCTAATTTAATTATAGGTCTCTAGTAAAGGGTTATACCATATACCCAAAGCCTGCAAATTAAAAGCTAGCAGTGGGCTTGTAGCATAGGTGGTGCCATCCACTTACGAAGCCCCTTAAAACATGTCCCAGGTCTACCATTGCAGCCTGAATGCAGTTTTAAACTGCCAATTCGAATTGGCGAATTAACCTCATTACCCCTACCGAAAACTCCCCTTTTGTTGCATATAAGTCACCACTAAGGTACGCCCTAGACTGCCCACAGGGGAGGGTGCATTTTAATGAAAAGGCCCTGGTAGCGAAAACCTAAAAAATGTGTTTGTCACTACTGTGAGGTCTACCTCTCCTGTAGGATAACATTGGATTACCTTATCACATTTGTGCTAACATTTGATTCGGAACAGGTAGGCAGGTAGAAAACTCATGTTTGTTGTTTAAGAAACAGAAATGTATAATCCTCTTTAATGGTAATATCAGATTTTAAGTCTCACTTTTTAAAATGCCACTTTTAGAAAGTTGCCATTTTTCTGCCCTAACTATTTGACACATGCAGCCTGTTCCTGGATCACATGATTGGAGGTAGTTGGAAGTTGTAATTTGTTTATCCCTCCCAGACAGTCACACAATAGAGGGATTAGGTGTGCCTGGATGGGCCATAACTGGCAGGATTGGGGTGGAGCGCCACTTACAAGTCAATAGACTGTGCCTTCCCTTAACACAAACACAAGGAAAATCCATTGATACATAGAGACCAGGGGTACATAATGCTTTAAAGGAAGAAGGGTCTCTATAACACACATCTATACTTTTTACCTGGTATAAACAGTTATGCCCAGATGCAGTATTCATGTAAACAAATAAAATCACATTTATTTAACAAATCAAATATATGGTGGTAACAACACAAACCACCAAGGACACAACAGTATATACACACAAGAACTCGGGCAATAATGTGTGACATAAATATAAAAAATCACAAATAAATCTATAGCTCATTAGTTGAATAAATGTGTCTGTATTTGTTTTCATCATCACTGTGTTTGGGACCCTTATTCCTTTAAAGCATTGCCTTCACGCAAAGCATTTCGCACTAGACCATTGTGCTTGCATCCAGCCAGGACAGGGGAGACAGGAAATTCCAAGCACTACAAAGGAAAATCTCTATAAACTTTTCCAACTTCACAGAACACACCAGGTTTAAAGTTAGGGCCCTCATACCCACTCTTCAATTCACTTTGGGACATGTGGAAGCACTGTCAGCGAATTGTCTGCTGCTGTGGCCTGCTGTGTTATTCAGAAGACTGCTTTGCTGCCCCTGAAAGGACTGCTCAAATGCCTGAAGCCCTCAGAGGTCTGCCTTGCTGCTTTAGCCCTGTTTCACTTCTTCAACCCAGAACTACCAGCAGAGTTCCTCTAAAGGCTGGTTACTTGGCCTCCTAATCAGAGCCACATGGACAGAAAAGTCTCCACTCTTCTTAAACCCAAACCTAGACCCAGCCTCAGTGAGTCCTAACCCTTCAAGTTAGATTTCACTTTATACTACGAAAATTCATTACTCCAGTTCTACTCTGTGGATGTTTGTCACTTTGGTCCCATTAATTTATCTAAATTTACTCTACTTGTCTGAATTCATGTAGAATTTCCTTGTGCTTTGTTTTAGGCAAAAACTCAAAACCCTCCTATTCAACTGAGTTGGTTCTACTGGTTCCACCGTCTCTTTCCCTGTTTTGTTTCTCTTGGGGTCCCACCAGGACACTCATCTGAGTAGCTGTGCGCGTTACAAATCGATAACATAATAGATTCAATAAAAAAAACATATAAACGAACCTTCTCTGGAATTGCGCCTCGGATTTGGAATACTCTTCCCCCGGAAACCAGACTGAACTCTTCTTTCGTATCCTTGAAAAAGGAAGTAAAAGCGATTCTCTTGACAAAATTTACTTGACCACTCTGCCCCGTCCTGAACCTTTTACATCTGAGACTTGTTGTCCTTGTTTTGGGAATTCTCTGTTTTTGGGCTCGGAACAACTATGATCTCATTCTTTATTATTATTACTTCTACTGTTTTATTTTATTTATCCCTTGCTTGTGCTTTATATTGTTTACTTGTTATTCATTTGCTATAATCATCGTTTGCCCATTGTAAAGCGCTCTGATATCCGCAAGGATCTTGTTCGCGCTCTATAAAACCTTCTAAATAAATAAATAAATAAATAACATAACATTTTCACTCTGCTGCCTAAATACGTTATGTATTGCTTTAAAGTCAAGCCTGTCTACTATTGTGACATGATACCAGAGGGTTAGGCACAGGTTAATTTAGTGACTTTTGTGGTTTAACCTGACAAGGATTGTGGCTGTTGCTTGAGAAAGGCTCTCGTCCCACCTCAATCAACAATTCGATTTCTTAAAATATCTCTAAAGGATAGAACCTGGGGTGGTGTAATCTGTGGCAGACTAACAGGAGTGCCTTAGATAATGAGTTTAAATCTAATCCGAAGAAGTTAGGGACGTGCTTCTTTCAATGTAGATAAAAACATAAAGTTATCATTAAAGCCAAAAATAAAGTGATACAGTTCAAGAGAATGGTAAATCTGAGCGTTTGTGACTGCTTTAACATTTTTCGAAATGTACTAAACTCGATTACAGATTCAGAAAATAGTTTTCTTATCATTAAACGGGTTTAAAAATCAGTAAAAAATTGGTATTTGGAAGGGGCATGTTTAGTGTGTCCCTTCCAAATACCAATACCTTACGGTATGAATTAATGTTTTGCAACTTAAACCTGGAAGAACAACATTCATACTTTACCACTCAAGTAACCCCTTCGCAAATAGAAAGGGGTCTCTAAGAGAGCCTTTCCCCTTTGTGAATGTTGACAAAAATACTTTTTAGGAATATACTTCAAAAATGGTTTGCATACATTTTTATTTTGTAAATGCATGTAGATCACAATGTGCGACCTAACTCAGGAATATTGATGAGGTAGGTCAAATTACCACCCATTATGATCAATCTGAAAGAGAGTATTAGTTATAGATTCCTTACTTTAGAATTATCCCCAGGCGACAGACTATATCCAGAGAATTTTTTCTCAGCAGTACCCCTGCGTGTCGGTAGGTGGCGTATGAATTAATTTGCTGATTTTGTCATGTTGCAAGCTGTTGCTAATAATTTTTTCACAGTGTTTAAGTCCATTTTTGTCTTTAAGTGTATGTTATTGTGAATTGTATATACGTGTAAGTTCATGTGTAAATTTGTGTTTCTTTTTCAGTCCAAAAAAATAGTTTCGATTAACTTTTAAAGAAACAGGAATGGTCTAATAAAAATTCCATTCGGACAGATAAAAGAGTTGACTGTTCGTTACTCCATGAGTAGTAGGAGTGTACGGTTGTACGGAGCCGGGTTTATGGTTTTATGTTCTGAAATTTCTTAAAGTGGCATTTTCAGAATTGCAATTTAAAATCTGACTTAAATTATGATTCCAGAGATACTGAACATGAACTGGTCATCTTTTGGAAATGAAACTTATAAAATGTAAAAGGCAACTGTTGGGACTCTTCAAGAGGCCTGGAGTCACTCCAGCAGGGAGAGGCAGGCCAAATATGATGTGCATGGCTTCATAAACTTCGTAAAGTTGGGCAGGGTTTGCTCCAGCTCCTGGACACTCTATGATGGGTGGAGACTGCTCTTGCGCAGGCTCAGCGGTGCAACCAGGCCTCAAATGCTGACACTCCCTCATCTCGTCGTAGTCGGATGACTTCCAGACAGGACAAAGTCAAAGACCTCTTCGTCTTCTCACTTTTCTTTCATTTGTGGGACTTACTCGAATGTCTGGACGACTTCGACTGTGACATCAATCGCTTAGATTGGCTCTGCAACTGATCCCGGGACCTTTCTCTTGACGGAACGAGACTTTTGCGGTGTTGCACGTCGAGCAGAAAGGAGCTTGAGGAACCACTCCCTTGAGACCTTGGGGTGCTTGCCGCGACACCCGTGCAGATCTTATCATCATGGTCACACTTGATACACCAAAGACAGGCAAGGTGTGGGTCTGTCACTGACACTTGTTGGTGACAGGCATCACAGGGCTTGAAACCAGCCTTCCTTGTGGACATCCCCGCTGTTAGAAAGTTATCCTTGTGCCCTATTTTCCCCCATTTTTTGCTGAATGATACTGGTGGTAATTGACTATGCCAGTGCTATGTTTAAAAAGGTACATGTAATAGGGTACACTTACAATTGGCAATGGCAGACCGAAAAGGCCCAAGTAGATAATAGGACCAGAGTGTTTAATCTACCTATAAGTCCCTACTGTATAAAAGGGTATGGAGGTTTAGAGGCCCAGCAGATTTCCTGCACTTTCATGTGTGCACTGCTGAGTGCCTGCTGTCATTTTAAAGGCAGCCTGGTTTTGTATACTGTCTTTAAAAGTAAATGGTATGCAAATTCAATGTTAGTTGTATGGGCACTTTAAAAGTGATAATCTACCTTATATTTACACATTGGGCACCCCAATATCTCCTTTTGGTGTCCCAGGCATGGGGAGCCATGTAACTATAAGCAGGGACCTTATCAAAGCTGTTTTATATGCCCTAGTGAGAGAAAAATTTCCATTTCATTTTTCCCCATTTTAGATACTTACCTCCATAGGCTACATTGCAATATTTTATTTAGGTATAACTATTGCTAGGAAAGGAGCAAACATAATTCAAAGACTTAAAATATTGGCATTGACAACTGTTGAATTTATCATAACTAGTACAGAAGAAAATTAATAGAACGTGCTCTTCTGGAAGCCAAAATCTACCCTTCTAGTAGTCTCTGCTGATTGGTCAGCCTTTACAGGCTTAGCCAGGCTTCTATGATTAGGTGATAATTGGCCTGGCCAGAGCAGAGGTTATCTGATCGAGTGAGCTCTGAAGCGGCCGAGAGTAGGTCATGAGGATAAATCAAACTGAGCTCAAAGGGAGAGCAGATCAGTAAGGAAAGCCAGGCATACCTACCCCCACATTCTGTGCCCCCAGCTGGATGGCAGACTTAGGACAAGAATTTGCAGCAGTCAGGAGTAGGAGAGCCAATGGAAATGAGCCACCTTGTGGGTTGGTTTATCCGGCTCTGGAAAGAAATCATCCATGTTGGATTTTGATAGTGTAGTACTTTGTGGAACATGAAGATGCCGCACTTTGGAGGAAGTTGCCATGCTTTTGGGAGGCATCCAGGTTCTCACTGGACAGAGGTGACCGCCTGCTTGTTGCCCCAGAACTCCTAATAAATATGTGAGAGCTGCAGAGTCTCACAGATATGCTGCCTGAAACTACAAGGAGGAGAAGGACTGATTGCACCCAAAAACCTGCACTCTGACCAACTGCACTTGCTGCACAATCTTGTACTATAGCCGAGGTGATTGTGCCTAGGTACAAGAAGGATTACGGATTAGACTCCCTGTAAGCTAAAGGTTAATAGAGCCACCTCCATCATCTCCACCAAGAGTCCCCCATCCTGGAGTGCATATTTATTTATTTATAAAGTTTTATATATCGTGAACATGACCCACAAGGGTATCAGAGCGCTTTACAATACACAGTTATTGAACATTAGATGATTGGGGTAATATATGCATACAGTGGACTTTTAAGGATTTGACCAGGTGCATTGTGGAAATTGTAGTCCAGACATCCCAAAGACCATCTAAGAGATTCCAGACCTTTGGATTGGTGTTTTGAATACTTTGAACCTACAAGAAGACCTTCAGGAAGCACAGCCTAATGTTTGGAGAACTTTGTGAGAAAGCGTCAGGAGATGACAGACCCAACGTCGAGAGTCAAGTCGACTACCTTCAATCGCAACCCTGCCTGGAATTCAGGTTCATCCCGCTGTACGCTCCAGAGCCCCAGACTTCCTGGATTTTACCAGGGCCTCGCAAAAAGTCAAGCCGGCGAACCCTCAAGGTATCTGGCCTGCTTTCGAGGGTTGAGCGACATTGGAAGAAAAAGCTCTAGAAAAGTTTCTAAATGTGAAGGTAACATTTTGACTGGGTCCTCCTGCTTAGTGTATCCAACTAGGGTTACATGTCGGTCGGCCTAAAACTTTGACTTCGTCTCGGTCAAGCACTGTTAAATGTCTTTGAGTGGGGCTACATGTTTTTAAGCAATATAAAGTGGTTTTAAAAATTCAGATCTGGTTCCCTACATTGGATTTTTGTCATTTTGAGGTCTTTGTTCAGAAAAACATTTTCTATTTTTATCAATTGGTGTGGGATTTTGATTGAGTGTTGAGTCTTACTTAGTGGACGTATTGGTGTTTTTAAATGCTTTACACTCCAGCCTCCTAAGTTAGGCCGGACTGCTTGTTATCCGCTACCAAGGGTTCAATCAATCAATCAGAATTTTTTTGAGTGAGCTACTCACCTGTGAGGGTCTCAAGCCGCTGGTGGGGGGGGGGAGGGTACGAGCAGCTCTGTGGTCATCCAGAGAGCCAGGTCTTGAGATCCTTTCTGAATAGGTGCAGTGTCGGGTTTCATCTGATGCGGAGACAGAGTTCGTTCCAGGTCTCGGCTGCAATGTAGGAGAAGGATCTGCCACCCGCTCTGGCCCTGTTGATGCAGGGTACCGTGGCTAGGCTAAGTCGGCAGAGCAGAGGTTTCTCTTGGGGGTGTGGAAGGAGATTCTTTTGTTGATGTATTGGGGTCCCGTGTTATGGAGGGCTTTGAAGGCTTGAGTGAGCAGTTTAAAGGTTATTCTTTTTTGATGGGGAGCCAGTGGAGGCCGCAGAGTTGTTGGGTGATGAGGTCATGTCGAGGGATGTCAACGACGAGTCTGGCTTCAGCGTTCTGGACGGTCTGGAGTTTGCAGAGGAGTGTTTTGTTGATGCCGGCATAGAGCACGGTTCCGTAGTCCAGTCTGCTTGGGAGTGTGGTTGGGTTTCCGAGGGCGGGGGGCCACTAGGTGTCATCCCTTGCAGAGGGGATGGATCTGAGGATGAGGATTTCCTTTTTCTCTGAGTTGAGCTTCAGGCAGCTGCTGCTCATCCAGGATACAACGCCCTTGATCTCTTCTTTGAAACTGTGCCTGGTGATATCGGTGAGGGAGAGAGCATGAGCTAGGTGTTGTCGGCATATGAGACTATGTTGAGTCTATGTTTTCTGAATATTGGGGTACTCCGCATCAGATCTCTGTAGGTTCAGAGAGGAAGGGCGGGAGTCTTATTCTTGGTGTTCAGCCTGAGAGGAAAGATCAACTCCAGTCTAAGGCAGTTCCATGGATGCCAGCTTCATAGAGTCTAGCAGCTAGTGTGCATTGGGAGGCGGTGTCGAAGGCTGCTGAGAAGTTTAGGAGGATGAGGGCTGCAGTGTGGCCTTGATCGAGGAGGGTGCGGATATCGTCAGTTGCGGCTATGAGGGTGGTCTCCGTGCTGTAGTTGCTGCAGAATCCGGATTGAGAGGAGTTGAGGATGTTGTTGGTTTCTATTAAGTGCACTAGCTGGGTGTTGACTTTCTCTATGACTTTGGTGGCAAAGGGGAGAAGAGAGACGGGTCTGAAGTTCTTGAGGTCTGTCAGGTCTGCGGAGAGCTTCTTGAGGAGGGGTTTGACTTAAGCACATATGCAGTTGTCGGGGAATGTGGCTGTATCGAGGGAGCAGTTGATTGTTTGTCGTAGTTCAGGTGTGATGGCGGTGGTGGCCCCGTAGAAGATGTGTTGGGCAGGGGTCAGTGGGTGCTACGGAGTGGATTCTTTTCATAGTCTTTGCAGTGTCTTCTGTGGTGAGAGGGGTCCAGGTGAGGAGGGTAGGCTGGACTACGTAGAGGGTGTTGAATCGGTGCCGTGGTCATAGAGTACCTTCATTTTGTGGTGGAAGAAGGAGCTGAGTTTGCTGCAGAGGTCTTGGGAGAGAGGGATATCGGTAGTTTCGCCGTTGGGTCTTGTGAATTCTTTTATGATGACGAAGAGTTCCTTGGAATTGTGGGTGTTGGAGAAGATTCTAACGTGGATGAATTTTCTTTTAGTTGATTGGATGAGTTGGTGGTGTGCCGTGGTTGCGGCCTTGTAGGCAGAGCGTGCTTCTGGGATTTTGCTGTTTCTTCATGTTTTCTCCAGTTGTCCGCAAGAGCGCTTGGATTTGCGGAGGTCTGTGGTGAACCAGGTGGCTTTCACATTGTGTTGCCTGGTGGAGTTCTGGAGGGGGGCGAGAGTGTTGGCGCAGTTGACGATCAATTGGTTAAGGTTATTTGCTACTGTGTCTACCGTGGTAGGGGGAGAGGGGGAGTGCAGCTAAGGGCGGAGGTGTTCTTCTTTGATTTTGTTCTAGTTTCTGTGTGGGAGGTGTGGCATGCGCTTGTGTGTGGTGAGTTTCGAGAAGGAGAAATGGACACAGTGGTGGTCCGTCCAGAGCGGTTTGTGGTATGACTGAAGTGAATGTTGTTTCCTCCAGCAAAGATAGGGTCGAGAGTGTGTCCTGCCATGTGAGTTGGGGTGAAGATGAGTTGCTTAACTCCAATGTTGGTGAGGTTCTCTAGGAGGGGGGTGGTGTTGGGGTCACCGAGGTTGTCTGAGTGGAAGTTCAGGTCTCCGAGCAGTATGTAGTCCGTGGAGGCGAGGGCGTGGGGAGCGATGTAGTATTCAATGGCGTTGGTGAAAGGGGAGTGGGGTTTGGGCAGTCTGTAGGGAGTGTTCTGGGAGGGTAAGAAGCTGGGAGGCAGGAGGAGGGGTCGAGAACACGGGGGAAGGAATCGCAGGGCAGCAGTGGCGGGGACAGGCAACTCAAAACAGGAAAAAGGCAAAAAGGCAAAACAGGCAACAGGCACAACAGGTGATAGAGGCAAAACAGAAAGAGGAAGAGAGGCAAAACAGAAAGAGGAAGACACACACAGACTGGGCTAGCAGAAGAGCAGGCTTTTCCACTAGACCACCAGGGATGAGGCGCAGGCAAGAGCCTGCGTCTGGAGGAGGGCCTCGAACACATTACCTGGATCATAGCAGATGCTGGGGGCAGTGCTTTAATGGTGGAGCTGCACAAGAGGGAAGCAGTTATCCAGACCAGGGTTGAGCAAGTGGCTAATTTACTGAGACCTTTACTGGAACCTTTACCATGTTGGTGGCATTATTACTAGTGGTAGGTGCATTCTTGGCCCTACCTACCAATAATCCACTTTCCAACACCAGCCACACCAGGAGACAAAGTCTCAAAAAACATTTGTCGACAAAAAGTAAAAAAAGAGTCAGTGAAAAAAGAAGTGGTGTTGCTCTTCTTCGTATCTGTGCTGACTAGTGCAGAAATGCAAGAACGGCACAAGTCACTTCCAGCGGGGACGCTGCCACCAACTGCAGCACACGGAGCCGAACGATAATGCCTACTGGTCGCTGGGCTGTTGCTTACGAAAATATCTGCGAATCCAGTCTGACACCTGGGGATTAGTTTAAGGAATGGAATCTATGTTTAGAAATCTCTATCAAATACCTACTATAGGGAATCAGACCCACTCAGTATCTGGATAATGGTCCATGGTCCCACACCCACTCCCACTTTTTGGGGGAAACAGATACACCCGCCTTTCGCATTAGCCTACTTAGAGGATCGCACACGAGATATGTGGCAGTATGAAATGGATGTCACATGGATTATTCTCAAACTGCCACATTTAGGCTATCTTCATCACAGCCCCTGTTTATACACTACCCTAGGGACTCAATCACTAACTAGGAGCAACAGTCTAGTGAGACAGGCAATGCAGGTCCATTGGACACATTAATGACAATTTCTGAATATGCACTTCTTTAAGGCAACCAACTGCCCTTGACACACATCTTGGAAATCTAAACACGTGCCTATTCATCTGCCTGTACAGTGCATAATACACACCAAGTGCAAGGATGTAGGGAGCCATTCTGGGCCAGATCCCCCAGCATAGTTGGTAATTCTTGTCGTAATGCATAAGTCTGGTCACTTACTTTTCTCTACTCATGCCAAGTTTGTGTGTGGCCATGTCTTCTCAGGGATGGTTGGGGGTGGATGACAGACCTTTCTAAAGACTCACCTGACAGAGTCTCAGTGCAGCGATAGTACCCACCATGTCTTACTCCTCTGGTCTTTCTCATGTTTGCATCCTGCAGTGTACAGAGCAAATGTACACCTTCAACATGGACCTCTCACAACGGATTAATTCCCACATAAATACTGTGGCTCAGGAAGTCGCTAGGCACCTATCCTAAAAACGTTTTAAACACCTACACGAGTACAATGGGGTTGGACAAAGCTGTCATGTTGCTTGTTGTCTACAATCAAATAATAGGCAAGCAAACAGTCCCTAACAACAGTCAGATTGACAGGCTGAGCCTGGCAAGCCTTCCATTCAGGATGCCTTCCTGCTGTTAGGGGAAGCTTACGGCCCACCCTCACTAGAGAGTGCACAATACTGCCACCTAAGAGCAGGAAGTATCTATTTTTTACAGTATCCATATTTCTTTGTCACCATAATACATATAAGTTTTCACACTATATATAGTGCACGCTGGGAACCAAGAAGACTACTTTGGTCAAATGTATTGTCTACATAACTGAACCTTGATTCATCAAAAGTGAAGTACCAAAAAAGACAGTAGGTTGGACACAAAATGGGATTCAGAAAGTAAACTTACCAAACTCACCAAAACAAAAGCATAACCACGTTGCATGCAGATATGGCTATGGATAGGCAACCAGTGTTAGCTACACTCATAGCACGAAATCAAAGCATTGGGGCAGTATGAAATTTGGTGCACTTCACACCACCAAAGGATGTGTACGTGGAAAGGTAGCTGATGCACTCAGCATGAAACAAAGTCTCCTATTCACTTAACACAGTCCAACTGAGAAGCACAGTGCTTTTGTATGTTGCTTTTCATTATCAGGTTTAGAGAGCAAAACAAAGCTAGTATACCAGTATGATCAGGTCAAAGGGGGGTCTGAGTTAAATACCAGGTGAAACACTTTACATGCTAGGAACTACTTTGTGTGGATGTGCTCGTTGTGAAAGACCACAACACAAGATAATGGATGGAATGTTGCACAATGGCAAAACATTCACCCCAGTCTCCGATCTGGGTTTAATCCATCGTCATTTTGCTCACCAAGCCACCCCAGTTCAGACATGGCCATATGCAAATCAGTTTTGACCCTGTGCCTCAAGGGAACAGTCCAGCCCAAACTGCCAAGCCATGTCTTCCCTGGACCGGAATCAAGCATCCTAGGACCGGTTTCGGTTAAGCCCTCATAGCGAGGATAGCTTGATTCCAGTGGCATGGAGGGCACGGGACTCACGTCTGAGCATACCCGTCCCACTCAGGGTGACAAATGCAAAAACAACAGTTGATGGACAGAATGCAAAACAATGTCATACATTCACCCCAGTACAGAGATCTGGGACTAAAGCCACCCCAGTTAAGATAGATAGATAGATCGATAAGATAGATGATAGGGTTGCTGTAGGAGACTGGCATAGTATATGGTGCACACTTATTTAAGTGAAGCACCTTGCACTAATCCAGACAACCTTTATGGTGATTTTAGTGGTCTTAGACAACCATAGAAAGCTTTCTAAGCGGTACCTGTGGAGAGCAGCCTCCAGGCTTAGCCCAGAAGGAGGAGTGTTAAGCAGCTTTTTTTACCCAATCTAATCATATAGTATAGGTTAAATGAAAAAGAACCACACAGTGCAGTTATAAAAATATGTCTATTTATTAATCAACACTCACTGAGAACCCACCCACAGCTAAGCACTTTTATATCCTAAGAAAGGGGTTAGGATGACTCAGATGCCCCTCACTGAGGAGGGACTGGGGGAGGATACTCTCAAGACCTTTGTCCAGTTACGCACCAGAATGGCTGCCAAGGGCTCCCTGAACTGGCTCAAACCGGGGTATGCAAGAAGGGCATCAAATGTGCCCTTCAAAGCTGTCTGGTGGCACTGGCAAGTGCCCCCACCCCGGCCCAATACACTAAGTCCTGTCTGGGAGGTGGTCACATCTGCCTGTGGCAGGAAACCTATTGTTCTACCTTCCCCTCCTTGAGATCAGCAGCAGGAAGGCAGAATCGTGTCTTGGGTCGGCAGCAGCGATAGCTTACTAGCAGACCCTGGAAGGCTTTTACCGGGAGTACTGGGGGCTTCCCAGATGAGTCCACTAGTGCATGGAATCATACCTCCAACATTGATAATGGTGTTGGGGTATGATTCCAGCATGTTTGATACCAAACATCCCCAGGGTAGGCTCAGCAGCTATATAGTTAGCCATCTCGTAATGACAGATGGCCACAATATGTATCAAAATGGCTGACCTCAGTTACAAAGCCTAAAGAATCGACTCCAGGGTGTGTGTCCTGTTCATGCAGGGGCACCCACACGCTTATTACTGAGCACCCTGCCTTCAGGATTGAAAAGCCTGTCCTAGGGGTGACTTATAGGTTTAAAGTGTAGTGACCTCAGATATGAGGAAACTTATATCTGTTGTAAGTGGTGCTAGCATCAGCTTACGCAGGCCACAATGGCAGGCCTGTTGTCACAGTTTGAGTGGTCTCTCAAGCTGGCATAATACATGCTGTAGCCCATGGGAGAACCCTGGTGCACCTATGCCTTGTGTACCTCAGTACCATATGCTAGGGACATACAGGGGTACACCTGTAGCTAATTGTGGAGGTACAAAAGTACTTACCATGTCAAATTTAGGGAGGGAGCACAGTGACTGGGGTCTTGATTAGGAGGATCCCAATCAGACTAGTCAAAAAAACATACTTACACCAGCAAAAGTTGGGGTAACCGTGAAAGCAGATCCTACTTTCCTACAGATGCGAAGATAGATAGACAGACAGACAGACAGAAAGGCAGGAAGGCAGACAGACAGATAGATATTTCTATTTAATCATTTGTAGAGCGCATGGCGATCCAGAGGCATCCCAGCGCTCAGTAAGAGGCAGCGTCATGACAGAACTGGGAGAGCACCTTAAAGACTAAAGGCCAGATGTAGGTAAATGCATGTTTGCGATTCCTTAATAGCGATTTTTAGGGAATCGCTATTAGGGAATCGCAAAATGCCATGTAGGTAGGAATCGCAATATTTTTTGTGATTCCTTAATATTTCTTAATTGTGATTCACAATTAAGTAATACCTTCCGATTCATTCCTAAGGGCCAAAAGGCCCATAGTAATGAAAAGGAATTGCTCCCACAATTTGCTAGTCATCAAGAGGCACTTGCAAATTGCAGGCGCAATTTCAAGGGTGCCAGGGTTCCAAAAGGACACCCTGTTGCACCCCTGAAATGTGCATGTGTGCACATGTGGCACACATACATTCCCTAAGGGCATGAATGTGTGCCACATGGCACTTAATAAAAAGCAAAAAAAGTGTTTTTTTAAAGGAAATCGCTAATTACCACCAACTTGAAGTTAGTGGTAATTAGCGATTCCTTAAGGCTAAAGTGCACTTTCTTTTGTGCTACTTACATTGCATTTAAGGAATTGCAATTTGCGATTCCTTAAATGCAGAAGCAAAATAAGGAATCACAATCTTGCGATTCCTTATTTTGCTAGTAGGTTTTAACTTACCTACATTGCTCGCTGTCAAATAGCGATCGCAAACGCTAACTCATTTAAAGAGCAAAGTTTTGATCACTTTCCCAGAAACTTAGCTCATTTTCAATCACTCGAATAGCTAATTGCAAAGAGTTCCAAAGCTTTGCTACATTAAAAACGAAGGAGCAACCATCTTTTTAATAGCTATGGTGAAAGCTAGGTGTAGATTTGAGGACCGGAGTGATCTATTCGGAGTGTAGGGAGTAGCCAGTTGTTGTAGGATAGGAGGGCCATGGCCTTGTATAGCCCGGTGTGCAATGCACAGTGATTTAAATTCCATTTTTGTGCAATGGGAAGCCAGTTTCTGTGTGGGATCAAAGTCACTGGCAATTAAATCAGGATTAGGAAGAATATCCTTTGCTTAAAAAGGTTCCCAAGAATAATTTTGCAGGGCCATGATCTTATTCACATACAAAGATTTCGTAGTTTTCCAGACCGAATGGTTGCACTTAAGCATGCAAAAAGCACCCATATACAGCGCTCTGCTGTCTTTTGCTAAGCTTATGCTATAGAAATACCATATACATACATACATATATCTGTCTAATATAAAGAAGGTTATCACTGGGATTATATCAATTTCAGCACTTCCTTTTCAGGACTTGTAATTATTATTTTTTAGTGTAAAGGTACCAGTAAATCAAGGGACAAACAAATATTTAGGTTTTAGTGTTTTGGATTTTAGCGAATCTATGGAGTCCTGAGTCTCATTTAGGACAAACTCAAAAGCTGAAAGAGTGTTCTTGATCCCCTGAGAATGACTTCCCCCAAGGTGTAAATAAAAGCAACAGCCAATTAAATCATTTAAAATAAAAAATGCACATAAAGTTAAAAAATTGGGCAAACCTCTTGATTTAAATACAAGGAAATTAACTATTTAAATTGGAAAGTAAAACGAAACCAAAATAACCACGGATTTAAGAGGGCCAGGCATCCCTTGTCTGAAGGGATCGAGACATACAAGAACAAACAATGTGCTGGAGACAGTAATAGGAGGTAGTGCAAACTGTAGCTCAAAAAGCAGGCAGAGGCATCTGCCTCACAGTGGCCACCATTGATTGCTGGAAAGGTGGGGGAGGAGCAGGCCCAGCCTTTGGGCTTTCCCCCAAACAGGCAGAAGGCAAGCACAAAGGTGGAGAAATAATAGCAACTGCCAACAAAATGAATTAAAATAAAAAATGCAAACAAACATGAAGATGCAATCCCAGCTGAAAATGTTTTTCATCTCTGCGACAGAGAGGTTTTAAAGGCATGGGCAAAGTGGACTCAGGCCCATGCCTGTCCTTTCAGGGGGCCCCTGATAGAGCCAACTCGGTTCTGCAGAGAACCTTGCCCTAATGACCTTGCATAATCCTTAAACAAATTGTTTAAAAAACATTTTCTGTTAGTTTAATATTAATGTGGGTGATTAATGATAATTTAACACAGGCATTTTACAGAAAAATCTGTTTATGTTTCATGCAACATCCATAAAAAAAGTATCGTTTACATCAAGCAGGCCATAGCATATGAGAAATTGGAGGGTGTCGTAGAGATTATTTGCAGTAATATTAGTGAGTTGCTGCTGTGTTACAATGTTGAAAACACGTCATTGTCCTTGAATATTTGATGCAAACACATTAAGAATTTGGACAAGTATGCCAGGGCGTTGTCAGTGACCAGGCCAAAGAGGGCACAAAATAGCTGAAATGAGGTCATAACTCAAATCAGTTCAGAACAGGGCCCCCAAAAATACGTTTGGCCCAGGGGCACCAAAATCCTTAAAATGTCTCTGCTGTCGCTAGTGTATGAAGGACCTTTTATGATACGACGGGCCGAAGAGGCCCCATCTAAAGCCCACTGTAGCCAGCAGAAGAAGGTGCATGGAAGATACAGGTACTCACTAGAGTTAAAAGCAGAGGAAAACGCATCTTGCAGCTCTGAATGACCCGTTGATCTTTATCCCAAAACAGGCTTCGTCTTTATGGTATGAGAATCAGTGCAAATATTCTTTTAGAGAAAATGATATGCCACGCGCACCTTTTCGGTACAGAACCGGAAGTCCCATTACCCCAAATAATAAAGCTTCTAAGGACATGCAGGAAAACATTCAGTCTACATCAACTTGTGTGAACTCTTTTCATGGCAGCTGGTTTATAATGGACTAAGGGGTAGTGCCTTTGGTACAAATAAAAACAAAATCCGGAGGAATTCTTATCTCTGAATAAGCTTGGAACCATAGGGATTGAAGAATGTTGTAGCTAAATGACCTCCCGGGTGCCACATGATCTTCTCTGTCAGCCTGAAACAGTCATGGGGACCCAGGTGTGTATATGTGTGACATCTATGTGCTACTATTTTAGGTAAATAACATGGTCATTGCCCATTATGGGCAATATGTGGCTATGCTTTGTTCCCTCTACTATAATACGGACCAGTTAGATCGGGGGTCTCTAGTTGGCAGAGGTAGGTACCAATGTCCAAATAGGGACCCTTGCTTCTAGTCAGGGTAAGGGGGATTCACTCTTTGCATAACACCTGCTCACCCCCTTGGTAGCTTGGCACGAGAAGACAGGCTTATCAAAGGCAATGTGTAAAGTATTTGTACCAACACTCACAGTAACACAGTGAAAACACCACTAATGGACTCCACACCAGTCTAGAAAAATAAAGTATCTTTATCTAAACTACACAAGACCAAAATGACAAAAATACAACATACACAGTTCAAGAATATGATTTTAAAAGAGTTCTAGGGTTTGCGTCAAAATAATCCACAGTTGCGTCAGTTTTAGCCCAAAGTACCTGGAGATGCAACGAAAAATCCTAGCGGCAACTGCAGCGTAGAAAAACAAGTGATGCGTCACTCCTGAGACCCTGGGTAGGCGATGCAACAACCCCGCTGCATGCAGCGGGCGTGTTGCGACTAATCCGGTCTGTATGTGGAGCGATGCGATACCTTGTATGGATTCTGGGATGCAGTTCTCCGGTAAGAAGCTTCTCATACAAGCATGATGGGATGATCTTCGGGGCGGCGACGAGCTTTCGTGCAGCGGTGATGCGCGGTGCAGCGTTGATCCTCTTCTGCTGCGGGCCCTCGATGCGTCGGCGCTGGACTCTACGATGATTTTCGCAGCAATGCGATGCAGTCCCTAAGCAAGCGGTGCAACGGTTCTCACAGCAACTACAGGCTCTGCGACGATATTTGCAGCAACAGGATGCGCTCCGCAAGCGAACGATGCATCGGTTCTTGCAGCGGCAACAGGCACTGCGATGATCTTCGCGGCAATGGAAATCTTCTTGCACTGTCGACGATGCGCTCCGCAAGCGAGCGATGCGTGCAAATAGTAAATATTCTTCTTTTCTTCTTATCCAGCTCACCAAACAGCAGAAAACAACCTCCAGAGGCCCCACAAATGGATCAAGCTCTCCAGGCAGGTCAGAACTCACACAACAGAGTTCAGAGGGGAAGCTGGGGGTGAAGTCCTTTTGTTCCTGGGACTTCTTAACAGAAGGTCAGCTCTCCTCAGGCCCTTGGAGATCTCTTCAAGCAGGGGACACACCAACAGCAAAATCGTTCCCCTCTCCTTGGCAGAATAGCAACTGCAGGTCAGCCTTACAGCAGGTCAGTCTTTTTTCTTCACTCTTCCAGCTTTTCTCCTTGGCAGAGGTTCCTTCTTGATTCCAGGATGATCTAAAGTCTTGGGGTCTGGGTATCCCTTTACCAACATTTTCTTTGTTCTCTGAAGGCATAGAGGAATTTGTCTAGTCCAAACCAGTTCTGTCCAGTCCTGGAGAACTCTGTTTACATGACTCCTTCTTTCCTTTGAGAGAGACGGGCAGGGTCGTCAGCCACCCAGCAGGAGGTGGAGCCAGCATAGTGGAAGGCAGGCACAGACCCATTCAGGCCCAAGTGCTATCCCCTCCCACCACTGAAGATGCGGATGGAGCTATTCAGCTCATTGCTGACTCATCCAGCCTCCTGGAGCCACCCAAGCCCCTGTCACTCATAAACCAGACAGTCAATTCACAAACAGGCAGAGGCACACAGAAAGGTTAGACAAGGAAACAGCCACTTTCTAAAAGTGCTGTTTTCAAACGCAGGATTTAAAAACCAATAAATGGGTTATTAAATTCTGAGTTCAGGGATACCACACTTCAATTTTCTATCTTGCTACTATGGGAAGATATGCAGGTAAACATTATAGCCAACATTCTCCATTCTAGTCCATGGGCAAGATAGCCTTTCAAAGGTGAAAAACGAAATTGGCAGTATTTCACTATCAGAGCATGTCACCGACACTAGTACATGCTCTACCTTTCACATACACTACACCCTGCCCAGGGGGGTACCTTGGGCCTTCCATAGGGGTGTCCACTGTGTACCGAAAGGGAAGGGTTAGGCTTGGGTCAGCATGGCAGTTAGCAACTGCACACAGGCACTGCAGGGGCAGGCCTGAGACACCATTTTAGAGCTACTCCTGTGGGCGGCACAATCAGTGCTGCAGGCCCACTAGTAGCATTTGAATCACCAGCCCTGGCACACTCAGTGCACTTTACTAAGGACCTACTGGTAAAACAAATATGCCAATCATGGATAACCAATCACAATAACAATGTATACAGAGATCACATGCACTTTAGCACTGATCAGCAGTGGTAAAGTGCCCAGAGTCCTACAGCCAACAACCACAGGTCAAGAAAAATAAAGGAGGAAAAAGCAAAAAGTTTGGGGATAACCCTGCAAAAAGGGCCATTTCCAACAGGACCAGAGTAACTTCACCTAAAAGACAGTGGTCGAAGCAGCAGGGCAATAGCAACAGTGCACATTTGACGGCAGGGCCAGCCCATATTAACCAGGCAGCTGGCACAGCATTTACCAAACAATTGGTTTATCGAAACAGATTGCTTTCACATTTGAATGTGTACAATGTAATCGGAAAAAACACAGAGGCCTAGAAGTAAAGGTGATGGATGCTGCAGTTCAGGAAGTGAGTGGGTAATAAACATACCTTTTCATTTTGTTTTATATTGGCGTATTTGTTGTGCATTCAAAGACAGTGGTTAAATGTCAGGCTTTGTCTTCTGACAAATTGTTCTTTATTCTTTTAACAGAGAGAATGTTTACTTTCTCTGGCTCCAAAGTAAGAGCATTCTGTAAAGTGACCTATGTGATAATCTCGAAGTGCACAAAAAACGCTTTAGGATGCCATCGTGTTGCTAACACACATCAAACTTTAACTAATTGTAAACTAACTCTACACATATTTCAAAATATATCATCAGTTTTGAAAGCGCAAATGAAGCACATCTTGTTTATAATTATAAAGACCAATGAAAACAAAGATTGTAATAGGATCAAAACAAATCTTTGTGATGCAAAAATAATAAATATTGTATTGCGGCATTTGTATTGCGGGGCACAGAGGGTGGGAACCTACATTGGCAGCAAGCTATGCCAATAAGGGTGTGTGGTTGTTAGTGTGTTTTCTTTGTTTTGTGATTCCATGTGGGAATTGTTTCCCTTTCGTGCGTGAGGATCACCAAGGTGCAATGATGTTATAGGACTCAGGGGCTTATTTACAAGTCCCTTGAGCCGACAGCGCATCACTTTTAATATGCGAAAAAGTGACGTACGAGCTGTGCAAGGGGCTTGTATATAAGCCTCTCAGTGCGTCCCTGTGTGGTGGATGATGAATAAGAGACATAGACAAGCATTTTATGTTATTTCAATACACTGGCAGCTTTGTGCAGCTCTGAAGATCCATTTACATTATTTGTTAGGATTATAGTGTGCCTACCTGATTATTGCATTGGGTTGTCCAATCAGAGATTTTGTGCATAGTTGGTACCTTGGGGTGACGTGGTTGAAGGGAAAGGAAGTGGAGAGAGATACTGGGATAGGCATTGTTGCTATAATTCTATATATGAGCATCAATGTGTGGTGTAAAGAAGCAGTAATAGTGTATAGGTACCTGCAGTGGTGGAGTAGGTTAAAGTCCTCAGCTTGGCCAGCAGTGTCTGACAGATCTCGTCAATTATTCAATGCCTGTTCATTTGGTGTTGGGTGGTTTATTTACTGCACAGTAATGGTCATAGACAACCCTTGAAGCAGATACCTTACATGTGAATGTAAGAAGTGTAAGTTACAGTAGGCTGTCGACCGCTGAGTGTTATGGTATTATTAGAACATTGGAATGTTGAGAACTCCATTGAAGACAATGGAGTGCCTCTTTGCTTATAATAGCTGCTATAAGCCTTCTGCTTCAACATTTGGCTTTCTGTTTCTTTCTTTTTAATTTAGAACATTATACCTTTTAGTGGGTGGAATGTTCTAATAGCCTTATAACCCTTATGCCTTGGGCTATACCAGTTGTTAAAGGCCATCACCCTTGTTATAAGCCCTCGCCGACTCGGGTACAAGGTCTTTAACAACCGGTATAGCCCTCAGCAGCGAGATATAAGGCTTTGGTATTAATGTGAGCCAGAACTGTTATATAAGAAATTACATAACTATATAATACCCCAGCACTCCACAAGTCAGCCCTCCTTAACTTACCTGCCTATCAAAAGTGGGGTGTGGTGGTTTTCAATCTGTTGACGTAAGCTGAATATTGAGTTTGAGGGGTCTCTCTGGGGTCTGTTGTTCGGTTGTGCGATGGTATAGTTGTCTTGGAAATAGCCATGTTTTCAACTGTTTTCTGATGTGTATATGATCCTGGGTGCTTCAAATGCTAGCTGGTGGTGCGTTCCAGAATGTGAAGGCTTGTATTGAGAAAGCAGTGCCTCTATGAATTTGTTATGGTAAAGTGGTATGGTGATGAGAGGTGTAAGCCTTGAGAGCAGTGTCTTGTTTTGTTTGAATTGCTTGAATTTAACTTAAAGGTATGGATGTACCCTTAGGAGGCTCTGTGGACAATGCAAATTACCTTCAACAAGCTTTTCAAGCTATATGTATCCAAGAGAGATGTTGGAAGACTGGAATCGTGTTTCTTTGGGTGGCAGCTGAGAATAAGCCTTGAGGCAGCATTTTGGATGAGTTGTATTTGCATAAAATGAATGCGGTGCCCCAACGTATAGGCTGTTGACATAGTCAAGCTTGGAGATTATGAGTGTGAGAATGACTTGCAGTTTCTGTTTGTACTCAAGGTATTGGAAGATGCAACATATTGTTGTTAATGTGTAAAAGACACTGTGTCTGATATGTCTTAGATGTGGTATAGGTTTCTGACTTCTTCTCATGTTATTGGAGAGGCCTCATGTTCCTCAGGCCTTAAAGCAGTATAATGGTATTTTTGCCATTGTCTGAAGGTCATAGTCTCTCTCTTTATGGTATTGAGCTTTAGATAGTTATTCAACATCCATGTATTCATGGTCTGAAGGCAGTTATCAAGTTTTAATATGTAGAGGTTTTCCAGGCCATCCATTTTCAAAAACGCCTTGGATGTCATCTGCATAGTTGTGACAAGTGAGGTAGAATGATAAAATCAAGTTTTGGTAATAGTGCTTTAATTAGTATATTGGGCTGCGCAGAGTCATCACAACTCACGTACGACATGACATTTTTTTAGCCTACAGCCTTTCTATGGCCATTGGCATGTGTACAGGAGCCAGATAGTTTGTTAGGTTATAGCACCTGCTGCAAATACCTTAACTAGCAGTAGAGGAATCTGAAATGACCCATGCCATGTCACAAAGGCCTGTTATAACAGTCTATCTATCTTTAAAAAGTGGTTTAATATCTAGATAAACTTGACAGCGTCAACATACTAAGGAATTAACCACATATAGTAGAAACCATAATCAGAGTATCTGAGGCTGAAAGCATTTTTATTATAACTGACCTTTCTGGACATCTCCTCACAACACCAACTAACATTTCTGATTTTAATATATTGTAACCTCAGATCTATGCAGTATGAATCTGCTTTTTGAAATGTATTGACTCCTTTGGAATTTTGCTTTTGCTTGATCTAATTTATGGTCATAGCAAATAAATTGCTGCTGTGAGGTCCTATATAATTATTGTACTGGGGCAATGTTTTTATTGGGTTAAGAGTGGGAACGTTGGGCGGTAGGAATTTTATGGATCCTCACAGATTTTGGAATTTTTTCTTCACAGAAATATGAGGACAATCTGTAATCTAGCCAAAGTTTGGTGTTTGCAGGGCTATCTGGATAAGAAAAGGTATTGGGATTCATGTAAGCGACACCACCACAGACTACGCTAGGTGCCTTGCTTTCAGAAATTTCTGGGCCTAGCAGATTTCCCTCGGTACCAACTGAGTGCTGGCCTAAATACAGCAGGCTACCCACATCACCAGAATGAGTCAATGCTGATGTGTCCTTGTTGCGTTTGTGGCCTTTCCATTCACAGACGATAGTCCAGTTACACAAGTGGGGTACTAATGTTATTGGGAGAAGAATAGGAATGGTGTGTCGTTAGACATTTGTGGATCATCGCAGATTCCATTAGTGTAGTCTGCTTTTACTTTTGTCTTGCTGTGACATCAGCACATACAGCATGGTATGCAATACAGCAACATCAAATCAAATCAAATTCAGAACTCGAAGGAAGCATTTCACTTGTGTACCGACTTTGACATTGGAACACAAAATGTTTCTGGTGTTTTTACAAGAAGCATTTTCTTTTCTATCACTATGATAGTGCAGTCGATGTCAGTGGGGGTTTCCTCTGCTCTTAAGTAGTTCAAACTCACAGATCTATGCATCTATCTGATGTCCTTTCCAAGAAGTATGGACAACAAACTTCAGGGATATGATGGTAACATTGCACTAACTTCTTTGCAATTATCATAGGGGACTTCTCCAGTTCCATAAGTGTCCTGGATGGTAGGCTTCCAAGACTGAAGCACAGTAAAAGGTGGCAGCTCCTCATAGCCATGCACAGCCAAGAGAAAATTTCAGTTGCCATACATGTTCTATGGGGAAGAGGGCTGGGGAGAGAACACAAAATATTGAGGAGTAGAGATTCTAGAAAAGGAGTGGAGAAGAACAGAAGGAAAGTAAAGTAAAAAAAACACAGCTGCAGTGACAAACAGAAATGGGTAGTGGGGAAAAGGGGGAAAGAGGCAGTGGGGAACAGCGATTAGGAGATGTAGGAGACAAGAGAGTAAAATAGAGCCTCCAGGAGCAAAATGAGAGCTAGATACATGTGGGGAAAAGGTGACTGAAGATTTTAAGTGCAATTTACATCATTTTTGTTGCCAATACAGATGTACGTATGTATGGTATTTCTAGAGCATGACTGTTACTCCAAGGAGTGTCCTGGCACTAATGCAGAAGGAGATATTAACCAAAGAGAAGGAAAATAATGACTTAGGGTTTAGGGAAAAGCCAAGTTTTTTCATTTGTTTTGGAAGATGGGGTGGTCTTGATGCTTCTATGTTCCAAAGGAAGTTGATTCCAGAGAGAGGGACCAAGGACAGAGAAAGATCTGCCCCCTGACGTGCCATCCTAAACCGCAGAAGTTTGGCAATACATAGGTTGGCAGAGCGAAGGTTTCTATGGGGCAAATAGAACTAAATTCTAGTGTGCCGGTAGCGCGGACCAGTTCCGTATAATGCTTCCTGGATGAAAAACAAGATCTTAAAGTTGATTTTTTTCCTGCTCGGAAGCCAGTGAAGATTGAGAATTAGCTGTGAAACGGGGGAATTATGGGGTAGCCCAAAAATAGTTTGTGCAACTGCTTTCAGGACCAACTTCAGTCTATCAATCAGATAGTCCGGTAGGCCCAAGTACAATCCACTCCCGTAGTCCAATTGTGCTGTGATCAGGACTTGGACTTGGACCACTTGTTGACTTGCTGTAAAGGAGAGAAAATACAAAAACGTTTGCAACATACGCAGTACGGTGAAACAGGGGACCACCACTGTGTTAACTCGGAAGTGAAACCCAAGTTGTCCATCAAACTGAATGCCACATTTTTTCACTGTTGAGCTTTGAGTAAGCGATGGCGAGGCATCAGTTGGCCAGAAAGACTGCCAAGATACCTCTGCTTCATGACCAAAGAAGAGGAGCTCAGTATTTGTAGCATTGCATTTAAATTGGTTTAGAGAGAGCCAGCGAAAAAATGCACTGAGGCAAATTCGGATTTTCTCACCCAGAAACGTCTCATTGTTCTTCCAGGAGCATAGTTGGGTGTCATGAGCAAATGACGCAATTATGGTCCCTAATCTATTTTTTTAGAGTTTTATATAGCGTGAACTAGACCCTAAGATATCAGGTATCAGAGCGCTTTATATGAGCACCAGTTTTGTTACAGATGGACACATTCGTTTTTTGTTAGGCACAGTGAGATTAAGTGATTTGTTCAGAATCCCAGGATGTTGAGCGTCGTTGGCAAGACTCAAACCTGGTTCTCCAGCTTCGAGGTTGACCACTCTAGCTGTAAGACAACATCCTCTCACCGACTCTGCCAGGGCTGCCAAGGGGGTGAGATACACATTGAATATAGTGGGGCTCAATGCTGAGTCCTGTGGCACTCCCACCCTCAAATTAGAGGGATTTGCTGAGAAAGGGGGCACCATACCTCTTGTCCTCTCTCCTAGTTATGAGCCTGCCCTCTAATTCCGATGGAGCTGAGATGGTTCAGTAAGACGCAGTGAAAAATAGTATTCAACGCGGCCGATAGATCTAACATGATCAGCAGCGCACTTGCACCTGCATCAAGGCTAATTCGGATGAGGTTGACTACCTCAAGCAGAGCTGTCTCAGTACTGCAGTTAGTGTAAAACCCAGATTGACTAGCATGTAGCAGGTTGTTGGCTTCTAGGTAAGATAAAAGCTGTTGATTGCCATGTTTTTCAACAACCTTCCAGAGAGCTGGAAGTAGGGAGCTTGGTCTATAATTGGCCAGATTTGTAGGGTCGGCCTGAATGGCACAATGTGATTTCAATGCACACATTGCAATTGTTTGCACATATTTTCTGAAAAGAATTTTAGTGTAAAATCCCCAAATCACTTTGCATAGTGCTTTTTGAGGTCCTATTTAGGAATAACCAATGTTTTCCATTGCTTTTTACAGATGGATTAATAATGCCCCTTCTCCCCTTGTTGTTTGTTACTCCATGCTCTTGGTGAGGCGAGCAGCCAGGTTCTCTTTTAATGTTTATCAGCCATGTCTACATATGCTGGCATGGTCACTAAAAGGACAACCTACTTGCGGAGAAGTCCAAGTTCTATTATGGGAGTGTTTTGGCTTTCTAGTGTATGACAGCCTCTTAACTGTTTGATAACATGAAGCTTGACCTTTATATTTTGAGTTTCTAGTACACATGGCAGACTTACATGCTTTCTACATTCACCACTTAGAGAAGTGAATGCTTGTCTAAGTAATGTTTGGGGCACCTTGAGGATTTTATGCAAGGAGTCTAATGCATTAATGCATGTGAAAAAGAGGAGAATGTCCATAATTCTGTAAGTGGAGGCGTCTTCAGCTTCCAAGTGGGTACGTGTAATGCCAGCAGCATCAAAGATAGAGGTTATCACAGAACAGGATCCTAGATGCAAAATGTGAAATCATCTATGGGAGCATTAGAGGCAGTGCTGCTTCCTGCCCATCTACAACTCCCCTAACTGGTTTCCTCAGCCAGGCTACAAACCTCAACATGAACCCATCACAGGCTCACACACTTATTCATGACCATGCCTGATGTTTGATGGATTTTGTTCAGCAATCTTCGCACAACTGGCCTGTATCTATGAACGGAATCTATTTTACGTCCATGCAGTTTTGACAGATTTTTTGATCAAATGCAACTGAACTATCCATCTTTTGTTGGACCTTCCCAACTTCTCTGTTCAAAGGACATCTAAACTCAGTTTTGTTCTCATCCTTGTTGCAGCCCTACAATGTTTAAAACACATGGTTCGCCTCTATTTTTCCAAAAGGTCCTTGATGAATATGCCCCATGCTCTCTGTAAAGGTATTTTAAATTGGAGTTGAGTTAGATTCAAACTTCGATTATGAAGTTGGGTGGAATTAAGAAACTTCACACTTTAGGAATCAGATTAAACTTTACTTGAGAAAAGGCTTATGCCCTTAGGCCTTCAAGGTGAGAATATTTCCTTATGCAGGCTGTTCCAGGTAGGACATCCTCCGGCACAAAAAAACTTTGAATGTAGAGGTTAGACATCCACCACATCATGTATAAGGTGTGGGAGGGAGTGCTCTGTGCTGAGACCAACTTATTAAAAATAGAAAAACTTCAGAAGCTTTGCATTTCACAAACCTTGCACAGTTTAGAAACTACACAAGTTGAGAGTCAGCTGACTTGGAAACTTTACACCCCTCTTCTTTAAATCAATATTTAGTAGTAGAACCAACAACATCAATAATAAAAAGCACCAAAAAGCCCTGTGTGTTTTAACACCTTGCATACTGTAACTTTTTCTCTAAACGTATTTAGGATATAATGATTCTATAGTGTGCATCTTTAATGCTTGGTTATAGATAAGGGCCATGCCCCCCTCCCCCCCTAAAGGTTTACGTCTGGCTACCTTGTTTCATTTGGGAAGTGGCATATCATTGCCCCTTTCTTAAAGTGGCACATCCCCTTCTAAAACAATTTGATGACCACACTTAGCTTCCCTGGAACCTTGTAAAAATCTTTATAAGAGGATTTTAAGTACTGGTGTTTAAAGATTGTGCATGCCGGCTGGTAGCCCGATGAAACCTAAGAAATATTACATTCATTGAATACTTGTAAAGCACTGTCCAAGTAGTCAGCGGTGTTCAGCTGACAAGGCAAACACAATAACAGGAAACAATGTATTTATTAAATGCCAAAGTCTAGTAATTTCTCAAAGCACCCAGCTGGTGGAAGTGCAGCTGTTGGTACAGGAAGCAAGTTGCACCACAGTTTGAATGAAAAGTGGATACATGGGGACTAGAACAAAATGGAGAATGGGAACTACCTGCACAGTTTAAATGTTTGACTGGCATTTTTGGATTCTTCAATCAACAGTATTTGGAATCTCGTAGATTACAAAAGGGTGATACATACCCTTGGGTGGATCATCATTATGCTGTTAATGTGTGTATTTAGATGTGTATAAAAGTACTATGCAGCACTATGACTACTCAGGAAGGCTCATATTAACAATGTTCATGTTTGTCTTCTGTCTGTCTGTGTCCTTTTTTCACTTTACAGGTGCAGTGACACTCCAAATTTACGGAGTATTTTTTTGGAATCGAGTATTTTACTCTTCCAATATTTTTATGCACGTTTTTCACTCTTTATTTTCACTTTCACGTCCCCAGGTCAGGGTGGGTGATTAGAGAGCCCATACCGCCGGGGTATAGTCCTGAAGAATGCCACGGTAATATACCACCCTTATGGCAGAAACATGTTGACTGAAAGAAATTGAGTATATTCTGTATTTTACCAACCTTGAACCTTGGCATGTAAATACAGACACGTAATACTCCTTACTTTGTGCCTCAGGGATCATTTATTAAAATATTTTTTTCGATACCCTTTTTTAGGCACTTTTAATATTTCACTGTAAACAAGAGCACGCCCTCCGCACACAAAAAACCTGCTCCGCAGTCTTCCTGGCGTCGTAGCACACCGCAGAGGCATTCGGCCTCTGTCGGTGGGGCCCGATGATGAAGCATGACACTGACTAGGTCAGTGTGTGAGGGCTTTCTTTATCACCCAAATCGGATGTGATAATCTAATCTTGTGTTGACTCCTTGAACTGTGGTCTGTATAGCTTACGCTTAGAATGATCAAGTATTTGATCTGACCTCTCTTTTCTTGTTTTTGCATAACTAACCGGGGACTAAGAGAGTGCCTCATTCTCCCTACCTCTCCTTTTGTTGTTAAAAAGTACATAAAGTCATTTAGTTACATCGGAGACCTGAAATGTGTTATGGCTGGGGGGAGGTTTTCACACGTGACCAAGGATACACTCAAGAGGAGGATGGTATCTTCTTCATTTACATCTTAGTACCTTCAGGTACAGCATAATCTGTAAAGTCAGGGCTTCATTCTATTTGGACAATAAGCCTTTACTACATCTTGTTTGTCTTGACGGTCAGGGTCTGAAACTTAGTCTCCTTTGAGAATGGAAATCAGGTTAGGGGCTCATAACAGAACGTTTCTTGGTTGGGCTACAAGAGGAAGGTAGTGGTAATTCACATGAATCTACACACAAGTGTCACAGGGTGCTGTTGTTGAACGACGGACCAGCAGCCTATAACAAGCGTCCTCACAATTATCCAATAGGAGGCGCAGGGTAACGTGCACGTGACTCTTTGCGCCAATAGCGCCAGGGGTTATATAACTCTTGTTTGTATTTCCTTGTGTAAGACGGTGGCTTCTTGTGACTCAAACATTTGTACGCCCAGCGCTTTTGCTCGTTCTTGGGACTCAAACATTTGTACGCCCAGCGCTTTTGCTCACCCTAGATGGTTTTCTAATCCATGCTGTTTATATACCAACACAGCATCGGGCATTTCCCGTAACTACTATTTTTATGACCTACTGTTTTGTCTCTACACGAGACACACCTTTAATTCTGACTAACTATGATATGGGCTTTCCCTACCACTAAACTCTTTTTCGGTTTGAGAATCAGGAAGCATGTTTACATTCTGTGTTTACTTGCTCCTTGTTTTAGACCGGTGCTTCACTCTTCTCTTGGTGGGGTGAGGTCTTTTCTTCTTACAGAACTGGTAAGATGAATGGATTTTCTCTATTTTTATGATTAATTTGTGTTGATAATAGATGATAATGTGGACACACTACTTTTGGAGAGTGTCTTGTGTACGAATAGTAGACACACAATATTATTGTTCATTCTGTGGCATTTATTCTTTTGGACATACGCTATGACGGCTTACCCAGTTGTTTTCACTATATGTTTCTTTTGTGTTTCTAGTGACATACACAGTCTGTGAGACAAGACATGAAGCAGGACGCCTAGGATACACAGGTGATCTCTGTATAAGTCTCCTTTTATTGATTTCCATTATTATCACGGAATCACTTTTGAGTTATTACACTTTTTTACAGTTTTTCTGCAGTAGCCATAGTCAGTTAGGTCCTGAAGAAAGCAGGGACACGTATTGTCCATGTGATTGCTGAAACATGTCGACCTTGATTTAGATCTTGACAGCTATTTGTTAAGACTGTCCCTGACCATTTTTAACGTTGGCAGAGGGACTGACACCAGAATAAAACTCTTTAGCAGTCCCTTACCCAATTTTAATACACTTTTATTAGTTTTCACCACTTGTTTCCGTTGCACCGAGACATCAGTCACTCAATTCTATCCACAAGTCTTAGGTATAGAATCATAAGATCTAGGCAAGGGCTGTCTGAGTAGAGTGAGGATTGTTTCCACCTTTCCTTCTCCTGCGTCAAGTCAGTCCTGTTCCTTGTTTTGGTCTTCTAAGGAATCCCAAATGATGAAGGGCGGTTCCGTGTGGTGACTGATGGACCGCACAGGGGATTTAGGTTGACACATTGACATAGGGACTCTGTGTAGTGATTGGCTGGGTTCTTTACCTTTGTAGTGTTAGTGTCCGTTTTTTCAGTCCCTGTGACACTTGTGTGTAGATTCATGTAAATAGGGAATGTGTCGCAGCTTGGTCTCAAAATATTCCCTTGGGCCCCAACCCACCGTTGTTGTTACTTCCTGTTCCTGAGCAGTTGTTTTGACTGCGGGCCCTTTTTCTCAACAACAGATTTATTTACTGTTGTTCCCCACCACAATAGGAGGGTTTAATGCTCTTTTTCTTTTTCTTTTTCTTGGATCATTTGCTTAGTGGTTTTTAGCCCATCCTTTTAGCTAGTACATTTACCCTTTTGTTCTAAGACATTTGACACTATGGCTGAGAACCATGGCCTATCGTTCGATGAAGATGATCTCCAATTGGCATTAGCAAACCATCCTGATCTGCTAGATTCCATACCAGCAGTCATTATAAATAATGAGGACGAATGGGGCAAAATCCTTGGTCTAAAAAATCCCATACACGCACAGCATTACATGGCGCTATAATGGCACAATATCTACGGAATAATTGCGCACCCACTAGATTGATCGTGACTAATACTCCGAGACTCTTCCTGAAAGACAAGGAATTCTTTTTTGTATAAAATTTTTATTTTGAATTATCAGAAAGGACAAAAGAGAAACAGGGCAATCCCGCACATCATCCCACACAGGGGGCAGAAACCAGGCACTATGCAAGGTGATAAGCAATAGCGAACTCCAACCGGCCATAGCAGCAGGGCAATGCCACAGGGCAAAGAAACTCGACAGGACTGAGAGTCTATCCAAATGGAAGCTCAGCAAGAGGTGGCGTAGCCGCTCATGTCCAGAAGGTATCGTGTCCGGATCTAAAAGGCCTTAAATATCTACATGGGTGCCTCGAACTAACACATAAAGAAAACACACTATCCCTCCCCCCCCTACCACCCTCTTCCCCCCCCTCCCCCCCAGTGGTGGTGACCGCAACACTCCTCAGTCATACATGTGGCTTCTCATTAGACCTGAAATAGGTGAAGTGCTCTTATGGAGGATGGGCAAACTGCTGACGGAAGACCTTTGGAGAGGAAGCGAACCAAAGGGCCCCAGCGGTACTGAAAGTTTTTGAAGTTGCCTAGGAAGATGTCCGCTACCCGTTCCATGCTAAGCAGTTTCCATAGCTTCGCGTGCCATAAGGAGATCGCCGGAGCCTCCGGTTTTTTCCAGGCGGCGGCCAGAGTAAGCTTGGCAGCTCCAAGACATAGCCACAAAATCTGTTTGTCCGCACGCGTTTGCCGCTCAAGGGCGGGATCACGGAGGCCCAGTAGTACATAAGCCATAGAGTCCGCCACCGGATAACCAAGGATCTCCTTAATATGAGAAAGGATCTCTTCCCAGTACGGGCGAATAATTGGGCAATCCCACCAAATATGGCGGAAATCCCCCAGCAGACCACAGCCCCTCCAGCATCTATCGTAAGTAGCCGGGAATATACGGTGGAGCCTGGACGGGTACAAGTACCAGTCCATGAGCGTCTTAAGGTGGGCCTCTCTCAGGTCCAATGAGTGGTTGTGCGTGGCAATATCGCGCCATAAGGCTGACCATTCCTTGTCTGAAATGTCCTGCCCCAGTAGCTCCTCCCATTGCCCCATGTAGCGAGGACGAGGCGACACCGCTGAGGCAAGTAGAAGCAGGTAAAGGAAGGAAATTACACCTTTCATGGCAGAGGTCCGGAGGATAAAGGCTTCAAAGGGTGAGGGAGGTCGCGTAGCCGCATCAAGGACCTCAGGGGACATGGCCCAATGAAGCAGCTGAACATGGTGGAATCGTTCTGAGGGCGGGACACCATAGTCCCTCATGCAGTTATCGAAGGAAAGCGGAGCGTGGCCGTGAAAGAGGTGGGTTAAAGCCCTACATCCCCCCTCTCTCCATACCCTGAAGGGGCCCTCCTGTAGAGCCGGCAGAAATTCCGGATTAAAGTGTATGAGCGTGAAAGGAGACGGAAACGTGGTCCAACGGTCATCAGTGGCCAACGTATCCCAGACCTTCAGAGTAGTGCTGGTGGGAGTACTAATGTAACCGTTTTGGGGCCTGTCGTTCTTGGGTTTCCAGGCCATGTCCCAAATGGATCTACCTGCGACACTCCTATCCATGTGTAGCCAATGTTTCTCCGAGGTCTGTTGGGACCATTCCACCATTACTCGTAATTGTGCTGCCTTGTAATACAGATGCATATCGGGAAGACCCACACCTCCGTCTTCCCGTGGACGTCGCAAAACCGTGAAGGAGAATCGAGCTCGACCCCCTTGCCAGACAAACTGGAGCATTTGAGTTTTAAGGCGTTGAAAGAAGTCAATATCCATAGGGATAGGGAGCGCCTGAAAGAGGTACAGGTATTTGGGGAGGAGGACCATCTTTAAGCGTTAATTCTGCCCAACCATGATAGGTATTTAGGCTTCCACCGATCCAAGTCCGCCCGGGTCTGTGCCAACAGCGGATGGAAATTCGCCGAATACAATTTGCCAATCGGGGGTGTCAAGTGAACCCCCAGATACACGATGGAGCTTGAGGCCCAGGCCAACGGGGTAAGAGGTCGCACTCGCTCTACCTCTGCAGGTGGGAGTGTGAGGTTTAAGACATAGGATTTGTCATAATTGACCTTGAAGCCGGCCACCTCCTCAAAGCGCACTAATACCTCTCGGACATGCGGTAGAGAGCGTGCCGGGTCCGCAATAGAGAGCAGGACGTCATCTGCAAAGAGGGTAATTTTGTGCTGCTCTCCGTATCCCCCGTATCCCCTCGTGCTCCCGCACTGCCAGAGCCAACGGCTCAATGCTCAGGGCAAAGAGCAGGGGGGAGAGGGGACAGCCCTGTCTGGTGCCGCGGGAATGGGAGAAAAATGCAGACATATGGCCGTTTACAGCCACTCTAGAGCGGGGGCTGCAGTAGTTCGCCCGTACCATCAAGATGAATTTGTCCGAGAAGCCAAAGGCAGCTAAAGTATGGAACAGAAAGCCCCAATGCACACGGTCGAAAGCTTTTTCAGCATCAAGGCCCACTAGCACCGCTGGGATCCGGAACCTGTTAGCTTTTTCTATCAAATGGACAACCCGCCTTGTATTATCATGGGTCTGACGCCCCTTAATAAATCCAGATTGATCCGGATGTATGAGCGCCGGCATCAGATCTTGAAGTCTGTTCGCAATGATCGAGGAATATAGTTTGGCATCAATATTGAGGAGGGCTATCGGGCGGTACGAAGCGCACTGAGAGGGGTCTTTTCCGGGTTTAGGTATAATAGAGATCACGGCCTCAGCGAGCGAGCCGGGTGATGTGCCGGAGTCAACCATGTCATTGAAAAGAGAGGCCAGGAAGTCGCACACTTCAGTGGCATACGTCTTGTAAAAGAGGGCGGTGTAACCATCTGGTCCCGGCGCCTTGTGAAGCTTCAGATTTTTAATGGCATCAAGCACCTCGCTACTAGTGAACGGGGCAACTAGTAGCTCGTTCCACTCTTTATAGACCTGCGGTATGGGCAGGCCCTTTAGGTAGTCCCGCTGATCATCGGAATCGAGTGCCTCTCCCGCATAGAGGTCCGCATAGAAGCGGCCAAAGAGAGCAGCCTTAGCCTCATCACGGTGCAGCAGCTCCCCCGTCGAGTGCTGGATCCCTCCTATGTACTCCCGCTCCCTCTTGTCCCGAAGTTGGCGAGCTAAGTGCCTCCCCACCTTATTCCCATGGGAGTACGAGAGGCGCCGCAGTCGCAAAAAAGTTAACTCCGCCCTATTGTTGTAATGGGCCCTCAATTTCCCCCTAACCGCCGTCAAGGGACGAAGGGTTAGTCTAGAAGGATTTAGTTTGTGGGCCTGCTCAAGGGCTGCAAGCTCCGACTCCAAGTCCTCCCGCTCCTTTCGTCGCAACTTATTGAGGTTAGCATTAAGAGCTAGGCAGGTGCCCCTAATCGACGCATTGAAGGCGTCCCAGGTGGTGGACAGTGACGTATCGGACACAGGATTAAGAGCAAAAAAGTCCCTGATAGCCTTCCGCAACTCCTTGCTTGAGGTGTCGTCCCTGCCTACGGAAGCCGGGAAGTACCATTTTCGTAGCCCGTCACCTGCTGGGGACCAGCGCAGCCCGAGCACAAGTAGACTATGGTCAGAGACTGATAGCGGGAATATACTAGAGTCGAGGACTTCTCCCCTAAGGGCTTGGCTGAGAAAAATATGGTCCAGGCGGGAGTAGGATTGGTGGACATGGGAGAAAAAGGTGTAGTCACGGGACATGGGGTGCATGAAACGCCAACCATCGAGTAAGCCCATCTCACCAATAAGCCGTTGCGTCTCCACCGAGAACAAGCCTGCAACCGCCCTCTGAGCGCCTGAGCTATCCATCTCGCCAATCCACACTAGATTAAATTCCCCCAACATGAACAAGTGTCCCTCAGCAAAGTCCCCCACCCTCCGCAATAGGCCCTGGAGAAAGCTATTCTGACCCGTGTTAGGGGCATACACCACTACAAATGTGCTCAATCTACCATGGACCAGGCCCTTCCCATCAGCCAACGGCCCTCCCTATCACTGCGTACATCCATAGGCTGAAAGTGCAGGGCCGCACGAAAGAGAAGAGCTACTCCTCGATGTTTCGTAGAGGCAGACGACCTATATATGAGGGGGGAAGTTTTGTGCCGGAGGCGTAGATCATCCCTACGCGCCAAGTGGGTCTCCTGGAGACCAATGATATCAAGCTGGTGATCAATCACATACTTCCACACCTTCTGGCGTTTTTGTGGTGAATTCAGACCCTTGACGTTCCACGTCCCAATACTAAGAGGCATCATTAAATAGCAGACCCATTCCAGCTATAACCGCACCACATCTCCCCATCTCATCGCATCCACCATTAACAAACATCGGTAATGCAGTGCAGCCGCCCAGATACTCCTCCCAGCTCCCAACAGTCAAAGAGTACAAGCCTGGAGCCCTTGAGGTCACACTCACACCATCCTCAGAAACAACATTCACACACCCTAGCACAAAGCACACAGCCAACCATACATTCCCGTCACCACCACTGCCCCCCTCGAAACCCCCCCTCCCCACATCCCCCACAACTTCCTGGAATACCCCCCCCCCCCCCAAAGGAATCCCAGTGCGATCCCAGAGACGATAGAACATCAGGTAGAAAGAAGAACGTGGAGGAACAGAGTTCTGAACAGTTCCAGGAAAGAGAGGTCTGTGAAATCCTCCAGGGGGCGAAGACGGAGCGCCACAAGAAGCGCCCCGAAGGACACGTACAGTAAAGTCCACATTTGTAAAGCGCACAATCACCCGTAAGGGTCTCTAGGCGCTGGGGGCCGTCGGGAAGATTAAACGAGCTATTGCCCAGAGTCACATGGTGCTGGACTAACCTGCCGCCGGAGCCGGATATCGAATACCGTACCGGGGTGTCTTCCCAAAAAGTACAAATTTACCCATGGTACCTGCAGGGCGTTGTCCCTCCGGCGCCAAGCGGCCGTCGTGTCAGGACTCACGCCGCCCCGAAGCCGTGCTGGGATGTCGTCACCGTGGCCGAGGCCACAGAAGCCACCGCCCCCTCTCCTGCAGGCTGGTCGCTCGATCAGGTCTTCTCCGATCCGACTCCCGCCCCACTCTATGCCATGAGGAAGACCGCCGTCTCCTCCGTGAGTGGGAGCTACCGCTCTCTGAGGGGGGGCCATGTCAGCAATGCCCAGGAGGTCCTTCGCAGCTTGAAGGGATCTGATCTGCGCCAGTCTATTCTGCCATCTAAAAATGATGCGGAAGGGGTGGCCCCAGGAGTAGGATACGTTATGTTCCCGCAGAAAGGTGGTCACAGGTCGAAACTCACGCCTCTTTTGAAGTGTCGATGCCGCCAGATCTTGGTACAATTGTGGGTGGTGGTCGCGGAATTGCAACGATGGAAGCTCACGAGCCTTCCGGAGAATGCGTTCCTTTAACTGGAAATCATGAACGCAGACCAAGATGTCGGGCGGAGGACCCCCTCCACGCCTAGGCAGACCAACCCTGTGGACCCTGTCCATCTTGATATCCTGTAGGTCCTCATCATCCAGGATTTGCAAGAAGAGTGCCAGCACATAGCCCCGTAGAGCACCTGATTCTCCGTCCCAGGGCACCGCTCGTATGCGAATGTTGTTCTGGCGGGAACGATTCTCCAAGTCCTTCGCATGTGCTTGAAGATCCAAGTTCTGCTCCGTGAGCCGGATCACATCTTGCTGCAATTGGTGGACATCGTTCGCAACGCTTAGGTCATGATCCTCCAAGGTAGCTACCCGCTCACCGATACCGTCCACATCTCTCCTCACCTCTCGGAGATCGGAAGCCAGTTGAGAGCGGAGTTCCGAGATGTCTTCCTTAATGGAGGCAAAGAGCTCCACCATGAAGGCTTTGGTGGCGGGGGCCTCGTCGTCCGTTGGCTTAGGTGAGGTGCTGGGCCCAGTGGACGACGGCTGCTGGGAACCCTTGGAGGGCCCATCCTTACCAGGCTTCCCTTTCCGCTGCGTGGAGGACATCATGGCACCTTTGCTCGCGGAGGCACGCAGGGCGAGGGATCACAGTCCGCCACTTCGTAGTACCCCAGGTCGGACGGTACACCGCAATTATCCAGATCCCGGGAAGGACCATGCTCTCCAGAAGTTATTGGGCGCCCTCCACAGTCCACACCTTCCGGGCGCCTATGCTGACCGCCGGCTCCACCTGCGCTGCTAGGCCACCAAGTCAGAGCTGGCCCGGAGTGGCACCATAAGAGATCCTGGGGGCAAGCCACCTGAGTGCGGTCAATCCACGGGGGCCACCAATCCATCCAGGCTCCCCAGGGGACCGGGAGTAGCGCCCACCGCTGTCACGCACCCCAACCGCCACAGGCGCTAGCTTCGCGGGCCGCACACCTCCGGCCCCCGCTAATCCAGGCTCCTAGGTATGCCGGGGCCCAAGCCACAGAGTCTCCTCCGCCCCAGGGGCCCTTCACAGGCCGCAGCCACAGAGCGGAAGCTCCGTCGCCCCGCAGGCCCACCGCGCAGCCCCAAGTTCATGTACCTCAATGGCGGCTCCTCGCTGCAGTGCGGCCCGCCATCCGAGGGCAGGGAAGGGGTGGCACGACTGTGTTCTGGACGTCCCCAGCAGGCCTCGCCACAACCAGCAGCCCGCAACGGCCAGGCGGCTCCAGGCTCGATTCGCCATCCGAGGGGGGAGGGAGGCGCGACGCGGCAGCCGCTCCGGACTTCTTCGTAGGCTGCGCGTCCGACCCGCAGGCTCCCGTGCGTCTGCTGTGCAACGCCCCCAAGAACCGCCGGGCAGGGGGGAGGGGCACAGCTCCAGTCGAGCCGGAGTCACCCACATTTCTCCGCCGTCGTTCGACGCCGCGCCTCAGCTCGAAAGGCCCGGCCCCGTATCTCACTCGAGGCCGGGGATCTCCGGCCTACTCCGCTGCGGTCCACGTGGCGTGGGTCAGCGTTGCTACGCCTCCGGGGGCCTAAACTCCGCAATCGGATCGTGCTCCCAGGCAGTGCGGGTCGCCGCAGGCAGGGGGTGCCGAAATTGTGCTGCTCCGGGGGCTAAAACAAAGCTAAGCAGAAATCGGCGCCGGAGGGACTTCAACACACGTCTCACTCCGTCGCCATCTTGGACACGCCCCCAAGACAAGGAATTCTTAAAGTGCTGGTCACTCATCGCTTGGCGATGTACCAGAGATTGGCTCATCTTGATTATTCAGACCTCTAAGAGAATAGCGGATACTATACTGATTGAAATTCAGGTTTTAGAATCCCAGATAAAAACCACTCTTTGAAGTAAGGCCTTCCAGAAGAATCAAGATGAAACAAATAAAAGTAACATGGAATTCAAAGAGTTCACACTATCAGTCAAAACTGAGAAATTTAGGAAAGATCTTGACAAATTTAAATATGACAAAGTGTACCCGTATACAAGTGAGTCTTATGTTCCACCTGATTTCACAGCCAATGGACGCAAAATGGGTTCTACATATGGGACGTCCAGTTCTGACGAAAATTCGTCAGGTAGCGATACTGGGTCAACCAATTCAATTCCTCAAGGAAGAGGTCGCGGTAAGAAAGGTTACCGTAATAACTGGAGGGGCAACCAACAGAACCAGATGCAACAAGGGTGGCCACCGACCCCCTGCCATTTTGGTGGTCTTAATTTTCCTCCTCCGATGGGACACCAACAGTTGGGTCCATATCCACAACATATGGGGCCTTTTCCTCCACAATTCCCTGGTAATTTTAGCAACCAGCCTTTTTTAGGCTTTGGCCGCGGCCGGTCCAGAGGACGAAGGAGAGGCCAGCAGCCCCAGGTGCATTACAGCCCACCATCAACATCCACCAGGAACCTCAGGAGCACGACAAGCAAGAACAAGGAGCAGGTTCAGAACAGCACGGAGCCAGGCTCGTCATCAATCTGAGCACCCACACCTTGACACCAATTAAAGAGAAGGCGCTCAATAGGGGTTTGGGTTTTGTCCCTACACATAGGAACAACCCATTCGAAACGCGTATGGAGCTGGCGAAATTTCTACGAAAAGTAAGACTACACTTTTTCTTTGCAAATAAACAATGCAATGATGAAGCGGATCCTAGGGATAACAACACTGGACTTAGGAAGAAATCCACTTTCAACCCTCCTACTCACACTATGCCACCACAAGTGCTTGCCTTTGAACAGGCTATTGAGAAGGAGATTGATGGCTTTTTGCACACAATGAGACTACATTCTGCAATCTTCCGAAAGAAGAACAATTGGCACTAAGATCACTATCGGCTGATGGTGATCTTACTATAAAACCTGCGGATAAAGGGGGTGCTATTGTCTTGTTAGACACTAGCACCTACCGCACGGAATGCCTACGACATCTGAATGATGAAAAGTCATATCGCATTCTGGAGACTGATCCCACGGAAGACCTTAAAAAGACCATTCTATCCATGACTGAAGAAGCTCTATCTGAGGGTTGGATAACGCCACAAGAGGCTTCCTTTTTGTGCACCGAACACCCTGTGACTCCATATTTCTATGTCCTACCCAAGGTACATAAAAAACAGAGACCACCACCGGGACGTCCCATCATCTCGGGGATTGGGTCGATTCTCGAGCCTCTGTCTACCTTTGTCGATTTCTTTCTCTGCCCAATGGCACAAGAGATGCCAACTTTTCTAAAGGATACTACCGATGTACTGCGACTACTTCCTCAAATTGATTTTGATGCCTCCATCGATCTACTTATCTCATTCGATGTAGAGTCACTGTATACATCTATACAGCAGGACGAGACTTTGGAAGTGATCCACTCTTTACTACAAGCAAGGAACCTTGAAAGTATCACTCCAGTTCATTTTATCATGGCATGCGCAACACTTGCAATGAGACAAAACTTTTTTAGATTTGAAGATACAGTGTACCTCCAGACTTCGGGCACTAGTATGGGGAGCGTTTATGCCCCAAGTCTAGCAAATCTTTATGTACACTCTTTTGAGCAGGAGCACATTTTGACGACCTCGAACCCTTTCCTCAATTCTATCAAGGTATGGAAAAGGTACATCGATGATGTCCTAGTTGTGTGGCGAGGAACAAGTGAACAATGCTATGAATTCTTAGACTGGCTAAACAACAGGAATACTTTCCTTCGCTTTACCATAGAAATAGGCAGAGACAGATTGGCTTTTTTAGACCTCATGATAATAGCTACTCCAGATGGTCTCCAATCAGAACTATACAGAAAACCGCTGTCCAAAAATTCCCTGCTCTGCTTTGATAGTTACCATCCTAAGTCATTAAGAGAGAATCTGCCTTAAGGCCAGTTCCTCAGAGTGCAGAGGAATTGTTCTAATACGGTGGCTTTCAAGAGACACTCTACAGCACTGCCTGATCAACTTGTCTCTCTGAAGTATCCTCCTAGACTAGTACAACAATCATTGAAACGTGCCAAAAACAACAATCGTCTCGCACTTCTAGAGCCCACTGTTCCAAAGCCACGACTAGAGAGATTGACATTTGTCAATACCTTTGGAACTCTCTCCAACAAAATACAGAAATCAGTGAGGAGACACTGGCCGATCCTGAATTCTGGACATACATCTATCCAGACACCATTATTTTCCTTCAAAAGGGGTCCCAATCTCAGGGACCAAATCATCCATACTAGACCACGGAATGAAAAACTTAGGGCCCTGGGTTCTCTGTGGGATCTCCCTCCGGTGACAGGCCATCACCCTTGTGGCTCGTGCCAGGCCTGCCCACAAACCCGAAAGTCTACTGAGATAGACATAGGATCAAACAGACCTTGGATTCAGACCAGGTTCACAACCTGTAATAGTGACAAATTAATCTATCTAATCACTTGTCCCTGCGGGCTTAAATACGTCGGGATGACAACCCGCAAGGTTAAGATCAGAATATCAGAACATAAGAGCACAATAAGGTGTAAAAGACAGGCCACGAGACTGACTAATCACTTTTTGGAGGCACACCATCCCTCAACTGCTTTCCAGTGGACGGTCCTTGAACAACCCTTTATCCCAGCCCATATTACTGATGTGACCAGATATCTCCTACTTAAGGAGCAGAAGTGGGTTTTCAAATTGGGTACGAATCGGGTGGGTCTCAATGATGAGATCCCATGGTCCACCTTATAGGTTTATTAGATGTTTTACTAACATTTTCTGACATACTACAGGAATCTAGGTGTGATTTTATATGATCTTATCGAGTCCACCTAGCACCTGTGTAAGGGCTCCATCACTTCCACACGTGCCTTGCTGGATGGGGATACTCCTTCATACTGGTGGGGAAGGTAGTTCTTCCATCCCGATCTTACCCTGATGATTGCAAGGACTGAGTGTATACTTATGCACTAATCGAGTAGGGAGGTCTGTTGTAATATTTGTGACATCTTTACTCTCACGACATTCCCTGATGCGAGAAATATTTGTTGTTGTGCATTTTATAATTCTGTTTTACTGTATAATTTTGATTTATTGTGTTTTTTTGCTCGCTAGTATACTATTAATATGGCGGTCATTATAAACACTTATAGGAAGAATTGAGGGATCAGCACACTCATGTGCTGATCCCTCTGGTTAGTAACATCTCTACTCTTACACATTCTTGATAGACAGACATGCCGCTCGCTGAATTAACTGCCAACATGGCGGGCAGTATGGTACTGTTGGTCCTTCGTCGACCTTTCTGTTCCGCTGTGCTGTTGTTGGACGACGGACCAGCAGCCTATAACAAGCGTCCTCACAATTATCCAATAGGAGGCGCAGGGTAACGTGCACGTGACTCTTTGCGCCAATAGCGCCAGGGGTTATATTTGGCAATGGTGTGTCCTGTCGGTGCCTTCCCAGTCGGCTCGGATGCCAGCTAAGAAGTACCGACGGACAGGTGAGTTCTGGCATCTCTCACTTCACCCGCCACGATCCTTGTGGGCTAACTTTTGTTGAAACCTTTGTTGAAACTCTTGTTTGTTTTTCCTTGTGTAAGACGTTGGCTTCTTGGGACTCAAACATTTGTAAGCCCAGTGCTTTTGCTCGTTCTTGGGACTCAAACATTTGTACGCCCAGCGCTTTTGCTCGCCCTAGATGGTTTTCTAATCTATGCTGTTTATATACCAACACAGCATCGGGCATTTCCCGTAACTACTATTTTTATGACCTACTGTTTTGTCTCTACACGAGACACACCTTTAATTCTGACTAACTATGATATGGGCTTTCCCTACCACTAAACTCTTTTTCAGTTTGAGAATCAGGAAGCATGTTTACATTCTGTGTTTACTTGCTCCTTGTTTTAGAGCGGTGCTTCACTCTTCTCCTGAGCCGCTCCCAGGAGGGGTGAGGTCTTTTCCTCTTATAAAACTGGTAAGATGAATGGATTTTCTCTATTTTTATGATTAATTTGTGTTGATAATAGATGATAATGTGGACACACTACTTTTGGAGAGTGTCTTGTGTACGAATAGTAGACACACAATATTATTGTTCATTCTGTGGCATTTATTCTTTTGGACATACGCTATGACGGCTTACCCTGTTGTTTTCACTATGTTTCTTTTGTGTTTCTAGTGACATACACAGTCTTTGAGACAAGACATGAAGCGGGATGCCTAGGATAACCAGGTGATCTCTGTATAAGTCTCCTTTTATTGATTTCCATTATTATCACGGAATCACTTTTGAGTTATTATACTTTTTTACAGTTTTTCAGCAGTAGCCATAGTCAGTTAGGTCCTGAAGAAAGCACATATTGTCCATGTGATTTCTGAAACATGTCGACCTTAATTTAGATCTTGACAGCCATTTGTTTTTTTTTGTTTTTTTTTTTAAAAACCTTTATTTGAGCAAGCAAAAAGGTACAAGGATGGGCCTACAACCACACGGGCCAGCCGCTAAAAAGGAGTAGACACATATCATATATGCCCGCAGAGGTAACCGTCAATCAAGAATGCAATACTCCACATTATATACAGGACAAAAACAGGTTTTATATATATGAAAGAACAAACATACAAAAAGGCGAGAGTGTATCACTGAAGGCAGCCCAAGGGACGCAAGGGGGGGACAGCAACGGAAGTGCAGTAGCAATATTCTAAGCACTAAGGAGTTCGGAGGGGGGGGGGGGGGAGAGGGGCGCAGAGATCAGGAAGAAGAAGGGGGGAGAGCCGGAGATACCAGCTCAGTCCCTATATGAAGATTCCGGGAACGCTAGCCTAAGGAGACAGGGTAATCTCGATAGTGTCCACAAGGGGAGGAGTACAAATGTCGCCACGGTATTCGTTCCATTGACCCCACACCTTCACCCATGCCCTGGGTCTGCCCCTGGCCACATAGACAGTTTTCTCACGGAACATGGACCAATCCATGTTATCCTCCCATTGCGAGAGGGCAGGGGGCCTGGAGGCCCCCCAGAGTTGCGCAATATCTCGCTTCGCAATCATATAGCCCAGGGTGGCCCATCTAGTCTGTGCCACCGAGCAGTCCGTGGGCTCCCAAACATTCAAAAGACAGCGACGAGGTTCCGGACGCAAGGATATCCCTGTCACCACAGTCATCAAATCAAGCACAGCCACCCAGTAAGCAGCCACCATCGGGCACTCCCAAAGAATATGCAGGAAAGTAGCACGCAGACCACATCCACGCTTACACAGTCCATCGGAGGAAAAGCCCATCACCATCAGTCGCGGTCCCGTCACGTACACCCGATGAAGGATCTTCAATTGGACCAGACGGAGTCGAGCCGGTATAGCCACCTCCTTCGGAGAGGAGAGGGCCGATTGCCAATCCTCATCATCAAGTTCCAACCCATCTCCCATCCACTGTTCCCGAAGTCGGGCCAATAAGTCAGTCCGATTGTTAATCAACTTTTTATAGATCAGGGAGATAGTGCTATCAGGAAGATGTCCGTCAAGGATACGGTCTTCAAGTGGGGAAGAGTCAGGCGGAATCTCACCAGGAGCAAACACCGAAACCAAAGCGTGCCTGATCTGTAAATAACGAAAGAATTCCCGACTACTCAGGCCGTAGTCAGCCTGGAGGGCCTGAAACGGGCGCACAGAACCCTTAGAGTATACATCCCCCACTTTAGAGATCCCAATCAAGTCCCAACGGTCAAAACCCTTGGAAGACCAAAGACCGGCCAGACGTTCTGAAGCATAAAGCGGCGTCGCCAACGTCAAGCGATCCTCCCAGCCCAGGCTCACATTCGCAGCACGCCACACCGTCAAAGCAGTCAAAGTAGGTCCCACAAGATGGCGCCCAGCGGAGCGAGAATAGAGCACTCTGTTAAAGTCACCACCCGGAAGCTGAAGTTTATCCATCTCAAACGCCGGATTACGACCCGGCGAGAACATAGCGTGATTAATAGCGGACAGATGGGAAGCCCAGTAGTATCTCTTAATATCGGGGAGCGCCATGCCCCCATCGTACCACGGGATGGAAAGTTTCGCGAGAGCAATGCGCGGTCGCCCATCCCAAATAAGTTGCCTCTGAAGGCTCTCAATCTCCCGAAAATAGGTCTTGGGGATAGGATCATAATAATTCTGGAGAGCGTAGAGAAACCGCGGTAGTGACATCATCTTAAACAGGGCCGCCCGACCCAGTGGAGACAGGGGAAGTTTGCGCCAACGGGCAACGTCCAAACGGAGCCTAAGCAACGGGGGAAGGAGATTACGATCAAAACGAAGGGACGGGTCCAAGGTAACAAAAACCCCCAAGTATTTGAAACCATCCCGGACCACCTGAAGAGGAAGTCTACTCGGCAACGGAGGCAAGGTACCAGATAAAACGTACACACAGGACTTAGACCAGTTGATGACGAGGCCTGAGTTAGCGCCAAAGGACGCAAGAACGTCAAATAAAACAGATAAAGACTTGCGAGGAGAAGTAAGATACAAGAGGATGTCGTCCGCATAAAGCGAGACGCGGTCTTCGAATTCCGGGGCCCAACGAATACCTTTAAGGGACGGTTCCCAACGGAGCCAGGCCGCCAACGGTTCAAGAGCGAGCGCGAACAACAAAGGGGACAAGGGGCAACCCTGACGGGTACCCCTGCCCAAGGAGAAGGGGGCCGACACTCTACCGTTCACTACAACTTGCGCCAGAGGTTCCGCGTACAACAGTCTAACCCAGCTAATAAACTCGCACCCGAATCCAAATTTCTCAAGTGTCGCCCATAAATAGGGCCACTCCACAGTATCAAAGGCCATGGAGGCGTCCAGGGACGCCAAAATGGCCGGTTCAGTCAAAAGCCCCGCCCTCGCCAGCGCGCCGTGGAGGCGACGTAAATTCAGAGCCGTGTTGCGATGCGGGATAAAACCAGATTGATCCGGATGGACCAACTCCCTGAGAACCGAAAGGAGACGGGTCGCCAAAAGTTTAGCCAACACCTTAGGTTCAACATTCAATAGGGATATGGGCCTATACGAGGAACAGAGGTCACGCGGTTTACCCTCTTTGGGAATGACGACGATTGTCGCCAGACGCTGATCATAAGGAAGTATGTTCCGCTCACGAGATTCTAGAAACATGGCGCGGAGATACGGCGCCACCTTATCGGGGCGTAATTTGTACAACTCGATAGGCAAACCGTTCGGGCCCAATGCTTTGCCCGAACGGAGCGATCGAACTGCATTGGCTATCTCATCATTCGTAAAAGGGGAGTCCAAAGCAATACGGTCCAAGTCGGTGACACAGGGCAAAGTGATATCACGCAGAAGAAGGCGGGAGTCGGCAACATCCCTCACAGACACGGGAGCATATACCACACGGAAATATTCCGCAAAACGATCAACAATGGCGGTCGGATCAATCACATTCTCACCACTCGCAGACTGAATCACGGGCACCACTCGATTAACTCTTTCTTTCTTGTCCAACCACGCTAGGAGTTTGCCCGCCTTGTCACCCACATCGTACAATCTGCCCTGCTGCTCACGAAACATCACCTTTGCAGCATCAGTGACCAGAGATTTATATGCAAACTGTTTTAGACCCAGGGCATGGAGTTTCTCAGGCGTGACACCAGATTCCAACTCGTCCTCCAAAGCAGAGATCTCCCCTCAAGGTCCACCACCTCCCTCCTCCCAGCCCTCTTAGCTTCAACAATCAAGGAAAGGGCCTGTCCACGAATCACAGTTTTAAAGGCTTCCCACAGGGACACAGCCGAAGAGACCGACCCCTCGTTTTCCAGGAAATATGCATCCATGGACTTGAGCAAGAGGGTACGAGTCTCAGGGGAGGAAAGATACCAAGGGTTAATGGGAGCCACTCGGCCCGCAGCCTCTACCCCAACCTCGAAACGAAGCCAGAGCGGCGAGTGATCAGAAATACCCCTCGGCAAATGTAAAATCTCACGAACCGCCGACGATTGGGCTGCCGGCATCAGGAAATAATCCAGCCGAGACAGACTGCCATGAGCCCCAGAATGGAAAGTGTATTGGAGCTGAGTAGGATGCAACAGTCGCCAGCAGTCCACAAGGCCAAAGGTATCTAAAAACCCACCCAACCACTGCTGAGCCTGCGGGGTATCTCTAGGGGGATGGCGATCGTGAAGGCCGGAAAGCACCGAATTAAAATCACCGGCCAGAAAGAGAGTGCTATCAGGGAGATCTAACAAAACACGGCCCAAGTCAGTAAAAGTAGAGGCCTGCAAACCCGGGGGAACATAAACATTGAAGAGAGATAGGGTGCGGCCTTCATACCTACCCACCAGGACAGTATATCTCCCACGGTCATCATGAATCACCTCATCGATCGCCAGGGGGAGGGAGGTTCGAACAAGAATACCCACACCCCTAGATCCGGAGGTAAACCCCGAGTGCGCCACAAGGCGGTAGCCCCATCTATTCATTGCATAACAAACATTACCAATCAAATGGGTTTCTTGCATGAAAACAATGTCCGGTGACAAACGTCGTATACATTTTAAGACCACACTGCGCTTAATACGATCTCCCAGGCCATTAACGTTCCAGGAAAGAAATTTCAACCCTCTACCCCCCATCCCAGCCGCCCGAGCCAAGACCCCTCGTCCATGAGCTAGACATCAGAAACAGCAGCAAACACAGGAGCAACTCGCCTTGAAAACAACACACAGAAAAGAAAAAACTTCCCAACCCCCCTCCCCCAAACTGAAGAGAAACACCCCCCACCCTGCACCCCTGCAAAAAGCTAAAGAGCCACTCCAACCTGCAGTGTGCCTGTCGCCCAAGAACCCCTATTCTACACAAAGACCCCGGAGGAGGAAAGGTCTCCGTTCCACCCTCCCCCCGACCTCAGCAAGAACAAAAATAACAAACAAAAGACAGAATGATCACAATGTAGAGGGACGCCGGCCAACACTCCTGAGAATGTATTCAAAATAAGACATAAGAGCCGAACAGTTAGATCTCCACACCACCTTCGGCACCACCAGGGTGAGCGGCGGAGTCAGTCTCAGGAGGACGGTCAGGCAATGAGTCCAGCCAGTCATTAACAGCATCTGGCCGATCAAAGAAAAGGGCACGCTCATTGTATTCGACCCGAAGTCTGGTGGGAAAGAGCATGGCGTAACGTAGGCCCCGATCCCGAAGACGTTTCTTGGCACCACGAAACTCCATACGTTGTCTCTGAACCTGTTGGGAAAAGTCCGGGTAAAAGTTCACCGTAGCATTCTCAAAGGCCACCGGGCCCTTCACCCGCGAGGCCTGCAGGATAGCGTCCCGGTCTCTATAATGAAAAAGCTTCGCTACAATGGGTCTCGGCGGGGCTCCCGGCTTGACTTTGCCTCCTGGAACACGATGTGCGCGTTCCACCGTGAAAATTTTTTTGTGAGACCAGAAGGGGCCAGATGGTTCAAGACCAGATCCTCAACCAGGAGATCCACCGAGTGGGGTTCAGGGTTCTCCGGTACACCAACCAGGCGAACATTGCAGCGACGTGCCCTATTTTCAAAGTCCTCCAGGCGACGGGTCATGAAGTCGTTCCCCCGACGGAGATTTCCAATCTCAGTTTGGAGCTCCGAGACGTCATTCGTAAGGCTAGAAGATTTAATATCCAGTGATTGTACCCTCTCATTCGTCTTGCCGAGATCAGCACGAATCAGATTCACCTCAATAGCCACGGTGTCAAGTTTGTGGGCCAAGGCCTCGTACTGTAGGCCGATGGATTCCCTCACACCCGAGATGGCGCCCATGATATCCTGTAGGGAGGGCTCCGCCGACTCTTCCAAAACTCGTTCGGACGCTATACTGGAACCAGGCAGGGCAGCTCCGGGGGACCCCTTAGAATGGGTATAACGGTCCATGACATTTGATTGAACTGGAGCTCCGCGCAGAGGTGTTTTCGTCTTGCGCGTCTCTCTGTCCCCTCTGCCCGCCATTTTGAAGATGCGTCACAGGACAAGCCACCAGGTTCGACGGGCCCGACACTCAAAGTGCAGGATCAAAAGTACATGAAAAAGGGGGCACAACTCGGGTAGAGGTCGCCAAGCCAGCAAATAGGTCAAATGAAAGCCCAACAGCCGATCTGCCTCCAAGTCTCAGTCGCAACACGACATCCACACCCGTGGCCCAAGTCGGAACGGAATCGAAACCGAAACTTAGGAAGGGGGGACCCACAAGGCCAGATCTCCTGCCGTTGTTGTTCAATTGCAGGACGGCTACAGAACCGCACCCCGTCCCGGGCGCACCTCAAGGGCGGAGCCCAAAAGTTCAGAGCACCATATCTCAGGAATACGAGATCCAAATCGATTTCTGAAAAGTGCCAGGGTAATCAGCCAAACGTCCCTCACACGAATTCTTGCAAGAAATCAGGATTCAGCCAGGATAAAATGCCGGGAGCGGCGAGGGTCCGGAGAGCGCTGTGCTCAAGCGGCCATCACGGATGCCCGCCAAGCTCCTCCTCCGACAGCCATTTGTTAAGACTGTCCCTGACCATTTTTAACGTTGGCAGAGGGACTGACACCAGAATAAAACTCTTTAGCAGTCCCTTACCCAATTTTAATACACTTTTATTAGTTTTCACCACTTGTTTCCGTTGCACTGCGACATCAGTCACTCAATTCTATCCACAAGTCTTAGGTATAGAATCAGAAGATCTAGGCAAGGGCTGTCTGAGTAGAGTGAGGATTGTTTCCACCTTTCCCTCTCCTGCGTCAAGTCAGTCCTGTTCCTTGTTTTGGTCTTCTAATGAATCCCAAATGATGAAGGGCGGTTCCGTGTGGTGACTGATGGGTATCCTAGATCGACCGCACAGGGGATTTAGGTTGACACATTGACATAGGGACTCTGTGTAGTGATTGGCTGGGTTCTTTACCTTTGTAGCTTTAGTGTCCGTTTTTTCAGACCCTGAGACACTTGTGTGTAGATTCATGTAAATAGGGAATATGTCGCAGCTTGGTCTCAAAATATTCCCTTGGGCCCCAACCCGACCGTTGTTGTTACTTCCAGTGGTAATTCACATACAGACCAGTGCACGTATGCTCCCATCAACCAGAAAACACAGATTTGCAGCGACTGCGTAGAACAACGCCACCATGGAATTGTCAGTTTACAGCATGTCTAAAAAGCATGCTCATTTAGGTAACATTAATATACAAAAACATGCAAGTGCCCTGGCACCATATTTTGTTTCTACCATGTTTAAAACGTTTTTGCCATTAATTCAAGGGCAAACTATCAGTAGTGCAGCAGCCACAGTTGTATCGAATACAGGGGTCTATTGATATCATTGTTATATGTATACTGCTAAAGGAATGGAGGACCAATTTTAGGGCCCAATTACAGACAGATTTTGGCTGTCTCTTATCAAAGACATACTGTGAACACTACTAATTACTACATTAAATTTTAGAGCAGCCCACACCTCACCATTGGTTGGCTTTCTCATCAATCTCATTTACCTGCTTCTTATTGATGTTTTCAATTCCTTTTCTTGTTTGTCCCTCCTTTGATGCATATTTGTGTTTACCATCCTTTTGACTTCTATACTTTCATTACATTGTAGGAACTACGTTTGAGGTCTCTCTTAAGGCAGATTATGTCATCACACACCACACACCCACACAAGACACAACACACACACATATGTACACACACATGCACAACATACACCTACACATACATACAAATGCAGCACTTTCAGCCAATGGCAACTGTTTTTCATCTGGCTTTTGGCATTGGCTAACAGGATTATCCATCAGCGGTGGTATCAGAGGATGGCATTTTGTAGATGTGAAGATTCTTAACAGTAGTCCCTATTTGCATTTTGTTTACTTCCCCAACATATTTATTTTTAATTATTTGTTTATGGGGGACTTTCCTTCCCCTTCTCCCCAGTTCCACATTTCTGGATGTGATACCAATTTCCTGCACCTTTTACTGTTGGGCAGTTTCAGGACACAACATACTCATATTTTGTCTTTGCCAATGCTTGCTAAATTGCACCATGGGCAAAACAAAAATAAGAGTAAGTAAGTGCTTTTTAGATTTCACCTGCACAGCACTAAAGAAGTTTATTGTATTCGATATAAATCTTAAATGGGGCTTACATCTCGCCCTTACTTTTCATTGGTTGGTGTGCTTGCCACTTACTTTTCCTCTGTTTCTATTGGCTGTACCATACTATTTTCAGTTGCTCCTCGATCAGTGTCCCATGGCCCACATACTTATTTCATCCGCTTTGTGGAACATTTTCTTTAGCTTTTGCCTGTGTGCTTGTTTTGTTTGTCTTCCGCCCTTTAACTAATCTCTCAGTGGATACATGCATTTCATGAGCAAGCATGTTTCCCAAGCCCCTCTCGCTGTTTGCTCTTTTACTTCATCAATTTAAGATAGCGCAAAGGTTTTTTACTTGTTTTCTGCTTGCTAACAGTACAACTTTATTATCACCGCTGGTCAACGCCTTGGCTTTTCGGGCGGTGCTACTTATAAGTGTTGTCTCAGAGTAATATGCAAGAAAATTAATTAAACCAAGAGTTGTCAAGGTAAGACATGCAGTGGCTTGCCCACTGCACTCAGTTGCGAATATTTTACGGTAATTACCTTGTTTCTTTCAGTACCAGATGCATTTTTATATTCTCTTAAATTAGTCTGCTCTAAAGTAATCTGAAGCATGCTTTATATGGTTAAAGAGAAGGCATCATTATGGATAGCTGGTTTTAAATTGAGAGGCAGAACGCATATACAGCTTCCGTGTTGCATATCGTCAATCCGAGATTCCTCCCACCATTCAAATTTACTATCATCCCAATACTAAAAGTAATCAGGGTCACAGTGAAATTTGTCATGCATGTAACCATGTCATGTGATTGCTCCATCCATGCCTGGCTTGTTATCTAATAAAGCTTTGCATGAGAAAGCTTTCATGTTTCCCAGAAACTACTACATCCAGTCAGGACATTCCTTTGCATTCTTGGTAATGTAGGTCTGTTGAACAAGTTACTTACTTTCGGTAACGCTTTATCTGGGAAAGACAAGATCTAGCCACAGATTCCTTACTTTGGAATCTCCCCCAGGTGAGAGACTGGATCCAGAAACTTTTTCCACAACAAGTCCATGCATTGGAATAGGGGGCCAACGTTATCACACTATGTGACATAGACAAAGTCCATATAACCCCCTTGCTGACGCTCTGACATTAGTTTCTTCCATGACTATTTTTCACAATGAAAACATGGAGCCACATTTAGAAACTACCAATTGAGACTTTGTGCTAATTTCAAAGACACCATTGTGACAAAAATTACTGAATAACAAATCAGTATATGGATTTCCTAACAAAAACAGAGACGAAAGAGGATTCAGTCTTAAATAAACACTGAGTTATTTGCTCAGTGTGGGAGGTCTCAGGGATGATGAGAGGGGCATAAGGAATCTGCGGCTAGAACCTGTCTATAGCAGATAATAAGTTACTAAAGGTAAGTAACTTGTTCATCTGATAGAGACATCGAGCCGTAGATTCCTAACTTTAGAATCAAATACCAAAGCATACCATCCCCAGAGGAGGGCCTGCGAACTGAGACCACCAAATCCTCTAACTACAGTAAAACCGGTCTAGAACTAGAGAAAAAGACTGTACCTTAAAAGTAATGCAGGTAAGCAATAACATGCTTTACAATCTAAAAACCTGGGGAAGAACCGCAGATAAGTAAAGTCACAAAACATTAAAAAGCACAGGAATACAATTATCGATGTTACCATGACAACTGTGGAAGGAGCCAACCAACAAGATGAAAATAAAATTACTTTCACATTTAAGGGGATTCCAACCCATGTATGCTCACCGCATAAATACTGCAGAAGGGACCTCAGTAAGAAAGGTCATAAAGACATTGAAGGTATGGGAATAACATTGCCCATGATAGTGGGACAATTTGCCAAATAACTTTATAATATATTAATAAATATCAAGCTATTTTCAAACATAGAGCGGTAACTGCAAACACAACAATGATGGACAGAATGTGGATCAATGTCACACATTCACCCCAGTCGAAATCTGGGCCCAAATCCAACGTTTTTCCACTCCACACCACCCTGGGTTAGACAATGGCGATATGCAAATCAGCGCTGACCCTGTGCCCCATGGGAACAGTCCAGTCCGAACTACAAAAGCCATGTCCTTCCCAGAACGGAAACAAGCATCCGAGGACCGGCCCGGTTTCGAGGTAACACCTCTCATCAGCCCGGCTAGCTTGATTCCAGTGGTGTGGAGTGCCTGGGACTCACGTCTGAGCATCCCCAGTACACTTAGAGCGGTAACTGCAAACACAACAATGATGGACAGAATGTGGATCTCCTTTCTGGTGAAGAATTGGCTTGGTAGTTTGGTCTGCCCTGTTCCCATGATGCACTGGGCCAGGGACAGACTAATTTGCATATAGCCAGGTTCTGAGCTGGGATGGGGCAGTGAGCTAAATAACGGTGATGGATCAAGCCCTGATCTTTGGACTGGGTAAGAGTGGTCTGCTTAATTCAGACACTCTGTTCATCACCACCCCCTTTTCTGAATCATTTTGTCCACCATAAGCGTGGAAGGGTATACTCAGACGTGAGTCCCTTGCTCACTGCTCCATCAGGATTCAAGCAAGCCGGGCCGACGACGCCTGAAATGGCAGAAACCGGTCCCCGGAAGCTTGTCTCCTTTCTGGTGAAGAATTGGCTTGGTAGTTTGGTCTGCCCTGTTCCCATGATGCACTGGGCCAGGGACAGACTAATTTGCATATAGCCAGGTTCTGAGCTGGGATGGGGCAGTGAGCTAAATAACGGTGATGGATCAAGCCCTGATCTTTGGACTGGGTAAGAGTGGTCTGCTTAATTCAGACACTCTGTTCATCACCACCCCCTTTTCTGAATCATTTTGTCCACCATAAGCGTGGAAGGGTATACTCAGACGTGAGTCCCTTGCTCACTGCTCCATCAGGATTCAAGCAAGCCGGGCCGACGACGCCTGAAATGGCAGAAACCGGTCCCCGGAAGCTTGTCTCCTTTCTGGTGAAGAATTGGCTTGGTAGTTTGGTCTGCCCTGTTCCCATGATGCACTGGGCCAGGGACAGACTAATTTGCATATAGCCAGGTTCTGAGCTGGGATGGGGCAGTGAGCTAAATAACGGTGATGGATCAAGCCCTGATCTTTGGACTGGGTAAGAGTGGTCTGCTTAATTCAGACACTCTGTTCATCACCACCCCCTTTTCTGAATCATTTTGTCCACCATAAGCGTGGAAGGGTATACTCAGACGTGAGTCCCTTGCTCACTGCTCCATCAGGATTCAAGCAAGCCGGGCCGACGACGCCTGAAATGGCAGAAACCGGTCCCCGGAAGCTTGTCTCCTTTCTGGTGAAGAATTGGCTTGGTAGTTTGGTCTGCCCTGTTCCCATGATGCACTGGGCCAGGGACAGACTAATTTGCATATAGCCAGGTTCTGAGCTGGGATGGGGCAGTGAGCTAAATAACGGTGATGGATCAAGCCCTGATCTTTGGACTGGGTAAGAGTGGTCTGCTTAATTCAGACACTCTGTTCATCACCACCCCCTTTTCTGAATTATTTTCAAACATATCCAGACAAACAGAGTGTTTGATACTCTTCACCTAGAGTTAGGTAAAGGATGAGGAGAGTAGTCCCCTAGAGGAGCAGCTATCCAGTAAGAGAAGAATGAAAGCGACAAAGAGATGGGTGACCCTGGAGATGAAGAATAGCATGACATAATCCCAGGAATACAAAAATTCATGACAAAGGAACATGTGCAAGCTATCCATGTGTACCTGAAGGGGTGGAAGAGGTAACCATATAGCAATAGCTATAAGACAGAACCTGAAGGGCAAAACACAAAGTGTTTTAAGGCTGACAGGATGATAATCGTGTGACCAACAATGATCATAAACGCTGAGACTCCCATGGGGGGACAAATATCAAAGTACCGAACAAGGAGTACCAATCTTGACAAAAATATGATATCGTACCTCAGAGAAAGAACCCATCACGGAGTGAGGGTCCAATAGTGCACAAGCTGAGAATCTCACCTCAGGATATTTACATTTAGAAATGCTCAAATAGCATACAAAAGATACTCCACATAGAGTACAGAACGTAACCTGAAGGTGTCAACTCTTGAGCTCTTCTGCAGAATAAAGCAAAGTGCAAGAAGTGTATATCAGGAATCAATAAAAAACTTGACACAAATAAACAGCTGAAAAACTGTCAATGACAAGGATGAAGAAGAATGGCACGACTTTTGCGCCAAGCAGTAAATAGCAATCCAGAAACCGCATCATGGAATATACTGTAAAGAAGACAATTGTACTGAAAAGAAATCTGCTGATTGAATGCACTACCATAATAGTAGCTGACCAGAGTAAGGGTCAGGTACAAACGTGGAAAGAATTGCAAGATTAGTTAAACAAACATAAATTCCTGCCGTAAGCAGAAACACCACACTGGTTGCAACTTGATGAACACATATTGCAACCCAGTGATTTATAAACACTTCTGTCTACAGAAGTGAGAAAGAAAAAGAGAAGGAAGTAAACTCTCCACTGAGTCCCATGATGCAGGGGAAAGACAGTAATGCTGCAATACCGGAAGAGAAAATATTTCTCCTACAGCTTTCCAGCCAACTGGACTCAGTGGTTGGTGGAACCAGGTCCTCAGCGGCTGCAGCTACTTGCACCACCAGACCTTTTGTGGAGGGATGTTTTAAGAGACAATCAGGGATTGTGAGATAGCCTGGTCTCCAGGCATTCCCATTACTGGCCTTGCCCAAGCCCCTAATATATATATGTCGTGGAGAGACTTGTTATAAGGAAGCATGGGCTCCACTCCTGTCTTACACTGGTGAAAAACATCCATAAAGGGGTCCGTGGACAATTCCGCGCTGACCATCTAAGAGAACAGCTGCCCTCCTTAATAGTCAGACAGCGAGAAGTTTCATTCAACGCCCTCTCAACACCTTCAGCCAAGGACGCCGAGAGGAACCATACTCCACTGAGTCATGGTGGTCTCCCAGGCACCACAAACAGATGGTATAAGGATCTGTGACTTACATCTGTCTGTCACAAGAGCCACAGAGTTTAAATGCTGAAGGCATTGCAAAAAGCACACAGTTTCTCACACAAAATATGGAGGTGGGCCAAAAAACGCCCCCCTAACAGCTCCAGATCCACGTTGCAAGCAAAAAAAGAAGGAAGGCATATCAGCGCATCGGCGAGGGGGTTATATGGACTCCATCAATGTCACCTAGCATGATACGGAATCACGCAGAGCCCTCTTCCCATCTGCAGATGTGCTGTGGAAAAAGATTCTGGATACAGTCTCGCGCCTGGGGGAGGATTCTAAAGTAAGGAACCTGCAGCTAGATGTACCTATCAGATTATTCCAGTAAGAAATAAGTACGGAAGCAAAAAACCTGTATGGGAGAAGCTGCTCACGCATGTAGCAGTGAAACTTGAAAGAGCTGTCTTGCTGGTACTAGTAGGCCCTTCATTCTTATAATAAGAATGGTAAACTAAACCAGCTAGAAAGATATGCTTGATTGGCTAAAAGGTGACATAAAAATTTAATATCATATGAAGGGCCACTCATGTGGAAAATGGGTACAACCTCTTTCATAATTTCTCCTGTAGATGGCACCGTGTGATAGTTGTGGTTATTTCACCAGACTCTACTGATCGTCGTTCTTGGGCAGAAATGGCCTCTCCTGTATCTCCGTATCCAACCAGAGAGAGCTCATTAAATATTCGGTGGGAATATTATCTGCCCAATGCATCACAAGTTTGGTATACTGGTCCACCCTCCCCACTTCCTTCTAATAACTACGTTTGGAAACACTAGTGCAAATGTTGCATTATAATGGGACACATCTGTATCCACTCACTGACGTTGACTTTTGAGGGGGGAAAAAGCGTTGTATGCTTCTAGATGAATTAGCTTTTAAAGTATTCCTCAAATCAGAACAGTTTGTTCCTTTAATTTCTTACTGTTCTGGAACTTGTAGCCAGTGCTCATTTCCGCTGAGATAAAGTGACAGGTTATAGTAGGATTTGTGTTGGAAGGTCATTTTGATTTATTCCTTTATAGACAGAAAACGGCAGCCGACGCGTGTTTCGTCCACCTGGACCTTCTCAGGTCTTCTCTTAAGATTATAAACAGTCTGTTCAAATTTATAGCACGAGTGGTTCACAAAGTGAAAGTTTCACTCTAAATCAATTTTGTTGTCTACCTGTATTTAATCGGCAGCATATAAGCTTGTAGAGCCAAAGTAGAAAGCGTGGCAGTTGCTATTCCAATATCTGTCCTTATATTTCAAAAGGTCCCGTAATCATCACACAAACGTCTCTACTATTTCAGTTACTGTAGTGTAAAATGTATTTTAAAAAGGATAAAAATATTTTAATCTATATAAATAAAAATGTAAATGTTCTTTTGTTCAAAATCACAAATCTCCGAAAGTTTTTCACCTTTTGCTTTGAAATTTTGACACAATGTTGGATTCGAATAGAGGGGTGTTTTTATATACACAACGTTGGATTCCAATACTCGCGTGTCGAATACGCGCGTGTTTTAATCGAAAGCCCGAACAGACACATAAAAATGTCAATGTTCCTTTGTTCAAAATCTTAAATCTCCGAAAGTTCTTCACTGATTGATTTGAAATTTTGACACAACGTTGGATTTGATTAAGCGCGTTTCTATATACACAACGTGGGATTAGAATACGCGTGTGTCCAATACGCGCGTGTTTGTAATCAAAAGCCGAACAGACCCTATCGATTTGGTTGCTGCGCAAAAACTACAAGGGATGCATAGAGACAATAGTCTACATATATTAGGATGGACAGTTGGTGTCAGGATGGCAGACCGGGAAGTGGGTGCAGGGAGGGGGTAGGAGTTGGTTCACTTTCTAACATTAAGAAAGGACGCATAGAGACAATAGTCTACATATATTAGGATGAACAGTGGGTGTCAGGATGGCAGACCGGGAAATGGGTGGAGGGAGCAGGGAGGCGTTGGTTCACTTTGCAACATTAGCGCGTGCTTATATATACACAACGTTACAATAGTCAAAAAACATATTGTGTGCCCACAAGCATTGTGAAATTAAACATATTAGAAACGTGTGCTTACTCTTACAGCAACGCGTGGCAGGGTACAGCTAGTTCATTAAATATATATTTTATTTTTATTTTTATGTTATTGGTGTATGTGTGTGTGTATACATATATATATATCCACTGAAAAAACCATAGGTTTCACATATGTTATAGTTAGCTGGACATTTCACTCATACAAAACCATTGAAATTCCCCCGTTATAGTTAGTTCAGCTAACTAAAACTCACGTGCCCGCAATGCACTGCTGATGACGTCACATATTACATCACTCATGACATGGTCAGTGACATCACTGATGACATCTCAAATGATATCACTGATGACATCACTCATGACATCATCCACTGAATGTGTGTGTTAATGAAAAATAAATATTTTTTATATATGTATATCTAAAGGTTGTTGGAAAAATAAATGGGTAAATAAATGTCTAAATGGATGTTTTTTTTGTAAAAATGATTGCATAACTGACTTATTAAGTGTATCTTAGTGAATACATGTATTAGCGACTAATGTTTAAATATGTAAATATCTGTATCAGTGTCTCACTTTGTCTATAAGTGGCTGGATGGGTTGGTGAGTAGCTACATGAGTGTCTATAAGAGTTATTAGTTGGCTATTTGAGTATCAGGATGAGTGTCTGTATGGTTCGGTGGGGAGTATGACTTAGCGCATGGATGCATGAATGAGTGACTCACTGTTTGTATGTGTTTTTAAGACAGCATGTGTGCAGGACTGTATGGGTGGATGAGTGTGTGCATGGGTGTGTTAGTGAGTGAATGACCGTCTCAATAGTATCTTTATGAGTAACTACATATGTTTTAATCTACTATATGTGAGTATTGATGTATATAAGTGATTATATGTGAGAGTGTGACAGAATGGAAGAGTTCCTATATAAATAAGTATGTGTTTCTATAAGTGATTGTTTAAGAGAGTAAGTATGTCTATGTTTCTGTAAAAGTAAGTGTAGTGGTGTGTGTATAGCTGTATATGCAAGTAAATGGATGTTTGATAGTTGATTTGAATGTGTGAGTATGTGTGTGAGTAACTGTATGGATGAGTATCAGTGTGTAACAGGATGTATAGGTGTATGACTACATATAATGAGTGAGTATATGTATGCGTGACTATATAGAACTGTTGGTGAATGAGTGGATGTGTATGTAGATGGTGGAATTACTGAACAGGTTGTTGTACCTGGTATTGGTATCTCCATTCTTTCAAAATTGTAGTTTCTATTTTTGAATGTATGTATCAAAGGTTATATTATGGTGCGAGGAGGTCTGCCACTCTTTCACAAGGATGATGTCATCAGTGATGTCATCAGTGATATCATTTGAGATGTCATCAGTGATGTCATGAGTGATGTCACTGACCATGTCATGAGTGATGTAATATGTGACGTCATCAGCAGTGCATTGCGGGCATGCGAGTTATAGTTAGCTGAACTAACTATAACGGGGGAATTTCAACGGTTTTGTAGAGCTCTAAAAATTGCCCGTGGAATTTGCCCCACGAGACCTAATGAATAAAATGGACTTCTAGTTTGTTTTCCCTTTTTCACCGCGTATGAGTACCATACGCGTCCGCCGCGATTTTTTATTTAAAAATAAAATAAAAATTGAGCCTAAAGATCCATGTACGACGCCCTGAGTAAGCCTAGAGAGTCAGGATATTTCTACCCTGCCCCTTTTCCTTATTTCTCAACTTTGTTTTACTGTTTTCTTGTGACTCGCTTCTAGCAACGAACAAAATGGCTGCCAACACTTCCTGGTTTGCAGTGTTTACAGACAGTTGACATCCAATCAGCATGCAGCTCGTCCTCATAATTGTACACGTGTCGGACTCCGTCTCTAGATATCGCTATGACTTTACTTGTAATTAACAAGGGCGTATTATCAAGCCCATTTTCGATAATTTTAACACCGGTCCTTGATAATATGCCCATCAGTGCCATATTATCAGTAAAGGGCGATACATTATCGCCGCTTTTATCGGCAGGAAACTACCACTAAAGCGACGATAATGGTCTCGATAATATATCCTTGTGAATTCCCATAGAAGCCCAGGTTAACAGCATAACCTGAGCTTTATCTGCAGTTTTCTACCCATAAAGCGGCAATAATATTATCGCCTGTCTTGTTATACGCCATAATTCCCTAATGTACAAAGATGCACCACACACACTCCCATACAACTTATCAACTCACCTTTCAAATGTATTTGTAGATTAAGAAGAATACCACTGACACAGTGGATATTCTTATACAGAATCTCTCTAGTTCAGTGTTTGCAGCAGAACCGTCAAATGGAACATTTTCCCTCTCATTTCACAGATACATACATATAAATAAGCAATTAAAATCCTGTACACATTAATTCAAAACAAAACACACATTTCTATTGGTTTAACATTCCAAACCTTTCTAACTGACATAACTTTCCACCCTACCCCCAACAGTTCATGCAAATGTCACCTGTCAACATAGGTCAAAAGTTCAGCACTGTATAAAACACTGCTCCTCAACAAATTTAGACTATGCATAAGCACTTACTTATAAGTACCAATAAAGCAAAAAGGTCTCATTACAAGCAACAAAGATATAAACACATAAACTTTATAGATATCTGTAAAATATGTATTTTTAATTCATTTTTCTTGCTTACGTACGCTTATGGAACAACTTTCAAAATTCGCTCTGTACGCGCACAATAAATATACCGTAAAAAAAATAAATAGCATACATCACTCATTTTTTACAATCACCGGACACACCATCCACCGAGGCTCAAATATAACGTTCAAGACCGTAGGGAGAGCCCCAAATCCACCACGGTACCAGCCGGCTCCCTGCGTGATTCGGGAGCCGGAATTGCTTTTGGTCAGAGAAACCAGCTTACATACTGCTCTCTCAGACAAAAAACTGTCTGCTTTCCTACTTCAAAAAGAACTCTCACCCAAACAGCAGACTCCCAGGAATAGGCACCCTATAACACTACAAGAGCCGACCCTCGGAGACGGTGCTCCCCAGGGCCATCAAAGGCTCAACAAAGGCCATCAAAGATTTTGATCTTGGACATCATTGTAAATCCCCCTAGGCAGTCCTACGGGATCAGGAAGTCCTATAGCAAATAGCCAACTTTTCCGATCAATCTACACACTCAATCTACACACATATACAAATAAATAAAAAATCACATTTATTCCCACATTAAATTCAAAACGAAACACACATTTATATTGCTTGAACTTTTGCACCCTTTCCAACTGACAAAACTTTCAACCCTTCCTCCATTCCACAATCTGCCAGTTACCATAGAAACACTTCAGGGAACATCTAACACAGCACACAGGGGAAAAGTTCATCATACATTGTTGCAAAGTAAAACAGCAAGTATGCTTGACTTGAGAATATACCAGCTTATCTTATGTAACGTTCTTTGCTAACACTTTTTCTTAACCAATAAAAATCAGCCTTTTAAAACACAGAAACATTCATCGTAGCTTAGTGCAGAATATTCTCGAACAACTAATCAATCCTTTTTTTTTCAAAACTGCATGTTGTCCACCATTTTAGAAACAAGTCTCACTTTTCAAACTGCCACTTCATTTACAGAGACCTTCAGAGTACATCCAGACCTCTCTTCAAGATGCTTACAGTGTTGATTGTGGGACACAGCTATATTTTTTGGAGTCAAAGGTACGCAGAATTGAAAGGAATTCACAAAGACCTACGTTTACCAAATGTAGACATTAAATGGATTGGACAGAGAGGGTTAAAGTGGAACCAATTGATGCCATTGGTGAAATCCTTTTTGTATCTACAATACCCTGACCTCATAATTGTGCACTGTGGTGGCAATGACCTAAGCACTTTGACAGGGTAGGTCTGGAAATGCTTATGAAGGACACCTTTACACAATTGATGACACTGTTCCCCAAAACTGCCTTTGTATATTCTAATATATGCCAAAGGCAGAAATGGAACTGGTCCAACCACTATTGTCAACAGATTAAAAAAGCTAGGAAACATGTGAATAAATCTGTTTCTGCCTTTCTCCGAGACTATCGAATGAGGTCCATTTACAAAAACAATCTGCATTTCAATATGCATGGCATCTATAGGAGAGATGGTGTACATTTTACAGATGAGGGGAACAGAGTCTTCCTCATAAACTTAAGACTCTGCATCGGTACTTACTTGTAGGTACTAAAATCTCCCAATAAACACAAGGGCTCTTTTTAGAGCCACACAACACATAAACAAATACACTTCATAAATATCTAAAATTATTTTTATTTTTATTGCTTAGGTACGCTTACCGGACGACTTCCAATATTCCAGCTGTACATTGTCCATACGTGCTTGGTACGCGTACGATGAATCTACCATGTAAAAAAATAGCCTTTATCACAAATTTTCTATAATTCCCGAGGACCCCATCACCCGGGGCTCAAATCTAATGTTGTAATCCGTGGGAACCGCCGCAAGGCTTCCACGATCCAAGCCGGCTCCCCACTTCCTGCGGGAGCCGGCATTGCTATTCCTCACAGAGAGCAGCTTACATGCTTACATTCTAATTTCAAACATGATTTCAACAGTTTGTTATACATTTGATAAAATAATATAGTACTGCACACTAAAGCAGAAAAGTCAGCACAATTATGATAGAATACAAAATAGAAAAAATATATATATACTTCTACACTCAACAAACTCGCAATCAGAGTACACAGTTGAATTTAAAAACACCCTACCACAACTAGTTTTTGAAACGCATTGTACAATAAAATGCGTCACAAAATAGGTTACAAACATGGTGACTCTACAACATCACATAGAAAAAAGAAGGCCACTCTTACGCTACCAGGAAAACACAACAAAAGTACAAGGCCCAAACTTCCATTGTAGTGATTTCTTAGTTGCAGGTCTAATTGTCAGATTGACACACACACTCCCTCATGGCTGGTATACACCCACACCACACCCATTCAGCGCATCCGTCACTACACATGTGACCCTACGTGTAAAAAAGACAGAGCGCACTTGTTGTACGCCATGTTAGAGTTGTTCCCAAAGCACTGAACAAAGGGCCCACTACTACATGAGGGGCCTCTTTGGTCACTGAGTTAGTAGTGCCTGAAGCACTGAGCGGGTAAAGAACCTGCGATGATGATGATGATGGGAGCACGAGTATGTCGTGAGCCATAGAGGTATCAAGACTCGGCAACACATATGAGACTTCTTTGTTGGAGATCGTGACTACATCATGAAGAAACTCGTTTCCACAAAAGGCGAGCAGTGACACTTGAGTACGCATCAGAAGGAGTCAAAGGGTTGTAGCTGACTACATACAAAAATGCGACTCAATATTTTAGACGAATGCACTCCTATATAATGTATTATTTACATATTTAATTTTTTTTCCCAATAGCAGTAAAGTTTTTATAATCGCTGAAATGTCCGGAATATATTCACGATACAAACAGGGACATATTATCAAGGACCGGTGTTCAAATTATCACCGTTTTATCGGCAGGAAACTGCAGATAAAGCGACGATAATGGGCTAGATAATATGCCCTTGTGAATTCCCATAGCACCCCAGGTTCTTGTGTTAACCTGGGCTGCTATAGGAATTCACAAGGGCATACTACCAAGCCCATTAGAGCCGCTTTATCGGCAGTTTCTTGCCGATAAAAGCGGTGATAATGTATCGCCCCTGGTTGATAAAATGGCCCTTTGTTTCCGAAACAACAACAAATTATTTGTGAAAGGAAATACTAAGTAGTCTGCAGCAGCTTCACTGTGTAGAAATGTATAATTACCTCCGAGCAGTAACAACAGATAGGTTACAACAGTCTGAATAACAGATCCACAAGCTTATTACTCCACTTTTGAGTCACTTTTAACATGGGTAAAGTGACGCAAGGAGCTTGTAAATCTGCGTCTGACTTTTCAAGAAAAACTATCAACTCCAAACTCTGAGACTCAATGAGCTGCAACAGTCTAAGTACGGAATATTAAGAACCCACATTAAAATGTACTTTTGACAGTAGTTTCGCAACTCAGTTTATGATGACTAATCAAAATATCCTTTTGTTTCCTTCACCAAACATCCTTCAGAAGCAATCACGGCCTATCGAGCAACAGCAATGGAATTCTCTGCAACGTATTGAATATACTTTGACGTATAGAAGCAGAGTTCAAGTCGAGAGGTGAACTCCGGTGGCCGCACTGTTTATACAAGGTAAGCACAGCAGCCTACATATACAATTCCTTCATAGCAATGCATTAGAAATAAGTCAGCATAATGGGCGTCAGTAACACAGTAGGCATTTCCATATAGACACCACTTGAACGCAGCACTATAACAAGTGAAATGTACCAGGTACACTTCACTCGTAAAACTGTAGTGTTACCTTTATTTGTGAAAGCAGAGAGGGCCATATTATCAAGCCTGGGCGATAAAATTATCGCCACTTTATTGGCAGGAAACTGCCGCTAAAGTGGCGATAATGGGCTTGATAATATGCTCTATGGATTTCCAATCGAAGCTCATGTTAGATGTGAAGGACATCAAACATGATTGGAATTCCATAGAGCATAATAGACATTGTCTGCAGTGAGGTTACCCAGATTGTGAATTGTTCCCTATCTTCTGCTGAGGTCCCTCGTGACTGGAAGCAGGCAAAACTTCTGCCGCTTCTGAAAAAACCGGGGCTGGATGCTACTGTCCCTGGGAATTACCGTCCCATATCTCTTCTGCCTGCTTTGGCAAAAATATGTGAGAAAGTGGCCTTCCATCAATTGGAGAGCTTCGTTGAGTCCTCTAATGCTTTCCATCCAGCTCAATCGGGCTTTCGGGCGGTCTATAGCACGGAGACAGCTCTGGTGGAGATGGCGGAATCGATCCGGGAGTGTCTTGACGGAGGCGGCAGAACGGTCCTGATTTTATTGGATCTCTCTGCCGCGTTCGATACCGTTCCCCATAAGCACCTTCTTGCCAGGCTGTCTGCTATAGGCATCGGTGGGGGTGTCCTTGCCTGTTTGTCCTCATTTCTATCTGACAGGCCGCAACAGGTCTGGATGCCCCTCCATGCCTCGAAACCCAAGCCACTTCTCACTGGGGTCCCCCAAGGATCCACCCTTAGTCCCCTTCTGTTCAACATTTACATCACCCCCCTGGTGTATCTAGCGGAGCAGTATGGGGCTAAGGTCATAGGGTATGCCGACGACACAGCTGTTGTTTACCTGGCCAGACAATCACTTAGACACCTCATCTGTTCAGCTGTGTTTGTCCTCAGTTTTTCGCTGGCTAACTTTGGCTCAGCTGAAATGCAATGAGGACAAATCCGAGGTGCTTTTTTATGGTTCTTTCCCCCCTAATTTTAGGAATTTGTTGTGGCCCTCGAACATTCCTAGCCCCAAGGTGATGGGTGGTCCTGCGAAAAATCTGGGCATTTGGTTAGGCGAGGACCTTCGATTTGAGGATCATATAAAGAAGCTTTCCGGGACTTGCTTTGCCACGTTGAAAATGTTGCGCAGATTCTTCCTATTGCTTCCTAGAGAAGCTAAAGAGACGGTCGCTCGCGCACTCATTCTAGCAAGGCTGGACTACGCAAACGCTTTGTTTAGCGGTATCCCGGCCTACCTGGTAAAACGTTTGCAGGTCATTCAGAATGCCGCGGTCCGTCTCATATTTAATGTCCCGAGATGGAAGAGTGTTCGTTCCCATCTGTGTAATCTCCACTGGCTACCAGTATCTCAACGCATTCTGTTTAAAGCCTTAGTGCTCTCGTTTAGAGCAACCCACGTTCAAGGACCTGCTTACCTGAAAAAGAGATTCACCTTTTATGCCCCCTCACGAGCTCTTAGATTATCCACCATGTTCAGAATGGCTCTTCCTCGCTTTAAGAGAACTAGACTTGGGGGCCAGTCTATAGCTATAGTGGCTGCTCGTGCCTGGAATGCCCTTCCTCTTGTCCTACGATCCACGCAAGGTGTGGCCCAGTTTAAGAAAAATCTTAAAACTCATCTGTTTAGGAGTGTGATTTAAGTTGATTCTTTTCTGTCTTCTTCTGCCTTTGCCCTATCGCGCCAGGATACTCCTAAGTAACAGAGCGCGCAACAAAATGGTTTATACATACATACATACATATTATCAAGCCCATTATCGCCACTTTAGCTGCAGTTTCCTGCTGATAAAGTGGCGATAATTTTATCGCCCAGGCTTGATAATATGGCCCAGAGTGCGTATTGTACAGCAGCTTCTCTGTAAAATCTATAATTACCTCTGAACAGTGACAACCAATAGGTTAAAACAGTCTGAGACAAACAGATCCACAACCTTATTACGCCACTTTTGAGTCACTTTTAACATGGGAAAATGTGACGCAAGGAGCTTGTAAATCTAAGTCTGACTTTTCAAGAAAAAATCTCAACTCCAGACTCTGCGACACAGTTTTAATGTTGTTTTCTCTCTCTTTCTCTCTCTCATTCTCTGTGACATCATTTCTCTTTCTCTCTTAAACTTGTAGACACTGCTGTCTGCTTGGACGTTTAGAAAAATTGTTGAAAATAAGTTGTGAATTCAACAGCCTGAAGTGTTTGGCCGCAAGGTTTATACAACGGTAAGCTCAGAGGCCTAGATCTACAAAGCCTTCATAGCAATGCATTAGAAATAAGTCGGCATAACAGGCGTCAGTAACGCAGTAGGCACTTCCATATAGACACCATTTGAACGTGGCACCATAACTGAAATGTACGAGGCACACTGCACACGTAAAACCGTAGAGTTACCAAGACTTGTAATGCTTCAGCTCATTTACTCACATCTACATAATTCTAAACTCTAATTTTCTTTTTTGTTTTGCAGATTACCAATCGGACATCTTTTGGAGTCTATTTCACAATTTTTTTATAATATTGTTTGTTGTTAAAGTTATTTTTCTAGTTGCTTCTAATATAGTTATAATTGAGTTTTGTTTACATGTATTGTTTTAATAAAAGTTAATTTAAAAAAACAACATAGTTCTTTTATTTTGTGGGGGGGTATGACGGTCCACAATAAAAATAATGTTGAAATACTATAGTAATACATTCAAGACTAGGATTGAAAACTACTGAGTTCTAACTACTGAGTTCTAAGTAACAGATATAATAAAAATAAAGGTGAAAAACTACTAAAATGGCGGTGGACGGAGTATGTAATCAACGTTTGACGCCTCAGCACTACCTTTCAAATAAATATAGAAAAATATGATTATTATTATATTACAAAAGTACAGCAGCGGATGACACACAGACATGACCCGGGAAAAGAAAGCGACAAATTTACTACCTGCAATAAATAAAGGTTTGCTTGTTGAATTTGAAGAAAAAGAAAAAAACATGGGCTTCGAAACGAGGCTGCGCATGCGTATAGAGCACAACTGCTACACAAAAAATAGGAAAGTTTTACATACTATCATAGAAATGAAGGGGCATATTATCAACAAAAGACGATACAATATCGCCGCTTTCATAGGCAGGAAACTGCCGATAAAGCGGCGATAATGGGCTTGATAATAGGCCCTTGTAAATTTCCAAAGCAGACCAGGTTAAAGTGTTAACCTGGTTCCAGATTTGCAAAATGTATTTCATTTGCCTTCATCGTTTATTACTGAATATGCCATTATAACCTCTTCTATTCAATCTCACTTGTCTTTTCTCTCCTCACCTGATTCGTTTTCTTCCTTCACCCCCACCACTCCACTGTATCCTTTATTTTCTACTCAACTACCTACAGCTGCTCTTGTTTATTCGATTTTGTTATCTAATATATCAGAACGTCCTAAATTCAATGTAAAGACTGCTTGGGAGACTGACCTTAATGTCTCCCTACCTGTTGCATTGTGGGACCGTTTATGGTCCAAACTTTTGAAATTATCTGTTTCTGCACGTATTACGCAATCTTTATTTTTTATATATCATAGAGTTGTTATTACCCCAGTTAGTATCCATAAGTTTTCTCAAGCTTCTTCACCATTATGTTGGTCGTGTTCCAAGGAACCTGGCACTCTTAAACACCAACTATACGATTGTTCCCCTGTTTTATCATTTTGGACTGAAGTATGGAATATCTGTATGCCAATGTTTTCTTGCTCTTCCCCATTATCCCTATTGAATGTTTTTCTAGGTTCCTTATCTGATGATATCGATATTGTATCCTCTTCTGCCAAGTTATTAGACTTCTTTATTGCTCTTGCATTTAAAGTTATTTTATCGTGTTGGAAGGATAATTCTAAGCTTTCTGTCTACACTTGGTGGAACTATATTTGTGATGAACACAGAATATCTATTGCGTCCTCCATCTCTGTCCCCTTAACAATTAAATCTGATCTACTGTGGCTTCCCTTCACCTCATACCTTTCTTCCAACTCTCCTCCCTTCTTGCGTGCTATTAGTCCCACGTAGTAAATTTTGCTCTTCTCTTTCTTTTTTCTCTTTCCTTTTATTCTTCTCTTTCTTTCTTTCTTTTCTATCCCTCTTTCCTTTTCATCTCTTTCACTACTCTTTTTCCCCTCCTTCTCATGCACTTCTTTATGATTAATTATGTCATTTCATACTAAATTCACATGTACTTTTTCCTAATTATTTATGACATGTCTTTGCATTACTTTTCAAATTATTAATAAAAATTTCCTAAACAAAAAAAAAATGGTGTTAACCAGGGCTGCTATGGGAATTCACAAGGGCATATTATCAAGCCCATTATCGCCGCTTTAGCAGCAGTTTCCTGCCGATAAAAGCGGCGATAATGTATCGCCTTTTGTTAATAATATGGCCATTGCTCTTTTTTTGACCAGTAAACTTAGGTGCATATTATCAAGGACCGGTGTTAAAATTATCTCCGTTTTATTGGCAGGAAACTGCCGATAAAACGGCAATAATGAGCTTAATAATACGGCCTTGTTATTTCCCATAGAAGCCCATGTTAACACCAGAACATGGGCTTCTATGGGACTTAACAATGACGTATTATCAAGCCCACCCAACATTAATAAAAAACGCAAGACAGTGCAGGTACCCGGAGCTGGAAGATCATTTTACATATTACTGCCCCAGAAAGGTGGCGTTCCCCGCGACGTGTACGGGGAGAGAGGGAGGGAGAGCTCAAAACATATATTTTTTTAAAAAGCCCCGAGGGGTGCCGCTCCCCGAGACTGCGGGGAGTAGGACTGTAACCCCCCGCATACTTCAAAATAAAAACAGAGGAGTGCCGTTCCCCAGTGCTCGGGGCACCTTACAAGCCCCCATTATGCAAAAAAATTGCCCCCGTAATTTGCCCCCCGTGACCTAATGAATAAAATGGACTTCTAGTTTTTTTTCACCTTTTCAACCGCATACAAGTACTGCACGAGTACCCCGCCATTTTTTATTTTTTTTTAAATAAAAATTGAGCATAAAGATCCATATACCACCCCCTGACCAAGACTATAGGGTCAGAATGTTTCTACCCTGCCCCCTTTCCTTATTTCTCAACTTTGTTTTACTGTTTTCTTGTGACTCGGCTCCCGCGACAAACAAGATGGCTGCCAACATTTCCTGGTTTGGAGTATTGACAACCAATCAGCATGCAGCTCCTGCTCGTAATTGTACGTATTTCCGTACGCCTACGCCAAGATTTTTCTTTTTTTTTTTAAATAAAAAAAGAGCCTAAACATCCATGTACGTCCCCCTGAGCAAGTGTAACGGGTCAGAATGTTTCTATCCTGCCCCCTTCCCTTATTTCTCAATTTTGTTTTACTGTTTTCTTGTGACTCGGTTCTACCGAGGCACAAGATGGCTAACAACACTTCCTGGTTTCGAGTGTTGACAGACAGTTCACAGCCAATCAGCATGCAGCTCGCGCTCGTAATTGAACGGATCTCCATCCGCGTGTAGAACTCTGTCTCTAGATATCGCTATGATTTTACTTGCAATTTTCTCAGAAACTACTGAACGGATGTACACCATTTAACAAAAAGCACATTCTGCGAACCAAACTCTACCTCTCTGCCAAATTTGGTGTTATTCTGTTCAGCCGTTCGGGATGTAGCCCTGGCTAAAGGTCCCTATGGAAAATTGCATGGGGAAAACACGTTTTGGCTCCCCCCTTTTTTCTCGGCCCCCACTTGACAAATCAACCCTAAACTTTCAGGGAAGGAGGGGAACCAAGCAGGCCATTTTCTTGGATTCATCCACCGACGCCAAGGTTATTCCAAATAGAATGTTGTGGATTTCCTATGGAAAGTAGGTCCTAACTATAACTACCTACTTACCTACCTATTTCAAAGGTTTTTTAACTGCAAATTTCTAACTATAACGTGCCTGAAACCTATGGTTTTTTCAGTGAATATATATATATATATCTATATATATATATATAGATATATATACATATATATATATATACATTTATCATTTTTAATAAAATGGGATGGGATGGGTGATTGGGACCACCTGCCAGAAATGTGGCGGTCCCACCACTGCAATTAGGATGCGCCTGCCATACTGGCGGGCGCATCCTGGCCTTTCAACATCGTGGTCATTGAGATCTGGGTTAAATCCATCATTCTTTTGCCGACTACACCACCCCAGTTTGGACCCAGTCATATGCAAATCTATCTGGACCCTGTGCCTCATGGGAACAGTCCAGACCGTACTGCCAAGCCAGGTCCTCCCTGGGCTGGAAACAAGCATCCTTGAGACTGGTTTCGGTGAAACCCCGAAATCAGTCCTAGGATGCTTGTTTCCTGTCCAGGGAGGACCTGGCCTGGCAGTTCGGGTTGGACTGTTCTCATTGGGTGCAATGTCAAGACTGATTTGCATATGGCTGGGTTCAAACTGGAATGTCTTGGTGAGCAAAAAAAATGGATTTAGGCCCACGTCTCTCTACAGGGGTGAATGTATGACATTGTTCTGCATTCTGTTCATCAATTGGTGTTTTTGCATATGTCACCCCGAGTGGGACAGATATAACCCGACATGGGTCCCGTGCTCTCCATGCCACTGGAGTCAAGCTATGCCAGATGAAGAGGAGTGAAACCCTGAAACCGGTCCTAGGATGCTATTTCCAGTCCAGGGAGGACCTGGCCCAACAGTTCAGGCTAGACTGTTCCCATTAGGCACAGGGTCAAGACTGATTTGCATATGACTGGGTCCCAACTGGGGTGGTGTAGTCGGGTTCAAACTGGAATGGCATGATGAGCAAAAAAACTATGGATTAGGCCCAGATTCTGTCCATCAATTTTTGTCTTTGAACTTATCTATGAAGGCGCAGATCCAAACTGTCACCGGCACCTGCTTTGGCATGCTAAAAATGTTTAAAAACTGTGTTCCCCTGCTGCCGGTCAAGTATAGGAGATAGTAGTCCAAGCCCTAATTGTATCTAGGCTGGATTACGTCAACATTTTGTATCTGGGTCTACCGGAGTGTTTACTTAATTGCCTGCAGTTGGTTCAGAACGCGACGGCCAGAGCAATTCTCATGGTGGGTGTTAGATCTGGGGGTCTCTAGTTGGCAATGGTTATTTTCTTTGTCCAAATAGGGACCCTTACTTCTAAGTCAGGATAAGGGGATTACACTCCTTAATAACCCCTGCTCATCCCCTTGGTAGCTTAGCATGAGCAGACAGGCTTATCTCAGAGGCAGTGTGTTAAGCATTTATGAATATACACAGTAATACAGTGAAAACACTACAGATGGACACAACACAGGTTTTATAAAAATAAGTATCCTTTATGTAGACTTAACACAAGACCACAAACGACAAAAATCCACAATACTACACTTAAGGTTACTTAGATGATGATTAAAGTCTCTTAGATCAAGTTGCTGTTAAATGCGACAAAGTTCTCAACAAAGTACCTTGATGCGTAACACAAAGTGAACAAAAGGCTCGCAAAAGGGGAGATGCGTCGGTTCCGTGACCCGGGGGAACGGTTGCGTCCTTCCTCAATGCTTGAGCAGAGTAGAGGACTCGTCGTGAGCCTTACCGGTGCAGAGGTGATGCGTAGATTCTCGGCCTGAGGGCCCGTTGTGGTGCGCAAGATGGCGCCTTGATGCAATGCGATGATCCAGTTGCGATGCGAGAAGATGGCGCCCGTGATGCGGCGATGCGATGGCGATGCGATGACGCCCTTGATGCGGCGATGTGATGACGATGCGATGATGCCATGGCAGCTTTGCGACGACTCTGTACTTTGGAGCCGTGGCAGGCCCTGCGACACGCTTCTCCGGTGATGCGGTGGCGACTCTCACAATGGCGTTATGCTTCTCCGGTGATGCGACAGCAGACAGCTTCGATGAACACTCGCTTCCAGGGAGATGCAACAAAGGCTCGCTTCTCCAGCTGCGGTGGCGACACGCTTCTCTTCGATGCGTCGCGCTTCCAGCTCCCAGCGGCACGCAAGTGACTGGAGTTAGAATTCTCAGCAAGGAAATTCAGGAGGGAGCTGGAGGTGAAGTCTTTTGTCCCTGAGACTTCAGCAGGAGGCAAGCACAGTTCAAGCCCTTGGAGAATGTTCTGTAGATGAAAGTCCTTAAAAAGTTCCTTCTCCTTTCCCTTGGCAGTGAAGCAACCACTGCAGGCCAACCCAGCAAACAGCACACTGGCAGAGGGGCAGTCCAAACTCCTGCAGCTTCCTTGGTTCTTCTCCTTGGCAGAAAGGTCTCTTGTTCCAGAAGTGATCTAATTTCTTCGGATCAGGGTCCCAATATTTATACCCCAAAATCCTTTGTTCTCTGAAGGCAGAGAGGGCTCTGCCTAGTCCAAACCAAGTCCTGAGCACTTTGTTTACATGACTCTCTTCTTCCTTTCACTGTGCAGGGCAGAGACATCAGCCGCCCCACAGGAGGTGGAGCCAGCACAGGGAAGGGAAGATACAGCTCTGGAGCACTCTGTTGACATGAATCCTTCTCTCCTTTCACGGTGCAGGGCAGAGACATCAGACAAGCCACAGGGGGTGGAGCCAGCATTGTAGAGGGAAGGCCCAGCCCTATTTAGGTCCCAGGTGCACTCCTCCCTCCCATCTGGATGTAAATCCCTCTATTCACCACTGGGCTGTCCCAGCCTGTCTCCTGGAATTCCCCAGCCCTGTCACTCACAAATACAGACAAGGAATACACAACCCAGCAGTGGCAGGTTCAAATGGTTAGGCAAGCAAATACCTGCTTTCTAAAAGGGGTATTTGCAAACACAGAATATTAAAATGAACTTTACTAAAAGAGGTATTTTATTATTCTGAGTTCAGGCATACTAAATTCGAATTTCTACCGAGTCAGTTAGGATTATAAGAATGTAATAATCTTAACTGCCCATTCTGGCCTATGAGAACAGGTAGCCTTCAATAGTGAAAAACGAAATTGGCTGTAATTCACTATTAGAACATGCTACACACATCAGAGCATGTCCTACTGTATACTTACAATGCACCCTGCCCTTGGGCCTATCATAGGGGTGTCTAATATGAAGCAAAGGGAAGGTTTAGGGACTGGTAAGTGGGTGCACTTGGCCAAGTCGACATGGCAGTGCTAGACTGCACACAGGCCTTGCAATGGCAGGCCTGAGACACATTTTTACAATCTGCTGCTGTGGGTGGCACAACCAGTGCTGCAAGCCCACCAGCAGCATTTGACTTACAAGCCCTGGGCACACATTGTGCAGTGTTCTAGGGGCTGACAGATAAATCAAATAACTCAATCATGGAATCCAATCAGTATATCAATTTAAAATGGGGAGCACTTGCACTGTGGCACTGATTAGCAGTGGCAGAGGGCCCAAAGCATCAATCCAGCAAAAACATATCAAAACAGAGGAGGCAATCCGTCAAAAATAGAAGGGAGACTCATGCCAATGATGCCAGGTCTAACAGTGGGGCTCAGAGCACATATGCCCATCCATTTGAAGGCCTTGCACTGGCTGCCGGTCCACAAGAGGATTCAGTTTAAAGCTCTGGTTCTGGCTTTCAAGGGCACTTCATGATACTGGAGCCGTATATCTTAGGAAGAGGATCCAGCACTATGAGCCGCAAAGAGCCGTGAGGTCCTCAGTGCAGTTTCTGACGTCCTTCCACAAGTTTGCCCGCTCCCGTGTGGGCAGTCGCTCCTTTCAAGTGCTGGCCGCCCGCGCATGGAATTATCTGCCATTGTCCCTCAGTCAGGTCCAGGATCTGCTTACTTTCAGGAAACAGCTAAAACATGGCTTTTCCAGCAATAGTTTTCTCGCTCTTTTGGGACTTTGGCTCTGGTGCCTGTCTTGTGGTCCTTCAGCGGGACACTCTGTGGAGTAGCCACGCAGTTTATAAGTACCTATGTACATTACAATATATTATCTGCAAATGTTTTCTAACTAACTATAACACTGAATTTGGTCAGTTATAACTGATTAGTCTGTTTATTTTTGAAAGTTAAAGACACTTTATTAGAAAGGTTGCCTAACTGACAATACCAAGGTTACACACAATATATATATTTTATTATGTATGAATTATTTTTTATATTATTATTATTTTTGCACACATGCACACTGAGGCCCACAGTTGTGGACTATAACCTGGGAAGTCCTCCTCACAAAGTACGATCGGGTGACCAACAGTAGTGTGGCAATTCCTGTTTTACCACAGAATTTTATACCTAGAGTCCTTTTATAATTTGACAAATCAGGTTAAATGAGACAATCTGTGGGGAAATTGAAATTGTTATTTAAGAAACGTTTCTCCTATGTATTTGCATTGTGCCAAGCTTCATCTGAGAGGCTCCATGCAATACGCCTTAGTAGTCATCTTCTTCCATTATGCTGCTCTATAGAATTATTACATGAACTCTTCTTGAATGAAGGGTGTCCCAACAAATAGCCGGGCAAGGCACCAGGATGCCATGATAGAAGACTCCAAAACAAATTCTGTAATGAGTAGAATCTTTAAGTAGCGTTCCTAGTAATCTAATACATGCATGTTTGATTTTCTGATAAATTAATCAGTACAAGTACCAGGTGCAACGATTTCAGAAATGACAACTTGAGAACGCTGCATTTAAATCAGAACTTTTACATTTCACTTTATTCCTACTCTTTATCCTTAGTCCCTTCTGACTAGCAAGAAATATTTTAACAATTGTATTTAATATTTTTCACGGCACTGTAGCCATTTGGGTGCAGTTGGGGCAGCAACTGATGGTTACGCCTTTTGGAAATTAACCATCCCTTATAACTAAGGGCCAATTTATATCTTGGGGATGGGTTACTTCATCACAATGGTGACGGATATCTTGTCCGCCGAAAAAATACATCACATTAGGGGGCGTGGCAAGCCACCAACCGGAATGGACGTGTGAAGTTGAAGCTCAGTCGGCATCCCGGCGAATCCCAGTCCATGGAGGCTTAGCAGCTGGCATCCCTACAGATAAGAGTGCTGACTAGCATCCCTATATATATTCTGCAAGGCTGTACTGATGGTTGCAGCATGGGAGAGCTGCAGTGGAGCTGTTGGGACCCCAATGGCGGAGATGGCCCGACTCTCGCGACCTAGTCAGACTACGCAACAGAGGTCCGCTGCATCAGTATGAGGCAGAGGAGAGAGAGCAGAACAGTTAGGGTGCTGGAGGTGGTGCCTGAGATGTGGCGGGGTTCCCTGCCTAGAATCCGTCCGTTGCGGATGCCTTCTGTGGAACGGAGTGCTGACTTGCGTGGGCCCGTACGCTGGCCTGCCATAGGCCTCGTGGTGGAGGGGTGCTTCTAGGGGGCGTGAGTGAATCAGTACCGGAGTCCTGCTGGAGAAAGAAGCAGTGGAACCTGTGATGCAGCAAAGGAGAGTGGAGGGTGACTACATGGAGTTACATCCCTTGGAGAGATAAGGGCGGCTTGTGCTATTCTCCCGGGGGTCTGGAGGTGACAGGGATTACAGAAGGGCCTAGGCCCCATGTGTAGGCCCTCCAGGATCGTCGGGCTACCCCACGTCTGCTCCCTTGCTTGCATCTTCCTCCCTCCCCGTTGTTGACCTTGCCTGCCTCGCTGGTGATCCTCCTGAGATAGCTCCCGGTCGAGTGGAGTAGTAATGCACCTGCTGGCCAGCATGATGTGCCTGGAGGGGTGAGGGGAGACCATAGGCCGTTGACCTCTCTCTACCACAGTATTGGAGAATCATCAACATATATTCACTGCTTCCACTATGGTTGGGGAGGGCCGTGGACCGGTGCTTGTGGGGAAACGCCCCATCCGCAGACCTACACAGCAGGGTCACCCAGGGAATCCTTTTGCCCACTGTTGGACAGAGCCAAGACAGGAAGTGATGGGCTGCTGGGGGCAGAGGTGGTGGCTGGCTTGAATTGGGGCTAGGCCGCACATGACCAAGGGAACAGTACAGCTTTAGCCCACGAACGCATGCAGTAGAGCATTGCATGCCGGGATCCTAAACAGCGCAGGTTGCCCTATGACGCAGTAAAATACAGAGTACAGCACAAAACCAAGACATGGCTGAGGATGTGGCATCGGGGGCGGGCGGAGACGGGCACAGATGTGCTCATAGCGGAGCTGCGATCTGGATTCAAAGCACTCAATGGGAGGTTTGATGCGCTATATAAGAGATTGGACAAAAAGGGGGAGTGCATTGACCGACATGAGCTAAGGCTGAATTCTGTTGAGGGTAATGTGTCAGATCATGAAGATGGAGAGGCCCAAACCGCGCAAAAGGCTGGACAAGCTTGAGATACAGATGAGAACGATTGCCATTAAGAAGGAAGACTGGGAAGCGAGGAGTAGGAGGCATAACCTATGCATTCTGGGAGTGCCAGAATCTATGAATACTGAGCGCATAGATCAATTTGTTGAACGGATACTGGTGGATCTTTTCGGTGAAGACTCCTTCACGACTACATTTGTGGTAGAGCGGGCCCACCGGTAGCAAGGACCGCGTCCTAATCCAGGTTACCCGCCTAGGCTGAAAATCACAGGAGTATTGAATTTCAGGAACAGTAACTCTGCCTTGAGCATAGCTAGGGAGAAGAACCCACTACAGTGACAAGGCTCCACCTTATCCATGTTTCCGGACTTTACCATCCTTGTCCAAGATGCCCAGTGTATGTACATGGGAGTGATGGCCAAGCTTCGGAACCTTGGCCTCCACTGTGGCATGCTTCATCTGGCTCGCCTGCAAGTAGATGTCAACAGTAAAACATGGGTTATTGAACATCTCACGGAAGTGCAATATTTTTGTAAACACTTCTCTGAGAAGCAGCAGGCCTCCCGCCGGCAGTCCCCTGAAGTTTGCAGACGGACGTCCACTCTGGTGCCAGCATGGACCTCTTCCAGTATGGTTGACCATTGGCCTGTGCATAGGCTCATGCCTCAGCCACCGGAGGAGTTAGCACTACAAGTATAATGCTAATCTTGTTTTTGTCTGAGATGTTTATGTATGGAATGAAGCTGTAGATACCTTGTTATAACCTTTCTACTATAGGATGTGCGAGTCGACGGGACATTACCAACCCCCAGTCATGTTAACTCAAGGGATAATTTGCAGCAATACTTGGCTATGAGAAGTTCTGAAGTTTGTGATGTTGATATACGAGGGATGTGCTAGGCAGTCAGCCGCCAAATATGGTAGGGATAAGAGGGGGTAGAGGGTAAAGGATTACAGGATTTTTTTGTATAGGACATTGTTTTTGAATTCTCTCAATGAGCAGCCAGTTCGACTCTCTTACAGCACAATGCAGCATATAATGTATCCATTGTATGGCAATGCAGGCTGATGTTTGAGCTCAAGCAGATGTCATGTCCTGGAACCTCAGGGGACTCATTAACCCCGTGCGCGCTGCGCATATTCCCCCGCGGTGCGGGCGAATTAATGAGTAGGCAGGGTTCGGACAGCCCACAGCCATCCTTCGCACACGCCCACCGTGACATCGATGGCCGGGGGCCGTCCGACGCACGCAAGGGGTTAATCCACGTAAATGCAGACAGGTGTTGAAGCATGTGGGAATGCACTCAATTGATATAGTATTTCTAAAGGACACATTTCACTCCCATGGGCCCATCCATATTTGCCTCCACTTGGGTATCCCATCAAATTTTTTCCAACTATAGCTCCTACTCTCGGGGGGTTTCCATACTAATACGCAAGTCTCTGCCCTTTAAGCATATATCCACAATCAAAAAAAATTATATATATATTTATATATAAATCACATTATATCCAATTGGATTCATATTTCTGCAGACAGGCTAGCCGTCATGGTTGTGACGGAGTAACCCATCCACGCAGATGTAAATCAGGCCCTTAAATGGTATGGACACTCAAACTATGTATGCAGGTAGGTGGTGTAGAAACAAGCGATATTAGGATAAATATTAGACACTATAAATTACAGATCACAAGGTTTGCCTCTTTAAGATTATGCAGCCGCGGCCCGTGGAGGGAGTTACGGTGGGGCAGGGAGGTGGGGAGGGGGAGGGGCAGGGTGGAGGGTGCTAAAAACCGGCATATAGATAATTGCAGGTAAGTAAACAATTTAATTAATAAAACGAATTTCGTAGCGCACACTGAATCGCATTAGCACCCTCCCCCTCCCCGCCTCCCTGACCCACCGTAACTCCCTCCACGGGCCGGGGCTGAGATTATGAATGCTGCAAAGTGAAATTCAGACGTCGTAAAATATACTAATGGGTATGTTATGAGATTTGGCGTAAGAAGTGTAATTACATGCTTTACAATTGGGTGCGCTATCAGCATCGCATTGCAGAAATGAAGTTCAGCTTCGGCGGAGGATCAGTTCAACAGTATCTGATTTGTTTCATTGGTCTATAGTTAGAAAGAAATCCAATCTTCTCAGAAATCAATGGATTTGGCAAGCTTATTGTCTTTAAAGGCCTTGATTTACTAAGGCTTTGCATTGACGCAAAGCCATGCAATGTGTTGCAAAGAAACGCAAAGTCTCAAGGGTATTTACTGGGTAGCACAAAATCAAGGGTTCTTTTTTCCATTGTAAAATCAACTTTGCTCTTTCGTGCGGCTTCGCATCAAAGGGGAGGGGATTACTGGTAGAGATCAGCACAAATATCCACAGGTTTTGACGCAAAGCCTAATCTACTAAATTAGTCAGACCTTGCTAGTACCGCCTTGAAGCATGTATTAGCAAGGGCAAATATATTTACTTCTAAAAAAAAAACATGAACTGCATGTGTGCTGCAGTGCACCACCCACATCCAGTATGTGGGACTCTGAGTTTTCTAGGCATAGCAACGAGTATTGGAAGGGTGTGCATTTAGCACATTACAAGAGTTTGAATCATGAGGCTGTCAAACGAGGAAACATTCAATTCTCTCTGGATTAAATTACATGAGATCAGTAGACATCTAATTGTGTAGGTACAATACACATAAAGGTACATATGCAAAGGACAAAGGAGATCTTTCAGAAGATCTGAGTGTCATCTGAATATTGGTGGAAGCCCATGCCTACTTTGTCCATCATAATTCTTAGTAACTTCCTATATAGATAGAACAACAGAGGTGGTCCATTCCTGCAACCTTAATATGGACATAATAGTTGCAGTGGCACTGAGAACAACTGAGAAGCAGTTGTACTTTTCATATTATCAAGGTACTAATGAATTTCTTTTCTCTGAATTATAACAAAATAAGTTTACTGATTGTACAGCACTTAGAAATGTTTACAGTAGAGATTTATTTAAACTCAATGGGTCTGATTCACAAAGGTAAAGCTAGACGAAAGTCTAGGTTTACGACTTTTGGTATTGACAAAGGGCATTTACTACTTCTAAATGTCATTTGTGAATACCGAAAGTCATAAAGTTAAACTTTTGGTATTCACAAAGGGGATTTACGAGTAGTAAATGCCCTTTGTCAATACCGAAAGTCGTAAAGTTAGACTTACGTCTAAGTTTACCTTTGTGAATCGGGCCAATATATTCTTTCAATGTTTAACATAGGCCATCATATTAGAATGATATTTTAAACATATGTGATTAGAAATATAAATGAGTAGATTTATTTTTGTAAAATATGAAGTTGAATCAGCTTAAGAGTATGAAGTCACATTTTCAATTCAATTCAAAAAGGCAACTTACACTTTTAAATAGGTTCACACTTGTTCTTAAAAGCTCTGTTTTACTGAGTTTTATAACTATAAAAAGGATTTACTGTAGTTACATTTTCAGTCATATTCTCCCAGAAAATGGCCTTTCTGCACAAACATTTGTATTATTCTCAGATGAGCCATCACACCTAGTCTTTGCACATCTGTGGACTTCCCGGACATTACCCCCGATAGTCCCTCCTCGTCTACATCTCTCCCCGAGGCCCATATTTTTGCGAACATTTTGGGCATCTTCTCGCCTTATTCACCTGTTCTTTAGCCTGCACCCACCAGTCCATTTCACCCACATCCAAAATGTCAAACCTTTGGGCTGTCCCATACAGTGTGCAGGAGTATAAACCCCTATGATTGCAACCTCTTAGCCAACTCATTGTGTAGAGCCTGGTCCTGGTATAACAAGCTCTGTGAAACATTTCAGTTGTATCAATCAAAATCCAGCCCTGATGGACACTCCCCCCTGATATCTGCATGCTGCAAGCCAATCATCATCTTCCGGTCTACCCAGATGTCTTTACATCTCTCTGCGGGTATGCTAATAGACTTCAGAAAGATAATTCTAATTTAATTTAATATATGTGTATTGTTTCATGTTTATATCATTACCCTGACAGCTATAAAGACAGAGTATTTATTATAGTAATAATTTCAAAGTGGATCAACTTATCCATGTGCCACAGGCCTACTACTCGTAACTGGTGTGATGTTCTTTGTTGTGGCCAACAGGGAGTCCGTGCTGCTATTTATGTCACTGCTTCAAGACAATGATGTTAAAGGTTGCCCTCTCAGACTCCACAGACACAGTCAGTGCCCACATTTGGGAGGTGAAAGGGATGAGTGGGCTTGAAAGCTTGTCCTTCACATCGAGCAACCTCTACATCTCACACCAGACGATCCGGCAAAGCGGGGAATTACAGCAGCATATTGAGACGCATTCTCCTGAACCCTGACCTTGACCAAAATAGGATTTCACTTCCCCTCCACCATTAGCATAGCGGCATTCCGGAGGAAACAACAAGGTCCCTTATTTTCTAGGGTAAAGAAGGAGAACCTCACAGAGAATATCCCGATAGGATACTTCTTATATATAGGACAGTTCCTTCACAGTAGACAGGGAGATATCTGTCTGCCAGGAGATGTGTTGATGGCCTTTCTGCTCGCTTTGCAGGGTTAAATGAACCATCCTGATTTACCCAAAAGGGCATGAAAACTTTTGAGCTGCCTTTCAGTATCATTTTCCATGAATCAAAGACGAGCCAGACTACATGCCCCTATGAAAACTAGACTGAGAGAGCCTGTTGTTAATGGCTATGCCTACTCTGGATGTGATATATACAATTATGAATTCAATAAATGTACACAGAAATAACCATTAAAGTATTTGTGAATTGGTAACCTCATGGCGTGTTACTCTATGAAAGGGTGGTTGGGGATATAAAGTTAAAATCATCTAAATCATCAAAATGTCTGACCAAAGTGAAACTGGGAAATCTTTCTGTAGCTCACCAAATTACATGACTTGTCCACAGCTAATAAGCTAAATAATTTGTAAGATTTCATGGGTGTTAAAGAAGCTATTGAATTATCTTGAAACATTTTCCTGTAATGTCGGAGACATATTCCTTTTTTTCGCACAGATTTCTGGCGAGCCTTAAACTATATTGGCTAAACATCTTGGAATAGCAATATTTAATTTAGTGCCTCAATCAATTCTATTTAAAGCTAATCAGAAATATACCATCAAGTGTGGGAGACCACTATCAATTGTAACAGACGCAATTTAAATACTGATATGGATAAAACTGTTAAGAACATGTTCTAATTTATGTAAAATGTGCTTGACAGATATAGTTGAAGTGCCTTGAACTTTTGGGGGGAATAGTCTCTTTAATTAGGTTGCAGCACCCAATCATAGATACAGATAAGTAAATCACTTTGTAAGAGCACCATTTGTTTTGTTTAACTAGTACTTTCATAATTATTCTTAATTCCATAACCAACCTGATATTGTGTTCTCTGTAGTTTTGCCTTTGTGTCTGAGGGAAGTGGTATATTTGCATTTACTATAGCAAATAGTTTAGATCTTAGAATGGTTTAGTTTATAATCCAAACATTTTCCAGTTCTGCAAGAAGCATTTTCTGTTGACTCAACGGTCTGTAGATTTTCATTCCAGTCACAACACCACCTACATAGATCAATATTTTGAATTCTCCACCAATGGAATGGCAGGGTGCACAGACATAATATCGACTCCAAAATATCGTCTGGACAGAATATCGAGTTTTAAATATCGTTTGGAGAAAATATCGACTAGACAGAATATCGACAGCCAAAATATCGTTTTTAAGGTAAGTGAAGTAATATCGACTGTAAATAATATAGACAGTGAAAATATCCAAGTATATAATCTAGATAGTAAAAAATATAGTTTTTTAAATAATATTTAATTATTTATAGTGTGTTTATGTTATAATATGTGTGAAAAGTGTCAATTTATTTTTTTATTTTTTTAATTAATTATTTTTTTAATTATTGTGTAATTTAATTCTGTAGCGGGTTGTGGGTTTATAGGGGAATAGGGTGGGAAGTAATTTAATTATAATTAATTAAATATGTAAATTTATTAATTGGTAGTAATAATTAATTAATTGGTAATTAAATAATATATGTTAATTATTTAAAATTTAATTGGTAATTAATTTTATTTAATTGATTAATTGCTAATTATGTCAATTAAAATAATTTATTTTCTCTAGCGGGTTGTGGGTTTATAGGGGAATAGGGTGGGAAGTAATTTAATTATAATTAATTAAATATGTAAATTTATTAATTGGTAGTAATAATTAATTAATTGGTAATTAAATAATATATGTTAATTATTTAAAATTTAATTGGTAATTAATTTTATTTAATTGATTAATTGCTAATTATGTCAATTAAAATAATGTATTTTCTCTAGCGGGTTGTGGGTTTATAGGGGAATAGGGTGGGAAGTAATTTAATTATAATTAATTAAATATGTTAATTTAATAATTGGTAGTAATATTTAATTAATTGTTAATTAAAAAATGTTTGTTAATTAATTAAAATGTAATTGGTAATTAATTTTATTTAATTGATTAATTGCTAATTATGTTAAATGAAAGGGGTATTTTTAGGGTTCAGGGTCAGTTTTTAGTTTTTGGGTAAAGGGGTATTTTTAGGGTTCAGGGTCAGTTTTCAGTTTTTGGGTAAAGGGGTATTTTTAGGGTTCAGGGTCAGTTTTTAGTTTTTGGGTAAAGGGGTATTTTTAGGGTTCAGGGTCAGTTTTCAGTTTTTGGGTAAAGGGGTATTTTTAGGGTTCAGGGTCAGTTTTCAGTTTTTGGGTAAAGGGGTATTTTTAGGGTTCAGGGTCAGTTTTCAGTTTTTGGGTAAAGGGGTATTTTTAGGGTTCAGGGTCAGTTTTCAGTTTTTGGGTAAAGGGGTATTTTTAGGGTTCAGGGTCAGTTTTCAGTTTTTGGGTCAAGGGGTATTTTTAGGGTTCAGGGTCAGTTTTCAGTTTTTGGGTAAAGGGGTATTTTTAGGGTTCAGGGTCAGTTTTCAGTTTTTGGGTAAAGGGTTATTTTTAGGGTTCAGGGTCAGTTTTTAGTTTTTGGGTAAAGGGGTATTTTTAGGGTTCAGGGTCAGTTTTGGGTTTTTGGGGTACATATACAATATTGCCTATTATTTAATTAAATGTTGTTACTATATATATATGTTTTAAGAAATATGATTAAAAATATATATATTTTTTTACTTTCATTAAATATTTAATTATTAAAAGTTATTTTAAGTATTGTTAATTATATTTTAGTAATTATTTTTTTATATTAATGTAATTAAACATTGTTTTTAGTAAAGTCGATATTTTTTACAACGATATTTTTGTAAACGATATTTTGTAGTCGATATTTTTGTACTTACCTGTTTGTACATACAAACTCGATATTTTTGTAGTAGATATTTTCACCTCGATATTTTGGGTACTCGATATTGTGGTAGTCGATATTCTTTCAGTGATCCGAATGGCAGTATTGTAGGTCCAATTTTAGTTTAGCCTTCATTTTCTTTAAATATAAAGCTTTGCTTAGAGGAGAGAGTGGGCACACTTGTCATGTTCCTCTATAACAAAGGAACATAGAAGAATCATGATTATTGACCCATACAAATACACCTGTGCTGCGTAAAGTGCATGAATCCATAAAATAAATATTGGTCAGTGCTGGGAAAAGGGATACTAGAAAGTACAAAAAGCTCAGTCAAATACTTTTTCAGTATCTAGAACTAGTACAGACATCCTTTTCATTTCAGGTTCTGATATTCTACTAGCTCAATATACGGTCGTTAAATCTGGTGTGTTTACAGGTGCTCCGGCTTGTAACAAAGCTATGCCACTGGTCAGTTACAATTTAAAGTGTCAATAGGTGAGACAGGTATTTAACATAGATTTTAATATCAGCACCTTCACAGAGACTGTCTCTGGGCTACTGACATTTCAAAGTGGCTTCGGAAATATCAGTAGATGGTCTCCGTCTAGATTACATTTTTGAATATCTAGACAACTTGAAAAGCACGATATGAACTAAAGAGAGGAGGAAACTTGAAAATAGTCCTAATTGGATGGGGGAGGGGGAATTGTGCAATGCTGTTGTCATAGCAAAGACATGTTAAAAACTTGGGAGTGAATTGGCCATAATTTGAAGGCTAATACATCAACTTCAGGAAAATGGACATATTTTTGAATTTGAGATCAGACATGATTAGTGGATAGGCCTTGGAAAAGTTGGCTGTGAAGAATATGTTGTTGGTATACCGGATGAATTAATGTGGAAGAACAGTCTCAAATTATTCTGTGATGTGGCTGATGGATATATTACCACCTATTCAACATGGACTACGAGTTGGATAATACATGTTGTTGCATATAAGAAAATATTGAGATCACTCCCAAGTGTTGTTTCAGTCTGTTTTGTACATCACTCTAGACTGTAAGTAGGGTTTTAGGGAGTATAGCGCAGGGCTCTAACCAGGTTTACCCACAACTTATATAAAGTTATGTGTTTTGATTCCTTTCTGGAGGTTCAATTTTTAGATGGACTCAGGACTATGTTAAAATCATAAATTATCATAACAGATCTTGCATTCTAAGTGAGCTTGATCAGTAAATCATTTAATATAGAATATTCTTGGATCATCTGTATTTGTCCCATGAACCCAAGCAACTATTAGATTTTCGTGAGTTATATTTATTACTTCTGGACAATGGGTTGTGCACCGCTCCTTCGTGTTTGTATGCGTTTTTAGACCGTGCTCTGGGGTATCACCTCCCTCCTGAGGTGTATCTGATAGCTCCACTGGTTGCGCGCTTGTTACCTCACAAGCGTGTCACCCTAGGCACTGGCTTCATGTGCTGGATGCCAGCTCTAATAAATGATAAAGTTCATCCAATGGGTTAGTTGATCAAAATTCTTTAATTCTCAAATCCATATGTTGATACACGTTTTCATTCTTATTTGATCAAATTAGGCGTACATATCAGTCTTTCCAATGCATTTCGGTGCAATCAGCACCTTCATCAGGGAACACCTGAAAATTAAACAAATGATACACTTTGTAACTCTTAAAGTTCATTCTATCTCACTAAGTAACTGCTGTTTGTTAGTCCACATTAAATACACTCTGTTAACATCTCTAAACATACTGTTTTAGAAAATCACAATATGCGTTCAGTGCGTTACCCGCTACATGTTGTCCGTACTGGTTTTAACTGCCGGTAAATTTGTGATGTTGCTAGCTACTTCTCTGAGCATTTATCTTACCATTACGCGCTTGCTACAGCCCTTGCGAGCGTTCTATCGTTGCAAAATGCGGTCGTTTAGCCAGGAGATAGCAACACATGTAAGCAGTAGATCCACCTTACATTTACAATTATGACTTGTCCAAATAAATTATACAGAGGGTTTTAGACTTCCTTGACAGTAAATAAAAGTCTGTAATTTAGTTTTCAGTTGTACTTGTTCATTTAGATAAACCTGTGTATCGCCTTTTTGAGAGTTTTTAAAAATGGTTAGAATTGTTATCCCCTTTCCAGCCAGACCTAGTTTACCATTTCCCCATTGTATTTTATAGGCAAGATCCCAATTCAGCCCAGGAATGATTTTTTACCCTTCCAAAGAGCTCTAAATAGAGAAAAACATGTACTTAGCAAAAGCACCAGTACAATCTACTGCTATAAAATATACTACAATAATCAAAGTGAGTTGCGTTGGGCTGTTTATCCAAAGCATTTTAAGAACAGAAAGAGAGAATGAGCTAGAAAAGTGATAAACCACACCAGCATTTTGACGGCATCTGGTTTGATGAAATGCTCCCAATCAATATGCTTAAGGATTTTATACAGTGCCTATATTACACATTGAATTACATCAACCCCTAAAATGTAAAATTATATTATGGCCTGTTTTAAAGTCTTCAACCCTAGCCAATGTATGATCATTCAACCATGTTAGTAAAGGGAAAATAATAACGACAAAAGTAGTTGCTCTCAAACAGCAAAAAAGAATATTTGCTCTGTGTTAGCTTCTGTAATTTTGGAGGACCTGAAAAAGAGACTGAAAGAAAGTTCTCAGCTTATCCTTACTTGATGATCTTTACTATCTACTGGTCGTGAACAAATAAAGTCCAATTTTCCTCCTATCATAGAAGCATCCTCCAAGGTGACTAAATAGAGCACTTAGTATTTCTGCAATGAATGGAACATGATTTTGTGCAAGAATCTGGAAATGAGGTAAAAAGAAGCATTTGAATTTGGCATGGAAATCAACCAATGCCTCTTGTGAAAGCTTACTGGTTACCCATAGACAGCTGCATTGCCATACAAGCTTTAATGGCATGTGAGGACTGAAATGTAGCTTGTTTTTAGAGGAGAGGACACAGTATTGAAAAACATGTCTCTTCTCGCTTGTACTTTTCAAACACTTTGTTAGGTGATGGTACAAATATTGAATTGTTTGTAATTAGTAATCAGCAGCTTAATCCTGGATATCTGTATGTAGCGAAGATGCAGCATCTAAGACATGTCTAATTTACAAAGTTCATTGATTGTTTTGCTGTTGTGGCCACAACATGCTTTCTATTTGTGACTGCTTTAATGCGGTTTCCATGCACATTTCTCCAGTTCCTCACTAGTAATGGAGGCAACATTGATCGTACCATGTGCAAGGCAGTAGTATTGGGACATTGTTATGCTGTGACCCCCTTAATAATTCGAAAAGAAAACAGATGGTGCTTGCTCTAAACAGTGTGATGGAGGTGAAAGTTCTGGCTGGAAAGCATTACTGTGTTTTAAGTTAGGAGGACGTATGTCTAGAGAGAAATGTAATGATGATTCAACAAACTCCTCTGAGTGCTTAATAACGGGTCTGTAGTTCCTGCAAGGGTGTGGAGAATATACAACATCCTCACTTCAGGAGCAGTGTCAAAACTCATTACTTACACTGGCTTGCCAACAAATCAGTACAGAGCTTTAGACTGAAGCACTTCTTGTATCTATGTTTTCCTTCTTCTCTTATTTATTCTTCTTCTTCTGATGTTTTTTTGGCCAAGGAATTTCCCAAAAGCAAGAGGCTCAGCCTAGCATACTCCTGCCACACTGTCAGGTACCATGACGACGGAGGGAGGCAGGTTCAACCTCTGTTGTGAGAGATTTGGTCAAAGGTCATTGTTAGATTTGACTATAATAGCCTGATAAATACTCAGGGCCTCATTTATGAAAAGTGACGCATCGCTGCGAGAAAACAGCGATGCGTTACTTTTCATTGCGCCCTCCTTGCGACACCAATGATGCGTCATATTTATAGTATGATGCATCATGTCGCAAGGAGTTCCAGATGCTTCAGTATTTCTGCCGTATCTGTAGGCGCAAAAATGACGCATTGCTGGAGTGTGTCACAAAAGTGACGCAACTCTAGCAATGTGTCATTCATTACACATGTATTTACAACAAGGGGTGGTGAGGGACAGAGTCTCTGAATTAAGCAGAATACTCTCACCCAGTCAAAAGATCAGGGCTAGATCCAACACCGTTTTTTAGCTCATTGCACCATCCCAGTTTCAGAACCTGGCTGTATGCAAATTAGTCTGTTCCTGTCCCAGTGCATGATGGGAACAGGGCAAACCAAACTACAAAAGCCAATTCTTACACTGGGAAGGAAACAAGCTTCCGGGGACCGGTTTCTGGCATTACAGCCGTCTTCGGCCCGGCTTGCTTGAATCCTGATGGTGCAATGAGCAAGGGACTCATGTCTGAGTATACCCTTCCACGCTTAGGGTGGACAAAAATATTTACAACAAGGGGTGGTGAGGGACAGAGTCTCTGAATTAAGCAGAATACTCTCACCCAGTCAAAAGATCAGGGCTAGATCCAACACCGTTTTTTAGCTCATTGCACCATCCCAGTTTCAGAACCTGGCTGTATGCAAATTAGTCTGTTCCTGTCCCAGTGCATGATGGGAACAGGGCAAACCAAATTACAAAAGCCAATTCTTACACTGGGAAGGAAACAAGCTTCCGGGGACCGGTTTCTGGCATTACAGCCGTCTTCGGCCCGGCTTGCTTGAATCCTGATGGTGCAATGAGCAAGGGACTCATGTCTGAGTATACCCTTCCACGCTTAGGGTGGACAAAAATATTTACAACAAGGGGTGGTGAGGGACAGAGTCTCTGAATTAAGCAGAATACTCTCACCCAGTCAAAAGATCAGGGCTAGATCCAACACCGTTTTTTAGGTCATTGCACCATCCCAGTTTCAGAACCTGGCTGTATGCAAATTAGTCTGTTCCTGTCCCAGTGCATGATGGGAACAGGGCAAACCAAACTACAAAAGCCAATTCTTACACTGGGAAGGAAACAAGCTTCCGGGGACCGGTTTCTGGCATTACAGCCGTCTTCGGCCCGGCTTGCTTGAATCCTGATGGTGCAATGAGCAAGGGACTCATGTCTGAGTATACCCTTCCACGCTTAGGGTGGACAAAAATATTTACAACAAGGGGTGGTGAGGGACAGAGTCTCTGAATTAAGCAGAATACTCTCACCCAGTCAAAAGATCAGGGCTAGATCCAACACCGTTTTTTAGCTCATTGCACCATCCCAGTTTCAGAACCTGGCTGTATGCAAATTAGTCTGTTCCTGTCCCAGTGCATGATGGGAACAGGGCAAACCAAACTACAAAAACCAATTCTTACACTGGGAAGGAAACAAGCTTCCAGGGACCGGTTTCTGGCATTACAGCCGTCTTCGGCCCGGCTTGCTTGAATCCTGATGGTGCAATGAGCAAGGGACTCATGTCTGAGTATACCCTTCCACGCTTAGGGTGGACAAAAATATTTACAACAAGGGGTGGTGAGGAACAGAGTCTCTGAATTAGGCAGAATACTCTCACCCAGTCAAAAGATCAGGGCTAGATCCAACACCGTTTTTTAGCTCATTGCACCATCCAAGCTTCAGAACCTGGCTGTATGCAAATTAGTCTGTTCCTGTCCCAGTGCATGATGGGAACAGGGCAAACCAAACTACAAAAGCCAATTCTTACACTGGGAAGGAAACAAGCTTCCGGGGACCGGTTTCTGGCATTACAGCCGTCTTCGGCCCGGCTTGCTTGAATCCTGATGGTGCAATGAGCAAGGGACTCATGTCTGAGTATACCCTTCCACGCTTAGGGTGGACAAAAATATTTACAACAAGGGGTGGTGAGGGACAGAGTCTCTGAATTAAGCAGAATACTCTCACCCAGTCAAAAGATCAGGGCTAGATCCAACACCGTTTTTTAGCTCATTGCACCATCCCAATTTCAGAACCTGGCTGTATGCAAATTAGTCTGTTCCTGTCCCAGTGCATGATGGGAACAGGGCAAACCAAACTACAAAAGCCAATTCTTACACTGGGAAGGAAACAAGCTTCCGGGGACCGGTTTCTGGCATTACAGCCGTCTTCGGCCCGGCTTGCTTGAATCCTGATGGTGCAATGAGCAAGGGACTCATGTCTGAGTATACCCTTCCACGCTTAGGGTGGACAAAAATATTTACAACAAGGGGTGGTGAGGGACAGAGTCTCTGAATTAAGCAGAATACTCTCACCCAGTCAAAAGATCAGGGCTAGATCCAGCACCATCAGGATTCAAGCAAGCCGGGCCGAAGACGGCTGTAATGCCAGAAACCGGTCCCCGGAAGCTTGTTTCCTTTCCAGTAAAGAATTGGCTTGGTAGTTTGGTCTGCCCTGTTCCCATGATGCACTGGGCCAGGGTCAGACTAATTTGCAAGTAGCCAGGTTCTGAACTGGGATGGTGCAGTGAGCTAAAAAACGGTGATGGATCAAGCCCTGATCTTTTGACTGGGTAGGAGTGTTCTGCTTAATTCAGATACTCTGTCCATCACCACCCCCTTTTGAATCGTTTTGGCCACCACAAGTGTGGAAGGGTATGCTCAGATGTGAGTCCCTTGCTCACTGCACCATCAGGATTCAAGCAAGCCGGGCCGAAGACGGCTGTAATGCCAGAAACCGGTCCCCGGAAGCTTGTTTCCTTTCCAGTAAAGAATTGGCTTGGTAGTTTGGTCTGCCCTGTTCCCATGATGCACTGGGCCAGGGTCAGACTAATTTGCAAGTAGCCAGGTTCTGAACTGGGATGGTGCAGTGAGCTAAAAAACGGTGATGGATCAAGCCCTGATCTTTTGACTGGGTAGGAGTGTTCTGCTTAATTCAGATACTCTGTCCATCACCACCCCCTTTTGAATCGTTTTGGCCACCACAAGTGTGGAAGGGTATGCTCAGATGTGAGTCCCTTGCTCACTGCACCATCAGGATTCAAGCAAGCCGGGCCGAAGACGGCTGTAATGCCAGAAACCAGTCCCTGGAAGCTTGTTTCCTTTCCAGTAAAGAATTGGCTTGGTAGTTTGGTCTGCCCTGTTCCCATGATGCACTGGGCCAGGGTCAGACTAATTTGCAAGTAGCCAGGTTCTGAACTGGGATGGTGCAGTGAGCTAAAAAACGGTGATGGATCAAGCCCTGATCTTTTGACTGGGTAGGAGTGTTCTGCTTAATTCAGATACTCTGTCCATCACCACCCCCTTTTGAATCGTTTTGGCCACCACAAGTGTGGAAGGGTATGCTCAGATGTGAGTCCCTTGCTCACTGCACCATCAGGATTCAAGCAAGCCAGGCCGAAGACGGCTGTAATGCCAGAAACCGGTCCCCGGAAGCTTGTTTCCTTTCCAGTAAAGAATTGGCTTGGTAGTTTGGTCTGCCCTGTTCCCATGATGCACTGGGCCAGGGTCAGACTAATTTGCAAGTAGCCAGGTTCTGAACTGGGATGGTGCAGTGAGCTAAAAAACGGTGATGGATCAAGCCCTGATCTTTTGACTGGGTAGGAGTGTTCTGCTTAATTCAGATACTCTGTCCATCACCACCCCCTTTTGAATCGTTTTGGCCACCACAAGTGTGGAAGGGTATGCTCAGATGTGAGTCCCTTGCTCACTGCACCATCAGGATTCAAGCAAGCCGGGCCGAAGGCGGCTGTAATGCCAGAAACCGGTCCCCGGAAGCTTGTTTCCTTTCCAGTAAAGAATTGGCTTGGTAGTTTGGTCTGCCCTGTTCCCATGATGCACTGGGCCAGGGTCAGACTAATTTGCAAGTAGCCAGGTTCTGAACTGGGATGGTGCAGTGAGCTAAAAAACGGTGATGGATCAAGCCCTGATCTTTTGACTGGGTAGGAGTGTTCTGCTTAATTCAGATACTCTGTCCATCACCACCCCCTTTTGAATCGTTTTGGCCACCACAAGTGTGGAAGGGTATGCTCAGATGTGAGTCCCTTGCTCACTGCACCATCAGGATTCAAGCAAGCCGGGCCGAAGACGGCTGTAATGCCAGAAACCGGTCCCCGGAAGCTTGTTTCCTTTCCAGTAAAGAATTGGCTTGGTAGTTTGGTCTGCCCTGTTCCCATGATGCACTGGGCCAGGGTCAGACTAATTTGCAAGTAGCCAGGTTCTGAACTGGGATGGTGCAGTGAGCTAAAAAACTGTGATGGATCAAGCCCTGATCTTTTGACTGGGTAGGAGTGTTCTGCTTAATTCAGATACTCTGTCCATCACCACCCCCTTTTGAATCGTTTTGGCCACCACAAGTGTGGAAGGGTATGCTCAGATGTGAGTCCCTTGCTCACTGCACCATCAGGATTCAAGCAAGCCGGGCCGAAGACGGCTGTAATGCCAGAAACCGGTCCCCGGAAGCTTGTTTCCTTTCCAGTAAAGAATTGGCTTGGTAGTTTGGTCTGCCCTGTTCCCATGATGCACTGGGCCAGGGTCAGACTAATTTGCAAGTAGCCAGGTTCTGAACTGGGATGGTGCAGTGAGCTAAAAAACTGTGATGGATCAAGCCCTGATCTTTTGACTGGGTAGGAGTGTTCTGCTTAATTCAGATACTCTGTCCATCACCACCCCCTTTTGAATCGTTTTGGCCACCACAAGTGTGGAAGGGTATGCTCAGATGTGAGTCCCTTGCTCACTGCACCATCAGGATTCAAGCAAGCCGGGCCGAAGACGGCTGTAATGCCAGAAACCGGTCCCCGGAAGCTTGTTTCCTTTCCAGTAAAGAATTGGCTTGGTAGTTTGGTCTGCCCTGTTCCCATGATGCACTGGGCCAGGGTCAGACTAATTTGCAAGTAGCCAGGTTCTGAACTGGGATGGTGCAGTGAGCTAAAAAACGGTGATGGATCAAGCCCTGATCTTTTGACTGGGTAGGAGTGTTCTGCTTAATTCAGATACTCTGTCCATCACCACCCCCTTTTGAATCGTTTTGGCCACCACAAGTGTGGAAGGGTATGCTCAGATGTGAGTCCCTTGCTCACTGCACCATCAGGATTCAAGCAAGCCGGGCCGAAGACAGCTGTAATGCCAGAAACCGGTCCCCGGAAGCTTGTTTCCTTTCCAGTAAAGAATTGGCTTGGTAGTTTGGTCTGCCCTGTTCCCATGATGCACTGGGCCAGGGTCAGACTAATTTGCAAGTAGCCAGGTTCTGAACTGGGATGGTGCAGTGAGCTAAAAAACGGTGATGGATCAAGCCCTGATCTTTTGACTGGGTAGGAGTGTTCTGCTTAATTCAGATACTCTGTCCATCACCACCCCCTTTTGAATCGTTTTGGCCACCACAAGTGTGGAAGGGTATGCTCAGATGTGAGTCCCTTGCTCACTGCACCATCAGGATTCAAGCAAGCCGGGCCGAAGACGGCTGTAATGCCAGAAACCGGTCCCCGGAAGCTTGTTTCGTTTCCAGTAAAGAATTGGCTTGGTAGTTTGGTCTGCCCTGTTCCCATGATGCACTGGGCCAGGGTCAGACTAATTTGCAAGTAGCCAGGTTCTGAACTGGGATGGTGCAGTGAACTAAAAAACGGTGATGGATCAAGCCCTGATCTTTTGACTGGGTAGGAGTGTTCTGCTTAATTCAGATACTCTGTCCATCACCACCCCCTTTTGAATCGTTTTGGCCACCACAAGTGTGGAAGGGTATGCTCAGATGTGAGTCCCTTGCTCACTACACCATCAGGATTCAAGCAAGCCGGGCCGAAGACGGCTGTAATGCCAGAAACCGGTCCCCGGAAGCTTGTTTCCTTTCCAGTAAAGAATTGGCTTGGTAGTTTGGTCTGCCCTGTTCCCATGATGCACTGGGCCAGGATCAGACTAACTTGCAAGTAGCCAGGTTCTGAACTGGGATGGTGCAGTGAGCTAAAAAACGGTGATGGATCAAGCCCTGATCTTTTGACTGGGTAGGAGTGTTCTGCTTAATTCAGATACTCTGTCCATCACCACCCCCTTTTGAATCGTTTTGGCCACCACAAGTGTGGAAGGGTATGCTCAGATGTGAGTCCCTTGCTCACTGCACCATCAGGATTCAAGCAAGCCGGGCCGAAGACGGCTGTAATGCCAGAAACCGGTCCCCGGAAGCTTGTTTCCTTTCCAGTAAAGAATTGGCTTGGTAGTTTGGTCTGCCCTGTTCCCATGATGCACTGGGCCAGGGTCAGACTAATTTGCAAGTAGCCAGGTTCTGAACTGGGATGGTGCAGTGAGCTAAAAAACGGTGATGGATCAAGCCCTGATCTTTTGACTGGGTAGGAGTGTTCTGCTTAATTCAGATACTCTGTCCATCACCACCCCCTTTTGAATCGTTTTGGCCACCACAAGTGTGGAAGGGTATGCTCAGATGTGAGTCCCTTGCTCACTACACCATCAGGATTCAAGCAAGCCGGGCCGAAGACGGCTGTAATGCCAGAAACCGGTCCCCGGAAGCTTGTTTCCTTTCCAGTAAAGAATTGGCTTGGTAGTTTGGTCTGCCCTGTTCCCATGATGCACTGGGCCAAGGTCAGACTAATTTGCAAGTAGCCAGGTTCTGAACTGGGATGGTGCAGTGAGCTAAAAAACGGTGATGGATCAAGCCCTGATCTTTTGACTGGGTAGGAGTGTTCTGCTTAATTCAGATACTCTGTCCATCACCACCCCCTTTTGAATCGTTTTGGCCACCACAAGTGTGGAAGGGTATGCTCAGATGTGAGTCCCTTGCTCACTGCACCATCAGGATTCAAGCAAGCCGGGCCGAAGACGGCTGTAATGCCAGAAACCGGTCCCCGGAAGCTTGTTTCCTTTCCAGTAAAGAATTGGCTTGGTAGTTTGGTCTGCCCTGTTCCCATGATGCACTGGGCCAGGGTCAGACTAATTTGCAAGTAGCCAGGTTCTGAACTGGGATGGTGCAGTGAGCTAAAAAACGGTGATGGATCAAGCCCTGATCTTTTGACTGGGTAGGAGCGTTCTGCTTAATTCAGATACTCTGTCCATCACCACCCCCTTTTGAATCGTTTTGGCCACCACAAGTGTGGAAGGGTATGCTCAGATGTGAGTCCCTTGCTCACTGCACCATCAGGATTCAAGCAAGCCGGGCCGAAGACGGCTGTAATGCCAGAAACCGGTCCCCGGAAGCTTGTTTCCTTTCCAGTAAAGAATTGGCTTGGTAGTTTGGTCTGCCCTGTTCCCATGATGCACTGGGCCAGGGTCAGACTAATTTGCAAGTAGCCAGGTTCTGAACTGGGATGGTGCAGTGAGCTAAAAAAACGGTGATGGATCAAGCCCTGATCTTTTGACTGGGTAGGAGTGTTCTGCTTAATTCAGATACTCTGTCCATCACCACCCCCTTTTGTATCGGTTTGGCCACCACAAGTGTGGAAGGGTATGCTCAGATGTGAGTCCCTTGCTCACTGCACCATCAGGATTCAAGCAAGCCGGGCCGAAGACGGCTGTAATGCCAGAAACCGGTCCCCGGAAGCTTGTTTCCTTTCCAGTAAAGAATTGGCTTGGTAGTTTGGTCTGCCCTGTTCCCATGATGCACTGGGCCAGGGTCAGACTAATTTGCAAGTAGCCAGGTTCTGAACTGGGATGGTGCAGTGAGCTAAAAAACGGTGATGGATCAAGCCCTGATCTTTTGACTGGGTAGGAGTGTTCTGCTTAATTCAGATACTCTGTCCATCACCACCCCCTTTTGAATCGTTTTGGCCACCACAAGTGTGGAAGGGTATGCTCAGATGTGAGTCCCTTGCTCACTGCACCATCAGGATTCAAGCAAGCCAGGCCGAAGACGGCTGTAATGCCAGAAACCGGTCCCCGGAAGCTTGTTTCCTTTCCAGTAAAGAATTGGCTTGGTAGTTTGGTCTGCCCTGTTCCCATGATGCACTGGGCCAGGGTCAGACTAATTTGCAAGTAGCCAGGTTCTGAACTGGGATGGTGCAGTGAGCTAAAAAACGGTGATGGATCAAGCCCTGATCTTTTGACTGGGTAGGAGTGTTCTGCTTAATTCAGATACTCTGTCCATCACCACCCCCTTTTGAATCGTTTTGGCCACCACAAGTGTGGAAGGGTATGCTCAGATGTGAGTCCCTTGCTCACTGCACCATCAGGATTCAAGCAAGCCGGGCCGAAGACGGCTGTAATGCCAGAAACCGGTCCCCGGAAGCTTGTTTCCTTTCCAGTAAAGAATTGGCTTGGTAGTTTGGTCTGCCCTGTTCCCATGATGCACTGGGCCAGGGTCAGACTAATTTGCAAGTAGCCAGGTTCTGAACTGGGATGGTGCAGTGAGCTAAAAAACGGTGATGGATCAAGCCCTGATCTTTTGACTGGGTAGGAGTGTTCTGCTTAATTCAGATACTCTGTCCATCACCACCCCCTTTTGAATCGTTTTGGCCACCACAAGTGTGGAAGGGTATGCTCAGATGTGAGTCCCTTGCTCACTGCACCATCAGGATTCAAGCAAGCCGGGCCGAAGACGGCTGTAATGCCAGAAACCGGTCCCCGGAAGCTTGTTTCCTTTCCAGTAAAGAATTGGCTTGGTAGTTTGGTCTGCCCTGTTCCCATGATGCACTGGGCCAGGGTCAGACTAATTTGCAAGTAGCCAGGTTCTGAACTGGGATGGTGCAGTGAGCTAAAAAACGGTGATGGATCAAGCCCTGATCTTTTGACTGGGTAGGAGTGTTCTGCTTAAATCAGATACTCTGTCCATCACCACCCCCTTTTGAATCGTTTTGGCCACCACAAGTGTGGAAGGGTATGCTCAGATGTGAGTCCCTTGCTCACTGCACCATCAGGATTCAAGCAAGCCGGGCCGAAGACGGCTGTAATGCCAGAAACCGGTCCCCGGAAGCTTGTTTCCTTTCCAGTAAAGAATTGGCTTGGTAGTTTGGTCTGCCCTGTTCCCATGATGCACTGGGCCAGGGTCAGACTAATTTGCAAGTAGCCAGGTTCTGAACTGGGATGGTGCAGTGAGCTAAAAAACGGTGATGGATCAAGCCCTGATCTTTTGACTGGGTAGGAGTGTTCTGCTTAATTCAGATACTCTGTCCATCACCACCCCCTTTTGAATCGCTTTGGCCACCACAAGTGTGGAAGGGTATGCTCAGATGTGAGTCCCTTGCTCACTGCACCATCAGGATTCAAGCAAGCCGGGCCGAAGACGGCTGTAATGCCAGAAACCGGTCCCCGGAAGCTTGTTTCCTTTCCAGTAAAGAATTGGCTTGGTAGTTTGGTCTGCCCTGTTCCCATGATGCACTGGGCCAGGGTCAGACTAATTTGCAAGTAGCCAGGTTCTGAACTGGGATGGTGCAGTGAGCTAAAAAACGGTGATGGATCAAGCCCTGATCTTTTGACTGGGTAGGAGTGTTCTGCTTAATTCAGATACTCTGTCCATCACCACCCCCTTTTGAATCGTTTTGGCCACCACAAGTGTGGAAGGGTATGCTCAGATGTGAGTAAGCATGGGCGTAAAATCCGCTCCGCTCGCGGATTTTTCGGATTTTCGGCAAATTCGCAATCCGCGAACGCTCGCGAATTTGTCGAAAATCCGTGAATCCGCTCGCGGCGGATTTTTTGCTTGGTTGCGGCGCGCGGCGTGGTGCACGGCGTTCACTTTCCGTCATTTTAGCGTTTGCCGAGTTGTTTTTCTTTGCGAGTGACGCGCCATTTTAGATCTTGCTGCGTGTTCCCGCGGGAGTTTGTCGCCCGCGAATACGTACTCGCGGCTTGCCACCTTGCACAGCACACCTCGCGAGAGTTCGCAATTGCGAACACGTAGTTGCGGCGGAAAGGAACAATCTCGCACTTGCGAAATAGAGATTTTGCAATTTCGCACAAGAAAATCACCAGCAAACAGGATAAACCTTCAGAAAATTATGATTTTTATCAGAATCACTCCTCAGGTTGACATTTGCATGGCCTTTTTTTTTGCAAGGAGTCCATTTTGGGGGGGGGGGGAGGAAGGAAGTGCCCCACAGTCTCCAACTTCCTGTTCCTGTCCAGCAGGCTCCTCCCAGTGCTTTGTCCATCTCCTGGTCACTTTCATTTGGATCTGGAGCTGGAAGGATTACTTTTTGTGGGTGCTGCTGGATATTTGGATTTGAGGCCTTTTTGACTGTCTTTGGATCACTTTTGGATTAGAAATCAACTTTCACAAGTAAGTTTGTTTGGGGCATTACAGTTGCTGCAAGTACAATTTTTGAACTTTTTCAGAAAATTAAATAAATTATATTGTGGGTAGCCACAGTATCCAGTAGGACCAGGGTTGGTTATGGGTGCATGATACAACTGTTTTGTTGAATTTAAACACCATTGAGGCCATGGATGGGCTGGGATTGTGCAGATTTTATTGTTTTTTGTCGTTTTTTTGGGCCTGCTGGTGTGGCCCTTTGCCCAGGGGTGGTGAGTGTTGCATGGGCCTAGTCTTTCTGTGGGGTGTCTTCTTGAATTTAAACATAATTGAGGCCATGGATGGGCTGGGATTGTGCTTATTTTATTGTTTTTTGTCGTTTTTGGGGGGCTGCTGGTGTGGCCTTTTGCTTGCCCAGGGGTGGTGGTGGTGCATGGACTGAGTGTGCCTGTGGTGTGGTCTCACTCTCTTTGATGTAAACATCATGGATGGCATTGGATTGTGGTGATTTCTGGCTGTTTTTCTGTTTTTTGTGGGTGTACTGTTGATGTGGACTGGCCATGTGGGTGGTGGTGGTGGCCATCTTGAGTGCTGGCTGGTACAGGCAACATGTGCTTGGGGTGTAAGGGGGCCATTTTGAGGAGAGGCAGTGTCTGAGGCCTGCACTTATTTTGCCTACTTTTCATCCCTTATGCCCAGGGGTAGTGAGTGTTGCATGGGCCTAGTGTTTCTGAGGGGTGTCTTCTTGAATTTAAACACCATTGAGGCCATGGATGGGCTGGGATTGTGCAGATTTTATTGTTTTTTGTCGTTTTTTTGGGCCTGCTGGTGTGGCCCTTTGCCCAGGGGTGGTGAGTGTTGCATGGGCCTAGTCTTTCTGTGGGGTGTCTTCTTGAATTTAAACATAATTGAGGCCATGGATGGGCTGGGATTGTGCTTATTTTATTGTTTTTTGTCGTTTTGGGGAGCTGCTTGTGTGGTCTTTTGCTTGCCCAGGGGTGGTGGTGGTGCATGGACTGAGTGTGCCTGTGGTGTGGTCTCACTCTCTTTGATGTAAACATCATGGATGGCATTGGATTGTGGTGATTTCTGGCTGTTTTTCTGTTTTTTGGGGGTGTACTGTTGATGTGGACTGGCCATGTGGGTGGTGGTGGTGGCCATCTTGAGTGCTGGCCAGTACAGGCAACATGTGCTTGGGGTGTAAGGGGGCCATTTTGAGGAGAGGCAGTGTCTGAGGCCTGCACTTATTTTGCCTACTTTTCATCCCTTATGCCCAGGGGTAGTGAGTGTTGCATGGGCCTAGTGTTTCTGAGGGGTGTCTTCTTGAATTTAAACACCATTGAGGCCATGGATGGGCTGGGATTGTGCAGATTTTATTGTTTTTTGTCGTTTTTTTGGGCCTGCTGGTGTGGCCCTTTGCCCAGGGGTGGTGAGTGTTGCATGGGCCTAGTCTTTCTGTGGGGTGTCTTCTTGAATTTAAACATAATTGAGGCCATGGATGGGCTGGGATTGTGCTTATTTTATTGTTTTTTGTCGTTTTTGGGGGGCTGCTGGTGTGGCCTTTTGCTTGCCCAGGGGTGGTGGTGGTGCATGGACTGAGTGTGCCTGTGGTGTGGTCTCACTCTCTTTGATGTAAACATCATGGATGGCATTGGATTGTGGTGATTTCTGGCTGTTTTTCTGTTTTTTGGGGGTGTACTGTTGATGTGGACTGGCCATGTGGGTGGTGGTGGTGGCCATCTTGAGTGCTGGCTGGTACAGGCAACATGTGCTTGGGGTGTAAGGGGGCCATTTTGAGGAGAGGCAGTGTCTGAGGCCTGCACTTATTTTGCCTACTTTTCATCCCTTATGCCCAGGGGTAGTGAGTGTTGCATGGGCCTAGTGTTTCTGAGGGGTGTCTTCTTGAATTTAAACACCATTGAGGCCATGGATGGGCTGGGATTGTGCAGATTTTATTGTTTTTTGTCGTTTTTTTGGGCCTGCTGGTGTGGCCCTTTGCCCAGGGGTGGTGAGTGTTGCATGGGCCTAGTCTTTCTGTGGGGTGTCTTCTTGAATTTAAACATAATTGAGGCCATGGATGGGCTGGGATTGTGCTTATTTTATTGTTTTTTGTCGTTTTTGGGGGGCTGCTGGTGTGGCCTTTTGCTTGCCCAGGGGTGGTGGTGGTGCATGGACTGAGTGTGCCTGTGGTGTGGTCTCACTCTCTTTGATGTAAACATCATGGATGGCATTGGATTGTGGTGATTTCTGGCTGTTTTTCTGTTTTTTGGGGGTGTACTGTTGATGTGGACTGGCCATGTGGGTGGTGGTGGTGGCCATCTTGAGTGCTGGCTGGTACAGGCAACATGTGCTTGGGGTGTAAGGGGGCCATTTTGAGGAGAGGCAGTGTCTGAGGCCTGCACTTATTTTGCCTACTTTTCATCCCTTATGCCCAGGGGTAGTGAGTGTTGCATGGGCCTAGTGTTTCTGAGGGGTGTCTTCTTGAATTTAAACACCATTGAGGCCATGGATGGGCTGGGATTGTGCAGATTTTATTGTTTTTTGTATTTTTTTTGGGCCTGCTGGTGTGGCCCTTTGCCCAGGGGTGGTGAGTGTTGCATGGGCCTAGTCTTTCTGTGGGGTGTCTTCTTGAATTTAAACATAATTGAGGCCATGGATGGGCTGGGATTGTGCTCATTTTATTGTTTTTTGTCGTTTTTGGGGGGCTGCTGGTGTGGCCTTTTGCTTGCCCAGGGGTGGTGGTGGTGCATGGACTGAGTGTGCCTGTGGTGTGGTCTCACTCTCTTTGATGTAAACATCATGGATGGCATTGGATTGTGGTGATTTCTGGCTGTTTTTCTGTTTTTTGGGGGTGTACTGTTGATGTGGACTGGCCATGTGGGTGGTGGTGGTGGCCATCTTGAGTGCTGGCTGGTACAGGCAACATGTGCTTGGGGTGTAAGGGGGCCATTTTGAGGAGAGGCAGTGTCTGAGGCCTGCACTTATTTTGCCTACTTTTCATCCATTATGCCCAGGGGTAGTGAGTGTTGCATACTTGCATGTCCCTAGTCTTTCTGTGGGGTGTCTTCAATGTAAACATCATGGATGGCATGGGATTGTGCTCATTTTTCTGTGTTTTGTCGATTTTTTGGGGTGTATAACTGAACTGATGTTCCTCTGTCTTCCATTGCTTTTAGGTGCACAAGAAGACTCAAGAGAACCACCAGTGCCAGGAAGAAGTCCTGCAGCGGTGTGTGCAGCATAACGTCACGCGACGTCACGTCTGGACACAGAACCCTCTGCAACTCGTGCAACTGCTGCCTGCTGACCTGCTCTGAAGAAGATGGCCCCAAAAAAAGTAACCCGTAGCTCCTCTAGCAAGAAAGGTGCCAGTAAGGAGCAGAAGAAGCAAGTTACCAAGGACACTGGTGTGCCGCCCGCCCCTTTTTTTGGGAGTAAAAAAAAAAGTATGCCTGCAGCAGCAGCAGCGGGATCTGCTGGGGACCAAGCTGGCAGCAGCACCCCCGCTCCATTGGGCTCAGTGCCACCACCACCACCACCATGCCAACTGAAGTCCAAGCCCTTGAGTGCTGCAGAGGCAGCCAGTATAGTTCTTCAATCACCATCGACCAGTGATGTTGGCTCATCGCAAGAAAGCAGCAGCAATGTCCCTCAATCAACACAGGTTGTTGTAGCTCATCTGACGAGTGTTGAACAACCACAGCCGCAACAACAATCACATGTGCAAGTACAAGCCCAAGTACATGTGGAAGGAGAGGCAGCGCAAGGAGATGCGCAAGCAGAGGTGCATGGAGGGTCACAAGTGCCCACAATAGTTGTTCCTCCCGAAGTAGGGGCACATCAGGAAATCGACAATCAAGGCGAGGTATCATTTGAGGAAGCCACTCCTCCTGATGATCCTTCATTGTCTTCCGCACCCCTAGCAAGGAAGAGATCAAGGGTGGTGTCTACATCCTCTTCAAGCACACCTCCTTCTGATGATACGGATCAAACTTGGGAACCAGCACCACAGCCGTCTGAGAGTGAGGCACACCATGATCCAACAAAGGTAGTTAAGCGTAAAAGGAAGCTCGTCCAAAGTCTCAGAGTTATGGAGTGTGATGAGGCTCAACAAGAAGTGGCGGATACTGCTGCTGATGAAGACTCTGCCAACGACGACCCAGTCATCATAAAGGTCACTGCAGCCCCAGCGGGCATGCAGCAAACAGACATTTTGACCCTAGCCCGAAGAGCTGCTCAGCGTGATGATGATGATGATGTTGTCGATGAGGAGGCAGTGGAAACACCACAATCATTGGAGTTAAGTAGTACACCAACTCGTCCCGCTTCCATATTTCTTTCTGGCAAGAAGAGACCTCCGTCAACCTCGACCTTAATTAGTGGCGGTGAAAGTGCAAAACGTACAAAAGTTGGGCAATCCAGATCCTCCACTTCATCTGGCATTAGCTTCATGACCACCACCACCAGTATCGCCGCCTCCTCCAGGTCCCACAGACACTTCAAGTCCCCAGTTTGGGACTTCTTTACTGTTTGTCCAAAAAATCCAAAGTTTGCCATTTGTACCCTTTGTAAGCTTGCAGTTAGTCGTGGTAAGTCAGGTACCAACTATGGTACCGGCGGCCAGAGAGGTCATCTTGAGAGAAAGCACACTGTCAGATGGTTTGCGCACCTAGATGCGATCAAGAAAGGGCAAATTCAAGGAAACGTTGATGTTTCATCTGATGATGACGAGGAGGAAGAAGACGTGTCAAAGACTTCCCTTACACCCAGTACCCCTGTCAGCAGTACACCCAATGTGAGGCACACTAAGAGTGTTGGAGCGAGTGAGACACCAACGCACAAAAGTTCACCAGCGAGCAAAATTGGGTCAACGAAGTCATTATCAGCCCGTAAATGCTTGGTCCAGGGCAACATTAGAACAATGCTTACTTCAGACGTGCCATATGAACGCAACCACCCACTGACGCGTCTGTATAACACTAAGCTGGCTAAAATGCTAGCTGTGGACCTTCTACCTTTTTCTTTTGTAGAAGCGGTAGGTTTTCTTGAATTAGTGGCAACGCTCTGCCCTAAATGGAAGGTTCCGAGCCGGTTCTATTTTGCCAGAGTTGCGGTTCCAGCACTACATGAAGATGTGCTGCAGGCGATTGGGGCAGCTTTGCAGAAGAGTGCTGTTCACACAATACATCTGACAACAGACATGTGGACCAGTGGCCCAGGCGATGATTACATGTGCATCACTGCACACTGGGTCTCTTTTTCAGGTGTTAAAGCAAAGCTAAACGCAGGTGTTGACCCGGACCAAGTTTTCAAAGCTGCTCGGAAACATGCAACACTAGCCATGTTTGGCTTGGAGAAAAGTCACACAGCAGAAAACCTTTTGGAAGAGTTTAACAAAAAGGTCTTGACAATGCTATCCCCCCTAAAACGCAAGATTGGTTATGTTTCCACGGATAATGGCGCCAATGTAGTTAAGGCCATGTTCATGGGTGACCATGTTAGAGTGCCGTGTTTGGCGCACTGTATCAACCTGGTAGTTCAAAAATTCTTGAGTGATAAACAGAGTCCAGCGTTCGAGGTAATGGCCACCTGCCGCAAAATGTGCAACCATTTCAGCCATTCTTTTAAGGCCCGGAAGCATCTGCGGAGACTGCTACTTCAACGTAGAATGCCAGTGAAAGCACTCATCCAGGAGGTGGACACACGTTGGAACTCAACCTTCTACATGCTTGAGCGTCTGTATGAGCAGTATACGGTACTCGATCACTATTTCTTCACAGAGGCTACATCTCAGAAGGAGGACCTGCGGATGAGTGCGGCGCAATGGGACATAGTTAAAAGCCTGACAGACATGCTTCGTCCTTTTGAGTTCTTCACGCGTGCAGTCAGCCAGGAGGACTGTAATTTGGGAAAAGCTATCCCATTGTTGTGCATGCTGGAGCACCAACTGATGGCGGTGTCTTCTGAGTTTGAAAAAGATGAAAAAAAAAAAAAACATTTCATTTTGTCTGAGAAATTATTAGATCGCCTACGTGGTGATGAACGTCTTCAAAACATCAAGTCAGATCAGCATTACATTTGTGCTACTATTCTGGATCCACGCTACAAAAAGGCGCTGGCAGGCGAAGCATTCTTTCCTTTTGCTGATGCAGATGTTCAAAAGTACAAACATTGGTTAGCCTGGTCAGCAAAGAGGTTTGAAAAAGAACGGCAGGTTATTGAAGGAGAAGCCAGTACATCAGCATCAGCATCAGCATCAGCAGGCCATCCGCAGTCACAAGAATCCACTTCTGCACCTGTGGCTGGGGCACAAGTGACCTCTCAGCCGTTAAAGACACCGGCAACTGGATCATCTGCACCACACACAATGACAACACTAACAGTGGCTGCGGAGGAGGATTGGCTAAGTTTGATGGGGTATGGTTCTCGAAAAAATGTCACAGGCACAGCAAAAAGTAAGCAAAGTGGAGGAACAGTTGATGACCTTGAGTCGATGGTGCAGGACTATCTGAATGACTCAACAGAGGTCTTCCTTAATGATGAGCCATTGCAGTATTGGCATGGCAAAAAACAATTGTGGCCACAGCTCTTCAACCTGGCTATAAACTATTTGTCTTGCCCACTCGCAAGTGTGTCTTCTGAACGTGTTTTCAGTGCTGCTGGTGGCATTGTAACTCCCAAACGGAGCCGCCTCTCGCCCAAAAATGTGGAGCGGCTGACAATGATCAAGATGAATCAGCACCTCATACCACCAGATTACAAAGTACGAGAAAGCACGCCGCATGAAGACGAGGAGGACAGCAACGTAGATGAGGGGATTTTTTCTCTGTTCGGTGGCACTGACCTCATCCAGCCTGAATTCGCAGAGTATGATGACGAAATCTTGTTCTTATTCCCTGACACCGAGCCCTGAAAATGAGACAATCAATCAAGAACTTTCTTTTTCGTCCTTATTCACTTTTATTCCTGTGTGCTTTGTGTCTCTCTTTCTTTGTTTTGCACAGTTAATTTAATTCAAACTTTAATCACCTAATCCCAAAAACAAGACCATCATCAGAACTGTCTTCACTTGTTTGCTTATTGATTTGAAGGTGCCGCAGTCTACATTCCTCAGGTTTACAAGTTCTGAAGAACATGCTCCTCTATCCTCCTCCTCCAGACTGCGATTTCCCTCCAAGCAGAGTGCTGGATTACGCCCAATGAAGAAAGACTCAGCACTTGTGGGGGTGTTGTACTTCTTTGCGGGTGAGTTGACGGATTTGGGCCCATTGCTGTGAAGCTCTAATAATGGACAAAAGTGTTTTGGACCAAATATGAGGTGGAAATTTCTTGCCGTTTTTGCTGACTTGCTTGCCTTTGAGGTGCTCTTTGGCGGGGTTCCGGGTGTTTGTGGGTAATTTTTGGTGTCTGTCGGAGCACTGCTGCGACAGTCTAATCTTGATTGCATTTGCTTTTCAGGAAATCCGTGGTGGAAAACAGGAGTTATGATGATTGATGATGATGACCTAGCTGAACAGCGCCGCATTTGGAACGAAGGCCGAGAGATATTGTAAGTATGAGATTTAGCTTTTTCGCTGTTTGGGGGTGTTGTCGGGTCGTTTTTTGCGGGTGGGTTGGCGGGTCTTGCCTGGGGCATTCCTGGGAAGGTCTAATACCGGATAGAAGTGTTTTGGACAAAATCCATAAGGAACAGCCTTTTTTTTGCTATTTCTTCTGACATCTTGCTCAATGTAGCGTTTTGGGGGGCTTCCTGCTGTTCGTGGGTGGGTTGCGGCCGGGGTCTCTGTCGAAGCACTGCTGCGACAGTCTAATCTTGATTGCATTTGCTTTTCAGGAAATCCGTGGTGGAAAACAGGAGTTATGATGATTGATGATGATGATGACCTAGCTGCACAGCGCCGCGTTTGGACCGAAGGCCGAGAGACATTGTAAGTATGAGATTTAGCTTTTTCGCTGTTTGGGGGTGTTGTCGGGTGTTTTTTTGCGGGTGGGTTGGCGGGTCTTGCCTGGGGCATTCCTGGGAAGGTCTAATACCGGATAGAAGTGTTTTGGACAAAATCCATAAGGAACAGCCTTTTTTTTGCTATTTCTTCTGACATCTTGCTCAATGTAGCGTTTTGGGGGGCTTCCTGCTGTTCGTGGGTGGGTTGCGGCCGGGGTCTCTGTCGAAGCACTGCTGCGACAGTCTAATCTTGATTGCATTTGCTTTTCAGGAAATCCGTGGTGGAAAACAGGAGTTATGATGATTGATGATGATGATGACCTAGCTGCACAGCGCCGCGTTTGGACCGAAGGCCGAGAGACATTGTAAGTATGAGATTTAGCTTTTTCGCTGTTTGGGGGTGTTGTGTCGGGTGTTTTTTTGCGGGTGGGTTGGCGGGTCTTGCCTGGGGCATTCCTGGGAAGGTCTAATACCGGCTAGAAGTTTGTTGGACAAAATCCATAAGGAAACACCAGTTTTGGCACGTTTTGTAAGTTAGGGTTCGTTAGGGTTAGCCCTAGCAGCAGGATTGCATGTGTTTCGGGGGGTTCTATTGCAACGCAGTTCTGTTGTTGTAGAGCACTGTTGGAGCGATGCTGGCTATGGATACTTTTGCTTGCTTGCAAGTGGTTTGAATACAATCCACGGTCTGTATTTGGGCCTACTGTTACTTTCAAAGTACGTTTTGTAACCATTTTTCTGCTAGGCATCGTTTTTGGAGATATGATTGGGGTTCTTCTACATTTTTGCGACTGGCTTTAGTAAGGGTCTTGGTGGGAGCATTGCTGGGAAGGTCAAATTTTGTTCTAAAACACAGTAGTACACCTACCTTGAGGGGAAAGATCCGCTATAATATTTTGGCCATACTTATTGATCCTTAAAAAGGTGACTCAGACAGAGCACGCAATTTCAAAAATATTGTACTGTCTATTAGGGAAATCAAAGTGTCACTTTTTGAACCACACAGCGTACATACCTTTTATTTATTTATCAGTGGTATTGTAATAGCACTTCCTGTTTTCCGTTCAATAATTACAGGCCGGGTTTCAGTCAACATCCGCCAGGCAGGCAGTGGACAGGGTGTCTTCTGTCAGTGGTCACCACATTGATGGACGAAGCGTCAGCTGGAATGGAGGAGTGCCGCCAATAAGAGGAATTGTTTGCTGCATGCAACTTACTTACCAAATTCAACAGGACAACTCCAACAACATACGCAATACAGATACAGTATCCATTGTTGTCTTTTATTCTATGAGTGTGACTGCATGTGCTTACCTTTAGTTTGTAACCAAAGATTGTCTGTATCTTCAATTATTGTTTGTCCATGCTCTGCTTTTTTTTTCTTCTCTCAACAAAACCTACCCAAAAAGAAACCCCCATTCCCATCCATTTTACAAACCCTAACCCTCTTCCCCCGGGCTGTGTTGTTTTGCTTGATGTCTGACTAAAATGACATCAATAATTCCACACACTTGCTGGGGAGGATAAGGTCATAGCAACAGGCTGGTGAAGGAATACGAGGATATCTTCTAGACTTACTCAGCTTCAGTACTATATCTTCTAGTAGTAGTAGCCAATGTCAAATAAATTCAACGCAAGTACTAGTTATACTTGCAAGCAAATACTTTACCATTTGTTAGGCTACATTATGGCACTGTTCTAGTGTACTGTCACCTGCTATTTTCTCGATCGTACCGTAACCGTTGTAATGCTACAGTAAGGAGGACAAACAAGGTTTCGTTTTCTTTTTTTCCATAGGCATGCAACTGCCACTGTGTCACACCACTAGTACCACCGCAATGAGGAAATGTCACCCGCCCAGGATTGACAACGTTAATCCCCATTTCACCTGGAGCCAGCCCTGGGCCTAGCCCTAATTTCTAACACAAATTACAGGTAAGATAAGCGTTTGGTGGGAGGTAGTATAATGGAGTATTATTTCGGAGTACACAAGAGATTGACGGTTGTACTACTAAAGTCCTACGACTGTTCAGGAAAACAAAGTTACTGTTACACCCCCGCCCCCCACCCACCAGACTGAAAAGCAGTAAAAAACAGGTATGGTCAGATAAAGTTTAAAAATATATTTATTTAGCCCTAACAAAATAATCTCCCTCACCCACCCTAACCCCAACGATTGTCTTTGAAACGTCCCAAAACGATCCCAACTCCCAAATCCCACCCCCCAAAAGTCTATAAAAAAAGGGCAAGGGACACTCCACTACTGGAGGGTGCTGGTGCTGGTGCATGATGCGGCATGGGCATCATACTCCTTGCGGAGGGTGGCAAGCTCGGAGCGGAGGCCCTTAACCAAGTTCTTATACCTCAGGACCTCCTGCTCCAGGTTGGACATGCGGACTCGTAGGCGGCGTTGGCGGTCCTTGCAGCTCCTGTGGGGGGCAGCTGGTATTTCGGTTGCTTGGCGGTGGCGGTCGTCTTTCTTAGCCCGGCTCGGTCCCGCTGGCTTAGTCACGGAGGAGGATGCAGTGGTCACAGTCGAGGATGTCGTTGTTGCCTCGCTCGACTGCGTGTCCTCCTCCTCCTCCAGGGCCACCAGCCGCCGATATTTGGCGACAGTGGCCTCCAGCCTCCGTTGCCGGGGCAATCTAGCCTGCTCCCTCCTTGTTGTTGATTTGGAAGGAGCAACTATATGAAGAAAGAAAGACATAGTCTGTAACCAATGCTCCTTATTAATAACACAAAGTGATTGAGCCGAAAGTTGGGTCACAGAGTACAAGTAGCAAATTGAAAGCACAGTACATAACTATTGAGGACAGTATCTATGTAACCTCCCACTTCTGCATCCTTGCTCTAACATTAGTGGTAGTTTAATGAACAAATTCTACGACCACTATGGACTTCCATTACAGTCGACTATGACAGTACACCAGTCTTATTCTTCTTCTTCTCTCTTGTTTAGGGAAATTGGTACGTTATCTTATGCAAGCAGAATGACATGGACAGCACAGTGAACTTGCACCCGAGAAAAAAAGTTGCACACCATGATGAGTGAGACAGACTTGCGTTACTGTACCAGTCCAGTACATGCAGGTGGTGAAGCTATTACTTTTCTATTACGGGTGGCACTGAGAATACTCTGTTACAAGGGCTACTGCTTAATTAATTTACCTTTCACCCTACAGTGCAAATGAGTACTAGAAAAGGAAAATGAAGAAGCTAACTAATTTGATTATCTATCACTTCACATGGGACGTATTTAATGACAGATGAGATGACTTTAGGTGCTTTGCTTAATATTGAGTGAACAGTGATACACCCACACATGAATGACGTACTACAAGTAAACTAAAGTTATTAAGAGAGGTACGGAGTGTCCACCGTAATAACCAGATATATGCTGTGAATGCAAACGCAATACAAAGTACTGCTACTATTCATGGTAGTATTGGACACATTTACAATTTCTTTTCCTTGCCTTCCCTGCACTGGAACGGACGTGCGGGTGCGGTGGTACATGCTCTTCAAGGTAACACTTACTTCACCTGGCGACCATCTACTCTCTCTAGATACACATGTGCTATCTAAGAGTCAGAGAATACCATGCTCCAGGCATCCATTCAGTCAAAGTATACGCACACATACAGTTTCTGTTTCACCCACCCAGGCTGCTGTCCTTCCACCCATCCTTGCTTCATCATTGACCCAGCCATGCACCATACCATATTCTTTCCTTCCCAGCCACCTCGGGGGCCAAGCAAACACATATCGTTCTTCTTTGCCAGCCATCATACAAGTTCTCGTCCCACTTACTTACACCCTTCTTTCGCTTTTCGTTCATCCCATCCATCACGTTCGTCTAAGAACTTATTGGGATTCTTCTCACGAAAAACTTCACAGCTAAGTCGGAGTACATTTCGAGGAGGCTACTACCTGGTTGATTTGTAATACACCCGTGCAGAAAGCACACTATGCAGTCTTCAATCTCAATAAGTAAGGAATATATAGCTTACCTGTTTCCGCCACCACCGTTTGATCCCCCACAGGACCGTCCGCCGGCTCTTGCACCGCCTCCTCCCCAGAGGCCTCCGAGTCCTCGCCCAACACAGCCACCTCCGCGCTGGCCCCGTCACCAGATGTTACACCTACAAAGTACATTTAAGAATGTTAGAATACACCACTCACTACTATATAATATTTGGTCTAGGAGAAATGTTAAAAAAACAGAATACAATGTAATAATTTGTGACTGTCTACTCCATAGTAAAAATGTCCCATTTTCCAGGGAAGGCTGTTGTCTTGCTGCACTTTTATGCACAACTGATGAATGCTTGCTTTTGATTTTTAACACGCACCACTTTTTCTCCTAACAGACAGAAGCTTGACTCCTAAGAACACGACCAGGATCAAGTTCAAACAAGGTGAGAGCTCGGCTCGACCACAAGAAATGTGTCCAATTAATCGTCAGCACTAACCACTTTTCCGTTTTCAGTTAAATAGTTTTATGACAAAGTAGATTTTAATAAATGTGTTTACTTTTAATAAAGCTTTTAAACTTAAATAGACTCTGTGGTTTTTGTTCCTCTAGACTAGAGTGGATGAGCTAAAGGTTTTGGAATTTTTGCAAGCATGAGTGCCTCTGACACTTCTTGACTGTGCTGTGACTCCGTACTACTCTCTTGTCCTGCGTACGATAATCTAGAGATCATTGGGGATCTATAATCGGTGACTTCGGGAGCTGAATGACTCTGCCACACTATCTAGTCAGTAAGGAGACAGTGCATAGAGGTATTGCTGAATATAATGGGAGTCCAATGGAATTGCCAAATGTCCAATCTTAGTTAGCTACACAGACAGACTAATAAGAATAGTCTAGTAATACCACAGGGAGTCATATTCGAGGCAGGATAAGAATTTATATCCAGTCTACAAGAAGATCAAAGACGATTTAGAAAAAATCGAATGAGGAACGCTAGGAAAAAATAGGTACTGTTTATTAAAATGTAAACTTACTGGGGCCAGCAAAGGAGCCCTCGCCTGCCCGATCCTGGCCTGCATCCTCAGCACCCTCCTCCTGTGTCCTCTTGCCCTTGGGGGGAGCTGATGTACAACATGAAAGAAAGAAACACCAGAAAACATGGATGAGATTTTTCAACCAAATCAAACATTTCAAAAGAACAATAACAAAATATTTTGGAAAAATAGCAAATAGATAGACCACTATTCCACGGGATCTATCTCATGTGGTATACTACGTTATTCGTATTGCCTGATTTGCGGAACGTTGACTTAGAAAGTTCCTATGTAACTCAATAAACAGACTACTAAAGAGGTTTGCCTAGGCCTGGCATTGCAGGCAGCAGTGCGCAGCACGCGAAGTGACAGACAAAGTCCATCCTGCTTGCAGATCAGTGAATACTCAAACTATCAATCCACCCGCCACCACCGCCACTATTTCTTCTTATAGCCATGTGTCTAAAGGAAGGACTGGACTTCAGTCTGTTGGGGCTGATTTAGAAGTCCCTTGCGGAAGTTGCGGCTCATTTTCCTCCATTGTTGCGTGCCTTTTGTGACGCAGCGGCAGAACAAAAGACTCGCCATGGTGTTGGTGCGGCGTATATATTAAAAAAAAACACATATGGGCATATGGGCGATGCATCACGTTGTAAAGCCCTGCGCCATCAGGGGGCGTTCCGGCGCAAGGGAGGGCGTACCTGCGCAGGAACGAATCCTAAAAGTGGCTGAGGGAAATCTACAAGATGTCAATCAGTCACTTTTAGGACAATGATGCATGACTCAAACCCTGCGCGCTTGAAGCCGACGTACGGCTTGATGCAGCATTGGGGAGATAGGGTACCCCAGAGCATTGCTGGAGCTGCGCCATCGTTGGCACGCAACTCCAGCAATGCGCTGCCTTTACGGCACAGATGCGTAAGGCTTCTGTGACGTTTTGGGCCAATGGGTGGTGGTGGCATGGCACACAATTACTGCCGCATCCCTGCTACTTTGCAGGGATGCGCCGGTAATTGAAAATATGACCCTTACTGTCTAGCATTACGCAGTTCTTTTCTTTACACTACACTCATACATAATTTCTCAGGCCAATGAAATGCTTCTGAACACAACATACAAAACAAAGAAGCATAGTAGCAAGCAAGGCTACTGAGAAGGAGAGCAGTGCACCTGAAATGCATAGAAGATTTTGAAATATAATTTACCTCAATGTAATCGGCAGCATTATTGCTCTTGGTAAAGAACAAAGATTTGCAAATAACAGAGCAGGATAAAACAGAGTAGTAAATGTACTACTACTACTACTCACCAAGCCCGGGGACCTCTACGCCGAGCGCGTCCAGCAAGTCCCGCTCCCGGTCCATGACATCGGTCCAGCGGTGGGTGGCCTGGTTATATGTGCGCCGGACCCCAGAGATCTTGTACATGGCCCGGCACACCTTCTCCCACCGCTTGCGACGCTCCCGGATGCCATAGCCAGTCGCGATCTTGCCGCCTCCCAGGATCGTCTTGGGGAGGCGGCGCTGGACGTGGAAGATCAGTGCCGCCACTTCCTCCGCGCTGAAGATCTCCCTCGGGACCACTTGCTCCCCCCTTAAACGCCCGCACGGGAGCCGGGCACGGGGTGCGGGACCCTTCCCCTTCTCAGGGTGCTTCCCGGCTCCCTTTACCATGGTCTGGGCAGAAATAGAGTTAAATGATAAACAAGAAATAGAATAGTGAAGAAGAAAAGAAAAGAGTTTAAAAAAGTAGTTTAAAAGTAACTAAAAGCTGCAGAAAACACAAAAATATAGAGCTAGAAAAATAGAGGGATAGATAATAAGTAAAATTAGATCAAAAAAACTTCAAACAAGCAAAGGATGGCAGAGATTGAGAGAGGATAGAGAAAGCATGCCCAGAACCATAGCAATGAATGAGAAACAAGATGGCCGCGCCCGTTCACGACCGCGTGGGTAAGTTCGCGCGAGATTTTCCTTGCGAGTACGCGCGAAATTGTACTAGCGAGCAGCACACTTTGCGAGATTACACATAGCGGGCGGAAACGGAATTACGTCACGCCAACAAGATGGCCGCGCCCGTGTACGACCGATAGGGTAACTTGGCAAACGTATAGCTAGAAGCGCCTCGCGAACACGCGCAAGATCACGCGAACATACACGTCGCAAAAAAAACAATTTTGTATTCGCACGTATTCGTGGCTTCCGAAATCGATCTCGCACGGATTCGCGCCCCAAAAAACGTGCGAAATTGCAGAAAAAAACGATTTTAGCTAAACTGAAAGCAATGAGCAGGTGCAAAAGTTCAAACTTAACATTAGTAACATTCAAGGTAGTGCTTCCTGATGGGCCCCTCCAGAGTTTGCAACTATTCTATGACCCTGCTATGACCCAAACAGCAGGCTCATAGAATAGCTACAAGTACACCATAAAGGTCCTGTGAAAAAAAAATTTCACTGCAACAAAAAGCAAATTACAGATAAGGAAGGAAGCAGGTGCCAGCCAGACTGGAACTTTCAAAATGACTGACACATTAATGAAACACAAATTAATTGATGGCAGTTGAAGAAGGGCAGGTGTGCTTGCTTTTTTCAACCACCATAATCTACAGTGATAAATAAACCTAATGGGTGGCAGTGAGGATGTACCAGAGGGTGGCATGGGTGTCCCAGAGGGTGGCAGTGGTGAAACAGAGGGTGCTGTGAACCTGTGATGATAAACCAGACGTAGAAACAACATAGTCGCGGCCGTTGCGAGCCGAAAAGTAAGTTCGCAATTGCGAACTTGTCCCAAAATCGGCGCGAACGCGCGCCAACACAAAAAACGGGAAAATCCGCAAATCCGCTAGAGTTCGCGGATCTTCGCGGATTGCGAATCCGTAAATCCGCAAGTTCGCGTACGCGAGATCCGCTAGATCCGCCCATGCTTAGATGTGAGTCCCTTGCTCACTGCACCATCAGGATTCAAGCAAGCCGGGCCGAAGACGGCTGTAATGCCAGAAACCGGTCCCCGGAAGCTTGTTTCCTTTCCAGTAAAGAATTGGCTTGGTAGTTTGGTCTGCCCTGTTCCCATGATGCACTGGGCCAGGGTCAGACTAATTTGCAAGTAGCCAGGTTCTGAACTGGGATGGTGCAGTGAGCTAAAAAACGGTGATGGATCAAGCCCTGATCTTTTGACTGGGTAGGAGTGTTCTGCTTAATTCAGATACTATGTCCATCACCACCCCCTTTTGAATCGTTTTGGCCACCACAAGTGTGGAAGGGTATGCTCAGATGTGAGTCCCTTGCTCACTGCACCATCAGGATTCAAGCAAGCCGGGCCGAAGACGGCTGTAATGCCAGAAACCGGTCCCCGGAAGCTTGTTTCCTTTCCAGTAAAGAATTGGCTTGGTAGTTTGGTCTGCCCTGTTCCCATGATGCACTGGGCCAGGGTCAGACTAATTTGCAAGTAGCCAGGTTCTGAACTGGGATGGTGCAGTGAGCTAAAAAACGGTGATGGATCAAGCCCTGATCTTTTGACTGGGTAGGAGTGTTCTGCTTAATTCAGATACTCTGTCCATCACCACCCCCTTTTGAATCGTTTTGGCCACCACAAGTGTGGAAGGGTATGCTCAGATGTGAGTCCCTTGCTCACTGCACCATCAGGATTCAAGCAAGCCGGGCCGAAGACGGCTGTAATGCCAGAAACCGGTCCCCGGAAGCTTGTTTCCTTTCCAGTAAAGAATTGGCTTGGTAGTTTGGTCTGCCCTGTTCCCATGATGCACTGGGCCAGGGTCAGACTAATTTGCAAGTAGCCAGGTTCTGAACTGGGATGGTGCAGTGAGCTAAAAAACGGTGATGGATCAAGCCCTGATCTTTTGACTGGGTAGGAGTGTTCTGCTTAATTCAGATACTCTGTCCATCACCACCCCCTTTTGAATCGTTTTGGCCACCACAAGTGTGGAAGGGTATGCTCAGATGTGAGTCCCTTGCTCACTGCACCATCAGGATTCAAGCAAGCCGGGCCGAAGACGGCTGTAATGCCAGAAACCGGTCCCCGGAAGCTTGTTTCCTTTCCAGTAAAGAATTGGCTTGGTAGTTTGGTCTGCCCTGTTCCCATGATGCACTGGGCCAGGGTCAGACTAATTTGCAAGTAGCCAGGTTCTGAACTGGGATGGTGCAGTGAGCTAAAAAACGGTGATGGATCAAGCCCTGATCTTTTGACTGGGTAGGAGTGTTCTGCTTAATTCAGATACTCTGTCCATCACCACCCCCTTTTGAATCGTTTTGGCCACCACAAGTGTGGAAGGGTATGCTCAGATGTGAGTCCCTTGCTCACTGCACCATCAGGATTCAAGCAAGCCGGGCCGAAGACGGCTGTAATGCCAGAAACCGGTCCCCGGAAGCTTGTTTCCTTTCCAGTAAAGAATTGGCTTGGTAGTTTGGTCTGCCCTGTTCCCATGATGCACTGGGCCAGGGTCAGACTAATTTGCAAGTAGCCAGGTTCTGAACTGGGATGGTGCAGTGAGCTAAAAAACGGTGATGGATCAAGCCCTGATCTTTTGACTGGGTAGGAGTGTTCTGCTTAATTCAGATACTCTGTCCATCACCACCCCCTTTTGAATCGTTTTGGCCACCACAAGTGTGGAAGGGTATGCTCAGATGTGAGTCCCTTGCTCACTGCACCATCAGGATTCAAGCAAGCCGGGCCGAAGACGGCTGTAATGCCAGAAACCGGTCCCCGGAAGCTTGTTTCCTTTCCAGTAAAGAATTGGCTTGGTAGTTTGGTCTGCCCTGTTCCCATGATGCACTGGGCCAGGGTCAGACTAATTTGCAAGTAGCCAGGTTCTGAACTGGGATGGTTCAGTGAGCTAAAAAACGGTGATGGATCAAGCCCTGATCTTTTGACTGGGTAGGAGTGTTCTGCTTAATTCAGATACTCTGTCCATCACCACCCCCTTTTGAATCGTTTTGGCCACCACAAGTGTGGAAGGGTATGCTCAGATGTGAGTCCCTTGCTCACTGCACCATCAGGATTCAAGTAAGCCGGGCCGAAGACGGCTGTAATGCCAGAAACCGGTCCCCGGAAGCTTGTTTCCTTTCCAGTAAAGAATTGGCTTGGTAGTTTGGTCTGCCCTGTTCCCATGATGCACTGGGCCAGGGTCAGACTAATTTGCAAGTAGCCAGGTTCTGAACTGGGATGGTGCAGTGAGCTAAAAAACGGTGATGGATCAAGCCCTGATCTTTTGACTGGGTAGGAGTGTTCTGCTTAATTCAGATACTCTGTCCATCACCACCCCCTTTTGAATCGTTTTGGCCACCACAAGTGTGGAAGGGTATGCTCAGATGTGAGTCCCTTGCTCACTGCACCATCAGGATTCAAGCAAGCCGGGCCGAAGACGGCTGTAATGCCAGAAACCGGTCCCCGGAAGCTTGTTTCCTTTCCAGTAAAGAACTGGCTTGGTAGTTTGGTCTGCCCTGTTCCCATGATGCACTGGGCCAGGGTCAGACTAATTTGCAAGTAGCCAGGTTCTGAACTGGGATGGTGCAGTGAGCTAAAAAACGGTGATGGATCAAGCCCTGATCTTTTGACTGGGTAGGAGTGTTCTGCTTAATTCAGATACTCTGTCCATCACCACCCCCTTTTGAATCGTTTTGGCCACCACAAGTGTGGAAGGGTATGCTCAGATGTGAGTCCCTTGCTCACTGCACCATCAGGATTCAAGCAAGCCGGGCCGAAGACGGCTGTAATGCCAGAAACCGGTCCCCGGAAGCTTGTTTCCTTTCCAGTAAAGAATTGGCTTGGTAGTTTGGTCTGCCCTGTTCCCATGATGCACTGGGCCAGGGTCAGACTAATTTGCAAGTAGCCAGGTTCTGAACTGGAATGGTGCAGTGAGCTAAAAAACGGTGATGGATCAAGCCCTGATCTTTTGACTGGGTAGGAGTGTTCTGCTTAATTCAGATACTCTGTCCATCACCACCCCCTTTTGAATCGTTTTGGCCACCACAAGTGTGGAAGGGTATGCTCAGATGTGAGTCCCTTGCTCACTGCACCATCAGGATTCAAGCAAGCCGGGCCGAAGATGGCTGTAATGCCAGAAACCGGTCCCCGGAAGCTTGTTTCCTTTCCAGTAAAGAATTGGCTTGGTAGTTTGGTCTGCCCTGTTCCCATGATGCACTGGGCCAGGGTCAGACTAATTTGCAAGTAGCCAGGTTCTGAACTGGGATGGTGCAGTGAGCTAAAAAACGGTGATGGATCAAGCCCTGATCTTTTGACTGGGTAGGAGTGTTCTGCTTAATTCAGATACTCTGTCCATCACCACCCCCTTTTGATTCATTACACATGGGCAAGTTCCATGTGAAATGTGCCTGCGTCAGTCTTACGCCTGCTGTGAGGCAGGCGTAAGATACTGATGCATTTGCGTCCTAGAAATGAAGCAGTGAAATCTCATAGATTTCACTGCGTCACTTCTACGAGGCTTACTTGCGTCAAAATGCCCACCCTGCAAACATTATACCTGGCGCAGGTATAATGTGGCACGGGGTTTACAAAGTGACGCATCTACCTAGATAAGTCACTTAGTAAATATGACGCAGCATGGGCATTTTTTACCCTCCTGGTGCGTCACAAAAAGTGACACACCGGCGGGGTAAAAGTGATGCAAGGGCTCATAAATAAGCCCCTCAGAATTGAGAAGCCGGAGCACCAGACTGTGATACAAATGGACAATATAAGACATTAAGAGGCTTTCTGATACCACAAAAGCCCCTGCTAAGAGACTCTGGCCCATGTATATCATTATTTGATGCAGTCCAACACACCAAGACAACTTGCTGTACTGCATTGTTAGACTTGGCATCACTGGCAGGGGTGTGGAATTTTCAAAATAATCTACTTGTCCAAGGGACAAAATGCCACTGTGATCTACATGTCCTGTAAAATCAACTTGTCCCACCCACTCCCGTCCGTCCATACATCAAACATAAGGGCTGACAGAGAAACGTAATATATTTTTGTTTTATTAAAATTAGTAAACCACTAAATGCTTTGCAATAATAATGCTAAGAAAAACTTGACAAGCAATATTATCCCATTTATCAAAACATATAGAAATTGTATAGAAATACAAGTTACAACATAAAATGAACACCCTTTGGCTTGCCTACAGACAGACAGAAGCATCATGCCCTGCCAAGGATCTAGAATCTCACTAAAGTATGTATCTGTCTGTAGAAGGAGAAAACGGAACCCTCATGATCGATTTGCCCGCGCCATCAGTCTTGACATTCTTGAAGAATGGACGATGTACCGCACCAATGACAGTGCCATTAGTGAACCAAGAGGCACGGCAGATGTGAACACTGTATGTGACAAGAATATAGAGCAACATTGTGGTCTATATTAATTCAAAAACGGGTTTTTGTACAGCTTGTATTCTGAATGCATGCATTTGAAAGTGCTTCTCTTGATTATGAAGAAAAATTTAGTTTTGGTGAAATAAAATATTTGCCTAAGATCACACAATTTAAGCATGGAAGCACATTTTTAACTGGCCAGGTTCTCTTTCACAAACTATGAGTATTTAAATGGAGGACCCCCGGTTTCACACAAGCACAGTCAGAGTGATCTAGTTGTGTTCATTGGCAGAGCTCTGCACATTTGTATAAACTAGCACATACCAACTGAACAAACCACCAGAGTGTTGCACTGTTGCCAAGTGAATCAGCATTTTCTCTTCTTCTTTAATGGCACCCTTCCTATCTTCCTCACCACCATTTCACTAATCAAGTAATTTTAAGACTTGACTAGTTTACTGGACGGGGATACGTTATTCTGATTAATAAAGCAGTTTTAATGATTATTTTTAATCAGACACAGGTCAATGAGAATGCCTTAAGGCAGCAAGTCAGGTCTCGGCTAGAGTGAGAAGTTGCAAACAGGTAGCAGTGAGTTCCTGCTCCACTATGTAGTTCTGCTCTACCCTTAGAAGCGAACTTGGGCCTGCTAACATTTCAGTTATTTGGGGCACACAAACACTTCACTACACTTCAAAAACTGTAGAATTCATTGCTCTTTATTTTGAGGCTGACATGCTGAGTGGGGCTCAGTAGCAGCCCTCGCTCCCTCTTCCAGCTGACAGAGCGGGGGAGGGTGGGGTTTCACCACACCAGTGAGTTACAGATAAGAAGGTGAGGAAAAAACTGCTTCAACCTTTTGAAATGCAAAGAGTCATTGCGCTGCCTGTTCTCGCCCGGGTCAAGTTTCCCCTTTTCTGCTGCTGTGTGCAGATATTGTGGAAATACCCGTGGGCGGTGAGGCTTGCAGAAATGTCCCTCATGCGAACCCTGTGTGGTTGTCTCACCTTGGGGCACAATAAAGGAGGGAAAGAATGTCTTGCTTCTCAAGGGGTATCCATGCTCCGAGCAGATGGACTGTGCCCACAGCCACTTCCACTGTAGGTAGTGCGCTACCTACAGTGGAAGTGGCGTTTGGTGCTTAAATACAAAATGCAGGACAATCTTTTTCCTCACCCTATGGAACAATGTGAATTTTTATATGGCCTGAATAAGACCTTGAGTGCTAATAAAAGAATGGCATTGCGGTTTTATATAGCGCTAACTCGACCTGAAGGTATTGGAGCGCTTTACATGAGCGCCAGTTACATTTACACATGGACTGTCACATTCATTTATTTCTAAAGTAGCACTATTAAATTGGCGCAGCTGCACAGGAATTGAAATGTGTTATGCAAAGGGAACATTTAGGTTGTCGATTCCCAAAATGCGCCTTCTAATCCAAGCTCACGTCCCCACTTTACCAACCTGGTGTAATCTGGACAATCGCTTTACCTAATAATTATCCAGTGAGTGTGTCCTTTTACTCTTAGCAATTAAGCAAGCCTGGCAGCTCAAGAATGAAACTGCAGCGCCGCGGCAGCTTAAAAGAAATGCGTACAACAGGCTTAATTATACCCACTAAAATACTCGGCACTGACCAATTGAGCAGTTTCTCACACAAATGGGAAATATATCGCCCATTTTGTGAGGGGAATTGCACAATATGGCAATTCTGTGTCACACATCTGGTGTGAAAGGGAGTTCTAATCAGGCTCCATCAGCAGCGATTGGTGGCATCTGTTGGTACTTCGGGTATGGAATTAACTGAATTCTGGGGCTCCCGGAGCTAGAGCACTTACGCCGAACACCATGGGCAACAGACAATCGTTGTCAACAGCACAAATTGGGGGAGGGACAGGGGTACAGTGAAGTTGAAATGCAAGGCCGAAAGTGCTATACATTAATATTCAAAACCCTACAAACAAAGGCAGAGCAGTACTGGGAGGATTTGGTAAAAGGTCACAAGCCATAGTAAACAGGCAGAGACTGGGCCCTAATAATAGGGACTCAGTGGGTTCTTGGTCAGGCTAGGCTTGTCTTTGAAGTGCAATATCCACCCTACCACCTCGCCCCCCCTCCCTTCCCTTACATTAACCAAACGCATCAGGTTCATTTTGCTCAAGGCTAGACACACTCCTCCCCGCCCCTGCTTGCTTTTGGGTGTTGCTTTATTCCAGTGACTTGCTCTTTAGAATATAGGTGACGGCCCCACCTCACCCCCTGGCGTGCACACAACCATGGAGGTGCTAGCTGGCTGCAGTCACCATGTAGTTTTTGGACAGGCTCGTGCGCCCCATCATCATCTTCTTACAAGTCGGTAACAGGAAGGTAGGTGGAAGAGGGGGCTGGGGAAACAGGGGGGTAGGGCTGCCACCTCAAAGCACACAGATGGAACCGTCCTACCCGGACCGATAAGACAGGGGCAGCAGCGTGAACAGCTGATAAGGCCGATCAGACTCCCCACCTTACCGTGTTTGATGCAAATGCAGCGGTATCTGGATCCTTTGGCGGGCTTCTCTGGAAGTGGAAAACAGTTATGTTTATAGTGGTCTGCTAGCGCCTTGGCCACAGCCCCTCCAAAACCCTGCAGTCGGCTCTCGCTCACTCAACCCCGAAGCAACGAGGATAGGAAGCCGGCGCCAGCAGTGATCTCCGGGGGCCCATGGGATAGGAGGACTGGGTAGAGGCGGCGGCAGGGTCCTGCGGCATAACGACGCCTCCTGTAAACAAGTGGGGGCAGAATGTTATCTGATTTGCGGATCCCTTGGATTGTTAGGGCGCTTGATAGTTCCACAGTGTGTGGAGTAAGTTGAAGTTAGCGTGGCTGTGGTAAAGGGACAGTTACTTCTCTTGGACAGTGGGATACGGCCTTCCAGCTAATTAGTCCTGCAGTTTGTTTGCAATACTCCGTTGTCTCCTGCCCGATCGATCAGCAGTTTCTCCCAGGCCCACAGGTCCGTGGTCAGGCCGAGTTACCTCTTTTTTCGGATCCCCCGGTACTGTGCCGGGCCGCCCCGAAATGCTTCCACGGACCCTTCACCTGCACAACCTGCAAGTTCACCTGCCTCCGAACATGCACCGCGCCCGCCAAGCCAAACCCCAGCAGCGACCTCAAATGCATCCTGCTCAACACCCGCTCCGTCCACAGACACGCCGTCGAACTCTGGAACCTGCTCGACACTGCATCTCCAGACGTCGCATTCCTCACTGAAACTTGGATAAACGCCTCCTCTGCCCCTGACATCGCCATCGCCGTCCCGAATGGATACAAGATCATCAGGAGGGACCGCGTCAACCAGACTGGGGGAGGCATCGCCATCGTCCACAAGAACACCGTCCGCATCACAACCGACGCCGACGACACCTACGCCGCCGCCGAACACCTCCACTTCCAGATTCACACAGATCCAAAGACGACCCTCAGAGGCACCCTCATCTACAGACCCCCGGGACCACGCACACAATTCAGCGAAGACATCGCAGACTTCATCAGCCCGCACGCCCTCCCCTCCGCTGACTACATCCTCCTAGGGGACCTCAACTTCCACCTGGAGAACAAAAAGGACCGCAACACCGTCCCCCTGCTGGACAACCTCGCCAACCTCGGACTCAAGCAACTGGTCAACACCCCCACCCACTACGCCGGCCACACGCTTGACCCTGTCTTCTCATCCAGCAAGCACATCGCCTTCAGCCACTCCGCCGGACTTCACTGGACCGACCACATCTGCGTCCACTTCAGCTTCAGAAAAACCACAACCCACCACCACCCGCAACAGGTCCCTCACAGAAGCTGGAGCAAGATCACCGCCGAGCAGCTCACCACCTCCCTCAACCAGAACCCACCTGCGAGCACACCGGACCCCAACGAAGCAGCCCGCAACTTCGCACAGTGGCTGACCGCCTGCGCCGACGACCTCGCACCACTGGAGAACCCTCCCAGCAAACCCAGAAGCAATAAGGCCCCCTGGTTCACCGACGAACTCAAGGACTCCAAGAAGACCTGCCGCACCCTCGAGAAAGCCTGGCTCCTCGACCCGACCACCAACAACATGACCGCCCTCAAACACGCGACCCGCAAGCACTACCAGCTCATCCGCACCACCAAGAAGATATCACTGAAGGATCGACTGGACAACAACGCCCACGACAGCAAGGAACTCTTCAGCATCGTCAAGGAGTTCTCCAACCCCAGCACCGGCAACAACTACATCACCCCTTCACAAGATCTCTGCGACTCCCTCGCCTCATTCTTCCACCGCAAGATCGCCGACATCCACAACAGCTTCGGCGCACCGTCCTCACACCCAACCGTCGAACCAACGCACCCCACCGCCACCCTCGGCACCTGGACCGCAGTGACCACCGAAGACACAGCCCGCACGATGAACACCATCCACTCCGGATCTCCGACTGACCCCTGCCCCCACTACGTCTACAACAAGGCCGACTCCACCATCGCACCCCAACTCCGAGACGTCATCAACACCTCCTTCGACACCGCCACCTTCCCGGAGAGCTGGAAGCATGCAGAGCTCAGCGCCCTACTGAAGAAACCAACAGCGGACCCCACCAACCTCAAAAACGTCCGCCCCATCTCGCTCCTCCCTTTTCCGGCCAAAGTCATCGAGAAGATCGCCAACAGACAGCTTGCCGCCTTCCTCGAGACGAATGGATCCCTCGACCCCTCGCAGTCCGGTTTCAGAGCCAACCACAGCACCGAGACCGCCCTCATCGCAGCCACCGACGACATCCGAGCCCTTCTCGACAACGGGGAAACAGCGGCACTCATCCTCCTACATGAGACCCCTCGCAACCATCGCACGCCAACACAACCTCAACATCATCTCCTACGCCGACGACACCCAGCTGATCCTCTCCCTCACCAGAGACCCCGACACCGCCAGATCCAGCCTCCACGAAGGGATGAAAGACGTCGCCGAGTGGATGAAAGACAGCCGCCTGAAACTGAACTCAGACAAGACGGAAGTCCTCATCCTTGGACCATCACCCTCCGCCTGGAACGACTCCTGGTGGCCCCCAGCCCTGGGCACCGCCCCCAAGCCGACAGACCACGCACGCAACCTGGGCTTCATCCTGGACTCCTCCCTCTCGATGACCAGACAAGTCAACGCCGCCTCCTCATCATGCTTCCACACCCTCCGCATGCTCCGCAAGATCTTCCGATGGATCCCGATCGAAACCAGGAAGACAGTCACCCAGGCCCTCGTCACCAGCCGGCTGGACTACGGAAACACCCTCTACGCCGGAACCACAGCCAAGCTACAGAAAAGACTACAACGCATCCAGAACGCCTCCGCCCGACTCATCCTGGACATCCCCCGACACAGCCACATTTCCGGCCACCTGAAGGACCTGCACTGGCTCCCCGTCAACAAGAGGATCACGTTCAGGCTCCTCACCCATGCACACAAGTCTCTCCACAACCTGGGCCCCAAGTACCTCAACGACCGCCTGACCTTCCACACGCCCACCCGCCAGCTACGGTCCGCCAGCCTCGCCCTCGCCACCGTACCACGCATCCGAAGAGCCACCGCCGGAGGCAGATCCTTCTCCTGCCTGGCGGCCAAGACATGGAACTCCCTCCCCATCCACCTTCGGCTGACCCAGGACCACCTCGCCTTCAGGAGACAACTCAAGACCTGGCTGTTCGAGCAGCAGCGGCCCCCCTCCCCCAAGCGCCTTGAGACCCTTCCAGGTGAGTAGCGCGCTATACAAGTGTTATGATTGATTGATTGATTGATTACTTAGATGTGACATCTTCTCTATTGCTAAGAAGTTAGAGGCTTTCTTTAGTACAAGCTTCTCCGGTACACACACATCCTTTCCTGATCAGCAAGGGAAGTTGCTTACAGAGTAACAGCAAATGAATTCCACATACTGGGGCAGAGCTCAGATGGGGAGTGACCCCAAATATGGAGGACTCCAAAATACTTTTAAAGTGACTACAGATCAGGCATTTCCTGCCCAGAACTGGACAAAAGAGTCATCTTGATCTTCTCTAGACTGGGAAGGTGAAAGAAGACAGTAGGGATGAGCAAAAGCTGGAAGCAAAGGAGAATGTGGGAGGCTGTGGGTGGTCAAAGCAATAAAGGCAAACCCTAACTGGAAAACAAAATGCTTCACTCACTGGACATATCATGAACACAAGGGTCCTCATTCACCCTCAACAACTTTCACTATGCGCGTGCTATTAAAGGTAGAAAGCTAGCACTCAATGAATACGGAGCTGGACAATTAAATTTGCTTGGATTATACTTGCACTTTCAAGGGGTTTGCACTCTCTAAACAGACAAACGCTTTTTAAGACTCCTTGCCTGTCTGTCCTGATAAACCTCATGGCAAACAATGCAGTATTAAAATAGGTACTGTTAGAAATTGGGTTACTGATGAGCCCTGGTCAAGCAGCAACTACAATCATAGTCAGGGTAAGACATAAGCACACCCCAAATTAACCTGTGCTCACCATCTTGTAGCTTGGCAAAGAACAGTCAGGCTTAATTTAGAGGCAAAGTTTAAAGTATCTGTCCAACACTTCAAACAGTAAAACTGTGAAAACAAAAAAAACAAAGATCCCACACCAGGTTAGATAAATAGAGCTGAATTTAATAAATAGAACAAGACTGAAATGACAATATTGCAATGAGTAGAACTGGAGTTATGCATTTTGTATGAACAAACTGCAATGTAGCGCCTAAAAGCATAAAGCTCCTACTGCGGCTATCTGGTCAAGCTGAACTGGGTCAAGGTCAAATAATCAGGCCAACTGCGATGGAGCGCCGGTCTGATACAGTCCCAGATAAGTCCTGCTGAAGTTTTACCTTGTCAAGTTTGCACCAAGATTCCTGTTCGCATTGTAGAGGATAGTGGGGAGCAAGGCGAGCGGTGCAGACTCTGGTCAGTGTGGTGCAAAGTGCTGGCCGAGTGTCGCGGATGGGCGGACTGGACTTTTGTGTTATTAATCCTCCGTAGGCAATCAATGCTTGCTGTGTGAAGAGATGGGCTAGCAGCAGATTGCACTGATTTTCAGTGCCATCGTAGTGGTTCTGGGGCGAACAGGCTGTTTGAGATTGCCAAGATCCCATAAACATGATTTCAAGAACACGAGAGCAACACCAAGGGTTCAGGCCTGGAAGCACCACTTTGGGGTCAGGAACGTGCTGAAGACAGGTGTAAGAGCTGTTGGAGAGCTTTTTAGGTCCCTGAGGCTCAGATAAGGAGGCCAGAAGACTAGCCCTTTGAGTGACTCTGGGGTCCAAGGTTCCAGATGATTTGCAAGTCCAGTTCTTCCTCCCCAGGCAAGAGGGCACCAGGTCAGCACAGCAGGACAGTAGCTCCCTCAGAATAGCAGTCCAGCAGAGTGGCAGTACTTTCAATAGCACAGCAGTCCTTCTTCCTGGCAGAGTATCTACAGATCCAGAAGTGTACTGAAGAGTTGGTGTCTGCGGTCCAGTATTTATACCCAGTTGTGCCTTTGAAGTGAGGGAGAAGCTTCAAGAGATTTCCCTATGAAGTCCCCAGGCATCCTGCCTTCCCTGCCCTGGCGGCAGATTAACTACAGAGAGTATGCAGCTTTTTGTGTGGAGGCAGGACAAAGCCAATTCAGGTGTAAGTGGGGTTGTGCCCAGCTCCTCCCTCCCATTTGGCCACTGATGGCCCATCCAGCCACATCTAACCTCGCTATTGTGTGTGCTTAGCTAGGATGAATACACAAAGCTCAAATGTCAGCTACGCCCAGTCATGTGACCACAAAGAGGCTTTAGGCGCTGAATGCTAAGGCAAGAAAATGACCACTTTCTAAAAGTGTCATTTTCAGAATTGCTATACGTTAGGATTTTAAATTATGATTCCAGAGACACCAAACATGAACTGGCCATCCTTTCCCATTTTCAAATTACACTTATAAAATGTAATAAGGAAACTCCATTGTTATCATATAGGAGAGATAGGCCTTGCAGGAGTGAAAAATGAATGTAAAGGTGTTTTACTACCAGGGCATATAAAGCTTAAAAGTAAATGTCCTGCTTCATAAATGCATTGCACCCTATCCTCTGGGGTGCCCCGGGCCTACCCTAGAGTTGTCATAGCTATTAAAAAGGAAGGTTTGGATCTGGTAAAAGTTTGTTTTGCTGGGTCGAAATAGTTAAAAACTGCATATACAGGCTCTGCAATGGCAGGCCTGAGCCATGTTTAAAGGGTTATTGTAAGTGGGTGGCACATCCAGTGTTACAGGCCCACTAGTAGGGCTTGATTTACAGGGTCTAGGTACATGTAGTACCACTTTCATGGGACTTGAAATCACATTAAATATGCACATTTGGTATAAGCCAATGTTACCATGTTTTAAGCAGAGAGCACAAGCCCTTTAGCACTGGTTAGGAGTGGTAAAGTACACAGTGTCTTACAGCCTACAAAAACAAATTCAGCAAAAAATGGAGGGCAGAGGCAAAAATTCTGGGTATGGCCCTGCAAAAAGGGGCAAGTACAACATGTAATGAAGTGGTTTCATCTATGTCAGCGCACAGCAAAAAGGTAACTTTAGAAGTAAGGGATTAAGTTGTGTTGGTGGCTTAGATAAATAGTTTAAACGGATAGCTTTGCTGAGGAAGGCTGTGACAATAGCATGTTTACTTCACCTGTCAGTCACCTGTTCAACAGTATGGGGCTATTTCCGATGTCGTTAGGAAGGCCTCCAGAAGGGTTCCGTAATGTGCAAATCCGATTCAGAGCCTATATTTCTGACCGAATCGTCCCCCGTTCCGAACGACCAAGTACGATGCGAAGATCTCGTGCCCGTCGATTGAATCGTTTTCGAACCAGATCCTGTCCTTCCTACTCATTCGCAGTGAATCGTGCCGCGCAATGGAGCCTGATTCCGAACGAGCAAGTATGATGCACGATTCAGACAGCCGTATTGACTCAGTCTCAGCGAGATGAAACAGCTATGGGAATCGGACTTCAGGGGCCGTAGCATGCCCCCCTCCACGGGTCACATGGTCTGCCCATGGGTCTCCCCGATCCAAGCATGCACAGTGTTGTGGGTACAGGGTGCACGCATTTCCCTACCCACCCCTTTTTGCTATGGGAGCCTGTGTACGCGTTCGGTATACAGGCTCCCATAGAGTTCAATGGGAGCCCAACCGAACCAAGTCCATCAGCATACTGATGCATCATACTCGTTCGGTTGGACTCTCACTGCGCGATCCGCTAGGAAAACCCTCCGGATCCGAGTCGTACAGAGGGTTTTCCTAGCGAGATCGGAATTAGCCCCTATATGTTCTTATCAATTTGTTATCAGTTTCACATCTGTTTCTGACAGTATACATGAAGAAACGGCCACGATTAAGGAATAGTCATAGGATGTGCAGAGATGTTTTAAGGCACAGGCCAAGTGGGCAATTAACCAGAGTCCCACCATCCAAAGGGCCACCTGGGAAAATGATCTGCCTGGCTTTTTATCTCACCCCTATCAATTTCTCTTCACCTCTTTGTTTACCTAACCAGGGACCTAAGGCAAGAAATATTTGGGCTGCTTTTGTGGGACCCCGTTTCTGAAAGTCTAATGTAAAATTCAATACTGTTTTGAATTAGCAGAAAATAGACAATCAAATGTAAAGTTTTTCTTAACAGGGGAGCCCAGATAGGACTAGCCCTGGGCCCATCATATCGATAAGACACACACCTAGAGAGAGCTGTGAGGCAATATTAGTATAGAAAAGCCACGTTCTTTAAAAAACAAAAGCAGGACCGGCTGATTGAGCCAGAAAACCTGGTCTGTTTGTGGCCCCTCCTGACTGGAAAAGAATAGCAGTGACATAAATAATCGCTCATAATCTTCCACTCTGAGAAACAATGAGTACCTTTCTCACAGACCTCGCTAATGTGCAGGTCCAGGAACAGTACAAAGGAGCACAAGGCCAAACATTTCTGAGCAAGAAACGTCCCCTTTCACTACCTTTCTCATTATTCGCAGCTGGATGCATCCGGAGCCTGTTATTTATCACATATGATAGGACATTTATATATGGCGTTTCTTTCACTCTGCGTTCTCTCCTTTCCCAGAAATAGAGAGGTTTGATCTCACATAAAGACAGAGGAATTTATGGAGCTGGAAATTCTTTATTATGAATTGTGGTGAAAACATTGGCCAACCGGCTGGAAAAAGAATAAAACCTCAAATAAGCTGTTTGAAAAAAAATTAGCAAATTAATATTTCATATGCTTAAGTGCCAAAAACAATTGCATGTCATGAAGTTTTCCATGACTGTAATACACTGATGCAAATAATTACTATTCAGAAGTCACAGTGTCTTGTGGTATATATTTAGATGCTAGGGTCTCTTAGATCCCCTCTCCCACCACCGCCATAACAAGAAACCATCATATGTACTGGATCTAACTAGCAGGTCCTGTGCCAGCTGCACAACCATTGATATACAAGAACTTCGACGAGCAATTCCTCCTTGCCATTAGTCCATCGCTTCCTCTGGAGGAGGGATGCAAGAGTCCAGTGGTCAGCGGCCCCATCCCTAGGGAGCCTAGCTAGATATTCTTGGTATGGTCCTTACAGCAGGATTTCTGAAGCATACCCTCGCACTGCAGAAAGGCTGCTACACACTGAGGTGACACACATATACAGGGCAAAATTATCTCCTAGGCAGCTAAAAGACCTGTGAAGGCACACCAGTAGATTAGCACGGACCAGTCCTCTTTCTGAATTCACAGGCTGTTTATTTATTTGTTTATTTATTGTCTTCTGTAGTGCAAACTCCACCCGAAAGAGGTTTCAAAACGTTGTACATTCAGAAATACACATTGAGGGTGGCAATGTATTATGGATACAATGTTTCCATCTGAGTAAACACAATATTGAAAACCACCAAGGCTACCGAATGGAGCACTAAACAGCATACATAGATATAAGTTGATATAAAGGCATAAATAGTCGTATCTAGACATAATTGTCAATGGGATGTTGCAATGGATCAGAGTACTGTATAATTAGTACTAAACAAAAATGCATACATATAATGCATCCATATGAAATAGGATCAATTAGAGTCATTTTATTTTGCATAAGCACAGAGCGAAATTAGAACTAGCCCAAAACATAAATGTTCTTTGTAAATTTCTCCTAACTACATTAGAGTCACAATCCAAAAGTGCCAGTGAGTGCTAGTGAGACTGAAGCAGGGGAAGCTTGAGTATCAATAGCAGTAGTGCTCCAATACATCGCCTCTGGTTCACACAGATTCACACTGATTGTGCTGCAGCCCAGATCTACCAGGCCTCTGTTCATGATTGCTAAGAAACTGAGAGATCAGTTGATTAGCTCTCACAGAGTTAAGCAATCTTTGGTCTACAAAGCATGCAGATTACAATCACGAATCCTGTGCTAATCCCTAGAATCTGTCTTAAAGTGACAGGTTTGTTTCAGACGAGATGGTGTCATGTAGTTACCACTGTGTTATATAATATATAAACTCCTCAGGCCAATTCGCTTAAAGTATAAAACCATAATGCTTAAAACAGCAGCAATATGAAGTAATGGGATGAAGAGTTATGTGCTGGTAAAGAAAAAGTATTGAGTGTCTTTAAACAACAATGGGAAATTGAAATGTCTATGGTAGTCTATGTGGCATGAGTGACTGGGTCCATGGCACTTTTTCCGGCATGCTGTGATGGAGTGAAGGTCAACAGTTTTAGCTCATTAGAGTTTAACTGGGGAAGAGCTTCCCTGGAGACTGGCAGTGCTTTGCCCTTGCAAGCCCAGTAGTTTCATCTGCTTCATTTAGATGTGGGGAAGCCTTAGGTTTCTGAAGGTGGAGCCTTAGCTTGCTCTAAGGTGGGAAACTCAAAACCAAGTGGCACATCTGTCACAAGACAGCCAGGTCACATGGAGATTGTCTGCTCTATTCAGAGTAGACAATCTCCATATACTTTGCCTGCCTTGATCCACAATGTGAAGCATGACAGACCTAGATGGGGAAAATAAACAATGGCCTAAAATGCAATGAGTAATCTCCTGCTCTCTGTTGCTTTGTTTTCTCCTAAAACAAACTTCTGCTTTGAGTGTTTACCTGTGAAATAAAAAAATGAATGCAGAACAGGGAGGAATCTCACATTATGATGGGCAGTGTTTGGCTGGAGTTTAGAGGTGAATGGTGAATGGAGGGACCAAACAGCAGACTTGCGGGATGCATGCTCGTGTCTAAATGATCCCCCTAGTCTTAAATCCTCCAGCAGGACGAGGCACAATCATGTGGCTAAGATCAACCTCATGAGGCCTGAAATGTTGAATTTGGGCTTACACTAAACCACTGAATTTTGGTGTAAAATCAAGATTGGAGGTTTGGCTTCAAGAGAAAGCAGGGCACATTTCGTCAGACCTTCCCCAAACAGACCGGACTGCCCTATTAGCAGTCTTCTTCATGTCTCTTCAAATTTCAGCAGTATTTTGATTTCCAGGTGGAGCAATATCTGAGTTATGGTTGGTGGAAATCCTGAACTTATCATTGTAAAGTTCCCATACTGTCCTCTCTCTCACCTTTCAGCACTTCTTCTGCCATATGGTTATACTAGAACGACCAGCCCTTAATGTTTTTGATGGTGACTGAAGATCAACTCAGTTCACTGAGCTCTCCAAGCTAGCCCATATGCGTGTCTATTAAAATAAGGTTTCTCCCCCTATTATTGGATCGCCTAGTAACAAATATGCCTATTGTACTTCCTGCATAGCCAGTACATCTAAGAGAAGCCTCCTCTGTAGGCACAGTCATACTATGCCCTGTAATAGACACGCAGATACAAATTCAACATGGCTCTTTCTAGCTGGCCAATTTCCTTTGTGCCCTCACAACTGCCTGATAGCTACCGTTTTACAAAGTGCTGCTACCTAGGAATGTAAATGTATTTCCTCTGTCCTGCTATAGGAGAGCTCCTCGCAGGGCTCCAACACTAGAAGAGCTACTGTGCTCCAGGCACAGCACTACTAACTGCACTTCACAGTGTTCTGGACAGAGCTCTGCGCTAGTGGAAATCTATTTGCAGCTGCTGCACGTGGTCGATAACTGTCAGGGCTGGTGTAAGGGCTACCAGGGCCAAGGTAGAAAAAAATCAACTCTTGTTTTTCCTTTATGGTTACAATTCTTCGAAAAATGAATTTCTCGTTCTTCCTATGCCAAGTGACACAGTTATGTTTTTTAAACATAAGAAATTAGGTTTTCGATAGAAAAACGATCCTAGCCTATGTAGCACTTAGTTTTTCCCACTGCAAAGGATTCAAGGTATCACATTTTCTATCTCTCACTACTAAATTTTATGCAACTGGGATCTGTGTCCTTCAAGGGACACTTTACCTACTTATACACATTCTGAGTTACATTTAAACACGTCAAAACGGTTGTACTCTACTGCACCTTTTTTCAAAATCTTCCATGTGACTGGTGTAAGGCCACAGTGTTTGTCTTTAGGAAACATTGCAGTTTTTGCTGCTTGTGCAGTCTTGGTGCATTTCTACCATGCCTTTTCTAAAACTCAAATAGACCATTTGGGGTGAGGGGTGTTGCAATTTCCTTGCTATGTTTATAGGTATACCTGAGGGGTCTTAGCAGTGTCCAAGTGCCTGGAGGTCCAAATATTCGAGTAATGCATACAAAAAAATCAAAGAGAGAAAACACAAAAAGACAGATTCTTAAAATATTGATGCTAATTTATGTACAAATGCAAAAAACAATTGATGGACAGAATGCAGAACAATGTCATACATTCACCCCAGTACAGAGACCTGGACCTAAATCCATCGTTTTTTGCTCACCATGCCATCCCAGTTGGACTCAGCCATATGCAAATCAGTCTTGACCCTTCACCCAATGGGAACAGTCTAGCTCGAGCTGCCAGGCCAGGTCCTCCCTGGACTGGAAACAAGCATCCTAGCACTGGTTTCGGGCTTTCAGCCCTCATCAGCCAGGATAGCTTGACTCCAGTGGCATGGAGAGCATGGACCCACGTCTGGGTATACCCGTCCCACTGGGGGTCACAAATGCTAAAGGAATTTACGTACAATGGCACAAAAAGTACAAAGGAGCATATACTGGCTGTTACAAATAGGGTTATTAGTTGAGGATGGGGGTTCGAGCACCCAGTCAAATAAAAAAATTAAAAAAACAGTTCTTGTCAGGGTGAACCACAAAAGTCAATAAATTAACCTGTGCTGAACCCATTGGTAGCTTGGCACAAACGCAGTCAGCCTTAACTTAGAGGCAATGTGTATAGTATTTACAACACTCAAACAGTAATAATGTGAAAACATAACACATGTAGAATCCAAAACCAAGTAAGAAACATAGAGTGAATTTAAATAAAGAAAACAACAATTCAACAAAAATACAATAAGTAGAACTGGAGTTATGAATTATATTATGTTTTCAGTAAAAATAGCACCAAGAAGTACAATAGCGATTATATGGTCGTGCTGGACTGGGTCAAAGTCAAAAGTTCAAGCTGAACAAGAAGAAGTGTGACTTGGATACAGGACAACATGTGGAAAGTTTACCTATTGAATTAGTCCAGTTTTACCAAGAGAAGCACTGGTTGACAGGGGTCGGTATGCAGGCTGGATCTAGAGAGGTGCTTGTGGAAGGCGAGTTGCTGGAGTTTCAAGCCTCAGTCAGAATTTCGCACTAGCGGTGTGGTCAGAGCGGTGGTTATTGACGTGAAAAGTCCCATATGGTGAATTCTGGGGTCTGTGTCAGGGAAGATTGCATCAGCAGTTGGATGCAAGTCCCACATTGGCCTCAGTATAGTCCGCTAATGGTTGTGAAGAGACCAAGGATGGTTCTTTTCGATGCCTAGGTCCACAAACTCCTGGAGTCCAATTTACGGCAATAGAGGAGTAAAGCTGAAGGTTCAGGACTTGGAGGGGTTATTGGGGTTTAGGTGTCACTCCAGAAGAGTCCAGCGGCAGTGTCTATGCAGATCCAGTTGGGTTTGATCAGCTAGGCAGCTACAGGGAAGGGCCTCTGGAAGCATGCTGTGTTCCTGTAGCTCAAAAAAGAGTTCAGCCACCTGACCCTTGGAGTAACTCCTGAGGTACTGGGTTCAAGGCAAGAAGGTCCAATGTTCCTTAAGGCTTTGGACAGAATGGTAGTTCTTGGTCTGAGTCTCAAGAGGTCTAGGAGTGTTTTCATGAGAGGTCTGAAGGTGGCACGTTTATACCCAATACTTGCCTGCATGTGGGAGTCACCCGCTATGTCTAGCCCAAAACTAGTCCTAGTCAGTTTTTCCCCTTCCCCTCGGTTTTGCTCCACTCTGTCTATGGGGACAGAGGACAGGCAGTCCCAGGTGTGGGCTGCATTTGCCAGTGACAGGGCAGGCATTTTTAGAAGTCAAGAAGGGGTGTGGGTACAGCCCTCAGGCTACCCATTGAAGCTCAGAAAGGATTGACTGCAACCCTCAGGCCATCTTGCTAAGGAGAGGACCACCCTTCCCCACACCCAAACCCTTTTGCACCCCTAACTGGAAGGAATATACATCACGCTACAAGAGATCCGTTAACATTAATGTGACAAAGGACACTAGTAGTAAGGCACATTTGGTTTAGGCAGAAATTTGCCAACTTTCTAAAAGTGTCATTTTCAGAATATTACTTACAAATCAAGAATCAATTAAAGAAGATGTTAAATTACAATTTCAATGAGTGGAACACACATTCCTCTATCTGCTCCCAAAGTGAAGTTATCACGTATTATGTGTAAAAAGATAACCCACGGTTAGTCTATGGGAGAGATAGCCTTGCTATAGTGAAAAATAAATTTGGGAGTTTTTCACTGTTAGAACATGTGAAACTAAAGCACACATAACCTACTTTTTAAATACCATGCACCCTGCCCCATGAGCCTTTAGATCCTACCTTATGAGAGACTTATAGGTACTAAAAAGGATGGTTTAGGCCTGGAAAAATGCTTAAGATGTCAAAATGGCAGCTTAAAACTGCACTACAGGCTGCAGTGGCAGGCCTGAGACATGTTTTACAGTGCTACTTTATTGGGAGCACAAAGAGTGCTGAAGCCCACCTGTAGCAGTTAATTTACAGACCCCGGTTACAAGTAGCACCATTTACTAAGACTTATAAGTAAATTAAATGTGCCACTTAGGTGTATACCAATTCTACCATGTTTAAAAGAGAGAGCAGAATCACTTTACTGCTGATTTGAAGGACTAAAGTGTGCAGAATCCTAAAAACCAATAAAACGGGTTCAGCAAAGGAAGGTACAAATCTGGCAGCATTTCATTTAGGAAAGGAAGAGCATGGCAATACAATCAGGTAGAGTGCCTAGTTATAGACTGAAAACTGACAGTGGGCCTTTAAGGATTCTACCTCTTCCGTTGACCCATTGGGCCTCACAGATGAATTTGCTGACAGTTTATTTTTACAGGCAACGGGATTCTAGAGCACTGATATTTTTTTTTGTATTCTTTCCTTTGGAAATGTTTCAAATTTTTTAAATAGGACTTCAATCTACATCTTTATCCATTTAGAGTTCTTGTGAAAAGATCCCCAATAGGAATTTTCCTGTATTACTTTACAAAATGCCATCTTTTTTGTAAAGTGTCTTCTTGTGGGGAAAAGATGACCTCTGCATTGTCTGCTTAAGAGAGGATTATGATCCTAAGGGCTGCTGGTACTGACAATAGATGTCCAGGTGACCCTTAAAGGACAAGAAGAAGATTAGGCTCCACACCCTACAGGAGCAGCAGAGGAGAAACCTCTACTGGAAAATATGCAGATCATGGAGAATGGACTCCTTCTACCAATGTTCCATCTGTTGTCTTCAAACAATATCTATGGGGGAGATCTGAGAGTAGGCATCCACCTAGGAAAATACATTGTTCGTGCTCAACATCAAGGAAAGCCGCTCCATGTTCACCATTCGCGGTAGCATGACCATCAAGGTTTATGGTGCCAAAGCAATGTTTGACAAGGAAGATAGTCCTGCTTGGCGTGAAAGCATATGACACCAAAGAAGCCTTCCTGTTCAAAGTCAAAACATCTGTTGACAAGACATTGTCCTTTTGAGTCAAAGCATCACTTGACAAATCAATGTTCTGAGGCAGGACCAGACTTGTGAAATCACAATTTACACGGAAATCAACCTGAGCCAGGTTCAAAATCTTCAGGTTTACCATGGAGTTTGTAATTGGGAGTCAACACTTGTCTCAAAGTAGTTACTTAGAAAGGAAGGCGAGAAATGGTTCTTAAATTTGAGTGTGTAGAAAGATCCAAATCTGGCTATTTTAGTAGGGGAGTGACTACTGGTATTTTACACTCCATTGGTACTTTCCCAGAAGTCAGGGAATTATTAAAAATTTGAGGAACCAGGGAGGACTTGGCTGCTTCTAACACATGGGCTGGGCAATGATATAAAGGAGAACCAGATGGTTTGGCTTCAGCTAATACATTAACAGCATTAGGAACTGTGACTGGTGCTAAACATTTCCAGGTATATGTTGAGGTGTCCAAGAAGACAGAGGTGTGGTATTGGGTTTCGTCAGGTCTACATACTCTGCAAAAAACTCTCGAACACCATAGAATAGAAGTTGGCACGGAAACTGGAAATGCAAAAGACAAGTTTATTAGGACCCCATGGGGTGGTGGTACATTCCTACAGCACCCTTCGGTAATGCAAGAAGTATCACCCCGAACATCGGTGTGCGACCTCTTTTATACAAGTTTGACAGTAATAAAAAGGTAGGCGGTATACTTTTGCACAGTTTAGGTACATATAAGGGCATTTTTGGAACACAGCCAACATGTGGGAGGAGTCTAGTACCACTGATCAGTTTTGGAGAACATTCCTGAGAGGTGACCACTCATTAATCTAAATGTTCGAGTACGCATGCGTGAGCTTGACCTGTGCTAAAAATAGCCTGTTGCCGGGCAAGGTAAATGGGCATTGGTATAGAAAAAGGACAAAAGGGCATGCTGACCACGAGGCCGCATGTTCATACAAAATGGAAACCAGAAAATACTAAATGGCCCCCGCAAGTATGGTCAATTTAAACACGAAAGTTCGTGTAGCTGAGCTAAATGCTAACCTAGTCACTGCCAAATTACGACAGACGGCCCTTTTAGCATTTAGCTGAAGCTACCTCATAACGGAAGTAATCAGGATACTCATCATCAATGTTGATCAACATTATATTCCCTATTTCTTTGCTAATCATTTGTTCATTTCTGGCAATAGCTCGTTTGGATGGAATGCCGGCTGTAATACATACAGAACATAAGGTAGGGCCACATTGAATACATAAACAAAAGAAGAAGAGTATTCAAATAATCATACACAAGATAGTCAGTAATTTCCAACCCCAGGTACTGAGCAAAGTCCAGAACCAATTAGAGAATGTCCATGTACCATTTTCGGGATGAATTTCAGCAGCAATTTTGTGCAATTTAGAAATGGCATCATACACAGAAGGCGAATTATCTGGAACGTACACACAACAACTACTACCGATAATGCGGCATGCACCCCGACGATCAGCTAATACTACATCTAGAACCATTTGGTTCTGAAGCGTTACAATTCTGGTAATTTGGAGTTCCTCAGTTAAGTTCCCTAAGGCAGAGGCAGTTTCATTAGCAACAGCTTCCACAACACGTGTTAGCCGTCTTATTTTCCTGCTTTTTAAGGCAGCACCAACAAAGGAAAACAGGCCTAAATTAAAATCTACATATTGTTGTAAAGAGGTATCAGTTTGATCGACATTCTCAATTTCTAATGTTCTCTTAACCCTATTTAATATAAAGTCATGATATAATACAAAATCATTATGATACATAGGTGGTGCAATGAATACAGGGGGCAGCACGAAAGATATATAACAAGTTCCTAACCACCCAATGGGAAGACGATGGTATCCTTTATTTCCACAAACAAAGTAAGTATTTCGTGAGGCTACAAAGGCAATACCAGTTGGTGTGTCAAATGTTAGAGTAATAGTACATTCACTCTTCCCTACCGGAATAGTACCTTTATTTCGTACACATATTTCGGCTTATGTATCAATGACAGTAATCACATGTAAACTGGACATATTTGTAATTCTTTGATTAGTGAAAATATGAGGCGTTGATACATTGTCCGGTCGATATTCTTCCCATTCGAATTTAGTTCCTTCTGCCTGTGGGTAGCCATCTCTGTCATTATAACAAACTTTATTAAGTCGAAAAAGTAGTCCACCTTTTGTTGGCCATCTCAAGGTAAAAAGAAGAGTGTACCAAGCATTACAAGAACCATTATGAGAAAAAGGAAGAGGAATAAGTGGAGTTCCTCCTTTCTTCTGATGTCCAGGCAACATTCCACATACCCAACAGTTCGAAGTGTTCGTCATATTATGAGTATGATGTAGAATTTGAATGAAGCTGTTATTTAAGTAAGTCTGTTGTGACGAGGAGGACCCGGACTCGGGCCCTCCTGGCCTACCTGTTAATGTCTCCCCTCTTTTTGCACAGACGCCTGGAAGACGCCAGCGGACGCGACCTATGACCCCGGGATGTATGAAAAAGACCCATGTTTCTTTAATTGGCCGGAGCTGGAGCCAGACACCGCCCACCTAACTCAGGTAAAACCCAGCCTAGACTCTGCTCAGGTGTGTGATACACCCGGAGGCGGAGAAGGAGAGTGGTGGCGAGAGGACAGAGCGGACTGGAGATCGAGGAGAGAGGAAGATCGGTGGATGGCGGAGGAGAGTCTGGAAGAGCGAAGGTCGGAGGAGGCAAGAGAAGATCCAAGGACGGAGGAGGTGACCCAGGGAGAGCAGAGGACGGAGACATCGAGGGAAGAAGAGCGGAGCCCGGAAGGAGCAGGAGGCGGAGACCGAGACTCCAACGACAAGCCGGGAGGCCAACGGGAAGGCGCATCGCCCAGCCACACTTCCCGAGAAGTGTGGCTAGAACAGGTACAGGCTCGCTTCACGGGTTGGGCGGGACGGAGGTGGAGTAAACCACCCTGAGGAGCATTCGGCACACCTAGAGATAAAACCCCCCCCTCACTTACCGACACTGGGACAGGGTTTTGTTAGCAGCACGTGTGTGTCCTCACTTCCCCCCCCCCTTATCAACCGGCTGGGCAACGCCGGCCTAACGCTGGTTTCCTTTTCTTCCTGTCGGCTGCTGAACCATCGTGGACAACGGCGGAAGAGCGGCCTACGACTCCCAGAAGACACCGGGAGCGGCGACTGGGAACCACGAGAACCACTGCAGAGGAGATCGACGACCCCCTCCCATTCTACCGCCTACCAGTGCAGAAGAGGCGTCTGTACAAATTAATAAAACCCGCTTTGCCAAGAACCCCGTTGTCCGTGAGCCTCTTTGAATCCCCATGCGAAGCGCCACATCTGTCTATGTCTCTCTTCATGATAAGGCAGAGTAAAATGAAAATGTTCAGATGGGATTGGAGTGGTAGGCAGTAAATATTCTCTCGCCGGAACCAATCGTTCTACGATCCAGGCTGTTACTGCTATTACCACTATAGTAGCAACAAAAAGCACTACACCAAGAATTCTTCTGTTTCTCATCGTCGTAGGTGCCATAGTGCAAAGAACAAAAGTTTCAAAACAAAGCTAAAAAAAAAATTAGTGCTGAGCTCCGAGGTAGCCGCTGGTTTCTTCTCCGAGATTCAAGACGGGTGTCGCTACACTGGACAGAACTGATTCCCCCCCCCTTGATATTCTCGGCTTCCGTTTTCACAAACCTCAGAACAGTAACTCAACCAGTCTTGCACAAAACAACTGCTTTTCTTGGCCGTAGGTTGTATTTCGCTCCACCAGAAACTGTATGGTCCGGGAAGGCTCCCTCCGATTCGTGAGGCGTAGTAGCTGGGCTCTTCTCTGCATCCAGGATTTCTCGATAATCAGACAGCACCGCAGGATTCACCAGGTCCGGAGAGACACGACGACAGTGAGTGGAATGCACCCACCGCTTCTTATTCGTGACTCGCACAGCCGTCCGAGTTGCCAGCAATACTTGTTCAGGGCCACACCACCTCGGCTCCAAACTGCGGGTTCTCTCGAACACTCGGATCATGACATGATCCCCAGGACGGAGATCATGAGCCTCTCCAATGGAATTGTCGGGGAGCGCTTCTCGAACCTGTTGATGAATAGAAAGTAAATCATTTGTTAATCGTGCCAAATAATCGTTCATCATTATACAAGGCACATCATGTACTAAGCGAGGCTTAGGGACTCCCCATATATTCATAGGCCTTCCAAACACCACTTCATAAGGTGTGAGGCCAGATCGGGAATGTGGCACTGATCTAATAGACAGTAATGCCAAAGGCAAAGCGTCCGGCCATTTCAAAGACGTGGATGCCACGATCTTTGCTAGCTTCAGCTTCGGAGTTGCATTATATCTCTCTACTAGACCTGCTGACTGCGGGTGGAATACAGCGTGGAATTTTTGTTTAATTCCCAATCCTTTCAGGACATACTCCACTATTTTCCCAACAAAATGAGGACCATTGTCATTCCACAAAAATTTACAAACACCAAAGCGCGGGAAGTACTCTTTGAGTAACACCTTAGCTGTTGTCAATGCTGTATTATCCTTCGTGGGGGAGGCCTCGATCCATTTACTGAAGGCACACACCACCACTAAGACATACTTCAGATTATTACAACTCTCAAGCTGGATGTGATCCATGTGCAGTACTTCGAATGGTGCAGTAGGTGGAACGAACCCTCCTTTAGGAGTATATGTCCCTTTTGCAGGATTGTACTGTAAGCATATCAGACAGGTCTGCACTACTCTCTTAGCCGTGCTGGCAATCTCAGGATGTTCCCAAACTCGTGTAAGCAATTTAGTAATTGCAAGAGCTCCAACATGTGCCAGCCCATGTGTCATTTGAACCATTGCTTGCAAATAAGTGGCAGGCAATTTCCATCTCTCCATATCTTTGCTACGCCAACAACCCTCATCATCCAACACTCCCTCCGTTGCCCAAGTTGCAAGTTCCACTTCAGATGCTGATTTTTGTATGTCTAATATTTCCTCTCTGGCATCATGCCATCGCTCAGCCTGTGATTTCACCGCATTCATAGGAGAGACATTCTGTAACATTGCAGTCTCTCTCGCTATGCGATCTGCAAAAGCGTTTCCTTGTCCGATTTTGTCTGTCACCTTCTTATGTGCACTACATTTGACTATCGCCACTTTCTTTGGACATAATAGTGCATTCAGGAGATCGCGTACCAATTCTCCATGCATAATGTGTACTCCATGCGAAGTCAGAAACCCTCGTTCCTTCCAGAGTAGGCCGAAATCGTGCACTACTCCAAAAGCGTAACGACTATCAGTGTAGATATTCACACATAATCCAGCACTTAACTCACATGCTTTCGTTAAGGCTATCAATTCAGCTGCTTGGGCCGATTTCTGCGGTATTCGTGCTGTTTCTACCACTGTCTTAAGTGTCGTGATCGCATAGGCTGCGGAAGCTGTACCATCTGGCAGCTTTAAACACGATCCATCAACCCACAGTTCCCCATCTACATCTGGAAGTGGCGTATCCTGTAAGTCGATACGACCCTTTGTTTGTTCTTCAGTCAGAAAAACACAATCATGATGTTCTTCCTTCTGAGTCTCAGCAACAGGATATGGCAATAAAGTAGCAGGGTTCAAAGTGGCGCACCTCTTCAGTGTAATATGTGGCGCCAACAGCGTTAGCTCGTATCCTGTTCAACGAGCGCTAGTTAGATGCTGTGTTTTCGTTTGGTTCAATAAAGCATCTACCGCGTGGGGAACTAACACCAACAATTTGTGTGACAAAACTATTCCCTCACTCTGTCGTATAGCCACAGCTGTTGCTGCAACTGCTCGAAAACACCCAGGCAATCCTCGAGCCACAGGATCGAGTACTGCTGAGAAGTACGCACAAGGTCTCTGTTTATCTCCGTGTGTCTGCACTAAGACTGACAATGCGCACCCATCCTTCTCGTGTACATATAACGTAAAGATCTTTGTATAATCCGGTGTACCTAACACTGGTGCAGAACAAAGGGCTTGTCTCAATTGTTCAAAAGCATTTTGACATTCTTCTGTCCATTCAAGGGGAATTGGTGTAGTTTTGGACAACAACGCTAACAAAGGTTTTATAATGTGCGAAAATCCTAGTATCCACTGTCTACAAAAGGACGTCAAACCTATGAAAGCACGAACATCTTTCTGAGTGCAAGGGACTGGCGTATCTAAAATTGCTTGAATTCGGTCTGATGTCAATGCACGTCCCTCCTTAGACAAAAGATGACCGAGGTAGGTCACCTTTGGTCTACAATATTGCAACTTCTTCCTTGAGACCTTGTGATTATTCTTAGCAAGAAAAGAAAGCAGGGAAAGAGTACTCTCCTCACATTGTTCCTGCGTGTCTGCTGCAAGTAAAATGTCATCAACATATTGAATAAGAGCCACCCCAGACTGTAAGTCAAAAGAATCAAGCTGTCTTTTTAAAGCCTGGCTATAAATGCTAGGGATTTCTGTGTAGCCTTGAGGAACTCGACAAAATCTATATGATTTGTAATTTAATGTGAAGCCGAACAAATATCGGCTATCGGGATGAATGGGAATCGAGAAGAAAGCATTCTTCAAGTCGATAACAGTGAATGTAGTGGCTGTAGGTGGAATCAAAGTAAGTAAGGTGGTAATGTCAGACACCACCGGATACTGGGGTAATACTATCTTATTAATTTCCCTCAAATCAATAATAAAACGATAGATCTTAGTGTCAGTGTCTTTCTTTAGGATCGGACGAATCGGGCTGTTACAAACATTATAGGGGACTTCCTCCACCACCCCTGCCATAATCAAATCATTTACGATATGCGTCAAGGCAACTTCACCCTCTCTGGAAATTTTGTACTGCAGTACGCGAGGCAAAGACACTCCCTCCTTCACAGTAATACGTACGGGAGGGATAATCATTTGTCCCACATCAGTATCAGAAGTAGTCCATAAAGTGCTTAGAAGAGAAGCTAATGCATCGGCCTCCTGCATGAGGCACGATCTCTCAACCTCTGGGTAGTTCTCATTCAAAATAACCCGTACCCCTTTGGAGGCACAGCGTATAGTTGCTCGAAAATGTTTAAGCATATCAATTCCCACAATATTATCTGGCGTGTTTGGAGATAACAAAAACGGGCATGGGGTAGTAAATTTATCAATGTGAAATGTAAGGGGTTGAGACAATGGGCTAAGGGAAGGTGTTCCATCGAACCCTATTGATGTAATCGTTTCGCCAGACAGGGGAGCCCTTGGAACCAAGTGTTTGGACAGAGCGCTACGTGTAGCTCCTGTATCAACCAGAAACTGATCAGTAGAACCCAAAACATGTGCTGATATATATGGACCCCTTTGATCAACTGGGACTTCAACCGATTCCACTCCCCATCCTGCGCAATCCTATGCATAAGTATTATCCTGAGACTCAATAGACTCTCCCTCAGCTATCTGATACTGATTCCGTCGATCAAAAGTATTATGGTCAGTCTGACCACGACCTCTCGCTTCAAATCTACCACGATCATTCGTTCCACTCCTCGACCCTGAATAACTATTCCGCGACCTTCCACTTCCTCGACCACGCTGATTACGGTGTTCTCGAAGCACCGGACAATCCGAAGCCCAATGTCCAAACTGTTTACAGTATGCACACTGATCCTCGGAAATATCGGAACAAGCAGAAGACGTGCCATACGATCCTCGTCTACCCCTGTCATTCCCTCTCGACTGCGTAGCATAAACCTGAGCCAACATCACCTTCGTCTTCAAATCCTTCGCTTTCTTATCACTACTTTCCTTAGCCTCCAATTCCTGTCGTTCATAATACTGAGCCATAGTCAATAAAGAAGCAGGGGTTGCCGTGGTCCATGAACTTTCACTAGTTTTTAAACGTTTTGCAATCTCCGGTAGGAGATTAGCCACGTACTTATCAACGAACAAATGCCTGCCCGTATCCTCTGTTAATGATTGACCACTGTAATCATGGAATGCTTCCTCGAAACGTGAAAAGAAATCAGAGACCGATTCATCCGACTTCTGTTTGCAAGAAGCCAACATCGTCCAGTCAATTTTCTTAGGAGGAACAAGCGTTTTTAATTTATTCAAAATAGCCACCGGGAGATCTAAAATCAATTGACATGGCTTACATGCAGGTTCTCTATCTAAATCAGCTCGGGCTAATTCCTTCCAGTCTGCACCTAGAATCGTTCGATCATCAAATTTACGAATCGCCCTCCACATATCAGGAGGCAGTATCAACCCAAAGAAAAGATCAATATCAACTAATGTCATAACACACAAAGAAATAGCACCTTCCACACCTTCATAGAAAGCTGCTGGATTTTTGCGTGGATCAGGCAGAGCATTCTTAAGTGCCATAACATCTGTTCTATTCCAAGGCGTATAAACCCAATTATATATAAAATAACCCTTCGCATCAACATTTGTGCCTTGCCCTTTAGGAGGGACATACAAAGGCGCAGCCTCCCGCATAGGCATAACATGAACTGCGGCGCTCTTATCTGTTCCAAAGATAGGGAACTCTTTGGATACTTCCGTTGATCCGGACGCCGGCGAACCCGATGCATTTTTCGCCGCTCGTAGTCGTAACGTCTCATCCCGTAGCTTAACCAAACGCTGGAAAAACTCATCCGCATCTGCAAGAACAAAAATACCTTTACGTAAATTATCACGACCAACTGATATATCCTTAGGTTCCAACTCAGATGAATACCGTCTAAATCGTTCGACAACTTCAGCTCTAAAATGATCCAAAAAATACAATTGTTCTCTTTCAGACCATTTACACATATGGCCATCAATCTCTGAAACAGTTATAGAATTAACATTAAGTTTACGAGCAAACCCGCGTAATTCCGTGGCTCGATCAACACTTGGCCTGGTACGATTATCTCTCTGATCATCCTCGCCCGAGTCCTCATCCGGGGCGGTAGGCGGAACATACGGAGGCGGGCAACGGTCTAGTAATGAAAAATCATCTGATTCATTAGTAAGGACACGATAAAGCGGACGTCGAATAGGAAACTGACCATTAACTTGCAAATTACGTTCTCGAGTCTCCCTCTCTTTCTGTTCCTGCAATTCCTTGTCCTGCAACTGTAAAGCTTTATCACGAGCAGCCTTTCGCTGCTCTTTGTCCGCCAAGGCTTGTTCACGCTTCATTCGTTCACGCACCGCTTTCTCCCACATACGCACACAATCAAACATATCCTGTCTAGACCTGCGCTGAAACAAACACTGCTCCACATATTGAACCTTTTGCAAATTAAACGACCCATGTAGTGGCCATTGTAATTCATGATCAGTTTTCGTGTATTTGTGCCACAATGTACTATACATAATGGGGGGAAGGCCAAATTTTATGTACATTTCACGATTAGGTGTCCCCTCTGGGGGAGCCGGCTGAGATTCATTTAATCGATAATTGGTACCATTTCCAAAACAGCACATTCCTCGAAGTGTGCTGAGAACAGGCATGTCAAAATATCACGAAAACGCGATATTACATAAAATGGCACTTAAATATGTTTTACACACGGTGTGCCGTTCAAACAAATACAGAGTCAGAGAAATATCTCTACATGCCTGTCTATGTGAGGTGCACTCCACATATAACTCAAATCACAGAACCAAATGTTAGCTAACTCAAACAAATCCAAAAAGCCACAGTAAGTGTCAGTAGACTACCTTACCAATCACAAGCTTACCAAATATTCTCAAACGTCCAGGTTCCAACTGCCAAGTTCCTTAATCGAATCAGCCAAACGGGCACTGCACGACAACCCAACCGATCAGGATCTCAGTCGAGGACCAGCGCCACCTAGAAGGTCGGGTCAGAAGGAAAGGAAAAAACACCGTGGGTGCCAAGACTCGGGTCACTCAGTGGCAGCGTACGCGTCCATGGTGAGTTTCCAATCCTTCGTCGCGACCACTCCTTCGGGCATCTGAGTCGCGGATGAGTCCCTTCGTGGTCGCCAATTTGTGGTATTGGGTTTCGTCAGGTCTACATACTCTGCAAAAAACTCTCGAACACCATAGAATATAAGTTGGCACGGAAACTGGAAATGCAAAAGACAAGTTTATTAGGACCCCATGGGGTGGTGGTACATTCCTACAGCACCCTTCGGTAATGCATGAAGTATCACCCCGAACATCGGTGTGCGACCTCTTTTATACAAGTTTGACAGTAATAAAAGGGTAGGCGGTATACTTTTGCACAGTTTAGGTACATATAAGGGCATTTTTGGAACACAGCCAACATGTGGGAGGAGTCTAGTACCACTGGTCAGTTTGGGAGAACATTCCTGAGAGGTGACCACTCATTAATCTAAATGTTCGAGTACGCATGCGTGAGCTTGACCTGTGCTAAAAATAGCCTGTTGCCGGGCAAGGTAAATGGTCATTGGTATAGAGAAAGGACAAAAGGGCATGCTGACCATGAGGCCGCATGTTCATACAAAATGGAAGCCAGAAAATACAAAATGGCCCCCGCAAGTATGGTCAATTTAAACACGAACGTTCATGTAGCTGAGCTAAATGCTAACCTAGTCACTGCCAAATTACGACAGAGGGATCCAAGGAACAAGTCAGTGCTTTGGTTTTAGTGATGTTCTTCCAAAAAAAGAAATTTAAGTACACCACAGAGCTCATGGGAGGGGCTCAGACTTGTGTGCAGACAGAAGGAATTGTTGAGGTAAGTGTCACATTAAATACTGCTATAGAGGAGTTTAGAACAGGGGTCGACAACCAATTTGTAACAAGAGCTATTTTTGTTCAATGAAAATCATACTGAGCTACTAATATATTAGATTTATAACAGTGATCATATCAGACAAAATTACATTAGTGGCCACCCCTTGCAAAATTGACAGCACTGATCATCTCATTGCATTTAGGCAATGTTGCCAGGAGTGTTGTAAAGTGGGCTTTACCAATTTGGAATGTCACTTCTACATAGTTAATATATGACAGCCATAGCTGTAATGTTCGTGGGACAAAATTAATAATATTAGTAATGTTTCCCAAGCACCTCATGATTTATCACTAAAACATCACCTTTAAATATATTTTGGAAATCCAACCATTTTTCTTCAAACATCAGCTATGAGTTCTGAGTTCTAAAAATACACACATTTTCATCTCGAATGCATGCTTTTCAAATGTGGGATAAATATGTGTTAATTCAACCAAGCAAAAGCTTCCAATTTAACAGGCTAGGCCTCAGACAGAAGAGATACTTACAGGTAGCTGGAGCACTACCAGTAGCTTGTGAGCTACTCGATGGAGAGAAGCCTGATTTGGAAGTTCTTTTTTCCTCCTTTATAGCTAAGGTGTATTTCAATAAACTAAGGGGCATATCAGCAAGGGCCAGAGTTAAAATTATCGCCGCTTCAGCGTCCGTTTTTGGACGAAAAGCGGCGATAATTTTAACGTGCTATTAGCAAGGACGCGCTAACGCTTGAATCCATGCTTCTTTGCCCTTTCTCTTAATGCCCAGCTTTGCAACTCTAATGAAATGCAAAGTGGGCGTTCCTCCCCAGGATAACGGGAGAAATGTCGCTAAGCAACATTTCTCCTATTATCAAGCCTCACGCAAAGAAGCATAGCGACAAGCAAAGTAGGGATAACCTCTGTTATCGCTACTTTCCTTACGCCTGCTTCAAAACTGACTTAGCTATGATATCCTATGTAAGGTGGATATCATGGCTAAGTATGCCTTGCCCTATCAGCAAGCTTTCGCCAAACCTTGTGCGATTATCGCTGTATTTCCAGTGATAATCGCACAATTGGCAGCTTGCGCTCTGAATTTTATCGCTTTGGTGATAAGCGTTGCTGATAGCACACTATCTCCGCGATAAAATTCCGAGTTGGCCAGCGATAATTATCCTAGCGCTAAGTGCGCTTAGTGATAATTATCGCCGGCCCTTGCTGATATGCCCCTTAGTTCATATAAGTTGCGGTGAACTACACAGTCATTTCTGCGCCATAATCTTTCAGCTCTCCATGTTTGTACTTTCAGAGCTAGAAAGGAAAGATGTAAACTAGTGGGTGCATGATTTATAGAAAGGGATTGGAAAGGTATAAGGTTTTCACTAAGCATATTAACAAGAATATCTAGGTCAGGAATCCGGCTATGTGTACTAAAGTTGTACACTGCTAGGTACGTTTTAAAACGAACATCTAATGTTCCCAGTTCTTGGTGTATTTGTGGCAGGGACAGGAAGTCTTGTTGGTGATAGTCGACATTAACACTTGAAATGTAAAAATAACATGATCTGACCAAATGACTGTGAGAGCATTTGGTGTGCTAAATAAGGGGTCAGACAATTACCTGCTTGATCCTTGGTATGTTGTGCCTGGAGTTTCAGGCTTGCTGTGTGAAGAGTGGAACAGAAGATTACCAGAGATGAAGGATCTTCGAGCCACAAATTAAGGCACCCAAGGGCAATAATATCTTTATGATAGAGGCTAGATTACTTAAAAAATCAGATACATTGTGCAGTTTTGAAGCAAATGAATTGGACTGGAGGTTTATCCGAATTACCTGCACAGATTTTTGTTTTCAGTGTAGAGAACAGTTCCTCCCTTGATAGGATGTCAGGGTGAGTCAAGGGTAGATTTGAAGGCCAGAACAATAGATGAGGCAACTCAGCCCTTCTCGAGGAAGACCAGAAGATTTGATAATTTGCACAAAATAGCTAGTGATTTTGCAGCCAGAATCTCAACCTGATTTTCCTCATCGACACCAGTACCTCAAGAGGCTGGAGGCCTTATTTGATTCTGATTCTGATGTTGTTCAGGGCATACCTTCCGTCCCTCATGACATTGATAATGATGAGGAGACGGACAGCCAGCTCCCCGTCACTACATTGATGAAAGGCTGTCCCTAGACTTGAAAAAATGCCACGGGATAGATACATCCAGAGAGACACTGGATAAGACACTACCTGTGCCACCAATAGACGAAATAGCCTCTTTCACAGTAGTGTGCGTAGGGCAGCAGAAATGTTGGACTTCTTAAATGAACTAGGCATGCGACTAAGGCTAATTTGTAGACTAATATCCTTGAACCAGCTTCATCTGAACCATTACTATCCTTTAACGAGACCTTCAGGAGCATGCTAATGGCCACTGGTCTGAGCAATGTTTGGGCCACCTGGCCAGTCGACCAGTTGCCCAGTGAGACGGACAGGTCCTGTTGAACCTGATTTTTTGACCCTGAAAGCCTTGTGGTTTAGTTGTCAACGAGTAAATTCAAATGACTTCCCAATGGAACCCACAGACAGGGATTCAAAATATATTGATGTCCCGGCAAGAAACAATTTTCCTTGGCTAGCTTATCCCTGTGATCCTTGAATGACATGTGACATCTGGGCAGGCGTACCCATGCCTTATGGGACATAGGCAGTGAGATTTTTCCAGCTGTGAGATTTTAGGTTGTTGTTTGAGGGGGCTGAAACCGTATTCAAGCAACAGCAACAATCATTGTCAGGGTGAACCACAATGAGTCACTAAATTACCCTGTGTCCCTCTGGTAGCTTGGCACAAAAGCAGTTAGGCTTAACTCTGAGATATGGCAGTTTGGGCTGGACTGTTCCCATTGGTCGCAGGTTGAAGACTGATTTGCATATGACTGGGTCCAAACTGGAATGGTATGGTGAGCAAAAAAACGATAGATTTAGGCCCAGATCTCTGACCTGGGGTAAATGTATGACATTGTTCTGCATTCTGTCCATCAATTGTTCTTTTTGCATTAAAGTGTATAATACACCTAAAAGTTGAAAGCACCAACCGATATCCCACCGGGGCAAAGTCGAAAGTTATGGCCAACCGTGATAGAGTGCCAGTCGGATACACAAAGCGGATTTGGCCTGGTTTTCGTTTACCTTCAGATTTAAGAAATTTTAAAGAGAAATGTCTGAGAATGTAAAGTGTAGCGGGAAAAGACAGCCTGTGGTGTCCGAAAAGGGGGCATTGTCATTGGTATGAAGTTGCGGTGAAGATTTCTATGTTCAGACTTATTCTATTTTCAGGAAGTCCAAAATCTTCAGCGAGATGAAGATGCAGGCTGTAGCTGATGAAGGAAACAGCCTTTACAATGAAGGCTGACTCACATATGACTTCACAACAAAGGCTTTATCACTCATGCGTATTTACAACACAAGCCTTTACAAAGCAGGATTTTAAAACGAATATGCCTTTATCCGTCATGCCTTTACAAAAATGTTTGTTGTAATGGCATGAATAGTAAAAGGCATGTGTGTTTTAAATGTAAGCAAGAACAAGTCTGCGAATTACAGCTGCCTGAACCCATAGCCTCATTGTATGTTCTTTGCAGTAGTTATTGCCCAAACTTCTGCTATTTCTCTGCTGGGCAGCAGTTTTCGCGCTCAGTTGGACTCTGATATTTAGGATTTTGTGGGGTTCTTTCACCGAGGGTCGCTTTCAGGACTCAGGTATATTTCCCATTGCCGGCTGTGAACTTTCGGATATTTTTTCCAAGGAGATGCAAAACAATGAAGCTGGTTTACGAAGTCATGAGTGAGTTCTCATTATCCCGGTGCTAAGATCCATCCTGGAGTAGAGGCGAACACCTCCACCTGCACGGCAACTCGAGTGTGTAATTAACACGGAGCTAGGTTTGCACTGATGATATTTTTGAACATGCTTTGTGGTTTTTACTGATCAGTTCTGTTCAGAAAACATTATCAGAAGGTTCATCGCAAGGTAGCTGTGCAGAGATTGCCTCTTCTCATTAAACGTTTACCATGTATATGTCTTTACCAAGCATGCCTTTACAACAACCTTTTCGTTGAAAAGGCATGCGTTCTAAAGGCATACGCATGGTAAACTTTTTCGTCCTAAATGGCTATGTGCTAAAGATGGATGCGTTGTAGTGACGGCATTATAACAGCATGTGTTTGTAATAGCATGCGTTATTCTGTCATACAACCAGCCGGTAAGGGCTCTACGAGGTTGGATCAGCCTTCGGGAGGAGCCGCTGAAACTGATTTGGTGCTGTGGAGTGAAACATAGCAGGAGATGCATAAAGTCAGGTACACTGGTGATACACCTTGGGTGGATCGGTGAGCAGGTAGGTCCTGGTCTCCTCTCGATTCTCAGAGCACTTTTGGGGATTTGGTTTATGGCTGGCGCTGACCTTGCCAACACTCACCAAAGATGTCACTGCCTAGTGGTGTGCTCACTAGTCTTGTGCAGCTTCAATCAGCACAGTAGAGCGAGACCGAGCGCAAGCAACGCCTATTCAATGCTCACGCTCATCAGAATCTCATTTGGTCTGCCTCTGAAAATCTCCTTACAGCGTTGTGGCTTAGCTAGTGCCTTGCACCCCACCTCTTAAATCATGACTAACCCCCCAACACTCGGGATGTCAGACCAAGAAAAGTCGCAGCAGCTTCAGCTGGATGGTTCCCATGCAGCTCCGCTTGCTCTCCTTTCTGTAGGTGCAAAAGGCCCACGTGGCGCAAGGATCCCACAATTGTCACCAATATGTAAAGATGACTCGTACAAGAGGCGGTAAGTTGAAGATTTACTGGAGTGCAAGCATGTGGCAACCAATGCCACCAGTATCTCCTCCAACTGTCACTACCCGCTCCCTTCCATCACTACATTCAAGAACCTGTGGCATCACCTTACCGAGGTACAGGTAACCACACTGCTGCCTTGTGTTTTTATACTTCTTAGTCTACAGTCTAGTGCAGGTATGTCAAGAATCAAGAGGAATGGTAGTGGGGGTGCTGATTGTGGTGGTTCTGTAAATGATGCAGCTGGTTCAAAGATGGTCAATACTGGCAAAAGGAGCCAATGGAGATCCATCACAGTGTGGGCGGTGTGATCATTTTTCTTCAGACACTTGATGACAAATGCTGAGGCATGTAGGAGGCCCTCAAAGGGTGCCAGTGTGGAGTCTTGAAATCCATGGAGCAGGGAGTTATCACCATCCAAATGCAATAGTATGAAGGCTTGGGGGCATGGCCATGCCGCCGACTGTAATGGCCACCCGGCTGTGAAGCTCTGACACCGTTAGCCCACATCCTCACAGTTAAGGGCATTAACGTGATGCATCTTCGTTGGAGGGCCAAGATGCTGAGTCCCCTGAATCAGCGGAATCGATTTCTGCTAGTTTTTAGCCTTTTGACTCACCATACAGGCAGAACTCCGTGATGGGTGGAAAGGCCTAGCCTCGCCTCGGAGACCCTGTGGCAGCAGAGACCGCGGGTGAGCCTGAGGCCAGACACTACTGAGCTTCACTGGGCCCCACTCCCCTGCACCCACACTCTCCTCACATCACTATCCAGGGTTCGCACTGCTCCCGTCATACCCCCTGGTTTCCACTCTGCCGGCCGCATCAGGCCTGGTTCTGGTGGTGCACGCTTGGGGGCTACCGGGATCCAGCACCTTAATACTGTTGCGGCTTATCTTGTCCCAGCCCTGCCGCGCTGTTGGGGGCCTGGCAGCCTTGTGTATCCTGATTGCTGAGTCTGGCATTGGGACACCTTTAGGGCAGCCTAGAGCCTGTCCGGGCATCAGTGATCAGTGACACCCCGGGCCTGCCTTTCAAGCCTGGTCCAGCGTGACAACTGTGGCCCCCCAGTCATCTTTTCATCTACAGCAGATATGGCGAAGACACAAAGTGTGAGAGCACTGCTTACTCCCCATTTGCCATCTGCCTGAGGCCCCTAGACCTGCCTTTCCCCTTTGCTGCACCATTTCTGAACCATCGTGGAGCCTCCTCATACCTGCTGGCTGGTTTTCCGCCTTGAGATCTCCACCAGTTCTCTGGCCCATAGGGTGAGACCCCTACTCTGATTCCAAGTTTGCCTACAGCCCCTCAAGATTGTGCCTGCTTCTCACTTTCTTTCTGCCACTGTGCGCTGCCCTTGTGCTTGCTGGGCTGCACTGGGGCTGCTCCCCGTAACGCAGCTCCCATCTACTGCCATTGTTCTTGCTGTTGCCCCTACCTGCCCCCTGTTTCCCTTTGTGGAATTAAGTGGATTCTGGGATGGAATTTCGGCCACTGGCCTATTGATGCCTTTCTGGTCCAGCACGTGGCGCTTACAACTACTACCTTTGCTGCCCCTGTTGTGCGCCTTGTGTTCTTCGACCATGAGTCATGAACTTACCTTCAACCACACCAAGGTGATCGGAAGGCCTGACTCCCTTTCTGATGCAGAGGATTGATATGGTGCACAGGAGGGTTCTGCTGCAATCATGGCAGAGCTCCAAACTGACTTTCAGGCCATTGATGCCCATTTCAATACCCTTGCTGTGTGGCTGAACTGCATGGGGGAACATTTGGAGCACCATGGCTCTCACCTTAATGCAGCGGAAGAACGAGTCTCTAGTCTGGAAGATGCCATAAACTCCCTGAGAGGGAGATTGGAGAAGACAGAACTTCTCCTGAAGACAATGGCTATAGAGAACAAGGACCTCAAAACACGCTCATGCAGGAACAATATTCACATGGTAGGCTTTGTGGAATCGATGGACATGGGGCGTTGAGATCACTGGGTAAGAGGTTGCTATCTGAACTCTTTGGCACTCAACACTTCACATATAAGGTTGTGTGGTAAAGGGCCCACAGATCGCTGGGCCCCATTGTGGCTCACGTGCTTAATTACAGGGACTGTGACACTGTGCTTTGGCTAGCCTGCGAGCAGGGTCCATTGCAGTATCAGGGTGCCAGGATCTCCATTTACGCTGAATTTACACTTGCCGTCCAGGAGGCACTGCGAAAGTTCAATGATTCAAAGACCCTCCTATGCAAGAAGGGGCTAAAATATGGCATGTTATAGCCAGAGGCTATGGGTAGTCGTGGACGGCAAGACCAGATACTTTCACACTCTGACAGAGCACCACCTTAAAGACCTTGCCTCTGGACCTCCATGTTTCCGCCAGTGCAGACCTCTTCCTTAAAACTGAAATGCTTCCTGGTTCATCTACTAACATTACTGAGCACATGTTGTGCCTGCTGGCTAATTACCTTTCTTAAAAATCTGTCCTCTATTCATCTCGAAACGAGCCTTCTCATGCAAACCTTCACCTTCATACCCGCTAACACTGTACAATGTGGGCAGCGATTGCCCTAACGTTGCCCGCTCACTATGGAATACTCCATGGTCCACATGTTGAGTTTTCTGTTTGTTTTTTTGTTGTCGTTGGGATTCACTGGGTCACCATTGCCTAGTTTGGGTAGGGAGTGGTTTTTGATGGATTACGTGGGTAATGCTTTCTGTTTTCTTTATCTTTCTATTGTTTACTGGACCGCCCTTAGCATCAGACACACAATTTTGCCTACATGACCGCTCCTTCCATATCGATGACTAGGGATAATAAACAGATGACAGAACTCACGTTTGTGATGTGGAATATCCGCGGTCCTAACAATCCTCAAAAAGGCTAACAGGTACTGTCATATCTCAACAGACATGTAGTAAAGGTTGCGTTCTTACCTAAAATGCACCTCCCTCCTCAAGCATCCCCTACATTTGTGGCATCCTAGTGGCCCTGCTGAGATTGACAAATACCATAGCAATGACCACCCTGATGTATGCACGCATAGCAGCGGCAGTACCGATAAAAGCAATATTGATGTTTGCTGTAATCTATACAAGCACAATGATGTAAATACCAGTAAATGCAATGGCAATGTAGTGTAACCTGTGCATGCATAGTGATTTCAATATCAGTAAATCCAGTGATGATGTATACCGTAACGAATTCCCACATAATTACTTCAATATCAGTGAATGTATGTATAATAATGAGAATATCAGTACATATAATATCAATGACCCCATGTTACACGTTCACACACTCCATAACTCGTATCATTGCTGTCACATTTATCCAAGATGACCTCCCCATCAACCCCAAGTCAGAGATTTGTAGTCAGACAGGCCCTGCGACCCAAGGCTACTGATTGACACAGGTGTGGATACACTTAGCCCAAAGACAAATGTGCAACAAGGTAAAACCCTCATCGATCCCAAAGATAAGTAGTCACATCACAAACAGGCCCAAGGAAATTGGCCCCAATAAAACACATTTGGTCAAACGCACGAGTTCCCAAATTACCACATAGTTAGATGCCACATGTAGTTAGGAACACTCAGCCATACAGGACACGCCATGCACACTGCATGAGATGATCACGCACTCACCACACCGAACATCTGGACACGGACACACTGGCCCATACTAGAGCCATCTGTGTCCATCTTATCAGATGTTTTTTCTTGTTGTTTATGACTATAATGCTTTTCAAAGAATGGCAAAGTGTTTTATTGTACCTAAAGCATTTTTTAAATGTCTGTCCAAAACTTCTGAACTTTGGGACTGTCTTCAGACATACCTCTGTCGATACTCCCCGACTGCTGCGTTTAATTTAATCAACTTGTTCCTGTTTGCCAAACGCCTCTTATCTTTTCATTTATTTAAGGTAAAATAATTTTCGAGCAACAGCTCCATAGATACTTTGCCAGGCATAGTACGTACTCTTGGTATATAACCCTCCATAAAAGTCTCCCCTTCATACCACTGTTGCAGATAAGAATGGACATTGTGTCCTTGTGAATGGTATATTGACGGTGTGACAAGTCCTCTTATTGAATATTTATGCCTCTAATGTAGATGGTCTCCCCTTCTTCCAGAAACTGTCGGCCCTGCTCGATCAGTTTGATACTGATTTTGTGTTGTTGAGTGGAGATCTGAATCTAATTTTTGCCTCTGTGCTGGACACCACCAGCACACATTCTGGCGGTAAACCATGCGGGCTGCGCATCCTCCAAGATAATATTGACTCAAACACTCTTAAAGAAGCTTGGCGTCTTCGCCAATCCACCATACCGGGATACTCTTTCTATTCCGCGCCCAACATGGTGTGGACGTGGATAGACTACTGGTATATTTCCGAGAGTGCTGTACCGTGGCTCAAAGCTGTACAGCTTTTACCACGCACATTGTCCAATCATGCCTCATTCAAGCTAGTGATTGATTAGCCCATGGAGGGGGCTGGGAGAAGCGATGGTGCTCTGTTAGCTGCGGTTGTACATTCAGAACTCTGGGACTCCATTTGTGAATATTTTTAACTCAACTCGGTCTCCATTTACAGCTACACCATATTATGGGATGCCTTCAATCATATATATATGCGCAAACTGTATTTCAAAACACACGGGCGTATGCTGTGATAGCCGCAATAGTCTGGCACAAGAAGAGGCCGAACTAACATATTGACAGGGCCAACTCCCACCAACCTGACTCTGCTTCCCTCCACAGATGGTCCATTCTCATTGCGTGATTCCAGGACCTCATTGAGAGGGAATCGGCTTATTTTGGTAAATACTCCAGAGCCTCCAGGTATGGCAAGAGGGAATGGCCAAGCCGCAGTCTAGCCCACCTCCTGCACCCCAGTCGGAGCCCCGAGTGTATAATTGAGCTCAGCCTGGACCGTGGTGTCCGGGTTACTGCTAACGTAGACATTATCCCTGAATTATCGTCCTTTCATACGACTCGCTACACTTCGCGGTTAGGTCCTGACAAAACATCACTGCTGGCTTATTTTGAGGAAATAGCTCTGGCTAACCCAAGGAAAACATCAATTTTTAAGTGAACTCTTTACTAGCAAAGAGATTAATCAGGCAATTGACTCTCTTGATGGTTTCACATATGCCTTTCATAAGACTTACAAAGGCATCCTCGTCTAGTACCTGCTTGATATGGATGCTGAGGCCCTCGACAATAGGGTCCAACCATCCACACTGCGAGAAGCATTGATTTCCCTGCTGCTTAAACCTAACATAGACCATCATCATTCTTCAATTATAGGGCACTTTCCCTTTTTTAATTTTGATAATAAAATACTGGCCAAAGCAGTTATCAACAGATTGTCCTTGCTGCTTGATCATTTCACTCATCCAAAGTGGATTTGTCCCTCATAGGTCCAACTCTCTAAAGTTCCACGCAGTTTTCTGAGTTCTTAACATGGTCTCTCAGGACATGCCCACAGTCTTCACACTTCTTGACGCCCTTTTTCCATGTAATGGTACGTAGACTGGGGTTCCCTAGTGGATTCCACTCCCTCATCTCCTTTCTGTATTCTAAACTGATGGCCTCCATAAGGCAATCAGTTCCCTTTGAAATTTCCAGAGGCACTAGGCAGTGGTGCCCCTTTTCGCCCTACTGTTCATCATAGCTATGGACCCTCTGGTCCGCGACCTTTAAGAAAACCCCATGCACCGCGGTCTCAATTTGAAACCCAGCCCATTGCTCATTTATATGTAGGCGGATGACATTCAGCTTTTAATTCAGCATCCCTCAGTCAATTGGAGCCCCTTGGTGCTGGAGATTATTTGAATTTGTGGCCTCTCCAGTCCTCAAAATAATTAGGTGAAATCAGAATTTTTCTCCCTTCCAGATGTTACTAAACCTTCACCCTGCGAGGACACTCTTAAGTGGTGCGATGATTCGACCAAATATTTGGGCGTCATTTTACACAGGGACGAAGAACAAGTGATTTGTCTCATCTACGGCCCTGCCATTGACAGGCTTGCAATCCAAATTGAGCACTGCATTCAGCTCCCTCTGTCCATGGCAGGTCAGATTGCCAATATTAAAATGGTAGCACTTCCCTGCTTTTTATACATGTTTTAAAATACTCATACTATTGACCAACTACTTTTTTCTTACACTGCGCAGTCTCCTTTTAAAATTGGCTAGGGTGGGTTGTAGGCCTCGGATCGCCTGGAATGCCCTTATTCTTCACTATGAACTGGCAGGGTTTGCACTCCCTGACTTTCTTAAATACTTCCTTGTGGTTCAAGCCTGGTTTGCATATCATTGGTACCACCAGATGCTTGCCTACCTTTTGCTGAACCCGAATGTAACCTGGCAAGTGCATCGCCCCTGGCAGCTCAGCTACCATAGGGTCTCAGGCTAGACCCCTCAGATATCCAGACATTGTCCATCACGTGTTGGATCTGACAGAAGCTCAGACGGGTCTTGGGCAGTGACTTTTTGTACTGCCCTGCGCTTACTCTTTCACAAAACCTGTGGCTGCCTCTGACACTTGAAACTATTGTCCAATGTACATTGACACAACATGAACTTCATACACTTGGTGACTTATTCGCGGATGGCCGCATGCTTTCCCATTCGGTGGACACTAGATTTGCTAATGCCACATTTATTTTTCTCTCCCAGCATGAGTTGCTCAGCTCCTGCAACCCTTCCAACCCTCTGGCACGTTGATTTCATCCCCCTCACAGTGTTAATAACGGGCAAGCAGGGGACTCGCATGGTGGGTAAACCCTATTGCGCTTGCATTTCCCTCAGACGCACACATGATAGGACTGGTCCTATGGCTGCGCACAAACTAATCTAGCATCCCCCAACCAGCAACACAAGTTACTCTACTTTCGATTTTTGCACAGATCCTAAACCACTACTGCTGGCCTTGCCAAACTCGATATTTCCAGGTCCTCTTTATGCCCCAAGTGCAGGTTTCCTGATGCAGACTTTGTCCACTTAACATGGATCTGCCCCCCTATCGCCACATTTTGGACTGACGTGTTTAACTCTCTTTCTCACATGATTTCGATTACTCTCAAGCCGTCCCCTATGATGGCCCTTCTGGGCAATGTATCTGATGTCCCGAAGGATACCCGCAGGTTCATGGATATAGCACTGCAACTGGCAAAGACAGAGATGGCACTCCACTGGGGTAACGGGATCTGCACTACTGTTAAGGCCTGGCTCCATTGCATGACATACTGCAACATGATGAGTGAAGTATATGCCACTCCACAGCCCCCACTGTGAGACCGTAAGATATTTGGCAACATCTCTGCACCGACCTTCTCTCTCAGAAGTCGGATGCCTAGAGCCAAGAACCCCACTCTCCTTCTGGCAACCCCATCATCATATTCCGTCAGTCAATGATACTGTCATACAGAGTTTGCCTTTTCCTCAGTCTTTCTACCTTTAATGATAGTGCCCCTTCGTGATTTATGAAGCGATATGCCTTGATGTTTTCTCTGCATATTGCATTTCCGATGTATCGAACTGACATGATGCCATTAGTTCTTTGATGTATCATTATGCCCCTCATATTGTCCATGTTTACTATTTGTGGAAAATCATGATAAATAAAGCTTTAAAAAAAGTATGAGCGCTTTAACAGAAGATCTGAAGTTGCTTTCTGAAGAAGCAATTTCACTTTCTTTAGAAGCAGATGGCGCCAGGCTGTCTTTGGTTTTTTAGCAATGTGTTTCTTGAGCGGGAGGTTGATGCCCAGGGTAATTGTAAGTGATTCGGCCATCAGTGAAATTGTGGTTCTAAATTGTCAAGGATATTGGCATTGAGCCAGGTTTATACTGTTTCTAGTTTTTATTCTTCGCAAATAACAGGAATTCTGTTCAGTGGGGAAAAATGAAAAGTGCCAATTACATTTTGCAAAATATCTATGCAGGTGTAAATATTCACCTGTTATGTTTTATGGATCCAACAATATCTATCTAAGGAAAATATCTGGAATTCACAAAAAAACCTAGGAATACTCTAGCCGTTTTTCACCTTTCTATGAAAACTTTTGTAATTCTCCTGTGAATTTAAGAAATTACTCCAAACCTGTGACTAAAGCTACAAGAGCCCACAGATCCCACTTGTTTTTTTGTTTAACTTAACCTATAATTAAGAGATAATCATATTCCATACGTTTATTTGTAATCTTGATTCTTACAGTTCAGCGATGATTTCTGCACATGCTCCGTGACCTGACACACAGTGAACATATTGGTGAAGAAGCTAGGCTATGAGAAGGCCGATGAAACAGTGGAGTCTATGGGTTGCTAACTAATGCTTCCCTTATCCTAAGCATTTTCTTTTAAAATCTTCACTTAGAAAGGCCAGTGCTTGACTGTCGATATTGCTGCACTTTAGCACAAATTTTTTGAATGTCATAAACCTCATGATTTGGGAAACATATCCAGTCTGGGACCCTGTGCATTGGGAGCTGAAAAGCACTGAGGTGGCAGGTAAGTTTTCATTGTTTAGTTCTCCCCTATGCAGCTTTTGCGCTGTCTCGTTGAGACATGCAGTATATACTATAGCGTGGAAGCTTTGTTTAAGCTCTCGTCCACTCTCCTCCCATCTATTGCACTGGCTTAGGTCCTGAATGCAGCCTAATCATTGGTTTTAGGCTTGTTAGTCCCTACTACTGACGGCCATGTTGTCAATTGTGTCCTTTCATGGCTATTGGCCGCTTTCCTGTGAATACAATTTTGTTCCGTGGCTCACCCCCTCCCCTTTCGCAGTCCATGACCTCTCAGGACACCACCACCCCCACTCCGTTTCTGCCTTTTTGCCCGTCCATGTTCCCTTTTAAGATGCAATAGGACTCGCGTAAATGCGAGTTCTATTGCATTGCAAATGCTTATTTTTAAAGTAATGCGCATTAAAATGCACTCGATGCCTGGATTCTCCCGCATTACCTGGAGTCGTGGCAGGAGCCCACCTCGCAATGTTGGTGCCTGCTTGGTACAGCGGGAGCCTATCCTGCATTTGTGTGCTGTTAGGAATCCAGCGGGAGCCCACCCCGCATTGCCGATGCCCCGGTGAAACCGCCCCTGAGAGCAGCGAAAAACGGAAGTCAGGACTGCCTGACCAAGGGGCGAGCTAGCCCCAGGAAGTCTTACTGAGGGTGCCCGAGTCAGCATGTGGGAGGGCGGGAGCCTACCCCGTCTCCACAAGTAGCAGCGTGAGATCAAAGCGGTGACCGGAAGGCAGGCAAGCATATGCCTGCTTGTAGCTGGGGAGTCAGTGTACCGGTAAGAGCCCAACTGGTCGTGTCCTGCCAGGAGAGACGCCGCAGAGCTTCGCCTGTATTGAAGGAGTCCCAAGAAGGAGATCGGAGGAGGCAGAGAGCAGCAACAAAGACCCCCGGTGAGTTTGGCTCACAGTGGGCATTGTGGCGCTGAAGCTGCATCTTCCCAGCTGCACTGCTGATTGCGGGAACGTTATATTGCTACCTGCTGTAAAGGTCAGCATGTAATTTTCAGGCCCCTAAGATGCCTCGGCTAATAGTGCATCTGTTGTATAACTCTCCTGTCTCAGACGAGTGCCTCTATCATAGAACTAGAGACGTGTAAACTTCTGGCCACAGACTGGTACCCGCACCGCATCTCACGGCGCCTTCAGCAGCGCTTTGTGGGACGTTCAGTTAACAGGCTCGGTTTTTAGGGAGAGCACAGCAGGCACATGGTCAGCGACTAGCTGCCGCCTCCCCCCCAAACCGGCACCCAACACCCAGAAACGTGGACACAAGACTTCTTTACTTTTTGGAAGGCGGGCGCTAGTCGCCCGGCCGTATTTATTAAGATATGAAATTAAAAAAGGTTTTAATTGCATGATCAACAATTTATACAAAAATCAGCAGGACATTAGATACAAATTTTGTCAACAAGTTTGAGAGCCTGACCTTAACAAAAACTCTAATACATGTTGTTTCCTAACCGAGTCTAACATCCTCATCTTGATTTTTGTACATTTCTGGCCATATGGCAAGGTCACTACCGGTGTCAGGTCCTACAAGCTGCGCCTCCCCTAGAGACGTGCGCATGCGCAGTGTTACCCCGTGAATTGCCCGGTCTACGCCCTGAACTCCATTTACCCACTAAAGGAGGGCCCTTACTCTGCGCCATCCGGTGACGTCATGAGTATACGCGCGCGGGGTGGCTACCAGCCTAAGGAAAGCGTGAACTACTCCTACCCGCGCTCCTTTGCAGCATCAATTACCTTGCCCCTGGAGTTCTAGGAGTGGCCCGCAGGCCCCTCCCCCAGGGCGGGAACCTCCATAGGATGATGCCCGCCCCCTCAGACCTCAAATATGTGCTCACCGATAATGACCTTACCGCATGCCCCATACCTAATAAATACGACGACCTATGGGAAAAAATTCTAAAGGACAGCTACACTGGCTAATAAATAACAGCATCACCGTACAGCTACAAAGGGAAAAAGGGCCTAAAGACACTTGGCATCAAAGAAAAAGTACTTCACACACAGTTTGCTAAAAAGGGAAAAAATTCCTAAACAAAAAGCATCATCAAAATATCCCGACAGATCCATTTCTACTACCATGTAAGACATGTGGACAGTACCTTCGCAAACTTACCATTAAACCAGACATAATGAATGCCACAAGACTTTTGTTCCAAGGGATGGTGGGTGGGAAAACAAAGAAGCCCCGAGCGCGGGGCACACCGTGCTGTGAGGGAGCGTCCAGGGACAAGGGGGTCTCCTGGGCGCTCCCCACCTCTTTATTCTCAAGGGGCCAGGCGGGGGGGCACACCCCCCCCGGCCCGCCCCTCCTGTAGCCCGCCCCCCCTGACCCGGACCTTCTACCTGGTATCCGGGTCAGGGAGGCCGCCGGCCAATCGGTGGTGGGTCGCGCCCCCACCACCGAGAGACACCAAAGGGGAAAGGGGGGGAGACGGACGCCGCGCCGCCATGCGTGCGGGGGGGGCGAGGGCCCCCCCTTTTCACATGGTCAGCGACTAGCTGCCGCCTCCCCCCCAAACCGGCACCCAACACCCAGAAACGTGGACACGAGACTTCTTTACTTTTTGGAAGGCGGGCGCTAGTCGCCCCGCCGTATTTATTAAGATATGAAATTAAAAAAGGTTTTAATTGCATGATCAACAATTTATACAAAAATCAGCAGGACATTAGATACACATTTTGTCAACAAGTTTGAGAGCCTGACCTTAACAAAAACTTTAATACATGTTGTTTCCTAACCGAGTCTAACATCCTCATCTTGATTTTTGTACATTTCTGGCCATATGGCAAGGTCACTACCGGTGTCAGGTCCTACAAGCTGCGCCTCCCCTAGAGACGTGCGCATGCGCAGTGGTACCCCGGGATTTGCACTGTCTACGCCCTGAACTCCATTTACCCACTAAAGGAGGGCCCTTACTCTGCGCCATCCGGTGACGTCATGAGTATACGCGCGCGGGGTGGCTACCAGCCTAAGGAAAGCGTGAACTACTCCTACCCGCGCTCCTTTGCAGCATCAATTACCTTGCCCCTGGAGTTCTAGGAGAGGCCCGCAGGCCCCTCCCCCTGGGCGGGAACCTCCATAGGAAGATGCCCGCCCCCTCAGACCTCAAATATGTGCTCACCGATAATGACCTTACCGCCACAGGCCAGCATTGTTAACCGACGATCTGGCCTCCCCCTGCCTTGACCTACCCTAGAAAGTTCTCACTTTAGCAAAACCTTTCAACCAGGCCCTGACATTATCATACCACAGGACCTTTCCTTCCTCCGTCAAATGGACTCCCCTCACCAGGTAGAATTATGCACTCCAAATACACCCATGTTGGATCGTCTGCAACCGAGGGGGGGGGCTCGAAATCATTTGTCCAACTGTGTGTCGATCCTCTTTACCGAGTGATTCAACGCCCTGACCGAGTCCGCCCCTCGCCCCTGCCCCCGCGGGATAAGTTGAGACCCTACTACTATGCCACCCGGGCAAGTCCTGAAGACCCACCCGCAGTGGAGATGAACTCATCAAAGAGTATTCGCTCCCAAGTTTGGCCAAGTCATTCCCCCCCAGGTGAAGTATCACCACTGATGGGGGGTCGGGCTGCTGAGCTAAGAGTCCCTGAAAGAAGATCCTGACTGACCAAGGCACAGACCCCGAACCAGATCTCCCCTGTCCCGCGTCCAGCCTGTTCCTTGTGCTGGGACGTTGTAGCTCCTCCACTTCTGGTGATGAATTCCTCCCCTGCGTCACAGGTTTGAGAAACTGCAAGAACCAGGAAAAGACCAAGAAAACCTGGGTGACAATTCCCACTTCCACCTTAGGGAATGGGTAGCACTTACACCTGCCAGCACTACTTGTGCCCTTGGGTGTCCTCTTTCTTGACGTATGCTTCCCTTTTGACGTCCACCCGCTGCTGATGTTGCGTTGTGGAGCACCCCTCAGATATCCAGCATGGACCCAGCCGTGACTGACGTAAGCATCCCTTGGGCTGTCCACCTGTTTCAGCTGTTGTGACGTGGAGCACTCCAGATATCCACCATGGACCCGGCCATACATAAATGGAAAAGATAAACACAAACCATTAGTGTTTCTGGCGATAACTGCTTTTCACGTGCTAGTCTTACATTGCCATCACTTGCTACGTTTTAGATACAATTAGCGCCAGCTGCATACTCATTGACACTTCCGACTGTAAGTGTTAAGCATAGCCTCAGTTTGTGTCCCATGTAGTGTGACTGAATTAGTGTTACGGAGAGTGCCCTGTAGAATGACCTTTATTAGGAATAATATCCCGTGCGCAGTACAGTGACCCAGTGGCAGTGCCACAATATCCCGTGTGCTGTACAGCGACCCAGTGGCAGTGACATGGCACATTTATGGCTACTAAAAATTCTGCTGTAGCCAGGACATCACCCCCTATTCCTTATTGTCCACCCACGCCTTTAGGCCATAGGGTCTAGGTTTGAAAAGGCCAGTCTGTTTGCCAGTGCAGCATCTAGGGCTAAAAGGATTAGCACAGCCCTAATTATGCCAGGCTGTAAGCTGGCCCAAGGGCCTTCTACGCTCGCCACTTTGGCTTCTGGTAGATATCATCCTAGGCAACCGTACATGAATACACGCATCCCCAGAACTATGTGATGCCGCAACTAGGCTCTTGGGCACCTTCTAGGTGTGACAGCAAGGTGTGTCGGATTATCAGGACCCCAAGTAATCTTTCTACAGGCTCTAGGCCCTGCCTCTATGCCATTTGTGGTTCCCCTACCATTTTACTGATATATGGCTTTGGTACACCCCTAGAGCTCAACTATCTGGTGCTAAATTACTGTGTGCTATATAGGGTTACAGACTGTAACTATTCGCCTCTAATCTCATCATAGGCTCAACGTATATTGTGCCAATTTACTTGTGTGTTAAATAAATTTACTGACTGTAATGTCTTGCCTTTAGCCTCGTAGAGGAACTAAGGGGATGTGTTTAGAACAAATACATATATTTGTTATACACCTGTTCTCTTTCCATTTACTCAGTCATGAAATTATAGACTGGTAAAACAAGCTGCTCTACATTCCTTCAAGACTTAGCCTGAAGGCTGCACGCGATACAGCTACCGCTAGGATAGCTTTCTAATAAGGTTGACTTTAACCTATCATGAAGGGTCGTTTGGACTGGTGCATTGTCCCCCCTTGAATAGTGAACAGCGCCTCAGATGTTGATTACCTCACAATGAAATAAGTCCCTTGCTTGGCTTTCTGCTTTGGCTTACAAAGGAATGTTGGACCTGGGGAACTGGCTTTCACAGTCTCGTCAAGCCCCACCCTTAGATGTGCGTTAATCCCCAGGAGGACCCCAAGAGAAGGGGGGTATACCTTATTCGTGAATGGTTCCACTATTGTTCTAACTATCACCTCAGCAGACACCAATCATTGTAATTCTCGAGTGTCAAAATTTGACTTATGTCAATGGCTGTTCCTTGCGTAAGATAAATAAGCAGCAACTATGGCTTGGATAAAATATTGCAAGTGCCTGGAGGACATCAATAAAGAAGCCCAGGAATTTTACAAAACAAACTGTGTCTAGCTCAAACCCTTCAGAAGTTACAAAAATGCAGCAATAGATGTTGCCTTGCCGTCAAAGGACCTAGCTGTTGCTTATTGCTATATTGAGGTGTTACAGCCCGTACTAATGAGATGGAACCTGTGCACAGACCTGGGAAAACAATGTCGGAGTAATACTATCAGTATCAACAGTTCAAGATCAGCATGTTTGTCAATATTAACACTTACCAGCATTTTAAAATGTTAGGCAACCCAAAACAAAGACATTGCTCTCTTGGTACCATGTCTATACAAACTTTTAGCACATACCCACACAACCCCAACATTTCATTCCTGAGGGAGAGTTGAGGATGGAAACACGAGGGAGGGTTGTGGATGAAAACACAAGCCTATGGTCACAGTTGTCCATGGTCTCATAATGTGCTTTACTCCAGAACACCAGTGATGTATAATTACTTTATCCTGTCTGGACATGGCCAGCTCCCTACAAAACCCTTCCAATAACCGCCCATCTTAATAAGCAATTTATTTATGCCCTGCCTCTAAGTAGATTTTTTACTTTATGACAATTCCCAGCAGCCAAACTCCACATTTGTAATGCCTTTGTGTAGCGCTCGTGCAGTCTTAGATGGCTTCAGAGCGCTTACTGTACCGGTCTGGCGAGCAGTAGTCGAGACCATGGCCTAATATACGCCCCGGATGAATGTCAGTTAAAGGGAGTGTCTGGTGCTGGAGGAAAGAGGCATGTGGTGAACTCAAGACAACACTACCTTAGTGTCAAACTCAAAGCCATCGAGGCGGTCGCTTGTTGTGGGAACTATGCTTTGCTTGGACGCACGAGGAAAATTGAAAACTTACAAATGTAGTGTAACAAAACTGAAAAGTGCTCTATGGAATACTTTAAATCGGAAATACTTTCGTGTGAGAAACCATACTAAAGTCAACACAACCATGCTGGAACTAACACCCCTCTGGTCGGCCAATAAAGAGTGCTGTCAGTGCCTATGTAGAGTGGAGCAGTTAGTATTGTTCAGCTGCAGCAAGTCTATTCTAAAAAACAGGCTTTGTGCTTATAGCATGGCCTGCATAGTTTATGAGGCAGATGTGTTCAGTGTGAAGTTGTACACGGTTTTCTTCTAGGGGCAATTAGACAACATGTTCAGCTGGAAAGTGTTCTTCGTAAAAACAACACATGATGATTCTCGGACATCATGGATCAAACGAAATACAATAAGGCACCGCGGTTGCTTTGAATAGCAATAGCAACAGACTGATGCAAAGGGAATTATGTTAGCACGAGACCGTACTACCGTATTACAAAACAAACATATCCCTTAACAAATTGATTCTCATGTTTTACATCAACTGACAGAAACTGCATAAAAATGCAATGTAAACCTCAACCATGTGTGTTTGCCTTAAGGAGAGAGAATCTATAAGTGTACCATATCTATCTGATCCGGCGTCTCTTACATTGGGTAGCACCATCATCGCTCTCTAGCTCACTATCAAGGCCCGTGGAATTCTGTGGCAAGGGTGAACTAAATTATTTGACATTCCTGACTAAATTATGCAACCAGAAAAGAAAAATTATATGGCATAGTACGGCACATTCTGTGGCAGTGGTATTTCTCTATTTTCTCATCTTAAATACAATCTGCGCAAAATCCAACTTCATAGCACCAATTCAACACATGACTGCAGCAATCATCATCTGAAATGCGACCCGTTAACTGTATCAAAGGCTCTGCCGCAGTGTGCATTCCCTTCTGGTTAGTAACTCTTGATCCATTTGAACTATAAACAAAATTATTTTTGTCGAAATCTCAAAGTGATGTAGCACATTGTGAATTATGCAGCAAGTGCAGCAATTCCATAATTATATATTAAAGCCTGGGGCCCTGGAAGGAGGAACACATACTTTTAAAGTCCCTTCTCACGAGGTATTGTGGGGATGGCCTAAGTTTGCCAACACGCAAAGCACAACATCGAAATACTGGGCCGCAGAAAAGGTGTGTCTTGACTTGTCTGTACATCATTGTCTTTTGTGTGGTTTTAAAAAACCATAATCTTACTCCATCTATAAAATAAAAGGCGAATGATAGGAGAAACAAGATACTTGACTAGTCTCTTCAGTTTTTTTTTTTTTTGTTCACTAATTCTAATAAGTGTTTTCCATCTTCAGATTGAGCCATGGTAGTGTATCTTTCTAGAGAGTCGTAAAATATAGCTCGGAATCCCAGTCACATATATCGAGATCGTTACCTATTGTAGGGCTCTCCAGGGACCAAAGTCTTCAAGAAAGGAGTTAGAGAGGTAAAATACATGCCTATAGAAACTTGCTGGCTTCCAACTGGATGACAAATAATAATGGGAAACAGTACTAGTACTAACTTGTTTCATACGGCGATTGTGCCATTCCTATAAGCATAAGCAATGCAGTTGACCGTCTAACATTATGAATGGGTATCTGAGTGAGCAACACCACGAACCACCATGCCCCCCCCGGGAGCATTCCTCACGGGGACCAGAGCCAGGGTATTATCACCGCACAGCAGTGCTAAAAAATTAGCCACCGAAAGCACCCCTCTCATGCCGACCCTGTGGCTCGAACCAAACCTGTCATTTATGGCATAATATCTCAAAATAAACAGTGCTCCGGCGATGCATATTATCTTAAAATAAACAGTGCTCCGGCGGCGATGCCAGGTATTGAGCCCGTGGCCCTATGGATTCATATCACGCGCCCTACCCCCGAGCTAAATCCATCAACTACCATCACAGCGCCATCTGTGCGCGACCCGGAAACAGAATGCTGCACAATGCGTCCCGGGGCATCTTGTACACTTACCCTTCCGGTGCCGATCACGAGAGACTGCAGAATTCGGCGTCGGTCCCAATCCAATACCCCCAGCCGGCCCTCATGACGACAGCAAAAAAGTCCTGGCTTGCACGACCTCGGGAGTACACTGTTGCTGCCCCGAGCATTGTGCTCTCACGTGAACCATCCATCCGCATCTGCAGCTCCTTGCCAGTCCGACGGAGCACCTCTGTAGTCACCCATTCTTCCTCGGGAATGAACTTTCGAACACGTTCCCGCTCCGAGGCTGAAGTGCGCCCCCTTCGGATGGACTCCGCCCGAGCTGGCCCTTCAGCAGGTGGCCTCTGCTCGCTGCATACCGGGACAAAGGGATCTAAAAAGCCTCTCCGTCCGCCACCAGGAACCTGAAAAAAGAAAGCGAGAACATTACAAAACAAAGAAGCCCCGAGCGCGGGGCACACCGTGCTGTGAGGGAGCGTCCAGGGACAAGGGGGTCTCCTGGGCGCTCCCCACCTCTTTATTCTCAAGGGGCCAGGCGGGGGGGCACGCCCCCCCCGGCCCGCCCCTCCTGTAGCCCGCCCCCCCTGACCCGGACCTTCTACCTGGTATCCGGGTCAGGGAGGCCGCCGGCCAATCGGTGGTGGGTCGCGCCCCCCAGGGCCCGCCCCCACCACCGAGAGACACCAAAGGGGAAAGGGGGGGAGACGGACGCCGCGCCGCCATGCGTGCGGGGGGGCCGAGGGCCCCCCCTTTTCATTTGCCAGGTTATTCACGTCTTCTTCTTGTCATCTTGCTTAATACGGCTCTGTTCTTGTGCTAGCTGTGCAGTCGCTCTTCGTGCTGTTCATACATTGTATTCATTGTGCGCATCATCTCGAGGATTACAGTAAGCTACCAATGTGTGTTCGTTTGGAACAGCTCAGTGCTCATAGCAGGTTTAATAGAGTATTGTAACTCTCTGCTGGCCAGTCTCCGCAAAACCCATCTCACCCCCTTCAAATGATTCTACACTCAGCTGCGTGGTTTGTCTGCGTGCCGAGAGAAAAGACAGCATTACCCCAATGCTGACCACTCTCCAATGGCTGCCAACTAAAGCAGGGGCTGTCTACAAGTCGGCGTGAGCTAGAAAGTTATGGCAAAAACATGAATACCCAATTAGAAGGATACTGTTGTGAGGTACATTAATTCAAGTGATATTAAGGTCTCCTTTGTCCAGCTTTCCACACACTGCCTGCCACCCATACTACCCACCTCATCGATGTCCTTCTACCCACACAGAGATAGGTCCATAGAAATTGTCTTCCACACACACCCGTAGACAATAATATTTTTTTCAAATCTTTTATTTTGAGTGATTTGACTACAGAAGGCCCTGATTCGATATAAAAAACACAGCTTTAGACTATACCATTTCCCGCTAAAAGGCAATATTTCTTCCCATGTGTTTCCATACCTGGAGTGTCACGCAGTTTCGTGCTCACTTTCCGTCCATATTAAAGAACAGTACATGTTTCAGCACCCAGGCTAAAATGCTGCATTGCTAAATACATATACGGTCCCAAAGGCAAGACAGATGCATTGCAAATGCTTGTTTGCTTTTATTATTGCACCTGTGCTCCCTCACCACTTTTCTCTGTTAGGAGCTGCCACTGCCTCATTAAGAGTTAGGCGGACGAGTTACCATGTCACAAACATACCGGATGTCCCGTCAACCATATTACAAGTGCATTATATCAAATGGCTCATGTAACATGGCAAACAAGAAAATGGTTATCTTGGTGATGGAGTAACCCATCCGCCAAACTCTAAATCAGGCCCATACTAATGTTGTATAATGCACAGAAATGTACAACTAATGATGACCATGAACAGAACACCAGCCGCATTTCTGAACAGCCTTTCTCGTAACATCACTCTGCAGCAAGAAGGGTGCAGACGTTACTAAAGGAGAATAGAGACCGCCTGGTATAGCTCTTCGTGTTTAGGGAAAAATTGCAATATTTTACCTTCCTGCTTTTTATGGACATAGGCGGATTTTCATACAAGCTTGTTCTTGCACAAGCAGTATTTATGAAAGATGCAAATGGGGCTGAACTCTACTGTGTGTTTACCCGGAGGCAGAAGTGTGGCTTTGCACTATTCAGGTTTGAAAAGTAAACTCACAATACTTCATTCAGCACTCTGTTACATTGGATGCATTTCTAAGACAAGGGTTCCAGGTTTGTAGCTGAGTTGTTGAGGCCTGTCTCTGGGTTCAGAAAATTCTTCTCTTCTGTTATAGTAGGTTTGGTCGATTATCTCAAAGAAATGTGCTGACCAGCTTCCTCGTCATCTATATTGGTGTCCTGAAGCTGCTGCCCATTGCTCATGCCTATGCTTAATTGTAACTGCTGTAACAGTGTATGCAATGCATGTATAAATTAGACAAATAGATTTCCAACAACCGTTATTTTGTTATATTTTAGTTGACCAAAATGTTCAGATATCCAGGGTGCCACCGAGGGCATGCACTCGTCGAAGTTAACAACAGAGTTATCAGTGGCTTTATTGGTTGTACATAAAGCTATTTGCTTGACATTTATAATATATAGTAGTTTGAATTACTATGTTGGTCTGTATTATGACTCATCCCACACACCCTCTCTTGAATTAAACCTTTGACAGTTCTCTCATGTCTACCGAAAAAATGATGAATGCCCACTTTCTATTACAGATTGAGCTAACTGCCAGTTACTCTAAACTTTCTCACGTTTAGAGCGATTAGCAGTTCCTGTAATTAGCCTCTTCAGAGAACCAAGACTGACAAGTTGTGCAATATTTCCTGAAGCAAGGGTATAGGAAGTGTGAGAAAGCGGGGGCCAGATTTACTAACATGTTGTGTCATGGTTGCCCCACTTTTTTTCGCAGCCATGACGAAAAATGCTAGTAGATATTTATAAACCCACGCAAGGGGTGATTTGCGCTGCTTTGGGTAGCTTTGTAAAAAAGTTGTAACACAATCAATCAGCTTGCACTCCATTGCGTTACATTTCGTTCTGGGAGGCGTTGTATGGGTGGAGCATGGGCATTCCCATGGATTTTATGCAATCCCAGATTTACAAAGGTGTGTAAACCTTGGGATTGATTAAACTCGCTACACCTCCCAGAGGATGGCGTAACAGGAAGAAACCTTTTTTTCTCCTTGTTATTTCTTCTTTCTATGTTTTTGCAATCTGCAGCACCACTAGAAAGAGAAAAATGCCTCGAGACATTGTTTTTGTGCAGGAAGGTACCCACCTTGCACAAAAACAATTCTCCTTGTAACGCAGGCACCCTTGCATTATGGTGCAAGGGTGCTTGCATTAGAGCCAGGCTGCCTTAAGTGCACTAGCACCAGCACAATGAGAAGCAGAATTGGGCCATACCTTAGTAGATATGGTGCTTTTCTGATCTCTCCCTTTCATGCAACGCATCACAGTAAGTTGCCTTGCTCTACTGCGTTCCGTGAAAGGATAGTAAATCAGGGCGTGAGTTATTAGCTGAGAGGAGAGAAAGCCAAAAAGCACAAACTGTCAATTGCGGTCATCTGGTCAAGCTGGACCAGATCAAAGTCAAAAGTTCAGGCCGATCGTGATGGAGCACAGGATCAAGTACTCCCAGTTGTACCATCTTCCCATTGGAGAAGGCTCAAAACTGATGTGCATATGGATGGGTTGAAACTGATGTGGGATGGTGTGCAAAATAATGATATACTGGGAAATGGCCTTGAGTAATTACCAGTGGCTGAGATTAATTGAGGCATTCCATCTATCACTTTTTGTATACTTTAGTGTTTCGCTGTAAGTGGTACAGGTATGCCCAGATGAGGGTCCTATGTGGGTACTGTGCACATTGTGTCACTGGAACAAAGCTATACCTAGCTGATGAGTCCTAACTAACACTGGTCCTGGGTTGCTTGTGTTCTGGTTCAGAGAGGACCTGGCCTGGCATCCATCACTTGTTGTATACTCTCATCTGATGCTGTAGCGCCAACATGTACCTCACTACATCCTGAGGAAGTTTCTTGGAAGCCTGCTCATACCCCTCATTGACAAGACTGAAAGGCCCACATGTTGGGTGGACAAAGAGAAGTTCAAAAGTACTGAATCTCACGCCCTTCTGAGGCACTTCCCTGTAAGTAAAGAGAAGGCATGGCAAGAGGAAGGACATTCCATTCAGGTAGGCCCATAATCGCACCCTTCAGGGCTTGTTAAATCTTACAACAAGCTCATTGGTCTGGGGTGGTTTGTGTGGAGAACTCGTAGGATACCCCACACTCATCCCACAAGAACCTCATGTAGGTAGAAATGAAGTTGGTACCTCGGTCAGGCACAACCTCCTTGGGGGAAACCCACTAGTGTATATAACTCCATCAGTGTTCTGGCCACTGCGGGTTCAGTCACCATCCTTAGAGGAATGGCCTTCGGGTACCATGTGTCCTGGTCCACCACAACCAGGATGAACCTATGGCCCAGGGCAGTCATAGGGTCCACCGGCCCAACAATGTTGATACCCACACTCTCAAAGGGTGTTCCCCTATGGGGTATGAAATTTAGGGGGTTGCTTTACCCTTGACTTCCTGCGTGTAAGAAATTGGGTTGTTGGTTGACTTGGCTGTGAGCCCTGGTCCAGCAACAACAACAATCCTTGTCAGGGTAAGGCACAAGAAAATCCCAAATTAACCTGGGCTCAAACCCCTGGATGCTTGGCAGAGAGCAGTCAGGCTTAACTTAGAGGCAGTCAGGCTTAACCTAGAGGAAATGTTTTAAGTATTTGTGCAACACCTCTAACAGTAACACAGTTGAAACACACCACAAAAGGAGCTCACATTAGGAATAGAAAAATAGTGATTTTTAAGTAAATAAAACAAGGCCAGAACGATAAAAATACAATTAGTAGAACCGAAGTTATTGAACTTTAAAGTTTTTTAAGAAAATATTGCCAAAAGGTATAACACGACAACTGTGGATTTCAGGTCACGCTGGATTGGGACATAATCACAAATTATGGCTGACTGCAATTGAGAGAGGGCTGGTTACAGAGACGCACTTAGGCCCACTGAAGAAAAATACTTTCAGTCCTTGTTAGTGGAGTGTTGCATGATTCCATGTCAAAGATGCGTCACGCAGCCAAGGCAATGCATCGGTTCCGAGATGAGGCGAGGCTGCGTTGTGAGGTCCTGTGCCGTTGATATCAAAGATCCCATTCCTGGTGGTTTGCAATGCAAAGTAGGGTGGCAGAGATGCGATAAGCAGTCAAGGAGAGGTGTCAGTTTCAAAGAGCTGCGAGGCTGCTATGCAGAGTCCATTGTCATCATTAATGCTGCAGTTGACGAGAGATGCGAGAACCTGTGCTGAGGATACCTTGCACAGTGGCAGTTCCAAAGGCAATGTGGGCTGCGATGGCAATGCAAGTCTTTGGGATGGGTTCAATCTAGCCAGAGGAGGAGATGCATCAGTTCTGCTGGATCCACAGGGTGGCAAAGCACCTTAGCCCCACTTCCAGGACTGGGGTGGCACCACTTGGAAGGATAGACTCACAGATGACAGAGTCCAGGTGCTGGAGCAGGGCTGTTGGAAGCCTAATATGTCCCTGAGGCTTCAGACCAGGAGGCCAGCCAATTAGCCCTTTGAGGCACTCTAGTTTCAGGAGATGCAGGTCCAGTCCTTATCACCCAGGCAAGAGAGCAGCAGGTCAGCACAACAAAGAAGGAGTCCAGCAGAGTGGCAGTCCTTCAGCTGCACAGCAGTCACTCCTGGCAGAGTATCCACTGGTCCAGAAGTGTACTGAAGTTGTGGCGTCTGAGGTCCATCTTTTATAGCCTGTTCCCCTCGGGCTAGAAGGTGGGAGAAGCTTTCAGACAGTGTCTGAGAAGTGCAACGAACTCCCTGCCTCCCCTGGCGCCAAGCTGGCTGAACTAACAATTCAGAGCTGTTAGGTTCTTTGTGTTTGGACAGGACACATCTATTCAGGTGTAAGTGAGGTTGTACCCAGCTCCTCCCTCCCATCCTGTCACTGATGACCCATCCAGTCACACCTAAGCTCCCACTGTGGTTGGCTGTCTAGGAGGAATACACATATTCCAACAGTCATCTACACCAGCCATGTGACCAGAGACCAAGCACCAAATATCTGAGGTAAGGAAATGCCAACTATCTAAAAGTCCCTTCATATCCCTGATCCCGACAGGCAAAACATGCTTTAACAGAGGTTGTTCACAGATTGGCCTTGACCCCATTCCTTGTCACTAGAGACCGCAGACGCGGCTCACAGTTTACTGGCTTGCCATCCCTGATATACAGCAGTCCACTGCAATAGGCCACTCTGATTTTGAGACCGCTCCATGGCGCAAACATTTCAAATGCCTCCTTTAAGCTGTTACAGACTTTTATTAGGTCGACTCTGACCCAGCATCCAACTTCACAGACCGCGGCCATGGCTGCCTGCATTCTTTACTCTCTTTGCACCTGGCCTGGCCTTCTACTCAGGCTTTGCCTGAAACAAACCTCCTCCAAGTCAATCTGACCTGGATCTAGGCAAAATGTATACAGGCATACCATTGTTAATATCCTGATGATGATCCTATATCTTTTGTAAGGATCGAAACTCAATTGACTTGTTGCACGCTATATACACCTCAACTTAATATGTGTAATGGTGTCTCCACTATAATATTTTTGTCCTACCAAAATGTGTATCATACAAACAATTTACTCTGCCTGAGCCTTTTTGTTTCATGTCATATGTCCTTCCCACTAAGTTGGATACAGGCTTGTGTCCCACTTTATTTGTTTCTTGCTGAATTTTTGTGTATATTTAAGCATCCATATAATAAAAACACCTGTATGACTGGACAGCTGTAAAATATAGTACTGATGGGGCGTGGCTTGTTCAGCCAAGATGGTGGACGCACCTTAAGGGTGCTCCGGGACCCCTCCGCCATCCGCCCGAAATCCTTCCCTGATTTGAGCCATCCATCGGTGCACTTTGCTCTGTGTGCGACAAATCACCTCCGGCTGTGCTTCTGGGACTCCCGAACCTCTGCTGAGCCGTCCTGCTGCTGAGAACCGGAGCATTGGGCCCTGCCTGCAATATGGTGGCCCCTCTCTGAAGACTGCTGTGCTGGCTGCCCCTGAGGTGCCCTTTCTGGACCAGAATGTGCCGCCGTGAATGAGGGGAGCGCCTTGGTCGCACGCCCGGGAGAGGAGCAGCTCTCGGCCTGATAGACCCCTCGCCTCGCTGCCTGGCATCCCTAGCCTGTGCTGGTGGGGACGGGCCCATATTGGGGTGCCTCGGCGGCCTGGATGTGTCTTGCGGCTGGCGGCCTTGCTGGCAGTGCTGCTGGGGCATAGGCTGCCACATTGGGAAGCGCATGTGGAGAGTGATGACCGAGCTCCCATCGCGATAAAGACAATGGCGAGGGACTCGGAGGCTGCTGTTCCGGTGGCTGCAGAGCGGTAGAGTCCGGGTGGCAGATGGGGTCCGGGACGTTTGCTGGGGGCCCCTCTCTCCCTTGTGCCTCCTCTCCTGGCCTCCTGAATTCATCCCCCGTGCCGGTGCGGGTGGTGGTGTGTCTAGTACGTGGCGGCCGGGCCTTGTACCGCCCCACCTTGATCCTTCTAAGGGGGCATCTGCGATGTTGGCTGCCGCACCGGGCAGCAGAGGAGGCTGCGGCTGCAGCTTCGGCTGCCGCACCGGGTAGCAGAGAGGTCCAAACCCACTGTGGCGCCAGAGGGACTTAGGATTGGCAACGTGTGCAGGTCCCGGCAGCGACGGGGGTTTGGGACGGTGGTGCCTCCCCCCCAGCATCAATACCCAACTCGTCATGTGCCCCAGCGGTCATCTTGGATGTTTGGGACCCCAGTGGGCAACAGAGGGGGCAGGAGCAACGGAAGGAACTCATTGAGTGTCACTGTGAAAATCCATACACGCACATCCTTTTAACAGTGGAGACGAGGCTGGCCTCGCGCAACCAGGTGTGGAGCTTGAGACCCTGCCTGACCGGAGAGGGCCTGGGCCAACCGGGCCCCCGTTGCCGGTGGTGGCGGGAGGCTCTGGGGCAGCACGGCTCTCCTTAGACCGAGGTGCCCTGATTGAAAGCTTCGGCCGCATCTGTCAGGAGGCGGAGGGAGGTCTTGTGTGGGCCCATTGCCCTGGTTGGCCCTGATCTCTTCCCCCTGTGGACTGTGTGTGGGCCGGAATGGCTGGGGTCCCTCCTGGGTCAGGTCCTCAACCTGGGTCCCACCCCACTGCTGTGCCATCGTCTGGCGAATCACTGCCCGGGGCTGTGGGACCCGCACATTGAGCGGCGCCCGGTGGTGCCTGAGGACCTCTGGTGGGGGTCCCCTGTCTGTCCCATTGGGGGAGGCATGGGACTGTCCCCCCGACCTGGTCGGTGGCCTTGCCTGTTGCATTGTTGGCATGGAGGGAGCGAGGCCTCCTGCTGAGTAATCACGATCTGGCCCGGCTGGGGTGCCGTGGTCTTCAGGTGTTGGGATCTGCTCTCTCCTCCCTCCTGCCCCCCACCGCCTGCTCTTGTGGGACCGGCAAGTCTGGAGCGGGGGTTTCGCCACACACACTGGGCGGTGGCGTGTTGGCCTGCGCCCCGTCCGAGCACTGGTAGCGCTGCCTCCCTCAATCCGGCCTATCCGACTGCATCTGCCAGTTCCCTGCCATTGGATTCCCCTCTGGCCCCCGGGTGCCACCATGGGCAGGACGGACAGATCGGCAAAGGCTCCTGCCACCCAGACGAAAATGGACCGCTTCACCACCTCGGAGGGTGGGGTGACTGGGGGGGCCGCAGAGCATGAGCCCCCCGTCCACAGATCTGTCTACTATTTTACAGGCTATCCAGACCTCACAAACCTGAGTCAAAGGCAAGATAGCGGAGGTACATGTGTACATGACCCGCATCCGGCAAGACCTCCGAAACGCCATGGCCTGGATTAAGGAAACTGAGAGCCAGATCTCCACCGTCGAAGATGATGTACAGCAACTCAAGGGGCAGGTGGCCAGTTCCAGTCGTGTACTCATGAACTGCACTGCCGGGCAGAGGACATAGAAAACAGGTCCTGGCACAACAACCCCCGCCTGCTGGGCTTCCCGGAGGGGGCGGAGCTGGGTCGCGCAGCGGCATTCCTGCAGAGGTGGTTGAGATCGTGGGTCCCCCAGGGCTCTCTTTCCCCATGGTTCGCAATTGAGCGGGCCCGCCAGTTTCTCGCTCCCAAACCACCACCAGGCGCGGCCCCCCCACCCGGTGATAATGAGGGTCCTTAACTTTAGAGACAGTGATGTCATCCTGTCTGAAGCTCGCAAACAGCAGCAGCTCCATCATGACAACCATGCTATCAAGATCTTCCCGGATTACACCTGCAAAGTCCAGGGTCAACGCCGCTCCTTCAGTGAAGTTAAACAAAAGTTGGGTGCCCTCAACATCCAGTACAGGCTCCTCTTCCCGGCACGCTTGCGTGTGGTGTTCGCCAACAACAAGATCATGTTCTTTGACAACCCCACTGAGGCCTCCACCTGGGCGATGGAGGAACGCCCTCTGCGCATTGCTGTCCAGCCATCCCTAGTGGGGGGTGGACGGGGTGACCACTCGTCCCACAGACTTCAGTTCCCCAGCCTCAGTGTCACTGTTCACGCATACGACGTGGTCTGAGACGGGCCAGGTCGGACTCTCCGCTGGGCCAATCCTCACGACAGCCCACAGAGCCCTTTGACGGATCCCTGGCTGTGGGCGATCTGGTTCCTCTGGACGCCTGGACAGAGGTGCTGCCTCACCGCAGCCGTCCCCGATCGTCCTCCTGGACACAGATCTCTCCCGCAGCCCGATGCTCCTGAAAGACCCTGCCTGAGAGGGGTCTCTGCCTGCCGGGCCAGGCTCCGCGGCCGGAGACTGTACTCACAGCTCAGAGATATACTCTTTCTTTCTCGATGGACTCGTTCAAGCATATCCTGATATGAGGAGGGGTCCTCCACGCTTTCCCGTTTCCAAGCATTGTAGTTTGGGATTTCTCTCACTAGTTTATTGCTTGGGTGACAGATGCATTTGTTCCTGAAGTGTAGGGGGGGGGTGGGGAGGAACCGGGGGGGTGGGGCCGTTGCCCCTAATCTTTGCTGTTATGTTGTTGTTTTTTGTGGTTTTGTCACACCAGCACCCACACATCACTCTGTTCAGTGCCTATTGGGACAAGCAGTACCTACCCCTGATACCTTGTTCAGTCTGGGGATGCCCGTCTTGACCGCCACATCCCTTCTTGGGGACTTACTGCCAGACAACTATAGCTGCTATGCCTGACGCGCATTCGTTAAACACCTCCCTGTGCATTATGTCTTGGAACATTAACGGTCTTTTGGATCATTTGAAACGTACAGCAGTTTTACGCTATGTGCAGCGTTTGGGGGTGGACATTTTGTTGCTACAAGAAACACACCTGCTGGGGAACCATTGCCTCTTTTTGGCATGATATGGGTACGATAGAGCTTGGCATTCGGGGTTCACTTGTGGCTCCCGTGGGGTGGCGATTCTGGTGAGGCGTTCCCTTCCCTTTGTGGCAGTCCGGACGACCCTCGACGCCCAGAGCACTTTGGTGGCTCTCAGCGGCACGCTGCATGGTCATTCCCTCAATCTTGTATCGCTCTATTCTCCCCCCTCAATGCTGACGGCGACCCTAGCCAGATCGGCCAACCTTATGGCATCCTTGCCGCTGGGTCCCACCTTCCTTGGGGGTGACTTCAACGCGGTCTCCACACCTGATCTTGATGTAACCGGCCCTCCTTCCTCTAGTAGAATTGCACAAGCCGAATCCGTGAGTTTGTGTGATGCTTTGCGCGTTTGGTTCCCACACACTAAACAATTTACTCATACCTTGGCGATGCCATTTTTGTTCCGTCGACGGACTGCCTCCAGATTCACGATGTCTCACTCCTTCCAAGAGGAATCTCCGATCACTTTCCTGTGTTGCTCCAAACGGGTCCCCCCCTGCTTTTGCCCGACAGACATGGAGGCTAAATGCCTGGTTTCTCCAGGATAAAGACTTTCGGAAGGTTGTGGGGCGGGAACTCGAGCAATACTTCCTCTCTAACGACGGGTCTGTTTCCTCTCCAGGCACCCTCTGGGAGGCGGGCAAGGCCACAATTAGAGGGGTCACTAAGGGTCAGCTCAAGATCCAAAGGCAGGCCTGGTTGGAGCAAATTACCAACTGGGAGGCGCAAGCTCTGCACCTGGAGCGAACCCCGTCACGACTACTTGACGTTTCCGACACAAGACTGTTGGCTCGGCTTCGCTTGGAGATCAGGCAGTTGTTGCAGGACGCTGCCAAGCTCCTCTGGCACTCATCGCTGGCCAGGATGTATGGTTGGGGAGACAAAAATGGGTCACTCCTTCACCGCCTCACTACCTATCCTAGGGCGAACCGCATAATTCCCGAGATTGCGGCGCAGGACGGTGCGCCGTGCCGCTCCACCACGGACATGGCCAAGGTCTTTGCCATCTATTATCTGCAGCTCTACGAGGCCAGATCCCCCACCCTCTCTCTCTCAGATTTGCTGGCGGAGGGTAGTGGCAGCCTCCCGTGCATAGATCCCATCACTCATGCTGACCTTGATCGCCCCGTTACCCACGAGGAGATTGGGCAAGCGATCAGTTTTATGTCTTCCGGCAAGACACCGGGTTCAGACGGTCTCCCCCTGGAATACTACGCTCACTACTGGGAGACGCTCGTGCCCCACCTGGCGGGACTGTATCGGGAGGCGGTGGAGAAGGGCTCCTTCCCTCGTGAGATGGACATGGCCACCATTGTGGTTCTGCCAAAATCCCAGCCGCTCTCGTCCTGTTGTGCTGACTACCGCCCAATCTCACTCATTAACACTGAGATTAAGGTGTATGCCGCAATACTCTCCCAGCGACTTAAACCCCACCTGTCCATGCTGGTTCACCCCGACCAGTGCGGGTTCATGCCTTCACGTGGATCCCGGCATTGTCTTTGTAGACTGCAATCTGCCCTGGCCCACTATCACCTCCTAACCTCGTACCTGGAGATTCTCCTTGCTGACTTCGAGAAGGCCTTCGACTCGGTGGATTGGGGGGTTTCTCTGAGACACTTTGGAGAGGATGGGCCTTGGCCCTCGGTTCCGAGCCATGGTCACGGTTCTGTACGCTTTCCCGAGAGCTTGAGTACTTGTAAATGGGACCCTTTCAGAACCTTTCCCTATTCGCAAGGGAACGAGGCAGGGCTGCCCACTCTTCCCCCTGCTCTTTGCCTTGGTGATGGAGCCCTTGGCGTCCCTGATGCGGTCGTGTGAGCGGGTTCGGGGGTGGGAGTGGCATAACACCGAGCCGGACAAAATCGCCCTATATGCGGACGACGTTCTTGTCTACTTGGCAGACCCGGCTCAGTCAGGTCCACATTGTCTACGCATCCTGTGTTCCTTTGAACAGGCTTCTGGCCTCCAGTTAAACCCTAACAAATCGGTTTTGGTCCCTCTCCATTTGTCGAGAGACTGCTTTGACTGGCAGTCAGACATACCCCTGCACCGTCAATCCTTTAAATATTTCGGGATTTGCATGACCCTGCTCCCGGAGCTGAACTGGGCCCTCAATTTTACTCCTCTGGTGAAACGTGCCAGGGCGGACCTCCAGAAGTAGTAGTCGCTGCCCCTGAACCCTATGGGAAGGGTGGCCCTTTTTAAAATGATGGTTTTCCCCCGCTTCCTCTTTGTCCTTCAGAACACTCCCTCATGCTTTCCTAAAACTTGGTTTCGCGAATTAGACTGCATAGCCACCAAGTTCCTGTGGGGGAAGGGTAGATCCCGGCTAGCGTTTGATACTTGTAGGATACCCTCTTTAGACGGGGGCCTGGGAATGACCCATCTCTATTTATATTATCTCGCGACACGACTTCTCTCCATACATGACTAGTTCAACGGGGACTGGTCGGACCCAGCCTATAGGCTTGAGCTGGGAGAACTAGGCCTCGCTAAGATTCTATCCATGCTGTACGGGGCCCCTATTCCCTTCCCAAGGTGACGTGCTCAGTGTTGCTGTCCTGGCGGGCAGCACTGCAGCAGACCAAATGGACACATACGCTGACTCAGTGCACTCCGTGTGGAATGGGACCTGGCTCAAGGAAGTGAAATGAAATGAAAAGAAATGAAATGAAAAGACCATTTGTTAAGCGCAATAGCTACCCCAAGGCGTCCTAGTGCTATGTACAAACGCGAGCAAGAAGATACCCAGGAACTATGCAGATTTATTGAAGAGCAGAGTTTTTAAAAGCTTACGGAAGGAGGGCAGATTGGGCTCTGAACTGCAACTGAAGCGAACTTCAGGACTTGGGACCTTATAGGCATTTTACGGCTGGGAGACGTATGGGTGGGGGATCATATGCGTTTCTGTGGAGATCTCCAGAAGAGATTCTCACTGCACCACTCACACAATTCTACAGGTGTCTGCAACTGCGTCACACCCTCGGCTCCCACCTTACAACGGGTACATGGCTCCCAGACCACAGTCCAACCGAAGCTCAAATAGTGTTTGGAGACCTGGGGAGGGGCGGCATTTCACGTATTTACTGCACACTGATTACCAACATTCCCACCTCCTTAGATCGACTGCCGGCTGAGCGGGAGGATTGGGTCGCCCCCCTAGAGGAAGAGGACTGGCACAACGCCCTTATGGCTCCTAGAACTGTCACGGCATCCGCAAGGCTCCACCTGGTCCAGCTAGACTACTTACACGCAGCATATCTCATCCCGGTGCGCCTACATCGAGCTGGGTTCAGTCCGACCCCAGCCTGAACTAGGTGCGGCCACAAGCCGGCCGACTTCCTTCACATGGTGTGGGCCTGTCCTGATCTAGCGCGCTTCTGGAGGAAAATAGAGGTAGAGCTTACTGAAATCTTGGGGTGGGAGGTGCCCCACGAACTGAAGCACACACTCCTGGGCATTACTGATGGGTTAGTCAGGTCCAGGAACGAGAAGGTATTCCTAACTACAGCGTTGGCGGTCACTAAGAGAGACATCGCGTCCTTGTGGTAACGCCCCCGAGTGTTGGACGATGGCGGGTTGGGGTGGACTGGCGCACCACGCAGGAGAAAGTTATGCATGAGGCTTGTGGGTGCCCCAAGAAATATTATAGAGTATGGGGGAAATGGTTGGGGGAGGTGGGGTGATATTCATGGGGTTCGTTCATTTGTTGTACACGTATGTTTCCACAGTACCGGCCCAATGGGCTGCACAGAGTCCTTCTGTAATTCAAGAATCTTACAGGTTTGTTATGCAATGCTGTTGTACTTTGTAAAATCAATAAAAATGTGTTTATCGAAAAAAATATATAGTACTTATTAGGACTATATTTATTGTTTGCTCTCATTCATCCTTGTCTAGAGACCACTGTCTTTAGAAATAATTTATTACCCAAGGTCCCTGACCAACCTTATTTGGGTCCCCTTGTTCTTCATAACAACTATCTAAAAATGGAATTTTTTAGAGGTGTAATATAAAATCCGACTACTCCATTAGTTAGAATTGTGATTCCAGAGACGCCAAACATGAGACAGTGATTTATTCCCATTTGGAAATTACGCGTACGAAATGTAATAAGGCACCTCCAATGCTATTCTATCAGAGAGATAGGCCTTACACTAGTGAAAACCAAATGTAAGATTTTTTTTTACTACCAGGACATGTAAAACTTAAAAGTACTTGTCCTAGTAGATGGCCTACCTTTTAAATACACTGCAACGTGCTCTCTGGGATGTCCAAGGTGTACCCTAGGGCTGATTTATATGCATAAAAAGGGAATGTTTATGCCTGGCAAAAGGTTTAAACTGCACAGAGAGGCTGTGCTATGGCATGCCTGAGACACATTTAAAGGGCTACTTAAGTGTGTGGCAAAATCAGTGTTGCCAGCCCACTAGTGGCATTTACTTTACAGGCCCTGGGCACATGTAGTGCCTCTTTACCAGGTGCTTACAAGTAAATTAAATGTGCCAATTGGGTATAAGCCAATGTTACCATGTTTAGAAGGAGAGCACTTTAGCACTGGTTAGCAGTGGTAGCGTGCACAGAGTCCTATGGCCAACAAAAATGAATTCAGACAAAATGGTAGGAGGAAGGCAAAATGTTTGGGGATGACCCTGCAGAAAGGGCCAGGTCCAACACTACTGACCTGGCAGGTGGCACAGGATCTCCTCACCCCGTATGTTCCCACGAGAGGTCTAAGATCCAGTGGTACGGGGCAATTACGCATACCTGCTATCAGAAGAGCGAGGATGGGCGGACGCTCTTTCAGGTTCCTTGCAGCATCTTACTGGAATAAGCTTCCAGTGGAGCTCCATCTTGAAGCGTCTGAGACGGTCTTTCGAAAAAAGCTGAAGACGTGGCTCTTTCCATCGGATAATTCCATTGTCTGATTCCTTCCCTGTTTTCCCCTGGTCTTTTGGGACCTTGTCGCAGCGCGGGGGTGCACAGATTTGTGCAACCAGGCGCTTTATAAGTTTAAATTGATTGATTCATTGATTTGCAGAATGCATCTGTTTGCACTCTCATCTGGGGCAATAGAAGTTGGTGACCAACCTCGCAAATGTTTTGGCCTGCACCAGATGCCATACCAAGGGAATGCCATGAGCCAACTCCAGTAGGAGGGCCCGTAGCACTGGGGGATCACCACCATACAGGTTGCTCCGGACAAAGGGACCTTAGGCTCTCTATACATTAGACCATTCCCCCAATAGATCAGGTGATCACGAGGCAAAAGAGCTAATCAGTGGATATACTTTTGCAAGAGCTAATAACAGATGGGCTGCCACCTGCTCCCTCTACTGTGCTATGGTGAAAACCTTTGAGCAGCTACCGGGATACTTGAAGACGTATGCCGTCTGATTAAGATGAAAGAGCTCCAAGGATAAGTCTTTGAGAGGCTAAGACTGTGCCACCATGATGAGAGTGCATCTGTGGTCTCTGCTAATTTTCAGAGGACTCTAAAAAATTTGATGGGATGCAGTACATAAAAACTTTTCTCTCCAACTGACCATCACGCCGTCTCCTAGTGGCCCAAATATGGGGAATTCATTCGGAACCCAGATGAGATTGTACAATACAATAAAGGGTATAGATTACAGATTGCTGACTGAATATGTATTGGGGTAAATCTGCAATAATTTATATTCATGATGTAGCACACTTGAAGTAAATGTGCCATGAACAAGGGATATCACAGTACAATTTTCACAGTGGTCACTGGCGAATGATGCTATCGATAAACTGCCCCAATCTTTGGCTCATTGAAACTGCAAGATTTTAGTGAACCATTACTAAACATGCGACATGCATTTTGTTGTAGCAACGTGCACACAGTTCAGTTGTTTAACTGTGGTGAAGGATATTTTCAACGCATGAAGAAATACATGTTACCCCTTCACAATAAGCAAGAACAAATTAAACATTGCCCAGTTTACTGCCCTTTTCTGTTTTTTTATATCTAATGGTTTAATCAGCCACATATTGTAGATAGGCATTTGTTTCCATGCCAGCCCTTTACCCAGACTGCAATATAACATCCTCATGAAGGTACATAGCTAATCATTAACAAACTTAGTCACCGTACAATTGCTGAACGATTTTTTCTTTACAGTGTTCTTTTATTTGGTCAATGCATTCTTTGAAAATGAGTAGCCTAATTACCTAGGATAAAGTATTACTCCATTGCTTACCTCACAACACAGATCATTTCATCAGGTTGAACTACAGCAAGTATCGAGTTACAGAGGGAGCAAGAAAGATTCCCCAACTTAAAAGAGTGCATGCATTAACATAATATCTGCTCATAAATAAGCTTAGAATAGATGAATACCTCAAATATGAAGAGGGAAAAACAATTTTGACATGGGATCTCTAGCACAATTGGTTTTTTTCTACGAAACATTTGTTAAAGCATGTGATTCGAAATGAAAACAGTTTACATTCCAACATCCTGGGAATTTGAAAGCCTGTGCAGAACCTGATATTTTTGTAGTGCAGCCTTATGACCCAGGAATTCATAACTATACAGTGGTGGCTCCTCTGCTAAGGCGAAGGAGCGTCGCCCTACTACTTTTAAGGAGTGCAACAAAGGAAAAATACAATTATAATAACTTAATGTTATCATTTTATTTGTTGCAGATGCTTTGGGGGTGGGCGGGCAGGGCTAGTCTGCTCTCACAGCAGGGCATAGGAGGAGTGTTTTGCCCACTCCAAGTGCGTATGAATGCCTGGCTGGCCTACTGAGGCCGGCCAAATAGTCATGCGCACTTTGCATGTTCTGCACCCAGGCTTCGTTACAGCCCAGGCCCCCAGTCCCTGTCTGAATGCCCCAAACCACAACGCTCAGATGAATCACAATGGAGCCTGGGTGTGCTTCCTGGTTCCTGTTCCAATGCGGAGGAGAGACGCGGGATGCGGCGATAAGGTGTTTTTAAAAAAAAGAAAAAATTGTACATTCCCCTTTCTCCTCCCCCCGCCATCCGCGATCCGTGCCGGCCACACCAGCAATTATATATAGTTGTGTGAAAAAAACAGTTTGATGGGAGAAGAGGTTTTTCCCCTTAACTTCGAAGGCGCTCCCCACCAGTGCTTAATCCTTTTTTGGCTATTCGGGGTAGTTCGTGCTTAGACCTCATTAACATTTTTCACACTTAAGGTATACACATCAAATTTATGTCCTATTTTCCAACTTCCTGGGAATTTGAAAGGTTTGTTGATTTCCCCTGGACAGGACAGTGAAAATGGCAACATTTAGCTACATTTTGATTTTTATGGAAAAATAGGTAAAAAGTGCACTGCAAAATTATTTTTTCCCCCTAAAAACAGAATCTACTAATGCTTTGCTGCTTTACTGTTACCAGAATTTTGGCACTTTTCTAAGAAGTAGCCAATTTTTCCTAATTTTTATCCTACCCCAGTTCAGACAGAGTGATTTGCATATGGCCATGTCTGAACTGGGGTGGCGGAGTGAGCTAACGAATGATGATGGATTAAACCCAGATCAGCTGACTGGGGGTGAGTGCTCCGCCCATCATCCCCTTCGGTTTTGCTTTGTTTGCCCTAAGTTGGCAGAGTATGCCCAGAAGTGGGTCCCTTGCTCACTTTGCCACTGGATTCAAGCTAGCCTGGCTGATGACGGCTGATTAGCCAGAAACCAGTCCCAGGATGCTTGTTTCCGATCCAGGGAAGACATGGCTTGGCAATTTGGACTGGACCGTTCCCATGAGGCACAGGGTCAGAGAGATTTGCATATGGCCATGTCTGAACTGGGATGGCGGAGTGAGCTAAAGAATGATGATGGATTAAACTCAGCAATGGTCAACACTCCATCAACCCCTTTGGTTTTCCATTTTTTGCAATGTCATTACCTGTGGATTTTGGGCTTCAGTACTATGGAATTTTGCTTTGTTCGCCCCAAGTTGGCAGGGTATGCCCAAACCTGGGTCCCTTGCTCACTTTGCCACTGGATTCAAGCTAACCTGGCTGATGACGGCTGATTAGCCAGAAACCTGTCCCAGGATGCTTGTTTCCGGTCCAGGGAAGACATGGCTTGGCAGTTTGGGCTGGACTGTTCCCATGAGGCACAGGGTCAGAGTGATTTGCATATGGCCATGTCTGAACTGGGGTGGCAGAGTGAGCTAAAGAATGATGATAGATAAACACAGATCATTTGACTGGGGGTGAGTGCTTGCAATGTTCAACACTCTGTCCATCATCCCCTTTGGTTATGCTTTATTCTCCCTAAGTTGGCAGGGTAAGCCCAGAAGTGGGTCCCTTGCTCACTTTACTACTGGATTCAAGCTAGCCTGGCTGATGGCGACTGATTAGCCAGAAACTGGTACCAGGATGCTTGTTTCCAGTCCGGGGAAGACATGGCTTGGCATTTTGGGCTGGACTTTTCCCATGAGGCACAGGGTCAGAGTGATTTGTATATGGCCATGTCTGGACTGGGGTGGCGGAGTGAGCTAAAGAATGATGATGGATTAAACTCAGATCAGTTGACTGGGGCTGAGTGCTTGCAATGGTCAACACTCCTTCATCCCCTTTGGTTTTCCTTTTTTTGCAATGTCATTAGCTGTGGATTTTGGGCTTCAGTACTATGGAAACCTAGCAAATCTGTAATTTATTTTAAAATGAGACACCTATGGGAATCCAGAGTGAGGTGACTTGCAAGGCTTTTATCAGCTTTTCTTACCCAAAAGCAGTTGAAAATCCCAAACATTGGTAAAAAAGCACACATTTTCCTCACATTTCTGTGATGGAAAATTCTGGAATTTGTGGGGAGCCACAAACTTCCTACCACTTAGCATTCCCCCAAGTCTTCTGATAAAAATGGTACCTCACTTGTGTGGGTAGACCTAATGCCCGTAACAGGCAAGGGTCCAAAACGCAACATGGAAACATCATATTTTTCTACTGAAAATGGACCCTTTCTTGCAATGTAGGTAGCTGTGTATTTCATGCCCTAGGTCAGTCGGCCCCCATGTAAACCTAGCATACATGTACATTTTTTAAAACTAGACATCTTTGGGAATCCAGGGTGGAGTAACTTGCCTGGCTCTCACCAGGTTTTCTTACACAGGAGCCCTTGCAAACCTCAAACTTTGGCTAACAATACACATTCTACAGGAAAGTTCCAGGACCTGTGGGGATTCACACATTTTGTAACACCCAGAGTTCCCACACATCTCCCATTAACATTCATCCCGTCATCCAACCTATTTCTCCAACAAGATTTTGAGCTCCCCTAATAAATCAAAGGAAGTCTTCGCTATTGTGGCTGAAATATCCAAGCCAGACAGAGTCACAGTAAAACCCGTCCACACTCAAGCACTATGGCCCACATGCATCAAGCATTTTTGGAGTCGCAAACGGTGCGATTCCTTAAAATCGGCCGTTTGCGATTCCAAAAGTGCTTTTTGGGATGCATGAAGCAATTTTAGAATTCGTAACATTTTTGCGAGTTCTAAAATTGCGATTGCTTTTAAGAAGTCGCAGATGTGCGATTTCTTGAAAGCAATGCATCAATACTTTTAAAAGTGTGAAATCGCAATTAGGGTGTCAAATTTACCGAGTGATTGAACCACTCGGTAAATTTGGAAAAAGTGTTTAAAATGCTGAAAATGCTTTTTTTTCAACAATCATGTTACGGACACACATGTCCTTAGGACATGTGTGTGTGAAACATGATGCGAAAAATACATTTCAGGGGTGCATGGGGGGGTCCTTTGGACCCCCCCGGCACCCATGAAATTTTCAAAGTGCCACTCGCAATTTGCTAATGCCTTCCAATTGACTCCTATGGGCCTTTTGGCCCATAGGAATCAATGGGAATTGCGAAAATTAACTTAAGAATTCGGTATTTATTTGGGATTCGGTAGAAATTGCGATTTTTACCGAATCACAAATGAATACCGAAAATAATGATGCATAGCATTTTGCAATTCTTAATTTGCGATTCGTTATTTTTCGCAAATTAAGAAGTGCAAATTATCTCAATGATGCATGTGCCCCTATGTGACTCCCTGAATACCTACTTTATTGAAAATGGTGTACCATTAAGTCTAGAATACCTGCTAACACCCCTCCTATAGCCCAAATATCTATGTTTAGGAACCCTCACTCGCTGGAACAGGTTCCTCTCATTACCAGGAAAGCCTTCTGTAACCTTCTGAGGAAGGTGGGATCTGGCTCCCCTACTGACTGTTGCCCTCCGCACACATTAAGGGAAGTCTTTCTCACTTGCCCGGATCCTCCTCTTGCACTTCTGAATACCTCCCATAAGCAGGGCATTGTTCCCAATGTATTTAAAGAAGCAGGAGTTGACCCCATCTTAAAGAAAACAGGGGCAGACCCTTTAGCTCTCACGAACTACCACCCCATCTCCCTGCTCCCCTTTTTAGCCAAGGTTCTAGAAGCCCATGTGGTAAGTTGCTTCAGCACCTTTAATAAACATTCCCACTATCTTGACCCCCACCAGGCGGGCTTCCGACCGGCTCATTCCACAGAGGGTGTCATTCTCACCGTCCTAGACAAACTTAGGAAGGGGGCTGACAGGGGCACTATCCAGGGCCTGGTACTCCTTGAGCTCTCTGCAGCATTCAACATGGCTGACCATGAACTCCTGTCCGACCATGTCAGTAACGCAGAGATCCAGGGACTGGCCCTTAAGTGGCTCTTATCATTTCACAAAGACCATTTTCAGGTTGTTCACTTTGCCCACCTTTCCTCCCTCAAGGCCAAACTGACCTGTGGGGTTCCGCAGGGCTCTTCCCTCTCACCGCTTCTTTTCAACCTGTACTTACTGCCCCTTATTCGCTCCCATGGAGAAAGGAAGGTTGGCATCTTCAACTAAGCCAACGACCTGCAATTGATATTTGATATCGATCAGTCGGCAACTTCTGATTCCAATTTCCAATTCACCATGCGCTTTATAAGCGACGTTATGAATAGTAACCATCTGAAATTGAACTTGGATACAACAGAGCTGATCCTAATCGGAGGGCCATCTAACCCCTGGAATTCCAACTTCTGGCCAACCGAATTGGGAAACCCTCTACTCCCCTCGAGCTCAATCAAAAGCCTGGGCATCATCATCAACAGTGATCTATCTATGAAAGCACAGATTGGGACATTGGTATCTACCTGTTTCTTTCAGCTTGGAACTATCAAGTAGATCAGCTGGTTCCTTGCTACTGAAGCCCTGACCCAAGTAGTATTGCCTCTAGTCATCTCCCACATTGACTATGCCAACTCACTCTACGTTGGCATTCCAGCATATCAATTAAAATGATTGCAACTGGTGCAGACTAATCTACCATCAGCCTAAATGGCACCATGTTACGCCATTAATGAAAAGATTACACTGGCTCCCGGTAGCCCAAAGCAACTGGCCTGCATCACCTTTAAAGCTCTTAATGGCAACAGCCCAGTGTTTGTATCCTCTCGCGTTCAGCGTTACGTCCCTTATCGGGATCTCAGGTCTTCTCATCTGAATCTTCTAGTCATCTCATCTTTTAAACGCAAGAAATTTGGGGGACTAAGATTTGCGGTCTTGGCCCCCCAATTCTGGAATTCTCTCCTTCCGAATATTATATCACTGAACTCCTACGCTGAGTACAGGAAACTTCTAAAGACATGGCTCTTCTGTCAGGCATTCAATTGAGCCACTCAAGTGGTAGTATCCCTTTGACTCCAGCGCCATGAAACAGTCTGGTGTACGTGCACTTTAGAAGTTCCTTTAACATAACATAACATAAAAACGGTACCCCACTGATGTGGGTGGGTCAAGAGACCACCACACAAAATGCCCTAAAGCACAACATGGTGTGGTCAGCGACAGGGGTAACTATGGTATTTGGGGATATGCTGGGCCACCACCTATGGAAAACTACCAACCACAAACATTTTTGATAACTGGACACACAGACAATTGTATTTTATTTTTTATTTTAATTATTGAGTTTTTTTATAGTGCGAACTTGTCCTGAGGGCATCAGAGCACAAGCAGCAAATACTTGAGATACATTCGGTGTAAATCCAGATACGCAATGACAGAAAGTGACGAGGTATATGAGAAATAGAATAAGAAGCAATCGACGTAAGATAAATTTGAAGGAAATATGGATACATGGTGACAGTATGTGGCGAGGTGTACAAGGACATTAGAGAAAGTTGCTGATACAATTTTGAGGTAGTTGTGTTACACACAAATACATAGCTCTTTACAGAGCACAGCAGAAATTGTACGAGATTACTGGAGGCGTAACATTAAACAAAGTACATAGAAACAGTACAAAATGGCAAAATAAAATAAACAGTATTAAATATGGACAATGCAGTTCTGAGGTAGCTGGGGTGAGGCCTTGTGAGAACGGGGGGAATTAGAGGTACAGTTTTTCCCCAGGGAAGTGGTGCACAGATTTATTTAGAGGGTGTGGGGAGAATGTCCGCAGGCTAGTGTTGCAAGGATTCTGCTCAGGAACAGAACTATGCTTGAGACTATAGAACAACACGGGACTAAGGGCCAAATGTAGGTGTCCAAATACCGGTCGAAAAATGCCGAAAATACCGATTTTCGGCCGTTTCTGACCGGTATTTGGACATTGGTGTGTAGGGGTAGCAAAAACATACAGATTCGGTTAATTTACCGAATCGGTAATTTTACAGATTCGGTAAAATTACCGAATCTGTAATTTCTCATGTAGGTATCACTTTAAACAGTGCTACAGGGCCTTTAGAATTCGTTATTTACCACTTAGGGCATGTATGTGTGTCACATGGCACACAAGCCAGAAACAGGGGTGTAACAGGGTGTCAAAGTGACACCCTGTCCCCCTTGGCAATTCGGTATTTTTACCAATTCGGTAATTACCGATTCGGTATTTGCTACTGATTCCTATGGGCTTCAAGGCCCATAGGAATCATTCGCTCCCATGGAGAAAGGAAGGTTGGCATCGTCAACTAAGCCAACGACCTGCAATTGATATTTGATATCGATCAGTCGGCAACTTCTGATTCCAATTTCCAATTCACCATGCGATTTATAAGCGACGTTATGAATAGTAACCATCTGAAATTGAACTTGGATACAACTGAGCTGATCCTAATCGGAGGGCCATCTAACCCCTGGAATTCCAACTTCTGGCCAACCGAATTGGGAAACCCTCTACTCCCCTCGAGCTCAATCAAAAGCCTGGGCATCACCATCAACAGTGATCTATCTATGAAAGCACAGATTGGGACATTGGTATCTTCCTGTTTCTTTCAGCTTGGAACTATCAAGTAGATCAGCAGGTTCCTTGCTACTGAAGCCCTGACCCAAGTAGTATTGGCTCTAGTCATCTCCCACATTGACTATGCCAACTCACTCTACGTTGGCATTCCAGCATATCAATTAAAATGATTGCAACTGGTGCAGACTAATCTACCATCAGCCTAAATGGCACCATGTTACGCCATTAATGAAAAGATTACACTGGCTCCCGGTAGCCCAAAGCAACTGGCCTGCATCACCTTTAAAGCTCTTAATGGCAACAGCCCAGTGTTTGTATCCTCTCGCGTTCAGCGTTACGTCCCTTATCGGGATCTCAGGTCTTCTCATCTGAATCTTCTAGTCATCTCATCTTTTAAACGCAAGAAATTTGGGGGACTAAGATTTGCGGTCTTGGCCCCCCAATTCTGGAATTCTCTCCTTCCGAATATTATATCACTGAACTCCTACGCTGAGTACAGGAAACTTCTAAAGACATGGCTCTTCTGTCAGGCATTCAATTGAGCCACTCAAGTGGTAGTATCCCTTTGACTCCAGCGCCATGAAACAGTCTGGTGTACGTGCACTTTAGAAGTTCCTTTAACATAACATAACATAAAAACGGTACCCCACTGATGTGGGTGGGTCAAGAGACCACCACACAAAATGCCCTAAAGCACAACATGGTGTGGTCAGCGACAGGGGTAACTATGGTATTTGGGGATATGCTGGGCCACCACCTATGGAAAACTACCAACCACAAACATTTTTGATAACTGGACACACAGACAATTGTATTTTATTTTTTATTTTAATTATTGAGTTTTTTTATAGTGCGAACTTGTCCTGAGGGCATCAGAGCACAAGCAGCAAATACTTGAGATACATTCGGTGTAAATCCAGATACGCAATGACAGAAAGTGACGAGGTATATGAGAAATAGAATAAGAAGCAATCGACGTAAGATAAATTTGAAGGAAATATGGATACATGGTGACAGTATGTGGCGAGGTGTACAAGGACATTAGAGAAAGTTGCTGATACAATTTTGAGGTAGTTGTGTTACACACAAATACATAGCTCTTTACAGAGCACAGCAAAAATTGTACGAGATTACTGGAGGCGTAACATTAAACAAAGTACATAGAAACAGTACAAAATGGCAAAATAAAATAAACAGTATTAAATATGGACAATGCAGTTCTGAGGTAGCTGGGGTGAGGCCTTGTGAGAACGGGGGGAATTAGAGGTACAGTTTTTCCCCAGGGAAGTGGTGCACAGATTTATTTAGAGGGTGTGGGGAGAATGTCCGCAGGCTAGTGTTGCAAGGATTCTGCTCAGGAACAGAACTATGCTTGAGACTATAGAACAACACGGGACTAAGGGCCAGATGTAGGTGTCCAAATACCGGTCGGAAAATGCCGGAAATACCGATTTTCGGCCGTTTCTGACCGGTATTTGGACATTGGTAAGTAGGGGTAGCAAAAACATACAGATTCGGTTAATTTACCGAATCGGTAATTTTACAGATTCGGTAAAATTACCGATCGGTAAAATTACCGAATCTGTAATTTCTTATGTAGGTATCACTTTAAACAGTGCTACAGGGCCTTTAGAATTCGTTATTTACCACCTAATACCATTGGGTGGTAAATAACGAATTCCTGTGTACAGGCACATCTGTGCATGTACACCTGTGCCATGTGGCACAGGTGGGCATGTATGTGTGTCACATGGCACACAAGCCAGAAACAGGGGTGTAACAGGGTGTCAAAGTGACACCCTGTCCCCCTTGGCAATTCGGTATTTTTACCGATTCGGTAATTACCGAATCGGTATTTGCTACTGATTCCTATGGGCTTCAAGGCCCATAGGAATCAATGGCAAATACCGATTCGGTAATTACTGAATCGGTAAATAACGAATCCTACCGATTCGGTAAAAATTACCGAATTTGTACCTACATCTTATTTACCGATTCATAAATACCGAATCGGTAAAACTCGGTATTTATGAATCGGTAAATAAGATTTACCTACATCTAGCCCCTGGTCTCCATTCCACCTCAGTACAATGAGCCAGAGTCCAACTAGCTATAGTTCCTCACATGCCCTCCTATTTATAACCAGAGGAACAAGTGAATTTGCACCCCAGAACACAACACTCCTGACCCTCTCAGAGATCGCGGCGACAGGACAGTCCCTTTTGCTCACACACTCATGCTCATTCATAAGAAGATATGAAAGAGACACGAAGGAAGTTTGAAATGTTTATTTAAACTATTGTGCTCTGAAATGCAGTATACGTGCCACAATCAAAAAAAAAATTCCTAGCAGAAACAGCATCAGGATTGTCAATAAATCATATATTATGGAAAGCCCTGTCATATTATAAGGCAGAATAGCCTAAACCTCCTCCCCTTCTACAGAAGCAAACTGATTATACAGCAAAGATTTCTGGGTTTAAAGACTATAGGCGGGACCAAAAAGACTGTCATCACTTGATTCCTCCATATCCAGAAGGTGAGAAGGAAGTAATGGTGAGACCTTGGGTAACGTTGAAAATCCTGGTGACTTTAGTACCAGATGCAAACCTTTAGTATCTTGTGTATGATCCTGCGTCGACGCCGTCAACGACAGAAGACGCCGGATAGTGATCGTCGGCAATGCTGGTCGAGGGGGTGATTTGAATACTACTGTTGACGGTGGGGCCGTCGACGTCCTCGTCGATGGCGACGATGTTCCCGTCGATGAAGTCATAGACGCGACCGCTGACGTAGAGACCGTCAACGTCATCGCCGCCAAAGCCCTTGTCGATGCCATCGATGAAGAAATTGTCGTCACTGTTCTCATCGACTATGCCGTCGCCACGGCAGTCGACGAAGCAGTTGTCACCACAGAAGTCAGGGATTTAGATGAAGATCTCGATGACGGGTCCGTCAACGGTGCCTTCTTCGTCAACTAAGCCTGTTTGAGAAGAGTGACAGGCAGAGGCAGCAGATGATTTCTTCAGGCCCGGTTCTTTAGGCTTAACTGCTGTTTTTTTTTTGCAGTGGTGGATTTCTGCCTTTAATTTCTTCAAATCAGCCTTTAATGAGGTAGGACCCTCATTTTTATGCTTCCTCTCAGCCAAAGAAGGCCCAGGGCCTCTTCAATATCAGATCCAGATTCTGATCTCGATTTCTTATTCTGGAGCCATAATAATAGCCTGGCCTCTCTATCTTTTAAGGTTTTTGCAGATAAAGTTCTGCAGTATTTACAGTTTTTGGCCTGATGCCGAGGATAAAGGCAATACAGCAATCCTTATGTGGATCTTCAGAAAACACCTTGCCGTTCCACAGGATCTACAGGGCCTGAACAGCCTCTTCTTAGAAACCTCAGACATCTTACGGAAAAGAAGGTTGAAAAACAGTACCTTGAGGCGAATTCAAACAAGGTCAAAAGTACACCACTGGAAAACTGAGCAGAGCTCAGGGAGACTCCCTTACACCCAACGTGCGGTTAGAAACCTGAGGTCTGATGGCTCTGACTGGGGAACTGAGGTCTAGGGCTGGTCTGTGATTGGCCAAAGTTTGGAACAACATAAGGAGGCTGACGACTGACAAAGTTTGTCTCTCTTTTTGGATGGTTTCTATGTACTACTATGGTACTTCTTTTCTAACTACTGCGAGACTTCCACCATGACAACGGGAAAGATACAAGCATGTGAATCTTTGAAAGATTCAATACTGGAGAAAGAGGGAAACTTTCCTCTCAGTGGCTTGTAGTGGTCCTCGTGAGAGGGTGCTTCAGAAGGCAGTTGGTTGTTGACCAAACTTTGTCATAAACTTTGTTGAGGGTGGAGAAGTTATATTCCTGTGTCTGCTCTTGGGTATAAAGAACGTCTGAGTCTTAAAAGACTGGAAAGCCTTTGCTGGTTTGAAAAGAAAAGTGGAGGTCTGGCCCTTGCAGTTGTATAGATGACCATCACACAAACAAATCTATACTCATGGTCTTGATGACCATGTGAAAGAGGTCCCTGAACATCGTCAGTTTATGTCCATATTGAGCATGAGAAGGTACACCAACTGGGAGTGGTCTAGTAGCACTAAGGCAATACAAAAGGTGGTAGTAGTGTCTAACGGATCGCAGCTCAGAAAGGTATGTAATTAGACTGGGCAATCGTAAATAAGTTTAACTTTCCTAGTCACTCTAAGCAATCGAACAATTAGTTATGATGCCACTGAGGGTAAAAGATGTACCCTACTACCTTGGGTGAATAAATACACAGGTGCTGCCAACAGTCACTGTGCGGTACAGTATAACATAATAATACCCCGGCACTCTGAAAGTTATATCCCTTCTCATGTGGAACCTTTGTACGTTAACTTCACAAAATTGTATCACCAAATATGTCACAGGCAAAAAACAGAGATGAGTTTGTCCAAAATACTTCCCTTTTCTTTAATTTAAGAAAATACATTGAAACATAATAATTTCAGTCAAGACTGTGAATGGGGATTTTTTTTTACAAAGGATTCAAAGCTATACAGTCTTGATCAAGATGCGGGAGAACAGCCGACACGTGTTTCGTCACATCCAGTGACTTCCTCGAGGCTTTCTAGAAAAAATTATTTCTAATGTACGTGTGACGGTTGTCGATCCTGCTTCTATATGTATTTTGCAAGACGCGACTACGGTGTGACACATAAAGTTTTTTTTTCGTATTTATCCCAAAGAGACTTCGACCTGCTGAGAGACTGGGGTTCCGGAGATCAACCTATTAAGTTGTCCCAAATACTTATGCCGTAGATCATAAATATATCTGTCTGTAAAATGCCACGTGTATAATAGACATCCAGAGCGTGTTATTAATTGGAAGTCCACAGACAAATTCCAAAGTATGCTTGTCCCTGTACGCTTGTCATGGTTCCTGTGTTTGGTATTAAGTTTTATTTATAAAACCGCATCCGTATTCGAATTCCGGCTCGAGCTATAATAGGTCCCTCATGGTCACTCGAGCAATTTGGTGACGTGGGTTTCTAATTTCGTTTAGCAGAGAAGGTACTGTGTCCAAACATTTGTTAGAGATGCTGGCCATAGCTTATTCCTGGAATGAGGCTCATCTTTGGCTGCCTGGGGGTACTCTCCTTCTCCATGCAATCCTTTTTCTAGCCTAGTCCAGCCGCATAGGAGTGATGGCTGGAGTGTAAGACACACATGGACTGTGACATGGACTACCATAGGAGGAGCAGGATTTGACTTCCCCATGTAAACCTCTAATGTCATCTGCAGAAAAATAAGTGCCAAGTTCGCTCTAACCAGGTAATCCGGAACAAAAGAGATGCTAATGTCCTCACTTCATTGAACACTGTGCCAGCCATGAAAAGAATACTATGCCAGTCAGCACAGACCCTGGCAAAGTTGAGTGGAACAACAGAGAGAAATAAAGATGCTAGATATCTTCACTCTGCCTGTTCTTTCTGCTGGCCTCAACTTGCACCGCAGCATTGATATCGAAAACTAGAAGTAACTCTTTTAGCACTTCAAAACCACTATTCCTAATATGACTAAAACAAATCTAAGTAGCCCTTTCCAAGCTGGGCTTAGAGCGAAGATTGCCACAACAGATCACATTTTTAGGTTACAACTTTTACACTGGAAAACAGTGTGTATAGAGGCTGCAGTCTCTATTTAGTATTTGTGGACCTAAAATCCGCTGTTGACCTGGTGCTGAGGGACAATCTGTGGGCTATTCTATTGGATAAGGGAGCTCCAGCCTACCCGCTGAAGCGACTTCATGAAGGCAATTTTGCCCAAATCAGGTTTGGCAAACATGGAGCAGTTACTTGCCCCAAACCTGTAGATAGAGGTGTACGTCAAGGCTGTGTCCTGGCCCGACCCTTTTCTGTCTTTTTATAAATGGACTAGTGGAGGCTTTGATTGCAGGGAAGGACATAGATGCCCCTAAGTTGGTGAGTCGCAAAGTACCTGCTATGATGTTCGCAGATGACACTCTCTTGCTTTCAAAAATACCTATGGGCCTTCGAAGGGCCCTTGACAAGTTTTATGTTTTTTGTAAGAATAGGGGGCTGGAGAATAATGTACAGAAAACCAAATACATGGTGCTTAATGCAGGTAATAGCACTTGGCCAAATCCTCACCTAGAAGGCAGACCTCTTGAGAGGGTGTCTGTTTTTTAATACCTTGGAATTACGCTTACTGAAAAAATGGACTGGGGTGCTCAAATCAAGAAAGCTAGCCTAAAGTTGGCCCAGACAACGGGGTGCCTGACAAAGGTATTCAGGAATTGCATCCATAAATCTGTTGGCCAGGTGATGGAAATACACAAAGCACAAGCTAGGGTGCTGCCCTATATGGGGCTGAAATCTGGTCCCACTGTCCATCTGGTACTATAGCAAAAATTGAGAACTTTTTTGACTGACAGCTATTTGGCCTCCCCCCTAGCTCCCCCCTTACACCGCTCCGCTTGGACCTTAGGGTTGGAACAATTGCAGACGAAGCTGCCCTTTGACTCCTCTTATTTTGGCGACATCTGCAGGGCACCTTAGAACTGGCTGTATATTGAGAAGAATTGAGCGAGGTGTTGAGTTTACGGAGTGCGAGTAAACTACCGAGGTTGGCTTTAATTAGGGACACATTTGTGGCCATGGGAAGGGGCAATCAGTGGCACCCTGCAGAAGAAACCTGTCCCAAAACATCTAGGAAGGATTACGTAGGAGCTACAGGGAGTATAAACATGCCCGCCTTCAGGGGATCTCTATGTCTGGCCCACCGACAAGTATTTTTAGAAATAAAAGATCGTACAGACTTGAGCCTGTCCTAGATGATATCCAGACGGCCCTTCAGTTCATGCATGGAGCACTCCCATTGCATGCTTTCACAAATAAATGGGGGGACAATTTGGGTTGTCCGGCCTGTAGCAATTCAGCGGAGATGGAATCCCATGTAATATTTTTCTGTCAAGGCTATAAGAAGGCGAGACATCGATGGTTGATTCAGCAATGTAGAAACCTGTGAACCAAGAACTGCATAGAGGCTTTTAGGATGCTGAATTACGACACCCACTTTTCAATATCATGTTTTTTATTCTTAATGTGTTGCGCGCGTAGAGCTCTTTTGAAGATTAGCCCAAAGGTTTTGGCTGACGACCCTATTATATACTTTTTAATTGGATCAGGCATATATTTAATCTGTATGAAATATTTATGATTCCTAAATACATATTTTTTAACTATCAATCAATCATCAATCATAGAATTTGTATAGCGCACTACTCACCCGTAAGGGTCTCAAGGCGCTGATGGAGGGGGGGGTTTGCTACTGCTCGAACAGCCAGGTCTTGAGTAGTTTCCTGAAGGAGAGGTGGTCCTGGGTCAGCCATAGGTGAGTGGGGAGGGAGTTCCATGTCTTTGCTGCCAGGTAGGAGAAGGATCTTCCTCCGACGGTGGATTTCCGAATTCTTGGGACGGAGGCGAGGGCAAGGCGGGCGGATCGGAGCTGGCGGGTGGGTGTGTAGAAGATGAGGCGGCTGTTGAGGTACTTCGGGCCCAAGTCGTGGAAAGCCTTGTGTGCGTGGGTGAGGAGTCTGAACGTGATCCTCTTGGTGACGGGGAGCCAGTGCAGGTCCTTCAGGTGGGTGGAGATGTGGCTACGGCGCGGTATGTCCAGGATGAGTCGTGCTGAGGCGTTCTGGATTCGCTGGAGTCTTTTCTGGAGTTTGGCCGTGGTTCCAGCGTAGAGGGTGTTTCTGTAATCCAGGCGGCTGGTGACAAGGGCCTGGGTGACCGTCTTCCTGGTTTCGGTGGGGATCCATTGGAAGATCTTTCGGAGCATGCGCAGGGTGTTGAAGCAGGATGATGAGACTGCGTTCACTTGCTTGGTCATCGTGAGGGAGGAGTCGAGGATGACGCCCAGGTTGCATGCGTGGTCCGTTGGTTTGGGTGCGTTGCCCAGGGCAGGCGGCCACCAGTAGTCGTCCCAGGCGGAGGGCGATGATCCCAGGATGAGGACTTCCGTCTTGTCTGAGTTCAGTTTTAGGCGGCTGTTCCCCATCCACTCTGCGACGTCCTTCATCCCTTCATGTAGGCTGGTTCTGGCGGTGGCGGTGGCGGGGTCGTTGGTGAGGGAAAGGATCAGCTGGGTGTCGTCGGCGTAGGAGATGATGTTGAGGTTGTGTTTGCGTGCGATGGCTGCGAGAGAGCTCATGTAGACGTTGAAGAGGGTTGGGCTGAGCGATGATCCTTGTGGTACGCCGCAGATGACTTCGGTGGCCTCTGATCTCAACAGGGGGAGGCGGACTCTCTGGGTTCTTCCGGTGAGGAACGAGATGATCCACTCCAGTGCCTTATCTTGGACTCCGATGTTGCTGAGGCACTGCACTAGGGTGCGGTGGCAGACATCAGGAGGATGAGGGCCGCTGTTTCCCCGTTGTCGAGCAGGGATCTGATGTCGTCAGTGGCTGCGATGAGGGCGGTCTCGGTGCTGTGGTTGGCTCGGAAAACCAGACTGCGAGGGGTCGAGGGATCCGTTCGTCTCGAGGAAGGCGGAAAGCTGTCTGTTGACGGTCTTCTCGATGACTTTGGCGGGAAAAGGGAGGAGCGAGATGGGGCGGTAGTTTTTGAGGTCGGTGGGGTCCGCTGTTGGTTTCTTCAGGAGGGCGCTGAGCTCGGCGTGCTTCCAGATCTCCGGGAAGGTAGCGGTGTTGAAGGAGGTGTTGATGGTGTCCTGGAGTTGGGGTGCGATGATGGAGTCGGCCCTGTTGAAGACGTGTTGGGGGCAGGGGTCGGTTGGTGATCCGGAGTGGATGGTGTTCATCGTGCGGGTGGTGTCTTCGGTGCTGATCAGGGTACAGGCGCAGAGGGTGGTGGTGGGGGGCGTTGGTTCGGTGTTTGGGTGCGTGGTAGGTGCGCCGAAGCTGTTGTGTATATCGGCGATCTACGGTGGAAGAACGAGGCGAGTGAGTCGCAGAGGTCTTGCGAGGGGGTGATGTCATTGTTTCCGGCGCTGGGGTTGGAGAGCTCTTTGACGATGCCGAAGAGTTCATTGCTGTTGTGGGCATTGTTGTCCAGTCGTTCTGTGAATGCTGTCATCTTGGCGGTGCGGATCAGATGGTGGTGTTTGCGGGTGGCGTGCTTGAGGGCAGTCATGTTGTCTGTGGTCTGGTCGTGGCGCCAGGCTTTCTCGAGGGTGCAGCAGTTCTTCTTGGAGTTCTTGAGTTCGTCGGTGAACCAGGAGGTTTTCTTGCTGCCGGGTCTGCTGGGAGGGTTCTTCAGTGGTGCGGGGTCATTTGCGCAGTTGGTGAGCCACTGGGTGAGGTTGGTGGCTGCTACGTTAGGGTCTGTTGTGCTGGTGGGAGGGTTTTTGCGGAGGGAGGTGGTGAGCTGGTCGCTGGTGATCTTGCTCCAGCTCCTTCGAGGGATCTGTTGTGGGTGGTGGTGGGTCGTTGTTCTTCTGAAGCTGAAGTGGATGCAGCTGTGGTCAGTCCAGTGGTGTCCGGTGGAGTGGCTGAAAGAGATGTGCTTGCTGGCTGGAGGAGAAGACGGGGTCAAGCGTGTGGCCGGCGTAGTGGGTGGGGGTGTTCACTAGTTGCTTGAGTCCGAGGTTGGCGAGGTTGTCCAGCAGGGTGGTGGTGTTGCTGTCCTTGTTGTTCTCCGGGTGGACGTTGAGGTCTCCTAGGAGGATGTAGTCAGCGGAGGGGAGGGCGTGCGGGCTGATGAAGTCAGCGATGTCTTCGCTGAATTGTGTCCGTGGTCCCGGGGGTCTGTAGATGAGGGTGCCTCTGAGGGTGGTCTTGGGGTCGGAGTGGATCTGGAAGTGGAGTTGTTCGGCGGCGGTAAAGGTGTCGTCGGGGTTGGTCGTTATGTGGATGGTGTTCTTGTGTACGATGGCGATGCCTCCTCCAGTCTGGTTTACCAGGTCCTTCCTGGTGATCTTGTATCCGTCCGGGATGGCTATGGCGATGTCAGGCGCTGAGGAAGCGTTCATCCAGGTTTCTGTGATGAAGGCGACGTCCGGTGATGTGGTGTCGAGCAGGTTCCAGAGTTCGACGGCGTGCCTGTGGACGGAGCGGGTGTTTAGCAAGATGCACTTGAGGTGGTTGCTGCTGGTTTTCGGCTTGTCGGGTGCGGAACAGGTCCGGAGGCAGGTGAATTTGCAGGCTTGGCAGGTGAAGGGTCCGTGGGTGCGTTTCGGGGTGGCTCGGTTGCAGGCGGCGTTCCGGTCGGCGTTGAGTGCGTGGAGGGTGGCGGTGTCGTAGGTCTGTCGGGAGGGTTGGCGTTGACGTGGACCAGGGGTCCTGGTGCTGGGCGCAGTCCAGGCGCAGACGGGCTTGCCTTTGGCGCGCCTTCGGCGCACAATCGGCGCGCCCGCTGCGCGTGACCGCTGAGCGTACGCGCGGGCTCCATATAAGGCGAAGTGGGAGGGAGGAGCAGCTGGGAGGCCAACGGGGACACCGAAATGAAAGGGGGCAGGCCGCGAGGGAGCAGCGGCGGGAAGCGGGGGGCAGAGGGGAGGTCACATCAGGGTAACAATACCGGCAGAATCGCTGAGAGACACTACGAGTCCAACACTACTGTGAAGCAGGGATGAAGGCACAGATGGGGGAGGTAAAAAACGAAGTACAATGAAGGCACAGAAGGGGGATATACAAATGAAGTACAATGAGGCACAGATGGGAGAAATACAAACGAAATACAGTGAGGCACAGATGGGGGAAATACAAACGAGATACAGTGAGGCACAGATGGGGGCAGCAGCGGAAGGGAGAACGAGCAGCAGCGAGGGGGCGCCTACAGCTGTGTGCGGCGTGGGGGTGTCCTGAGGTCGCATACCATGTTGTATACTTTGCTTTTTGTACATTTTACATTAGTGTAAACTTTTTAATGTGACCAGGAAACTCTGGCCCTGAAGTTAGAAACATGAACGCAGGATCCAGGAAAAGGGCACATGTTTATGCCGTTTGCACACATGAAAAGATGTTTAAGGCACTTGCAATTTTTTGTAGGCAATTACAATGGAGGGATACGGGGCCTGTGTCCGTGCCTATTTGAACTGCCCCGTGCTTTTTTCATCTTGTTATTACTTTTGTATTGCACATGTATTGCTCACGTACTTTAATGAATCTTGTATTCGTAGGCCAATCACAGGTCGGGCATGTGAAATTATAGAGTGTTTTATGGAATATTAATGTGATGCACAAGCACTTTTGTTCTCAATTAGATTAACAAATTCCCTTTCCTTTTTCTCTCATTTTTCTTTTAAATGTAATTTAATGAAATATACTGTACTTTTAAAAGGATGTAACTTTCTATAGATGGTTGACATTCTGGAACTTTCTAAAGCTGAAATATAAAGAAATGTTTGGAAAAGATGCAGGGAAATCCCTGAAATACTACATACAGCTAAGGGTCCTTCTTCAGTAGCGGCCAGTGGTTGTGAGAATCTGTTGAGAGGGGGTATAGTAGTCACGAATGGAGGGGGCAAAATATATATATTTTTTAATTATGTTCAACCGGCCGTGTCACGCTCCTCTTCTTCTGCACAGGCTCTCAGAATGCCCTGCGGCCAACCCTGAAGCTGCTCTTACATGTGCACAGCCTCAGGATTGGCTGAGTGCACTAGATTTGTGCTCCAACTCCAGAAATGCAGCTGGGGTTGGAGAGAGCTTCACTGCACTTGACGGTTTGGCTGGCCTGAGACAGCTGACCAAACATGCGTAGTGAAGGAAGGCCACTATCACTCCACTCAGTGCTGTCACCCCACCAGGCCCTAACCCAAGACTCTAAGGGAAGGAGAAATGAAACGAGTGTCATTTTATTTTTCCTTTATTACCGTTTTTTTGGGTGACGCTCCTCTGCCATAGTGGAGGAACCGCTGTTGATTTCCTCTTCTTTAGTCCATCTTGTCCTGGCCACTGAATGTGGTGAACTTGTCAGACAGATAACCAGGGGTGCCAGTCGTGATGCGTTTTTAAGATGGGGCTGCTGATTTTGAAGATAGTTTAGGCCGGAAACGGGAGCAAGCGGTTTTCTATCATATTAGGGCTGATGCTGACATATTTGTTTTGGTTCTTAAAAATGCTTTGGTGTTCATACCCCGAATCAGGGCATTGTGACCTTCCAAATGCAAGTGGACTAGAGCTTCAAACCAGTTCTAAAGTCGCTTTTTCAGAGTTATGTTTTCACTTTCTCTATAGCAGAGAGAGAAGGTATCAGACCTTCTTGATTTTCTTGGTGATATGTTGCTTGAGGTAAACAACGATGTCCAGGGAGAATTCAAGTGACTTGACATTGGGTCAAAGTTGGGTTCAAATCCATTGGGGTTTATGTTGTGAAGCCAGGTATTGATTCGTTTTTCTTTTTTTTATCTCAGTGAACAGTAGGAATTCTATTGTTTAGGGGTGTAGGCATCAGGTAGATTCTGTACTTTCAAGTCTGGATTAGGTGCACGCTCTGTGTGAGGCACGAAGGTCTGGAAGCGAGGGTACTTCCAAATATAATTGTGCATATTCAGAATTTTGTTGAATGTTCATGCTGTTGTCAGTGAGTAAAGGGGCTCATCGTAGAGGATGAAGATGAAAGGTGACAGGATTGAATCATGGGGAGCTTTGCAGATGATAGGGATTTAGGGATTTTCTGGGACCTAAAAGTGTAGATACAGATATGCTGGTGTTGGTTCAATAGATAGGAGCAGTGTTTATTTATATGTTCATAATTGCCGATTGGTCAGATAGAATTGCTGCCTCAATGTACAAGTTATATAAACAAGTCAAAGTTAGTGGAACCATTATCCTTCATGGTTCTTGCCTGGGATGGGAAGTGTTAGTCAGTACTTGGCAAGGTATTTTCGGATAAATGGGGTTCTTTGAGAAGCAGTATGATTTGTGTTTATTGGTGCTTAGAAGGAAGTAGGAATTTGAAGGATCGTATTCAGAACATCAATAGACAGCAAATTTGTGCTGTTTGGGAGGGTGTTGTCTTCATTAAATATAGGTTTTAAGATCAATTATGTTTTCAAGATCTTCAGTGCTCAGTACCTGAAGGGTTACCAACAATTTGGGATATCTGGATAGATGGGTTTGTATATAGGATTGCTTTTCTGATACTATCGCTAGTAGTTGCTTTTCTTTGGAAAAATAATTGCTAAATGAATGTAGATTGAGTAAATGTGGTATGCAGATTTGGTTTTCTTGTTGGGATGCCTTCGTTGTGAGCCTAATGTTTATATAAGAGATTGATTAGATTTAGCATGAATTTTCTTGTTTTCTTTTCTTTTTGTAAGTTTTTTTTGCTGGATTTCAGTTTGAGGCATTTGAGCATGGAGAAGAGCAGAGTCTGTGAATGTCTGCGAACGTGCTGTTCAGTCTGTGCATTATTTTGTGATTTGAATTTGTATAGGAGATTAATGCTGCTTTCGTGAGCCAACAGAACGATTTTGAAGGATATTAAATATGTTCAGAAATTAAAGTTCCTGATTTTTTTTCAAAATGGATTTTGAAGTGTTTGGTCCTGTCTAATGGTGGGAATTGTGTAAGGATAGGGATTAAGTGTTGTTAATGAGAAGAATAAGGATGTTACCTTAGATGTAGGTAGATTTTGTGGTGTAGGTTTACAAGGATAGCATTTCATAAAAGACTGTTTTTATGTTTTTGAAATATATATTTTTATTGTTTTTTCAGCATATCACAACAATGTGATACTCAAGAAAACATAAACAGTGCTGGTGGGTTTAGCGCAGAGGAAGGACATCTACAATCAGTTAATACAATAAATGTACAGTTAGAGGCAATAACATAATTACCAGGCTCCTGAAAGGCAGCAAATCCCCCTTAGAGAGGGCCGAGCAGACACAAGTACAGGATGAGTACCAGACTGAGATAGACAAGTAGAGTTGTCTCCTCTCAGCAATTCCACCACATGAAGGCCCCCAGATACCCCACCAAGAATGGTGGGAATAGGCGGGGCAATGAAAGAAAGTGAGCCAGGGGCTATCAGGAGGCGCCACCTGAGGCCGGACTCAGCACTCCAGTGTCCAAGGCCATAAGAGATCCGTCACATGGAGAATCATCCACTAGCCCTGAGCCCACTCGGTCCACACTCAGACAGGCCAGCAAAATGCTATCCAATGCAGGCAGAATCAGAATTCTCTGGACTCCCTGGGCCTACTCCCGGCAGATCGCTTCTGATTAACAGAAAATCTAATAAAGAATTGATCTCAACTGAAGAGCCTTCTTTGAATTTTTCTTGGGAAAACAAGCAATTATTGTTGAATTGAACATAACATGTTTATTGTTCAGAATACTTATGTGATATGTTGAAAATCTGAAGGGTGCAGGGCCATCTTTTGTGAGTGCTTCCCGATCTCAGTCCACCCACTTCTTCAGTTCCAACCACCAGCGATATATATCCGGTCCCCTGGTGGACTTCCAACTCATAGTCAATTGTCTGCGGGTGAGGATCAAGGCCAGATCTAGAAATCTAAGGGTAATCTTCGTAGTCCCCGATCGGTCATGAAGGCCCAGCAGGCATAATGAAGGGATCAAAGGGAATTCCCTATCCGTGGCCCCAGAGACTACCTTGTGGACCATCATCTAGTAAGGCAACAGAGGCGGACAAGACCAGACCATATGGAGAAAATTTGCGTCCTCAGCGGTGCATCAGGGACACTCAGCGAAACAAAAAGCATAGTATGAGTGCTTTGGGGAGCCGGAATGAATTTGAAACGGTCATTACTAGACACTGTAGGTCTAGATTCTAATATCTTCTTCCAGGAGATATCTGAGAGAGGCTTCCCGAGATATGCCTCCCAGAGTGACCAAAGGGCTGAGAAATCTGGCCACGCCCCTTCCAACACTGCCCTATACAGTAGCATGACCACTTGTGCTCGACCAGTGATGAGGAAGAGGAAGCATAGGCAGTCATTTTTGGGAGGTGCCGTTACTCCAGCACCCCAACAATCCCATCCATATCTTACGGGTCAAGGTTCCTTGAAGAATGAAATGGCCCACTGGGCTATCGTAAGAATTCTGAGGGTCTGAGAAAGGGCACAGTTCACCTGACAAAAAAGATTGCCCAGGACATCAATTCCTGCTGCTGGCCACTTACAGAGACCCACCCATCCCCAGGGTGGCCCCAACGTCAAATCACCAAAAGAGGGAGTTCATGGGTATACAGGGTCAGCGACAGAGTGAGGGTAAAGCATGAGCCAACAAATAAAGTGTTTTCCTGATCAGGATGTTCGAGGCCCGCACTCTGGAAGTAGGTGTGGGTATCCTCAAGAAACTCAAAAGACAATCTTTGGCGGGAGAGCCACACTCGGCAGCTCCCACACCATCCCACAGAGAGGTCTGCCAATGGGCCATTCACTGGAGTTGTGCTGCTAGGTAATATAACTCACGATCGCGTGCAGCTGAGCCACCGCCAGTCACTGGCAAGTGTAACTTCCAGAGGGCCACCCGACAGAGTGAGATGACCCAGTAAAGCAAGAGAAGCAAATCATCCAGTTCCCTTTTGAGGTAACTTCAGCAGGAGGGCAGCAAACAAATACAGAAGACATGGCAGCATGATCAGTTTAGATACGACCATGCACTCATTCAAGGATAAAGGTAAGGTAGACCAGAAACATACATCAGAAATTCCCTGCATATAGCAAGTCTGTGTAGCGGTAAATAGCCATTCCTAGATACCATACGGTATCCAATTCCCATCACAACGTTGGAGCCGTAGGGATAGGGCCATGTGTCTGAGCATCTCCCCTTCAGGGAGAAACACAGGACTTAGCCCAATTGACATCGGGTCCAGAGTGGGTCCCAAAGTCCGACAAGGACTAGGCAACTCCCAGGAGGTCTGTGTCCCTCCTCCTAAGATATAAGAACATATCGTCCACATAGAAAGATAAGTGCAATTAGAAGTGATGCTTATTCCTTGGCGGACTGTGTAGGCAACAGGCTCTGCAGCCAGCGCAAATAAAAGAGGCAACAAGGGACATCCCTGCAGAGTACCCTGCTGCACCAGGAAGGCCTCTGAGATCCAGGCTCCAAGACAAATTCTAGCCAGAGGGTCAGTGTAAAGAAACTTAGTCCATCTAACAAAGGGTAGACTTAGGCCCATGTTAAGCATAGTTTCATAAAGAAACTGCAAAAGAGCGAATCCAAAGCCTTCCTAATATTTATGAGGTAAACTAGATGATCCAAGGCAAGTAACAATTGTCGAATGTTAGGCATAGTGCTGCGTGTAGGGATGAGGCCTGTTTGGTCTGGATGGAAGAGAGAACACATGTGAAGGAGTATCCGATTTGTCAGGATTTTACTCAAGATCTTATAATCTGCACTGAGCATGGACAGTGGTAGATTCAAGAAGAAGCAGGTCTAAATCGTTTTTTAGGAAGTGACACAACAGCAGTCTCCCTCAGTGAAGGCGGGAGTTGACTACGCCACCGGGAGTCATGAAAAGTCACTACTAGCCTAGGACAAGTTCTGACATGAAAGCAGTGTAGATTTCTAGTTGAAATACATTGAGGTCTGGAACTGTACTCCTCGAAATGTCCTTAATTGCTACTCGCACTTCTTGCTCAGTAATATCTGCACCCAGTTGATCCACCACTGTCGGCTCAAGGGATACCCGAGTAGTATTTGCAATATAGTCTAGCATCTCCCTCTCACTACTGGCCTCCCTCGAGGAGTACTGATCACAGCAATACTGCAGGAAGACCTCATTGATCTCTTCCTGTGTTAAGACATCTCGTACTGAAGGGCCTCGTAACTGAAGAGTAGACAATCCTCTCACAACATCTCGCTGTAGCCATGCCAGCATCCTGCCCAACTTATACTGCTACGCATGAGCCCTAACCGAATACGCCTTGTAATCAATGTGGCGAAGTTGCGCAACCAGTGCAAACAACCTCTCTTGCTCCTCTATTGTCTGGAATTTCATTCATTCATTATCATCTTTATTTCGACAGTGATGTCATAAAAGAGTTCACAGTTATCAATAGTTACAGTTTAAAACAGTAAACGAAAAACCATTAAAAGGTCAGTAATTTCATCATGAAGTGTTTGATCATCAGAGTAAAAAGCATAACCTTGTACATGATTAAACATATAGTCGATTAAAATCCCTGGACCTCAAGGGCTAGATCAAAAAAAGAGAATCCGAATGCTCGACCCATTTATCACTAAATCCTATTACCCATAGCATTCTCAGCTTTCCTTCTAATGTTCCACATAGCTGCTAAAAATTTAGATACAGCAAGAACAGTAAGAGGAGAAAGATCAGTTTTGAGTATTCTAAAAGCTTGGAAACAGTGCCTAATCCCCAAGCTTTTACAAATAGGAATAATCCACTTCTTTCGGGGTGACGGTCTGGAATTTCCTCCAGCTCACCTGGAAGACCATCTAACACCGCCTCCTGGCACTGTATATCTGAGTGGAGCTGGGTACTCCTACTAGAGATACAGAACCCCCGAATCACCACCTTCATAGCCTCCCATTCCAGGCCCACTGATAAGGCTGTATTGGTATTGTCATTACAATATTGAGAAATCTGCTCTCTGAGCAAGCCCCAAAAGGCTTGATCATCTAAAAGTGTTGGAGCAAAGCGCTGTGTAGGCACACTGGTTCTGGGGGAAGACCACTGTAACTTGCACAGCACAGGAGCATGATCCAAATATATTTTTAATATGTATGGAGTCTGTCAATACGAACCTCAAGGTCATGTAATTCAGAGCGGTAGGAACATACAAAAGATTCCGGGTGATGAGCCCGGTAGCAAACTATCAAATCCCACTAGCCAGACCACGAATGGAACACTGCTGCCAGCCTACCCTCAGGAGTAGCACGTAGGGGCAGATGAGTCCTACCCAAGCCTAAATCCTTATCACAATTAAAATCACCCTATATCACTCTCAAAAAGGACCATGAGTGAAAGTAGGGGCGCCAAGCTGGTAAGAAATGAAGATTGATCCAAATTTGGTGCGTAAATATTTAAGAGGGCTACATCCCTGCAATTCAGGCCCACCAGAAGTAGGACTAGGCCCTCGAGCTCCATATTTGCCCTGTGCAAGGGAAAAGTGACTCCAGGCCGAATCTAGATAGAGGCGCCCTGTGAAAAGGTGGAATATAGAGAAGAATAGAGCTGGCAGCACCCACGGAAAATGCAGCCCTGGGATTCCGTAAGGTGGGTTTCCTGAAGAAATGCTATAAGGGCCCCCCTAACACTTCAAACAGACAGCACATTATAACCTTTAGAGGGAGTGGAGAGGCCTGAATATTCCATGTAATCAATTTAAACTGCGTTGAGTGGGAGAAAATGCAGAAAAGGGAACCTCCAGGTGATCTCGCCAGCAGTAAAACCTCCCACAACCAGGCAGGCCGAACTGTATCAAACACATAGCGCCACAGCCCCACACGCACCACAAAAACACGAGTGAAAACCTTACTGTCTTCTGCTATTTCTAAGCACTATTAATATCGGTGGCCATATTACCGAAGTGCCAAAGAGGCGCAAAAGGCGTTTATGCCCGCTTTGCACGCCCTTGGTGCACTCTGGTATTACAGAAGGGGCCGCAGATGCTTGGGCGTCTCCTTCTGTAATACCAATAGAACTGGCGCACATAAATCAGCAGTGCTATCATCAGAGGGCGTTCCCTCATTTGCATGGGGGTGTGGCCCCATGCAAATGAAAAAATCCCTTTGCCTCTGCGGCTGCACCGTGTTACAGAGGCAGGCGCAGAGGTAAAGAAACTGTCAAGAGGAGCACTGACAGTGTGCCCCCTGATAGTAGCCCTCTGGATTGAGAAAATGGGTTCCCATGGACCCCCCGAGACACACCTTTGCAGGTGGGTGTACACCCGCCTGTAAGGGTTTCAAAGCAGCTGCTCCGTTTTTCACATGAATGCGCTGCCCCCAGGGCAGTGCGAGTTCACAGCTGCCCTGGGGGCAGCACATATATTCTAACACGGCGCATTTTCATTGATTGGGCTGGGTGCACCTTTTAAAAGGTGCACCCTGCTCTATCACGGAAAATGCACCGGATGTATAATACGGCCCCAAATGTTACTGTTATGTAATTTAAATAGTACTTAGTTTAAAAAACTTGGAAAGGCTACAAGGCTGAGTTGGGCTTGCTTAGCTTCCAATTCATGACCAGAATAGGTGTTATCAGCAAGTGTTTATATAGTTTATATGTAGAGTGTGCTGAGAAAAGCAGTGAATTCCTTTAAGAAAGAGTTGCTAAACCTAGGGGTCTAGGTAATCTACAGTAGAGGCTAAAGGTAATGGCCTATAAGAGGGATAGGAAGAATTGAGTGATCCTCTTTCATAGATTGTGTGTTGTGAAATGACCACTATGGATGCTCCGTCCTGCTGCTACTGCAAAATAAACCTATGGCTATTGCCATTTAGCAATTTAGAAAATTATTAACTTGTTTTACTTACTTTTAATGAGGGTGGAGCCTTGACCTGTGTGTACATGTACAGTTCTGCTGTAAAAGGATGTAGATTTACAGGTAAGGTAATCAAACAGGTATATAGAGGAGTGGTGTCTCAATGAGATATGGAGGATCTAGATGAGGTGATGGAGCTGGTGATGAAGGTATATGCTGTTTGATGGAAGGCTCATTAATTAGCACATGGTTTAGTGAGATTTATTCAGTGACACTAGAGGGGATGCAGGAGTGAGAACAATGGTGATGAGGGATTCTTGAGTGCATGTGCCTGTTTGTGTTAATTGTTTTTTTGTGGTACATGTATTGTAGTATGAGATGAGCTGTGCTGTTTGTAGTGGGAGATACATGGTGCTCACCATATGTGCATAGTTTAAATGTATTTCCCTGCTAGCCCTCTGACCCCGAAAGGCCCAAGTAAGAATCCCCCTTACCTACTCCAACCCTTAAATGAGAATTTCAGGTTGAATGTCCTGGTGAAACGAACAAGTTACTTACCTTCGGTAACAATATATCTGTCAGTAACATTAGTTAGTTATAGATTCCTTACCTTAGAAATACCCCAGGCGTCAGACTGGATCCGGAATGTTTTTCGTCAGCAGTATCTCTGTGGGTCGGATGGTGGCATCGGTCTGCTCCACGTTCGTCGTTGACGTTGTGTCGCCAGGATGATGTTCCGGTAGCTACGTAGACGCAGCCCTGGCTGACATCTGTTCTGTTCATAACTTTCCCTGCCAGAAACGCAGAGCCATGCAAGACACTGACCACTGGTGCACAAAACTAGGGCTCTGAAAGGATGACCTTAACCCTAGAAATCAGTTCGCAGAATGGGGAGGATGGGTGGGGCGGTAAGGAATCTATAACTAACTAATGTTTCTTACAGATTTATCGTTATGGAAGGTAAGTAACTTGTTCATCTGAAAGAAACCCGTTAGTTATAGATTCCTTACCTTAGAATAGATACCCCGGCAATACCAGCCCCGGAGGTGGGTCTGCGAACCAAGATCACACCAGAAAGTCTTGGAGAACAGAATGGCCAAAAAAGCCATCTCCCCAAACTTGACTGTCAAGGCAGTAATTTTTCATAAAAGTGTGCAACCAAGTCCACGTAGCTGCCTAACAGATATCATTCAGAGGAATGCCTCGTATCAGAGCAGTGGTTGCTGCCGTCGCCCTGGTGGAATCGGCGAGCAGCCCCACTGGGGCTCCTTCGTCACTAGAGAATAGCAGGCTTTGATACACAAAAAGACCCATCGGGAGATAGTCCGCTTGTGTACGGCCCGACCTTTCTTGGCGGCCACGTACCCAACAAAGAGCTGCTCATCCACCCGGAACTGTTTGGTGCGATCTAGATAATATGAAAGCGCATGTTTTGGGTCCAGACGTTGGAGCCTCTCTTCCTCTTTCAAAGGATGCGGATGTGTAAAGAAGGTGGGCAAAGTGATTGTCTGCCTAATGTGAAAGGCAGTGACAACCTTGGGCAGGAAGGATGGGCGAGTCCTGAGAACTGCCTTGTCCGGATGGACAGAAAGGAAAGGAGGCTTAGATTAAAGAACCTGGAGCTCACTCACTCTTCTGGCAGATGTAAAACTAGATTAAAGTCCTACTGAGGCATAACGAAAGGAATTGGAGGAAAGAGATGAGTTATGCCTTTCAAGAAACGATTGACAACCAGGGACTTGAAAAGGGAGGGCTGATCTGAAAGCCGAAGGAAGGCAGAAATGGCCGAGAGATAGACCTTGATAGTGCCCAGAGCAGAGCCCTGCTGGGCCAAAGAAAGAAGGAACAATAGAACCTCAGAAGGAGTAGCAGAGAGGGGATCCACAGCCTTTGCTGTGCACCATGCCACAAATTTGTTCCACCGACAGGGGTATACCGTCTTACTGGAGGGACGCCTGGCTGCCAAGATTACATCGCAGACTTTGGGAGGCAGATCAAACAACATCAACTGCCACCGCTCAATCTCCACACAAGGAGGTGGAGGCTGGACAGGTTCGGGTGGAGGAACGTCCCCTGTTGCTGCGACAGAAGATCCTCCCGAAGAGGCAGATGGTTCAGAGGATAGATGGCCATGTTGAGCAGCTCTGGATACCAGACTCTTCATGCCCAATACAGAGCCACAAGAATGACTTGGGCCCGGAAGTGCCTGATCTTCTTCAGCACTCAGGGCAGAAGTGGTATAGGCGGAAAGGCGTACAACAGACCGCAACTCTACTCGCGGCGAAAAGCGTCACCTATTGATTGCCGCCTTGGAAATTCCTATGCGCTGAATTGTTGACATTGCGCATTCTCTTTAGTGGCGAATAGATCTAACCAAGGCTCTCCCCACTGTTGAAAGAGACCTTGCAACACTTCCGAGCAAAGACGCCATTCGTGATCCATCAGGCACCTGCAGCTGAGTTCGTCAGCCCTGGTGTTCAGTGAGCCTGCCAGGTGTTGCACCACCAGGGGTATGCCCTGATGGTCCAGCAATGTCCAGAGGGGGAGGGCCTTTTGTCATAGGGTCCACGACCCCACCCTGCTCTGTTTGTTGCAGTACCACATAGCACTTGCACTACTATTCCCCGGAAGGAGGAAGGAATGCCTTGAGTGCAAGACGGATCGCCCGGAGCTCCAGAAGGTTGATATGGAGCCCGACTCCGCCGGAGACCAGAGGCCTCTGATCCCTGCCTCTCCCATGTGGCTGCCCCATCCCAGAAGGGATGCATCTGTCACCACTGTGTGGTCTGGTTGGGGAAGGGAGAGGGATCTGCTGTTGACCCAATCCTGGTTTGAGAGCCACCACTACAATTGTCGTGCAGTGCCCTCCGAGATCTGGACGCAATCGGACAGATTTCCCTGATGCTGCGCCCACTAGAACTTCAGGTCCCACTGCAGAGCTTGCATATCCCACCTGGCATGATCGACCAGTAGGATGCAGGAGGCCATGAGGCATAGCAGCCTCAGGGTCATTCTGACCAAAACCCGGGATAGAGGCTGAAAGATCGGAATCATAGCCCGAATATCTTGGACTCGCTGTTTGGGAGGGTATACCCGGAACTGCCTTGTGTCCAGAACCGCTCCGATGAAGTGGAGATTCTAAGAGGGAATCAGGTGGGACTTAGTCACATTGATGGAAAACCCCAGCGAATGCAGGAGGTCTGCCGTAGTCTGGAGATGGGAAACGACTGCCTGGGGTGAGCCCGCCTTCAACAACAAGTCATCGAGATAGGGGAAGGCTGAAACCCGCGATCTGCGCAGATGAGCTGTCACCACTGCCATCACTTTCGTGAACACCGAGGGGCGCTGGTAAGGCCAAAGCGGAGCACGGTAAACTGAAAATGCTCGTGGCCTACAGTGAACCGCAGGTAACGCCAGCTGGGCCGGCAGGACGGGGATGTGAAAATAAGCGTCCTGCAAGTCCAACGCTACCATCCAGTCTTCAGGGTTGAGGGCAGACAAGACCTGAGCAAGCATCAACATCTTGAACTTCTCCTTCCGGAGGAAGTGGTTGACGGTCCTGAGATCCAAGATAGGACGCAGGCCCTTGTCCTTCTTGGGAACCAGAAAGTAGTGGGAATAACAACCACGACCTACTTCCGGAACAGGAACGCGCTTATTGGCTCTCTTGGCCAAGAGAGCCATAACTTCCTGCTGGAGAAGGGCCAGGTGATCCTCCAAAATGCGGTGGTATTGCGGTGGCATGGCTGGAGGGGTAGCCTTGAAGGGGAGGGAGTAGCCTCTTTGAACTATCTGCAAAACCCACATGTCCGACGTGTTGGTGCGGAGGTGATGGCGGATCCTGCAGCCCACTGGCGTTTGATGGCCTGAAATGTCAGACTAGGAAGGTTAGGAGGCTGCTTCAGTGGGGGAGTTAGTGGACTAACTGGCCTGCCCACTGGCCCCCTGAACCACGGCGGTTGTTCCCACGTCCCCGGCTGTGCAAAGGTTGGGCAACTTCCTGCGGCCTGTGGCTCTGGGCGGGATGTAGTGGGGTACCCCTTCCGTAGCCACGAAGGGGCGAAACGCAGACTGCGCAGGGTGGTTGGAGAGGCCCAAGGACTTAGCCGTAGCCCGTGAGTCCCTCAAACGCTCTAAAGCGTTGTCTGCTGTGTTGCCGAAAAGGCGATGGCCATCAAAGGGCATGTCCATGAGGGTATTCCGGACATCCCCAGAAAAGCCAGTCAATCTCATCCAGGTGTAGCGTCGAAGAGCTACTGATGTGGAAATCGTCCTGCCCACAGAGTCGGCGGTCTCCAGACCACAACGGATGGTAAACTTTGCCGCATCTCTCCCAGCGGCAATAGCCTGGGAGAACACTGTCCTGGCTTCCTCCGTACACTAAGGCAGCACCTGCGCAACTGAGCCCCACACAGAGTGGGAATAACGCAGTGTTTACCGACCGCAGTAGCGGGCGGAAGACAAAATCTTCATTCCAAGATGATCAAGCTTCTTGGATTTCCCTTCCGGTGCAGTGGTAGAGAATGCACTCTTTAAAGTATAGGCTAGGGCCACCAAGCTCTCAGGGGTGGGATGTTGGGAGAGGAAAGTGGGGTAGCCCAGAGCCAAGCAGTGGCGTCGGGCAATCATCCTATCCATGGGAGCCCCTGTGTTGGGCCTGAACCAAGTGCCCAAAACGACATTGGTAAGGGCTTCATTAAACGGAAGCAGAGGCTTCGAAGAGCATGCAGCCGGCTAAAGCACTCTGTCAAGAGGTTAGTCCTGACTGCCACTGTAGGGAGTTCGAGGTTGAGAGCCTCGGCTGCCCTATGCAACACCACTGCATATGACACTCCCTCTTCCGTAGCTACGGTAGAGGGAGACAACATGCCACTGTCAGGGGAGGTGTCCAGACCACTGGCAACCCCCAGGTCCTTTCTCCAATCCTGTTCACTATCCAACTGGTCAGTCAGAGGGTTACCTGACCCCTCCCAGTCCTCCCCCTCCACCTCTGGGTGCCAATCTGAATCTATGACAAAATATCGACTACAAAAATATCGAGGTACCAAAATATCGCAACAAAAATATCGAGGACAATAATATCGGGATCCTATCTCTAACAAGGTAAGTACAAAAATATTGAAAAAAATATATCGATGTCAAAACTATCGTTTTTTAGAAAATATCGTTTTTTTTAAATAAAATGTAATATTAACAAAATAATAGTTATAAATATAATAAACATAGTTAAAAATATATTATAATATTTAAAATTAATAAATAATGTAATAAAAACTAATAATAATAAAAATATAATACATAGTATATACTTAATTATTATTAACTCTAAAATAATTATTTTAATAACTTATAAATAAATGAAAATATAATAAATTACAAATAAATGTATTCACATAAAATAATAATATAAATAACTATTAATAATAATGTAAAACTAATTAAAAAAATTAAGTAAATTTTGGATAGCGTACGGGTAAAAATTACTATTCCCACTCCAGAGAGTGCAACAGTAGTGAAAGTGTTGGATAGCGTAGGGGTAATAATTACTATTCCACCTCCAGAGAGTGCAACAGTAGGGAAAGTGTTGGATAGCGTAGAGATAAACATTACTATTCCCACTCCAGAGAGTGCAACAGTAGGGAAAGTGTTGGATAGCGTAGAGATAAAAATTACTATTCCCACTCCAGAGAGTGCAACAGTAAGGAAAGTGTTGGATAGCGTAGAGATAAAAATTACTATTCCCACTCCAGAGAGTGCAACAGTAGGGAAAGTGTTGGATAGCGTAGGGGTAACAATTACTATTCCCACTCCAGAGAGTGCAACAGTAGGGAAAGTGTTGGATAGCGTAGAGATAAACATTACTATTCCCACTCCAGTGAGTGCAACAGTAGGGAAAGTGTTGGATAGCGTAGGGGTAAAAATTACTATTCCCACTCCAGCAAGTGCAACAGTAGGGAAAGTGTTGGATAGCGTAGGAGTAACAATTACTCTTCCCACTCCAAAGAGTGCAACAGTAGGGAAAGTGTTGGATAGCGTAGGGGTAAAAATTACTATTCCAACTCCAAAGAGCGCAACAGTAGGGAAAGTGTTGGATAGCGTACGGATAAAAATTACTATTCCCACTCCAGAGAGTGCAACAGTAGGGAAAGTGTTGGATAGCGTAGGGGTAAAAATTACTATTTCCACTCCAGAGAGTGCAACAGTAGGGAAAGTGTTGGATAGCGTAGAGGTAAAAATTACTATTCCCACTCCAGAGAGTGCAACAGTAGGGAAAGTGTTGGATAGAGTAGGGGTAAAAATTACTATTCCCACTACAGAGAGTGCAACAGTAGGGAAAGTGTTGGATAGCGTAGGAGTAACAATTACTATTCCCACTCCAAAGAGTGCAACAGTAGGGAAAGTGTTGGATAGCGTAAGGGTAAAAATTACTATTCCAACTCCAAAGAGCGCAACAGTAGGGAAAGTGTTGGATAGCGTACAGATAAAAATTACTATTCCCACTCCAGAGAGTGCAACAGTAGGGAAAGTGTTGGATAGCGTAGGGGTAAAAATTACTATTTCCACTCCAGAGAGTGCAACAGTAGGGAAAGTGTTGGATAGCGTAGAGGTAAAAATTACTATTCCCACTCCAGAGAGTGCAACAGTAGGGAAAGTGTTGGATAGAGTAGGGGTAAAAATTACTATTCCCACTACAGAGAGTGCAACAGTAGGGAAAGTGTTGGATAGCGTAGGGGTAAAAATTACTATTCCCACTCCAGAGAGTGCAACAGTAGGGAAAATGTTGGATAGCGTAGGTGTAAAAATTACTATTCCCACTCCAGAGAGTGCAACAGTAGGGAAAGTGTTGGATAGCGTAGGGGTAACAATTACTATTCCAACTCCAGAGAGCGCAACAGTAGGGAAAGTGTTGGATAGCGTAGAGGTAAAAATTACTATTCCCACTCCAGAGAGTGCAACAGTAGGGAAAGTGTTGGATAGCGTAGGGGTAAAAATTACTATTCCCACTCCAGAGAGTGCAACAGTAGGGAAAATGTTGGATAGCGTAGGGGTAAAAATAACATACTTATAAATAAATGTTTTATTTTAAATAATGAAAATATTAACTATTAAATAAATATAAACCATTTACAAATACCAATACATAATTATTAAAAACATGTGAACAAAATATATGTAATTTAAAAAATTAATAAAAATACCATTTAATAATTTTTAATTAACAATTAATAATTTTTTTTTTTTTTTTATTTTTTTATTGGTGTAAGAATTTTATTTGCACTCACCACATAAGAAATACGTTACATGTGATTCGCCTACATCCGTTATTGGCCGGCTTCCGTTGTGCGTGCCCTACCGGGCTCATTTGGTCATGTACACAGCCCATCAGCCGACATCCATAGGACCGGCGGCGTCTTACATCGGAATCATAGTACTAAAATCAAGTGCTTTAGTCATTCATACTCATGCCAGGGTTCTTACTTTTTCGGTAACATTTTCTTCCAACTGTAACTGGATGGAACCATCCATGAACTCAACTTAGATGTGTCTATCAGTAACGAAAACTCTGTGTCACAGCAACCTCCCTCCCCTCCCATACCACGTTATTAATGTTCAGTGTCTGGCCGCCCTCCATGTTTCATTTCTAGTTGTTTGCATTAACTTCCCCGACCTCCCCGTGCTCCAGTAAGTAGGCTCTGAGGTACTCCCAATAGTCCCTGGGCCTAGATCTAGTCGGTAGTTCCTCCTCATAGGTGTTCAGTGTGTCTCTACAGTACACCATATCTTCCACCCATCTCTTAACCTCAGGCCCTCGTGTACTGTTCCAGTGTAGTGAGACCCTCCTCTTTGCCAGTAACAGCGCCACTGCGCAGAACTTTCGCCTCGTCGCTCTCAACTTTGGTTCAATACCCAAGAGGCAAAGTTTTGCATCGCATATCAAGGATGAACCCAATATTTCATTCAGCGTTTGCACCACCTGTTCCCAATAACCCGCCACCTTGCGACAGTGCCAAGCTAGGTGCATGAAGTCCGCTCCCTCCTGTTTACACCTCTTGCACTTTGAGTCCTCTTGTAACCCATATCTGTGTAATCTCTGAGGCGTGTAGTACACCTGATGTAGGTATTTGTAATGTATGATTCGTAAGTTACCATTGGGTGTCAGCATGTCGGTTAGCATGCACGCAGATGTCCATTCCTCCTCAGTTAGGGGTGCCACTAGTCCCTCACTCCACCTATTCCTAGCTTTGTCAGTACCTCCCCCTATCGCACCCTGTAAGCTAGTATATAATTTAGACACCAGGTGAGATGCCGTTGGTGCTGTGAGTAAGAGTTGCAGTGGCGCCAGAGGCGTTGGTTCCTCCGGGTGTGTCGGGTAATGCTCCTTAAGTGCTCTCTGTAGCCTATAATAGTTAAATTTGAATAGGAGTGACTGGTTGCTGATGTATTGCATCGTGTTCAACGTTTGGAAGACCCCATTTTGATACAAGTCACCCATTTTATCTATGCCTGCCCATCGCAGCTGATCCATGCCAACCTGTTCTTGTGTTACCGAGATATGCGGGTTATGGGCCAGAGGAAGTGCCGGAGCGTACAATGGCAGAGCGTTAGCCGCTTTACCCATTAATCTCCATGCTTCCGTGGTGGTGTTCACAGTGTTTATGTCTCGTTCATGTAGCCTGGGGCGTTTGTGTAGTAATATGTTCGCCAGCGGTATCGGGTCCACGTCTCCCGCCTCCACCGCCACGTGTGTCATGAAGGGTACTTCGTGGTGCCAGTAATGCGCGAATTGCGCTTGAGCGCACAAGTAATAAAGATAGAAGTCCGGCACCTTGAAGCCCCCCCTAGCATACGGAAGTGTCATGGTGTGTAGCTCCATTCTTGCTTGCTTTCCAGCCCATATCAAACTAACCACCAAGGAGTTTATATTACGGAACACTGCTGCTGGCGGCTTAATAGGGATGTTGTTGAATAAGTACAGGAACTTAGGTAGGAGCACCATTTTTACAATGGCGGTCCGGTCTGCCAGGGATAGTGGAAGCTTATTCCATCTTTTTATTTTATCCTCCAAGGCCGCTATGACTCGCCCATAGTTGGTGCGTATGACTATTTCTGGGTTCCTATGAAACCATACTCCTAAATACTTCGTAGGCTCTTCCTGCCACTCGAGTGGGTAGTCTAGGGGTATAGGGCGTGTGCTATCCGTCAGTGCCAGGACGAGAGATTTGTCCCAGTTGATTTGCAGTCCGGAGTGGCTCCCAAACTTGATGTACTCCCGCATCAGCGGATTCAGGTTTTGCGCCGGATTCTTGACATAAAGCACCATGTCATCCGCGTATAGTGATATGTGGATGGGGCGTGACGGCATCTGTATGGCTGAGTAGTGATGGTGTTGTCTGATTTTACAGGCCAACGGATCAATGCAAAGAGCATCGGCGAGAGCGGGCAGCCCTGCCTAGTTCCTCTGCATATCTGAATGGGCTCTGAAACATGTCTGTTTATTCTGATGCGTGCTGACAGGTTGGCATATAGCATAGAGATCCAGCCCAGGAACATCAGGGGAAACCCCATGCGCACCAGGACCGCCTGAATGAAGGACCATCCTATGGTGTCAAACGCCTTGGCAGCGTCAAGTAGCACTGCCACTGCTTTCGTGTCCGGGGACAAGTAGTGGGCCAGTGCAAATAGTGTGCGGGTATTATGTGTGGTAGCTCTGTCAGGTATAAATCCAGATTGGTCTGGCCTAATTAGGAGAGGCATGAGTGGCTTCAACCTGTCTGCCAGCAGACTGGCGATTATTTTTGTGTCCACGTTTAATAGGGATAAGGGCCGGTACGAGTCACATTTATCTTCCTCCTTACCCGGCTTTAGGAGCGCAATGAGTAAGGCTTCTCTCATGGAGCCTGGTAGGGTTTGGGCCTCGTGCGCTGCCCCGTAATTAATTAATTAATTAATTGTGGGTTTATATAGCGCTAGAATCAACTCCCGGAGGAGTATCTCCGCGCTTCGACCGCTGGGGAACCCGTCCTGGCTCACCCTGAGAGATGGTCCCTAATGGGTATCTCTAAGGTGCGACCAAGCATCCCCGGCGGTCTGGGGGGCCGTTGTGAAGATGAGGCAAGCTAATGCCCAGAGTTTCCGAGTGTGGTCCCTGACTGGAGTAGGCACCGAGGCGAGAATTATCGAGCCCGCTGACCCTGGTCCACGACCCTGCCGCGTCGGGAATCGAACCCTGGTCCCGGGCCGTCCTCTGCTTACGGGTCTGCCGCCTCTAACCAGTGAGCCACACCACTCCACTTCACCAGGTGGGGCGCGAGCAGATCTGCATATTCTTTGTAGAATTCCGTCACGTACCCGTCCGGCCCCGGTGCCTTGTTGTTTGGCAATCGCTTGATAGTATCAGTGACCTCCTCTACCGTGACAGGTCGCGCTAAGTATTCTCTGTGTCCGTCTGACAGCCATGCTAATTCCACGTCGTCCATATATGCTAGCAAGTCCTCCTGTGTGGGTGAGGGGCGTGCTTTGTACAATGCGCCGTAGTGTGCCATAAATTCCGTTAGAATCCCATTAGTGTCATTCACCCTTTCCCCCGTGGCCCTACAGATGGCTGTTATGTTTTGAGGGGCCCTCCCCGAGCATATCTTGTCTGCCAGCGCCTTGCCTGGTCTGCCTCCTTCCCCATAGCGCCTGGCCGTCGCCCGTTTGGTGACATACTTGAGCTCGTCCGACGCGAACTGTCTGTGTTCCGTCAGAAGAGTCTGTATGTCTCCCAGTACCTTAGTGTCCCCTGTGTGCGTGTATTTGTGCTCCAGCCCTGTATGGCTTCCTCGCGGGTGCGTAGTTGATGTCGGATGTCCTTCAGTATACCCGAGGACGTACTAATGCACACCCCCCTGATTGTGGCCTTAAACGCTTCCCACAGAAGACATGGGTCGTCTGTTGTTGGGCCGTTTATGTCGAAGTAGTCTATGATTGCTGCGTGTATAGCTGTTACATATAGCGGGTCCTTCAGGGCAGTCGCGTTGAAACGCCAAGTGAAGGGCGGCGGCTCATATTTCGGGACCAATATTTTTAGCAAAACTGGGTTGTGATCTGATAGTGTCCTGGGCAGATGTGAAATGTGTTGAACCCAAGTTAGTATCTCCCGGGTACCCAACCAATAGTCCAGTCGCGCCCAGCTATTGTTCGCAGCATTAATGTGAGTCGCAGCTGTGACCCCGGCGTTACTATTCCTCCATATGTCAGTCAGTTGGAGGTCTTCTATTACATCTAGCAGCATGTGTCTTGCATTGCTATGGTGTTCCGTAGTATGTGCAGCTCGGTCTAACTGGTCTTGCAGCGTAACATTAAAATCCCCTCCCCATAGAATGTGATCTATATGTTTGTCAGCGAGTGTCTGCCACAGTTTCCTGTAAAACCCCGGGTCATCCACATTAGGGCCATATGTGTTTAGCAACAGGACCCTCTGCCCTCTAACCTTCCCCTCTACCATTACACTTCTGCCCTCCGCGTCTCTGTTCACATTCGTGATTTCAAAGTTTGTCCCTTTACGTATTAGGATACTAACCCCTCTAGAGTATGTCGAGTAATTAGAGCTTGTGACTGATTCTGCCCACCTATTACCCAATGTAGGTGTGGTCGTGGTGGCCTGGTGTGTTTCCTGTAAATACACTATGTCCACACGCAACCTGTCAAAGTAAGCAAACATTTGCCTGATCTTTTTCGGGTTGCCTAGCCCTCTGACATTCCACGTGAGAAGGGTCAACGCATCAACTCTCGACAGTGGCACATGTACTCATCATGATATATCGCACGAGGTGCAACCGCCGAGTACGGTTCAGTGCAGACACTAAGCATTGGAGTGCGTGGTGCGCGATCCACGTCCAATCGGTGAAACTGTTGTAACAATATACATGGTTATGTATGGTCATGAAGGTCGCCATGCTTCTCAGACACAGAGTTTGTGATTCTAACAACCCCGGTTCCCCCTCCCTCCCCCCACCCACTTTAGCACCCGAACTTTGCCAAAGCCATCCCTTAACTAAATGTACCCGTATTTGAAAACTCGGTGTGGGGCGCACCCGCTTGGGGGTGTCGCCAGGTTCGCACATCTCCATCCACGTAGTGGACGTGGACAGACGCCTATTCCGACTTCTAAGTCATGTGTGAGGTCCTTCACCCTCTCCCCTCCAACCGCCATCAGAAAGTAAGAGTGTGACATCGAATAATTCCAAAAATCATAGTTCAACATACCCTAGTCTCTCTAGGTAGTAGAAGTGCAATGCAGTGCTAGCAGTGAGAGCCAGTCCGAGGGCCTCCCAGTGTTTGTACCCCCGTTAGAAACTCAAATGTCAGGGGAGCTACACAGCCTCTCGACCAATGGTGTCTCTATGTGCGCCTTCCTTAGGCCTCCTGCTCCCCAAATACTCACTGCGAGGACATTCATCCCAGGCCCACCGCTGCGATGTCCAGTAAGTACGTCGCCGTAGGTCCACAGTGTCTGGCCAAGCGCCTTGGGGCAAGTCAACATTTGCTAGCTATATGCGCCTGGGGCCTAGTGGAGTTCCTGAGCCATGTCATGGGCATCGAAGCTCCATGTCTGCACCTTTGTTCATTCCACATCGCTCGTTGATTCCGCTCTGTTCTGCTCTTTCCTTCGCTTTCCTTGCTGCTTGATAAAGTCATGTGCCGCTTGCACCGTTTGTAAAATGACCGGCTTGCCCAAGTTCGTGATTTTGAGTTTAGCTGGGTACAGCATGGCGTACTCGAGACCCATTTCCCGTAGTTTCTTTTTGGCTGGTGCAAATTCTTTCCGCGCCAGCTGCACCGCCATTGTATGGTCAGGGTAGAATTCCAGAGTATTCCCCTGATGTGTGATTTTGCCCATGTCTCTGGCGAGTCGGAGGACTGTGTCTCTGTCCCTGTAGTTAAGCGTACGCGCTATGATCATTCTTGGGGCAGCCCCCGGTTTCGGAACAGGCGCCAGGGAGCGGTGTGCCCTCTCGATCAGGAACACCGAGGATAGTTTGTCGGCGCCAAATATGTCTTGCAGGAGTGTCTCGACATACGTTTCCATCCTCCCTGTGTTGGTGGATTCCGGCAGGCCGGAAATTCGGATGTTGTTCCGCCTGGACCTGGCTTCCTGATCCTCCACCTTCGCGCGAAGGGTCTCCACAGTTTTCTCCAATCCTCCACATACCTTCGACGTGGTTTTATGCTCGTCTTCCACCCTGGAGATCCTCTGTTCTGCCTCCACAAGGCGCCCGTCGTGGTTCTCTATTCTGGCCGCCATATTATCCACCCTCTGCACCACACTGTCCAGTTTCCCGTTCATGTCCTGCAAACTTTTCTGGATTGCGCGAAGCACCGATTCCATGGCAGACCCCTCCGCCATGTCTCCGTCTCCCTCGGCTTCAGGGGTGGTCGTCACAGTTTTGGGCTGCTTCCTCGTTTCGAAGGGGAGCTTGGACTGTTGTTTCTCCGGCTTCCCCATATTCCGCAGTGGCAGAGGCGAGGTGTGCTCGGTCGTTTTCGGGCTATAGGCCGTCTGCGTACTATGTCCCACCGGAGTTTGGGCCCCCCACCTCTGGGTTCGTCTGCTCATCGACCTTGGTAGCGGGCGGAAACGGTGGCTATGTTGTTGGCTTCCCGCTGTTGGACTGGTGGCAGCGTCCGTAGCGGGATCATACACTGGCGCGTTGTATTGCCGAGTGCCTAGCGGTCGCGGAGTGAGTTGCTGGTCTGTGTGGCTTCAATAGGATCGCCATGTGCTTCTGTGCCCCCGGAGCGCCAAATAACCACCTCGAGCACGCAGAGTTGTTGGCGCGCTGTTCGGGGGGGCAGTTGAACGGTGCACACAGTAGTTTAGCGCTGGGTTGGCTCACCTCGTTGGTGCTTTATCCGACGTCTGCTGCTATTCCTCCATACGCTGAGGCTTCATTTGGCCTGTCCCGGGGGCGGCCGAAATCGCCGATCTCATGCGTTCCAGCGCCGCCGCCATCTTGCATCTGGTGGAACGCATCTCGCAAGTCTCCGCATTCTGCCGCAGTTACCGGCCACCGCTGTCCCGCGGCTCCACAGCCCTCACAGCGTCACCGGTTCGTCTGGTCACCGTCGCGTTGCAGTCTTCAGCGCTCCGCAGGCTATGTTTCCGCTCCAAATCAGCAACCGCCAGGCGCGGCCATCTTGGAAGCGCTCCGGCGCTGCACCGTTTTTCCGCTGCTTTCTTGCTGTGTGGCTCGTAGGTCGCCACCAAAATCACATCATCATGTCGGCTTTACTTTCCGACACCGGGCGCTGCCTTTTGTGTAGCGGAGTCGGCGGTTTAAGAAGGCGAAAGGGCCGTTATGGTTGCGTCTGTCCGGCGGAGCCGACAGTTCAGCCAGCCATTCCGCAGTGCGCCCTCTAGCGCCCCCCAATTAACAATTAATAATTAATTAACAATTAGATAATTAACCAAACAATTACTTAAAGAACATTATTACTTAATTACATTTAAATTACTTCCCAGCCAATTCCCCTATAAACCCACAACCCACTACAAAACATAATGATCAATTAATCAATTAATTAAAATTATTTACCAATTAATTAAAAAATATTATCAATTAAAAATTAATTTTTAATTCCTAGTAATTAATAATAAATTTAACATAATTAAATTACTTCCCACCCTATTCCCCTATAAACCCACAACCCGCTACAGAACACATTTATCAATTAATCAATTAATTAAAATGAATTACCAATTAATTAAAAATAATTACCAATTAATAAATATTAATTTATAATTCCTACTAATTAATAATTAATTTAACATAATTAAATTACTTCCCACCCTATTCCCCTATAAACCCACAACCCGCTACAGTACTAAAATACAAAATTTAATTAAATTACATCCGAATCCTGGCCTGGATCCAAGGGGGGCCTGCGGCGCCAGAGCTAACCGAGTCCGTGCGTCGACTGGTTCGGGCTGCCCAAAGATGTCAGCATCACCTCGTAGAACGTACGAAGCTGGTCAGGAGTCGCTCCAGGTCCTGGGAAGGGAGGGAAACTCAGAGTCGACTCTTCTGGGTCCACACGCGGTGCCGTGGGAGGGGCACCGCCCGCATCCCACGTCGGGTCGGCCGACCGACGAGGAGAAGTCGAAGAGTGACGACATTCTTCGACTTCTTCTTGTGCTTCGACTTACCCGACCCCAAGTGGGAAGACTTCGATGTCTTGGATGAAGGGTGATATCTCCGCAACCGGTCCCTCGGCCTCCCTCTCGACCGGGACCGCAAACGGCATGGAGCCAACTGCCGACACTCAAGACACTTTTGGGACCACTGCCGCAAAGCCTTTGGTGCCATGGACCGGCAGTCGGAGCACGGGGTGGTGGTGGTGCTCCAGGCAAAAGTGGCACACGCGGTGCGGATCCGTAATGGACAGAGCCAGGCATCCCCAATTGCACCAGGAGACGTAGACTCAAAAGACGTCGAAAAAAGTTGCTCAAAAAGTTCAGTCAAAAAATTACTGGAGATGCCGATCTTCCTGGATCTGCGCTGGCTTGCGTGGAAAAAGAAAGAACTGACGTCAGCCCGCGAGTGCGGCGTCTAAGTAGCTACCACGACGTCATCCCGGCAACACGATGCCAACGGCGAAAGCAAAGCCGAACGACGCCACCATGCGACGCGCAGAGATACTGCTGACAAAAAACTTTCCGGATCCAGTCTGACGCTTGGGGGTAATTCTAAGGTAAGGAATCTTTAACTCACATGTTTCTTGGTAAATGCATTGAAAACCCAACATTTTTCACACAGTACTCCTGGTATTTGCTGACACGTTCAAGCACAATCTATGCTGCACATCCCTTGCCGCATATGTGTTTCATACTTTTAGTATGCGTCAGTAGAGCGACGTCTCTGTGGAGAGTAAATAACTTGCTGCTATAGTTCCAGAAGTGACGTACTTGACAGTGCTCTGGTGCATACTTTTGTCTCAGGCAACCTCCACCAGCTCCCCAAATGAGGAGCAGCTTGTTTGACGCTTTATACCGGGGTTGTCCCAGTGCCCCATGCATATTGGTAAATGTAGTGAAAAGAGTTTCATTTACTCACAGTGTTCATTTGCTGAAAATTTCAAGCATGTAAAGTATAAGCTGGGGAATGTGAAGTCACGTCTTTTAGCCAATCAGGTGCACGAATATCAGCAGGAAGATTGTCACGAGAGAGTTCTCATACGAAAAATAGAAGTGGTGCTGCCTTTCTGGCTGGATGGGCCTGTTGTTGGTTGTACACGTTGGTGGGTTTTGGACCATCCTGAAGGAATTTTAGTGGCTTCTCCACGGACTTCTTGCTACTTCACGCCTGTGAAAATGACCCCTCAACAGTGGCGCCTCCTGATGGGTCGAACTAATACATTTGATGACCAAAAAATTCACTAGGTCCAGGAACACCACTAAAAACTCCCTAAGTAGAGCCTGGCATAAAATACGGCCAGCTGAACTAGGAGATGCCATCACCCGGACCTCTTGGCAACCAGATAACAACCTGGATCACAGTGTTGAGAATTTTGCACGTGGGCTCAATTCTGCTCTGGACTTAGTTGCCCCTAGAACTAAAAAAACTAAAGTTAAGAAAACATCCCAGCCCTGGTACAATGAAAATCTTAGAGCATCAAGGCAGGACTGTTGTAGACAAGAGCAAACATGGAGAAAAAACTACGAGATGGAAGAGAAAAATAGCTATACAACTAAATTAGCCACACATAAAAAAGAATAATACCAGCTCAGACTGCATATCACTCGGGGCAGATAAAAGCCGCCTGTAATACAAATAGGACCCTTTTTACAGTAATAAAAATTTGGTAACACCAGCTAGCCCAAATCATGCAGGAGTAAAGCAAGACTTCTGTGACTCACTAGCGTTTTTTTTTTCCAAGATAAAATTGCTAATATCTTTAATAAATTCACTGCAAATAGAGTAGCAAATTATCAGGAGGCATATACACCAACTGGCCTGCCCAAAAAAATATGCTTCTCCTCCTTTAAGGGCCGTCAGAAGAACAACTCATAGAGCTAATCCCACTTATCAAATCAGGTGCACCTCAAGACCCCTGCCCCCATATATATAATGCACATTATTCCTGCTCAAATAGCACACATTTTGGGGCAGGTTTTTGATGATATTTTAGCAAAGGGATGTTTCCCTCTTCCTGGAAACTAGCCTCAATTCTCCCTCTACTAAAAAACGATATACTGAACACCCAGGACCCAAACAATTATTGTCCAATATCAAGACTCCCTTTTGCCGTCAAGCTGGTAGAAAAAAGTAATGAACCCACAACTCTCTGAATACTTAGAGGTAAACTCTCTGCTGGTAAACACACAACATGGTTTTAGAAAAAACCACAGAGTCTGCCCTAGTGGTAGCTACTGAGGACATACGTGAAATACTGGATAGGGGGAACAGCAGCCCTGATTCTGCTGGACCTTTCGGCTGCTTTTGATACGGTCAGCCAGAGAGATCTTGGCTGACCGTATGCACAGCCTGGGGATAGGGGAAACAGCCTTCGATTTCCTGCAATCTTTCCTGGCAAAAAGACAAAACAACGTGACAATGGGCAAGTTTGTCTCCAGGTCTTTTTCCCTGCCCTGCAGAGTCCCCCAGGTTTTGGCACTAAGCCCAACCCTATTTAACCTTTACGTTACACCAGTTGTGCAACTCATAAAAATTCTGGTTTCTCCCTGGCGTCATATAATGATGACACTCAAATTTTGGTTTCACTGGCAAACCCTGAAAGTAATCTGGGTGCATCTCAATTTCCTCAAATTAAACACCAAAACAACTGAAGTCCTCATCTTCTGCAACATTTTTCTAAAGTCTGTTTATTTAAGGCTCAGTAGAATAACAATTTAAACTTAAAGTTGGTCATTTATTTTGACCTGCATTATAAAAACATAGCCAGGACAATGCATGTATAAAGGAAGAAAATGTATAAAAGGAACTGGCATAAGGAAATCGACTTGAAGGCTGAGAGATCCTTTTCCCTTCTGGAAATCCCAGAAACCCAATTTTGGCAGCCCCTCAATTTCACATTTACTGTAACGAAAAGGATTATGCACTAAACTAGATGGAAGTATGGGGTTCTAATTATCGCCTACACTCCTCTTAAATAAAGCTGATGTATTAAATTATTGGGGTTGTGGCCTCCTGTCGCTTTGAACACTTTTTGTAATCTTGAACTTTGGGCAGAGTTCATGCAGAGTGCACCGCAAGCATAAACAAGTGGCGGTTCTGATTTTACTTTTGGCAAAGCTTGTTTTCCTATGTAAAGATAACCATCTGACTTGCATAACCGCCATACTTTATAAGAACCACAACAAAAGTGTCTTATATTTGCAGTTAATGAATAGGCAATGACTCAGTAATCAGTCAAAGGGACCGTCCAGCTATAAACACATCTAAAGCGTCCGGCCTAAAGGCACATGTGTAATTCATGTCTGCCAGAAAGAATATGAGATTTCTGCCTACTTGGAAGGGTTTTATGTCAACTTTTATCGTCCTTGTTAAAGAATAAGCTCTCGAATAGTAGACAACATAGAGTTGATGCACAACGTGAGAGTAAAATGTGAAATTTTAGCTTACAAAAATATAGACCACACACATCTAGACTTAAGCAATGTAGACTGCAAAAGTAAACCTCATACAAAATACCTGCCTATGAACGCTTATCAAGCACTTACCATAGCTATTGTAGGACTGGTTTGTAATTTTGACCCTTAAATACAATACGTTGCAACAAGCAGTTTAGCCAGACTTCACATTTTTTAACAGGTCGCAGTTTGTGTGTGTGTATGTATGTATATCTATATCTATATCTATATCTATATCTATATTACCTACTGGCGGTCGCCAGTAGGTATATATAGTTAGGATTTTTTCTCTATGGGATTTTTGAAAATTCTATGTCTAATAACTTTGGCGTTTGTGGACGGAATTGGCTGAAATTTTCAGGAAAATGGCACATTTTGTTTCTGAGCAGCCCCTGAAAATTTTGGGGGGGTTCGTCAAGGGGGGGCCGAGAAAAAAGGGGGGTCCCAAAACGCGTTTTTCCCATGTTAATTTCCATAGGGCGGTTGGCCTCACTTTTAGCCCGAACGGCTGAATGGATTTGCACGAAACTTGGCAAAATTGTAGGGACTGGTAGCCCGATGTGCCTTTTGTAGGTCTCAATATATGTGCTCCAGTGGATTTTGAGAAATTAACGTTTAAAAAAAGATATATATCTGTAACAGCGGACCTGGCAGCGTCCCAGGACGCGTACTTTTCGCGCAACGGAGCTTTGTGAAGCGAAGCTGATTGGTTCTCCGGCGTCTGTCAACATTCCAAACAGTCCGTAGCGGCCGCCATCTTGTCTCTCGGTAGGATCGAGAGACAAGAGGAGGCGAAAGCGAAGGGGCAAATGACCATAAGGGGGAATAGTAGATCCTCGCTGACCCCCTAGGTTTGATGTGGAGGTTTTAAAAGGGCCCCGCGGGGCAAAAAAAAAAAAAATAATAATAATCGAACGGCTGAATGGATTTGCACGAAACTTGGCAAAATTGTAGGGACTGGTAGCCCGATGTGCCTTTGCTAGGTCTCAATATATGTGCTCCAGTGGATTTTGAGAAATTAACGTTCAAAAAAAGATATATATCTGTAACAGCGCTCCGCTTCGCGTACTTTTCGCGTTACGGAGGTTTGCGAAGCTGATTGGTTTTTCGGCGTCTGTAAACATTCCAAACAGTCCGTAGCGGCCGCCATCTTGTCTCTCGGTAGGATCGAGAGACAAGAGGAGGCCAAAGCGAAGGGGCAAATGACCATAAGGGGGCATAGTAGATCATCCCTGACCCCCTAGGTTTGATGTGGAGGCTTTGAAGGGGTCTCGCAGGGCAAAAAAAAATATACCGTTTTTTTAGTTTTTTTGCGTGGAGTGCGCCCGGTTCGCGAACCGGGAAGCGTTCTGGGGAGCGTACTTTCTTGAAAATTAGTGAAAAAAGTTAGAGTAAAATAATAATTGTGAGTGATCAGATGTAGGGTAGCTCTGAGAAGAGCTTTTGGGTTTATGGTACATTTAGGTACTTATAAGTAGGTACCAATGCACATTCTTAAATTCAGAGTGAAAACTCTGTTGCCCTCATCTGAGAAGTGAACTCCATCTCCTCTGTAGATATCTTGCATGTAGTAACGCAAGTTGTTGTTGTACAGGGAGCCCATTCCATGGTCTCTCATGTAAGCTGAAACAGATTTGTTTACATGCTTCCTCGACTTCTCAATTTGTGGACAAAATTGGTTCGACCACCTCCATTTCTGTCTTTGGCATATATTTGAATATACCAAGGCAGTCTGAGGAAAAAGTGCCATCAATTGCTCAAAGGTGTCCTTTAAAAGCATTTCCAGACCTACCCCAGTCAAAGTGCCCAAATCATTACCTCCACAGTGCACAATTAACAGGTCAGGTTTTGGCAAATGCATAAAGGTTTTCACCAATGGTATCAATTGGTGACATTTTAATCCTCTGTGGCCAAACCACTTAATTTCCACATCTTGTAAATTGAGGTTAGGTAAATTCCTGTTTTCAGCGTACCTTTGAGCCCAATATATGTAACTATGTCCAACAATCCAGACAGAAAACATGGTGAGAGAAGGTTCTGCTGCAGTCAGATGAAGTGTGGCAATGAAATGGCAGTTGAAAAAATGAGAGTGTAAAATGAAAAAAACTGAGGAGTTTCTGTGTTAATGAAGCAGTAAGAGTGATTGGTGGATTTTGATTGCTGAAAACAGAAAGTTAGTGTGCATGGATGAGTTCGTTGAAAGATGTATTTTGAGTGGCGAAGAAAAAATCATTAAATGAAAGAATGCTCTGGATATGCAGGTGCACTGAGAGTTCAGAGTTCAATTGCAACATTGTTGTGTGAGAGGTCTTGCAAGAGGTGGTTGCTATGCAGAAAAAGCAGAGAGGGGGCAGAGGGGGGAAGGGTTTTGCTTTGAAAAAAAGTGAGGGAAGAGTTTTGATTGGGTGACATGAGAGATATGTGTGAGGAATTACAGCATTTCTGTGCTTTTGATAGCTGCAGACTCTGGAGTGCATACCTTTTGCTCTGCTGAAGACAAATTGGTGTGTTTCTGAGACTGTTTTGAAACTCAAAGTATTTGCTAAGGTGAGAAAAGATTTCTTTAATTTAGATAGAAAATAGTGTGCTTTAAGGAGAAAATTATGAAGAAAGTTGTGTTTTTCAAATGTTGCTTTGTCTCAAGTGTTTCACAAATAGATTTTGTTTCTTTGAGAAATTGTAATTGGAGAAAATGTGAAGTATTAGTACTGACAGGGCTTTTATGTGCATAGGAGCTGTGGAGTGTTTTCAAATTATGACTTGTAAATCGTTTTTGAGAAAAAGCAATGGTTTTAATATTGATGAGAAGGACATAATGGTGTCTGCTTCTTTATAAGGTAATTGAGAGTCTCTGATGTTATTTTTCCCATTTCAATGTAAGAAGTTTGTCTGTGGAGCAAATTTCTTGTAAATATGCTCCCACCTGTGCATGGCAAATTTAGATTTTGAATGTTTCCGTTACATAGGCATGTTAAAGGTGACTGAAACATGCTGCAAAGGCAATCAAAAAATGCTTTTATGTGTCTTAAGGACATTTTAAGTCATTTCCCCATGTGCAGTGTTTTCAAATTATGAGTTGAAAATCGTTTTTGAGGTGAAGGAATGTTTTCAAAATTTATGTGCGCCATATGACCCCAAATTTCTTTTTCAGGGGTGCAGCAGGGTGTTCTTGAGACACCCCTGCACCGTCGGAAAAATTCGTAATTTGCGATGAGGTAATTGCTAATCGCAAATTGCACCTTCATTCCTATGGGCCTCCTGCTGCATGGAAATGAATGGGTAATTTGTAATTAGCAAATAGCTCATCGCAAACTAGGAATGGTAAAGAATCGCTATTTATTCCTTAAAGTTCGCTATTTAGGAAATGCAAAAAACTTTGATGATACATATGGCGGTTTATCTCTAACAAGATAAGAAGCATAGGGATAGATTTATGATGACTGGCGCATCACCAGGGATGTGTTAGTCATTCTGTGCCGCTGTTCCGTCACCTATGGTGTGCTGCATTTACAATGCGGCGCATCATGGGGCAAAAACAGCACAGATGCGTGACGTATTTGTGCCGTAAAGTTGGCGCATTGCTGGAGTTGTATCGCAAGTGTGATGAAGCTCCAGTAAGGTTGAGGGGTGCCCCTGTCGCAGGGTTTCTGTTCTGACACAGAACTGTGGACAGAGGATTGGAACCTCGGCGAATTAGGGTGTCCCAAAACTCACCTTAGTAATCAAAACCCCTTAGCAAGCTAGGTACAGTGTCACATTGGATATAACAAACTCTCAATGTTTAGACAATCCAGAATATGAACTTATAGTACCTCAGGATACGTGGAACTCATGAACAGTCGGTCGTTATATATTTCTTAGAAACGAGAACATGGAGTTAAGAAGAACACATGTGTATTTGAAATGTTTATTTACTAATGCCGTCTTCTCAGGCGTAGTATCTTAGATTATACAAGTACACATATTATCAGTAGCAAAATTACCAGCATAGTTACTAGTACATAAAAAGCGAATGGTGACAGTATGTTAACATGCTGTAAATGAATAAGAGTTAGCAACACTTATAAGCAGCCGCGGGCCGTGGAGGGAGTTACGGTGGGGCAGGGAGGCGGGGAGGGGGAGGGGCAAGGTAGAGAGGGCTCCACCCTGCTTCTCCCCCTCCCCGCCTCCCTGCCTCACCGTAACTCCCTCCACGGCCCGCGGCTGCTTATATCTCACCCTCCCTAATACACATATTATATTATTTGCTAAGAAGGTCTCTTTGTGTTGGTTTAGGGCGTGCCGATACTTTAGTGTCTTAGATTTGAAGGAATCACATCAGCATAGAAAAGATAATCCATATGCCGTGCTTAATATCGCCAACGGCATTGTGCCATAATATTCTAGCATGCGATTGCGGAACAGTGTCAGCAGCTGCAGGGCGGGAGCTTGCACAGGAGGGACATCCATATTTAAAAATGTAAAAAAGCACAAGAGCGTCCGCTGGTAATGCAAGTAAAAATGGGAATCCACGAAGCAGAGTGGAAAAAATAGAATGTAAGAAAGCAGGGATGACTCCAAAGATTTTCTCAAATGAAGTCACGAGACCACTGGTAACAATTTTAAAAAAGTGCGCCAGGCCCTTTGTGGAGGACGCGTTAGAGATAGTCCGAACCATCTTGCTGAAATGGAAAGGCGAATCTGTATTTAAAAGGGTCTGCACCTCTGTACGGGTGTTCGCTGTGTGAAGCACGAAAGTTTCACGGGCCGAACTCAAGGCCACCTCTCTCTGAGACAAAATAGCTCTTATTCTTGCCATGCCGTTGAAATGTGCTGCCAAGGTTGGTATTTGTGGCCAGATTGAAAACTCCCTATGTTCATGTGTGGGAGGAAATAGAACATTTCTGCAGCAAATAACCCGTTCATTTACTGTTACGATAAAATGAATACTTTTAATTAACCCAGAACAATCTTCATTATTGAGCATCAAATAACTACCATTTTCCAAGAACTTGAACGTGGGGATGATAGCAGGAACTGGTGTGCCTTGCAACACGCAAGCCATATTTGGTCGGTGTTTGTTGCATGAACCGTGTAACTGTATCTGCCTACACATTAGTGAATGATCTGGCGTCTCAGTGCATTCCTCTCCATTCAGATAAAGTTCTTGATCATCTTTGAAAATCTGTATGTGTATGGAAGCGACCAGACTTCATGAAGAAAACCACTACCTAAAGGTTAATAACGACCTACTGGTATATATTTCATACAATTTGAAAACTTATATAAAGCAAAAGGCAGCGTTATTAAACCATGGATAAGGCACGTTGCCAAAGCAGTCAACCTTTTGGATTTATACTGGAAATGTTAAAGGAAGAGTTACGGAGTAGGGCCTGTAAATCTTTAATAGACAACGAGTAAAATTACTCCAACCATCATATTCCTCTAACTCCGGGATAGTAGGGGTGTTTAATTTTTTAGAAGTAGCCAATCCAAAGCATTTGGTCTGGGAAATTGTTTCATTCACAAACCACATATGTTTTGGGATGAAACATGCACGGTGGAAAGCCTCAGTGCCTTGTACCTGCCAGGTTCGTGAACCCCAAACTGATGTAGATCCTGGATATTTTTACTCTGTATTACGTTAGCATGGTCTCATTACTGGTTTAAACGCCATTTTTCCTTTTTTGTAACTTCTGCACACGACACTTAGTTGTTGCTTTAGCTTTCAGCCTACCTGCGTCAAGATCTATGCCAGCTTCAAGCAGGCGCAGGGTTTTGATGTAGCTTTGTCCTATCTGATTGTAAATGCGGCACACCGTGGGTGGCAGAGCAGCGGTGCACGTTAACTGGTGCATCCCTGGGGATGTGCTAGTTAATATAAATCTGCCCCATTACATTTAATTATGTGCAGGGGACACAGAGTAGGTGAGGTTTATCCAAGGTTAAGAAGAGATGAGTCCTGTTCAGTGAAAAATTGGAGATAGGCTTCAGTATATTATATACTTAAGTAGTGTGTTAAGTTTTTGATGACTGTTATTAATTTACTGTTGGGTAATAGTGGTTAATAAAATTTTTTATTATATTTTACCACAGATTCAACTGCAGAATATTTCAAGATTTTAGGATGCCTAGCAAAGAAAGAGTAAGAAAGGCTGCAAAACGTCAAAGACAGCAGGACCATGGAATAATGCAGCAGTCCTCTAACAAAAAGATTTGTCAAGTCACCAAGAAAGCACCGGGTAAGAGTCGAAAAACAGTCATAAGAAATATGTGTAGTAAAAAAAATATTACTACAGAAAATGTTTCAGTCCAGAAAAGGAGAAAGAATTCAAATGGTAAGGAAAGGCCAATGAGAAATGTTACTGCTAGAGTAAGAGATAACTCTATGCATGAAAGTAGAAGGAAACAACAGTTTAGGGATATTCGTAAACGAATGTTCCGCAACAGGATAATTGGGAATTTGTTAAAAAATATTAAGAAAGGTCAGCAGAAAGTGGTTTTTTATAAGAGAAAAAAAATAGTTGAGAAAGTTATTGATCAGGCATTTGAAATTAAACGTAAGTTATTTATTTTGACAATCAATAGAATTAGGAAGCTAAACAAGGTAATTTATGATTTCAAAAGAAATAGTAGATGGAAGAGAATAGTTAATCGTAGTAATTTTTGTGAAGTTTTTTCTGGAGAATGGATGCATAGTTCAAGCTCTGAGGCATTTTTTAATGAGGAGAGTTATTTCCAGGATAATGATTTGGTGCATGCAGTTGACACCAGTGGTCGAGCTTATGAAGTGAAAGATGGTTGTCCAGTTGAAAAAGAAAAACTTGTGAGAACAGAGATAGAAGAGGTGTTAGGTAATGAGGTTTTAGGGAGACGTCCTAAGGGTCCTGTGTACACCTGGAAGTGTAGTAGTATTTGCAGTGTACGACAGGATTCCATCAATTTGCTTTGTGATTTTATACGGTCATTTAGTAAGAAAAGTTTGAAGCAGAAAATGAAGTTGTTGCAAGAATTAGATCCTTGCAGAGTGAGAGAAGTGATAGGTTTGCATGGTCATTCACTGGCTTGTCTTTCCAGGAGAGTATGCCAGAGTGTTTTTCATCATTTCAGGATGCTAGCAGTGCATCATAATAAAGTGAGGAAATTAGTTAGAATGTTGTATTATGCTAAGAGTCCAGCAATTATGCTTAAACAATTATGCGCTGCTCTTTTGCATGGTTCTGAAATAGATGTGAAGAATATATGTGAAGAAATTGAGTTTTGTTACTTTGGAAGTAAAGAGGAGAATGTTGAAATTGACCAAGAAGAAGAGAGTAATGTGGAAGATAGTGTACAGGTTTCCAGTACAGATAATTTCCAGAGGGAAATTGCGACGTTTGAGGTGAAATCAAGTGAGAGGCCAAATTTCACTTGTGTGTGTTGTCGACGCACTTATTATAAGAATCAGACTAAGTTAGTGGATTTATATGGAAAAAGTGAAAGGGAAAATAATAGTGAATGGAAGGATTTTACAACATACTTGATGGTAGAAAATTGTTTTGATTTGGGATTGGATCAACGTGTGTGTACTTATTGTTGTAACAAATTAAATCAAAACCAGATGCCTGCTAGAGCAGTTCATAATAATCTGGAATTGGTTGAGATTCCTACTGAATTGAAGGATTTAAATACTTATGAATCTATTTTGATTCAAAGTATCCATCCCTTTCAGGCTATTGTAAGAATGGAGCCAAAGACAGGGAAATTGCCTCCATCAGATTTACAGAGAGGATTAAAGGGAAGAGTTGTTTATTTGCCTCTAGATTTGAAGAAAAACATTAACACAATTGGAGTAGAAAAAGTGGAAGAGGAACCTCTTGTTATCTTAGTTAATGGGGTTCCGACAAAGAATAAGAAAATATGGCAAGATTTAGTAGATGTTAGGAAAGTCAAAAGGGCAACATTGTATTTGAAAAAATATAATAAATACTATAAAAATGTATATGTTGCAGAAGAGGAAGTAAGTGAGGAAGAGGATAGCGATTTGTGTGCTGGTCAAATTGAGAAAGTAGAACCCTGTACTAGTGAAGAAATATATGAACATTATAGTGTTCATCCTTTGCATTCCAAGGAAGTCATGGGGAATGCTATTGAGTTGTTTCAAATGAAACAAGCGAAAGGGAGTCCCATTAGTGTTTGGGAGGAAAGTTTGGAAGCTCGGTGTTTCCCACAGCTTTTTCCAACAGGTCAGGGAGGAAGATATGATGAGCGACCTCATCAAATTCCTGCTTCTGAATACCGGACTTTGCGATTGTATGCAGGAGATCCTAGGTTTCGACAATGCATTCCTTATTTGTTTCATCTCCTGTTTGAAAGCGATCTGTCTGGACTGTCATATGCAGTGAACCACATCTTGAAAAGTGGTATACACATGCAAAACATCTCGGCAAGTGACTTTATGGATAAAGGCAATGTCCAAGACAGTATTTTGGATTCTCACCTGATTAATCTCATGGCGTGTCAGCGTGGTACTAATGAGTACTGGTACCGTCGTCATGGTGATTTAAAATGTATGCTGAGGAACTTAGGAACTCCCCCATGGTTCCTCACTTTGAGCTGTGCTGAGTATGGCTGGGAAGACTTACTTGAATTTCTACGAGAGGCAAATGCTAACGTAGAAAACATCGAATTCAAGACACCCGGAGAACTGTGCTCTTTGGATCCAGTCAATGTATGTAGGTACTTCAATCATAGATTTGAAGGTATGATGTCTTTCATCATGAATAAGAAGAATCCACCTCTTGGAGAGGTGTTGGATTTCTTCTGGAGGAAGGAGTACCAAGCAAGAGGTGCTCCTCATATACATATGTTGCTGTGGATCAAGGATGCACTTAAATTTGGAACGGATGCAGACGACTCAGTGATGAGTTTCATAGAACAGTATTCTACGTGTACTGTTCCAAACGCAAAGGAGAAAAAAAGCCTAAGAGAAAAAGTTCTACGTTTCCAAAGCCATCGATGTGGAAAGTACTGTCGTCGTAAATTCCGGAACAAAGACAAGTTCTACACCAAATGTCGTTTCGGCTTTCCACGATCGGTGATTTCTAAAGGAAGAGTGAACAGTTTGATGTCTTCGCTGCGACATAATGTGATGAAGAAATCACCTAAAAACACATACAATTTGAAGAGGAACGAAGAGTCTAAGTACATCAACGACTATAACCCGGTGATTTTGTCCATGTGGAATGCTAACATGGATATACAGTTTGTGGCTGATAACTGTATGGCTGTGGCTCGGTATGTGACATCTTACATCACCAAAAAAGAGAAGACAGAATTGAAGGATATGTGGGAGGACATTTCCCATGAAAAGAGCCTCAGCAAGAAGTTGTACAGTTTCAGTCTGAAGATGTTGTCGCATCGAGAAATCGGAGCTTACGAATGTTCTGACCGGTTGTCTTCAGCAAGTCTCTATGCCAAGTCCAGGAGTATCGTTTGGGCGAGTGTTGGTCTTGCTGCAACGCGTAATCGAGTTCTGAAACCTGTGCGGGAAATTGAGTATTTGGCGGAAAAGGAGCCAAACAGTACCGACATTTTGAAGAGCAACATGTTGGATACATATTATCCAAATCGAAGCAGTCACCTCGAGAATGTTTGTCTGTATGAGGTTCTGCAAAATTACATATTCAAGAGGAACATCAAAGAAGATACTGAGAAAGGAGTGTATGCTGTAATAGGAAGTGAGGGATGTCTGGTCAAGCAAAGAAAATGCCACTTGATAAACCATCGAAAATTGAGTGGCGAATCTCCTGAAAAAAAGGAGTTTTTCTATTTAGCACTTTTGCAACTTTTTAAGCCTTGGCGTGCAGAAGAGGAACTGCTTGGAGATTTCCTTTGTTACGAAGACTCATTCAATGCTGCCAAGGAGACCATAGAATGTCCTGCTTTTCCCAAATATGTAGAAATGTTGAATGTGGAAATTGAGCAGGAAGCAACGATTGCAGCCGAGATTGCCAGAGACAGTTCTCAGGACAGTCAGAGTTCTGCTTCATTGAGTCAGGATCCACTAGGAGGACCTCTTATCGAAAATGAAGCTGCCACTGCTATGAATGAAGTGGAAAGAGCCATGGCACATGCTCAGGAGGATGTGGTTAACTTAGAAGAGTTGGAAAGACAACTCAACGTTGAGCAGAGGAAAATATATGACGAACTTACCATGCAAATTGATCATGGATTAAGTCATGACAAGAAAGAGTGCTCATGTACGTCGTTGAAGCCTGTCCGACTGTACGTGAGTGGAGAAGCGGGAACTGGAAAAAGTTTCCTTATTAAAGCAATTTCATGTTATTTGCAGGAAAGGACAGAGTCATCGCTGTCTTGTGTTGTCACCGCTCCAACTGGACTGGCAGCACATAACATTAAAGGGATTACTTTACATCGTTTACTGATGCTGCCAGTGGAGCATGACAACAAATTAGAATATCACAAGCTATCTGGAGATACTTGTTTTGAAGTTTCAAGAGTCTTGAGGAAAATGAAACTTCTTATCATTGACGAAGTAAGCATGGTTTCCAATGTCATGCTTGCCTTTGTGCATTTGAGAATGCAAGAAGTTCTCAAAACAGAGTATGATGTGTTATTTGGTGGCAAACACATCATTGTTTTCGGAGATCTTCTGCAGCTGACACCAGTGAAAGGGCAACCTGTGTTCAAAATGCTCAGATACCAGGAAGTGCTTAGGGAGTATTGGCAACGTCAATATATGGTTAAACTTCAATTATGCTGAACTGCATGAAAATATGCGTCAGGCAAAGGATGAAGTTTACAAGACTATTCTACAAGATGTTAGAATTGGAAAAGTGACCGAGCATGGGAAAGAAGCTTTACATGCACGATTACTGACAAATTTATATCCAGACGAAGATGTTGTGCCTGAGAATATTTTTCAGAAAGTTACTGAGAAAAAATCTGGAATATGTTTGATGCCAACTCTTGCAGAATGTGCCAAATTCAACAACAAAATGTTGCATTTAGAAAAGCAAGAGATTGTGAAATTGGAAGCTATTGACAGAGTAGAGCATATGGGATCAACAATTATTTTGTCTGAGAATCTGAAAACAAAATTGGATTCATTAGAGAAGAGTATATCTAAAACTGCGGGTTTTGAAAAGACTCTGAATGTGTGCTTGAACTGCCGTATAATTTTAAGAAGGAATTTACATGTTGAAAGAGGTCTGGTAAATGGATCAATGGGTAATGTTGTTGATTTTGTGAAATACAGAAATAGAGATGGAATTGAATTTTTAAAAATTAAATTTGATGGCATTGAGGAAGTACAGCTAATTGCTCGTTGTTCTGCTAGATTTTTGCTTGTAAAAGACTTATATGTTCGTCGTAAGCAGTTTCCTGTTTGCTTGGCATATGCGGTGACAATCCATAAATCGCAAGGTTTAAGTGTAGACTGTGCATTGGTGAATATTGGCAGTTCTGTGTTCAAGGAGGGTATGGCATATGTGGCATTGGACTTTATCGGGATTGTACTTGATTGAGTGTGATGTCACAAACATTTGTGCGGATCTAGATTGTGTTAAGGAATACAATAGGTTGAGAAGAGAGTATGCGCCACATTTGCCTCAGTATCCTTTGTTTGAGAAACGTGTGGTAGGCCGGAAACGAAGAAATGTGACCAATACTGGGGAGGTTGTAGCAAAAAGACGAAAAGTCGATGAACCTGAAATTATAAGCAGAAACAAAAAGGATTCTGTTGAAGATGTTGTTGGTTTTCAATTTGAAAACAGTTCTGGTGTCAACTGCTATGCTAATGTAGTGGTTAATGTTTTGTTTTCTCTACAAAATGTAAAAGAAGAGATTGTGGTCAATTCTGATCAAAGATTTTGCAGTTTGTTAAATTCTGTGTTAGAGAAATGTAGCACTGATAGAACAAACATAGAAAGTGTGTCTGAAATTCGAAATCTGTTAGACAGATGTTCAGGCCAAACACAATTCTCTCAAAATAGTCAGCAAGATTGTCAGGAGTTTTTAATGTATATGCTTGATGTATTGTATGCTGAAGGTGTAGATGTAGATCATCTGTTTGGGCTTTCTTATCAATGGCAGCATGACTGCGAGAACTGTAGGGTATCAAGTAGTACTAGTGTAGACTCAGAAAGATTTATATATTTAACTTTGCCAGACAGTAAATCAGTCTCTTTTAATAAGCTAGTAAAAGCAGCTGATCACAATATGGAGTGTAGGCAATGTAAATCTGAAATGATGTCCACATTATTTATACGAACATATGGCCAGTATGTCATTTTAATGTTCCAACGATGTAGGCCTGATGGAACAAAATTGACAACTTTAATTAAAAATTTTGTGGCTTCACAGTTGTCAATATCAGGAAGGACTTTTGTAACTGTAGCAATTATATATCATGATGGTTCTTCAATAACATCAGGACATTATACAGCTTATTTAAAGTGTAGAAATGGCTGGTCATTCTGCAATGATTCTGTTTTAATTTTCAAAAAAAAATTGCCATATGACCTTAAAAACTCTTACCTGGTGTTTTTAAAACCAAAATTTTAGGGAAAGAATCTCGGGATGTGCTCTGAGGAATTTCAAGAAGTTCTCATGGCTCCTACACTATTTGGCCTTGAAGATAAGTGTAGTACAGAGACATAACTTTTTACCATAACACTGGACGTTATTGAGAAATACGTGCACTTTGAATGAGTTCAGAAAAACTATTTCTTTTTATAAGCTAATTGAAGCAGCGAATCAAAACATGGAGTAGAGGGAATGTAAGTCTGCAATGCTGTCTACTGTTTTACATTGCTTTGTGATTAAAAGTGATGTAGAGAATTAAATAATTGTACTAGTCATAAAGGTAGTGTAAGTCTGCTTCATAGTAAGCAGTATCAGTGTGATAGGAAATGTAGAACATGATTGAGCAAGAAGGGGAAGATATTACTAGTCCAGGATTGTGTAAATGATCTTCAACATTTTAATTCTGAAAGTTGCGGAAATGCGAAAAGACGGGATTGGCTAACAAGAAATCCAAGAGTTATACATGGCTCTGACAAGATTTGGCCTTGTGGAATCTTGTGGTAGAGAGCAAGAAGTCATTTATTGTATGTAACATGTTTTTGAAAACGATGGAGGTTTTCTTTCAGAAAGTGGCGGGTTGAAAGTAATAACAGCACAACAGAGTGTAAGCTGTTCATAGGACATCCTTGGCCGTTATGGAAAGTAAGTTAACTTTAAGGAGTTCTGAATTCTGATTTCTAATGTTGTATGGGTTTTTTAAACACAATCATTTTGATTGTGTTTTTTTTTCCCCGCTGTTATATGATGAATACCTTCAAGTCACTGTTTTAGTGAAATTTGATACATTCTGAGAACAGCAAAAATAAACCATTTAACATGTATAATTAATTCTGTTCTGTTTGCATTTATGATGTACATGTAGAACTGTGTAGGAGGCATGGAGAAGGTGAGGCTTCTGTAAGTGTCAAAGTTGTTGCATACAGTGCTCATATTCTACGTAGTCTTTTATATTTCATTACTTTCACTGTTTCTGACTGATCTAAAATTTTTTTTTTAAAAAGAACAGTAAGTATAAGGGAAGGAAACAGACAGTTATGTTAAAAGAAACACAGCTATAGGGAATAAACTAGGGATACTGTTACCCGCAATCCTCTGCTGATGATGTCACTGAGCATGTCATGAATGATGTAATATGTGACATCATCAGCAGTGGATTACGGGTAATAGTATCTCTAGTTTACTCCCTTATAGCTGTCTTTCTTTTAACATAAGTGTCTGTTTCCTTCCCTTATACTTACTGTTCTTTTTTTTAAAAAAAAAATTTTGGTTCGCTTCCGGTTCGCGTACCGGGGAGCGAACTGGGAAGCGAACTAAGAGAAATAGAGGTTGGCACAGTTGCAAATATTGTACCAATTTTTTAATAACGGGGAGGTAGTTCTGAAAATAACTTTTTTTTAAATTGTTTTTGTTGTTTTATATTTTTTTTATTATTTTTCTGAACATTTTTTTACTTTTTTTGAATTTTTCTGAAGTTTTATATTTTTTTTGTTTTTTTTTCGGAGGGGGCAACGAAAACGATTCATTGTAAAGGGCTCAACAGGAGCAAGAAAACAAAAAAAAGAATTTATTGTTTGGGGAGTTTCGGACAAACATGAGCATGATTGTCAATAGCTCTGTTGATCAGAGTGATGCTACTTTCTCCGTAGCAAATGAATCCACTGCAATGTACGCAGACTTGTTTTACTTCACGAAATCTCGTTTGTATATTTGGCACCATCTCCCTGCCCTCTGGTCCCGTTACTTCCGGTACAACAGATCTTCTGGCCATAATAGGGAGATTATCTAGGTCGTCCTGTTCCTCTTCTTCCTCTTCTTGCTGAATTATAACTTTAGCAGGTGGTCCACTCTTCCTTGGATGTGGTGGAGGTGGTGGGGAAGCACCAGCTGAAGCTAGTAAAGAAGCCATTGCTCACTGGTAACAAAGGGTCTTTCTCTCACAATGATGAAAGTCAGAGTGAGGAAAGAAGGAGGGATTTTCACCATTTGGGAAATAAAATAGTTCTCAACCAATGAAAAGTGTTCATTTTAGATCATATGACCTAGTCTTACATCATTAGGAAACCGAAAGTGAAATGAACCAATGAAAAGTGTTATTACCAAGTCACATGACCTGCTGTGTTTATGTTACGCGCTTTGCAGGGCCTCCCGGTTTGCTTCCAGAAACCTGTGCTTTGCGACTCGGTAAGCGTACGAGTTCGCTAACGTAGCACGTCATATGACGTATCACGCGACAACGCGAAACGTCATGCGGACGGGAGGCGTCACGATGTTGTTTTCTAACGCGGCAGTTGCGGTAAAGAAACGTTTACCGGCTCGCGGTCTATTTCGCGGCATCAAGGTCAGCTAACGGGAAGCTTCCCGATTCGCGAAGCGGGAACGAAGAAAAAAAAATATTAAAAAAAAAAGTTATTAATAAACATATAAAATATATTTTTGGATTTAAAGAAGAATACATTTTACAGCTACAGATATTAGCTGTTAAAAAACCAATGAAATTCACTGAAAAAACCATAGGTTATAGACCATATATAGTTAGGAATTAGCATTTACAAAACCTTGAAAATTCACTGAAAAAACCATAGGTTATAGACCATATATAGTTAGGAATTAGCATTTAAAAAACCTTATTTTACTCACACAAAACCATTGAAATTCCATATATAGTTAGTTGCACTAACTATATATCGCGCACCCGCAATCCACTGCTGATCATGTCACATATTACATCATTCATGACATGGTCAGTGACATCACTGATGACATCACTGATGACATCTCAAATGACATCACTGATGACATCTCACTTGACATCAATGATCACATCACTGATGATATCATTCATGTGATAATACAATGCATCTTCTCACACTCTAATATAACCTCCGTTACACCCAGTGTTAAATAGAGAGTATCATTTTTGAAACCATTGACACACCAATACTAGTTACTACATACGCACTCACTGATTCCTATGTCTACACACACATTCACTCATACAATCATTCATACATACAATCACTCATCTTTACAACACTATCATATGCACTCATACACCTATACAGACACTCACACTCTGCCACTCATCCATGGAGTTACTCACACACCTAGTCAGTCCTGAAAAGAATCAATCACACTTCCATTTTCTCATCTATACAGTTAAACACAGAACACCTTACATTTTTGAAACATATACTAACACATAGTTACTCTCTTATAGAATCACTGATACAAGTACACATTGATCTGCACAGAGTCACACACCTCCCAGCCAGCCATACACACACTCAGTCTCCCATACAAATACTTGTGCAACCAATCAATAACCCATATAGCTACTTATATAGCTACTGATCAACACATGCAGCAGCTTGCACAACAACAGACATACTGATGCACACTTTTAGACAGTTTAGTCACTAACCCGTGCATTCAGTAAGACGCATTTAATCACTCACTCATACAGTCAATCACGCACCTACTAAAACCTTCATTCAGACACTTATACATCCACTCATTCTTCAATATGTAAAACATATTTAAACTTTACAGAAACACATAATCACTGGATGTTGTCATCAGTGATGTCATCAGTGATGTCACTGACCATGTCATGAATGATGTAATATGTGACATGATCAGCAGTGGATTGCGGGTGCGCGATATATAGTTAGTGCAACTAACTATATATGTAATTTCAATGGTTTTGTGTGAGTAAAATAAGGTTTTTTAAATGCTAATTCCTAACTATATATGGTCTATAACCTATGGTTTTTTCAGTGAATTTTCAAGGTTTTGTAAATGCTAATTCCTAACTATATATGGTCATATATAGTTAGGAATTAGCATTTAAAAAACCTTATTTTACTCACACAAAACCATTGAAATTACATATATAGTTAGTTGCACTAACTATATATCGCGCACCTGCAATCCACTGCTGATGATGTCACATATTACATCATTCATGACATGGTCAGTGACATCACTGATGACATCACTGATGACATCTCAAATGACATCACTGATGACATCACTGATGACATCTCATTTGACATCAATGACCCCATCACTGATGATATCATTCATATGACAATACAATGCATCTCCTCACATTTTAATATAACCTCTGTTTCACCCAGTGTTAAATACAGAATATAATTTTTGAAACCATTGACACACCAATACTAGTTACTACATACGCACTCACTGATTCCTACGTCTACACACACCTTCACTCATTCACCCATACTATCATTCATACATACAATCACTCATCTTTACAACACTATCATATGCACTCATACACCTATACAGACACTCACAGTCTGCCACTCATCCATGGAGTTACTCACACACCTAGTCAGTCCTGTAAAGAATCAATGACACTTCCATTTTCTTGTCTATACAGTTAAACATAGAGCACCTTACATTTTCAAACATATACTAACACATACTTACCTTGTTATACAATCATTGATACAAGTACACATTGATCTGCACAGAGTCACACACCTCCCAGCCAGCCACACACACACTCAGTCTCCCATACAAATACTTGGACAATCATATAGTTAATTATATAGCTACTGATCAAAACATGCAGCAGTTTACAGAACAACAGACATAATGATGCACAAATTAAGACACTTTAGTCACTAACCCATGCACTCAGTGAGACACATTTAATCACTCACTCATGCATTCAGTCATGCACCTACTAAATCCTTTGTCCAGACACTTATACTTCCACTCATTCTTCAATATGTAAGACACATTTTAACTTTACAGAAACATACAGTCACTGGATGTTGTCATCAGTGATGTCATCAGTGATGTCATTTGAGATGTCATCAGTGATGTCATCAGTGATGTCACTGACCATGTCATGAATGATGTAATATGTGACATCATCAGCAGTGGATTGCAGGTGCGCGATATATAGTTAGTGCAACTAACTATATATGTAATTTCAATGGTTTTGTGTGAGTAAAATAAGGTTTTTTAAATGCTAATTCCTAACTATATATGGTCTATAACCTATGGTTTTTTCAGTGAATTTTCAAGGTTTTGTAAATGCTAATTCCTAACTATATATGGTCTATAACCTATGGTTTTTTCAGTGAATTTCAATGGTTTTTTAATAGCAAATATCATAAGCTGTCGAATGTCAAGTACGTGGTAAGTGAAAACATTTTCGTGTTTATGCACACTGATCTGCTTTGAATGGTGCCCCCCCCCCCTCATTTCTATTAGGAGTACTCTCTCTTTGCAGATAGTGAAAGGTAGTTAACGCAGGCCTTTGCCCCCGTTGTAATCCGTCGTGCCTGCTTCTCTCTCCATTTGATTGATTGTTATCCAAGTATTTACTGTTTTAGAATTAGTTCTCTTTGGTTCATTCTCTATTTACAAACAAACACAGAGTCGCAATACTCTGTTTAGTCTTTGCAGATAACGAAAAATCGTGTAAAAAAAAAGAAAAGGAATCGAGCAAAATCAGTAGGCCACTAATGGGATCTCTTTTTGACCTCGCTAAAATAGAAACATTAGGAACAACCCCTCATGACAAATACAAAACTAGTGAGATGAACTGAACTCCACACAATGATGGCTGCAAAACAGCTCGGCTCCGCCACCCACCCCGCCCAAAATAACGATAAAGAGCGGCTGCCATGATTGGTTGCGGAATGGCCACGACGGAGCTACGAAATGATGCTGCTCTCATGCTAACCCCAGCTTCAGTCTGAAACATCCAGAAACACTGTAGACTACCAATTCGATCAGTTCCGGTAGCGCCCCAATGTAACCCGGTAGAGAAGAACTAGCCCTCCCCTCTTTCACTGATGGTTCTTGTTGCCTGTCCCTTCTGTTCTCATTTAACAGAACTATTTAGCCTGCTGAAAGGGGTTGTGTTCCGACCGCTGGTTGGTGGAGACATTTTGACTATATTCTGGACCTGCGTTGTCGCGTAATGCGTCATATGACGCGCCGCGTTAGCGCATCCGGAAGTCATCCGGGGCGCGCAGCGCGTAACGTAAGCATAACAAGTCATGTGACTTGTTAATAAAACTTTTCATTGGTTCATTTTACTTTTCTTATTGTAATGATGAAAGGCTTGCTCATATGACCTAAAAATTACGCTTTTCATTACTTCCGAACATTATTTTTTCTTAAATATATGTTATAATGTTCCAGGCTAATGTACTTTCCCGGAAATTTTACAACTGTCCTGCAAGTAAAATATATTCTTTTTTCGAGAAAAAGAGCGTTTCTTCGTCCCATGATGGAGCCGTTGAGCAAAAGAGGGTCGACCTGCTGTCTTAGTCGCCGATACGCCTGAATATGAGATTCTTATCGATCACTTTATGTTGCAGGAATAGAAAACACAACAGCCCTTGACCATTTATCTTTACTGCGTTCCTTCGTATTATACCTTTTACCCTTCATGTAATTGGTCTGCTTTATTTCACTTGCCTTTTAATGATTCTAAAACAGTGACTATTATTACAAACTTTACCAATGTATATACTACTACCATGTTTTCTTTTAAAAACCTTTATTGTGAAAATTTCATTATACAAATACGAGCCTATAACCACGTGGGCCGGCCACGGAGCAAACTGTAATCGTATGTGATGAGTAGACATTTACACTGTAGAGGAACGTAACGGGCGGGCCATTAGGTTGCAAGAACTAAGGTGTCTAACAGTTATGGAATCGGTGGACGTACATTTTATAATTAAAATACGACAGGGCCAGTTACAATAAAATTATCTAGATATACATTTGCGGGCAAGTACCATGGGTGACGTTAATTCGAACTTTCAACAGTACAGTAATCAATAACACATCAGAACTTAATATCAATAGGGATGTCGAAATATTCAATCAATTCTCGTCCCCGCCCGCCATGTGCTTCAAAACTGCATACGTATCTCGTGATTTCAAGGTTCTGCAACCAGTACACAACAAGGAGTTACGAGTCCCATTTATTCCGGCGCCATTTTGGGCGAGGACGGGCAGGTCCAGGATATAGTCAAAATGTCTCTACCAACCATCGACTATGATGATGTTCATATGCTGTATTTATTAGAGTAACACTCATCTGCCCACATGAAATTAATTTACCACAATCTAAACATGTCATTTTAATCTTTCCAAAGTTCTTCTAAATATTTGGGACCGTTTCCCTTGCCTCTGAAGCTCTCAGTGCCACTTCTTTGATGAATGTACTAGCAGGTCAGGGGTTCTCCTCCAAATCTCTCTTTTATGCAGCACTATAATTAATTGGTGCCACCTCTCCATATGACGATGCATGGTATAGTTACCACAACTATATATTTTTTCGTTTCCTCTGGAGAGTTCATCGTGGCAGATGAAGCGTGTAACATACCGGGCATTTACCTTTTTTTGCATGTACAGGAAAGGAAAAAAAAATCGAGCGTTCGAGTTCTTAGGTGTCCCAGGGCCATTTTAGTGGACCAGGCCCAAATCCAAAGAACAGCTATCTCACAGGCTAATGGGGCGACCCACGCCGAGTTTCAGCATTGTAGGATGACCACACAAGCACAGCAACTTGCTAGACATCACCTCGGTGCCATCCGGATCTCGGCGCCCCACGGCAGATGAAGTGCCTCTCAACTATGAAACCACCAGAAAACGCTTGAGTCAGCTTTGTGTGAAGCCGCCATTTTGATTCAATCAATAGCGTCCCCCTGCACACATTCAGGGACCTGGTCGTGTCTTCAGGTCAAACGAATTTGGGACAAGATGCAGAAAGGAAAAGGAAAAAAGTTCCGCCGGACCCCGGGAGGTGGCCGCCTATGTCATGGGCGATCTTAGGCCACACCAGGGCAATAGTGAAGCTGCAGCAGGTGCAAATAAGCTTCAGACAGTGTTACAAGCGCTGCTCAGAACTCTCAACTATGACACCACCTCGGTGCCATCCGGATCTTGGCGCCTTGTGCTGGTTCCGGCCTATTCATACATCGGTCCGCTACTGACGCCACCTCACAGGCCAACGGGGCACCCCACGCCGACTTTCGGCGCAGCATTGTAGGATGGCCACACCAGTGCGGCAAATTGCTGGACACCACCTCGGTGCCATCCAGATCTCGGCGCGTTGTGCTGCCTTCGGCCTATTCGCCACAAGTGCGCACGCAACTCAGCTGCATAGCGAGTGAAACACCAAGGGGCGCCCCACTGCAGCCGAGGAACCTCCATCTTGGGGGCGACGCACAGCATCACATTGCTTTCCAATGCAGTCAGATCCTCAAACAGCCCCCACTGACTGACGCGAACTCACAGGCCAACGGGGCGCCCCACGCCGACTTTCGGCGCAGCATTGTAGGATGGCCACACCAGTGCGGCAAGTTGCTGGACACCACCTCGGTGCCATCCGGATCTTGGCGCGTTGTGCTGCCTTCGGCCTATTCGCACATCAGTCCGCTACTGACGCCATCTCACAGGCTAATGGGGCGACCCACGCCGAGTTTCAGCATTGTAGGATGACCACACAAGCACAGCAACTTGCTAGACATCACCTCGGTGCCATCCGGATCTCGGCGCCCCACTGCAGATGAAGTGCCTCTCAACTATGAAACCACCAGAAAACGCTTGAGTCAGCTTTGTGTGAAGCCGCCATTTTGATTCAATCAATAGCGTCCCCCTGCACACATTCAGGGACCTGGTCGTGTCTTCAGGTCAAACGAATTTGGGACAAGATGCAGAAAGGAAAAGGAAAAAAGTTCCGCCGGACCCCGGGAGGTGGCCGCCTATGTCATGGGCGATCTTAGGCCACACCAGGGCAATAGTGAAGCTGCAGCAGGTGCAAATAAGCTTCAGACAGTGTTACAAGCGCTGCTCAGAACTCTCAACTATGACACCACCTCGGTGCCATCCGGATCTTGGCGCCTTGTGCTGGTTCCGGCCTATTCACACATCGGTCCGCTACTGACGCCATCTCACAGGCTAATGGGGCGACCCACGCCGAGTTTCAGCATTGTAGGATGACCACACCAACTTGCTAGACATCACCTCGGTGCCATCCGAATCTTGGCATCTCAACGCCTAGTGGTATCTTCCATACAGAAAATATTGTTACGCTACCTTTGGCCCCATTCGCACATCAGTCCGCAACTTAGACATCACCTCGGTGCCATCCGGATCTTGGCATCTCAGCGCCTTGTGGTGTCTTCTCGTCAGAAAATATTGTTGCGCTGCCTTTGGCCCCATTCGCACATCAGTCCGCTACTGACACCATCTCACAGGCCAACAGGGCGCCCCACGCCGACTTTCAGCATTGTAGGATGGCCACACCAGTGCGGCAACTTACTAGACACCACCTCGGTGCCATCCGGATCTTGGCGCGTTGTGCTGCCTTCGGCCTATTCGCACATCGGTCCGCTACTGACGCAAACTCACAGGCCAACGGGGCGCCCCACGCCGACTTTCAACATTGTAGGATGGCCACACCAGTGCTGCAACTTGCTGGACACCACCTCGGTGCCATCCGGATCTTGGCGCGTTGTGCTGCCTTCGGCCTATTCGCACATCGGTCCGCTACTGACGCCGCCTCACGTGCCAACGTATTTTCTCCGCATTTTATACCCTATGCCGCATAACAGGTCATGTAACTTGTTTATAAAACTTTTCATTGGTTCATTTTACTTTTGGTTTCCTAATGATGGAAGGCTTGATCATATGACCTAAAAACAACACTTTTCATTGGATGAAAACTTTTTTTTTTTTCAAACGATGAAAGCCCCACCTTGTTTCTGGATGTTTCAGACTGAAGCTGGCGTCAGCATGAGAGCACCACCATCTCGTAGCTCCGTCGTAGTCATTCCGCGAGCAATCATGGCAGCCGCTCCCCACCAGAAGCCTGCAGGAGTCGGGGCCCCCAAAACTTTTGATGAATTCTCAAGGCGGAGGGGACGCTTTCGAGAATGGGGTCCAAGACCTAGCAGACAAGCGTCCGATTTCCAAGGTGTCCCAGGGCCATTTCAGTGGACCAGGCCCAAAAAGGAAAGAGCCTGCCGCCATTTTGAGAGTCCTGTGACAGCCGCCTATCGCTGCACCGCAAGAGTGGGCGCAACTCAGCTGAATTGCGGCTTTTGACACAGTGGACCAAAAACGGACGGAATGGCAACTGAAACGGTAAAGGGGCGCCCCACTACAACAGATGACACTCCACCTGGAGAGGCCCGTTCACGCCGCCTCCCCCGGGGCGCCCCACGCCGTTATTCGGAGCAGCATTGTAGGATACCAAAACCAGTGCGGCAACTTACTGGACATCACCTTGGTGCCATCGTTCTGCTGCCTTGGAACTATTCGCACAACAGTTTGCTACTGAAGACCCACCCCCCGCGACGCCCCACGCCGTTATTTGCTGGGTGGCAACTTACTAGACATCACTTTCGTGTCATCTAGATTTCAGCGCGTTCTGCTGCCTTGGAACTATTCGCACAACAGTTTGCTACTGATGACCCGCCCCACGCCGGAAATCTGGACGTTGTGCTGCGTTGGGACTATTCGCACAGCCGACCGCTACTTCGTTGTTTTTCCCTAAAAATGTTTATATGTTATTACTATTTTTGTTTTCTTGTATATATTTATAAATTATTAAAGTTTTATAATCTTACTACTTTGTCGGAGTGCTATATATTTTTAATGTGACACATAATTGTAAAAACTTTGATGTACAAAGAGTCATCCCTGGAATCTTCCGCTTCACGCTCGGTCCCCTCCCCAATCACAATACAGGATGGTTTTCAGATAATAGCAACGCTTCTGCTGTGACGGATCTCATCGAGTGTGGGCCTTGATCTACTATAACTCCTTTGAAGAGGGGTGAATCTTTACAGCTGTGGCCATAAACTACATCTGCAGGGCTAGCTGATACCCTAGGACCAGCCTGGACAATCGGACACAGAGGAAAAGGAGTGTCAGAGGGTGCAGTAGTGAATAGGGCGAAAGGGAGGTGTCGGGCGGGCACAGGGTGTGATTCTCAGGAAAGAGCAGCGCAGATGGGGGGAGGTTTATTACCCATGCATAAGACAGAGAGCGGGGGTGACCACTGCCTGGGGGAGATGCTTGCGAGGGTGGGGAGCCATGCTAAGGATCGACAGCGTGCACAGAGTGGGTCTGGTCAAGGCATCTAAAATGGCTGCCGTGCACGACAAAAGTGTGGCATTTGAAAAAAGACAAGATGGCGCAGACAATGTTTTTCAACACTTCCTGATTTCCTTCGAATCGAACGTTAACAGACGTTGGGGCATATTACCAAAGTTAAGCGATATTTATCCCTAACGATGCATTGCAAAGATTTTTTTACCGTCAGAAATTATCGCAGATAAACCTTGCTATTATCAAAGTTTATCGCAAATACGATAAAAACCGACCGCAATGCATTAATATCGCTGAAAACTCAGCGATATTCATGCATTACCGAGCTAATCCTCTTAGCCATGTTATCCACCTCCCATAGGATAACATGGCTAAGAACTGCTCAGGGCAGCTGTTACTTTTTGGAGATATTCGCGCTTATCTCGAATATTTCCAAAAGTTGATAATAGGAGATAGCGATGTTAGCGACTGTTTCCAGTCGCTAACATCTTGGCATGCCCACTTTGCATGTCATTAGTGATAAATATCACTCACATGCAAAGTGGGGCCCAAGATGGTCGCTATCTCCTACTAGCCGTCGCTAACTGGTGTTAGCAACAGCTAGGTAATACAGATATAATTTTATCTCCGCGAAGCGGAGCGCTGTTACAGATATATATCTTGTTTTTGAACGTTAATTTCTCAAAATGCACTGAAGCACATATATTGAGACCTAGCAAAGGCACATCGGGCTACCAGTCCCTAATATTTTACCAAGTTTCGTGCAAATCCATTCAGCCGTTCGATTATTATTATTATTTATTTTTTTTGCCCCGCGGGGCCCTTTTAAAACCTCCACATCAAACCTAGGGGATCAGCGAGGATCTACTATGCCCCCTTATGGTCATTTGCCCCTTCGCTTTGGCCTCCTCTTGTCTCTCGATCCTACCGAGAGACAAGATGGCGGCCGCTACGGACTGTTTGGAATGTTTACAGACACCGGAGAGCCAATCAGCTTCGCTTCGCAAAGCTCCGTAACGCGAAAAGTACGCGAAGCGGTGCGCTGTTACAGATATATATCTTTTTTTGAACGTTAATTTCTCAAAATCCACTGAAGCACATATATTGAGACCTAGCAAAGGCACATCGGGCTACCAGTCCCTACAATTTTGCCAAGTTTCGTGCAAATCCATTCAGCCGTAAGATTATTATTATAATTTTTTTTTTTTGCCCCGCGGGGCCCTTTTAAAACCTCCACATCAAACCTAGGGGGTCAGCGAGGATCTACTATTCCCCCTTATGGTCATTTACCCCTTCGCTTTGGCCTCCTCTTGTCTCTCGATCCTACCGAGAGACAAGATGGCGGCCACTACGGACTGTTTGCGGCCACTACGGACTGTTTGGAATGTTGACAGACGCCGGAGAACCAATCAGCTTCGCTTCACAAAGCTCCGTTGCGCGAAAAGTACGCGTCCTAGGCCGCTGCCCGGTCCGCGCTTACAGATATATATCTTTTTTTAAACGTTAATTTCTCAAAATCCACTGGAGCACATATATTGAGACCTACAAAAGGCACATCGGGCTACCAGTCCCTACAATTTTGCCAAGTTTCGTGCAAATCCATTCAGCCGTTCGGTCTAAAAGTGAGGCCAACCGCCCTATGGAAATTAACATGGGAAAAACGCGTTTTGGGACCCCCCTTTTTTCTCGGCCCCCCCTTGACGAACCCCCCCCAAATTTTCAAAGGCTGCTCAGAAACAAAATGTGCCATTTTCCTGAAAATTTCAGCCAATTCCGTCCACAAACGGCAAAGTTATTAGACATAGAATTTTCAAAAATCCCATAGAGAAAAAATCCTAACTATATATACCTACTGGCGACCGCCAGTAGGTAATATATATATATATATATATATATATATATATATATATATATATATATATATCAACGTTTCACAAGTGTCCACACTTCAGGATGCACTCCCCATTGGCAACTTTCGTCAATACAGGCAGCAACGCAGATAGCAAACTGTGGGCTCAATAAACAGCCTTACGCGTTTCAGACAATAAGCATGTCCTTGTTCACAGGTTTCGTTCGGCAGTAAATGAAAAGGCACAGAGACTGCTGATAAATAACTTCAATACCTTTATTGGCCTCAGGTGCGGCCTCAGAATGTCCCGATGCCTTCTGGGAACAGTAGTCTCTGTATCCAGCCCTAATTCCTGATAAAATTATTTTTGCCAAACGAACAATGTTCCATATTTCTGCCATAAGTGGGCCTCCCATAGAAAGCGCGCTGCGCTGCCCAACATTCTCGCCATACCAATGGCCCAGTGTCAGCACGGACTGTGCCGCGCCACAGGTACGCTCTTCAGGCGCTGGTGCATCCCCACGGCTGGACTGCCGTGTAAATATCAACGTTTCACAAGTGTCCACACTTCAGGATGCGTAAGGCTGTTTATTGAGCCCACAGTTTGCTATCTGCGTTGCTGCCTGTATTGACGCAAGTTGCCAATGGGGAGTGCATCCTGAAGTGTGGACACTTGTGAAACGTTGATATTTACACGGCAGTCCAGCCGTGGGGATGCACCAGCGCCTGAAGAGCGTACCTGTGGCGCGGCACAGTCCGTGCTGACACTGGGCCATTGGTATGGCGAGAATGTTGGGCAGCGCAGCGCGCTTTCTATGGGAGGCCCACTTATGGCAGAAATATGGAACATTGTTCGTTTGGCAAAAATAATTTTATCAGGAATTAGGGCTGGATACAGAGACTACTGTTCCCAGAAGGCATCGGGACATTCTGAGGCCGCACCTGAGGCCAATAAAGGTATTGAAGTTATTTATCAGCAGTCTCTGTGCCTTTTCATTTACTGCCGAACGAAGCCTGTGAACAAGGACATGCTTATTGTCTGAAACACGTAAGGCTGTTTATTGAGCCCACAGTTTGCTATCTGCGTTGCTGCCTGTATTGACGAAAGTTGCCAATGGGGAGTGCATCCTGAAGTGTGGACACTTGTGAAACGTTGATATTTACACGGCAGTCCAGCCGTGGGGATGCACCAGCGCCTGAAGAGCGTACCTGTGGCGCGGCACAGTCCGTGCTGACACTGGGCCATTGGTATGGCGAGAATGTTGGGCAGCGCAGCGCGCTTTCTATGGGAGGCCCACTTATGGCAGAAATATGGAACATTGTTCGTTTGGCAAAAATAATTTTATCAGGAATTAGGGCTGGATACAGAGACTACTGTTCCCAGAAGGCATCGGGACATTCTGAGGCCGCACCTGAGGCCAATAAAGGTATTGAAGTTATTTATCAGCAGTCTCTGTGCCTTTTCATTTACTGCCGAACGAAGCCTGTGAACAAGGACATGCTTATTGTCTGAAACGCGTAAGGCTGTTTATTGAGCCCACAGTTTGCTATCTGCGTTGCTGCCTGTATTGACGAACGTTGCCAATGGGGAGTGCATCCTGAAGTGTGGACACTTGTGAAACGTTGATATTTACACGGCAGTCCAGCCGTGGGGATGCACCAGCGCCTGAAGAGCGTACCTGTGGCGCGGCACAGTCCGTGCTGACACTGGGCCATTGGTATGGCGAGAATGTTGGGCAGCGCAGCGCGCTTTCTATGGGAGGCCCACTTATGGCAGAAATATGGAACATTGTTCGTTTGGCAAAAATAATTTTATCAGGAATTAGGGCTGGATACAGAGACTACTGTTCCCAGAAGGCATCGGGACATTCTGAGGCTGCACCTGAGGCCAATAAAGGTATTGAAGTTATTTATCAGCAGTCTCTGTGCCTTTTCATTTACTGCCGAACGAAGCCTGTGAACAAGGACATGCTTATTGTCTGAAACGCGTAAGGCTGTTTATTGAGCCCACAGTTTGCTATCTGCGTTGCTGCCTGTATTGACGAAAGTTGCCAATGGGGAGTGCATCCTGAAGTGTGGACACTTGTGAAACGTTGATATTTACACGGCAGTCCAGCCGTGGGGATGCACCAGCGCCTGAAGAGCGTACCTGTGGCGCGGCACAGTCCGTGCTGACACTGGGCCATTGGTATGACGAGAATGTTGGGCAGCGCAGCGCGCTTTCTATGGGAGGCCCACTTATGGCAGAAATATGGAACATTGTTCGTTTGGCAAAAATTATTTTATCAGGAATTAGGGCTGGATACAGAGACTACTGTTCCCAGAAGGCATCGGGACATTCTGAGGCCGCACCTGAGGCCAATAAAGGTATTCAAGTTATTTATCAGCAGTCTCTGTGCCTTTTCATTTACTGCCGAACGAATCCTGTGAACAAGGACATGCTTATTGTCTGAAACGCGTAAGGCTGTTTATTGAGCCCACAGTTTGCTATCTGCGTTGCTGCCTGTATTGACGAAAGTTGCCAATGGGGAGTGCATCCTGAAGTGTGGACACTTGTGAAACGTTGATATATATATATATGTGTGTGTGTGTGTGTATACATATATATATAACGTGCTCACAGTCCTGAATTGCCCGCTTCCCACAAACCAACAGGTACGGATCACACTGAGGCATCCAATCATTATTAATCATTTATTCCAGTGCAGTGTCATCACATAGGTTTCTTGTGGCAAGTGCCCAGCATTATGCGTTTCATCCACACACACACAAAATACCAGGTAGACATAAATATGGAGTAAGTCAATGCAGCACGAATCACTGCGTTGCCTTACTTTGCCCTGGGATGCCGTTCCATGGGTGTTTCATGGCTGTTCCCATGCAACTCCCATGGTTTTTAAGCATTCCCCGATACGCCTTTCCAGGTGATGCCTAACCAGGAAAAATATCTTTATTTCTCCTCATTAATATCTTTATTACTCCTCCTTACTTCCTCTTTCTATGTGTGCTGCATTCTGCAGCACACATTGATTAAGACACCGTCCTGCAAAAAGCAAACCTGCATGCAATGCAAGTACCCTTGCACTATGGTGCAAGGGTGCCTGCATTGCTGCTAGGCTGCCAACAGGGCGCCAGTACAGAGAAAAAGACAGGATCGCACCATATTGCCTTAAATATGGCACATTCCTGCCCTTTCCCTGTCATGCAGTGCAGCGCAATAGGGTGACTTGCCGCACTGCACTGCGTGAAATTTCATAAATACGGCCCTGGGTGTATGTATGTGGTATTTGTATAGGGCATTAAGAAACACAAGGACAGAAAGGGTATGACAGAACTACTCCTAGTCCCCTTAGAAATTAACACAATCAACAAAGGAGTAATACCGGATTTATATCACAGCTTAGGTGGAAGAAAAAAAGGAAAATGGATTCCTTTTTTAAGAAGAACCCTCACTCACCAACCTAGTTGGTGCCATGCTTCATCATTGGGTTTCCACCCGAGAGGCCGTGTGCTTCTCGGGTGTGCTTCGATGCCTGAGTTACAGCGGAGCGGGTTTTTTTTATAGACAGTGCAAAGAGAGAGACAAGTGATTAGCTTTAACATTGCTTCTATGATACCTAGAAATATATTGGTGGGGTTGTAGGGAAAGGTTTAAAAAGAAAAGGACTCAATTGATCATGAACATCCGTGGTACGGTCGTGATTTGGTCTACATGTTTCAGCCTTTGAATGCTTAGTAGATAGGCTTTCTGCAGGACCGGTGGGAAGAAAAGTGCACTTGCTAAGGTGCAGTTATTCAGTGAGACATGTACTGCCAACTTACAGTTCTTCTATCAACGACTTTGTCTGAAAGAAAAATACATGAGGTTAATGATCATTCATTCAAGAGAATCATGAGTTCCAAAGCAGTAATGTGTGCATTAGGTTCACAAGGTGCAATGACTCATGATCCACATGCCTGGATCTTCACTAAGTTTATTCCACCTAGGACTCTAATGCAGGTAGTGGGCACACATGTGTCTAAGTGGCAACCATTACTTGCCATCACACGCATGCTTTCTAGCACACCTGTGACGCTAGTGGTTTGATCAATTTATCGTGAATTTTTCGTGCTGCTTGCCGAAATTACCCAATCGAGGGAAAGAAGCCGAGCATTGCTATTTTCTGCATGAAAGAAGTCAATATAAAATCAGATTAAAGCAAAGAAAAGTACACTGTGAAAATTACAATTAATTTCAAAAGCAAGTGAGTTCCACTTATCAAGTAAAAAAGGTACCGAAGACTCTACTGGTCATGACTAGAAAAACGTCTGTTACTGTAATTGGCTTTGACATTTTTATAGAGCTTTCAAGAGGCATTGTGCGGTTCTACTTAAGCTAAACTAAACTAAATTTGCCAAACTCCACATATTTCACTGAATTTTCTCTGTTAACAATACAGGAAAAATCAATTATGGTGGACAGTCTGCAAATGCCATTTATGGTTCTTTCTTACAAGCAAAACAATCTCAAACTGCAGGGAAAGCTGGCAAAGACTAACCTATATTTATGATGTGAAATGAAGAAAAGAAAAATATGCGCAGGCATACTGTACATCATTCATTACTCAACCTTCCCTTTCGTGAGTTGATCCAACATGTCAAAAGAGGCCGGTCTCATTCCAAGATCAGAAAGCTTCGATACAGATTACAAATGTTTTTTTATTTAATTCATCGTGGGCTGGAGTCAGCGTTACAGTGCACATGCTAAAATATCCTGGGTAAGCAGCGATCTCTTTCATGGCCCAGTCATGGCACAGAGTCATCTTTTACTGTCCCTGATGATCTAAGACACCTAGCCAACCCACTCATGGAACTGGACTATCACTGACATTTTGCGCCCTCATCTAATACTGTTTTGCACATGGTTTCATTTGTGGTAGCAGTCTTCAATGTCGCTGTGGGGTGATTTAGACTGTCTTAATGAAAGTCAACATTGTGTGGAAGGGGATTGCATTGCGTCACTCAAATTCCTCTTTTGTCTGTGTTTCTACTACCTACATCATTCTTTCCAGAAGCTACTGTACTTCCACCTATGCTGTGGGTGGGGTTTAGGCACAAGACGGCAGGATCAGATAGTGACAGAAAATAGTCCCCGGCATCAAAATAAATAAACGTGGACTGGATTTATGAATCAATTCGTTTTTAACTCATAAAGACATGAGGCATGATGGTAAGAAAGGTAACCTACATTTTTTAGTACGTTTACACTTTTGAATACATTTACTACTTTTCTCATTCCACAAACTTCACTCTTGTAGGTGGTGATATAGACTTACTACAAATGTGCAAGTCACTACCAACAGTGTACCGCAAAGTAGTAATATTAATCAAAAGTATAGGTTACTATAAACGTGAAGTTTGTGAATGGCACTTTGTAGTAAGTTTCTTAGTGTTAACCCGAAACCGGTCCTAGGATGCTTGTTTCTGGTCTAGGCAGCTCGGGCTAGACTGTTCCCATAAGGCACAGGGTCAAGACTGATTTGCATATAGCTGAGTCTAAACTGGGGAGTCATGGTGAGCAAAAGAACAATGGATTTAACCCAGATATTTTGACTGGGGGTGAATGTTTTGATTTGTTCTGCATTCCATTCATCATTTGTGTGTCTTTTGCTTTCTCACCATAAGTGAGCCAGGTATGCCCAGATGTGGGTCCCAGGCCCACTGTGCCACTGGATTCCAGCTAGCCTGGCTGATGAGAGGGGGGGGACCATAACTGGTTCTAGGTGCTTGTTTCCGGTCCAGGAAAGACCTGGCTTGGCAGTTCGGACTGGACTGTTCCCATGAGGCACAGGAGAAAGGCTGATTTGCATATGACTGGGTCTAAAGTGGGGACGCATGGTGAGCAAAAGAACAATGAATTCAAACCAGGTCTTTTGTCTGGGGGTGACTTCTTTGATTTGTCCTGCATTCTGATCATCATTTGTGTGTCTTTTGCTTTTCCACCTTAAGTGCGCTGGGTATGCCCAGACGTGGGTCACGGGCTCACTGTGCCACAGGCTTCAAGCTTGCCTGGCTGATGAGGGGTGAAACCCCAAAACTGGTCCTAGGAGGCTTGCTTCCTGTCCAGGGAGGACCTGGCTTGGCAGTTCGAGCTGGACTGTTCCCATGAGGCAAAGGGTCAAGGCTGATTTGCATATGGCTGGGTCTAAACTAGGGAGGCATGGTGAGCAAAAGAATGATGAATTTAACCCAGATCTTTTGTCTGTGGTGAATTTCTTGATTTGTCCTGCATTACGTCCATCATTTGTGTGTCTTTTGCTTTTCCGCCTTAAGTGCGCTGGCTATGCCCAGATGTGGGTCACGGGCTCACTGTGCCACAGGATTCAAGCTAGCTAGGCACAGGATCAAGGCTGATTTGCATATAACTGGGTCTAAACTGTGGTGGCATGGTGAGCAAAAGAACGATGGATTTAACCCAGATCTTTTAACTGGGGTGGATGTTTTGATTTGTTCTGTATTCCGTCCATCATTTGTGTGCCTCTTCCAGAGACGTTTAGGGCACGGGCAAAGTAGGCACTGGCCCAGGGTCCCAGTCTTTCAGGGACCCCCCTGATAGAGCCAGTTCTGAATTACAGAGAGTCTTGCCATTATGACCTTGAAATATCCTTCAAAATATTGTTTTAAATATGTGTGGGAGTCTATTACAGACTTGTTGTAAAGAAATGTTGTGTTGATGTTTGATGCAACATTAATAAAAAAACGTATTTTACAGTAAAACAGGACCTCACATAGGGGCAATGGCGGGGGGTCACAAATATTAGTTGGAATAATATTAGTGAGCTGCTGCTGTGTTACAAAATTGAAAACACACATCTCTATCCCGCAAAATCAGTTGTAAACACATTTAGAATTTGGACCTATGTGCCTGTGCACTTTCAGTGATCCGGCCAAATAGGTCATGAAAGAGCTGAAATTAGGTCATCAATTAAAAGCTGTTCCACACAGAGCCACCCCCCCCCCCCCCAAATATTTTTGCCCCAGGCCTCAAAAATTCTTAAGATGTCTCTGCTCTGACCGAGGGTCTCTGATCGCAAAGGGGCTGGCTGATAAGCATGAACTTCCTTTCGCACCTACCTCAACAAGAGCATACAGAAAGAAAGACCTTTTAGTCTGAGCCCTTCTTGCACTCCTTCTCCACTCCCTCCATGGGGTTAGCTACAGGATAGAGGCATTAAACACTTAAATATTTTACCAGTTGGGAATGATGATGTAGAAAAAAAAATGAGGGCAGAAAAATCAGAATTGGAAAAACGCCTAGCTAAAAGGACTCCCAACCATGCAACATACCATCAGTACTGTAAAAGAATGTGCAGGTATATATAGAAGACTAGGTAAACTGCACTAGTGATGAGGATAAGAAGTATTTGGCAAAAGAAAGTACCTTTGGATACTGATTGCTTAAGTAACACTAAGAAACAATTTAAAGATACCAAATATGAGGGGTGTGGCCTCGGGGAGCAGCAAGATGGCCACTCGTCGAGAGGGCTTTGCAGGCTGGAGGCAATAGTGCGCCAGGTCGGAATTCAACAGGCCTTTCTGCTCGCATGCTTTAGCTGGTGTGGTTGAAACGCCATCCGATTCATTTTGGTGAGACATTGGGCCACTGGGACATAGCTCCCAATTATTCCTTCTGGCATTGCCCCGTAGACAGCTTGGCACAGCCAGTGGATGTACTGGCCTGGCTGTGTTTGATTGCCAGTTGAGGACTCCAAGGATTGGATCAGTGAATATCAATATTCCCCCCAGATGGTGAGGTGACACATGTTAAAAAACCCTTGATAACACCACTCGGCCACCGTGTTGGCTGGCTTAGAACCAAACTCTATTGATCGACCTCCAGGGACATTTCTGGAATAACCATACATGCCTGGCTTGTTAGAGAAGAGTGCGGGCAACTACACCCTAGTGCTGGTTCCGCCAGCCACTTAGGTGAGGCCCAATTACCGCGCTACGAGGTCTGTGATTTGTTAACACAAACCTACACTCCTCAATAAATATAGGGAAAACGGATACTAAACAATCTAAACTCCCATTTGAAATAAGAGACTTCAAAGGCACACACAATCAGAACAAGACCCTGAAGGTGACAACAGAGAGGGGAACATCACGCGGACACAGGAGTGGGATTTACTCCCAGGGGCCTTACAATTTCGCTATATGGAGACAGTGTGACACTTTATATTAGCGACCCAACAGTAAATACACTGCCTATCTTACGAGAGCTGACTAGATTCGGAGGCCTATCCTGAACCCAAATCAATTGGTCCAAGTCAACAATGTTTCTCTTGACGGACTGTATACCTCTGTTCACGCTTGATTACCCTTTGAAATGGGAAGAAGGCCTAGTAAAATATCTGGGGATTTGGCTTAGCTGAGATGTGCAGGAGCTATGGGAGATGAACTATGGGTGCAAGGTCACCTGGCTTGAGGAGAACATTACAATATGGTCCCGCCTTCCATTGTCATTAGCGGGTAGAATAGCAATAGCGAGGATGATAGTGCTGCCCAAATTGCTTTATCTATTTGTCAATCTCCCGCTTCCCCTCACTCAGGCTTTTCTCAATGAGATGAGATTGATATGGGCCAGGAGACAGGTGAGATTTCAAGGAAGCTGCTTACACTACCAGTAGGTGGGCGTGCCGGATATTCCCTATATGCCTATTGTGCCCAGGCCCACTTCATACGTTACTAGATACACCCTACCCTGTTTCAGCCCTATGTGGTGATCGAGCTGGATAACGTTGCTCCTACACCATTAAATGTGGCGATCTTTAAATAGACAAATAGAAAAAAACAAAATAGACACCAGGGAAACACTGCATTGGGCTTGGGACAGACTATGCGTAAGAGCAGGTATGGAAGTGTTATTTGCCCCTTCGGCTCTTCTAGCACATGATCCCTTGATGCCAGCACTGGCTGACCATGGTAAGGTGAGAAGAGCTGGGAGACTAGGCATGACCATGTTTGCAGATTTATAGTAGCCGAATGCCACCTTTATATCCCAGCCGGTGCCGACTGTGGGGTCCAGGTTCCACTTCTCGGATTTGCTGTTATATTACCGCATCAGAGCAGTCAGCCGCCAGATGAACAGGTTTTCCCCCTCCCCCCCAGTCTACACTAAATGCCCTAAAGCAACTGTTGAAAAACTCTTCTCAACATAGACTGATAACACATTTATATAACACAATGAAAGTGCTTCCCCGATCACGCTACCAAAAGCCCTAGAATGCTGGAATTAGGAATTATCTACACTCCTGACTGAGGAACAGTGGATGTTCTGCTGTGGACAACTAGAGGCATTGTCTCCAAATTAGAAACTCTGCCTGATTCATTTTAAGGTGCTACACATGTGTTATAGAACACCTATACAGTTACACCGCATGGGCTTCGGGAGGACTCAAAATGGTGGAGATGTCCCTCTGCCCAGGCCTCATTCCTACAACTGGCCTGGTATGGTCCCCAGATTGCGCACTATTGGTCAGAGATTTTCAAGGTGGTCAGCACAATAATGGAAAAGACACTGGAGCCTAGCCCTATTTGGGGCAGCTGGGCTACACGAAGGACGCTCCGGCAGAAACTTGGTGCTTGTTGGCCATGTTGCTCTTATTAGCCATGAGACGTGTGGCTATTCATTTGGGCAGACCAAGTGTGCCGAAGGTGAAGGCCTGGGTTATGGATGTTACATTCTGTCAGGTGAAGCTCAAAACCTTCTGGGAATTGATGCCAGTGGCCTCTCTGCCTAGGGGTATCTGGGAACCCTTTATGACATGGACCATAACACAAGGTCCAAGGGGCTATGGCTCTATCCAAATCCCCTGAGTAAATATTGTTCAGCTGATGGGCTCGGCAGGAAGGTGAATGCTGGGTGGAGTTGGGTTGTCTTTGGATATATATGTAGTCACTGTAACAGACACCGGCCTGTGGACAATCTGGGCCTAGATTGTTTAACCTGTATAATGAGTATGCCTACTGTGTGATGACAATAATACTACTTGGCTTGGTGATTCCCATATGCTGCCTGAATTCTCGACCTTTTGTTGTTCTTTTTTTCTTTTTTCTTTTTTGTTTACTGTTTTTTCTTTGATCTGACATTTAGGATAATGTATTTGCATTGTCGTCAAGGCAAGCTGGACATTGCTGATTTTATCTTGTATTTCTCATTCGGTTATGTACATGTTACGTTGAAATGCAAACAAACAAATGTATTAAAAAAAGATACCAAATATAAATCTAGAACAGTGAGTAGCCTTCTTAAACTGGTATGAAGAAACCATGAAATGAAAACATGAATCCATGGTGTGGGACCTGAAAAAACACCTTTGAGAAACAGATATAGCAAAATAGTCATTAGGGGGACAGAGTTTGGGCTTGTGGCACTGCGGCGCCCCCTCCCCCTTTATTCAGTTACTCAAATGACTAGACTTGAGCCTAAAGCAGTAAAAGAGAAGAAGGAGGATGTACTAGATAGCTTGAGTTTTGCTAAACTAACAAGTGATGATGGGGCTGTTGCGCCAGTAGCACCTAGTAAGTGATTGGTGACGGTCAATGAGCTGACAGGAGAGGAATCAGTAGTGCACAGGTATGTGCAGACAGCACAGAGGTTACACCATAAGTGCAAGAATGCGCCAAGAGGGGGGCATGGTCTGGGGCGCAGCAAGATGGCCACACTGTAGTGTAGCTCTGCTGGCCGCTGCTAAAATCCATCCATTATCCTGCTATGTCTTGACTATCCGTGACCACAAGCAGCATCTGGGGAGTAGCGGAGAGCTGAGCTTTGCTCCGGTGCCGCTCTGCCAAACATTGGACATCTGTGGTGCTGGAATCCTGAACGAGGGTCTGACACACGAGACACCGTAATGGCGGCCGCGCGGCTCTGATCCCAGCCCCACCTACATTGAGACGCGGCTGGATAACTACATGCTCCGCATCGAACCACAGCAGAGGATGCACAGCCAGCGGGTGAGCGGCGCGGTGACAGCGCGCTTAAAACTCCGTTTTCCACACACTTTGAACCCCCTGGCAGACAGACGCGAGTAGCGCGCCCCGCGCTGGGGAAGTGAGATCGCGCGGGTACCCGGCTTCACAGGTCAGTCTAGGCCCTAATGCTCAAAATGGCCGGTGGCAGCAGTTGATTACACTCAGTGAGCCCCTCGCCCCAGAATCTGCAATCCTGCTTTGTGCAGCACCGCAGGTGTAGTTGGAGATTTGGCAATATATTAAGCAGCAGAGGGACATTTGGCAGTCAGATATAATCCAGGTCAGATACAACACGCGAGTGTCAGAGCTGCACTTCAGATCCAGTCCCTATCCCTCATCACCGCGGCTGCGCAGCGGGCTCCTATCGTGCTATTTGTGCTGGCAACATGGGCAAACCTGAAAAGAAGAAGCCCCGCCTGAACTCTGAATTGCGTAAAAGCGGCGCAAAATGCAGCGTCCGATTCGGAGCTTGAATCTGCCTCACAGACCCCAATGGCGTTGGAAAAGACGCTGGCCGCGATCCAAGCCAGCCTACAATCAATAGATGGCAAGATTGAAGCCTTAAATGGCCGCATGGATCATATAGCGAGTGCAGAAGTGTGGCTCACCGATTAGAGTGGCAGACCCTGAGGCAGAGATCTGGCCCAGGACCAGGGTTCAATTCCCGACGCGGCAGGGTTTTGTGCTCAATGTTCACGGACTCGATAATTCTCGCCTACGTGACTACTCTAATCATGGGTCCCACTCTGCAACTCTGGGCAATAGCTTGCTTAATCTCCACAACGACCCCGAAAGCGCTAGGATGCCTGGCCTCACCTTGGGGGTGCCCAGTAGGCATCTCACAGGGAAAGCCAGGAAGGGTTCCACAGCGGTATACAGCGCCAGGATGCCTGAAAGGTGATAGTGCGTTTTACAAGTATACATACATTTACATTTACATTTACATGGATCATATGGCGGCCAAATCAGATGAACAGGCACTAAGGCTGGGGGAAGCAGAACATGCGGCAGCTAAGACCTCAGATATCAAGAAGATTCTGACGCTTATAAGAGACAAAAAAGAGGACATTGAAGCGCGCTCTCTGCGCAATAACATGCACATTTTGGGTCTGCCGGAATCAACAAATGTGGGGAGGCTGGAAGATTATGTTGAGGCACTCTTTAAGGACATCTGCAGTGCTGAGAACCTGTCTAACATGCTAGTTGTGGAGAGGGGTCACAGATCTCTCATAGCCCGTCCGCCACCCGGAGCACCGCCAAGGCCCATCATAGCGCGGCTACTAAACTTTAGGGACCGCGACGCAGTGCTGCACATAGCCCGACAGAAAGGCACTATTAAACACCAAGGAAATTAACTGTCTTTTTATCCTGATTTCACGTCCTCTGTTCAGGCAGCTCGCAAAGAATTTCAAGGGGTCAAAAAACTTCTCGTGAAAGAGCAAGTGTCATACGCAATGTTGTACTCTGCCCGCCTCCGCATAGGTGTGGACAATAAGGCAAAAATTTTCAGTAACCCAAAACAGGCCATGGAGTTTGCAAGAAACTTGCGGCGCAAACAGCAGCTCCTGGATCGCACGTCGGACATAGACGAATAATCCCAATGCACCCTGTTTAGCTCTACCAGGCATTGCTGCTCGCAAACCCGTACAGTACTGTTGGTGGCAAAGTCGCTCTCACTCCTCTTCTGCTAAAAAAAAAAAAAAAAGAAAATTGTTGCTGGAAGGTATTATGACATCTATGATGTACTATGACAATGCATGTCAGATATATAACTCTATCCTGCGCTGCGGGTATGTGCTTTCTTGCTTTTCTACGTATGGCCGAGTTGCTATAGTGAAGGGAATACATGGTCCGGTGACACTGTACCCAGGTTAATTCACCATTATTGATTCGTAGGCGAGAGGAACTCCTCCTTACAAAGCTATGCTATTCTGAATATTCCGCTTTTCTGCTGTCTTTTATAACGCTCCTAAGAAAATATACCCCTGCTTGGTGGTGGGTAGGCCATAAGCAGAGTCTTCTACCAAATCAAGGCGGCCCCCTCACTCTTTTCACCTGGGAGTGGTAGGTGCCGCTACGTCCCCTCTATGGGAATACCCCAATATGCACTTGTATTATTTTATTTGTTGATGTTGGTATTGTTCGGGGATTATGGCTTTGGAACATTGGGGTTGCCAAAGTGGGTGGAGGATGCGGGGGGCGTGTTTTTGCATAAAATTGATGCGATTGTGGCAATAAAAAAGTCAGGCATGTTTACGGGCCTGGCTCGGACTTTTATGTATTGTGGACTGCTAAATGTTCAGCGAGAGTACTTGTATGACAACGGGTAGGATGGGAGAAAGCTATAACTGCCTAACATGGAACATCTGGAGCGTTAACACTCCCAAAAAGATCAGACAGGTAATACCATACCTTGAGAGACACAAAATCCAAATCGCCTTGCTACAGGAAACGCATTTGTGTAAACAGAAAGAAGTTAACATTGCACGCAAACGGGCAGGATATAGGTTAGCGTCGTCATTCTTTAGTTACCCCAGGGGAGTCCTTATTCTGATTAAAAGAGGGGTGCCCTTCCTCCCTATACTATCACACATGGATGACGAGGGTCGCTGGGCTATGGCACACAGAAAACTGGGCAATACACTACTAACATTAATTAATGTTTATGGCCCAGTAGTGGATGATCCGCACGCTTTTGTGCAGTTGCTGAGACTGTTGCGTTCATGGCCGGAAGCTGCTGTCATCTGGGGAGGGGACTTCAATACGCATCTTGACCCGAGTTTAGACAAATCCAACCCACACGGGGCACGAACTATCAAAGTAGCCCAGTGCATTTGAGACGCCATGGCGGAGATGGGCCTAGTCGATGTCTGGCGACTCTGAAATGCTGAGGCGAAGGTGGGCTTGTGAGAAGTTGGCCTGGCATATGATGTCCACTATTCTAGTGGGCACCTTGCACCAGTCCAAACGACTGGTAGGTTTAAAGTCAACCTTATAGAAAGCTATCCTAGTGGTAGCTGTGGAGAGCTGACTTCAGGCTAAGACTTAGAGGCGAATTAAGCAAGTTGTTTTACCAATCTATAATCTCTTGAATGATCAAATGAAAGTACAAGGTATATATCAAATATATATATGTATTTATTCAAACCACAACCCATCTGGTCTCTTTATGAGGTCAGAGGTAAAAGTACAATACAAGGAACTTAATTAGCATACGATAAGTTGCACAGTATGCGTTATGCCCTAGGGGCCTCACAAACCATATACTAAAATAGTGGTGGTTAGAAAGCAGGCCTAGGGCCTGTAGAACCGCTGGCGCAACCAGGAACCCCCCAAGGTAGGGATGCAGGAGACCCACGGGGGACGCATGCAGTGTCTAAACACAGCGGCGAATCGCCATTGACTTTCTATGGAGAACGAACAAGTTACAATTTTAAAGAATAAGGGCATTTAGAGGTGAACTACGATGGAACCCTTTCAGACTAGACCCACGGGAGCATCGGAGTTACCTCACCCAGGGAAGCTGGGTGCATAGGTATCTTTTGGTGTCGGGTTTCATCATGGAGAGCTGCGAAGAAATGCTGCAGGTGACCAGAGGATTAGTGTCCGGGTGGATCCAAGGGTGGATCGGTGATGTGAAGAACGTCAAAGCAGAGGGGACAGAGTCTGGGTCACTAGCCAGTGACCAGGATGGCGACAGGAAGATCTCAGTCGATGTCGGGTGTTTTCAGGTGAAAGAGGTGAAGCTTGACTTTTCAGCCACAAGGACCAGGAGGCGTCGACGATGACCGGAGCTGGATTCGAGCTGTCCCACGAAGGAGTTGAGAATCCAGACTGGACCCAACAGGCCTTGGCAACAGCAATCCACACAAGATGACAAGATTGGCTTTGGTGCAGACCAGCAAGGTCTGAGGGACTCCTCCTTTGGAGGGGAGTCAGAGCACATCTGGAGCAACCAGGAAAGCTCAGGAAACAAAGGATTGGCCTATGTGGAGGCTCACTAGCCAACGGACTAGGAACCACGAAGGAGCCTCAAGCTGCCGTGAAGAAAGGGGACTCACGGGTCACTCGTGGAGTGCTGGCCTCTGTACTTCGGTGCAAAAGGTGCTTGGGCAGAGGCTTCAAATACCCCAATTCACAACTTCGGGATACCTCGGGAAGTAGGTGCAGTTTCAAAAATGCAGGATGTCCAGGAGTTCCAGTCCCACGTCTCTCGTGTCTGCTACAGGTCTCAGCTCTGCTGGGAACTCGTGTCAGCTTCAGAGATATTTGGAAGTCCATGTCGCAGATTCTTCGTGATCAGGCGGGAGCCTTGAAAATGCAGACCGGCAAAGATGCTTCTTTGGTGCCTGTTTTGTAGTGTAGTTCCTATATTCCCAATAGGCTCTGCGCATTGGAATAATATATCCTATAGATGTGATGTAGGACTTATGTCTACTGGGTCTCTATCGAAATATATTAGACTTAATTGTGAGAGCCAGCTAGCTCAGAGGTCAGTAGAAACTTTCTTGAACTCAGAAGAAGGGATTTAGTTTCTGACAACCGCATAAACATGACAACTTTGTTTCCCAAGATAAAACTGATCTTCAGGGTCGTGGAACCAATAGATAGATATTTTACTCAGTCAATCGTGCATGCATTGTGGGACGCATTTAAAGTAACAATTCATGGGGTCTGCATCAGTACCACATCGGGTATCTTGAGGGACATCAGAGGGCAACTCTCCAGAACTGAGAAGATGCTACATGATTTAGAAACCCAATATTCAATCAACCCGGCCTCAGCCCCTCTCGACAAAATACAGGTACTGCTCAAGGAGTATGACTCACTGGCTCACTGACTCACTGACGTTATCTGACATGCCGTCAGGTGGCTAGATCATATGGGGAGGCAAGGCGCCTGGGCAAACGACTGGCTGCCAATTTGCATTTCAGATCTGGCCACCATCATATCACTAAAATAATTGACTCTCAGGGTGTTGAACACTATCAACCACAAGACATAGTAGATCAATTCAGGAGTTTTTACAGAGAGTTATACACTACATGGGGGACACTTGACGAGGCTGCACTACAAGACTACCTTGATGATATAGCTGGTGTATGGCTGTCAGGCGGGCATAGGGAATATCTTAGCCAACCTATAAAAGAATCTGACGTTAAAGAGGCGATTATGTCCTTGCCCAACAGCAAGGCTCCAGGGCCAGATGGGCTAACTGCCAAATAGTATAAGCAATATGCAGACCTACTGATCCCTCACCTTATGGAGATGTACGCGGAAGCGCATGAATCTGGTGTTCTGCCGCCATCTCTTAGGCAAGCTTTAGTTATCACCCTGCTCAAAAAGGACAAAACACCTACCATATGTGGGTCATACCGCCCTCTATCACTTATTAGTCTAGATGCCAAAATACTGGCGAAAATAATTGCCACCAAACTGCAACCTGTGCTTCCCACCATGGTTTTGCCTGATCAATCCGGTTTTGTGCCGGACCGGTCTACGTCTAATAACTTACGTACAATATTTGCTACGTTTTACATATTAAACCCTGAACTTCCGGCGGCAGCAGTCATGCTAGATGCTGCGAAGGCATTTTATTCGATTCGATCGAATGGGTATACATGTTCCACGTCCTAAAAAGAATCGGGTTTCCAAATGTGTTATTACAATGGCTGCAGATACTGTACACGGACACATTGGCTAGGGTGCTGGTGGGGGGCTTCACTTCTGAACCGTTTTGAATAGATAGAGGCACTCGTCAGGGGTGCCCTCTGTCACCCCTGCTTTTTTCTATCATGATGGAGCCACTTGCCTGCATAGTACGTCAAAGGCACAGGCACACGGCGCCCAATTTCAATCACTTGCCTGTGGGTATCTCAATATACGCGGATGACATGGTTCTCTTCATTCGAGATTCACAGGTCCACTTCTTGCGGTTCTCCGTGAGTACATCAGAATTGGCCTCTTTTCCGGTATTACAATAAACTGGGATAAATCTGTAGTGATCCCTTTGACTGTGTGTACACACTCTCCCCCGATGGAATACCCATTAATCTGGACAACAGAGCCCATCAAATACCTAGTGGAGTGGGTGCACCGTGACCCGGAGATAGTCATCAGGGAAAATTATGGAAGAACACTTTAGTAAATCAGATGGAGAAATGGGTTCATCTACCACTATCTCTTGCAGACCGTGTGGCTGTTGTCAAAATGGTCATTCTCCCCCGCTTCTTGTACCTTTTTTGTAAAATACCAATTAGCCTAACTAAACACTTCTTCTCCACGATAAAAACACAGCTCCTGAAATTAATATGGGGAACGAAACAAGCCAGAATCAGTGGACCACTCTGACACTTCCATACACCCAGAGGGGATTCGGTGCATATATTATTTATGTGCACAGGCACAGTATGCTATTATTGGTTCAGATCACATGATTTTGTTCTGCACTTGGCTGTTGAGGACGGGGACGCACATCCCATACCTTTAGCGGGGATAATCACACACACTCACGAGGCACACCCAAGGTTGAGATCAACACCATGGACGCTACTATTGAGACCTGGCAGGCAATTGGAAAGCTAGCTGACAAGCTCCCTATTTATGCCCTGGCCCTGTCGCTGACTCGGTACACTGCAATCTCCGTTGCACAAGAAGCTGGTCCGCTGAAGCCTTGAGGGAGGTGGGAATCACTCACTTGTGCGATTTATACCCTGCGGGCACGTATATAGGCAATGCTGATCTAGAGTTCATTGATAATCCCACTCCGCTGTTTACATACACAACATAACCGCTTACAGCGAGCCATGAAAAGCCATTACACTTCCTTCCCGGATGAGCCGCCTACTCTGCACTCTCTACAGCCCCTAATCGTGGCCCCCACGAAAAAAAAAGCTTATCACTAAATTATATAAGGCAGTGCAGGAGGAAACAGTGAGAGCAGCAGACAAGAGTTTGGAGCGGTGGAACTCCATCTTAGATCCCCCAATAACGGTGAAACAATGGGAAAACATATGCACTATGACAGGTAAACTATCGCCCAATGGGAATTTACGGATTATACATTTTAAATTTCTTCACCAGTCATATCACACCCCTCCAAGACTGTACAAAATAGGACTCAGCGACTCAGATCAATGCAAAAGGTGTAGGCAAGCAGGCACAGACTACTACCATCTGTCGTGGCAATGTGGTCCAGTATATGGGTACTGGGAGGAAGTACTTAATCGCTTACACACCATGACAGGAACTTCACTACGGTGCGCAACGCTCACATGTTTGCTCTGTTATGTTCCTCAACTGAAAGGGTTGGTGGGCAGGTACGCTTGAGTTGCTCTCCTGCTAGCCAAAAGAAGGGTCGCCATGTCATGGGATAGCAGACTCAGCCCTCAGATTGATGGGTGCAAGGAAACCTTGGAATTGTATGCAGAAGAATTGCCTGTATGTTCACGACCAAAGGACATTTGGGAACCACTGAGGCAATATCTGGTGCACCAAGTGCAAGGGAAGAAAATGTCGCCCTAAATGTACCTGTGTAGCTGTACCAATAGACATGTCTAAAAATTAATATCCAGTTATATGTCTTGACTGTACTCCACTGTTCACGAGTGTAATCTAGTCCACATGCGATAATCACAAGCCTACTGATTATGCTGTTATATTGTGAACGCCCTGTGTGGTGTTGAGTTTGCTTTCTCCTTGATTTACTCTGAAAAAGCCAATAAAGATTTTTTTTTTAAAAGAACACAACAAGAAGTTGACATGGTGATACCTCAGTTTCCACCCTCAAAACAATCTCGCTCAGTGCCCCATGGATCTGCAGCACTGCATCGGAGAGCTTGGGCTTGCAGTACAGCTGTATCCAATGATAGTTCAAGGATGACTGCAGCAGGAAGGCTGAGAGAACTTGAAAGAGAGTCCAACTTAAGCAATATACTTCTTCAAATAGTGATGAGGATAATAGCAACCCGTCCAACTTTTCACACTGACGTAAATCCTCTAAGGTCTGACTACTTTTTATGTAGGTCCCGCCTCCATCTTGGATAGCGGAAATCGCCATCTTCTAAATCTTAAACAATAGAAGACACAATCTTTCCCAATTTATGCAGATAGATTGTCATGTCTGCCATTTGACACTGATGTTGCCTGACCTTATCTTTCTAAGAAATATAAGTGTCAACTAATATGACTAATGACATAGGTTAACACCTGATGCGACATTCATCTGGGTCAAATGTATACTCTTCACCATATCAGAGTTAAATAATAACAGGAATATAGCAGAAATAATGTAGTCTGAATTGACATGCTTTTATCTTATTTGTTAATAAGGAAACATTTGGGATGCACATCTTGATGCACATAATCTGTATCAACATTACTAAACTTACGTCAGAAATTCCACTTTCTGATAAGATTTAGTATATAAGGACTGCCACTTGTCAGGAGAAGTCCTCCATACAGATAATCGCACAAGATTCTGCCAGAGACGGTTTCACCTACTGCCAGCAGACTTCGCACTTCACAGATGCTACATTTCCTGAAAACTATTGAGCTGAGTCCCGGAGGAAGACAGCAGCGGGTTTGCCCTTCGCAGGGAACACTGTCTTCGTGCTTCTGCTGATAAAGACAGCCTTTTCTGTCAACAAGGTATGCAGAGCATCTCTTTTCCCTAAGAAAGGCTAGACTGCAAGTTGATCAGACTTTCATGCTCTCTTAGTGTAGTGCATAGAAGTAGATACTGGAGTGTTATGTTCCAGATGACGTTTTACCCACGTGAGAAATATTAAGTATTTTTCTTGTTACTTATAACATGCCTTTCTGTTTTTATAATATTCTGTGTAGTTGTTTTAGATGTACTGAGGAAAGATTGTTCCTGTAGTAATACATACTTTTACTTAACGATTTTAGAAGGCATTGACAGACCCAGTGAATTCAACATTTCTACCCCTAACACCAAACGTCCATCTCAACCTCCATGCCATACATATTGGCCCTCCCCTCAGCAACTTTGACCAGGCTGAACCCAATTCCTATTGAGGCATTTAAGTTATTGCATAGATCCATTAAGTCAGGATAACCTCTCGACCCCCTTCCAACAAAGCAGTGGATAAGATGGGAAGACAAACTGCCAGGCCCCTCCTACAACATTGCAATCAATCCCTTGAAACTGATATGGTGCCTAACTTCTGGAACAGGGCTATAGTTAAGCAGCTGTTGAAGAAAGCCTCAGCCGACCCATCAGTCCTAGCTAACTTTAGACCGATTTTCCTTCTACCCTTCCTGAGTAAAAATATTACAGCTCATGTTGGCACAATCTTCTCCCAATATCTGGAGGATCACTCATGGCCAGAAGAAGAGCAATTCAGCTTTCTGCCTGGTCATGGAACATAGACGGCATTGACCTGCGCCCCTGATAAAATACGTAGGATGACAGACAATGGAAAACTCGTAGTACAGGTCCTCCTAAACTTATCAGCCGCGGTTGACATGGTCAACCACCGCACTCTCCTGACTAGATGATTGTCAGTGGGTGTCGGAAGTCCGATGTTTAACTGGCTAAAATCTTATCTGGATAACCGTTATCAGGTGGAATCCTTGCCCCCATTTCTTTCTGAATTTAGAATGACTCAAAGTGGTGTCCCTCAGAGCTCCTCTCTTAGCCCAATTTTATTTCATATTTATATCAAGCCACTAATCGCCCTCATTAAGTCCCACAATATTACATTTATTAATTATACACACGACACCCAATTGATTTTATCATTAAATGAAAATCAGGTTAACTCCGATTGCAATTTTCAGGCCTGCCTTTTGGATATATTCAACTGGATGAATCCTAACTCACTCAAGATGAACGGAAGCAAATCGGAGCTCCTTTGCTGCCCCTCTAGCAAAATTTCAATTTCCATACCTCCCTATCTCTGTCCTCTACCCACAGAAACCTGGCTGGGCAACTCAACTGCAGTTCGGAATTTGGGGGTAATCCTAGACGAGGACCTCTCAGTAGAAAAGCAGGTGAATGAAGTTGCTGGGACTTGGTTTGCATTGATCTACAGTCTCAGTAAACTGTACCCATTGCTTAACGTCCCAGCTAGATCTTTGATTACTAGAGGTGTCAGTAGGCTGGACTAATGTAATGCACTTCTTTTAGGAGCCCCTAGTTCCCTATTAAAAAAATTGGAACGCATTCAGATAGTAACAACTAAATTAACACTGAACAGAATCTGGTACTCCTCTGCCTCTGATGCTCTTCAAGATCTCTATTGGTTGCCTATTAAACAAAGGATTATATTTAAATCCCTCTGCAATGTTTTAAGGCACCACAGAACAAAGAACCAAAACCTTTACAAGCTAGACTAAGAAAATATACCCCTGGCTTATCCCTTGATCGGCAACATGTAACTACATCAAAGAAGACAGAGTCCACAAAGTCCAACAAGGAGGACGTGCCTTTACAGTGAGAGCGGCAAAGTTATGGGATAAACTGCCAGCCTCATTAAGATCTCAAACTGACCTGTTGAAGTTTAGAAAATCTTTGAAAACCTGGTTCTCTCCTCACTAAGAATCATGCTAAATTTCTGTCTAAGGCTAATCCTGTCTTAACCAGGATTCCATTTTGGTCACAGTGCGCTCTGCAAATAACCTAATACAATACAATACAATACTTAAAAGAGTAAACATTTCTTAATAAAATGTGTGTATGATATTGGGAATAACAAAATAGGTTTGTCACTATTAAGATGGTGTCCCTGATCCCTTCATAGGGATTGTTAGTAACCCTAGAAGCAATAACTCATATTTCAATAACACACTGAGTAGTGTTCTTTGGGGCTACAATAACCTGTATTTCACATTCATCGTTGGTTGATTTAGCCTAGTTCACCCATGTCACCTCTTGATGGGAAAGTACACCTTGTAGAGCTATGCCAAAGATAGCTTATGCAACACTATATCTAGCCAAATCTTCTTCCACCTCTATGAGAATAGCCAGGTCCAGCATTATGGTACTTGGCACCATCCATGTACTTGGTCCCCATCTGCCCTGCTTAACATCACATGACAATTTCCTATGAACGGAGAGAACTCAAAGTTCAGAGCAGAACTATCTCAATCTCTAATTTCCTTAATTTCCCTACCATGATGATGCCGGGAAACCCATCAGGGTATCTGTGCGCCCTCCAAATTCAATTAAATAAAAATAAATGATAGCTACAAGCCATTGAATGTTATAAACTTAACTGGGTCGATGTAAATCAACTACATATAAATATGCCAAGAGATGTGAAAGATTCGCTTCTATTCAAGGCTAATTGGCCATGGCAAGCACCTGTAGATAACACTGTTCTTATTGCTGCTAGCCTTGTTGGATACTATTATTTTTGAAAGCTCAGAAAGAACAACAAATCAGCAGCCCTTTCACTACAATGACCTCATAAATTTCTAAGGAGAGTCCTATCCCTTCCCCCTCTCTCCTCGTTGTCTGGGTCGCCACCTTTCAATCATTGGAGTGCATACAATACGCTTTCACAGTCTGGGGAGGCTGTGCTCGCCTCTACCCCGCCATCTTTTGCCATGTTAAACCAGGAGCATCCATAATGAATCCCACTTTCCTTTTCTAATTAACACTGAGACCTAAAATTTAAGGGTGAACATCATAAAACCTCCATTTCAGTAATTGCAGCATTTCCTTTTCAATGTTTGCATTATATGGCCTGCATTTACTCTCATGTTGATATGATAATAAGATTACTCCGTCTTTCAAGAGCAACCCAAATAAATCTTTCAATTTTTCTCTATGTACGGGTCCAGTCAATACTTTGACATACCAACCCAGAGCTTATTAGCTATCCATGCGGAAACGGCTGTGCAAAGGAAGCCTAGGAAGGGACAGACTTATTATAGTGGCTATCGAAAATACCTAATAATATTGTACTATTTTACATAAAAATAATGGTGTTTCTTTCTACAGTTTTGTGTCCTCAGATTGAATACCATCTTATAAAGCCTACACAACACTCCTACAAAACCTCAATGAAAAACTGTCCATGATTTAAAACTTCAAACAAATATCTCTTCTGTTTTCTTTTAAATAATGCCTTACCTTCTATCTTCTGTATGGCTCCTTCCTCCAAGCACAGCTGGTATAAATCACATGCATGTTTGTCTTAGTCTCTGTCATTGTATTTCTGCAAACTAACCACACCATATTTCAAGATCACGACCTCTCCTTCTTTTAAAGTCGTACCCCTACAACCTAATAATATCTAATCTGCTCTAGCAAATATGTTAATCTCACCAACCATCTGTATCAACTCAAATACCTCCACTAATGATCACATCTAACAGCAATTAACTTCTAAAAACGAAACAGAAGAAACTGGAGTAAATGCATGGAATGGTTTCTGTGAGAGCAAGACTAATCCTGTTATCCGACAAAAACAATAACCACTGAGTTCATCACTAACCTTAGGTCTCCAAAGCATGAGGCTGCTTGGCATAAAGAGCTTCAAGGTTAGTAAGTGGTATATACATTCAATTGCATTACGATATACTACAATACAATTATTTCAATGTGTCCTGTTAAAACTGATTGGACTAACAATAATTGCATCTAGAACAAATGGGACACCATGCTGACTCTCTTGATAGCTTGAACAATGTGTTTAACCATTATTCTTTTACTGTTGGCACAAATCAATCAGGAGGCTGTTGGAGTGGCATTTGTTATTGCCTAAAGTACTAAAACAACTGAGAATGAGTTATACAGGTTGGACACAGGAGGCAGGTTATTCAACCGTTTTTGCCGGTTGCAAAGAGAAAATCACGAAAAGGGTTGTAGCATGTGCAAACCCTGTACAAACCCTATTTTGCGAGTCAATAATGTATTACCAACTTGCAAAATAGCGTTTGGGAGTCGCTATTAGGAAGTGGCATGCCTAAGGAATCCCTTCCAAATAGCAAGTTGCAGGGTGATGTATGATTGTTTTGAAACCACAAATGCAGTTGCAAAACAATCGCAGTTACACCCATTTCAAATTGGTGCTATGCCAGCCACAAAAAGGACCCCTTCTCCTTTGTGTTTGGCAGCAAACAATAGTTTTTAAGGGCAGGCACTGGTCCTATAAAACAATAAAAAGAAAACTTTTAATTTATTCTAGTAAACTCATTCTATTTTCCTTTAAGGAAAATGGGCTGCATATGAAAAAAAAATTGCTTTATTTAAAAAGCAACACAGACATAGTGGTCTGCTGTCCCCAGCAGACCACCATCCCTGTGATTGTAGCCTATTCCGAATGGGTCGCAATTCCATAATCCCATTTAAGATCAGGGGATCCAATTTTTTTAGAATGTGTACAGGGAAAGGGTCCTTTGGGGAACCCAACTTAATGCTATTTAATATATCATAAAAGATGTATCTATCAGTTGGCAACTGGTAAGTATGTTCCCAGATGATTCTACCGGCTCACTAAGAGGAGTGAAGATTGCTGACATTTGAATTGATTCAGAGCACTGTTCTCCATTTATACTAAATTCGGTGTAAATTTTCTCAATTTTATCATTGAAGTATATCGCTAGCTGTTCACATTGTGTTACAGATAGTTTAGGGTGCATCTAGAACAAATGGGACACCATGCTGACTCTCTTGATAGCTTGAACAATGTGTTTAACCATTATTCTTTTACTGTTGGCACAAATCAATCAGGAGGCTGTTGGAGTGGCATTTGTTATTGCCTAAAGTACTAAAACAACTGAGAATGAGTTATACAGGTTGGACACAGGAGGCAGGTTATTCAACCGTTTTTGCCGGTTGCAAAGAGAAAATCACGAAAAGGGTTGTAGCATGTGCAAACCCTGTACAAACCCTATTTTGCGAGTCAATAATGTATTACCAACTTGCAAAATAGCGTTTGGGAGTCGCTATTAGGAAGTGGCATGCCTAAGGAATCCCTTCCAAATAGCAAGTTGCAGGGTGATGTATGATTGTTTTGAAACCACAAATGCAGTTGCAAAACAATCGCAGTTACACCCATTTCAAATTGGTGCTATGCCAGCCACAAAAAGGACCCCTTCTCCTTTGTGTTTGGCAGCAAACAATAGTTTTTAAGGGCAGGCACTGGTCCTATAAAACAATAAAAAGAAAACTTTTAATTTATTCTAGTAAACTCATTCTATTTTCCTTTAAGGAAAATGGGCTGCATATGAAAAAAAAATTGCTTTATTTAAAAAGCAACACAGACATAGTGGTCTGCTGTCCCCAGCAGACCACCATCCCTGTGATTGTAGCCTATTCCGAATGGGTCGCAATTCCATAATCCCATTTAAGATCAGGGGATCCAATTTTTTTAGAATGTGTACAGGGAAAGGGTCCTTTGGGGAACCCAACTTAATGCTATTTAATATATCATAAAAGATGTATCTATCAGTTGGCAACTGGTAAGTATGTTCCCAGATGATTCTACCGGCTCACTAAGAGGAGTGAAGATTGCTGACATTTGAATTGATTCAGAGCACTGTTCTCCATTTATACTAAATTCGGTGTAAATTTTCTCAATTTTATCATTGAAGTATATCGCTAGCTGTTCACATTGTGTTACAGATAGTTTAGGGTGTTCTGATTGGTGTGCTGCACCCGACAGTCCTTGTACCACTTTAAAAAGAAGTTTAGGGTTATTTTGTACAGCCAGAATATTGTTTTTAGTATATTCCGCCCTCGCCCTCTTGCATAGTGACTGGTAGGGTTTAATGGCTTGCTTGTAAGACAGTTTTTCCGCCGGTGCATAGTGTTTCCTCCACTGCCTCTCTAGCACCTTCCATCTCGTTTTTTCCACTTTAAGTGCCTCAAAGAACCATGGGGCTGGAAGACGGTGGTACATCGGTTTATTCTTAGTTAGCGGGATAAGAGTATCTGCTGATGCAGTTAACCAGTTATGAATGATATTCGTATACGAGATTTTGACTGCTTTCAAGTCTGGTTTAGAGTTAAGCAGTTGGGCGTTTAGAAGGTCTATGTTAAGTTTTTTCCAATTTCTGGACCAAATTGAGTCGGCTGTGGCAAATGATGTCTCCTGTTTCACCACCTGCTTAAGCTTAAAGCTAACTAAGTAATGGTCTGACCAGAGTAAAGGTATAGTAAGTTCGCATGTAATATTATTTAGGATGGAGAAAATAGGATCCAACAAATGTCCTGCTTTATGCGTGAGGCCAGAATTGCGTAGCGGCACATTTAATGCGTCAAAGTCAGAAATTAGCGTTGTTCTAATGGAACAGTTGTGGTCATCAAAATGTAAGTTTAAATCTCCTAAAATCAAGAAATTAGTGGCGTCAAGTAAAAAAGGAGCAATAAAATCAGGGAGTGCAGCCGCCCAGGCTCCTGCTGATCCCAGGGGACAGTAGATCAACATCCCCCAAAAAGTAAATCGGGGTGTGAGAGCTAGTTTAAAAAGCCCAGCTTCACAGTTATTTAGTGGTAGTTCCTCCCATTTACAAATGAATTCCTTTTTAAAAATGATACCAATGACTCCTCCTATTTTATTTTTTGGATCCATCCTAAGGATCGTGTAGTTCAGGGGAATTGCAATAGCGATGTCAGGTCCTAAGCTGTCATTAAGCTATGTTTCCGTCAGGAAAATGGCATCAGGTTGGAAATTACTTAATACGTTGTATATATCTTCTTTATGTTTTGGCAGCGATCTACAATTTATGCTGAAGAACCGATTGTCTTTGGTAGATGTTTTCTCTTTATACCACACATAGGAAGTAGGGTTGTTGTGGACCAAGGTATCCGATCCCGGAGGTTGTAAGCTCAAGGAGAAGGAGAAATTGCAACAGGGGCAAGAGAAAGATGGATTATCTAATGTCAGCACCTTACAATTCCGTTGGCCGTGGGGGCGAAGCTTGTTGAGGTCTTCGTGGGAGTATATACGGGGAACCGTATTTTGTACAGGGGGTATGGCCCCTGGTCCTGTTCGGGCGCAGAAGGGCGCAGACGGGCTTGCCTCTGGCACACCTTTGGCGCACGTACGCTGCGCGTCGCCCTCATGTGCTCCCTAAATAGTTTGGTTAAAAGTATTCCCACCCCCTGTCCAATAACCCGGATAGTGATGTCTTTACTGCCTTCACTCCCTCCACAACAACCGGGAAAAACCTGTGGTGGACCGGGGAGTTGGCAGAATGAACTGCGGGTGTCAGAGAAGCAGAGTTAAGCGGTGAGTGAACAAAAAAGGATTTCCACAAGTAAAAACACAGCGTGCTCGAAATAGTTAGAATTTTTAAAAAACGATTATCATGCCTTTTCAATAGCACATTAGAGAAGTTATTTTTCCAGTGCCAGTACCTTTAACTTACCTTTAACTTAACTTCACAAAGGAAGAGGTGACCGAAAAATTTAGGAGCCTAAAAAAGGGGGAATCCGCAGGCCCTGACACACTTCTAAATGAATTGTATATTGTTTTAAGGGAGTCTTGACCCCCCTCTAACAGAGGTATTAAATAATATCTATCTAGCAGGAAGGGATCTTCCAGATTCATGGAACGAAGCGATAATTAGTATACTCTTGAAACCTGGGAAAAACCTGGGGAAATGTGAATAGGACAGGCCAATATCGCTTCTGAATAGCGAATATAAGATCTACACACAAGTTTTGGCTAGAAGGTTGGGGCAGGTAGCAGGCCACTTAGTACATAGAGATCAGAAAGGATTTATTAAAGGGAGAAAAATTTAAGAGTTGACACATGAACTAATTGGGGCAATTGATATAGCAATAGAGGAGAATCTCCCCCTTCTCAGTTATTACCTTTGACACAGCTAAAGCGTACGATAGAGTCAGTTGGCCTTTTCTGAATGCTGTATTAGGAAAATACAGTTTAGAGGAAACCTTCCAGAGAGCCATTAAAACAATATAGAGGAATTCAACAGCCAAGGTTCTGGTTAACGGTAATCTTACTGCGAAAATAACAATCAATAGAGGAACCAGGGGGGTTGTCCTCTCTCTCCTCCGCTCTTCAATTTATATATTGAACCAGTAGCAAGCAAGTTCAGAAGTAACAACGAGATCACCCCCTTCTGCTATAGAGGTTGGGAGAAAAAAGTTGCCCTCTATGCGGATGACTTCTGTTATTCACCAACAAATTGATAGGGGCATTTCCAGCAATAGAGAGAACCCTTGATCAATTTGGTAAGGTTGCGGGTTATAAGGTTAATCAAGAAAAATCCGAAATCATGGAGTGGAACTATCACAGCGGTAACCCCCTTGTGAAAGAAAAAAAATCAATATCCGGGCGTTGAAATAGTAAACAATATACAGAAAATAGCTCATACAAATTTTAATTAAGTACAAGGAGAGGTTAGAAAACTCCTCAAAGTCAGGGGGGGATCCCCCTGATCTTCATGGGGCTGTCAAACATACTGAAGATGACAATCTTAACTACATTTTCATTTATATTTAGCTCCATACCATTAGAACTTAAAAAGGAGTGGATAAAAAACTTCAAGGGGTATTAAGCAGTTCCATATGGGCCTCAAAGGCGACGAGGATAGCACGGAGGAAACCTAGGAGGAAAAAAGGAGCAAGGGGGGATTGCAAGCCCAGATTTATTAGAATATTGTAGAGCCTTTCATTTAAGAGCATGAGGATACTGCTAAATGAATGGGAGGCCTACTCCACATAACTACAATCAATGGTTATCAGTGAAGGCAGCCATTTTTTTTTATACATTTAGACATCTAAAGTACTTTAAAAAGATAAAACTGGAAATGTTCTGGTCAGCTTCCAGACTATGGTATTAGATAAGAAGATGCCTGAAGATATCTTACTACAGTGAATATGCCCCAATATGGGAATCTCCGGTAACCCCAGAATGTCTGAAGGATAAGCTAGCCATCCAGAAAAAGAAAGGAGGAATAGTCAAATGGAGTCAACTCTTAGAAGATAATCGCTTAATAGAATGGGACCAACTCATACCCACAACCAATGACACTCTATCAGTGCTACCAACTGTTGAGTTGGGTAAAGATCCTCGGAGGGAAAGAAACAGGAACAAGAGAAATCGAGAAAACATTTCAGGGGGCATGACAATAAGGAAAGAAGTTTCAGTTTGGTATTGGGCCTTGATATCAGCCGGAGAAGAGGAGTTTATATTACCCGTCACAACCTGGGTGAAAGAGCTGGCAATGCTGAGTATACAGGATAGATGGCAAATATCTATGGCTACATGTTTTTACATTGTAAAATCTGTTTACCATACATAGCGCATATTGGTCACCAAAGAGGCTGTCTAAAATAAGTAATCAGAAGGAGAAAAGCTGTTCAAAATGAGGAGAAAAGAGAGCAGACTATGTGCATATGTTCCGGCAGTGCTCCTAGCTCGAGAAATTTTGGCTTGATGTAGGTAAAGTTCTCACGAATTTAGTGGAACAGCCAATAGAGGTAAGCATAGACCTCGCTATTTTTGGGGTCGGTCATTACATCGAAGGGTATCCCAAATTAAGTAAAAAGCAAGAAAACCTCTTATTTCTTCTAATCTTATTGTCGACAAGGGACATTTGTATCAACTGGATAAAGCCCAACCCCCCCAACACAATGGGAATGGCTAACTTCTATCCAAAGGGTGAATAAACTTGATCGTAATGAGAGGCTAAGCAAGAGGTACAGCTTTTGGAATATATGGGAAGGAAGGAAATCAAAATGTATGGTAAACGTAGAACGGTCTTTGGAAGTCCAATGATTATGCAATAGCAATAACCACTAGGCAAAGGGCCTGTAAGAGTAGCCAAAATGGTTAGCTTCCCTACACATGAGATGGAAACATGGGAAGTGGAAACAAGGGGACCCTGGTGCCAGGAATGGAAAAATCTTCCCTAGTCCACCCGCCAACAAAAGGGGTTGATATAAGTCGGAACAGTGAAACCAGGGGTCTCCGATATCTCCTACTCAAAATTATTGCACAATGAGGACAAATAAAAAAACAGTACTTCCAGGTGCAGCAAAGCAGTCTTCTTAAGTACAGAGCAGGACACAGCGGCAGTACTCTATGAGTCCTTCTGCATGTCCAGAAACTGAACTGGAGAATGGGTCTGATGGTTCTATTTTTATAAGTTTCTAGAGAATTCCCTATTAGGTTCTGGATGTTTCCTGCCTCCCATGCCCTAGATCCAAGCTGGGTGCATGAACAATGCAGTGGTAAAGTTTGTGTGGCGGAAGGGCAAAGCCTATTCAGTTGCAAGTGAAGCTTTTCCTAGGTCCACCTCCCCATCCTGCCAGTGATGGCCCATACAGGCACACCTAATCCCTCTATTGTGTGGCTGCCTGGGGGGAATAAACAAAGTCTAACTGACAATTACACCCAGTCATGTGACCCAGGAACAGGCTGCAGGCACCAAATAGTTAGGGCAGGACAATGCTTCATTTGAAAAAATAGGATTCCAGGTACAATTTTTGTATACATATTGATAAATGGCCCTACCTGGGTCCTGTCCATTGGGCCTGACCCCCCTCTTGGTTTAACATTTCTAAAAGTGGCATTTTCAAAATTTTCATTTAAAATCCTACTTTACCATCAAATGTGGTTGTAAATAACAATTTCTCAAACACCAAACATGAAACGTTTACTTTTTACCAATCAAATATTAGCTCCCAATGCTATACTATGGGAAAAGTAGGTCTTGCAGATGTCAAAAACAAATTTAGGAGTTTTTCTCTACCAGTACATTTCAACCCTTTAATTACAATGCACTCTGCCCTACCTTAGGGGTGACGTGTGTAATAAATGGGGAGTTTAAGCTGTGGCAAGGGATTTAATTTGCCAAGTCAAATTGGGAGTTTAAAACTGCATTCATGCTGCAATGGCAGACCTGGGACAGGTTTTAAGAGGCTACGTGAGTGGGTTAAGTGCTGCAGGTTCACTAACAGCATGTAATTCACAGGCCCTGAGTATATAGTATACCACTTTACTAGTAACTTATAAGTAAATTGGATATGTCAATTAGGTGTAAGCCAATGTTTCCATGTTCAAGGGAGTGAGCACAGGCACTTTAGTGCTAGTCATCAATGGTAAAGTGCATAGAGTCCTAATGCCAACAAAAATAAATTCATCAAAAATAGCATAGATGAAGGCCAAGTCCAACAACCCTCCCTAATGTAGGGAAGGAAAAGGGCCCTGTCTTTTTCATCTTGCCTAGGGAAGACAACAACAGTGTGCACTTCTCCTGCTCTTCCTAGCAGCAGCTGTCTGCTCACTCTCTCTTTCTCTCTATCTCTTTATCAATTAATTAGAAAAATGTGCCCCAAACAAGGAAAACACCTTCTGGCTGTAAAATTATAGCACAATAGACTGCGGGGATCAGCCGGAGAGGGTGCAATCAAGACTTCAATGGTGCTGAAACATGCCTCTAAAGAGGAGGTCAAGAGTGCACTTAGCGAGTAGGTACTCTTGGTGTGAAGTTTCACAACTGAAATGTCAGCCCTACATGAAACAAGCAGGAGGAATGAAGTCAAACTGCATTTCCTCATGTAAGTAGGCAATAGGCGACAATGGTCTAGAACAATGCTGGCACATGCACAATTTCAGTAAAGTATTAATAGCATATATATGGACAGGTGTACTCAATGAAGACGAAAACACTATGTCATCCAGAAAGTGTCAAGTACAGGGGAAAACCCCTTATACATAGAATATCTAATGTCCAGAGCACCACCACAATCAAATGTAAAGTGTCCGTCCGTCAGCTTCAATGAGCAAAAGGTAAACACAGAAAAACTGATGGTTCCATTCATTTTTATTCCACATAAAAGCACATTGACAGCCGAAAAGTGTTTCGTTGTACTCAATGACTTTTTGAAGGCTTCAATATAGTAAAGACGATTAATCCAATGAAAGTATCAAAAGTAGCCAAGTGATGGCCCCCCGAGCCCCAAGGATTAGAAAAAGGATGATCTCAATCCCAATTATTGCAAAAAAAATCAGAGCATGATAAGGTTCAGATATAAGTTGCCGGGACCTTGATAAGTTTAAGACATTAGAAAGCTAAGCATACCGAAAGCTGGACTCCCTGAGTTGCACGTCCTACAGCCAGCTCCCAGGCTATCTCAGCCTGTGTCAAAACACGGGCTGCCCTCATGGCCACTCAATCTTTCCAGCCGGTCTTTTCTGACAATGTTGGCATCTCACAGGCAAGCAACTCGCCACATAGTAAACCTTTCCCGCAACATACACCACTGGCATTCCATCAACATGCAAGTTGTCTGAGCTGCCAAGGCCTGTTTTCCTGATGTGTACGCTTCTTTTCCTGGAAGCACACACAACAGTTTCATATTCCGACAGTCGATTCTTGCACGTTGTTTGGTTGCAGGGATTTTCAGTGACATGTGGCTTATTGGTAAATAACAAAATCTTACACTGAGCCTACATTTGTATCTGGACATAGCACGTCAAACATAATCCTTCATCACTACAACACAACTTCCACACATTACCCTGGAAAACACTGCATGTAGGAAGTCATAATGCAGTGCAATTATAAAAGATGCTCCTTATTAAAAAATGATATTTCTTTTTGCAGGTGATCCCGGATATGTTCTCTCTCCCCATCTCCTCACACTGCACAGATGTCCAACCAGAGTACCTCAGCAGAGGGCTAATGGGATACACATCCAAAAGGCATGATTTAAAGGCTTTGACCTACCCAGGGGTGCCGGTGTGATCCTCCGAAGTTGTGAGCAACATTTTTCTAACATTGCACAACATCTTCATACATTGCCATACAAAAGAGTTTACATATGTTTATGTTTATGTTTATGTTTATGATATTTGGAAAAGCGCGTACAATTACCCATGGGCGTCTCGGCGCTAAAAATGCATTGTTGTCTCACCCTGATCAAGAAAAAAGGTGTGGCTTACTGATTGAATAACCAGGTTTTCAGTTTTTTTCTGAACTGAAGAAGAGAAGGGCAAGTTTTTATGTGATTTGGAAGGGTATTCCAAAGTCTAGGGGCTGCAATTGAAAAGCGGCGATCACCCCAGGAAGCTGTTCGACTACGTTGAACCACTAGTTGGTTAAGTGAGGAGGATCGGAGGGTTCTAGATGGATTGTAGGGGGTCAGTTTATTTTTAAGGAAACGAGGTCCTTGATCCTGCAGAGTCTTGTAGACTGTACACAAAGCTTTAAATTTTACCCTGTTGTGGATGGACAACCAGTGGTAGTTTTTCAAGGTGTCTGAAATAGGTGCAAATTTGTTTTTTTTTGACAGTACGCGAGCAGCAGCATTCTGCATGGTCTGTAATTTTTTGATAACTCTGCTCTGAGCATTGAGCAGCAGACCGTTGCAGTAATCTAGTGATGTCAAAACTAGAGTCGTGACTAACGTTTTGGCTGCTGAGTCTGGTAGATACAGTATAATTTTTCTTACCGTTCTAAGTTTGAAGTGGGCGTTAGCTGCCACCTTATTTGCGTGGGCCATGAAATTAAGCTGGTCGTCAAAAGTGACACCCAAATTTCTTACTTTGACCGTGGGGAAGGGAGGTGTACCTAAGGCCGATGGCCACCAAGCGGCGGACCATGCTGGTGTGAGATTGCCAAAGATAACCACCTCCGTTTTATTGGAGTTGAGCTTCAGGCAATTCCTTGCCATCCACTCATCAATAGCGATCATCCCATTTTGGAATTTCTCTGCCACCCTCTGTCCATCACCCTTTATTGCCAGTACCAGCTGAGTGTCATCAGCGTATGAGGTCAGGCCCATCCCATATGCTTTGATGACACTTGCAAGGTCCGACACATATATATTAAATAGTGTCGGACTTAGGGATGAGCCTTGAGGGACTCCACACGGTAGCGACAGGCTGGCCGACTGAAAGGGGCCCAGGGTGACCGCCTGGGTTCTGTTGGCCAGAAAGAAGGCAAGTAAGTTCCTAGCAGTAAGCTGAATGCCCATCCACTCGACACGGTCGACCAAGATCTTGTGGTCGACCGTGTCGAAAGCTGCTGAAAGATCCAAAAGAACTAGCAAAGCTGTTCCTCCTTGATCGCGGATGATTCTAATGTCATCAGCAGCTTTGATGAGGGCGGTTTCGGTGCCATGATTTTTGCGGAAACCGAACTGTGTATCATCCAGCAAATTATGATTTTCTATATAGGCAGATAACTGCTGATTCATTGCCTTTTCTAGAACCTTGGCTAGAAAGGGGAGGCTCGCAATAGGGCGATAGTTTTTTAATTTGCTTTTGTCTGAGCCCGGCTTTTTAAGCAGGGGTTTAATCAAAGTGTTTTTTAGTGAGTCAGGGTAAATACCAGATGACAATATGTTATTACAGACAGCAGTAATAATGGGGATAACTGTGTCTGGAACAGTGGCAAGCACGGAGGTCGGGCATGGGTCCAGAGCAGAGCCCGCTTTAATCGATTTCACTATGCTCTCGATTTGTTCAGTGGTGAGGGGAGTAAAGCAGGTCATAGCACTTTTGGAGGTAATCATGGGGGTAGTAATCCTGCTGTTAGCCTGATCTGAGCTAAAGGCTTGATAAATATCATTAACCTTTGCAAAAAAGAACTCAGATAAGGCATCGCATAGTGCTTGTGAAGGGGGAGGATTGAGGTCCGGGGAATTTCCAGCCAGAAATAGATAGATGTTGACCATGACCTACAGTCACTGGGACTTGTGGTGGGGCCAGAACAGAGGCTGAGTTGTCAGCAGCAGAATTAGCCAGCCAACTCTTTTTCTCTTTGCTGCTAGTTTGGTTACTGCAGTTATGTGGTTGAACAGTTGTAAATGATGAATAGTGGACATCTAACACACTGTCCAAACATACAATCCTCAGGCAACTCTGTTTACTTTGGATAATATTTCACTTTAGCACGCTGCGCTCAATGAAAATAAAATGTCTTTTTTTATGTTCCTAAACATTGTATCACTTCTCCTGACCAACATTCAAACACAATATTTCATGTACAACACTCGTGGTTTAGGGCAAAAATGATAAAATCATGAATAAGCACACTATATTAGCGCCGTAAACCTGCCCTTTGATTCCTCCTTAACATTTTTGTGTCTTGGACTACATGTACAGACTTCTGCATGCAGAGTCCCTGACTCATGTGTGGAGGTTCTCGTCCTCACAGGGAGTAGAAGAGTCTCTGCACTCGGGTGGAGATCTCCGCCTACCGCAACAAAACAGTATATGACATATAGGAACAGGAAGTCCGCCATTTTGTTTTCAATCTCAGCCATCCTCTCCTCCAAGAAGGATCCTTCGCCATCCTGCAGCTCTGTGCTACATTCTTGCCCCTGCATGGCTTTGGGACTTGAATAGAAGCCCCCCCTTTAATGAATCAGAATTAAGCATCACCACAGAGGGATGGCATCATGTATCCTCAGCTAGGTGGCCTGAAACACAGCTAAGCAATGCAGCGCGTGCCCAAATCTCAAGGGACGTTGACACGTGATACAATGCAGCGGATGTCCACACTCAGCGGGGGAAGCTGTGCAACAATCTATATAGCTGGGCTCGTATTAAGGTCCAGTACATTATAAGCTTCAAATCCCAGACACATAAATTGCACCCCTCATGACACCACTGTACTGAAGGCTCCAGAAAGATGCCTGGCCAACCTTCCATGCTCATCTACAAGAGTTTGAGGAGCAGAGAGATGGTAAGTACGTGTACACTGGTCTTTGGCAGAAAGGTTTATGTGATTTGTGAGAGTGCAGTCCTGTAATGTGTTTACTGTTAGCTTTGTCAGAACCTTATTAATTTAACTGAACATGTTTTGCTGTTGTATGAAAGTTGTGAATGTTTATTTTTTACTTTCTTTGGCTTGAGTGCTAATCTGTATTTAACATTATGTATATGCTGACATTGTGTACTGTTACCTTATTTCCTAACCACCATACATTTGTGATGTTTTAGTGTCTAAGTTCACACAATTACTGTTTAATGTGTCGATCTTTAGAGGTCTAAAAATCTAGACTCGGTTCTACTTACTTTAAAATGCTTTGTAAACTTGGCGGGAATAATGTTTTCCTCAAAGCTAACCAATGTGTGGAACTTGTTGTGAGCCTACTTTTGAGAATTAGATGAAAAATGTGTCTCCGCTATTACCTACCCTTTCACCTACTTGGAATGGCTGATACTCCAGCTACAGTGAATTGACAATTTTAATGTCTGCAAATTCACAGCACTTAATGATGTAAACACAGGATAGTGAGAAGTTTGGTAAAGCCTCGACATAATCAGCAAAAAATACGTAGATATGCATTATTGATCCAGTGATTTAACAAGATCGCTTTTTAAAAAATACTTTTCAGCGGACTAGGCTGGCCAAGCAAGAACAGAGCAGTACCAGGAGCAACAAAAGATATTCTTGACTCGGAGGGGGCAGTACCTCTTGATACAACCAGCGAGGAGGTGGAAGCTACCAACAGCACTCTGGCAGGGGTAGTGCACCCAGCCAGAGAGTTACTAGATCATCCTCCAAGAGATTCCGGGCAAAGGGTAAAGAGTCATTTGGTGGGGCAGTGGTTGTGGGCAGCTTACTGCATTGAGGAAGAACAAACAGTGGTGTCATAAAAGGAGGCACCAACATCATCTGGGCCTGCCCACAGCCCTTTCTTAACTCCTGAGGCCCCCATTCCTGGGGGGGCTCCAACTCCAGCTGCATCTCTTTCTCCTCCCAGTGCCCACCCGGCAGGACTAGAGTCAAGGGACACTTACTCCCCTGACACCTCAGGCTCCTTCTGTGCTGCCAGTAGCCTTCCATCATATTTAAGGTTAGTGGCTGTGTTGTGACGTCATTCCGTGTTGTGGTCACAACAGGCTGCATTCAAGATGGTCACGCCACCACTACTAGAAGCTAAGGGAGCGCTCTCTCAGGACATCCAGGACTTAATTGGAGAGGTACAGATGCTCCGAGAAATGGTGTCTGGCCAGATACAGATGTACCTCGAACTGTGACGTTCTGCCTCCCCAACCCGCCCCACATACTGTAGTCCCACCTCCCCTTTATCTTTCGTCAATGTTTCCCATACTACCACTTGTGTTTTTTCCTTCCGTGAGGTGTTTGGTCCTGCCATTTGCCTTAGAGGTGCGTCAGAACATTATCATATAAATTGAGAGGGGGGATGGCAGGGACTTTTGCCCAGAGCCAGGACCCTGAGTTGGACCCATACATTGGCTTATGGTCCGACTTTATTCTTTGAAAAGGGACTGTTGATTTTGGACTCTCTATGGACTATGGACCTTCTTTACCTCCCTTTGTGTATAGAGTAGTTTCCCTTGTCGCTTCCTGATGTATTTAAATGATTTGCCCCAACCCCTCCAAGTTTGTATTTCCCCTCTAAGTTAAAATTATGTTTTCTTTCTTTTTGCCCTTTTCCCAGGACAGTTTTTCTTTACCACAACAGTATATGTTTTTCGTTTAAAAGAATATAATTCTGTAAATCTTTTGCAATTTAATTATAATGTTGTTCTTGGATCTACAAATCGTGCTGTATGATGCATTGAATGTCAGCCACACACAAAGTTTAAAAAAAACTTTCTACATCTAAGTGCAATCTTAATATGACTTACACATGAGCAAAAAAGATTAAATAAAAACCACTGTCCTATGTGGTAAATGCAACAGAAATCATGTGACACAAATTAATGAATGATGCATGTGTGTGTGGTAAAAGGTGTACAGTTGTAATATACAAACACTGTGAGAATAATACAAAACATACTAAGGGTATTTTCTTCAACTAACCTGCCTAAGCAAAGCTGTTGGTCAGAGTCTCGAGACTGCTCATGTTCTTGGTGGTTGTGCACCTGGTTCAGATAGTGCTTGTGGTGCAGGGGATACATATGGTACAGGTAAGGCAGGTATCTCTGTAGAATATACTGCATGCCTTGGCAGTGAAGATTGACATTGGCATTGGTTGCCCATTGCCCCTATCAACTTTAGTTCAGCATGGTGTCCTGCGCTCCCTTTCTTAAACATTCTTAGACGGTCTAATCTTATCATCAACCATCAGTTTAATATGTAAACAGTGTAAAAAGAGAAAAGAAGGTTATTGAAAGTGCACCATGATGAGATGTAGAAGTTCCCAGACTTACCTGATGGTCGGATTGTAGAAGGTCTGATTGCTGCTGCCAGGATGTCCCTTGGGGTCTGAGTTTTGGATGATTGTGAGGGTGACACCAGGGGCTGCTGTATGATAGAAGCTAACAGGAGAAAAAGAGACATACATAGGGGAGTAAGTCATGTACAATTAAACAAGATAATGCTAAGAACAATGGGTTGGACTGCTACCCTAAGTGACTGTCTGTGGTTAAACAAATTGCAAGTAAGTATTCCTCCCATCACCTTTTGTGTGCATGATAGATTGATCTTATACATGCATGTTTAAAAGGATTGCACATTTCTGATGACCCTATCGTCACTTAAGGTTTTTGATCATGGTTGAAGATTATTAAGTGGTAGTCATTTTCATCAGAGTTTCACTCAATTATGTTCTTGTCTGCATCTGTATTGCCTCTTTCCCAAGACATACTAGAAGCAGACCTTTATGAATGCTGGATGATATTTGGATAACTAGAACCCACTTCAGTCATGTTTTTCTTCTCACACTAATAATGCCCACAGACTGTGCCAGTTGCTTACACTGAGATGTGCCTACCTTGCGACTCTCAAGGTGAGAAAATTAGACTTGCTTGCTCAGCCGAGTGGCAGATTTATTATTTTCTAGTACGGCAACCTTTTTCAAACCTGAGACAGCAGCACAGAGCTATATTTATTACAAATGGTTCACCAACTTTGACCTGGCACACAAACAGGCTGCCTAGCACCATGGTGCAGAGGCGTGTGTGTGATGTGTAGCACAGGATGTATACTGGACGTATACTCTTCCAGTACAAAATACTACACTTGGAAAAATTCTTAGGCATTCCACACACTGGGGCCTATTCACCAAGTCAAACTTACATTAGAGTAAACCTATATGTGTAAGTTTACTCTTACATTTCAGAGTATCTTTATACTACTTAGGGCTATTAGCCATTTCCATGTGTAAACTTATTCAAAAGTAGAGACATACATGACTTAACTCCCTGACAAAGGGGGAGAAGTCTAAAAAAACATAATTTAAGACCATAAAGTTGCTACAAGTAATTTTATGATGGTATGTAACGTTCCGCACACTTGGCTGAGATCTACTCTAGCAGATGAAGTCTCCTGCAACAGAGGCAGCGACTTCCGTTTGGAATGGAATAGGAGAAATTACACATACATGAACCAAATCACACACACCGGACACCTATTCCCTCCCCACAACATAAATACTATCAAATAGATAGGATCTGCTTTTTTCCTCTTCATCTTGACAGCCAGAAGAATGCCGTCCTTCAACCTCAATATGAAAAACACATTTACTTAGAAAGAGACAACCTTTGTAGTGAAGTTTGTGGTGAAATACTGCAAACAATTACAAGGGTTACCTCCATTGACCGTCATCACTTCGCAGGAGATTTCGCCAGGTCGGATTTCGACCTCATCAATGTCGGAGCTGGTGATTGTCCTCTGTACTTTCAGTGCACCTTATTATGGTGAGATTGTTGGACTAACTTATGCTGGTGTATTAGACCGTTGACTTCCCTTACACTTGGGAGAAGTACATATCGCCGTTATAAGAATTCCTGATGAAACACATTTTTGCCATCCTGCTTGAAGTTCTTACCTACCACGGACACTCTGATGTAAATACGGTATGCATGCCCTGAAGAAGTCCATCTGTCTGGACGAAACACGTCTGCTGTTCTTTTTAATTACGAATCTTTTTTAATACAATTTGAATAAAAGAAGATACTTGAAGAAAAATGCTATGGACATGGACCTGATAATTTGTTATGTGTCTGTTTTGTGTTTGTGCTAAGTGGTACACCTTTGCGACTGTTTTGAAACGACCTCCATTCTCTTGTGTAGTCCCTATAAACCTATATAGGATCTGCACGTTTACACAACATAGACTATGGGATTGGTGTCCAGACTGATTCCAGACACCCCCACCGCGTATGTTTGCCTCTATGCCAGCTAGCTCACAGTGCCACTAGAAACCCCTCTTACCAAGGAGAGAATAGTTATTGGCAACTATCGAACATGACAAATCTGTCCCATCAGGGATCGTGGAAACAGTGCAGTACTTTTTGTTCAGTCACTTGTGCTCACTTTGCCTCAGAGAGATACACAGAATAAACGGTGGGGAAGTTTTCAATAGGCATTTATTGAACCAGTGTCATTCTAGTGTAAAATGGGTATGGTGAAACAACCATAAGACAGAAACAGATATACATGATTATAAGCAACAACAGAGTAAAAGGATGGTAGATTTCTACCATAATGCTAAAATAATGAAGACAGGCAGGTATAAAAATATATGACAGTACTACCGCGTACTCCTACGATGCGACTCTAACTGGATGTACCTAGCATGTATGTAGGTGTAGAGCCAAGAATCCCTCTAAGATAAAGTCAACCCCATTACCTGAAGTGAGAGACTGTGGGACCCCGCCTTGGTCTTGAGATGGACACCCCGCGAGGGATGTCAGACCACTGCGAGCTGGAGTGTCTGCATGCAGAAACTTCAGCGTCTTGCGTCAGTGTGTCAGCATGGAAGTCCTTTTTCTCCTCTCCTTGCCTCAGCAAAGATATGGTGTATATATACCCAAAGTGTTACCCTCTGGGGATCTACCTTGCTATGTAATGTCGGACTTAGGATGACGGAGGGAATGACCTTATACATAGTTATTATGCAGGAGATGGTAATCCTGCTGAGTTTCCAAGAATCTTCATGCATAATGGATGAGGCTAGTTTTCAGGGAAAACCCCAAATCCTGTTAGCAGTACCTTAACTAGGTAAAAGGTCAGCCCCAAGAACTGTTATGTAGTATAATGGCAGGGGAATTATAGGTGAGAGGTTAGGTTGCAACCTGAGCTTATATTGGGGTATCTATATGAAACATAACAATTCACCCTTATTGGAACCCAGAAGGCAGCCTTATGGAAGGAGGTGGCACATTCTGTTTCATGCTGAGGAGGAGGCCCACACTTCTGGTAAGTGGAAAGAGGAGAGAGGAGAGGAAGTGGTTCTCCATGATTCAGTTGGCAGAAGCTGTTCCTGGAGGCCAAACTGGATCCAGTCTCCATCTCAGCCCTATCACGGAGGCTGTTCTCTTCATAGTGCAGCATATGGGTTGTCTTTTACCAATGCATCTAAGGGTGCCAAGTAAGATGTTAAACCCCTCTCCATCTCCCTCTCTCTTTCAATGACAGTCAACCTACAATCACTCACCCATATCTGTCCTTTAGTCATGCCTCAATGGTTAGGCACACATCACATATGTATCCCTCAAAAATACATCCAAGCACAAGACATATGAACATAAGTTACTTACCTGTAAACTGTGGTTCTCCAGTATTGGTGTCTTTCATAGATTCACATGCTTGAATATTCCCCGTCGTCGAAGTGGGAGTCCCACGGTACATAGAATAGCAGTAATATATGCATATATAAATGAAAATTACCATAATTACATATATACATACATATAATGCAGTAAAATATATAAAGTTTAAAAGTACCATAGAACAGAATAGGCCCATAGAAAGCCTAAGGGAGAACTCACTTTAGTAACATATCAGTGTCATTATGTATTGGTCCACATTCTAGCCAATCAGGCTGTAGCTCCCTCTAGAACCTTCTCCTCAGAAGCCCAAGTCCTCAGATTTTCATAGCACCAAATAACCAAAGTGCCTGAGGAGAAGGGAGCCTCTGAGGGGAGGAAGGGAGGGTCGCATGTGAATCTATGAAAGACACCAATACTGGAGAACCACAGTTTACAGGTAAGTAACTTATGTTCTTCTCCAGTATTAGGGGTGTCTTTCATAGATTCACATGCTTGAATAAGAGTAGAAAGCAGTAAATAGTCATATAAGTCATAAAAGCAATATAAAACTCCAAGCATACAAGTTGATATCATTTAAAATGCAATATGTCAAAATTTAAGAGAAAATACCTTTATGACTGGAGGCGGGTAGCAACAGAGGCTCACCTTATTGGAAAAGATTCCGCAGCACCGCTTGTCCCAATGCCGCATCCGCGGCGTCTGTTGATTGTAGACAATAGTGCTACGTAAAAGTATGGCTGCTCGACCACGTAGCAGCTCTGCAAATGTGTCGTAGAGGTACCCCCTCAAAGAGGGCAGTTGAAGTTGACACAGCTCTAGTTGAATGAGCTCGTACTGGAGCAGGAAGGGGCTTGCCAGCCCGTTGGTGACAAAAAGTAATGGTAGAAGAAATCCACCTAGTAATAGTCTGTTTGGTAACAGGTTGTCCTTTGCAGATCGGGCCATAGGCCACGAATAGCTGGTCTGATTTCCTGAATTGTGTAGTACGTTGAATGTAAAACTTAAGACAGCGTTTCACATCCAATGAAGGCACTGAACGTTCAGCAGGAGTTTGAGGATCAGGAAAGAAAGTCTTTAAAATGACAGGTTCATTGAGATAAAAATCACTTGGAACCTTCGGGATAAATTTTTGATTAGTACGAAGCGTAACTGCCTCATTGGAGAACTGGAGAAAAGGAGGCTGAATCGTGAATGCCTGGATGTCACTAACACGCCTAGATGATGTTAAGGCAGAGCAACTTTCCACGTGAGAAATTTTAAGCTTGCTGAGTGGATGGGCTCGAAAGGAGGCAAGAGGAGTTGAGACAAAACCAGATTTAAACGCCAAGCAGGTGGAGGGAGACAAATGGGTGGAAACATCCGGAAGAGGCCTTTGAAAAACTGTTGGATGACTCTAGAAGAATACAGTGACGTAGAACCATCATGACGGAAACGGGAAAGTGCAGCCAGAAACACCTTAAGAGTGGAGTGAGAAAGTCCTGACTTTGCAAGGGATAGGAAAAAAGGCAGGATCTGTTCCGGTTTGGCGGCCATAGGATCCAAGGCTTTGGTGTGGCACCAAATACAGAAACGCTTCCACTTCAGCTGATAGGTTTTAATGGTGGATGGAGCGCGAGCGTGCGTCAACACTTCCCTGCAATCTGCGTCATGGTTAGACGTGAAAATTCATTGTGTTCAGGTTCCAGGCATGGAGCTGGAGATATGCCGGAGATATGCCGGATCTGGGTGGCAAATCTGCCCTTGCTTCATCGTGAGGAGGTGAGGCAGAGGATGAAGCGATATTGGCTCCTTCTGGGAAAACAACAGAAGGTCCGAGAACCATGGGCGCCGCGGCCACTTGGGTGCGATCAAGATGACATGACAGGGTTGAAGCCTCATCCGGTGCAGCAGGCGCGGAATCAGAGGAATCGGAGGGAAAGCGTAAATGAATTTGTTCGACCAGTTGATCGAAAATGCATTTCCGCTCGACTCTCTGTGGGGATGACGACTTGCAAAGTGTTGGCATTTCCTGTTTGCGGCAGTCGCAAAGAGATCCATCTGCGGCTGGCCCCACTGGCGGAAAATGAACTCGAGAGTTGGTTGGTTGAGTTCCCACTCGTGATTGTCCGAGAGAGATCTGCTGAGTGAGTCCGCCAGAACATTGGAAACACCCGGTACATGGATGGCTGTAAGATGAACTTGATGATCGCAAGAAGCTCTAGGCAGTTTATATGCCAGGTGCGCTGGATTGAGGTCCACTTTCCTTTTACCGACATTCCCTCGAGGTGCGCTCCCCAACCCTCTAGGGACGCATCGGTTGTGAGCGTAAGAGTCGGAGTCGCGTCTTGAAAAGACCGACCGATGGAAATGTTCAGAGGGTGAGACCACCATTTCAGTGCCACCTGAATGCGGGGCGTGAGAAAGATCCTGTCATTGCACATCCTGAAATCTATTTCCACTGTTTGTCTAGTTCCTCTTGAACGACCCTCATATGTAGCCTGCAGTTGGGGATCAACTGAATGCACGAGGAAGCCATGCCCAGGAATGATTTCAACATCCGGACTGAAACGTACAGCTTTGACTGCAGTAATCGTACAATCTTGAGCATGCGGTCCTGTCTTTCCTGGGAGACATAAACTTTTGCCAGCCGAGAATCTAGCGAGGCTCCTAGAAAATCTTGTCGCTGAGATGGGTGAAAGTGTGACTCCTGGCAATTGATGGAAAGGCCCAAGTTTTGAAAAAGAGAGAGACAAACCTGAGTGTGCTGATTTGCCAGCTGGAAGGTTGAGGCCTTTATCAGACAGTCGTGCAGGTATGGATAAAACTGAATGCCAAATGGCAGAACTCTGAATTGAAAATGTAGGTGTCCGACTGTAAAACGGAGGTACTTTCTGTGCCTGGGGTGAATCGGCACGTGAAAGTACGCGTCCTGGAGGTCGATCGTGGAGAAGAACTCTCCGGGATTGAGATAATTCAAAATTTGGAGCAAGGTCAGCATTTGAAAAGTTTTCGACGTGATGAATTTGTTCAGAGCCCGTAGGTCCAAAATGGGGCGCCACTCTCCCGACTTCTTCTTGACTAAAAAGAAGCGGGAGTAAAAACCCTTGCCTCGCTGGCCTTGCGGTACCACCTCGATAGCACCTTTTCTGATCATTAATTTGACTTGAGCCAATAGTTCCTCGAAATGGGGAGCGGGGGACCAGAAGGAGGGCGATTGGGAGGAAATTTGGTAAACTCCAGAGTATGTCCTTTGGAAATCACATCTAGGACCCATTGATCGGAGGTGATGTTTGACCAATTCAAGATGTAGTTGGAGATTCGTCCTCCAATTTTTACAGTCGGTGGAAGGTTGAGGCTGGGACTGTCACTGTTTCTTTGCATTTGAACCACCTCTGTATGTGGTTTTCCTCTGGTATGGTCTGGAGGAGGTCTGACGATTTTGGGACTGGTAAGTATTCCTTGGACGGTTGTCAGTGTAAGAGCGATATTGGTTTGATCCACGAAAAGTGGAAGAAAGGCCGCCTCTACCACGTGCTCCTCGAAATGGCTGTTTTCTATACTGGAGGGTTGCCAAAGCCTTGGCCGTATCCGTATCCTTTTTGATTGATTCGAGGACATCGTCTACATGTTTGCCGAAGAGCAAATCACCGTCATATGGTAGATCAAGTACTCTAGCCTGAACCTCCGGGCAAAATGCTGTAGATTTTAGCCAGCCTTGATGCCTCAAAACTGCAGCTCCAGCCAATTGCCTGAATCCCGTAGAGGAGATATCAAGGGCGCAGTCAATGATCTCTGAAGAGATCTTTTCCCCCTCCTGAACGATGGCTTGTGCTTCTGCACGGATGGCATCTGGAAATTGTGGAATGAATGCTGCAATTTCGGACCACATTTGGCGGTCATACCGTCCAAGAATAGCCAAGGAATTAGCCGCCCTTACAGTCGTGGCTGACATGGTGGTAAACCTTTTCCCTATGGAGTCCAGCTTGCGGCCTTCCTGATCAGGAGGAGATGTGAGAGGTGTGGCAGGATTGCGGGACCTTTTTTGAGCTGCCTTAGTAATGACGGAATCCGCCTTAGGCTGTGACACTAGGCATGCCGGAGAAGTCGGTGGCGCTTTATATTTTTTATCCAGCCTTGGTAAGACAGCAGGGATCGAATTTGGTCGCTCCATCAATTTGAGGCCTTCCTCCCAGATATGGTAAATGATCGGAATAGTGTGGGCTTGCCGTTGAGGTAAGTCCTTGAAATCGTATAGAAAACAATCAGTCTGTTGGACTTCTAAACTGAGGTGAAACCTCTTCGCAGCGCGGACCCTCAGGTTATGGAAACTGCCAATATCCACAGGAGGCGAAGCTAAAGGCGACGTTGGTGGGGTCGAAGGTGTCTGAGCCCTGTAGTCGTGCCACTCTTGAAGGCCGTTGTCATCATCATCATTCTGATCTGTGTTGTGAGGGTCTTGATCCTCATTATCCGTATCCTGCTGGGTACGCACTGGTGACCTGGGTTGAACTGGTGCAGGAATTTGAGGCTGTGGAGGAGGTTGTGGCACTGGAGAAACAGGCCGAGACGGTGGGAATCTGCGATTATAATCGTCCAGCATGTGCTGCAGATTCATTACCAAAGACAGTGGTATCTGTGTCTTTTGTTCTGCCATAGGTGCCTCTGAAGTGTCCACCGGAAATAGATCTGTCCCATCTTTGACGTTCTCTTCCACCTCTTCATCATAATCTTGGCACTTGATGTTTAGCTCGGATGGGCTAGACGCTTGGCCAAAGACATTGTCCGCCTCTGAACCATCATTGGAGCCCTCCTCCGCAGACTAAAACAGTTGTTCAGGAAGAGCAGAACCACTCTTGACAGGACTCAACTGTATAAGAGGCACCTTTCTATACGTGGAAGCAGTGACCACTGTGAAGGTTGTAGCAGTGGCTAAAGGATAGTGCGACGTCGACGAGCCCATAGACCTAGTGGTAGATCCAAAAGCCGGCTGGGAATCCGTAACTGCAGACGGAGTTGATTTTACCTTCGTCGGCGAAGATTTTTTCGCCGTCGACGGGGGTAGAGCCTTGCTCGTTGACGAAGATGATTCCGTCGACGAAGATTTGGTCGTCGACGGTGCGACAACTGTCGACGAAGCCGTCGACGGTGCAGTAATTTTCGACGAAGTTGTCGTCGACAATGAGGGTCCCGTCGACGGACGGCGACCCGTCGACGGTGCTGTGATCTTGGTCGACGACGAGTGCCGCGTCGGATGACGCGTCGGCGGTGGCTTCTTCGTCGACGGTGTAGATTTGGCAGTCGTCAACGAGATCTTTAAGATAGAGGTAATGGGTCTCACCTCATGGGACGTCATCGACGAGGTGGACGTCGTCGACGTAGTTCTCGAAGACATTGAACATGTCGTCGTCGACGTGGAGACAGCATCCACGGATTTCGTCGTCGTAGATGTCGTCAACGGACGCGTCGACGAGCCCGTAGAGGAGCCAGTGCCTGTTTTAGAGGATGATGGCATGGCTTTGGACAGTGACGCCAGAGAGCCAGCTCCCGTAGGCGTTACAGGAGGCAAATCCTGTGGGGAGACATCCATAGAGACTTCCACAAGTCTACTTTTCTTGAGAAAAGGAGAAGGCATCTCCGTCTCCGACCCACGCTTCTAAGAGGTCTTAGACTGGAAAGAAGAGACCCTCTCAACCTCCGAGAGCACCGTGTCAGTTGTCTTCAACTTCTGTAGCCACAGAAGGAGACGGGCCTCTCTGTCCCTTAAAGTTTTAGGCGGGAAAGTACGGCAGTACTTACAGTTCTTCACTTCATGGTCCGGGTAGAGGCAGTAAATACATTTACAGTGAGGATCCTCATGAAAGAGACGCAGTTTTCCACAAGATGGACAAGGCTCGAACAAAGATTTCCTTGAGGAAGATATCTGAGAAGAAAAACAGCTATGTTTGAAGAAAAAAAACTGAGCAGAGCTCAGGGAGACTCCCTTCGCACGACGTGCGGTAGAAAATCTGAGGACTTGGGCTTCTGAGGAGAAGGTTCTAGAGGGAGCTACAGCCTGATTGGCTAGAATGTGGACCAATACATAATGACACTGATATGTTACTAAAGTGAGTTCTCCCTTAGGCTTTCTATGGGCCTATTCTGTTCTATGGTACTTTTAAACTTTATGTATTTTACTGCATTATATTTATGAATATATGTAATTATGGTAATTTTCATGTATATATGCATATATTACTGCTATTCTATGTACCGTGGGACTCCCACTTTGACGACGGGGAATATTCAAGCGTGTGAATCTATGAAAGACACCCCTAGTACTGGAGAATAATTTCTACATATTTTATTATTATTTATATTTTTAGCCTCTTTTCATACATTTACAGTGCACTTATGACAACAGCTGGGGCAGGAGTCATCCCAAGTGGAAGAAAGCCAAAGACAGGGCAACTTTGGCAACGTCACTCGCCTACATACAAAGGTTTGTCCTTATGCTAATAATCAAACATTATACAGGATTTGTATCACTTGTTTGGTTAGAACCTACACAATACTCACCTCCACACAGCCCTCAACTAACAGGTACCTCTATACACTCTCCTACACAATCCTCCCATGAAGGTGCATCTCTGATCTTCTCTCAGTCATCTGAGGAAAAAAATACCCCTGTGTGGATAAGTTATCCCCATTTATCAATCTCACACCCACAACTTCTCAGTTGCTACCCCTCTCTGTGCTGGGCAACCCACTGGCCTTGTAAGACGGCCATGCATGCTGGAGGAGTTCTCCTGGTCTAATACTCTTCACTGGGAGGATCGGTTTTGTCTATTAGAACTATATCCATTTTTTTTTAAAATTACAAACCTGTTTCTAACTTTCATCTGAGCTGAATGTTTATTTTTATTTACTACGTTGCAAAGTGCTGTCTGTTTGATAGTTGGTTTACCTGTACAGCATAATGAATTTAAACATTTCCTTCTGATAATGAAAGCATCTTCTAACTAAACAGTTATTTTTCCTATGACGTGTAGCATTAAACTGAGCTTTTGCAAACAGGAAGCAAAACATTGAAGTTAGATTTGAAAGAACATTAAAAAAGTTAGTCCATTGTCCAAAATGAAAATAAAGTAATTCCCCAAGCCTGAGGAGGAGTCCGAATTAGGTTCCTTGCTTGGAGGCAAAGTTCCCGGGCCATTTTCACTCTCTGTCTTAACCAGAATAAGGTCAAAGTCATCCCCTAATGCAGACATTAAATGGCTGGTTGTGGTAGGAACAGACACCGCAAATGAAGAACAAAATGCAAAGGTACCACGGGAAACCTGTAGCACTGAAGTACTGGGACACAGGATACAAGAAATGGGACAGGATGGCGAGTCACAATTAAACTTAAAAACTGCTATCAAGGAGGTTATGACACCACATAAAGTTAAGAGGTGTTCAGATGCATTCTCTCAGAGTATACGGACCACTCCAACTAAGTCCTGGATATCCTGAGAGATCACCCCCTGAACCTCTCCATTTGGCCTGAGGGCCTCTCAGAGAGTTACCCAAGGAGGGCTGTGGGGTGTCAGAGGACAGACGTGTTTCACAATGTTGTGTTACCCTGGGCAGGCTCTGGTTGGAGGAGTTAATGCCTCTGCAGGAGTTGTAGGACCAGATACAATGTAGGACCAGATACAATGGGGGCATCAAGATGAGTTGGCCCCTTTTCTTTGCGCACATCAAGTTGTTCTTCAAGGCCAGGAGACGCCCCAGAATCTGCCTCCTCATGGATGGTGATTTCCATATTCCCGACACCAAGTCTGCTCTTCAGCCTCTGCCAACAGTCAGATGGTGGGTTCCTCATCCTCATTGGTGGGGGGAAGTCTTTATGCCTGCCTCCCTGTTGAGGATCTTGCTCCGGGTCCTGCTCTGACAAATCTTGGCCAGCTAAAAAGGAATTTGAAAAAAGGACACATTTGCAATTTCTATGTTTATTAATGCACTAGCAGCCCGTCCCGACGTTGTCCGGGTAAGAAATAGAATGTGTGTAATGTGTGTATTTGGCAAGGGCAATTTATTTTAAAATCTCGCGGTAGACAACATTTTTTGTTTCATTAGAATAGGGACGGAGAAGGCCAAGCTGCAGCCCTGGTTGATGTTAGCAGGCACGTGTAATTGGTGTAGTGATCCGCCGCCTGAGCCCGGCTTCAGCCCTGGTTGATGTTAGCAGGTGCGTGTAATATCGTTGAATGAGAGAGATATCAGCCGCGGGTAAATCCGTTTAATGAGAGAGTTGAGTGACAGCGAGTAGGAGATGCTGCAGTAAATGTCCCCGCAGACACGCTCATTTGCGTGTTCCCCCGCTTGAGGCCCAGATGCAGGCCTGTTTGATGTTAGCAGGCGCGATGTTCCCCCGCATGAGGCCCAGCTGCAGCCCTGGTTGATGTTATCAGGCACGTGTAATTAGTGTACTGATCCGCCGCCTGAGCCCGGCTAGAGCCCTGGTTGATGGTAGCAGGCGCTCCCAGCGTGCCCCTTGATGCAGCGCAATTGCATTCACATGGCATGAAGGCCGGACACACGCCCCCAGCGTGCCCCTTGCTGCTGCGCAGCAACGTAATTGGCGCTTGTATGTACGACTCACTTGGCATGAAGGGCGGGCACGCCCACAGCCCATGATGTGATGGCCGTACCACACGCCCCCAGCATTAGTCACGCCCCCAGCCCACGCCCACAGCACAATGCAGACACGCCCACAAGGGACTACTTTGCTGGCACGGTTCTTTTACCTTTTAAATGTATAGAGGAGTTGGCCTAACGGCTAAGGCCCTCTACCTCGGAATCTGGATTCGAGTCTTGCTAACGATGCCAAACATCCTGTGATTCTGGGCAAATCACTTAATCTCCCCGTGCCTAACAAAAATGAATGTGTGTCCTCATGTAATGTAACTGGTGCTATGTAAAGCGCTCTGATACCTGATTTAGTTTGGGTCAAGTTTGCGCTATATAAAACTCTGCAAAAAAAAAAATATGGTGGCCGTCTGCATAGCCTATGTCCTTCTGCTGCAACTGCCCTTTCCAACGCTGTATTGGGTGTTGTGATTGGTGCTGTGGTTATTGAGATTACCCGCCTCAAAGGTTTGGGCTCTCTCTTTATAATATTAGTATGGATAACACAATTATTTTATAGCCAAAAAAAACAGAGCTGAAATTGTGATGCATTTACCAAACTTTTCACAAGCCAAAATTTATATACGAATTTTAATGAACTTCTGAATTAAAAAAAAAGTTTTGTAAACAATAATATATGAGACATTCAAAACATGAGAAAGGGTTGTGTTAAACATTTTCTTTGTATAATCCTTTGCTTAAAGTAAAAAAGAATGTTTTGCAACATCTTCCACACATTGCCTATAGGAGATTAGCTTGTTATACAAAGCTACAAAACATTTTAAGGACACTATGGGCCCGATTAGGATGTCGGTGGTCGTTCATCCGACATCTGCGGCTGCTGTCTGACCACCTCAATATGATGTGGTTGGTCAGAGGCAGCGAGCAGAGGGACTAACTGACGGCTTCGACAGGCTCGAGGAGTCCGTCGGAGCATCGCTCTGAGAGTAATACCCAACAATGGGGGTGGTGCCTGCTGAGGCTCAACCGTAGGGATTACGATGTCTCTTTCCCTCTGCCTTTACATGGCAGTCCGACGGCAATGTAAAGACAGACGGACTGGGACTTTGGAGGCCCCTAGCAGGGCCCATCGCCCATGAGCCTCCGATCTAGGCCCGCGTAGGGCACATGTGGTGCCGCCCAAACATCCATGCACTGTGTGCCATGCACACCATGGGGCCTGACATACGGTGCATAGATGTTTGAAAAAATAACCTTTACTATTTTAGCTTGTGCTGCAGCCCTTTTCTGTCCGGCAGCACAAGCCGCAATGGTAAAGCTTATGTTTCCGACCGCAGTGCTGGCGGTCAAATTGTAATTCGGGGAGTGGGACCTCTGACTCCGTGTCGGGCAGTCTCATTCTCACTACAATGTCGGTTGGACGCTTATCCGACAGGCATCGTAATAAGGGCCTATATTGTTATTCTGTTTTGTATAACATATTTGCAAATATATATATATGTAGAAAGGGAAAGTGTGTGAATTACGCAAGCAAATTTTTATAAAAAATATAGTCACTTTAAAGTAAGTTAAATGTACACACAATCAGCATTACATCATCTAAGTTTGACAGAATTGACATGTAACAGATCCAAAATTGTGAAATTGTGTAATAACTGTTATATTACCACAAAATATTCAACTTTATAAGCATTTCTAATATATCAAGATCAGTGAATACAAACAAAACTACAACTACACATGCAGGTTAGTAGTTATAAACTTTTAACATCCATAGATCAAAAAAACACAGGTTAAAGACAACATAGAATGCTAGAACCAAGCTGAAACTGAACAACCCACACTCAAAAAGCATGTGGACTGAACTGAATTTTAAAAATAATACACTCACCATCTCGCTGCTCTTCAAACTCTCCCAGCTGAGCACGCAGGGCCAGCCGAGCTGCTGTCAGGACCCTCCTGTACATTGCTTTCATGTAGGGGTGTGGAGAATGTGCCTGGGAGAACAAGCTCAGAATTTCCGGACCTCGATGCCGCCAAAGGTCCTCCCATCACATGAGGAAGAATTTCCTCCGCTGCATGTGAACACCCAGTGCAGTGGAGTGCATTGAGGTTTCAGGCAAGATTTAGGCTTACACTGCATTATTCAACTGGGTTTCTCGAACTCCTATAACTCTGTGGCGACTTTTGAATGATCCCCTCAGTCCTGATGTTTAATTCCTCATCTGTGAACAGGGGCCTTCTCATCAAGGCCCTCACTCATGTTGAGTGTTAGGTTAATGCAAAGAGCAGCGGTGGTCGGCATGGGTCGCGGGTGGGGGGGCAGGTCGCGCAAGGGGGTAAGCTAGGGGGGGTTACGCATATCGTTTAAAAAAAATACATTTTAAAAAATCAACTTACCGTTGCGCTGGGTCCCGCGTCTCTGCTCCTGCTTTTCTCTATCTTGTACAGAAGCAAAGCCAGGCCCTACTGACCAATCACAATGCTGCAATGCAGCGTTGTGAGGGGTAGACACCCAGGCTCCCCTAACTAATCACAACGATGCAATGCAGAGTTGTGATTGGTTTTGAGTGTCCTGGTTGGGCGCTCAACCAGGGAAATGGAGCCTGGGCTCGTTCTCCATGCACGCTGTAATGCAGCCTGCATGGAGAATGGGGAAAGTGTGCATGACTGGTTTGGGTAGCCCGAAAGGCCGACCAAACATTCATTGCACACTTAGGAGTGTGAAAACCACTCCTCTCCTGCCCTGCGAGTAGTGCAGCCCCGCCCACCCTCAAAGCAGCAGGAAGCATACAATGATAATGACCTAAAGTTATTCTAATTATATGCTTCTTCTTTGCACTGCTTAAAAGCAGTGGGGTGACGCTCCTCCGCCATAGCAGAGGAGCCAGCAGCAGGATGGAGGAGGATGGTGTTATTGTGAAGAGAGCGTGGCTTAGAATAAGCACAAAATTACCAACTTCCTCTTCCTGTACATAAATTGCTGTTTATTGTGGTAGGCAGAGATGTCTTTCCTGAGTGCGGAAAAAAGGTCTCTTCCCCATATGCGGGGTAAAGACTCTGCATGGGGATGGAACCCTCTGCATGTGGAGTAGAGACCTCCTCATACAAGAGGAAGACAACTGCATTTACCAAAAACTCAAAATACTTGACATAAGTATAAAACTAATAGCAGGGATTGTTTGTACTACTAATGTATGTGTGTTAAGTAAGGATTTAAGTATGTTTGACCTAACAAAACAGGGCCATATGTACAGAATTTAGGGATTGCCAGTTCTTAAATGCGATTCTTTGCAGCTCACATTTAGGAAAACGCAAATCCTAATGTGAAAAATGTACAAGTGAGGAATAGCCATCCCTAATGGGGTTGCAATTGACCTACCTCATGAACATTAATGAGGTAGGTCGCACTTTGTGACCCATTAGGAATTGTTACCATCACAGAGATTATGGCCGGCTGTGGTACAGACCTCCATATCATTAATTGCTTTTTAATAAAGCAGACCTTTTTTTTAAAAAATGCAGACCGTTTCCCCAGGATGTATTTAAAAAGAAAAAAGGTAACTTTGAAGTTTAATTTTTTAAGAGCAGTTTGGACCACTGTCTGCTCTTAAAAAATATTTGGATCATCATTCACAAAGGGGAAGGGGCCACGTGGGAATACATTCCCATTTGTGAAGGGGTAGCAGTGCTTAATTTGTGCACTATCAGGGTCAAGTCTATGTGTCTGCTGCATGCAGTATGTATTGGTCCCATATATATTATATATAATAATGTAACATACATATATTATTAAGCTAAACTCACTTCAGTACTGAATGTGGTTTTTGATTGCTCTTGAGTCCCGACTTTGCTCTGGGTGCTCCCAAGTCCTGGTGAAGAAAAGTGTTGCAGCGGCTGTGAGAGCCAGAGACCTGAGGCTAAGCCATTGATTCGCCAACTGACAGTCAGAACAGAAGTTTCAAAAATCAATTATGATGGCATTGATGCCCCCCACCGTGCCGCGGCCCTTAGTTTAGTATACTGTTGTGCCGGTGGGCGGGACATTAAGATTGGGGCACTGGGCTGGATTAAGAAAGGGGGGGCCGCTCGGCCGCACGTATGTGTATGCCCATGGGTTGCTCCGTATCATGTGCTTACTTTGAGACATTCAGTTCTTTCTTGGAATGGGTTTTGAGACAATCTACGGGGCACCAGCATGTGATGCATTACCTTGACGATTTTCTTTTGCTGGGGGTGGCGGGCTCACAGGAGTGTGCGTGAGCATTGCGGGGGTTTTGCGTGCTCATGCGTGCTTTTGGGGTCCCGCTGGAACCAGGAAAAACTGTGGGGCCATCTACATGCCTGGAATTCTTAGGCATCGAACTGGACTCCGTTGAGGGTTGTTTCAGGTTACCCAAGGAAAAAATGGCAAAGTTCAGGGCAGCCCTACAACAATGTTTGGTTAAGGAGAAAGTCACATTACAGCAGCTGCAGCAGACTGTGGGCCAGCTAAATTTTGCATTACGGGTCATCCCTATGGCGTGCCCATTTTCCCGCTCAATTGTTCAGGCCATGAAGGGCCTGCGAGACAAGCATCAACTCACGAGGCTGTCAGTTGAGGTTCGCCAGGACATGCGGATATGGATTGCATTCCTGGAGGATTTCAATGGCAGAGTAGTGTGGGGTGCCCCCCCATGACCTCGGCAGAGTTAGGGCTATGGACCGACACTGCGGGCAGTGTAGGGTTGGGCGCCATACTTGGCAACAAGTGGGTGGCACAAAGGTGGCCCAATTGGTGGGAGGAAAGCGGTTGGACAGCAAACATTGGGTTTCTGGAACTTTTCCCAATATGGGTTGCTTTAAGGGTCTGACCTGATCAATTGTCTAATCGATCCGTCATTTTCTGGTCGGATAACATGACTGTAGTGAAATGCATCAATCAACAGGCAGCATGGTGTAAGTTGATACTCTGCCTTATGAAGGAGATTGTGCTAAGATGCATGAAGGTGAATGTGCAATTCAGGGCCAAACATGTTCCAGGGGTCTTGAATAACGCAGCTGACGCCCTTTCTCGCTTTAAGATGCAGGTATTCAGGGAACACCTACCAGCTGCAGGGGCTTCACCAGCACACTTCCCAACAACACTTTGGCAGATTGGTGCCCCCCAACTACAGGACCTCGTGGTAGCCAGCCTAGCTCCCAGGACCAAGACAGCTTACGAAGGGGCGTTCAGGTCTTACTGTAATTTTCTGGGACAGAATTGGGAGGCCAAATGGGATCAGGAGGCAAACTTTACTGGGTACCTGGACACATTGCACAAGGAGGGGCGCTCAGCTGCGACAGCTAGCAGACACAAGGCAGCTGTTTCTTTCTTCGCACAGACAAAGGGGGCCAGGGATCCTACGAATAGCTTCTTAGTACGAAAGCGACGAAGGGGTGGCGGCGCCTAAAGGCAAACATCGCAGATGGCAGAAGGCCAATAGGTCTAGAATGGTTGGCAGTGGTATTGGTCACCCTGCCTGACACATGCAGCTCTTTGGGAGAGGTACTCCTATTTAAAGCCGCCTTTTCCCTGGCATTTTACGGGACATTGCGGGTAAGTAAACTAGTGGCTAGCAACAAACTCGACAGGTTAGGTGGCATACAGTTTATAGATATTACTATACGGGGCGACTCAATGTGGGTTACCATTCGGAAATCCAAAACTGATCAGGAGGCCCGGGAGGATAGTTTCGTGCTACACCGGGCGCCGAACAACCCGTGCTGCCCAGTGTCGCATGTGGAGGCGTTCCTCAGACAACGGGCGGGTGTGGCAATGGGAGCATTGTTAATACATGCGGATGGTACCCCGTTGACCAGATTTCAGTTCCAAAGAGTTTTAGCAATGGCTATCGCCAAAGCGGGTTTGAACCCCAAGGAATTTGGAACACATTCTTTCCGGATAGGGGCGGCCACCGAGGCCACTGCGAGAGGATTGCATGCCAACAGTGTGAAGAGGATTGGGAGATGGTCTTCCAATGCCTATAAGCGTTATGTGCGGCTGCACATATTGTGAGGGTCAGTTCACCCCCCCTGACACCTGCCTTGTTTATGTTTATCTTTCAGTTTCTCGGGCCTGTGACGCAGGACGGAAACTACTACAGGGTCATCAAGTGCAACCATCAACAACTCGGCAACTGCAGGAAGACAAGAGGAGGACGCATGTAGTATGGGTTGTTGGTCATTCTTATGTGAAGCGTGCTAAACCATTTTTTCTTTCAGGAGGGGGTAGACGGAGGGCGGGGATTTCTATGTTTGCTTTCATGGCAGAGGCGGGCTCCGCCTTAGCCAGCTTAGGGGCTACATCTCTGACTTACTTGTAAGACACACCCCACCGCCCTCAGTGGTTATCCTGCACCTGGGGGGGAACGATTTGGTGACGCTGGGAAGAAGGGTCTTGTTGGAAGAGATTATCTCAGCGGCAGGTTGGCTGGCGAAGTTGTTACCAGGTTGCACCATAGTGTGGTCACATTTGATACCTAGACTTCAGTGGAGGGGGGGGAATCAGTTAGGGCGTTGAATCACTCGGTAAAGAGGGTCAACAATAAGATCGAGAAGCTGTTTCGAACACCTCACCTGCAGAGTATCCCACATGGATGCATATGGGGAGATCAGTTCTACTTACGGGATGGGGTCCACTTGACAGAAGCAGGTAATTACCTATTAGTAAGGAACATACTGGCATGGTTAAAAGGTTTTGCGAGGTAGGTATGACCTTTCAGGGTAGGCATTTTGGGGGGGGCCAGATAGTCGGTCAACTATGCTAATCGGTGAGCAGCAATTTAAGGTCCTTAGGGGGGCGGCACCATTATCGAATGGGGTTGCCCAGGGGAGGGGCCACTGGTCTCTCTTAGAACTTCAGGGGCAGGATATCCGCTTGCTTGGAAGGGTGCGGGGGAGGGAGTCACGCTTTCCTCGGGCTGGTAGCCAACCCGCACATACACTATGACGTCAGCAAATGGCGCGAGTGTAAGGGCCCTCCTTTTTGGTTAAATGGAGTTCACGGAGCGTACGCGGGTAACCAGGAGAGGGACGAACTCTCCCGGTAACCGGGCCCTTGTTGCGCATGCGCACTCAGGCGGGAGGGCGTAGCTGGGGAAAGGATCTGACACCGGTTAACGACCTTGCCGTAGGCCCAGAAATTATTAGAATGCAAAATTGATATGTAGGAAGTTAAATTCAGTTAGGAACAAGCTGTATTAGACATTTGTTAAGGTTAGCCCTTCATACCTGTCTACCTTGCTGTAAATCTAATGTCTGAATTTTGCATTTAATAATTATGTAAATAATGTTTATTTTACTCAATTTTATTTGTTTTCATATTTTAATAAATACGGCCGGGGGGTCGTGAGACCCCCTGCCTTCCAAAGAATTCTCTCGCCTGGCTAATTACTATATGGATTGTAAATGTTGTTTGCATGATGGGGAGGGGTGGTCGGTAGTCCCAGACCATGTGGTTGTTCGGGGTAGGGGCTGTGCGGCAGTGCGCACATGTTTTATACAGATTGCCACGCCCCGGCTCACCCACCCGAGTCATCATCATTGATTGCATCGGGCGCAGCACGACGACATTGAGGGCAGCACGAGGCCCAGGCCTGCTTAAATCAGTTGATAAAGGCTCCAAGGCAGTGTGCCCCGGCCCAGCTCACCACGTAACCGTGAGTAGTACTAAATTTAGCAGTATTACAGTAAAGTAAATTAAATAACAACAGTAGTAGTAGCCACAAGTCATCTTTACTGCCCGCCCCTATCCTGTGGTGTAGGTTGGGCTGCCAAATGAGCCTCTTGGTGTGGCTCTGCACCAGCGTCTGTGTACAGGGCTGGGGCTGTTGAGCTTCGTCACGCTTGTATAATGATTTTTTTTTGCGCCGTCCATGTTGTACTGTCCCCGTCACCGAGAATGTGTTATTATTCGCTCCAGGCCCTAGCGCACAAAACGGACCTAAATGATTGAAGCAATTCTTGTGGGCGCAACATCAGTTCCAGTTTTGGTGCTGTGATGGCCTAGTCAGAAATGCCAATCCAATGTAGGCATAAATAGCCCATTGCCATTGCAACACTGGGAGTGAAGCGCAGGCAGCTTGCGCAGTCACATTTCTGCCATCCGGGGCCTACACCCAGCCACGCACTTGTGAGACAAGGAGCTGCCGAGCTGGAAGCCCAAACCTTGAGAGCATGATTTGTGGCTTTTTTATGGGTGGTGGGGCAATAGAGCAGTAGTAGTTTAATGGCAGCTGGTAAATATATCTCATATTCTAATGAGTATGGAAGACTTTCAACAATGCTGACTGACCGTCAGGAATGGATGTGTGCCTCAAATCGGTTCTTTCTGTCTCTAGTCTGTATGTTCTTCATCCTCTTCATGAACCCACCCAGATGCCTAATAACATAACCTATAGTCAGTTTTTACTTTGAGCCGGTGCTGGTGGCTTCCGGTGCTCAGCACCTGCATTTTAATCTACAACACCGGAACTTATCCACCAGGTATTGGAATGCTTTTCAAGAGCACCAGTCAATGTATGGCTTCATTTTTTGTAGGTGCGAGATTAAGTAATTTGTCCAGAATCACTGACTGAGGATGTTGAGACTATGCTGAGACTTGAAACTCATTCCCCAACTCCAGAGTCGTCAGCTCTTGCTGTTATGCCACATCCTTTCCCCACTTGTAGGGTTTCATGGTTAGTAGTTGGTTCTGTTATAGGTGGCGCTAATAGGAGAAATGGGCTGGTGCAAGCTTCCTCCTGAGAAGAGCCCCGGCACGGGACTTATTTTTTCATAAATTACCTACTGCTAAACCGTATCCTTCCACTAACAGCTCCCCGACCCCAGCCAAAGAATCATGAGAGCATGTGGCCCGGCCCCACAGGAGACCCAGGTCCTAATGCCACGTACCCTGAATGGGGTATGCTTTCTCCAAACTTGCAGACCTGATAGGACTCCAAACCCACTATTACGAGACCTCAAGCTCCACCTAACTAAATATAATCTGCAACCCCAAGATTACACACAAAGCCTCCTTCCCACACTGTATTGGCATTGTACGTCACTTGTTGTGAGCCCTAGCCTCCCAAGTAACTATGTGAACCAACTCAACCAAGACACTAGGCCTTTGGTCTAAAACACCACTTTACTACAAAATAAAAAAAAACTGTGAGACATCCACCTAACTCACTTGACTGATACATTACCAGCATGCCACTAGCCTTAAATGCCCACCTTAATAATTGTCGAAGAACTCTTAACTCAGCTGCACTCTTGTTTCTCTGGTCTCAGATCCCTTTCTGTTAGCCCGAGAGACCCTCAAATGATTGGGCCGAAACTTTCCCTTGCCTACACTGAGAGACCCTCCACCTCAGTAGATTGATACCTTACCTCACTTGACTGAAACTACCTTCTAATTGGACTGTAACCCACACTGAACCACGGGCAAGTGGGTGGAGCCGGAGAAAAGTAGGTGTGGCCTCCGACAAACATTTGACCACCTGCACTTCATATTTTACAAATTAAGCTCTGAGCACCACCCTTGAGGTGTCGGTATAAAATGAATTTTTGCAACAGGAAATCAGTCGCAAAACATTCATACACACCACTGTGATTCGGTATTAGGAAGAGACACCCTAAACAAGTCCCTTCCAAATTCCGAATCACTAAACACAAACTGTGATTCGTTAACATGTTACCGAATCACAATTTGTATTTTTGCGGAATCTGTGAATTGGGCCGTTACGGACTGCAAAAACTATTTTGTACATATGGCCCTAAGTTACTGTCCTCCGGTAACACTTTTTTTTGTGGATACTGAATATAACCACAGATTCCTATGAATACCCCCGGGAGCCAGACTGGATTTGAAAATGTATCTCTGCAATTCCCTTGCGCAGAGGTTGGTGGTGTTGTATAGCTTTGCGTCTGGTCCGTCCTTCCCCAAAGTTGGCGTTAATGCCACAATATAAGTGCTACCAACCCGTTAACATCAGCTTCTTCCGATATATGTCCATGCCTTTGGACACAGAGCCCTTGGTAGTCAGATTGTGCCAGTGGGCCAATCTCGAATTAGAATCTTTTTACAATGATCAATAGAGTCCTTGCTATGGAATCGGGCGAAGGATGTGGTTAGATAGAGTATCCACCAGAAAGAGCATTATCAAAGGTATGTACCTTGTTCTTCTTATGGATACTTCTACTTCTAACTGGAGACTCCTCACATTGTGAATAGTTACCAAAGTAGTACCTCCCCCGGTGTGCATCTCTGGAATGGCTCAGACCGTAAACTCCTTCAGGACTGAATGGGCTGCTCACGCTAAACCGGGCTCCAGGCAATAGTGCTGCCAGAGTGGTGGTTGGAGCTTTGGCTCTGGTGGAATGAGGCTGCAGGGATTCCGGAGGCTGTTTCCTGACTAGTCCATAGCAGATCTTTATACAAAGGACAACCCATCTGGAGATACTCCATTTCTGAACTGCTCTTCCCTTCTTTGCCCCAGAAAAACCCACAAAGAGCTGATTGTCCACCCTGTGATCTATGGTGCCGTTGATGTCGTGTTTCAGAGCTCTCTTCAGGTCTAGGCGATGGTACCTCTCTTCCTCCTTGGACGAATGAGGAGAAGCAAAGGGTGATAGACTGGCCACTGTGAAAAAGCATTGCAACTTTTTTGGAGTAATGCTGCCTTGGTTCTTAGCACTAAATTGTCTGGGGAAAAAGGAGTTGTATCGTTTCTGGACATAAAATACTTGCAGCAATAAGGAACACGGCTTGTAATATAAACAACCTCAGCAGACAATTGTGTATTGGCTTGAATGGGGTGCACCTCCAAAATGGGAGAACCAGGAGCATCACAAGGGTTTTTGCTGGACCATATGGGTCACCACTTTCAAAAATACATATCAACAGGTGATTTGAATAGGGATGGCTGATAAGACAGTCATAGAAAGCCCGATAGCGCTGACAAATAATATTTTACTTTTGCCACAACAAGGCCTTGCTGGGCTAGGGACAGAGAGAAAAGGAGAATATCCAGCAACTGAGTCTATAAGGGTTGAATATGCCAGGAAGAACACCAAGCAACAAACTTCTCGCAGCATCCCACATAACTTATGTTAGTAGAGGGATGTCTGGCGGCCAAAATCACATTAACTGCTACCGGTGGGGGATTAAAAGCCATCAACCTTCACTGCTCAATCTTCTGGTGCAGGACCTGGGACTGCTGTTGCAACGGTATGCTGTCCTGAAGATGCAGCTGAATCAGAGGACAGTTGCTCACGGCAAGAAGTTCTGGATACCACACCTCTTGGCCCAATCTGGAGGCATCTCTGAGCAAGAACAACCTTGGGAACTCCAAGAAGCAAAACTTGGACACTGCAGTGGTGTATAGATTGAGCCAGGGTTCCCCCATTGCAGGATCCCTGCTAGCCCTGTGCCACCTCTGAATCAGCCACCATTCCTGATCCACTATGCAATATTAACTGAGCTTGTCCGCCCTGATATTAAAGATCCTACCAGACGTTGTACTTGCCGGAACATGCCCCGATGGCTCAACCAGTTCCGGCGGCGCATAGCCTCCTAGCACATGACCTAACACCCCACTCCACCCTGCTTGTTACAGTATCACATGGCAGTGGAGTTGTCAGTGAGAACCTACACCTGTTCTCTCTTGATGGACAGGAGGCAGGCTTTCAGGTCCAAACGAATTGCCTGCAACTCTAACACGTTGATGTGAAGGCAGGTTTCCGTGGAGACCAGAGTCCTCTGATATTCACCTTTCCCAGATGACCTCCTCAACGAGGCAATGATGCACCTGTAATAACTGTCAGCTCTTAGTGGCGTAAGATTCACCCAACACCTGGCTGGAATTTGATAAGTTCACTTGGTGCTGAGCCCACTGAGACATCAGATTCCATTGAAGAACCTGCATGTTCAATTTTGCGTAGTTCACTAGCAAGATGCAGGAAGCCGAGAGGCCAAGAAGCCTCAGAGCAGCTGTCACTGAAACCCATGGCTAAGGTTGAATCATTGGGATCTTAGCTTAAAGGTGCTGGACTAAATGAGGCTCAGGGAAAGCTTGAACAAGGCCCTGTCTGTGATAGCTCAGATAAAAGGGAGCCTGTGTGAAGGAGTCAGGTGTGACTTCGGCCCAATTATGGAAAATCATGGAGATTTTAATAGGGTTGTCTGTCGGTGGTTGACAAGTGTCTGAGGAGAGCCTGCCTTTAGTAACCAGTCGTCAAGGTATGGGAAGATGGCATTCCCAACTTCTGAAGCATTGCAGTGACCATCATCATTACTTGTGTGAACACCTAAGGGACACTGGAAAGTCCAAAGGGGAGCTTTGTAAATTGAAATGCTCCCAGCCTACATGAAACTGCAGATAACATCTGTAGGACTGCAGGACAAGAATGTAGAAATATAAGTTCTGCAAATCCAATGCCTCCATTCAGTCACCTGGATGCAGAGCAGACAGAACTTGGGCCAGGGTAAGTATCTTGAACTTGTCATTCTTAAGGACAAAGTTGAATGGTGTAGGCCTGGAATTGGAGGAAGTACTCCATCCTTCTTCAGCACCAGAAAGTAACTGGAGTAACAGCCATTCCCGGCTTCTGTTGTTGGCATCCTCTCTGTGGCTCCTTTCTTCAAGAGAGTCTGACCCTCCTTCCATAAAATAGACAAGTGGTCCTCCAGAAGTTGCTATGGTGTACTAAGCATGTCAGGGAGGTTGAAGAGGAGTAGTAGTGAGTAAATGTTTTCGATGATTCGTAGCACCCATCTGTATGAATATTATCTGACCTCCAACCAACTGACAGTACACTGCTAAGGGCAAACTGAAGTGGTTTTGCCGTGAATGTGACAGGAGGGTAGGAGATTGGGTAGTAAGTAGCCCGCAAGGGCCTGGACGCTGTTGGCTAGACTCAGCCTCTAGCCTGAAAGGATTGGGAGGCCTGTTGCTGTGGCAGCAGATTTTGTCTTTGCCTCTGCAGAATGCCTTTTCACAAGCCTCAAAAGGGTGACATTATTGAGGGAACTGCCGCACGGGGGCCAAAAGTCAAAGGGATGCTTTGCTGGCTTGCTTTCTTTAAAGATCTTCAGGGCTAAGTCTGCCTTGTCTCCTAAAAGACGAGTGCCATCAAATGGCATGTACATTAAAGATGCTTGGACGTCACTTGAGAAGTCTGTGGATCTGAGCCACGATTAGTGGCGGAATGCTACACTGCTATGACTGCCCTACACAAAGAGTAGGGAGCCTCCATAGGTTAACGAGTTACATATTTCACAGCATAATGGCCATCATGAATTATTTGGGTAAAATTGGCCCGGAGGTCCTCGGGACTGCTGGCAATCTTGGTCCCTAACAGTCAATACGGTTTAACTGATCTAACGGCAGAAAATGTAGAAGAGAAGATATGTTTTCTGAAGGCCTCCATGTGTTTAGAATCTCTATACAGAGGCAAAGTAAAACAAGAATTTAGGTTAAGGCTGCTTGCAGATGCCTGACCCACAAAACTCTAGGGTGTGGGGTGTTGGAGGAGAGATGGGTCTCTGGGAACTAGCCTATGCCATCTTACTACCTGTGTATTTACTGGCAGAAAAGTTTCTGGTTTCAACTGTATAACTCTGATAAAGTCTGTCCTGACTGTTAGTCTACAGTTAAGACATTAGTTTTCATTTTCTACAGAGTAGCTGCAAAACAAGGATTTCTACAGCCCTTCTAATGCCCATGGCAAAGGATGCTGATTCTTCTGTGGATGGGTCAGGTGGGGAAAAAAGGCCACTGTCAGGTGATGTGGCGGGGCCAATGGTGTCCTATAGATCTAAAAATAAGTCCTCCTCATTGTATATTTGGCATTCATCATTGCAATCATCATCTCTGTGGTGTTTGGAGTATTGCAACCATAGAGGTAGTGGAAGCATATCATGTAGGAAGCTGGCTTTGTATATACTATACCAAAGTAAGGTATAGTATGCGCAGAGTCCAGCGAGTCCCCAGAGATATAGCAGAGGCTAAATTAGGTAAGTACTAAATTAGTATTTACCTAAGTGTGTGTTAAGCATTTATTGTATTCACTCAATCAAGAACTCACACTCAGAGACAGAATAGAAACAAATTAGGTAAGTATAAAAAAGTACACCCATTTTTTTAAGAACCCGGGTAGGATTTGTCACAGGTAAGTAAAATATACTCTCAAATGCAAGACTGTTCAGGGAAATGCAGTTGTGGTTGAATTGGCAATTGTTACAGGTTTGCAATAATTTAAAATGCAGTTTGAATTATACAGTACGTACTTTCAGATTCGTTTTTTAATTACTTTTGGATTACTTGGAGTACTGGGGGTGGTATGCCTCGATACCACACCTTAGGATCTCACAATACACTGTAAGTAAGAGTTTTTATACTTTGTAGTTAAGTTCTCTTTTCTCCATACAAACATCAGTTCAACACAAAACATTTTAGGCCTAAAATCTCTTATCATGGGTTCCTATGGGAGAAAAATGGTTATTGGTTTCACTGGTAAGTAAACCTCTTACAAGTGGGAGTTTGTGGGGTTAGGACTAAGGTCTAGGTAGGCACTTAAATTGCTCCACCAGCGGCACTAGGGCTGCCATATGCAGAGTGGATGATGACAATGTTAGCCAATGGGGCTAGGGGGCACCTCGTTTGGGGACTGCTCACGGGCAGGCCGCTCAGTTTCGGGAGCCAAGCTCCTAGGGTTAGGTTCAGTTCAAAGGGGATCCTCAGTCAGCACTAAGTTCATAACACCAGCGGCGCAAGGGCAGCAGGGTGCAGAGTGCTTTGGAGTGGTCGGGTGCCCAATGCAATCCTATACAGTTTGCCGGTTTGGGATTTTGGCTGCAGGCTCGGTCCAGTAAGTCTTCCGGGAGTAACCAACAGCAGGGCAGGTAAGTTGGTGGGCTCGGGGATGTAGGTGCACCTCAGGTCCTCTTCTCCAGCAAGCCGTGCGACCGGATACAAGCGTGCCTTTAGAGATCGGATTTCACCTAACCGGGCCACTCGCGGTTGGGGGGGTGTCCGTGCAGAGAATGCAGGAGACGTTGGGGAGTCCTCGAGGGGTCAACCCACGGTGGACTCGCACTCTGGGGTCTTCACTGGAACAGGTGGGCCACCTAGACTTGGGCCGTAGGCGACGGTTGCAGTGGTGGTTCCAGGTGTCGAGTTTCTTTGTCATCAGCTGGCTCAGAGTCTGTCTTTGGAGTTTCTTTTAAACAGAACTGCTGTTTGCAGGAGATCCGAACTTTGTTGAAGGCATTCAGTCCTCCCATGGGTTTTGGAGGTCGCTGGCTGCAGGACAGGTCGACTATTGGTGCAGGATCTCTGGAAACTGCAGACTGGCCGGTAGGGCTGGGGCTTCTTTGTAGTCTCCTTTGCTGTGCAACTTCTTCCGTCCTTCTTCTTTGTAGGTTGCAGGAATGTGCCTTCTGGGTTCAGGGCTGCCCCCTAAATACTATATTTAGGCATCGTTTTAGGGGTCTCGGGTTAGTAGCCAATGGGCTACTGACCTTTTTTTTTTTTTTACTTGTTTTTATTGTTGCATTAGCAAGCATAAAGTTTGAGGAATCATCTGCTGGCGCGGCGTCAACATTCAGCCGCGGTCAGCCAATCGCGCAACTTTTCTGCATATAAAACTAGGCAAAGTGGCATTTCTTCCACAGAACAACACAGGCTTCTCAAACTGGTAAGTGAGCAGGGATGCAGGCAGAGAACCCCACCTGGGGGGACAACGAGGCACAGTAATCGTAGGAGTCCCTGCTGTGAAGGTCGTTGGGACAGGGCCCGTGCAGGTCGCATAGTGGTGGTGTCGTGCAACTGGGGGGGACAAAACTGTGGGGGGAGCATGGCGGCAATAGCAGGAGCGTAGCTAGAAGGGACGGGTGTCGGGCGATGGGCTACATGAGGAATTCACTATATCCATTCACATTGTGGCAGTGCAGTCAGTAGGCGAGGTCGTCCCATGCGTTGGGCAGCAGGGCGGTCGGCGCGGGGGGGGGGTTCGATGTCACTAATAGGGCGCGTGGCGTCGGGGCCTGGCCGGGCGGGAGGGGGGCATGGGGGGTAGGCGTGGGTGGGGCATCGGCACGCAGGGATTGCCGGAAGCTGTGGAGAAGCATGGCCCAGTCCAGTGAAATGGGATGCTTACGCGCGCCCTTAGCTTCTTCCTCCCGGAGGGCATCTTCCTCGGCTGCCGCCCACTTACAAACCGCCCCCGACCATGCCGCTATGGGGGGGCCCTCCGGGGATCGCCAATGCATAGCTATGCATCGTTTCGCCAGTAGTAGTGCTAAGGACACAAAGCGCCTGTGCGCTGGGGCCCGTTTGGTAATGTGGAAGATGCCCAGTGCACTAGCCTCCCAGGAGGTCAGGGTCGTGAGGCCTGTGAGTTCCGTCAGTGTGTCATGGACCGTCTGCCACAGAGAGTGGAGGTTGGGGCAGCTCCAAAACATGTGTCGAAAGTCCGCAGTGGAGGAATGACATCTAGGGCACAGGAATGTTGTCGTGGGGTAGAACTGTTGCAGTCGCGCTGGCGTGAGGCATGCCCTGTGTAGTATGTAATATTGAATGTTTTTGAAACGGGCGTTTCTAGAGACTCGTTTTGGGGCCTCGAGTGCCTTGGTCCACTCCGAGTCGTGTAAAGCACGTCCGAAATCTTCCTCCCACTTGGCCCGTAGGGTCGCCAGTGAGGCTTGCGAGAGTTCTTGAATTGATTTATAGAGCCAAGTGACTAAGTGTCGCCCCACACCCATGCGTAGGATAGTGTGTATGACTGGATGCGTGTCTGGTTCGCCGGACTGGAGATTGTGGTAAGGACGAAAGCCCTCAAGCAGCTGTCGGTGTTTGAGGAATTGACTTGGGGGGAGTGCGTACTCGGCAGCCAGCCGGTCGAATGACTTCAGCTGACCGTCCTCAAAGAGCGACTCCATGTCCGCGACGCCGCAGCGAGTCCACTCGGCTAGCATAGGAGCTGAGAAATAGAGTTCCCGTCTGGGGCAGCCAACCAGCGGCAGCGACGGGGAGTACGGAACCCTTCTGGGGGAGATCCGATGGACCCGCATTATGCATTGACGCGCTATCGCAACCTGAAGGGGATATGTACGCCGTGGTTTGGTGCCCGGGAGGAGAAGACGGAGAAGCTCCGGGTGTGTAATTCTACCAGTCAGGGTACAGGCTTCCTGGGTGTATCGGTCCGCCGTCCAATATGATAACCATTGGAGCTGCGCCGCCAAGAAGTATGACTCGAAGGAGGGAGCCCCTAGCCCCCCTTGCGTCGTGGGGAGTTGGATGGTTTTCAGGGCCACTCTGTGCCGGCCCGAGCCCCAAACCAGGCTACCCAGGAGGGAGTTGAGGTCTCGGAAGAAGGACTTCGGCGGTACCACCGGTAGGTTGGTGAAATGGTAGAGGAGCCGGGGGAGCATTACCATTTTGGCCAGTGCTATCCGCCCTATCGGGGCGAGCGGGAGCTTGGTCCAGAAGGCGACTGTCGGGCGGAGGCTAGCTAGCATCCCCAGGAGGCAGTCTACGGGGGCATCATCTCGGACCGTCACCTTCAACATGCCGGAGACCCCTCCCCATTCGAAGGGGACGCAGGCCATCCGACACAGACTTTCTGAGTTATCGGCTGAACGTACAGGGCAGAGAATGTTTGGTAAGTATTGTTCGGGGGTCACCAGGTGACAGCGGACGGCTGTTACACTGGCCCCAGTGTCACGGAGGGCTTCAGCCCGGCGTCCATTGATGCCCACCCATTGGCTGTACTTCTGGGTATTAGCGGGTAGGGGGACCCGCGGGACCATGTCTCTCCCCCCTAGGCAGGCGAGAGCCATGGCGGCTGGCTCCCATTCTTGGTGTTCCTGTTCATATTCTTCTTGTTCCTCTGAGATCTGTTCCTCCCCCAGAGCAGCAGCGGCTACTTGGCGGGGTCTTGGGCTCTGGTACTGGGGGCAGTTTGGGTCGTTTGCATAGTGTCCGACTCGTTGGCATCGATGGCAGGTAACATTGGCTCGATGTCCCGGTCGCGCTGGGGTGCTGCCCCGGTTGGCCGGGGGGGTGGGGCTGGTAGTGGGGGTGACCGGAGCGTTGCTTCTTCCGCGTCCTTGGCCTCCACCTCCTCGGGGACGGTGCTGACCATTGTTGTTCCGGTTCTGTTCGGAGGACCCATTTCGACTCACTCTGGTGATCTCCCACCGGTCTGCTTCGGCTGCGAGCTGCCGGGGATCCGTTAACTTGCTGTCGAGGAGGTGCTGGCGAAGTTCAATGAAGCAATTGTTCGACAGATGCTCCCATACCATAAGATTGAACAGTTGTTCGTAGGTTGTGACCTTGCTTCCTTTGATCCAGCCCTCGAAGGCTCGGCTAAAGTAATTGACATAGTCCACCCAAGTTGTACCTGGGATGCGGGTGCAGTCTCGGAACCTCTGACGGTACATCTCGGGTGTGAGGCCATAGCGGGTGAGGAGTGCAGCTTTCATATGGTCATAGGAGGTCATCTGGTGGTCCGGGAGTTGCAGCAGGGCGTCGCGGCCCTCATTGAGGAATCTCCCCCACAGACCGGCCCCCCAATCGCTTCTATCGATCCGGTGTGCAGTCATAGCGATTTCATAGGCCTTAAACCATTGCTGGATGTCGTCCTCTCGGAAGTATTCTCGAACGACATCCTTGGGGATGTGTACCTTCTTCTCTGTTGCCCCTGGAGTGTGGGGTTGCTCGGGCACCCCTGCTTCTTTATTCTGTTTGCGTAGGTCGATTTCAGCTAATTTCCGCTCATGTTCATATGCCAGTTTCTTTTCCTCGAGCTCCCTTTGTCTCTGTTTCTCCTCTCTTTCTTCTCGGAGACGCAGGTGCTCTAAGTTGATTTTCTGTTCGGCCAACTTTAGTTCAACGTCCATTTTGAGCCGGGCCATTTCCAGCTCGTGTAGTCGGGTTCTTTCTCGTTCCTGGATCTCGTCTGGCGAGAGACCCGTTCTTCGTTCTTCAGGGGCCATGGGGGTTTGTGCTGCGATGTCTTGATCGGGGGTTCCGGCAGCCCCGGTTTCTGCCCAAGATTCCAGGGCCTGCTTAAAGTCATCTTTGGTATTTAGTCCGGTGGTAGCGATACCTAATTCGATACAGAACTGTTTAAGTTCACGATGGCTGTACTCGTCCAATTTCTCCATCTGGAATTTCTCCGTTGATCCGCTGTCTTTAGTTGACATCGTGATTCGCCGTGGGGTGAGCTACTCTCTGTACGGTTTATGCGGTGATTCGGATCCCGTCGCTGGCCACCAATGTTAGACGGACCGGGAGGGTCGGCCGAGGATAAGGGGAGAGGTCTCCGGGGAGAGCCGTCTCCAGCGAATCGTACAGACAAGTAACTTCCCCCCCACAGACGGACACCACACAAGGATAAAGTTCAACGATACTTTATAGGGAATTCTTCAAGTACGGTAGAATGGTACAAGGAGGTCTGGACTCAGGGGTCCCCTCTATTCTGGTCTCTGTTTGGGAAGAGGGTAGCGGGACAGTCTTGTTACTAAAAAGATGGCAATAGCTCTCAATCCTCGAGCTCGGGGGTGTAGATGAACGGGCCGCGGCGGAGCCAGCAGGTCCCGAGATGGATGAAGGAAGACGACGGTCCGCGGCAGGGCCAGCAGGTCCCGATGAAGGTGGTGGTTACAGCGGTCCGCGGCCACGCCAGCAGGTCCCGACGACGATGAAGGATAGGGTGGTTCCCAAAGCCGCGGCAGCGCCAGCAGGCAAGACGAAGGTGCACAAGACAGCGCTACGGCAGCGCCAGTAGTCCGTCAAGGATGAGTTCTTCTTTGCGTCTCTCGACTCCAAGATACAACTGCCGTCCTGCTCTGGAGCTGCCCCAGTTATAGGGCTGGTGTGCTTTGATGTCCGGACCCTCGCACTTGGAGGTCGGGAGGTCCGGGATGAGGGGGTTCAGACACCCAGCAGGGGGGTGGAGCCAGCGCCCGGGGAGGCGATGGGCGAGCGGTACTTGGCGGGGGAGAGCCATCGACACCTCTTGCTCCCATTGACTGACCAAGTAGCCCGCTCACCTCCTGGGTGGATGTTGGTGCCGGAATGTCTGAGGCCTGGCCAGGCCCAGGGTTGAGGTCGATCGGGGGCCCGGTGGCCTCGTGGTGGAGTGTCCAAGATGGCGCCCAGGATGGGCGCGCAGGCCGGTAGTGGGTCGGCCTACGCGGTCAACAGGTTCGAGTGTAGGGGTCCCTGCGGGGACGGTGGACGTGCAATGGTGGTGCGTGGTACTTGCGTGGCTGGTTCGGGCCTGGTTGGGCCGGGGGAGAGCGGCCCTTCATGTGGCCTGTCCAACACCGAGGTATCGGGGGGCCTCTGCGGACCATGCGAGCCTATGAGTCCCCAGTTGAAAGTCTCTGGGCGGTAATTCGGGGTAAATCGTGGATTTGTCCCAATTCACTCGAAGTCCCGAGGCATCTGCAAATTCGGTGAGCGCCACTGCTATGGGAGCAAGATCAATCTCAATGTCTCGGACATAGATGAGAAGGTCATCCACGTACATCGAAACGCAGTGCGTGATGTCCGCGAGCGGAATGCCCCAGAGTACTCCCTCCTGCCGCAATCTGATCGCCAGCGGCTCGACGGCCAAGGCAAAGAGAAGAGGCGACAGGCGGCACCCCTGTCTAGTGCCCCGACGGACCTCGAATGCGGGTGAAATGTATTTCCCAATTTTGACACGCGACGTCAGATCGGTGTACAAAAGGCGTGTATATGCTGTAAGCATCGGGCCTATGTTGAGTCGGTGTATGACCGAGAAGAGGTACGGCCAGGTGAGGGTGTCGAACGCCTTCTCTATATCTAAGATGAGGCAGGCGGCGCGAGGGAACCTGTCTCGCACCTGGTCCTGGACATGAAAGACCCGGCGGATGTTCTGTGAGGTATTTCTCCCTGGAACGAAGCCACATTGGTCAGGGTGGACCAGTGGGCATATGACCTGGGCGTACCTGTCAGCGAGGATCTTCCCAAGAATCTTGCAATCCGCAGACAGAAGCGTGATGGGGCGATACGAACCCATGAGGCGTGGGTCTCTGTGAGGCTTCGGGAAGGTGACAATCACCGATTCTCGCAGTGAACAGGGGAGCACTCCTGCATTGAGTGCCGCTGAAAACACCTGGGCCAGGCGAGGGACCACTAGGGGGGAAAATGTCTGGTAGTATTCTAGTGGGAAGCCGTCCAGGCCCGGCGCCTTGTTGCGAGACAAGGCTCGTAGTGCCTGTCTGATATCTGAGGGTGCTATTTTAGCGTCGAGCGTACGCTTGACGGCATCCGAGATCGTGGGTAACGACAGCGGGTCAAGGAAGTAGTCCACAAACGACAGAGAGGATTGTGTCGGGGCGCCGTACACCCGTGTATAATAGCAGTGGAACGCCAAGAGGATATCAGCTTGGGACTGTACTAATATCCCTTCCGGGTTGACAATGTCTGTGATTGGTTTGTTCTCGGTGTCTTGCCTCGCCATCCAGGCAAGCAACGCACCCGTTTTGTCTCTGTCCTTGTGGACCCTGGCGGCATAGGCTCTAAAATTGTATTTCCTAAGATCGGCACAGGCCTCCTGGTATGTGGACTTTGCCTCAGCTATGTGTACGGCGTGTTCTACCGAATCATCAGTTTGTTTAGTGAGTGTAGCTAGGCGCTGTTCCGAGGCTGTGAGTGTCTGTTCTAACGTGCGGCGGACCCCTGCGATCTGTTTGATGCATTCTCCCCGCGCCACCACCTTGAATGCGTCCCACTCCACCACTGCAGACGTCGCCGTGTTTGCATTGTGCGAAAAATATTCTTGTATACTGCGTTGGTGTGAGTCCCTGAACACCTGATCTGTCAAACAGTCCTTAGGAAGTCGCCAAGAGGGACCGGGTGGGTGTGGGGGACGCCAGGACAGGCGCAGTATGTGGGCGTCATGGTCTGAGATAACCCGACCCAGGTAGTCCGAAAAGATCAGTTTAGGGAGGATCGGTGCAGAGCATAAGAATCTGTCCAGCCGGACTCGAAGGTTGTGGGGTATCGAGTGGAAGGAGTATATGCGAGCCTGGGGGTATAAGTTTCGCCATGCATCAGTGAGTGCCCAGTGTGCCGCCCACGCTCTGAATAGTTCCGCTTGCCGGGGGCTTGGAGAACGTGCAGGGGGGAGGTGTGAGCGGTCTAGCAAAGGGTCTAACGTGCAGTTGTAATCCCCCCCCAAGACCCAGGGGACGTCAGTGAACTGGGCTAACACTCCCGTGAGGTGATCCCAAAACTTATCTTGCTCTGTGTTGGGGGCGTAAATGCTTCCAATAAGGATCCCCTGACCGTCCAGGAGACCTTCCAGTAGCGCATATCTGCCGTCTTTGTCTACCACCCGTCTAAGTTCTCGGAAAGGGGTCCCTGGCCGAACCCATATCAAGGCGCCGCGCGCAAACGCTGAATATGTCGTGGCACAAAGGGTCCCGCCATTTGGACTGCAATCGGCGTAATTCAGTAGCATCAATGTGAGTCTCTTGTAAGAGAGCAATATTAGTCGACATGCGCTTTATGTAGGAGTAGACAGAATATCGTTTGCTGGGCGTGTGAAGACCTCGTACATTGAGTGTGAGGATGCTAACATCCGGTCGTAGGGTCGTCATGACTATGGGAGTGCGTGTGTGAATCTAGCCCCTTTGTAATCCCCGAGGGAGTGTGGTTGTGAGTCTCGTGTGAGCTCCTGCGTGCCTTGCTTCCATAGGTACGATGGGGGAACTGTCGGGAAGAAACAGGTAAAACCAAAGGTGGGAAACAGTCCCAATACAAGGGATATATCACCGGGGGCGGCATATCCAAACCAAAAGTCCCACTAGGGAAGAAGTTAAGCAAAATTCAGCGGTGGCGGCGGCATGTGTTATCACTGGGCTGTGCGCCGATCGGGCTTCTGTAGGAGAAGTATCGATCGCACGTGTACACACACATTCAATCCATCATGTAAACATTGGCTCACAAACAACACAAAGAGCGAACAATGCAAGAGGATACAGCAGTAGGTAGGTCACTGTTCAGGAAGCGGCGCCAGGCTGTTCAATCAGGATAGCGTCCACCTCGTGCGCAACAAGGAGAGGGGAAGAAATCGGGCCAAACCCCGACATCGTTCCGTCGCTGTCTCGGTCTTTCTCAGGGGTGAATAGGTGCGGTTGGCGTTCGAGGTCCGGTGCCAGGGGGGAGATGTGTAGATCTGTCACCGCCTTCAGTGCGTCTCGTCGCTCCTTCATGATCTGTGTGAGGTCGGGTGAGCCCGATGGGGAGGAGGCTTGACTTTTGGACGAGCCCGTCTGGGTGCGCTTCGTACCTCGTTTCCTAGGTCGACGCTGATCACTAGTATGTTCTCGTGGGGGTCTGGCTCTGGGAATCAGCGGGCAGTGGAATTCAGCCCAGTCCTGTGCCTCATCCGCGTTGGTGAAGAAAAGGGCCTTTCCTTTGTGTAGCACCTTGAGGCGAGCCGGGAACAGCAGAGAGTATTGAACATCGTTCGCCTGAAGGCGCCTTTTAACGTCCAGAAAGGTGGATCTCTGTTGTTGGACCTCTCTGGCATAGTCCGGAAACACCATGACTCGCTGGTCCTCCACCTGCAAGGGGCCCGCCGCCCGGGCCGCTCGGAGCACCGCATCTCGGTCTCGGAAGTGTAGGAACTTGGCCAGCATGGGGCGTGGGGGGAGACCTGGTTTAGGTGCTCGGGCGGGGACCCTATGTGCCCTTTCGACGGAGAAGAACGCCGAACGCTCCAACTCGGGGGTGAAAGATCTGGTCCAAGACTCCATATAGGTCAGAGGATCTGAGTTCTCGATTCCCTCCGGCAGCCCCAGGACGCGAATGTTGCATCTCCTCGAGCGCCCCTCTAAATCCACTGTACGTTCCTCGAGGGTCGCCACACGGCGCAAGATGTCCTGTATGTCCGTCGCTTGAGTCTTCACCTTGGGCTGTAACTCGGCTACAGCCTGCTCACCCTCTTTCACTCTGTCCGCCAATTTACGATGGTCATCGCGGATCAGGCTGATGTCAGTCGTCAGGACTCCCAATCGTTCTTCCATCGAGAGTCTGGATAGTTCAATGGCTGCCAACACCTGATCCAGTTTCACCGACAGCGTGGGGTCAGTGGGTGGGGTATTGCTCTGTGTCCAGGCCCTTGTTTGTGGCATGTTCTCAGGGGCCGTTTCAGGGACGGCGGCCGCCTGCTGGCCTCTCGGCTTCCCCATGGGATCGACGGGATGGGCCTTGCGCCATCGTGTAGCTAGAGGGGAAAGCAGGCGTCTGATAACAAGTCACTGGGGTGATAGTTGGCCTGTATGGGCCAGTTATACAGCCTGCATTGGTGCGGGGGAGAGGCAGAGACTCCTTCAGTGCTGTGATCACGGCTCCTCGGCGTGGCGGGCAGCAGAAGAGTCCGTTAGCAGCGGAGGTTGCGGGTGCCCCCGGTGTGGTCAGGTGACTGCGCCAGTACAACAGAGGACGCCTGGGGGATGTAGACCAGAAGGGCTCGGAGCCGGAGCGGGCCGACGGCCTGTGGCGACTGGTGGCTCCGAGGAGGTGGCCAGGGGCGTGTGTTCGACAGAAGAGCCGGACAGCGTATCCTCACGGCTAGTCCCGGTCGGGGTAGGGGTCCCCCTTGTGCTGCAGAGTCTCGTCCCCTCCGCAGGGTGAGCGGTGAGTCAATGGCGGGCCAGGGGATATGCTGGGGGGTCCGGGGGGTCCCGATATGATGGAGGGCCCTTGGTAGTATCCAGGTTCCACCCTGCTCGCCGCGGGGCCTCGGGGGTCCGGAGACCGCGGCGGTGAGGTGGTGAGGGGGCCCCCACAGTGGTGTCTGCAGGTGCACAGCGGCCGGCCGGTAACCAGGCAGGGGGCCGGTCGCACTCCTCCCCCCTCGAGGCAAAGAACAGTACCTGGCAGGGTTTGTGAGCGACGGGTGTCTGTTGGGCTGCGGCGGTGACGAGGAGTCCCTGCCGAGGTGCGTCACCGCCGTTTCCTGGGGGGTTGCCGCTGCCGCTGGTATTATGAGGAGGCCCGCGCCGGGCCTGGCATTCGAGATCCAACGGGCGCCATGTTAGGGTCAGGCCGTCCGCGTCAGGAGCGCTCAGGTCTCTCCGCTCCCCCGGCCAGGGGGGAGGGTGTTGGGCTGTCCTCGGGGGGCCCCTCGGAGGAGGCCTGGGGCTGTTGGGGTGGTGGCGTCGAGGATCCCCAGGGTGGGGGGGTGGAAAAAGAGTAGACACTCACCACTCGCGGGGAGCTCCACAGGCGCTGGAAAGTCCAGGCACCGCGCCGGCGGCGCGGCTGGCAATGTCCCTCAGTCCTCGGAGGCCCGGCAGGCACCCGGCCGGGCGGGAGCACTGGTGGGGTGAGGCTCCGGGCCGGTGGCTGCCACCTTGCGCACCAAGACGCGCTCGCCGGGGTGAGCCCAGCGGTGATTGTAGCTCCGGGGGTCAGCCGTGTCGCCTGGTCAGGAGCCCCGCCACCCCGGTCCGTGTAGGAGGTCCTCCGATCGTAGATCCAGGAGCGAGGGTGCAGCTGCGCCGAATTCAGGAGATCGGAGACGCTGCCGCCATCTTGCTGCTCCGTTCACCACTCCGGCAGAATCAGTGCCCCTCTCTCCGGTGCCGCACTGGAGCGGCGGTCGTAGTGCTCGGAAAGGATACCCCCGGTGTGTTTGCAGCCGCCGGTGGGTTTCTACGTTGGCTGAGGCTCCCGGCGATTCCTGGAAACGGGCAGGATGCAAGCCCGATCGCGGAGCCTCAGCAACACACAGCCGCCATCGTGGCTTGCTAAGCCACGCCCCCCAATGGGCTACTGACCTTAGGGTGACTACAACCTTAGTGTTCTCACCCCATGTATGGGAGTGGGCACAATCTCCAATCCTGATTGGAGAGTGCCTGCCATCTGCAAAATAGCGGGCACTGAAGAGTGGGCTTCACCTCGCCTCCCCCACCTGAGGGGTGGGGTTGGCAGAGGTGGGTACACCTTCTAGGATGTTATAATTGTTCCCGCCGAAAAGGGGGGAGACAGGAAGGGGGCCTTCTCCTGATAGTAGGAGGGGCTGGAGGTCGAATTGCAAGCTCTCCTGCTACAGATGGCTTTTCCTGACCTGGGGTGTTGTGAACACCTCCGCCCAGGAAAGGCATTGTTTCTGGGCTCGGAGAGCAAAGGCTCCCACCCCAGGGGTCCATAAACTCATCTTGTGGTGTTTATCAGTCAGGGAACCCACCAGAGGCTGGTTGAGTTTCAGGGGGCATCTCTAAGATGCCTTCTGAGTGCATTGTATAATAAATCCCACACAGGGATCATTTGGGTTTATTATGCTGAGAAGTTTGCTACTAAACTTCCCAGAATTCAGTAAGGCCGTTAAGGTGCTGTGGAGTTTGTAATGAGCAACCTCCAGACCATATACTCTTTATGGCTTTACTGCACTTACAATATCTAAGAATGGACTTAGACATCTTAGGGGTAAAGTGCTCATCCAACTGTACCCTCAGCAGTGATATAGTGCACCCAGCTAGAGGGGTGACTCATCTGTACCATAGGCAGGGGGTTGCAGGCATGGCACACAGGCATGTGGGCCATGTCGACTCTTCACTTTTCTCTGTACCAAAACACGCAGCCTGCAATGGTAGTATGTGTGATTAAGGTACAGGACCTCTAAGGGTGGCAAAATATGTGCTGCAGAACTTAGAGGCCTTCCCTGGTCACTGTGCCCAAGGTACCTTTTACAAGAGACTTACATGTGGCCAGAGGGGTGCCAATTGTGAGTACAAATGTACAGTTTTGGGAAAGGACACTGGCCCTGGGCACCTGCTTAGAAGGGACCCAGGGCACATCAAGTCAAAGAGCATCAGGAATCTGGCAAAAGGTGGGGGCACGGGCTACTGCATAGGAAATCCACTCTCCTACATATCAGAATCAGAAAAAGGGTGTAGCTGAGGTTGAGGTAGGTGTGACTTGAAATGAGGGTGTAGCAGATTTGCGTCCGAGTCTGAAATATCTGTGGGTTTCTCCTCTGGCATCAGCGGCATTGCTGCCGATGTCAAATATTGGGCCTCGGTTCAGACTTTGGTGCTGAAGATGGAGTCAGAGTGGGAGTTGTCCAGAGTTCAAAGCAGACCCTGGGACTGGACCCAGAAGCATGGTTGGGAACGGATCCACCTGGAGTAACCTGACTGGTGGCCTCCTGAGATCCTTGGGGCCCAAACGCACACCAGTGGGCTCCAGAAGGGTAGCAAACAAATGGAACATGGCTTCTTTGAAGGCCTGTATATGTTGCAGAGTTGCGGTTGGGCACATAAACTAAGGCGGAATGAGGACAAGGCTAGGGATCAGCCCTAAGGTGAGAGAGTGGGAGTGAGATGGAGAGGCACCCGTAATTTGTGGGACAATGTGCTCGGAACTAGGGCAAAGTCACAGAGAGTGACGCAACATCGTGCAATCTAATGAAAGGATATTTTCTTTCTATCACAAAAGGGACTTTCATTGAAAAGCTGCCCTTTTCTCAACCAAATACTGCTTTCCGCTGCTTTGCTCTATTCTGCATGAAGGGGATATTACTTTGGTTTACCTTCAGTGGATCAGCGCAAGCATCCATTGTTTTTACCACAAAGCTCAATCTACTAAGACAGTTAGCCAGGCTTTCGATACAAAATAACAACTCCTTGAAGCAGGCACTAACAAGGGGAAATGTTTTCCTTTCTTCAAACATTTTGCACATTACATGGATGCTGCACTCTACAGCACACATATATTAGGGCCTATTCACAAACTTTGGCCGTGGTCTCGTCAGAAATGGTCGGTCCAACTGTTGGATTACGATGCATGCCTCCTTTACTCCGACCACCGAAATGGCATGTGGAGAAAAACAGCATCCATAGGGCAGTACAGTGATCTCTGACTGCCTTCCAGATTACAATATTTGTTTCTGAGGACCCAACTGTGGCGGTCAGTCTACCTGCCTTGAGTCGTCGGAAACAATGGATTTGGGGTTCATAATCACCCAAATCAGCTTTTTCTCGACAGTCCCTGGTGTGGATCTCTTTCTCTAGATCCCCCCCTACACCACGGCATCTAAACCCCAAAGACTATGATCAGGTGGACGCTGGAATGCAGGTAAGTCAGTAGGTAGCATGTAACCCCATTGACTGGACTGTGCACAGATTGCCACACTCCAGTAATGGGTTACATGGTGCACAAGGCATATCCCCACATATTCCATGAATGTATGTACATATCACGTTTCCATTGATTTTGCACTCACTTGCAGTGACATATTTGGGGGTATGTGCACCACCGTAGATGAGACTGCTGCGGTAGCAGCAGTTGCATTGTAATTCGTTGGAGGAGACTTGGTGCTCGGAATCGGTTTGAGGCCGCGGCAGTCGGATGGTGGGTTTGACCGGCATTGTAATCAGGCCCTTTATTTTGTAGTACATTTAGTATTAGTACAATAGTACTACTAACTCACTACAAAATGCTATTCTCATACCTGCATGTGGAGTTTTCCGCCTCAGCTTCCCCTGTCTTTTCTGTGCAGATATCGTTGCCCCTTCTGTGAAAATCTACGCACACATAATCCTAGGTTTTTGTAGTAAATGTAGGAGGGACCAAGGGGAGTGGCTTAAAAAAGTGGCTTATTTACTACTAAGCGGTAGGGGTTTAGAGAGGGTTAAGGAGAGGTTTAGGAAAGGTGAGGGAGGGCTTTAGAGAGAGGCCTGTCTTGCTTTACCCAGCCTTTACTTGCAAAGTTACTGCTGCCAAAAAGAACCCAAAACAATAATTAAAATACTTCAACTCAGCTGAGCTCAGAGCTGGAGAAACTCCAGTATTATATATGGCCAAACACTGGTACTGCAACAAATGGGAGAGACTAAATCCAACAGAAAATGATGTACAATTAAATTAAATTATTTCAACTAGATAAATATTTGAATATATTTAATTTATCGTAAAAAAAATCTAAAGAGAAAACAGATGCAAATATTATTTTATAATATTTTAATAAACTATTTTGAGTTTAAACAGTATTTGTATCAAAATATAACTATGTAATTTTATTTAATTCTATACTTCATTTTTAATGCATATTAAAAATATCTTTTTTACTTTAGATGGGATTTTTTTTACAATTTAACTTCCAAAGAAATAATCTTAATTTAATATATTCAAAGAATTCAATTTTACATGAAAATTAAATTAATAGTGCTGGAGCATTTTTTAAATGTGTTCAACATACATACACATATACAATTAATTTAGATTGGGTTGAGATCTTCCGATTAAACATTAAACACATTAGTAAAAATACTTTTATGTTAAATATTAATGAATATATTAATGGTGTGTATTTATTTTAAAGGTAGACCAAAATACAAAACAAACCAACATCCCCATTAACTAAAATTATATTTAAATATTTAATACATTTGCACATATTTAATTGACACTATTTTTTAACGATTTATTTGGAATAAATATCCCACCTAAAATAAAATGGTTATATTTTTTCATTATGTATTAAATAAAAAAAAATATTATGTATAGAATTAATTTAAAATGATATCATTCTTTAAAAGATTTCAATTTGTAAACACATTTTATTGTTTTTTGCAATAAAACAAAGAGATAAGACCTGCATCATAAGGCAGCATGTGATAGAATACATACCCCGATGAACAAGAAAATAAAAAACTGGCACCGTCCCACCCAGTCCCCTACCTCAAACCCTGGAAAGTCCTCAGCAGTTCCTTATGGCGAGAACATTTATACTTAGGTCCAACGGCCCTAAATGGTACCCCATGTGTTCGTATCTCAGTGTCCAGTTGGGCATCAGTGGTGCTTACCGAGGCCAAGACTATACCTCTGTAGTCGGCCCAGCATTGCCATATCTTCGAACGTTTGTCAGGACAGCCCCTGTCCAGATCCATACTGTGGTCCCAGTCTCTTTTCCACACACCAATGACCAATCGCCTTGCATACCTTAGCAATGTCTCTCTTAGCCAATGTAAGCCCTTGGAACAACAAGTGTCGCTTATAGTAGTATGTGCTATGGAGGAGGATCAATTTGGGAAAGAAAAACCTCAGCAAGGTAGAATGTCACACGCTGCCAGAAAACTTGCAGGGATGAACAATCCCACACAGTGTGAATGAAGGTACCCTCACCTGTCCCACACCTAAGGCACATAGGAGATTTGATCACACCCATGTGCCACAGGCGTTGTCTGGTGTAATAAGCTCCATGTAAAGATCTGAGCTGAATCAGGCGAAGGTGAGAGGAGAAAGCTGCCTCACACAGGGACCTCAGGGATTCCGCCAAGCCATTATCTTCAACTTCACCGATGTCTCCCTGCCATGTCGCCCAAAGATCAGACAATTTCATGGTACTGTGTGTGATCAGTGATTAGTACATTTGTGTGATTTCGTGCATTGTTAGGTCCCCAATTAATAATTTGCCTTTCAAACTGTTAAATTCTGGCAGCTCTTGAAGGTCTTGTAAGGGAATATGGCATGGTGGAGCTGAAAATACCTATAGAACTAGCTACGATGAAGCTAGAACTCAGACTGCATCTCCTGAAAGGACTTCAAGACTGGACCCTTCACTACACTGCCCCAGTGTGGACATCCCTCTGTCATCCCACTTTCAAAATCCCTCCAACAGGGCGACCTGGTAAAGTAGAGTACCATGCCACAAGGGAATCTCATGTATCAGTTTCCCCCACCTCCCCATCCATCGGAGGGACCACTGCAACAGAGATATAACCCAGTCCTACCCCGCTGTACAGCAGATCCAAGAGTGGGGTGACGCCATTCGCCCAACTCTCCGTAGAGAATGCTGGGTCATCTTGGGAACCATACCACCAGTCATTAAGGATCTGGAGATGTGAGGCCTTATAGTAAGATTGCACCACAGCAGCTGCAATATCTTCACAATAAGTAGACTGAAGACATGTGCGAAGGGCTATATGTGTGGCTCTTTGCAACGGATCCATTCCATGCAGTAGTGGAGATGGGTTTATGCCACTCAACAGAGGAGATGTGTCAGTTCCGCTAGGTCCACAAAGGCAGGCAGGGCACTTTAGGCCCACTTGCAAGGGTCCAGGAAGAGTGCACCACTTTGCAGGGTAGACTCACATATGGCATAGTCTAGGTGCTGGGTACATGGTTGTTAGAGCCTTGTACCACTGAGGGTCAAGTCAGGAGTCTAGCCAACTAGCTCTCTGGGATTGTGTGTTCACCAGATGAAAGGTCCAGTCCTTTTCTCCTAGGCAAAAGGGAAGCACGTAGCAGGACAGCACAGCATGGCAGCAGTCCTTCCATGCAGCATTCCATCAGAGTGGCAGTCCTTTCAGTAGCACAGCAGTCCTTCTCTCAGCAGAGTATCCACATGTCCAGAAGTGTACTGAAGCGGTGGTGCCTGAGGTCCAATATTTTTACCTGGTACCCTTCCTCTGGAAGGTGGGAGAAGATTCTAGAGCTTTCCCTTTGATTTCCCCTGTCATCCTGCCCTCCCTGTCCTGGCTTAAAACTAACCAAAGGGGTTAGGCAGTGCTTTGTGTATATGTAGGACACAGCCTATTCAAGTGTAAAAAGGGATGAGCCTAGCCCCACCCTTCCATCTGTAATGAATGTGACTTCTCACCAATACGCCACACCCAAACTCTGCACTCCCATTTTGGAGGCAAATATACCACTGCACCTTTAAATAATATACATTAAGCAGCACTCCCTAAAGATGAGGAAAAGGTGCAGCACTCCCTTTAGGCAAGGCAAGAAAACAAATCAAGGTGCATTTAAAACATCACTGCACCTTTAAATATTACATTTTGAGCAGCACTCCCTAAAGTCGAGGAAAAGACGCAGCACTCCCTTTAGGCAAGGCAAGAAAACAAATCCAGGTGCACTTAAAATAACACACACAAGTTTATTAATGCAACATTTTAAAACGGTAGGCCAAATATATCAGTAAATGCAGATTCCCAAATGTCAAGTGACTAAAAAGTACAATTAGAATAAAATGCAGTATATACAAGTAGCAAAGAATAGAAAATATATACAATATGGTTAGAAACACCTCACCGATCGATTGCACAACATACTTTCCAACTCAAGCTGGGGAAGCCCGTCAACAGTCCAGGAAGGGGTTCAATCAGGACCCAAATTCCGTCACCTCCATAGCAATACGTCTTTTCTGTGGTGAACTTCCACCTGAGCCTTAAAGGTTCCCAACTTAAATACCATTACTAAACGGGAGGTGAAGCTTCTAGGAAACCTCGCCCCCTTCTTATTAGAAAAGACCGAGCTGGCTGTACCAGTCTGCATCAAGGCCAAGACGGAGGCTGGCCAAGCTCCCATATTTTGACTCCGAGGCAGAGTTGTACATTCCACAGATAATATCCAGTTCACTCTGGTCAGTGAAGAGCGAAAAACAAGCGAGGAGCAGAAACATGCCCTCCCCACTTTGCAGCTACGTGCGAGCACAGAAATGGCGTCAGTTCAGAACATGGAGTCAGGAAACAGGATGACATGAGGCCATGTCAAAGCCATTGATAAGCATAATTCTCATAACCCAAACACCTTGCAAGCACGGTTGTGCACGCACAAAAGCTGAAGCAAGGCAAAGTCAGAAAACAAGATGACATGAGACCATGTCAAAGCCAATGATAAGACCTTCCTAATTCTCACCAATGTACAACACAATGCAAATTTCTGCATAACTGCTTATAGCATCACATACTTTATCTCTCAATGTCCTACAGCATCATATACTTTATCTCTCAATATACAACACCGAGCACATGTGTGCATCACCGCCCACAACACTACACTTTGAAACCAAAAAGCACATTCCACACCTCTCTCTCCCTCTCACGCTTTCAAATGCACATCCCACACCTTCTATTCTTGGCAAGACTATTATACTCCGTGACAGCTCCCCCTGAAAGACAACAAGATTACAAGAGGGAAGAGAAGCAGGCATATGCAGGACCATCACATATATCCAGGTTAGGGTAAAATAACACACTAAAGTCAATTAAAATGATGGTAGTCGAAGGTCATCATAGGGTGCCAAACCACAAGAGTGCCTCTTTCCCTACACCATCATACCAGTGATGGCCCATCCAGACACAACTAAGCTCTCTATTGTGCGTGGCTGTCTAGAAGGAATACACAAAGCCTAACTGCCAGCTACACCCAGCCATGTGACTCAGGAGCAGGCTGCAGGCACTAATTGGCTAAGGCAGGAAAATGCCAACTTTCTAAAAGTGGCATTTTCAAAATTGTAATCTAAAAGTGGACTTTACCATAAACAAGGGTCTTTCATGACCATTCCAAAGACACTAAACATGTACTGGTTGCTTTCTTCCATTATTATCCTATGGGAGAGATACCAGGACATGTAAAACGTAATAGTACATGTCCTACATTTTAAATACACTGTACCCCAGAGGTGATTTATATGAATAAAAACCATTTGGGAATGGCAAAAGTTTTAGTTTTCCAGGTTGAAACAGCAGTGTAAAACTGCATGCACAAGGTGCAATGGAAGGCCTGAGACTTGTTTAAAGGGCTACTGAAGTTGATGGCACAATCAGTGCTTCAGGCCCACTAGTAGCATTAAATTTACAGTCCATGGGTACTCTAGTCCCTCTTTCGTACAGCTGTATAAGTCGATTAAATATTCCAATTGTGGATAAGCCAATGTTACCATGTTTTAAGGAGCTAGCACATGCACCTCAGCACTGGTTAGCAATGGTAAAATGTGCAGAGTCCCGAGGCCAGCAAAAACAAGATCGGAAAAAATGGAGGAGTAAGGCAAAAGGTTTGGCGGAAGACCACCCTAAGACTGACAGGTCCAACAAATACAATACAAAACTGATATGAAAATGAATGATTAAAGCTATTTTGATCACAAAGGCAAGGCGCAAGGTGGTGCATTAAATACTAGTCAATAGAGTAGCTCTTCACAAAGCATATGCCAGTTCACCCTCCTTCTCCTCTTCCAAACAAATGTATGCTGGTCATCTGGCTTCATTCCTGTCAGTTTCCAAGCATATTATTAAGGCTTCTGCTTCATATATAAAATAATATTACGGCTCTGGCTTACATAATTGGTATGAATACGTTATTTGGAAGAGAATGTATTACATCTGCTGGCTGTGAATAATGGGGAGCACACCTACTATTTACATATTTCAAGAGTATGCCTTAAGAATTGCCTTCTTTTCCATTTAATGTGTTGGACAAATCTTTCTTGTCCACGGCATTACCTCTGAAGTGTGGTGGGGCAGACAGCCCACTAGATGACTAGGGTTTCTATTAGACAAAAGATCAGGTGGGGGTAGCCTGATCAGACATTGGGCTTTGACCCATACCACAGGAGAAGCGTGGCTCAGTGGTTAGAGGCGGCAGACCCGGAAGCTGAGATCGGCCGTGGACCACGGTTCGATTCCCCGCCTCGGCGGGTCTCGGGGTCAAAAATTCCACAGACTCGACAATTCTCGCTGCGGTGCCTACTCAACTCACGGGATCACACTCTGCGACTCTGGGCAATAGCTTGCTTAATCTCCACTACGGCCCCTCGCGGCGGGATGCCTGGCTTTCACCTTGTGGATACCCTGCCGGGGTATCTCACAGGGGAATACCAGGACGGGTTCCCTAAGCAATCGCTTAGATACCGGGTCGGTGATTTGCGCTATATAAATACATGTACATTTACATTTACATAATGTTCTGCAGTGTTTCTTACCCCCTAGGGAGCAACACTGGGGTGTCTACCCCCAATCTGCAGGGGGGTGGGTTCTAACAGCCTGGTAGACACCAGTGAAAATCTCATTTAAAAAATGGGGTGTGAAGATATGCCCAGGTATCAGGTCATGCCTGAACTCTTTAAGGGATCCCACGGTCTCCCAGCCCCCCTTTTAATCTCTCCCCGGGCAGGAAGAACACCCATTACACTCATGCATGTTTCAAAAAAGAAATAAATAAAGGAGCAAGGACCGGCCGATCCTGACATCAGGCCACAACCCACCCTAAAAGCCCCAATGGTCTTTCAGCCAGCTGCGGCCTATAGCATCCCCATCATTATGGCTAGAAAGAGGAAATTTGAATTCTCTTGGGCGTACATTAGACATATAAGTCATCAGAGAGGAGGTGAATGTCAATTTCCCTCTGACTTGCAAGTTGAATTGCCACACAAGTCAGACTATGGTCATTCGGCACATCTAGTAACATGGTGTTCTATGTTGTCTTGTTTTGGCACTCTCTGGAAACCTACCATTAATAATGCTAACTATTGTGTAAAGAGCATTTGAGCATACCTTTGTTTCTAGTGTTAGAACTAACAAGCCAAACCTTCTGGGTTTGACAATGCTTGTTTGTTTTTTGTATAAACAACAAAAACCACCCGAATGAATCAGTATCCTTTGACATCAGCAGCCATACATCAGCCTATATCACTAAACAAAAAATGCCTTGTACTGGTTCCCACTCAAGATAAAAGTCAATTTTAAGGTGGTGTGTGATACCCAAGGCACTCAAGAGCAAGAGCTTGAAAATATTAACAGGAAACTACCAGAACTACTCTATGTGAGGGATCTTGTACACCCAACAAGGCCTTCTTTTGAAAAAATTTGACTGGAGGTCATAACATATTCCTGTGGGCTCTGGATGGGAGGAGTAGTTCTGGGACATCAAACAGAATGTTAGGAGTGTAGCTCCTGCCAACACTTTTCCTTGTGTTAGATGTGTTGGATCACGTGAGGTGTTATATCATTAATACGTTCAGCAATAAATGGTACCTCTTGCATTAAAACAAATTTTTCTGATTAAGGGGCGCAGATTTTTCTGTAGAAGACATTCGGTCCTGGAACTCACTTGTCATAACCACACCTTGAAGCAACCTACATCTCTAGGACCGGATCTTCTTATCAACACTCACATAGTCCACCCTTCCCGCCTAATAGGTGCCAGTGCCAGGATAACCTCGTGGGTGATAGTGCGCTTTACAAACACACATAACATAACAAGATGTGTCCACGGAAACCTTTCTGCAGTATGCGCCCAATGTCAAAATCTTATCAGTGACGTCTGCCGTAATGGGCGCATTTTGAGGAAATACAACATTTCCTTTTCATTAAAATGCTGACCGACATTGCAAATGTTTTCTTATTCAAATATTTCTCTATGCATTATTTAAGTCTCGAGGCAACGAGAGGTTAAGGTTGGTAACAGTGCTCTGTGTATATGCTCTCTTATCAGTCAGATAAGGACACGGGAGAGGTCGGCTTTGAAACTTTCCATGTCCTCAGCAGACCTCTGGCAGATTACAACACATGGCCTTCTTGCTTAAAGGTAAACGATCATGCTTCTTTCATCGAATATAATGGTCTTTATTTTCCATCCGAATGTTCATGTTAAAAATAGCACGTTACCACCAAACCAAGGAGAGATTTTCGGAATCACACACTGGTTTAAGACGAACCTCTCCGAAATGCAGTTGCAACCCAGTTTACGTCATTAGTGTAATTTGCACCACAGGATTCTCCATCGGAGGTGTAATCCCTGCTATCATGGCAGTTCTCCTAGCTGAGAACCCTCCGGTGGAAGCTGCAGTTCCGGTGCAAATGAGGTCAATGATTCTTTCAGCAGATCATGCATTACTATGCTTCTCTAAAAGAAGCCCTAGGGCTTCGGTCTTGTGGGCCTGTGCTCTGTCCAGGTCTGCAATGAAGATTATCCAAAGGGATTGAAATTGATCATTTTGGGGATGAAGATTAATAACTTAATGAATAAAGGAATATGTGAAGAGTTTATATGGAATTTTCTAAATGAAACTCAAACTGGCATTTGGATTCCTTTTGGAAATCTAGGACTTTGAATTATGGAAAACGTGTTTTTAATATGGGTTGCATGTCTCTTCATTAAAAACGTAGGACTATTGGAAAATCACATATATATATATCTGTTGGTGGTTAGAGAAAGAAGCCAATGTCAAACTATTATACAAATTCCACTTTTTAAAAGCATCTGTAAAATCCTAATGCACAGATACGTGAAACAGATGATTTGTTGCTTTTAGAATGAGAAAATAATAAAATGCTTGCTGGCTTAACAGGGACCGTTCAAAACTTCAATAGTTAGAACAAATAGCGGAGCTAGGTTTCAATGGGTCCGACTACATGCAAGGTAATGCCCCCACACTAGGGGGACATCTGCCAGGTGCCTCTGACACTCCTCAACCTTCTTTGACATAGTCTGCTTTTGCCGTATTCAAACTCACTACCATTCTTATACACACACTATTATATAACCCTTTAAAGCGTTACAAAAGCCAATGGGGCTGGCCCTTATATAGCGCATGTACACAAATATATAATATGTAGGGACCCCATACACATATTGCTGCCCTTAGATAGGCACACCCCTCATGCTGCACTCACAAAGGCATATGCCTCATTCTGCACTCACAGAAGGCACAACCTTCAACCTGTAGACTACTTTTTCTGCATTCACAAAATACAATGTTAATCCTGCATTCACACAGGCACACCCCTGACAATGCATTCACAAAACAAGGTTGAAAGACTTTTATTGTTTGATTAATAAAAATCATTACAATGGTGAGCATGCATCACTGATAATATATAAAAAAAAACGTATATCAAATCATTTGCTAACATATTTCATCAATAAATAAATTAAAAGACCTGATAGTCTATATGATCGTAAAATATTAACTTCATCTAGACAATAAGACTTTTTAAGAAACGATTAAGAAACAGTTAAGAGCTGTAGTTGTCCGTTCTAATTAGGCGTCTTCCACTACCATTTTAGTGGTACGAAGGAGTGAATAAATCAACAAAACTACATTGTACTTATTCCTCCCTATTATAATTACTGTTGTTGGCTTGCTGGCTCTCACTGTTTATAAATCTTTTTACTGCTCTTGTGACGAACTTGGTGCAGTGGGTTATCCGGATACATTGATGCAAGGATAGCTTGTCGACACGTGTGAATGCCGAGTTTGTCCATTCGCTCTTTAGCAAGGTATTTCGATCGTCAAGGAGTGCAGGACAAAGACATACCACATGCTCGATTGTTTCCTTGCTACTCCCACACCCCCTGCACATTATGTTGGTATTTGTGCAGAACCAACTTGGCAAGTAGGATACAGGAATGGCCATTCACCCAATCTGAGGGCCAAGAATCTTTTTTTCAATAGCAATGAATAGGTGCATGACAAGTGAGGTGCCACGGTCCCTGGCTTAAACCCTGATATGATTGTCCAGGCATGCTTATGTTGTGCCAGTTGGGCTCTATCTGAGTGGAAAGACCAAAGGCGGACGTTTCTTTTGATGTAGATTTTAGGTGCCTGCTGCGATGGATTAGAGCTCCAGATTTCTTCTGCGTCCAGGAGTTTTAAGGAGTCTTGTAGATAACACTGGTATGATCTACCAAATTGACCGGCTGAGATTTCCTGCCACAAAAGTGCCTCCAGGCTTCCTTCTCTAGAGGTACGCAACTTGGTGCACAGCCTGATGAATGCTCCAGCCCCTTCCGCTTGGTGATCTTGGAGTCCAAACTCAAGACGAATTTGAGCGGGGGATGAAGTTTTTGGAAGGCTCAACACTTGTTTGAAGATTCTTGTGATTATTTTATTCACGTGGCTGTTGTCATTCCCTTGCATAATCTCCTGGCTATAGGTGAGAAAGTTGATGATTTTTGCCTTCATGACACTTATAAGTGGGGTCAGGTTTGGCCCGGACAATTGCCTTGCGAGGGTCTTAAATGCCACCTGGATTGTCAAAGCTTTGGCTTCAGCCTCATCTCTATGTTTGGAGAAAGGACCCCTTCTTTCCATGTGGACCTCCAGATACTTATATGAAGCGGCTCTATCAACGCTTTTACCCTTGTACTGCCAACCGCCACCTTGGTATTTCCTTAGCCCAAAGGTACCTGTCCTTGTTTTTGTTATATTCAGTTCCCGTTCGTTTTCGGTGGTGAAAAGAGACAACCGATCGAGTAGTCTCTGCAAGCCGACCTTGGTGTGTGTGAGCAAGACCAGGTGATCCGCGTACAGTAAGTTACTAACTCTTACCCCGGCAAGTTTTGTAGGGTGTGAGTTGACTTCATCAAGTAACTCCGACAAGTCTGAGATGAAGAGATTTAAAAGAAGGGGCGCCAGCACACAACCTTGTTTCACTCAGCAAGATGTTTGTATTTTCGTTGAGATATACGATCCGTCCCAAGTTTTATGCGGATCCATGTGTTGGTGTGTAGTGCAATTATGGCTTGTAGCAGCACTGGTGGAATCCCCCGTTTCCACAGTTTGAGCCATAATCGGCTTCGGGGTACAGGGTCGAAAGCAGCCTTAAAGTCAACGAATCAGCCATGTATTAGCATTCCTGAAGCTACTGCTTTGTCCAACACGACAGATATTGCAAGCAGATTGGTTATGGTGCCCGATTTTTACACAAATCCTGTCTAGTTAAAGGGTATAAGATGGTTTTTTGTAGCCCAAGACGCCAGATCCTAAAGGAGCAGTTTTGCGTAGTATTTTGATTACACATCCAGTAGAATAATCAGCCTGTAGTTTTTCGGGTCTGATCTCTTGCCACCTTTGGAAATTGGATGTATAATGGCTCCATGCCAAGATTCCGGCAATACCTGGTTGGTCCAGCAATAAGAAAAAAGGGGTGCCTGTTGATTGGCCCAGAATTCTTTGTCCTTTTTATACAGAGCCTGGGGTAGACCATTTGGCCCAGGAGCTCCATCTGAGCGTCCCTCAGTTACAATTCGTGCTGTTTTTTCCGTAAGATTTTCTAATGTTGTGGGTGCCCATTGGGGCGGTTCTGCATGCTGGTGGCGGTGATTTGGTATCAGTTGCCGGTGGCATCCTTATGTTTGATGCAGCAGATTTCACAGGTGTCCCAACATATGTTGTACCTAGCAGTTGGCATGAATTGAGTTGTGGATCCATAGCTGGAGGTTTGGCCGGTGGACTATCTTCCTTTTCTGCTTCTTCGAAATGGGTTGTTAGATAGGATACCCATTTGGCTTCAGAGATGTTAGCGCTACTTTGTCCTCCAAATTTATGTGTTTTAAAATTAACAAGCGACCAGAAAGATTTTGGATTATGATTTTTACTTGCGTGTATCAATTTTAACCAGAACTGCTCAGGTCGCTTGTTTTTCTCAAGAAATATTGCTTGTCGAAATGCTTTTTAAGCTTGCTTATTTGCATTGAATATGAGTTCTTCCCCCGGGTGCCTATGTGCTTGTCTTAGCGCTATTGCGTGTTAATTTTAATTTCTTAATTTCAGCTGTTAATATTGTTGAATTACCTTTTTTGGTTTTTCGTATGGTACGTGGAAAGTTCTTATGCAATTCCTGGGATAAGAGTTCCCATGCTGTAGTAGGCGGAGATACATTGATGCTCCTTAAATCTTGCAGGGCTCTGCATTTGGTCATTATTGCTGGTATAATTGTATCTGACCATTTCAACATTTTGAGGTTTTCCGTGTAATTTCCTCCTGAGCTCAGGCTTGTCACAGCATGACGTGCTATGTGAAATGACATGGTAATTACCTGAGGCCGATGATCGCTGTCTCCTCGTGCAGCTATGGTATAATTCTCAATCAAAGGGAGAATTTCCATGGTGCAAATACTGTAGTCTAGAAAGGAGTGAAATTGACCGTTAGATCTTGTCCAGTTTGGTGGATTATCCTTAGGGAAGCGACCGTTCAGAATTGTGTCGGCAAGGACACTAAGATGTAGCACCATATATTCACTGAGTTTGCTATGTTTGTTACCGGAGAGTTTTGTTTGGTCCAAAATTTCAGGCCACGGTGCGTCATATTCCTCAGAAAGTTCTTGAAAGAGGTTTGTATTATAGTTACCAGATACTAAGCAGGTTGTTCTTTTGTGATTACTTTGTAGTTTACTCAAAATCTGAATTAGGTAGTTGAACTTGTGTTTTTTCTCCCTGCTGCTTGGTGAAATGTAGGCGTTGATCAGAATCAGTTTCTGTCTGTTTGGGATTATCAATCCTTATGCCGGAAATCCAGTCTTCCTCGAATGTCAGTTGAACTATATTAACATTTAACTTGGCTGAAATGTAAATTGAAAGACCACCGCTGGGTTCTGGGTTGACCAGACTTGTGCAGCCTCTGAGCGGGGGTTCTATATTCCAAGTATCCTTCCATTGAAAGACTAACCAGGGACCAAGTTTCCTGCAATAATATAACCTCATGATGTTTTAAAAACTTTATCATGTCTGGAGATTGAAGTTTTGGGGTACGACCGTTGATATTCCACTAACATACTGAGAGACTGGGTTGGGTAACAGTTCAATCGTAATTTCCCCCATCCAGAGCCGCAGGCAGCTATGCCCAGCCGATCGCCGTGGTTTTGGGCTCCTCTATTTCAGGGCGGGTGGTCCTTCCCGGGGATCGGCCTTTAGCTGATCTTAGTATTGAAAGGGATGGTGGTCCTGGTTTATCTAATGAGGCCAGGGATTTTGCAAGAACCAATGGATACCGTGGTTCGATTTGGGGAACTATTTTGATGCCCCATTTTTAAATAGGTCAGACCTTAATAATACCTGCTCCTTAATTGCTACAGTTGAAAAAATAATTAACATTGGTTCGGTGAGTTGATTACTTCTAATGTATTTAAATTTGATTGAAATTATATCATTGGATTCAATGTGACGCAGTTCAGAGGTAGATTAAAAAAGTTTCAGGATATTCCCTCTGTATCATGTGGTCCTTGAGTAAGGTATTCAGGGATAAATAACAATTTAGCTTTTGGGTTTATTGTAGTGGGATCCTGGCTGGGGATCTTGCGGTTATTTTTATCCATTGACTGGGGTAGGTCAATTCTCCTTTGAATATATAATAGTTTTATTTATTTATTTATTTTATTTAAAGAGTTTTATATAGCGCTGGCTAGACCAGGAGGTATCAGAGCGCTTTACATGAGGATTAACAATATAACAGAAAATCAACGATGTAACAGAAAAAGTTCTACAATTACACAATAAATCCCAAAAAAATAGGCAATACAATTAGGAGAGGAGAGAAAGGAGAGAGAAAAGTAGTGGAGGGGGCAGGGGAGGTGAGAAAGGGAGGATAAGGGAAGAGACAATACGGAGAGACGAAAAGAAGTCTGTCTAAAGACCGACTGGGTAGGTGATGACCAAGGAGGGAATCCACGGCCCATCTCCCCTATAGCTAAACCAGGTAGCTCCATCGGGCATCAGACAAAAAAGTTCAGTCTCAATACATGTGTCCAACTTGTTCGCCTTGGAGTTGGTGGTCCACTTTGTTGGAGAGATATTTGCCCATTTCTTTTATGTCCGGATTCTTGAGCAGTGTTATCTGAGAATTCTCCTTGCCTCTTGACCTGTACTCATCCTCGTACTGTTCTATGGTTCCCTAATTTGTTTTTACTTTGATGTGTTTACCATATTTGTTGGAATTGTCGGATCTTCTAGTCTACTCTTAATGGTATAAGGTAATATTTCTGACTTAGTGACCTTTCCTGGCTCATCTAAAATCAGGGGCTGTGGAGGCCTTGCTGAAACCTCCACCCTGGCCCCGGGTGGAACCTTGTGGTCTTTGCAGTGGGTGGATACTGATGGTACCTTGCTAATTGACTCTGCAATTGATTGTGTAGGTGATTTTTGTGAGGATAAAAAATAGCTATCAAAACTTGCAGAGCTAATTGAGACAGGTCGTGTGTTACCCTTTTCAGTGTGTGTGTGGGAGGGGGGGGTTTCACTGGTCATGTTTTGAGTCACTGTGCTGCGATTATTACATTTTTTTTGTACTCTCTATCTTTCCCTTTTGCTCAGATGTTGATTTTGAGGGGATTTATTTGTTATTCGCATCCCTGGGCCGACGTCTCTGATATCGGTACTTTGCGTTGTCTTGGACGTAATCAATGTTTCTATTTTTAATTTTATTCTTATTATTTAGTTTAGTCATGTGGAAAATACTGTACTCCTTGGGTGTTGCTGATTATCTGGAAACAGAACTGCAACTAAGGCGTCGATCGGTCGAATATCGAATTTTACTGGTGAAAACTTATGTCCTTTGCTGGTTTTATTAACATTCATGCTTTGCTTTTTCTCTTTTTGAGTTGTTACGTTATTTGAATGTGAGCATAAAGGAAGTGATTGGTCTTGTGGACCTGATGGTAATTTCCTTATTTTTGTCAGGACCAAGGCGAGGAACTGGGGAAGCGTAGACAGGCTATCGATTATTGGCGAGCAGCAGCATATTGCTTGGGTCAGGTTGACATTAGATTGTGCTTTTGTAATTAAGTTGTTCAAGCCTTCCAGTTTGTTGTCGATCACTGCCGTATAAACTGCTAGTGTATTCAGAAGGTCGACTTGTAGATCAAGTTTATCTGAATGATGATTTAATGCAGACTCTGTAGATTGTAGGGTTTGTAAAAGCTCGGGCCAGATAATGATGGGTTCAAACACTGCTGAGTCATGACCTTCAATCGCGTCTTTTGTATTGTTGGATTCTGTCTTAAAGAAGGATAGATCCAAGAAGGAGTGATCATTGGGCTCTCCTGACTTTGTTTCAGGGGATTCGTAATGGACCAAGGCAGGGGGCGTCGTTGGCGTTAGCGGTTTGATGTTGCCTGGAGAGGTCCTGGTCCATTGTGCTGCTTGAAGGGTAGAATTTATCTTGTTTCCGGGAGAGCCTATATTGTTTGTGTGAAGGTTGGTTTCCTGCTGTGAAGGTGATCTCAGGTTGAAGGAAGAGTTGTCACTTGAAATGGATATTGGCGATGAGCTTTGTTCCTTATTTAATTGGTGAACTTGTTGTGAAGGAAGACGCGTGTCTCCTGACTGAATACCTGATCTTGGCCTTTTTTTCCAGGAGTAGAGAGTTCATCCCTTGTAAAGTGGCCATTTGGGGTTGTGGTGGTGACCTGGTTATAGAGCTGTTCGTGAATCAGGGTCTGCAGTTGGTCTATATTAAGAAGTGTTTGGGGAGGCTAAACTGATGGGGGTGGTGTTTCATTGGGGTTGGTTAGAACTGGAGCTCTGACTCCATGTTTCTTGAAGAAGTCACTGAGAGTCCTCTTTTTTACATCATTGATTATTTCATCTTGCATATTATTCTGTTGGGTTGAAGCACTGGAGGTGTTGTAGTTTCCGTCTTGGTGGTGCGGCCTGAGGGCCCAGATCCCTGTTCAGAGTACTGCGGGTGGGGGGGAGTAATGGCGCAGAGGGTTGCAATTGCACCGCCTCTAGTTCCTCAAGTGATTTTATACGTTCTTTGTTCAACTGCTTGTCCTCTCTGCACGTCCTTTTGGGGAATGCAGATGGTCCTGTTGGGCAGAGGGGAGAGTGCATAGAGGACAAAGAGGAGCAGGGGAGTGGGGGAGCAGGAGCGGAAGTATGGGGAAATAACCTCCGCTCACCTTGCTCCACCGTGCTCAGTCTCCTGCTCTTGCACTTGCACTAGCACCAGTACCTGCACAACGGCTCACAACAGCGTTGTGGTGCTGTGGTTGGCTGTAGGCTGTGGGCTGTAGGGTGCTCGCCTTCTTACTTACCCTGGCAGCCCTGGCGGCCCCCTCGCTGCAGCGGTGATGGCGGTGACGGCGGTAAAGGCTGTAGTGGCTTGGTGGTAGATTGGTGGCTGTGTGTTTCATAGCCAGGCTCATCTCATTACCATGCGCTACTCGCATCGCTCCCTCCGCATCCTGCATCCCGCCTTGCCTCGATGCAGCACTCACGGCCGATGCAGCACTCATGGCCGTACTCCGTATACGGAGGCTCAGCGGTTCAACGGCTCTCAGGTCCAGCGGCTCTCAGCTCAAGGTTCCAGGCTCAGCGAAAACGAAAACACGGAAACAGGTGGATATCCTGCATTCACACAAGCACAGTCACTAGAGTGAAGCAGAACTGGACAGATGGTGGAACAGGAAGCACATGATGAGTATCTGGTGCATTGGTCCACTAGTGCAATTCAAAGCTGTTAAGGTAGGCTACACTGAAGCCTAACTGTCCACTGAGGTTATCTAATCTCCCATCAGCTATACCTGGACCAGCCCAAACAAAATATTGGTAGAAGCCCCACCATGATTTTTGAAACCCATATTTTTTAGACATAATATATTCACTATTCAAGGCCCCTACTTGTGCTTTTAAGATCCGTGCCTAATGAATTAGTTGGCTATAACTTGCATACATTTCGATAATCTTTCATAACATTTTTTTAAAAAGAAGTATTGTGATTGGTTTTATAATGAAAGTCATGCTTTGTAATAATGGTAATTTTATCCCGTTTGTTGATCTCTAAAGAGGTCTATATCAAATAAAATACTTTGACATTGACCAGCACTACAGACTATGTGAGTCAGATGTTTGTTGAATTTTGCATGGAAGGGGCTTGGCATGCAAAAAAGTCCCACTTGCCTTGTAAAGAACAAGGTGGTGGTTCTCTTTGTAGCTCAAGCATACACAAACATAAATGAAGAAATACATAAAGAAAAACAAAAGAAAAAATATGCCAACTAAATGTGGACGGCATGTACCCACAAAAGTTAGAAAGTAAAGATTTGCACTAGACTGCCATTTTGTAACAGTATAACACTGATAAGGTATTCCGAATACGGTTTCAAGGTGGTGGAATGATTTTGAAGCTTGCAGCTGAGTTGCCTGACACTTTGCATAAGAAAATTGTTTTCCAGCAGCAATGTCAGAATTTCTGCGAGTAATCTTATTACTCAATAAGCACTGGTCCTTAGTTGCAGGTGAGGTGCTGGGGATGAGCTAAAATAAATATCTCCAGAGGTCTAACACTTGTGGATACACACTAACACAGAGTAAGCAGGTAAGATACTGTTCATCGGACACTCTGTCATCCTAGAGACCAGCAATTGTCTACTAGGCAGAGCTAAATATTGGCAACCAAGCCAGTGGCTGAAGAGGACATATGAACGACACTATCTGATGAATAACTGAAGTGGGATTTCCCAAAGCCCATTTTCTGTAAGCAAGATTGTGTATTAGCTTTGAGAAAGCATGGTGCTGGTGAGACAGTTAAAAAAGCCTTTTGGTCAGGCCTAAAAAACACAGAAATAGAGTGCACAAGCAAACACTGTTCCAGAGCATCACTATCTTCCCTAACAGATATGGAAAAAGTGTACTAGTGCAGGGCCAGCCAGTGCAAGCTTTCTTTGAAGACGACAAACAAATGTGGTACTGCAGTGTCAGTGCAAGCTTCATTCAAAGACATGGAACAAGTGTGGCACTGCAGGGCCAGTGCAAGCTTCCTTCAAAGACATGGAACAAGTGTGACACTGGGCAGCACCAGTTAATGCCTCCTTTAGATACAATGAATAAGCGGGTGAACAACCTTTACAACGCAACTTTTACCACGCAGTGCCTTTAAGACGCAACTTTTACAACGCAAACCATTACAACGCATTGCACTGGGGGGCGCTCTAGGATAGGGAATAGGTTTAATGTACTATCCAACACCTTCCCTACTATCCACGGGGACTGGAGTTGGAATAGTAAATTAAACAATTCACTATCCAGCGCCCCAAAACACTATGCGTTGTAAAGGCATGCATTGTAAAAACCGCGTTGTAAAGGCATGCGATGTAAAAGCATGCGTTGTAATGTCATACATCCAATAAGCAGCATCTCAGATTTGGATTTCTACAAGTGCAAGCTTGACTCACACACATAGCGAAATTTCCACACAAAAAACAGGTGCAACACTCAGCAGGAGTACACGCTTTTCTCACAACCACAGAACACATACCAATCTGGCCAGAAACAATGCAAAATTCCATTGCATATGGAAAACATGGACAGCATTTGCAGCAGCAGTCCAAGCCGGTGTGTAAGCATTTAGCGCTGAATAAGTTCCCCACAGGTACAAGATTGTCAGCAACAGTGCAAGCTAAGACATCCTCACATACAAAGCAGGTATGTCGCTGGCAGCACCATCTAACCTTAGTTAAGACATAGAATAGCCAGAGTAAAGTATAGAGGTCGGTTAGCCACTGAAGGCTTGAGCTAGATACTGGCCTCTTTATCAGCTTAAGGTCCTCTTGAGCCCTCAAGTCCAACATGTGGTAGACTTTCTTGTTGCCTCTGACTTCCTCCCATGCTCTAACTTCTTGCACCAAGAATGAAAGACAAAGCATTAAACGTTGGTAGACTTACGTTAGACTCAGTGGGACCATGCACTTTTGTAAAAATGTATGGCTTTGAAGAACAATGTTGACTTTACCTTCAAAATTGATTTTTATCTTATCCCAAGCTGCAGTGGATATCTGGAGATTTTCTTTGGACAAACAAAATGGCAATCCCCAAAAAATCTCCAGATATCCGCTGCAGCTTGGGATAAGATTAATGAGTTTAACTTCTCTTTGTTAAAAGGAGCCAACTTGAGACGTATGCAATTCTATACTAAATGGTATCTATATAGAACCCCTGCTTTCCTCCATAAAATAAATTTGCGGATATCCTGCCAGCTACTTTCGGTGTGATATAGAAGGAGGGGGAATTGGACACACATTATATGGTGCAGCCCAATGTTGCGCAGGTTTTGGGATGAGATCAATCAGTTTTGTACTTATACATTGAAAGTGTAATAATCCTTAGATGTTCAGACAGCAGTTTTAGGATATACACCTGATGCGACGACTACAACGCATCCAAAACGCCTCGCCCGACTGATCCTCAACGTCCCCCGCCGCAGCCACATCACCTCACACCTAAGAGACCTGCACTGGCTCCCCGTCAACAAGAGGATCACCTTCAACTCCTCACCCTCGCACGCAAAGCACTCCACAACACTGGACCAGCCCGCTCCACTAGCCTCACCCTCGCCGCCGTCCCGCACATCCAACGAACAAACTCCGGCGGCAGATCCTTCTCCTTCCTCGCCGCCATGACCTGGAACACCCTCCCCACCCATCTGCGACAGACCCAAGACCTGCTCACCTTCAGAAAGCTCCTCAAGACCTGGCTCTTCAAGCAGTAGCGGCACCCCCTCCCCTCACAGCCTTGAGACCCTCATGGGTAAATAGTGGGCTTTACAAGGTCACTGATTCATTGATTGATTGATGCAAAAGCTGATCTGCTACAAAAAATGATTATATATTGTGGTTTTATTACCCAGGTACTTAATCCTTCAAAAGTGGTGACATGACGAAATTCCAACTTTTCAACATCGATGATTTAAACTCAATAGGATTAAGGAGTTAGAAAAGAGATATGCATTAGGATCTGGGTCATATAGGATTTTTTTTAAATGATGGGGAACATTGGGTTTAATGATATTCTGATTCAAGATCAGGGAAGGAGGGTTTACGTGAAAACGCATATATGAAAGAAATGTATTTAATGTATAATGTATGTGTTTGTTTCTAATAATCATGTTTTGAAGTCACTTTACAATGTTACAAAGGACGGTAACGATGTAAATATGTTTGATTTTGCTTTTTATGTATTTATAGATTTTGTGATTGATGAACAATCCTAATAAAAATATATCAGAATAGATTTCAAGGTGCTTCTCAGTCACCTACCATTCATCAATAAATTCATCCCTAGTATATACTCCGGTAAATTATCAAACACAATGTGTCCACCAACACCTAAATGATAATAACAGAGATTTTTTTTATCTGCTCTAAACTTATATCCATCTATGGACCCTAAATATACACTCAGTAATGGAAAACAAAACCTCCTCTTCAAAACTCATTCCCCAGGTTCCTGAAGAAAAGGCATTGGTACAATTACAGAATGCATACATAGCTGAGAGAACAGCAAAAAGCATGCTAAGCACTGAAACAAATGGCAGAAGAGACAATTAACGTTGAAGAACAAAATCAGTAAGAGTACTGATCGATGTGAGTTCCGTAGAGTATGCTTATTGAAAAGCAAAATAATATAGTTAAGGCAGGCCATTTGAAATTCCCGAGCATCTGAGATGTAATTTTCTTATTTACAGTTCATTGTAGAGCATGCCAAGACAAGTGCTTATGCCCCATGAAGTAATTAGCACAAAACTTAATATGATGAATGTTTGCCAGAAGGTGGTGTTGTGCAGCAACACACTTCTTCAGAAATTACATTGCGGTATTATGATGCCAAATAACAATCCAAGAAATATGATGAGTCATTGCCAGAAGGTGGCACTAACAGACTTTACCGGAAATATACTTGAGGTGTGGCACTGACAAGACATGAATCAGCTGTCAAAATCTGTCATCCACCATGTCAGGTAAATTAACTGGAAGTGTTCTGAATTATTCTTCATTTTACCGTACTTGGGCATCTGGCCTGATACACAAGTCTTCAATACAGATGGACGGTCCTGCACGGGATAATATGTGCACATTGTGATATTTGATAATAGGTTTTCACGTGCGGTGACTGAGTTTTGTTTTAGATATCGTAAAATACAGCCAACACACAATAAGTCTAGATGTATCATTTATATTGAATACTTGTGAAGAAGCCCTGATGAAGTCAATCTATGACGAAACACATGCTGGGAGTTTTCTTCTTGCTTAGGAATGATAGAATTCCTTCCTCTTGGAGCACAAGGACTGTAGGGATTTATATAATTTCCTGGTTGCCACTTGTAATGTATGTCAGGTAAGTGTTTTATAAGTTTATCGGTCAATACAATCCAAACAGTACCCTGAAACAGTCCAAACAGCACCTTCTTTGCGAGTCAGATTTTTGTTGGGACAGTGTGAGCACAAAGCTTCAGTCCTAAGAGGGTCTAACAAGAATTCTGATAGTACAAATCTTCAACACCCTCGCCTTGTCAGAGGGGGTAACCAGCCCCAAAACCCATGCTTATTATGGGAAACTGTGAGATTCCAAATAACAAAATACGTATCTGTAGGCTTTAGTACAGAGTGATACCAATTTGCATGTTATTGCCTGTTGACTTAAGCAGGCTTTTCACAAAATAATAAGATTGTCTATAATCTTTATTATTTGCGTGTTACAAAAACCAACTCAGACCTATTGTGTTGGTCATAATCCTTCCGATACGGCAACCATCAGGTATACCGAAAGAAAATTACAAATATGTACAGTATGCAGTTGTCAAAACAATATAAAACCCATACTAATAGAGCCTAAATAAGATTACTATAGTGCAAATCAAATTCAAATTCAAAACAACTTTATTCGGTTTCAAGAGAAAGAAAACAATAAAAGTTACAAGGCATCCAATTCATCTTAAAAGCATACTATGATCAAATTGCATACAATTCATATCATTAAAAGGATTAAGAAAATAACCCCATAGGTAAAATTCATTTACTAAGCAAGATAAGATTTAAAAAAACTAGGGGGTGTCTACCACCAAATAAGGACACTATGGGCTCCATTAGGATGTAGGGCATATCCCTAACGCCATGTGGGCGGTGGCAATATGCCCTACATCCATCCCCGCCTGCCACCCATTTACCCCCACCATATTAGTATGGCGGGGGGTACTGCGGCGGACGGGAAGACCGGAAACATGCCTTTCCGTTGCGGAGTTGCCGCCACGGAAAGGCATGCAGATTTTGATTTCGGGGGCCCGTTGCGGGGGGTGGCAGGTGCACATGGGGGGTACCCATGTTACCCCCCTGCATTGTAATTGACACGGTCGCAGGCACCTCGCGGTGCCTGTCACCTTGTGCATGACAATGAACGCAGTGCATTCACAGCATTGTGGCGGGCGGTGCTGTGGGCACCACCCGCCACAATGCTGGGAATGGAGGATGCCACCACCACCGTGGCGGTGGCATCCTAATCGCCGGTGCGGGACCGCCGCACCACTGCCGGCACCGCTAGGGTGGCGAGCGGACGGAAGTCCGCCCGCCATCCTAATGGGCCCCTAAGTATCCAGACATGCCCTTGTTCTCACAGTAGATTTCAAGTGACCCACGATGAAAAAAATACAGTCTGACTTCAACAGTTGCAAGTACAAAAGCACTGGGCGAACCTGGTTAAAATTCAGCTTCTTTAAAACGGGTATTAAGAAATGTCTCTGGGGTACCTCATAAAATTTACGAAAATAGCATAAAGTGTAGCAATTCCTGTGGAGACTTTCCGTCGCAGCCACAGGATGCTAACACCTGACCTCTACTGCACCCTTTGGTACAGCGAGTAACAAATGGAACAAATCCAAACGAAACCTGATCAGTAAAAAACGCTCATGTGAAGACAATGCCCCCAGGAGATATGGCTCTATTGTTTGGTTTGTTTTAACATAAAAAATTTGCGAACACTTGTTTTTCGCATTTCTAGCTCATCTCTTTCTAGCTTCATTAAGCTGCTAAAAGCTTTTCTTAACAAACTCCACAACCTTTTCTACTATCAGTTCAGGCTTTGAGAAAAGTTCGGGGCGCCCCAACCCTTTCAGGCAACCTCTAATATATTTCAGCCATGGAATTCGAGACATCAAGTCAACTATGTCAGATATAATCTGCTGGCTGAGGACTAAATCCTTGTTCAGCCAACACTTGAGCCAAAACACTAGGGGGCGCAAAGCCAATGTGTCAGATAAAAAAGGCCCCCCAATTCCTCGTGAGCCACTAGGTTTGATAAACTACTTGGCACACCCAGCAAACGCTTTAGGAACATGTTCACCACCTGTATTGCATCCATGCAAGTGTACCCACAAATTTCACCGCCGTAGCACGCTGTCGCTATACTCTTGGCTTGATATACTTTCATCATGGCCGCAACAATTACCCAACTTTGCGGCAAAATTGAAAATAGCAGCATTTACCCTTGTGAGCTCACCCTTTTTCTTCTGGATGAGGGGCCCCCATTTCAAGCGATCATCCACTAAAACTCCCAAGTATGAGAAGACGGGTGTCAGAGGGACCTTCTCAGGACCTACTACAAAAACAAACTTTTCCTTGGCCCGTATCCCAACCTGCATTATGTATGATTTGGCATTATTTACTGCTAGTTCTTGTGCCTCCATGAAGTTTAAAAAAGTATTAAGCAGGGATTGGAGTCCCTTGGCAGTTCTATCTATAAGAACTGCGTCATCATCGTATAGTAACACAGGGAGACCCCGTCGACCTACATACGGGTAATCTGCCCCTGTGTTTACCAAATCTCTATCCAAATAAAAATTGAATAAAATGTAAATGTTGGATACTTATAAAGCGCACTGTTACTCTACCCGAGTGTCCTGGCGCTGTAGACCGCTGGGGAACCCGTCCTGGTTTTCCCTGTGAGATGGTCCCTTTCTGGGTATCTCCAGGGTGAAACCAGGCATCCCCGGCGTCTGTGGGGGGCCGTTGTAGAGATGAGGCAAGCTTAATGCCCAGAGTTACCGAGTGTGTTCCCTGGTTAGAGTCGGCACCGAGGCGAGAATTATCGAGTCCGTTGACCCTGGTCCAAGACCCTGCCGCGTCGGGAATTGAACTCTGGTCCCGGGCTGTTCTCTGCTTACAGGTCTGCCGCCTCTAACCAGTGAGCCACACCTCTCCAAAAAAAGGGGTCAAGATGCATCATTGTTGAACGCCCCTCCCAATTTTAAATTCCCTAAAGGCACGAAGATCCTGAGCATATCTAACATTCGCTTTGGTGGCCCTGTGCATATCCTCAAGGAAGTTAATGACGTTGTCCTCCACCCCCATGGCCCTCATAGACTGCCACAGCTTAACCCGGTTTACACAGTCAAACGCGGAGGAGAGGTCCATGAAGGCCAAATATATCGTCTCTTGGCGGGCAATTTTGTACTTACTGAGGATCACATAGAGGTTAAGGCATTGGGCCACAGTTGCCGCCCAGGGCGAATTCTGTTTTGGATATCTGAAATTATATTATACTCCTCTGCCCAGGTATATAGGCGTTTTAAAAGCACCCCTCCAAAAATCTTTACCACTGAATCAAGAAGGGAGATCGGCCTATAGCAAAAGGTGCTATTGCGGTCCCCCCTTCTTAAACACCGGGACAATAGCTGAAGTAGCCCAGGAATCGGGGCACCATCCCTGGCTACAGCACTAAGCACGGCCACAAGAACCGGTGCCCACAAAAGTGGATCCAATTTGAAAAGGGCCGGTGGGATGCCGTCCGAACCTGGAGCCTTATTACATGTCAGGCCAGAGATCCCTACCTCGACTTCATTCTGATCAAAAACCACGGCGGCAGTATCCGCTGCCCTAACTGGCTGTTGAGATTGGTCCGCACAGCCCTTGAACATCGATTGAAAATAGTTCAACCATTCTTCCAAATAGTGGTCTATTGGCGATCCCTGAGAACCTTGAGTTATTTCCTAGCGTGCTTGTCTCTAACATCTGTCTCCAGGCCTCCTCCTTCAAGGCACCCCTGCGTATAGCCAGAACCTGTTTGTATTTGTTACGACATGCACGTATCAATGGTTGATTTCTTGGGATAACCTTCAAAACCTCCTTCAGCTTGCGTGCTGCCTGAGAACAGGATAAATCAAACCATCTAGGATTTATAAACTTTATTGTTTAGTTAATTAAAACCATAACAAAATGAAGATGGAAGAGAATTTAACATTACAATAAAATCAATAAAATTACTGCATAGTACAGTTTAAAATGCAAAATTTGGGATGATACTGGTAGGAGCTTTATCCGAGTGTTCGTCGTTAAAATAGTTGATAATACTGAACATCTTATTTTAAGATATCAAGAGCTTTCAGCCGCTTTTCAAAGGCTATCAAGAATTTTATAAATTTGCAATTAATTATTGGATCTGTTGAGTCTAAGGCACCAATAATGGCAGATTTACAGGTGCGTAGGCGTTTGGCCTTAAAAATGTTCTTTAAAAAGAGTGTTCGCTCCTGGGTCAGTGTTTTGCAGTGGCATATAATGTGGATGATATCTTCTTTTGTGATGCCGCATAGTCGGCAGGTGTTAGCTTCTGGGCGTTTCCAGCAGGTTCATCCGCCAGAGTTGGTAGTTTGCCGAATCTCACTGCCATCAGCCTTTTTTTTATAAACACGGAGTATGTTGATGCAAGGTAGGTAGCCGGGATGAGATTGTTATAGCTGTTAATCACGGTCCATGCATGGGAGCGGGCGGCGAAGATGGCTTTGTCCGTAATTAGTGAGTGAAATTTGGCCGCTTTTTTTAGAACCTGTTTAAAGGACGTGAATGGTAGGTTTTTTTCCCACAAGGTTACCGTGCATGTTTGCTCCAGAGCGCCTGTCAGATATTTGTTTGCGGCAGAATTTTGTTGATTTTCTAATTCCTGCCATAACAAGCTGTCCAAGGTGTTATTTGTAGAATTCAATTTAATTCTATACCATGCTCTAATGCTTGTATAGAGTCTTCCCAGTGTCTCGTTCATCAGGCCAAATTCTAAACGCGTCTGGGCAGGAGAAGCTGAGCGTGGAAGTTGCAAGACCTTCTTGTAGATTTTTGCAGTAAGGCTGTTTAAGGTAATGTCATCCTTTCCCTGCATGGCTATGCTTGCATAGGATAATGTTGGAAGTACTTTGGTTGCCATCACTGTTAGTAGAGGGTTCAGCGAAGGGCCTTGCAACTCTTTTGCCAGTGAGCTAAGTGCGAAAATTAGAGCTCCGGCTCTCTGCTTCATATATTTTTATTGGGCGTTCAGAGTGAGCTTGTCATCGAGGTAGTAACCTAGGTATTTGTAGTTTGTTACTCTTTCAAGTGGTTTTCCCTCAAATGATATGTTAAGTTGCACTGTACGACGGTTGGTTATCGACATTGTTTTTGTCTTAGCTAAATTCAGAGTGAGATTATTTGCCGTTAAAAATTGTGATGTTACTGACAGTAGTCTGGACAGGCCCACTTTAGTTAGGCTCATAAGAACAATGTCATCAGCGTATGCCAAATGGGTAAGATGAAAATTACCAAGTTTCGGTGCGTGCGCATTACAGATGTTTAAATTTCCCGAGAGGTCTGATATAAATAGATTAAAAAGCTGTGGTGCTAAAACGCAGCCCTGTTTTAAACCAATCGATGTATATACTTTTCTTGATAGATGTGATCCATCCCCTAACTTGATGTGTGTCCAAGTATCTGTGTAAAATAGGAGTAGCCCCCTCAGTATTTTCTCTGGAATGGCCCAGGCTTTCAGTTTCGCCCATAATAGTTTGCGATCAACGCTATCGAAGGCCGCCTTCAGGTCGATAAAACAGAGGTTCAGGTCCTGCTTCGAACGCTGGCATCTTTCCGCTATCATTGTTATTGTTAGTATGTTAGACGTAGTTCCGATGCCGGCTCTAAAGCCGGTTTGATTTATTGGAATTATAGCTTTATCATCTGCCCAGTTGACAAGGTCTTTTAAAAGGAGAGAGGCAAAGTATTTAGCTTCGATGTCCTGGAGTGTTATTAGGCGGTAATTTAAAGGGTTTGCGCTGTCTCCTCCTTTGTGTATTGGGGTGATGATAGAGCCTTTCCAGCTTTCTGGGATGCGGTTATAACTTTGAACGTCTGTAAAAAGCTCTTCGAGATGTTGTGCCCAAAAGTCTGGTGCGTCCTTAAAGGCAATTTGCGGGATGCCGTTCGGGCCCGGCGCTCCATTTCTTTTTCCCTTCTGATGATGGTGATGATCTCGTCAACCGTGTACCAGCCATCTGTGGCTTCAGTGCACGTATATGTCTTTTGTGCCGTTGTCGTGCGGTTAGTGTGGTGATGTTCTTCACAGCTGTTTAAAGGTGGTTCCGCAGGTCCCAATGTCTGTTCTGGGGTTTTCCATCGATTTTCTTCAAGTTTTGTCGACAGGAAAGTTGACCATACGGTTTCTTGAATATTTGAGGACAGAACATTTCGTGGCCTTGTCAGCTGATTTATTGTGGTCCAAAATGTATTCGAGTCCTGTGACTTAGAGCTGGCCAGTAAGTTAATCCAAAAGTCGTTGTTCGCCTTCTTTTTCAGCTCCCAGATCCCTTTTTTATAAAGTTTTCTGCGGACAAGAAACGTATTCAAGCAGTTCGGGTCATTCGCTTTTAATTGCAGATTTTTATGGCTTCTCCGTAAGGCCCTTCTTTGTTCATTTAGTTCCCAGGGCAGTTTCTTAGTCGGGTACTTGGTTTTTGCCGAACCTTTTGTTGGTTTCATTATTAACTTTAGTTTCGCAAGAAAAAGAGACCAGGCTTGTATCTTATCTGTTGTAGCTCTGTTTGCCTCTTGGAGAGAGTCCTTTATTATTAAGGTCCAATTCAGTTTAGTCGAACTGTTCCAGTGTATTCGTTTCTGGTTGATTGATCCTATTTGGCCTTCCAGTGAATACACCGGTTGCAATGTGTCAGAAAAAAAGTTGATTTTCAGATGTTGCATGCTGTGATCGCTCATTGTTGTATATTCGATATAAAAAGTGAGTACTGAAGGAATCAATGGAAGACTTATTATCATAAAGTCCAATGTGGATTGACTATAAGGACCGTAGAACGTTTTCTTTGGTGGGTTGTCTTTCTCCGTTCTGCCGTTCAGTACTCGCATACCTAAATACTCTAGGTCAGTTACTAAGTGAGTGGCTAGGCTGTCCTTTCGGCTCTTTGTTGCGCCTGTTGCCTGCTGGGGGACGTTCCAATGTATGTTATCTGAGGTTAATATCTCGTCTTCCTCTGGTGTATAAATGAGATTGGAGTTAAAATCTCCCGTTAGAATGATGTTCCAAGTTGGTTCAGAGCTCCGAAGTTTTAGTATTTCCTTGCATAATAAGTTGTATTTTGCCTTTTTTATCTGGGATTTGAGCTAACCACCCTACGTGCAGGAGCCATTAAGACTTCCCCTACTCTGCTAGTGATAACATTAAAAGCAATGAGGACATCCCGCGAAGGGTTGCCTGACGCGACACAAAGTGCCAATTGGTCAGTGCAAGAATCTCTTACCCTTCTACGGAAGTCATCAGGGAACACCTTGACCATTTAAGGCGGCACCTACCGTCTGTTGATCTTAGTGTACCCGGTATCAACACCCTTGGTTTGCTAAAAATAAGTGGGCCACTCAGTTACACGCAAAGGGGATTGTGGTCGCTATAGGCACTTTCCTTAATAGTGAACCCACTAAAAAAAGTCTGGAGGGTGGATAATATTAAGATATAATCAATAAAAGATCCACTACCTCCCCCTTTAAAGGAGGGAACAAGAGCTTTACAATGTGGGGCGGAGAGGGACATCAATGACAATAGATCGAATTAATTAAGTAGGTCGTTCAGGACTTCTCCCTGGATCGAATGCTCAAAGTGGAACTCCCGCATTCGGGGGCAACCCATTTCAGACATACTAATAAGCATCGGATCTCCACACGGGTGTATGTTAAAGTCCCCCAACACCATTATATTATGGGATAAAGAGCCACAAGTCTGCCTTATATAAGAACCCAGCTGGGTGATATTACATTCCCCCTGATTACTTGATGTTGCGTTACAAAAATTAATCAGGCTCATGCTAGAAGTCCCCTTCTTCAATACAATAGCTTGAAGACCCAACATCGAAGACGGAAGGATCTGAATCCAACTATCCACTGCCAACGAAATGTAAATCACCAAGCCACCCTTAGCTCTTAGCTCTACCACATGCTGATGGCGATGCCGGGACGAAGAAGGCCTTAAATCCTTCCAAAAATAAATTACAGTTTACCAACCATGTCTCTTGGAGACAAATCACTGAAAATTGCTTGACAAACTGCAACCAAATGGGATCCTGAAACTGATCTGCCAAACCGGCGATATTCCATGACAAAATAATATTGAATGCACTGGGGACCGACCCACATTTCTCAGCCAAGGGGTAAACCTTCTACGGAAGTCATCAGGGGAAACCTTGACCATTTAGGGCGGCACCTACCGTCTGTTGATCTTAGTGTACCCGGTATCAACACCCTTGGTTTGCTAAAAATAAGTGGGCCACTCAGTTACACGCAAAGGGGATTGTGGTCGCTATAGGCACTTTCCTTAATAGTGAACCCACTAAAAAAAGTCTGGAGGGTGGATAATATTAAGATATAATCAATAAAAGATCCACTACCTCCCCCTTTACAGGAGGGAACAAGAGCTTTACAATGTGGGGCGGAGAGGGACATCAATGACAATAGATCGAATTAATTAAGTAGGTCGTTCAGGACTTCTCCCTGGATCGAATGCTCAAAGTGGAACTCCCGCATTCGGGGGCAACCCATTTCAGACATACTAATAAACATCGGATCTCCACACGGGTGTATGTTAAACTCCCCCAACACCATTATATTATGGGATAAAGAGCCACAAGTCTGCCTTATATAGGAACCCAGCTGGGTGATATTACATTCCCCCTGATTACTTGATGTTGCGTTACAAAAATTAATCAGGCTCATGCTAGAAGTCCCCTTCTTCAATACAATAGCTTGAAGACCCAACACCGAAGACGGAAGGATCTGAATCCAACTATCCACTGCCAATGAAATGTAAATCACCAAGCCACCCTTAGCTCTTAGCTCTACCACATGCTGATGGCGATGCCGGGACGAAGAAGGCCTTAAATCCTTCCAAAAATAAATTACAGTTGACCAACCATGTCTCTTGGAGACAAATCACTGAAAATTGCTTGACAAACTGCAACCAAATGGGATCCTGAAACTGATCTGCCAAACCGGCGATATTCCATGACAAAATATTATTGAATGCACTGGGGACCGACCCACATTTCTCAGCCAAGGGGTAAACCTTCTGCTGGGGCTGTATCTCTATGGCGGGCTATACAGAATTATGTAGTCAATCACACTCCTCCAACCTAGATAGTGAAGAGAATCTGTTAGATAACTCTATGGGGGGAACAGAGTAGTACCCGGCCAATTGGTTTTGACTACGTACAGCTTGTCGGCACCAATGGTTTTGTGCTACAGGGGTTTTTTGAAGCCATCTTTCTCGTGGGACATCCCTGTTGCTAGTCCCTGAGATATGCCTATATGTGTCTACTTTGTAGAAGAAACCTAACGGTAGTGCCTGTACCACAGACCCATAGGTTAAAGGGCCCGTACTGGAATCTCTGGACAAAATTGTTCCTGCTTAAAACGCTCTATTCACAATAACACAATCCCCCCCTCCAGGTTTACGAGAGCTGCCTATCCAGCCAACTCGACGCACCATAATAAAATGTTGTTCAGCCCTTAAACCCACTGTGGTATTACTGGATAACCAATGCAGTACTTTATTTTGAAGCTGGTAAAAATCCTCATGAATACCCTTAGGGAGCGATGGCTCATTCCCCAGAATTACTACATAAGGCGTAGATTCAGGTGGGAGGTGAATTGTTGGAAAGTGCTGAAATTCTTCCACTAGCTGCCCCTGTGTGCCCGCTAGTCGTTCCCCTGTAATTTGGTGGCTCTGCCCGTGCTGCTGTGCGGGCAAACCTCTACTGGGTACATGACTTGCCCTAAGACAAGCTGCCTCCCCCCGGGCTACTTGAATCATCAGCCGCTGACTATGTGGATGTTCCCTGGCAGCAATCTCTGGACATGAAGATACATCTATAGCAATTGTATCAGCTGCTGGGCTAGGACCTATGATATCACTAGCCACACTTGGGTCATGCAGCTGATTTCGTACAGCTAGGCTTTTCTCAATCGAGGTTAGCCTTTCTAGAATGGGACCTAGCTTAATATCCAGTATACTATTCAGGATGGCTTGGAAGTTTTCTGTTACCGGCAACAAGTCAGGATTCATAGCTTACGGAACAGAAACCTTGGGCCTAATTACTGGTTTAGTGACTGGCTTTGTAACTAACTTAGTATCTGGGTTGGATTTAAGTTTCTTAGCTTTCCCCCCAGTAGCTTGTAGTTTTCTTTTTAAACTCCTGCTAGTCCCACAGGTCCCCTGTGCTAACAGTTGAGAGCTCTTGCTACATGAAACTAATTGTATATCCGCATTATTCTGAGTGGCATTACCGTCTTTCCTTTGTGGGCTATGGGTGACAACTCTTCCTGTTTTCTAGTATGACACCAGGGGAGAGGGGCCTATGTATGGCCTCACACGGTGTTTCCAGCATAGAAAGTAACTCCACGTCGGTCTCAGCGCCATTACGCTGCCCTAAGCAGATGGGTGAGCACAGGGATTCTGTAATAGCTTCCACCGGGCGTACGCTGGGGGAAGATGTTAGTGGGCCCAAACTACTAGATGGTGATCTGGAAAGACGCCAATTCACTGCTTCGATCTTTTTGTCGATTACAGCGGCCGCCCTCAGCAGGAACAAATCCATGGCCGTAACAGTAGTGGTGGTACTAACATTTGCCCCTACCGAGGCCAGAGGTATCTTCCGCCTCCTCATACCTCTTTATACCTCATTGTTACTTTTTGAGCTAATTCAAAGTTAATACAATGTTAATCCAATATCATGAATAAATATTACAATGTTAATCCAAAGTCACAAATAAATAGGGGCAGGCGGGGCAAAGGAATAAATAAATAGTCCCGAGATGGAGGCCTAGTTTAATAGTCCAAAGATACGGCCACTAGTCCTCTTGCCAAATGACTGTGTATAATATCTATATAAGTCAATATAAAACTGACCCAATTGGTAAGTACATGACAGACTAAATAGGCCTACCTCCTTCAGTCAGTGGCCACATATCCCGAATACCCAGGTGACCACAGCAGTAAATTCCGCTCTCCGGTGAAACTGTCAAATGGGGTGGCCCAGTCCAGCCCCGACCAGGTGCAGATGGGCCTTTGGCCCGGGCTTCCCCCCGGCGGAAATGTAAGCGCCGGCAGGCGCGATGTACACATTGGTGGCTGCGTGACGGTGCTAGAAGCCACTAGGGAGGCTGGGGGATGCAGTACTGCTACTCTCCCTGTCTGCTCCTCGCTACACTCCTCACTCCTCCTTTCTTAACCCCCTACGGGGGGTTGGATAGCAATACCATGAGTCAAGGACAGGCAATATCAGGGCGTCCCCTGTTTACTTGCTGCTTTTCTGCTGCTTTTCTGCTCTTCTTGCTTTTCTTGCAGCTGTGCCGGTAGTTCTTGGGCCCCTTCTCCGCTCCACCGCTTGAGTTGGCGGATGAGCGGGGATTAGCGACGAGACCAAGCAGTGGGTTAAACAATGAGCCCAATCCTGGCAGCCTGCCTCCGCGGACCGCCAAGACTCCCTTGCGGCTGTCCGTTATTGTTTCTCCTCCTCGCTGCCTTCCCGCTATTTTCCTTGCACTCCAGGACCCTGCAAGGCTCAGGGTACAGTACGGGTGCGGGCGGGCGGGTGCAGGCGGGCTGTAACCGCAAAAGTCCACCTGGTGATGTGGCGAAACAGGGACCTGAACTCCCTCGCCTTGTCAGAGGGGGTAACCAGCACCAAAACCCTTGCTTATTATGATAAACTGTGAGATTCCAAATAACAAAATGCAGCTACTCTCCCGGTCTACTCCTCTGCCCCTCGCTACACTCCTCACTCCTCCTTTCTTAACCCCCTACGAGGGGTGAGACAGCAATACCAGGAGTCAAGGACAGGCAATATCAGGGTGTCCCCTGTTTACTTGCTGCTTTTGTGCTGCTTTTCTGCTCTTCTTGCTTTTCTTGCAGCTGTGCCGGTAGTTCTTGGGCCCCTTCTCCGCTCCACCGCCTGAGTTGGTGGATGAGCGGGGATTAGCGAGTAGACCAAGCAGTGGGTTAAACAATGAGCCCAATCCTGGCAGCCTGCCTCTGTGGACCGCCAAGACTCCCTTGCGGCCGTCCGTTAATGTTTCTCCTCCTCGCTGCCTTCCCACTATTTTCCTTGCACTCTAGGACCGTGAAAGGCTCAGGGTACAGTACGGGTGCAGGCGGGTGCGGGCGGGCTGTAACCGCAAAAGTCCACCTGGTGATGCGGCGAAACGGGGACCTGACCTCCCTCGGCTTGTCAGAGGGGGTAACCAGCACCAAAACCCTTGCTTATTATGATAAACTGTGAGATTCCAAATAACAAAATGCCTATGTAGGCTTTAGTACAGAGTGATACCAATTTGCATGTTATTGCCTTCTGTTGGTGTGTTACAAAAACCAACTCAGATCTATTTTGTTGGTCATAATCCTTCCGATAAGGCAACCATCAGGTATACCGCAAGAAAATTACCAATATGTACATTATACAGTTGTCCCAAAACAATATAAAACCCATACTAATACAGCCTAAACAGGATTACTATAGTGCAAAACATCTATCCCTATGGTTCGTTCATTTGTGTCACCAACACCAAAACCCTTGCCTGCTTGCACTTAACTCATGCATTTCACAATAAGAAAGTAAGGCTTACCTTCTTCGCCATAACTGATATAACTTTTCCCACTGAACCGATAAAGCTTTCTAGGCTTTATCCATGGCTTGACACTATATACACTATATACAACCCAGTTCTATTGAAAGGTGAATAAGCTGGCAACCATAAAGCATACATTTATAAGAATACAAATATGTACAAAATTGCAGTAGGCAACACAGCATACAACCCTTCTCAATAGGGCCTAACAATAATCACAGTGAACCAACATCAAAACTCTTGCCTACTATGGTAATCTGTGATAATACAAGTAACCAAATACCTTTCAACAGCCTGAACCATAATGTAATAACAATCCACAGTTAGAAGGCTATTGACTTTACCAAACGCTTTTCACAACAAACAAGCCAGACCTACAACCTTTCAGAATAAACAGTCCAGACCTATGGCATCAGGCATAACAGTTCCTGCACACCAATCTAGCCCATTTCTGTTACCACTGGCTTGTCCTTACAACAAATTTAGGCCAACTGTACTAAGTGTAGGCTTTCCCACAAGGCAACCATAAGGCATACAAATATTAATGTTCAAACGTATACAATAGAACACTTAGCAAAGCAAAATACAATCTCCCCTAAATGGGCTTAGCAAGGCTTCTTTCCAGGCAACTAGTCTATACTCAAGGTTTTTCAGAGGGGTAATGAACACCTAGCCCTTGCCTGCTAAAATAATCTATGAAATTCCATGTTACAAAAAAACCTATCCGTAGGCTTCAAAAAAGACTAATAACAATTCACCCTTAAATGCCTATTGATTTCAACATATGTTTTTCACAATCAATATGTCGGGTCCCCTGCTGTCAATTCCAGCACTTGCCTTTAGCATAACTTTCCTTAATTAACATTCAGACACGTAGCTATTATCATTGGCTTGTCACCATAAACAACGCAAGCCGATTATACTCAGCATTAGCTTTCCACAAAGAAACCATCAGTAATATGTTCATAAAAGTACAAACGTATACATAACTACAGTAGGCAAAGCAAAATACTATCTCTCCACTAAAAAGTCAATATATGCTGCATAGACAGGCATGCTCCACAACATCGAATATTTCTCCAAAATCACAGGCAAGGCTGATATTAGCCAAAGTGGAGCTGTTGGGTTTAAAAAACAGCCTGCACCCAAACTTTGATACTATTAGCATCTGCCCAATCTTGCGGATAATCTAACATTGTTTTAGCGAAAAGGTTCTCAATAGAATCAAGCAAAGTTATTTTCCCATAATTACTGGTGATTGTAAAATAATACTGCCTCTTCACAAAGTTGGAATTGTTCTGGAACAATAACAATAATTAACACGCGCTGCCAAATAACCTGAGCAGATGTCTTCTTCCAATTTTATGACTGAAATTGAGATTTGGTCCGGCCCCTCGCTCCAGAACCCCCTCTCTTAATGAATAATATACTTAATCTTTGGCGTCGAGGGGCCCTTTAAGTTTCCTATCGCTGACAGAGGGGCCACCATCAGAGAAAAGAATTCCCTTCAAATGGACGGTTGATGGCATACAGATTGGAAATATAAAAAGACCATTCTGCATGCAAAATGGTGCTGGTTGTAGGTGTAATGCTGTGCCTACAAGATGTGTTATATGCCAGAACCTCTGGAATCTTTATGGGATGCAGCTTCCCGAAGGTCTATCCAAATCTTTTCAGCCTTCTGATTTTTGTGTGTAGTTTTCCATCTCGTATGATGTAGGTTAATCATTCTCCTTCACTCCCTTGAAAAACAATAAAATTGATGCCTGAGTATTTTATTAGTCAATGTTTTCAAGCTAAATTCTTTATGGGAGTCTGCTAATGACTTATTACCTACCCAGAGGGGCCCTTCCAGAGATTAGTTTTTCACTGCAGAATCCTACATATCCTGCTCAAAATTAACCACAGAAGTTAATCTGCTCTCTAACTATGTTGTTAATGCGCCTTTTAAATGATCTTTATTTGAAACATTTCACTGAACTTTCCCATTGGCAGCACTAAGGTGCACTACATTATATATATATAAAATTCCAGGGCAAATGCTCCAATAGAGCAACGTCGATATTAATAGAGAATATTCTATGATCACTCTAGGGAGAGTCTAGTATCTCAAGGTCAGTTAACAATCTCAACATAGGAAAAGGGGTAAAAATATAACCAATTAATGATTTACTCTTTCCCTAGTTATAGGTATGGTGAGCAGGGATATCTTTGGCCAATCTTCCATTCACAGTACAGAAGCCATTAGCCCTACAAACGTATTCTTAATAAGTTGTGTATAAAAAATGTTACATTAAAAAAATTAATATTATCGTAAATGTTTACCATTTTGAAACCACCCACTAAAGCAATTGAGATCTCCTTAAATTCTTCTGTATTGATCAGGTTCCGAAGAACGAAGGAGGGGGAGACAGGTTTAGGAGACTGCGTACAGTTGAATCTAGGTACGTTATAGACCTTCAAACAAAAGCTCAGTTGGGTCGTAATAATGATGAAGAAATACAGGTACATCTGGAATAGAGGCAATATGGCTTTTTGACTAAATCTGGGTTCCTTATTAAAATTAATTTGTTTTATTCTATGCACACAATGTATTTTGATTAGGGCTGTAGTTATTGACAATGAGGAACTACAACAGATAGCTCATGAATACATGTATTGGATCAATGCACTTGGATTGCCCATCCAGGGCGCAATTAATGTGATGCACTTATTTCATTAAAATAGCTCCGTGAACAAATACTAACTGACATAGATAAAGGCGTGGTGCCGAAATGTGTCTGTCAGTGCGAGGAGGATTGCACATTAAATGCACTTTGCTACCAATTTCTGTGAGTGCTATCCTTTTGTGGCTGTAAATAATTCCTTTGCCATTGTGCATATATGCATAGCGGCTCACCACCGCTGGAGACTAGCACCGGGGACGTGCGGTGCGACGGCGGTGACTTTCGATCTTGGAAAAAAATAATATATATATATATGTTTATTTTTATTTTTATGTATTTAAATTTTTCTTAGGATAATCAACTTTATTGATGTTTTGAAAACAAAGAAAGATTAGTACTGACAGCACAGTATACACGTCTGCATTTAGGACATAGTGGGGGTATCAGTAGTGAAATAATACAGTAAGCACAACGATCAAGCACTTTACACGGCGAAAGTAAGCAGTCTGTTGGGGGCAAGAGTCTACCCTTGCGGACCCCACTAACCCATTTGATCTGTCCACTTACCCCACACTCTTTGGTACTTGGCTGGGCAACCCCTGGCCTCAAACAAGGGTTTCTCTTGGTTGGTGCACCAGTCTACCCCTCGGCGCCATTTAGCTACTTGTGGGGGGGGGGGGGGGGGGGGGGGGTTAGGTTGCATCCAGGCTACGGCAATATCCCGCTTGGCCACCATGATGGCTGTCCCCAGAAATAGTTTGTCTGCACGGAACCCCTCCAAACCATCCAGGACGCCCAGGAGGAGGCGCATGGGGTCATGAGGTACATGCCAGCCCTAGATGTGTGTGAGTTTGGATTCTATTTTGTCCCATTATTTTATTAGGCGGGCACGACCAAACCACATAGTAGAAATCTGCAGGTTGATGCCTGCAGCGTATGCATTCCGATGAGGTGCACAGCCCTGCTCTATGTAGTCACTCTGGGGTAAGGTATGCAGTGGAAAGGTAATAGATCTGGATGAGTCGGAGTCTGGCAGAGGTAGTGACAGTTGTGGAAGCCACAAGGGCGTCTCACCAGTCCTCGCCCTCAAGGGGGCCCAGCCAACACTCCCAGCGAGTTCTAAGCGAGTCCAGAGATGTGGAGCTGTTGTTTGTGAGGATGCAGTATATGCGTGATATGCCTCCCTTCCCAAGATTTCCCATCATGACCTGCACTTCCGGTGGAATGAAATCAGGGAGGTTGGTACCCGTCGAGATGTGTGTGCTCAGGGTGTGTCGTATCGGTAAGTATCTGTAGAATTGTGAGGCGTGCAGGGAGAAGCAGTTCTGTAGATCCTGAAATCTGTACATGGTCTCCTACCCACACGTCACCCAGTTGGCAAATGCCAATGTAGTCCCACCGTTTAAACCCTCATAGTGCCACCACTTCTGGGAGCTACGTCCCCTGGCAAAGTGGTGTTTGTTGGGTCAGTTGGGATTTCCATTGTGTGTGATGCAAGGCCGAATGCCAGGCCAGGAAAACTGTTCGGGTCACCTTTGGAAGCGTCTTAGTAATGGGTGAGCCATACATGAGAGCTTGGATTAGAGGAAAGTCCATGTCTCAAAGTTCAGTTTTATAAGCTGGATGGGACCATTCCCTGGTGAAACAGTCATGGAGGACAAGCAGCCTCGTGGCCAGACAGTATTAGTAGAGGTCTGTCATGCCCATGCCACCGTCAAAGGACGGAATGCGGAATCGGTCAAGAGCCATCACAGCCTCCCAGTTCCATAAAGGAAGCGTGGGATCATTGCGTCAATCTCTCGGAACCAGCTTCAGGGATAGTGGAAGGGAGTATTTTGAATAACATATACGAACTGAAGGAGGGTCATCATCTTAAATAGTGCCACCCTTCCAAGCGGAATAAGTGGCAGGGTTTGCCAACAATTAAGGTTCTCCCTAGCCTTTTTAGGAAGCGGAGTAATATTCAGTGCCCATTCAAATTCAGGGAGTAGAGCAACCCATATGCCCAGATATTTAAACGACTGTCGTCTACTGGGAATGTTAGTTTGCTAGTCGAAACATTCCCTAGAGGGGTGAAGAGGTATGAGGGTTGGTTTGGCTGGGTTCAGGCTAGAAGGGACTGGAGACATCTGGGGCCAGAGCGGCTGGGGCGGTGAGGAAAAGCAGGACGTCATCCGCGTATAGTGCAATCTTATCCACATGGTGGTTTCTCCATGCCCAGCTCAAAATCAAAGCATTCGTGCGGATGAGACATGCCAGGGGGTCTATCACCAGAGCGAAAACGAGCGGGGAGAGGAGGCAGCCCTGTGTCGCACCCCTCCGGTATGGTAATATCTCAGAGAGGGTTCCATTAATAAGCACTCTGGCTCTAGGGTTAGAGTATAGGACTCGTACGAAGCATCAAAACTGTTGACCCATGCCTATTATTGTGATCACCTCGTCAAGGTCAAGCAAGTCCACAGTATAAAAGGCTTTGTCGAAATCTATGAGAAGAAGCGTTAGATAGGGGGTGTAGTGTGGCTCACTGGTTAGAGGCGGCAGACCCGAGAGCAGAGGACGGCCCGGGACCAGGGTTCGATTCCCGGCGCGGCAGGTTTCTGGACCAGGGTCAGCGGACTCGATAATTCTCTCGCCTTGGTGCCCACTCTGATCAGCGATCACACTCGGCAACTCTGGGCATTAGCTTGCCTCATCTTCACTAACGGCCCCACCAGACCGCCGGGGATGCCTGGTCTCACCCTGGAGATACCCATTAAGGGACCATCTCTCAGGGAAGCCAGGAAGGGTTTCGCAGCGGTCGAAGCGCCTTGGGACCCTACGGGTAATTAGTGCGCTATATAAATGCCTATACATAGGGGGTGATTGCCTGGTGGTTAGCAAGCGCCAGATGGAGGTGTCTTAGGCAATGTCTGGTGGCAAAAGCTTGCATGAAGCCACATGGATCCGGATGGGTCGATTTGTTAAGGAGCGGGTGCAAGCGTTAAGCCAAAACTGTGGCGTAGACTTTGATTTCAGTGTTAATTAGGGAGATCAGCCGGTAGTCCACACAGGTAGACAAAGGCGGTTGGGTTTTAGGGAAGACCACAATGGTGGCTGTATCTGTCTCCAAGGGAAAGGCCCGACTTCCGTTACGTGTTGGCACAGAGCCGAGAGATAGGGAACCAGTAGCTCCCGATAGGAGGCAGTATATTCTTGAGGAAACCATCAGGACCTGGGGTCTTCCAGCACACCAGCTGGGAGATCGACGCACCTATCTCCTCTGGGGTGAAGGGGCGGTCCAGACTAGCTGCTTCTGAGTGTGACAAGTAGGGAATACAGACTTGCAGAAGGTTAAGAAAGTTGAAGAGAGTACCCTCCAGCCTGCGAGCCAAATATATGCAAGAATAATAACCTGCAAAAGCCTGTACAATCTCAGCTGAGGTGCGGCAAATGGTTCCGGAGGATTTACGGATCTCAGGTATTATCCGATTTGCCATGGGAGATGAGTCCAGTCTGTGCAGGACTCTCCCATTTTTGTCCCCCCAGCCGTACACACGGATGACAGATGAGCGCCACAGCAGTTTATCAGATGTGTCTGATCTCCTCACGTACTGCTGCCAATTGCCTCTCGTGGGCCCCGTCTCGGGATCTGGCCAGGTCAGTCTCCAGTCGGAGCGCAGGCACTTAAAGAAGGGCTAAATGACTGTCTTGGGTTTGCTGATGCGCCTGAAGGTAGTTTTTGGCCACTCCCCAGATGGTAGCTTTACTTGCTTCCCTGATGGTGCCCGGTGAAGACACTGAACCCAGATTCACGAGGAAGTATTGCTGAAGTTCCTTCCCTATAGTCTTGCAGAACTCCTTGTTCTGGAGGAACCAGGTGTTCAATCGCCATATCGGGCGCAGTCCGCCAGGGCTGTTGCCTAGGTGCATGAGCAATGCTGAGTGGTCTGAGATTCCCAGGGGAAGGATGGGGGTCACACGTTGACAGTCTGGGGCTGGCATAAAAATCATGTTGATACATGCGTGGGAATGGTGCACCACCGAGGTATGCGTGTATTGGGGGTGCGAGGGTTTCAGATCCTCCATATGTTGTAAAGGCCCTAGATGGTGCCAAATCAGCAAATTTCCTGGTGTGGATCAACCTAATGGGGGCGAGGGTATTTGTAGTGTCAAGGGTGGGTTGCATGACCACATTGAAGTTCTCTTCCAGGATCATCTGTCCCTCCGGCAAAGTGGAGATGGTCTAGGTGAGGTGCCTCAGCATTAAGGAAAGTGTTGCGGGGGGATGTAAATGTATAGAAGATTAAGGACATTCCCACCCAGCATCCCTGAGAGAGTCAGAAATCACCCTTGCGGGTCTTTGGTAACGTGAGAGAGAACAAATGGGAAGGTCTGTTTCAGTAGGATGGCCACTCCCCGGGAGCCCCTGCTGAAGTCAGAGTGCCACACTGTATCGAAACCATAGTGTGCCAGAAAGGCGAAGTGAGATCCCATGAGATGAGTCTCCTGGAGCAGGAGGACATCAGGTCAGTGTTGTTGGGCATATTTCAAGACTGCTGTGCGTTTGATGCGGTCAAGCAGGCCGTTTACATTCCAGGACATGACCCGGAAGGATTTATATCCTTGGGTGGTATGCATCATGTGGAGCAAGGGGTATGCTGGTCGTACCCTGTGACGAGCTCGAGGTTGGTGGCAAGGCGGACACCATCTTCCAAAGCTGTGTCCATTGTGCGGGGTTGCTGTGTGCGTGTGGCGTTCTTTTATAAAGTTCTGTGTGCTGTCAGAGATGGAAAGTGTATTTTGAAACATAAAACTAAACATCGGACAACAGTCCTGATCCCTGCCCTCCCCCAGCCTATACTTCTGGAACTGAAGCATCTGTCGCCTTACAACTAAATAGAAACAAGCTAAACAATAGCGTTTAGTGCAGGAAATGCGTGGTGGACCACTCCGCTCGTGTCGGATGTAAATGCGGCATCAGCAGCATCAAAGTTCTACAATATGACCCTGCAGGGTAGGTAGCTCAAAACCTCAGGTAGTGGTGATTCTTCGCGTCACCGTTGTTGTCCGTCAGAAGAGTTCTCAAATTACTGGACTGCGGGAAAGATCCGAGTCCATAGCCGCCCGGGCTAAAGTGCCTGTGGGGATGCGTTCCCTGGAGGAGTCTTCTGCGGCTCTGTTCCTTTGTCTGGGCTGGGAGTCAGACGGGTAGTCTGTGTTCCCGGGCTCATGGGTAATTGGGCTCAACGATCTGGGGGTGTCTGTGCCCCCTGTGGGATTGTGTGCACCTCCTGCGTTGTCTGGGAGACAAAGGTTGCAAGGCCTGTGACCAGAGTGTGCAGGTGAGGAATGTTGCCGGATCCCGAGGGGGCGCTCCTCAGCCAAGTCCAGGCACCCTGAGGGGAGTCAAAGAATTGCGTTTTGCCCTGGAAGATGACACAGAGACGGGCTCAGAAGAGGAGTCTATATTGGAGGCCTAGATTACGGATTCTCTGCTTGACCTCTGTATAGGAGCGTTGTTGGGTCTGCACTTCCCTGGTATAGGTCGGGAACACATGATGGTGTGATTCTGTAACTTCAAGGTGCCCAGGGTCTGTGCTTCTCACAGGATCGCATCACGATGTTTGAAGTTGAGGATCCGAACAATTATAGGACGGTGCGGGGCCCCGGGTGGTGGCTTAGTTGCAAGGGAATGGTGAGCCTGCTCGATCGCGAACCATGGGGAAAGTGTGTACTTAGGCATCCAGGATGATAGCCATGTTTCAATGAAGGTGGCCATCTGTCCCTGTTTGTTCCCGTCCAGAAACCCCGCCAGGCGTAGATTGTTACTGCACGATTGATTTTCGGCGTCTTCAGCTCTTTTGTTTAATTCCTTGGGGCCATATGTATCAACAAACCCTTTTGCGATTCCTAAATAGCGATTTTTAAGGAATCGCTATTTAGGAATCGCAAAATGGTATGTAAGAAGAAATTCGCTACTTTTTAGCGATTCCTTAATCTTCCTTATTTGCGAATTCACATTTTGCGAATTAGCAATTAAGGAATAATTTCCAATGCATTCCTATGGGCCAGGAGGCCCATAGGAATGATTGCAAAATAATTCTCAAATTGCGAATTCGCAATTTGCTAATCGCAATTTGAGAATTATTCCAAGGGTGCAGGGGTGTCTCAAAGACACGCTGCTGCACCCCTAAAATGTACATGTGTCTGCATATGGCGCACATACATGCCCTATGGGCATGTGTGTGCATCACATGCCACCTTCAAAAATGCCAAATTGTGAATTTTTTCAAGAATTCGCAAGTTACCATCAACTAAAAGTTGGTGGTAATTTGCGAATTCTTAACCATAATTCGCAACCCAAAAATGCTACATACATAGCATTTAAGGAATCGCAAAATTGCGATTCCTTAAATGCTATGGCAAAATAAGGAATCGCAAATCTTTGCGATTCCTTATTTTGCGAATATTTCATACATACCAAAACATGCAAAAAGGCCGTTTGCGATTCGCAAAGGCCGAAATTCATCGAATTTCGGCCTTTGCGATTCGCAAAAGGCTTGATACATATGGCCCTTAGTGTGGGCCACTTGTTCCTTCAATTGGTGGACATCGTCTACCACTGTGGAGAGGCGGGATTCAGCCTCCGAGATGCGGGCCGTGGCTTTGCGCAAGTCCTGCCGGATGAGGGACAAGTCGACTCGGACTTCCGCAAACTTCTCTCCAACCGATGTCTGAGATGCACTGATTGCCTGCAGGATTGCGGCCGGATTATTACCCTGGAGTGACAGGCCGCCCGCGGCCCACTGTTGGGGAACATGCTCAACGGTGGTGAACTGATCCATTTTTGTTTGTGCTTGGGTGGTAGAGGACTTAGGGAAAGGTTCGAGTAGGGTCAGAGTCTGAGCGTCCCCGATTCGGTCTCCCGCAGTCCAGGGTCACAAGAGAGTCCGATTTCTTCGTATTGTGTCAGAGTGAGAGTGTTCCAGAGGTCAGGCTGAAGGATTTATGAGTGGTGGATCTCCATGGGCTCAGGGTGGGCAGCCACCCGGGAGGGTCAAATGAGCGGACCTCGCTGCACGGGCCATTCCCCCTGGGACGGGCGGATGGGTCCAGAGGCTTGAGGGGAAATGGGGTCCCACTTCCGAGGTATTAGGCCTATGGGTCGGTGATGGTCCTGGATAGAGCCTCGGTGCAGGAAGAGCAGGGGTCGTCGGGCGGGGTCCCCCCCAGCTGTGAGATGTGACAGCCAGGAGGCCTCGAGGAGCGATCCAAGGAACAGTAGAGCTCTTTTGTGTAGAATGCTAACCGGGAGGGATCTTCTGGAGTGAAGGAGCAGTCTGGGATATGCAGTTTACGGGAGGTGTATCAGAGTCTCTCTATCCCCGTCTAACTGTTCCCAGGTTTCAGCTCATCTCTCTATCTGTTCAGGTGGCTGCTGCCTCAGGCCAAACTAACTCCCGCCTGGCTCTGGTGGCTCTCGCAGGGCCCAGTCAGCATAACCCCCCAAGCCTGGGGCGGTGAGTTGAAAGGGATAAGAGAGGTCACCAGGGTTTGGTGTTGCAGGGGGATCAGTCCAGATCACACTGTTAACCCCTTCCATGCTGCCGTCAGCCATTGGCCGACGGCAACGCTACCTCGCTAGTGATGCCGTCGGCCAATGGCCGACGCTGCCCCGCCCGTTTTGCGGAAGTGCTGCACTTCCGCAAAATCACGGGCGCAGTGGAGGGGTTAATAGCCACTTCAGCAGGCCTTCTCAGGTGCGTGACGCCCAGGGGCCCCCGAGGCAGGCCCGAGCCACGATTGTGAAACCAGTCAAGGATGGCCCCCTCCTCCCACCGCCCGGGCTTTACTGGTGGGGATCAAGTAGGCAGGGCACCCAAGGTCTGTGGCTTGCTTCCGATCCCAGGGTTCCAAGAAGAGGGTAGGGGTAATGCCTTCGGGGTGCGCTGGGTTCAGTCAGACACCATGGCTCCTCGGCGTCTACCACTGGATCGAAGGGTCTCCCCAGGTCACACACCACCAGGACGTTGGGGGCATGAGGCCCTCAGCACTGCCATTCGGGGATCTCAGTAGTCCAGGTCAGAGGCCGCCTCCCAGTCTCGCGGCCACCTCCGGTGGCGGCAGTCAGGTCCGGCGAGGCCTCACTCGTGCGGCTCAGACTCGGACAATCGCTCTCTACCGAGCCCCCACTGAAGTCACATATCATCTTCCCGCTCCAAGGGCCTGCAGGCCGCACCAGGCACCACACGGGAGGCAGCAGGTAGGCTTGCTTTTGCGCCTTGTAGGCCACGGGGATTCACAGGCCTCAGTTGCAGCTCCAACTCACCGGAGGGATGGTGGTCAGGACGAGTCGAGGCGACCCAGGGGCTTAGGACGCCCGTGCTCTTAAGGGTGATGCATCGGACTCCGTTCGTTAATCACCGGTAGTGGCGGAGGAGCTGTGGATCACTGCAGGCCCCCAGGAGCCAGGAAGGGGATGTGTTCCGCCAGCGGGCCCGCAACATAGGCCCCAGCTCCGGAGGGCTCCAGATGGCGGCAGACAGGTGTTCAGAAGGTTTCAGGCATCCCGCAGTAACTGTGCTGCAATATTAGAGCGGTAGCAGTTTGTAGGGCTAAAATATATCTGCCAATGGCAATGGATTATGGAGCGGATGACGGAGGGGTTAAGAGCACTCTTAGAAGCTCCTTGCCATGCCCCTATGTATCTAAATGTAGGGCCTGATTATGAGTCAGACGGTCTTGCGAGCGCCCAGACTTGCGATGGAATAGGACTGGCGGTCTACCGTTTTGCCACTTACGACTTAAAAAGTCGTATTGTGGTGGACCCCCTGCTGTGTCAGGGAACAGTTGTTCCCTGCCGGTGGCGCAGGAGTGCCACAATGCATTATGCTGAGCAGCGACTAGCGCAGCCTCGCTCAGCATATTTTTTCGGTACTATTTCACGGTGGCGCCACGCCATGAAAAAGCTGGCAGTGCAAAAACAAAGGGTACTCTACCAGGCCCCCATGTCTCCAAGCCATGAGGTTACATTCAGGGGGGCACAACATATGCCCCCCTATCTGTATTCCCCCCAGTTCCAGGACAGCGTGGACGTCACCGTCCATGCCATGCTGGACATTTTTGGTAGTTCCGTTGCGGTGCCTGTTTTCAAGGCACCGCCATGGGAATGGCCAAAGGACCATCCACCATATTACGAGTTGCACATTTTCAACTCATAATTCGGTCGGCGGTCCTTGCACATCTTAGGCACAGTGGAGGTGGCATTGCGCCGCTGCTCCAAAGGCTCTTAGTCATATTTCTAAAAAATGTGGTATAATATATAGAATTTTTTTTAATACTAAAAAATTATTTCACAGTTTAAAGTTAAATATATAGATTTTGTTTAAATTTGTTAACAGTGTGCTATATGTGGTATTTTTATTTTATTTTAAAACAAAAAATATATTACTTTTTAATATGGAGTACGTATACTGTATGCAACCCTTTTAGTGCCCACCACTTTTCGAATATGGTTTTGATTAGAGTGGGAATAGTAAATGTAACCCATCTTGGAGCTGATTACAAGTCTGGCAGTCCATGGACCGCCAGATCCGTGAGGGCACGGTGGCTGTGGTCTCCTGGCCGTCCTATTACAATTTGGGTGGTCAGACCGCCGGAGCCCCCAGATAAAGCGCATTCGGGTAGTCCAGCCGGGATAGGATGAGCGCCTGGACCATGATTTTTCTGGCCCGAAATGGCAGGATGGGGAGAATGTTACGAGTCATTTGCAGGACACCATAGCATGAAGCGGCCGTCACCCGTGCCTGGGTTTTGAATGACAGGTCTTGATCTAACCGACACCCAGACTCTTTAGCTGGGTCTTAGGAGTGGGAGCCAGATCTAGGGAGGTGGGCCATATTTCTTTAAAATCAAGTGGAGAGCGATTACCCAGGTTCATGATTTCACTCTTTTCCCCGTTTAATTTTAAAAAGGAGTTCCTCATCCAGGTCGCAATCTTTTCCAACAGGCGTGCAGACAGGGAGATAAGCTTTCCTCTTTATTAAGCCCAATCACCAAATGTGTGTCATCCGCATAGGTGACTATGTGCATTCCAAAGGGAAGAACTGCTTCTGGGAGAGTGCGGGTGTAAACATTAAGTAAAGTCGGCTCAGGGAAGACCCCTGAGGCACTCCACAGCGGAGGGGTTTATTTTGGAAGTCACCTCATTTTAAAACACTTGGAAGGATCTATTGTCTAGGAAAGACTGGAGCCAGGCCAGAGCCTTTCCGGTGATACCTAATTTACTGAGCCTATGAATTAGGATTCGGTGGTTTACGGTATCGAATGGCGCGCTGAGGTCAAGAAGCAGTACCACTGCGGTACCCCCGGTGTCTTCTATTTTCCTTGATTCTTCCACTACTAAGATCAGGGCTGTTTCAGTACCCTGTAGTGGGCGGAAACCTGTCTGTGTCTGGTGGAGAAGATTGAGGGTCTCCAAAAAAGAGGAAAGTATCGAATTGAAATATGTTTCGGTGACTTTACTTATCCCTGGAAGCAGGGAAATGGGACGGTAGTTTCCTAAAGTGGAAGGAGCTAGGCTAGGTTTCTTCAACAGGGCCTTTACCATGGCTTCCTTCCACGCGGGGGGACCACCCCTGAGGACAGAGAAGTGTTAATTAGATCTAAAATCACAGGGAAAACTACTACACCTGCAACCTGAGAGAGCATCCGTAGTGGGGCAGGGTCTTTGGGTGATCCACTTTTTACTTTGGAAAAAAGTTTTTCTAATTCTGGCATTTCCATTGCCGGAATTGAATCCAAGCTGGGAAGATTTTTACCAAGTGGAGGGAGTGTGAGATCGTTAGTCATAGGGGGAAATGAAGTGAAAATGGTTTCAATTTTAGTTGAGATGAATTCTGCTAGTTTGTCACACTGTGCTCCTAAAGTATCAGGAGAAACAGGTGGGGGGACTTTTGAGAGAGTTTTAACAATATTGAAGATCTCACGTGTGGAATTAGGAGCGGTTAAAAGTTTATTTCCATAAAAGGCTGCCTGTGCTGCTCTGAATTCTGCTTTATAGAGGTAAAAACTATGTCTATATTTCCCTATAATCCCAGAAACCAAGAGGCAAACCAGAGCATCTGAACCCTTGGCTGATGCGGTGGACCACTTTCCTGCCTCAAGAAACACTTCTTGAAGTAACTGTTAAAGTGTTACTTCATGGGTGGCCTAAACTTTGAAATTTGTCCCGTTGCAGTGCTACCTTTTTTAACCCTTTCAGCGCTATTTGCTTCTAATCACTTGTTTCACTTTTAATCTTTAAAAATGTATATCTCTAGTTCCTTAAATTGGATTTTTGTCATTTCGGTGTAATTTTAATCACAAAAATATTTACCATTTGTATAAATTGGTGTTGGATTTTTGTGTATGTTGTGTCTTACTTTCTTGATGTATTACTGTTTTTAAATGCTTTACCCACCTGTCTCCTGAGCTAAGCCTGCCTGCTAATTGCCAGGTACGAAGGGTTGCCATAAATAATAAAGGGGTTGCCCTATGTCCCTCAGAATCTTGGTATATAATAATAAAGACTGCAATGTGTTCTGTTGGGTATCACAATTTCTATGTGTGAGAAAATTTATGATGTTACGAAAATGTCACACCTATGCAAAATGATCAAAGTATGGTCTGAAAGAGTAGGTGTATGGGTCCATCTTGGCCACTTATTTAACATCCCCACAATTCAATTATTAAAAGAGACAACAGACAACAATTGCATTAATTATGTTGTATATTCAAAGTCATATACCCAAATAATACAAACCAATTTTACTTTGTATGTGGCTGTCATAAACACAGAAATAAACAACGTGACTTGGTGACGAAGTGACACCTATTGCAAAGTGTTTAACAGAACACTATATAAAAGATGAACCAATTAAAGAAATGTCCATCCTATTATATGAAATAATAGAATAAACATCCTGTCTTACCATTAGTCTTTGTAAGGATGGTTGACCAAGAACATGGACCAATAAAGTTGTCATCTACGTTTCGACCCAATATGTATGTGACAATAGATACAAATCACTTCCTCAGGACTGGTGAGTTGAGGACAGCCAGTCCTATGCGGGGAAATAAAGCCTCAGGTATAAGTGGTATGTGATGTCTGGTAAAAAAGATTATAAAAAACCATAAGGAGAATGTCATTGAAATGAATTAATATGGGAAATAAGGCACCTCCAATTGAGGATGGAGCCCACAACAAGGAGCAATAAGTATCCTACCAGACTTCATCAAAGTAGGGGTTTTACTTATGAGATAAACCCATATTAAAATCATAGGTAATAGGCATGCAATGCACAAGGGACTGTGCATAAGCTCAAATGGGGCATGAAAAGCTCACTGTATTGTAACATGAATCAAAAATAGACTCCTCCAACACAGGATGGAACCTGCAGCCAGGATCCAAAAAGTAACCACAGAAATGCTTCAAGTTAGCGGTTATACCACCAAATTTCCTGTGAGATACAATTATATAATTTCATCAGTAATGTGCACCAAGGCACTGTGCCTGAGGACAAGTGGGGCATAGAAAGCTCCCCTATTCGATATGTGGAATCCATACACAAACTTTGCAGAATCCCCAGAGTTTTCCAAAAATAGAAAAGAATGAGCTGAGTTATTCTTGGGGATATTAAGATGTGTGAAACGTGTTTGGGACTGAGCAAGGCAGTGACTTACCAGAGTCTACTTATCACCACAAATGAATCTTCCCGCTGCGCGTGGAAGCCAAACGCAGCCGGAGAGACTCACCCAATTTTAATTAAAGACGGCTTCTAAGTAAGCGTGCATGCCTTCCCCAGGCCTTACAAGCATCTGTGAATCAGGGATGCGGTAACATCAAAACGTGTCACTGTAATGTCATAAACCAGTTGGTATAATGATCTGTGAGGTGACCGCCGTGAACAAGTACATGTTCACCAGATGCTGAGATTCTTCAGTTTGATAAAACTAACCACACGCAAGCCTCGCTGAATAGAAAATGAAATGAAAAAGCATGTGAGGCTACCTTTACTGTGTTCATAAAGATGCCGTCTTCATTACCATCATCATCAACTTTATTTTGATTTGAAGAACCAGAAAAGCGGATATAAACAAATACAAGAAAAACACACAATTATTTGCACTGAACGCAACACACTCCTAGGATACAGCAGTCATCATTTATTTATTTATTTTATTTATTTTTTATTTATTTATTTGCTGGTTTGTATAGCGCTATGAATAAACTCCCGGAGGAGTATCTCCGCGCTTATGACAGCCGCATTAAAGAGCTAATGTGAGTAATAGAAGTATTAATTTCTTTTTTATTTTTGTTATTTGTGATAAATAAATGATCAGGATCCAGAAAGAAGGAGATTAGCTAAAATAGACTAAACAAAAAAGTTTTCAGGTCCTTTCTAAAACGAAGGTGGTTGGGACATTGTCTCAAATAAAGTGGGAGCGAATTCCAGACATTAGGACCCACCACAGACAAGGCCCTACCACCTAACCTAGTTTTGCTAATTTTAGGTACATTCAATAGCAACTGTTCGCTGGACCTAAGGGAACGGGCAGGAACATATGGAACAAATTTTCTTGCCAAGTATTCTGGTCCTAATTTATGAAGACCCTTATGAATGACACAGCAGGTCTTAAACTTTACTCGAAGACGTATAGGCAGCCAATGAAGTTTGTGTAATAAAGGTTTCGATGGAGATCTAGGGGGGTGCATTAAGCACCAACCTGGCTGCTGTATTCTGCACTACCTGCAGACAATCTAATACCTCTTCATTTGCACCTGCCAGGAGCCCATTACAATAATCAAGGCGACTGATCACTAGAGCCTGAACTAAAGTTCTCCTATGGGAGTCAGGAAGGAATGGAAAAATCCTGCGGAGGAGACCTATCACGTGGAAACAGGATCCCACAGTGATATTAGCATGCTGTTTCATGGTCAACTCCGATTCCAATCGAACCCCCAGGTTCTTGACTATTGATTTAGGTTCAGGAACTGGGCCTAAGTCCAGTGGCCACCAGTCAGGGGACCATTGGACCCTGGCTTTGCCAAAAAGCATCACCTCGGTCTTTCCAACATTACATTGAAGAAAGTTGGAAGACATCCAACTCGCTATTGCCTTCATCCCATCGGAGAAAGATTGTGTAATCTCCGGTGTTAGTTGTTTAAAAGGGAAGAGCAGCTGTGTATCGTCAGCGTAGGACACTGGACAGAAGCCAAATGCTCTAGTTATTTCTGCCAAGGGAGCCACATAGGTGTTAAACAGGGTCGGGCTCAAACACGATCCCTGCGGGACCCCCTTGGTAATCTTAACCTCTTCCGACCTAAACTCACCCATGGTGACACATTGGGTGCGGTTGGAGAGGAAGCTTTTAATCCAGTCCAGTGGCCTACCGCCGATTCCACTCACAGACAGTCGTTCGATCAGGGTGTTATGAGAGATGGTATCGAACGCTGCCGATAAATCCAGCAGTACCAGGACGACGGAATAGCCATCGTCCTGGTACATGCGTAGATCGTCTGTTATCGACAGCAGGGCCGTTTCGGTGCGATATTTTGGCCTGAAACCTGACTGTGATGGATCAAGGCTGCCTGAATGTTCAAGGTAGTTGGAAAGATATTTATTGGTGTGCTTCTCAATGATTTTCCCTACAAATGGTAACAAGGATATCGGCCTAAGATTAGACATGTTGGTCCAAGGAAATGATGTATTTTTCCTAATAGGTCTAACTAGGGCCGTTTTCCATTTCTGAGGGACATTTGCTGTTGTAAGAGAAAGATTCACCAATCTCTGAATGTCGGGACCAAGTGTTCTCCCTAAAGGACCCATAAGCCTGGCTGGGAGTGAATCAGCCGGGCTCCCACTTTTGATGTCAATAAGCAGCTTCTGGACCTCTGGTAAGGAAATTTGAGGGAAATCATTAAAGGAGTAAGAATTGGTAGGCACAGGTTGTACCATAGTTTGATTATCCAGGCTAGTCGAGGTTGGAATAAATGCCTCTATCTTTTCATAAACGGCATCAATTTTGTCAACAAAAAAGGTTGAAATACTATCGCAAAGATGTTGTGATGCCATATCTGCACTTTCACATGCTACAGGTTTTAAAAAGGTATTGACAATCTGGTACAATACTTTGGAATCGTTACCAGCTGCCTCTAACTGTATAGTAACGTGGTTCTTACGTTCAGATCTTATAGCTTTGCGATATATATTAAGAGCCTTTTGGTAGTTGGTTTTATCTTCCTCTATGTGGGACTTTCTCCATATCTTTTCGGACTTTCTAGCCCTGCGTTTGAGACTACGCAGTTCTTCCGAAAACCAAACCTCTTGTTTCCTAGCAAGGCATTTTTTAAAGGTTTTTAGCGGAGCAATTTGTTGAACCGCATTGTTTATGGCTAAATCCCATTTGGAAAGAGCAGTATTTATATCATCTGTAGGCAAAATAGGAGGGGAAAAATATTCCTGTTCAAAATTAGTATGGGTAATTTTATGCCATTGTCTTCGTTTAGATGGAATTTGAGTAGGAGGAATAGCATATGCATTTTCCTCCGGCATAGAAAAATCAAGCACAAAATGGTCTGTCCAGTGGTACTGTTTAGGTACATAGCATTTGATACCAGAAAAATTGGATATTATCATATCCAAAGTGTGCCCTGCTTGATGTGTATGTCCCGTGTTACATTGTTTTAGTCCTAGTAAGGATAGATCTGCCAAGAAGGATTGTACCTCACTATTATTTTCTTCCTCGCTATGAATGTTAAAATCTCCAAACAACAAAAATTCTTTATCTGGGCGTACATGGGGTGCTAATGTTTCCACTAACAGTTTAGAAATACCTTTTATGGGGCCTGGAGGGCGGTAAACCAGAGCTCCTCTTCTACTATGTTTAGCTGATAAACCGATCCTAAAGATCGACATTTCAAGATCCGGATGACACCATTGATCGAGAACCGAAACCGAAATGCTATCTTTGAATACAATGGCTATTCCCCCACCAACTTTTTTGGGTCGATCCATTCTAACAATCTTATAACCCTCCGGTATACCAAGGGTGATAGCTGGAGTAGAGTGGGGTTTAAGCCATGTCTCCGTTAGAAAACACAGATCGGGTTTATGTGTAGAGATAAGGTCCCAGACTTCAATATAGTGTTTTGCTAAGGATCTTATATTACATAGTAGGTTCTTTCCACCCTGGGCTGTAACCGTAGAGATATTAACAGTATGTTGTTGGGGGGATGTATCTTTTTCTATCTGAAATTGCGTATGGCAAGATCTACACGAAAAAGGTCCTTCAGGAGAGAAATTGTGTGATTGCTTACAGTTATTTGTTAGGGGATTAAAGCGTAAACACCTTAAAGCTCGTGAAGAGTAGATCATCCTAAATACCTTTAAATCCCCGGAAAATACTGCCATGGCCCCTGGCCCCATCCGGACGCGGACGGGCGCAGACAGGCTTCTATCTGGCGCGTCTCAGGCGCTTCGCTGCGCGCGACCGCTGCGCGCTTCCCGGTCCTCGCTGCCTAAATACCCCTCTGTGTGCAGCAGCTAGAGCGCTGACCGCTCGGAGTGGGCGGAAGTCACCTGGCTCTGCCTGACCCGCCCTCCGCTCAACGGCACTGGTTGCCGAGTCGGACCGGGGCGGGCAGGACGAGTGATCGAGCCCAGGCTGTGTCAACAGTAAGTTTTCTTTAAAGCGTGTGAGCCCCTGATTGTAGCGCTAATACACAAAGATTTTGCTACAAGCGTTATTAAAATACGGCGCTATTTAAAAGTCATTCAACAATTACAATTTTTAAAACTGGTATATTACATCAATCGCTCGCAGCATACAGCGTCAGCGGGTCGGGGGAACACTGCCACCGTCCTCCCTACCGCAATTCGCCGCCTGCTCCTCGCTGCCTAAATACCCCTCTGTGTGCAGCAGCTAGAGTGCTGACCGCTCGGAGTGGGCGGAAGTCACCTGGCTCTGCCTGACCCGCCCTCCGCTCAACGGCACTGGTTGCCGAGTCGGACCGGGGCGGGCAGGACGAGTGATCGAGCCCAGGCTGTGTCAACAGTAAGTTTTCTTTAAAGCGTGTGAGCCCCTGATTGTAGCGCTAATACACAAAGATTTTGCTACAAGCGTTATTAAAATACGGCGCTATTTAAAAGTCATTCAACAATTACAATTTTTAAAACTGGTATATTACATCAATCGCTCGCAGCATACAGCGTCAGCGGGTCGGGGGAACACTGCCACCGTCCTCCCTACCGCCCTCATCCCAGGAACCTTCTGGATAACCTGCCATGAGAGAAGTTCTTGAGACTCTGCAGAAACTACACACACAGAACTGATTTCTTTAAAGAGACTGACACATTGATTAACACATTGAGAGAGAGCGGATACCCCAAGGGCCTTTTACATTGAGCGCGAAAGGGCGCATGGTATTGCCCTCATGATACCTTGCTATAGGTACACGACAGTACTGACACAGCTACGGACAAATTAGTTTGTGTCATCACATTCTGCACAAAGAGCCATGAGATCAAGAAGGTGATCAACATATACTAGGCTCTGGTGGCAGATGAGATGGACTTAACTGAGAAACCACTTTTTGCTTTCAAAACAGGAAGGAACATAAAAGATTCAGTTACCTTCTAAAAACTCCATGGACCCCTGACCTGAAAACACAACTAAACCTGCCACCACTTGTCGGACACTATAAGTGTGGTCGTTGTAAAGCATGTGAGCTAGTAGTTGAAGGAAAGGAATTTACACTCTGGATCAGAGATGTACATAAACAAACACATCACACTAACTGTAATAGTTATACAATAAAGTGTCCTTGAGATAGAATATTTGTAGGAAAATGTGAAAAAAGGTAAAGGCAAGAATCCTCCAACATTGTAGAAGAATCAGATGTTCAGTTCAGGGACCACCCCTAGTTGAACATTTTCAGACCATGGGACATCAGGCACAAAGTCTGAGGGGGTGGGTACTGGAGAAGGTAACACGCAACTCTAGAGGGAGAGACATATCATCCATTCTGACCTTAACGGAATGTAAATGGATTCACATTCTGGACACAGTAAGCCAAGGCCTCAACAAATTCTAGGAAATTAATAGACAAAATGTGTTACTTAACAATGGCTGACCAGGATCTCAGGGTCCATTAGATCTGGATTGTGTGTACTTTTGCTAAGCAGTGATCATTTTGATGCATTGTGCTTATCTCTACTGTTATCTCACATGCATATATATTGTTAGATCCCATGAGATTCTGTAATGTAAGCAATTTTACTAAGCAGCTAGTATTTGGGTGATGGTATCCCACATGCGTAGTGTTAACTGAAAAAGAAAAAATGTTAACTGAAACATCCAGGTATTTAATATGTACAACACTTGTAAATAAGCAGATTTTTAACTATGCAATGTGTCATCTCATCTTGACACTGACCAGTGGTGACAGGATTGAGTATGAAATGTGTTATTCTACCCATGAAATTTGTCTGCAAAGAAAGAAAAGGTTTTTACTTACTTGTTAACAGTAGTCTGCTGGCTATTAAGTGGCATGTGAGATACAGCTTAGCGCCACTGAACTGATAGCAGCGACTAATTTGAAGGCCTCCTGCAACTTTCTAGAAACATTTTTTGTATACCCATGAAATTTGTCTGTGTAAATAGGAAACACTTCCTTCTCAACAGTAGGCTGCTGACTAAGAAGCTGCATGTTAGAAGCAGCTTAGTTATACATATATATAGAAATGTTTTTACCTACTTGCTAATAGTAAGTGGCACGAGAGATGCAGTTTAGTGCCATTGTTCCGGATAGCAAAGACACACTTGTAGACTCCCTGTAACACTCAATCGAGTACACTATCTTATTGGCAGAAGTGCATTTCCCATAGCGGCGTTCTGATGGCTGTTTTTAGTATTTATATGCATGCAGTGACGGTAGCCATGCACGCTTCCCTAGTGGCCGACAGACTGTTCTTTCCAGCAGTGTCCAAGTGAATATTTTAAGTAATGAAGATGTCTTCTATGCACACAGTGAAGGTAGCCTTATTCGCGAGCTTTCCAATCAATGAGCTAGATGCACATGCTTGTTATGTTATCTTATGTTAAAGTCTCTTGTGAAGCACACATACACCGATTGGTTTCTTTGCCCTGATTCTAGGATATGCTGGAGCCCTATTGATGTATTGTATGCTTAGATTCAGGTATAGGCTTGGGTGAATAACCATGTCTTGAGACATGTTGCCATCTAGGTTGCTGAAAAGTCAATCTAGCTGCCTGGTTCTGCGCTAGTTGTAGTCTCTTGATGAGGTATGATGGAATGCCAAAGTATAGAGAGTTGGCATAATCTAAATGTGATATCACCATGGCAAGGACAGCCTGAATCAGTGCTTGCCTAGTAAGGAGTCTACTGATTATCCTTATATTTCTTAACTGAAGGAAGCAGGTCGATGTAACCAATGCAATTTGGGTTTTCATGGTAAGGTCGCTGTAAATTATTACCCCAAGACTTTTAGCAGAGGAGGATGGGATGGGTGGGGGTTCCAGCTCATTGGCCAAAAATGGGAGCTCCATGGATTCTGAGTGCCTCCTGTCAAGATAAGTGTAGTCGTGTCCGGATTGAGTTTTAATGGTTGCTGTTCATCGAATCACAGATGTGCAGCATAGTAGTTTGAAATTATGACACCGAATCAGGTGTATTATCAATGGTAAACATTAATTGTAAATCAGCTGCGTAATTGAACGTCTTTTAAGACTGAATTAATGGCAGGAGATAGATTGAACAATTGAGCTGATAACAAGGAATCCTGGGGTACTCCACATGTTATACTCATTTTAGATGCTGTGAACTGGGATAGGTGGACTGACTGGGAATGGTCCTCCAAGAACGACCCTATCCAGCTAAAAGCTGAACCCTGGAGGCCAGAGTCCCGGACACGATCAATCAAAATGCCATGATCGACCGTATCAAATGCCGTGGACATATCCAACAGTACCAAGGCCTGGGGAGATCCTTTATCTGTTTCTTTCCGAAGTGTGTCAAGAATGGTCAATATTACTGCCTCTGTTGAATGAGGTGGATGAAATCCTGCTTGGTGGGGTTTGTGGTATTCCGACTGTTTGATAAAGGCACATAGGCATTTTGCCACATAAGATTCTAATACCTTGGCCAGTTAGGGGAGCATTGAGATTGGATGATAGTTAGAGTCTGTTTTTATTAAGAGGGAAACAATGATCGCTTCTTTAAAGGCTCTCGGGACGATGGCCTGAGAAAGTGACTCATTTAGGAGGGAAAGGGAAGGCCTGGGGAGTAACGAAAAAACTTCTTTTAAGGTGGAATCTCAGTAGGGAACCCAGATTTTACTTTGGACAGTGCGTCCAGAAATACGAGGCTGCCTATTGCCATAGCTTAATTTGGGCTAAATAGATCTCTCTTTTGTCAGAAGAATAGCTACGTCTCCATCTCCTGTCGGATTGACGGAGGGATATTTTTTGTGTTTTTAGATCAGCAGAAAAACCATCTTTGGGCTTTGTGGTGCCTTGTAGATCTCACTGTCCTAAGAAGGGCATGTTCGTTGCAGGCCGCTATTATCCATGTAGTGAGAGTTTCCTCACTGACAGTAATGGATGGCTGGGTAACAGGGACTGTGTTTGCCAATGTGTTCAGGAAAGGAATTCTGTCCATACTATTCCAATTCCTGGCCATGGTCCCTTTGGCTGCTGGTGCTATAATTATATGGTTGATAACAAACTGTATTAAATAGTGGTCAGACCATATACAAGGGGAGACTGTCAATGCAATACTGTGAGATTAGCCGTCCAGACATGGTCTAGGGTATGTCCCTTAATGTGAGTGGCAGAGGTTACCTGCAGAGTAAAATTTAACCCATTAGGTAGGTCAGTTAGTTCTCCAGAGTGAGGTCCACCCAGTGTGTCATTGGCCCAATAATTAAAATCACCAATCAACAATATTTGTGCGTGGTTCATTATCAAATGGGCCATCTGTTCACCCAGGGAGTGGGGAACAGGGGCATATTCTAGTGGGCCTATATAGTAGTACACAAATTTGGGGAGCTGAAACACGGCTCCAATATAATAACTAAATTGTCTACTGAGGTTAGAGCTAATGGGGTTAATGAAGTACATTTTAACTCCTGGCGAGTAATGGCAGCTACTCCGCCTCCAACCTTTCCTGATGTGCGATCGCCTGCAGGATATCATAATTGTTGGGGAGTGCCGCCAGAATATCAGGGACTGATTCCTGTGATAGCCATGTTTCTGTTAAAAAAATAATATCTGGCCGTGTAGAATCAGTAGTTGAAATATGTCAAGCTTGTGTTTAGACATGAAGTGAGTATCTAAATAGAGGATGGTTAGTTCTGATGGTCTGTGTTTGTCCAATTTCTTGTTGAGTCCTATCTGATTAAGGCCTGTCTCGTGTTGAGAGTGCATAATTTCTGGGAAGGACGCCCTTGCTTTCATAATTCCTATCCTAGTCAGTCTAGAGCTAGTATAGGAGTTAAGTGACTGGTCTCTAGAGTGAAGGGACTTTAGTACAGGCGGTGTGTAGTTTAAAAAACGGGCTTGCCAGCTGGTCCGTGGCCCTGTTTGGGCGCGTTGAGACGGGCTTGCTTTTGGTGCGCCGCCGGTGCACTCACTGCACACGTCTGATGCGCTCCCGCGCTGCGGCCACCAGTAAATAACTGTTGCCACCTAACTCCTCCTCCCGCCCTCCGTGAGGGAATGCCCCTGATGGGAGTTTTACCAGGAAGAGGTGACTCAGCCCTGAAACAGCAAGGGAACGAGCCGATTCAGGTGAGAGTGAGTAATTTTTCTAAGCAAATCAAATTCAGCAAATGAACGAAATACACTTTTAAAAGCATCTAGCCAGAAATCAGAGAACGAGCAGCAGCGCGATCCGTAAAAGCCTCCTCCCGCACTCTGGCCACCATTAAAAAACTTGTGCCGCCTAACTCCTCCTTTCGCCCTCTGTGAGGGAACCCCCATTATGGGAGTTTTACCAGGAAGTGGTGACTCGGCCCTGCAGCAGCAAGGGACCAGGCTGGTTCGGGTGAGAGTGAGTAATTTTTAAAAGCACAAAAAATTCAGCAAATACAGGAAATACAATTTATTTTAGAAGCATCTAGCTAGAAATCAGAGAACGGGCAGCAGCGTGATCCTTAAACGCCTGCTCCCGTGCTGCGGCCACCATAACTGGTGCCGCCTAACTCATCCCCCCGCCCGGCCTGAGGGAACACCCCTGATGGGAGTTTTACCAGGAAGTGGTGGCTTGGGCCTGCAACAACAGGGGACTGAGCCGGTTCAGGTGAGAGTGACTAATATTTAAAAGCACATCAAATTCAGCAAATACAGGAAATACAATTTTAAAAGCGTGTAGCTAAAAATCATACAACGGGCAGGCATGCGAACCTTAAACGCTTCTGCATTTTATTTTCCACCCAGAGAAGCCCACAGGTGCTTCATTTTATCGAAGATGTAGAGTCCTAGCATGAACACGGTCTAGTGTTCACGAGTGTTTGTATTACACTTGACACCCACCCACCACAGACGTCATGGTGTCACATGACGCTGGCAATAAAAGGGGCCGAGCGCACGTGCTCGAGGCCATTCCCACTACCCCTAACTGGTGTCTGTGTCAGGTTATTGCTGCTAGCTACCATGCGGGCCTAGGGCCCTCCACCATTCTACACTGGCGACGAGGCCGGTAGTGCAGCCCATGCGTGCCACTACCCCCTGCTAATCTACAAGAAAAAGGGGAAGAGAGCTGCCCGCCTAGAGGGCATCCCCTGCAGCGGGGCGCAGCGCGCCGAGAAGCCGGTGGGCACGTCGGAGCCCCGCAGTGACCGGGAGCCCCACAGCAAGCCGACCGGAGCACACCCGCGTCGACCGCCACCACCGAGTGCCACCAAGCAACAGCGGACCGCCCAGAGCCCACCTGCGACGGCCGCGAGGCTGAAGACCCCCACCGGAGAGGTGCACGGGCCGGGCGGAGCCCAGCCGCCGCGACCGCGACGGAGCATCTGGCCCGCCGGCCGAAGGTGAGCCCCAGGGGCGAAGTGCCCGCCATGAACTGTGCCAATAAATAAGCAGGACCAGCGGACCCCACCCGCGGCCTGCCCGAGTCGTCCCCCGCCCCCGCCGCGTGTGTGCTTAGAAGCGGCGGGGCACAGAGACTGAAGACGGCGTGAAAATAAGTGCGGCCGGACCCGCAATCACCAAAGACAACGAGGGGGAGGGAGCGGAGTAGCTAACCGCCTCCCGCCCCCCTCGCAACGTGATCCGGGCCAGCGGAGCCCACCCGCGGCCCGCCGGTAGACCCCCAGCGAAGAAAGACTCTGCAGCGCCAACGGAGCCCACCCGCGGCCTGCTGGCGGCACCCACAACAAAGGAAAGACACTGCAGAGCCAGCGGAGCCCACCCGCGGCCTGCCGGCGGCACCCACAACAAAGAAAAAGAACTGCAGAGCCAACGGAGCCTACCCGCGGCCTGCGACGTCCGTTGCAGGTCTCCGCCGCGCAGCGTGTGCAAGTAGGAGCTGCTGCGGCGGGAGACCGGAGAGTGGAGCCTGCAGCAGCTATTAAATAGGCAGAGCCGGCGGAGCCTACCCGCGGCCTGCCTCAAGCGCCCCCGCCCCGTGAAGAGTGACCGGAGCGACGCGCTAACCCCCCCCCCCCCTCACCTGAGGGAAGCATCTACACCTCAATGTCCCCACAAGCGGGTGCTCACCCCGCACAGTGACACACCGCACTGCCGCAAACACCAGCCCCTCTCCCAAGCCCCCGGAGGGCAGCAGGACAGCTTCAGAACAGAGCCAGTAAGCTCCGAGGGCAATGTCGACCTTTCCCCGCCCCGCGCAGCGTGTGAAATGAGGAGCTGCGGGGGTGGGCTGTGAGCGAAAAGTGGAGCTGTACGCCGCGGGCGCTGACCCAAATATGCCCCCACCTGCCAGAATAATGGAATGCCTATAAGCGGCCAGCACTGCTGAAAGCAACCATAACTGTGCCCAGGGACTCTGGCTGCCACGCACAGACCCTCCTGCCTACCGGGTACAATGACACTCCTTCAAGCAGCCATGCCCTCCTTCCCCCAAAGGTAAACGAATACAGGAACCGGACTCACCTGGAAGATAGCTTTAAGTCCTGTTCCCAGCAACTCCAGCCCCCTGTGCACTGAGAGAAAGACAGTAGAGTGCACGTCAGGGGAAGACAAGAGACACAAGACAGGCTGTTACAAGAATCCAGCACCACTGCCACCCAGTGGCCAAAAGTGCACCTGCATCCATAAGGACAAAACAAGCATTGCACAACGCAAGCCCAATCAGCAGCAGCAAAGGGGCAACAGACTGAGTGACGCCCCAACGAAAGCATCCAACCTCACGCAGCAAGTAAGTGCGCAACAGCGCAAGTGACACCCACACACACCAGCAAGGAGTCGGCGGCTGCCACTTCCAACGCGACGTGGGAAGAGGCGCGAACGTCTCACTTAACATCCAAGCACTGACTGACGTCTGGAGGAAACGACTGCCAAGCACTGGAAGAACGTCCAGGGAAACGACTGCCGCGATCAAAGGACGGAGAGAGCAGCGACGCCTTGTGGCCACAGGCGCTCACCGCAGCATCAACTACTCCCGCCAACGGTCCAAAGCATCAAGTACCTGACGACAGCCAAAGCAGCAAGTACCCAACGTCACGCAACAGGCGTCCCAGAACCCTGAACAGTAAGTGCGCAAACAACGCGCCACGTGGCGACGCACAGCCACCGCAAGCAGAAAGAAGATCGCAGGCAGCGCCATCGCGCAGGACAATCATCACGCACGACCACGCGACGTGGCGCCTCCCAGGAGCCGATCCGCAGAATGATCGCCCATCAAGTGCTGACCCACAACGGGTCCCCCAGGAACTGTTGTAGCGCAAAGTCCGACAGGACGACCGAAAGCAACCTGCCAGGCATCGGCAGAAGTGGACCACCAACCGGTCCAGGACGTTCAACCATGAAAAGGTCTACGGACGTGGACCCCCGAACGTCACCAACAAGCATCAAGAAATGAAACCATCAAGAAAAGAAGGTTCGCGACACCAACTCTGGCGGCTGAGGAAGAAGGAGAAAGTGTCCCCGACGGGGACAAGACCAGGGGTACACATGCAGAGTGCGCGCACTGCATGGAGGACCCAGGTCAGGAAAGAAGACACAAGATCGGTCCAAGTGATGTCGCGATGCAGGAGGAAGAAAAGGAGAGATCCGAGTGGCACGTCTGCCACCGCGAAAAGGAAGGAAGAAAAGGAGAGATCCGAGTGGCACATCTGCCACCGTGAAAAGGAAGGAGGAAAAGAAGATCCGAGTGGCACGTTTGCCACTGTGAAAAGGAAGGAAGAAAAGAAGATCCGAGTGGCACGTTTGCCACTGTGAAAAGGAAGGAAGAAAAGGAGAGATCTGAGTGGCACGGCTGCCACCGTGAAAAGGAAGGAAGCATATCCATGTGGCCTGTTGCCACAGTTAAGAGTAGAAGGAGAAGTCAGTGCGAAGCAACGTCCCCACGGTGAACCAACTAAGGAAAGAGAGAGGAGTGCAAGAAGACCACTCACACTCCCGAAGAGAAGGAAGGCGGCAAGTGCCAGGACAACGGTGCGAGGAACACGAGGCCGGAAGAACACCAGTGGCAAAGAAGACCAGCTGACAGGCGATGTTTCCGCACACCCAGGATCTGCGGAGAGGAGCAAGCGAGACCGTTTGTGACATCCACCTTTGGGGTCACACGGACACTGGACACATGCCAGCCGTGGTGACTCAGGGGCAGAGGCCTCCGGGACGCAGTCCCCACGACGAGAGACGGTCCTCCGACGCCCATCCGAAAGGTCCGGGGAGGGCGAAGACATCGCAAGCAAAGACAGAAACCAACAGCTACCTCGGGACGAGGCTGCGGAATCTGAGGTGAGGCACATGGTCTGCTACATACCCCACTGACGCGGCGCAGGAGCAACCGGATGTGGCACATCCAGCCCAGCGCAAATCCGAGAAAGAGGACCTCAAGGATATCCCGTGGCAGGGGAACACCGACGAGAGAGGTCATCCTAGTGAGAGGGATGCCTTGCAACGGATCTGCCTTTTGCCAAGTAGGACACAGACTACAAGTGAAGCTAAGGCCGAGACCGGAAATCGTGCATTATTCCCCGGCGAACGACAAGAACTCTAACTGCACCCGTCGCCATGGAAGTGAGCAAAAGAAGGACTGTGAGGACAATCTTGTCGCAGCGCAGAGTCGTCAATAGACTGGTTCCATCGAGCACCCCCAAACCGGTGCCACTGTGAACTGACGTTTCCCCGCAGCAGATTGAACGTCATCTGTGATTCCAAGCAGCGGCGGATAAAAGGACTCAGCGGAAGTTGAACACTTTACTGCATCCTGATACAGTTTGTTTTTCCCACAGGTTGATTTCCGTAAGTGGGTTTTTGCGATTAAAAAATGGGAGGGATGTAGAGTCCTGGCATGAACACGGTCTAGTGTTCACGAGTGTTTGTATTACACTTGACACCCACCCACCACAGACGTCATGGTGTCACATGACGCTGGCAATAAAAGGGGCCGAGCGCACGTGCTCGAGGCCATTCCCACTACCCCTAACTGGTGTCTGTGTCAGGTTATTGCTGCTAGCTACCATGCGGCCTAGGGCCCTCCACCATTCTACAGAACTGAAGACTCTCAGCATCAGGTAATGTACACACGTTCACGGTGGCCGGCTCACAGATCATTGTACCAGCTGCTAATTACCTGACAGTGGCGCGCTTTGACATTTCCACATTCCTAGTTCACAGCTTAGAAAACACATGCACCCTGATAAAGAAAACACATGCACCCTGATGTAGCGGCCGTCTTTACTTAAAATTGAGTGAGTCTCCCCAGCTGCGTTTGGCTTCCACGCACCCTGGGAAGAATTCATTCGGAGTGATAAGCTGACTCTGGTAAGTCACTGTCTTGCTCAGTCCAAAACACTTTTTACACATCTTCATATCCCCTAGAATAATGCAGTTCATTATTGTTCATTTTTGGAAACCTCTGGGGGTTCTGCGAAGGTTGTGTATGGATACCACATATTAATAGTGGATTTTGACTCCAGTGACAACAGTGAGCATTTTATGTCCCACTTGGTTTCAGGCACAGTGCCTTATGTACCCATTACAAATGAAATTATAATTTTATCTCAAAGGAAATTTCGTGTTATAACCCATCCCGCTTCCCTTGCTTGAAGAATATGTGTGGATACTTTTTTGATCCAGATATCAGGTTCCATCCTATGTTGGAGGAGTCCAGGTTTAACTCATGTTACAATACGGTGAGCGTTTCATGCCCCATTTGAGCTTATGCACAGTCCATTGTGCACTGCATGCCCAGCACTTTTGATATTATCATTGGTTTATCACTGGTATAATTCCTTTTGTGATGAAAATTGGTAGGATACTTATTGATCCTTGTCATGGGATCCATCCTGGATTGCAGAAGCCTTGATTCCTGTATTATTCGTTTCAATTAGGTGAGTCGCCAATGGCGTCCTTCGTATGTTTTGTTTTACATCTTTTATACCAGATAATATATACCATTCTTACATGAGGCTTTATTTCCCCGTATAGGCTGCCTCAACTCACCACTCCTGAGGAAGACCCGCAGTGATGTGTATCATGCATACAGGGCAAAACTTTGATGACAACCTTATTGGTCTATATTCTTGGTCTACCATCCTTAAAAAGACTAATAATAAGATAAGGTGTTTGTTGAATGATTTGATATAATAGGACAGACATTTTTTTGATTGTTTTATGTTAACCTTTTGTATTGCGTTTTGTTAATCACTTTTGCACTTTGTGTGACTTCTTCGCCAAGTCACATTGTATATTCATGTGTTCATGAAAGCTGCATATGAAGAAAACATTTGAGTTATTTGGGTGTATGACTTTTAATATACAAAATATTAATGGCTTTATTTTGTCTTGTCTATTTTAAAAATTGGATTGCAGTGGTGTTGAATAAATGGTAAAGATAGGCCCACACTCCTTCTCCTCTTTCAGACCGTAGTTTGATAATTTTGCATCTGTGTGACTTTTTTGGGACATCATATATTTTCTCACACAAAGAAATTGGGATACCTAACAGAACCCATTGCAGTCTTTAACATTAGCTACTGAAGGGTTGAGCAAGGGAATAATTTATTGAGACCTTGCCTGGACCTTTTATTGTGATTGTGACTTTATTACTAGTGGTAAGTCCCTACTTATTGCTACTAGTAAATAACTTTCCAAAAAACAGCTTCCAAAAAATGATTTAGATTGGAGTGGGAATAGCAAATCATCTAACCTCTTTAGTGTTCAACACCTTCCTAAAATGGTTTAGATGGAGTGGGGATACTAAATGTAAACCTTTAAATGTTCCACACCTTCCCCAAAACTGTTTAGATTGGATTGTAATTAGTAAATGTAACCCCTTTGGTGCCCATGACCTTCCTCAAAATGGTTTACATTGCAGTGGAAATAGTAACTGTAACCCATTTAGTGTCCAACACCTTCCCCAAATTTGTTTAGATTGGAGAAGGCATAGTAAATGTAACCCCTTTAGTGTTTAACATCTACCCTAAAATGTTTTAGATTGCAGTAGCAATTGTAAATCTCACTCTTCTTGTGTCCAACACTTTTATTTAAATGGTTTTGTAATAAATTACTCAAAAGTGTAAATTACCTCTGTGAATAAGGTCCTTTCTCTCCGAGGAGGGCCTAAAAAGGATTCTCACAAAGCAGACTTTCTTTATCCACTGTTTGTCACTCTGGGTAGCCAACACTAAAATCATTGGCTACTACAGTAATGGGTGAGATTCCATGTTAAAAAATACCTATCTGTAGGCTTTAATATAGTGAAATAACAATTCACACTGAAATGTCGATCGACTTTAACATATGCTTTTCACAATAATTATGTCAGGTTGAGTGTCTTTATCTTAATAGTTCATTATAAAGAGACTAGGGGCCAGATGTACCACCATTCACTTTTACAAGCAGCAAATTGCGTTGAATTGTGACTCGCAATTTGCGACTCGCATAAGTGAATGTACAACAGTGTCTCAGACACTGTTTGTGATGCCAATGGGGTCGCAAATTGCATGCCTCATTAATATTCATGAGGCAAGCTCAATTTGGGACCCCATTGGAAATGGCTAGCACTCCCAGGGATGGTCGCCATCTGTGGTCAGCAGACCACCATGTCCGTGACTGCTTTTTAAATAAAGCAGTTTTTTTTTAAAATGCAGATCGTTTTCCTTAATGGAAAAAGGTATGCATGTAAAAAAGAAAAATGAAACTGAAAGTTTCATTTTTTAAGGGCAGGCAATGGTCCCTGGGACCACTGCCTGCTCTTAAAAAATATTTTCACACACACTCACAAGGGGAAGGGGTCCCCTGGGGACCCCTTCTCGTTTGCGAGTAGTTTACCACCTACTTGAAGTAGGTGGTAAACTGTGAGTGTTTTGCTGCCGCAAATGCAGTCGCAAAACAATAGCACATGGTTTTCAGACGTGCTATTAGGAACGGACACCCCTTCCTATTAGAGAGAGTCACAAACGCTACTATGCGAGTCAGTGACTCGCATAATAGCGTTTGTACATGCCAGGACCCTTTTTTGCAGTCGCAAACAGGCCGATCTCCTGTTTGCAAGCATAAAAATGGGTCGTACATCTGGCCATAGGCCTATAACACTGATCATCGGCTTGTCACCATAACCAACTCAGTACTTCTGTATCAAGCATATACTTACACAAAAGGTGCAATACAAGCCTTTTTAGCGGAAGCAAACAAATTCAGCCCAATTAAATCCTGTAAACAGGAGAATCAACATATGGGAGAGCTCTTTTTTGTGGATCTCATACAGTCAGGTGACACTAGCCTACCTAAAAATCCATGTAGATTAGGGTAGCCCTGGGTTCTCAAACACAAAACTGCACTCTGAAGTCTAAAATTAAGAAATGCCATCCCATCTGTGCTGCTGCTAGAGAAATACAAACTCCGTAAATTATCTAGTTATCTACAACATTTTAATAGCATTAAAATGTAATTAGTGTGACCCTGAAAGCTAAAGTTCAGGCAGCTGGATAAATAAACAAAATTATCACAGCTGCGTAGATGGCAAACACTTATTTGTGGAAACAGTTGCAGTCCGCCCAATCAAAACATGTATTTCTGGCTACCAACATGTGGGCAGAGCCGAAGCCCCTAGTAATGCTTCTTAAAGCGCTTTTAGGTTAGTCACATAATGTCTGGCGACAGATGTTTTGTAAAGCCAGACCTAAATTGGAGGAGGATGGATGTTCACATAGATTCAGATTACACCACAGCAGAATAAACATGGTTATGTGCATCACAATACATCAAAAGGCACATCACAGCCACCCTTACTGACCACAGTGAGTATCTTGAGCTCCAGGAAGGCGAGCTTTACACCCAAGGCCCTGGGAATCAAGTGACCCTAAAGTGTATGATCGGTCAGGAGAGGCCAATTCCCAAAGGCGTTCCCTTGTTGGCTTGTTACTCACCACAGATAACTGGCCATCAGCATCAACATTGGTCAGCACCATAGCCCACACCGATGGTCACAAAACGGAAAGAAATCCATACAGTTTAATACTCGAACTGCCAGGCAGCAGCAGAGTAGTCATGCAGCATAATGAAGTCTAAATATCCATGCCACAAAGCAAGCAAGAATAGCCCAGAAGCGAGTGTTCTACTGAATCAGTGTCTACTGAAGGATTTTTCGACAAGTACCCAGACAGTATCAGCCAATATACACTCCTTCCAGCATGGTGATGCAAGATGTTCAGGCAACACAGGACCAAAGACATTGGCATATATTAGTGGTTTGATAGCCTGCAAATATTAAAAATTCAAACAACGTCCTTTGGAAATATTTATACATCATAGATTATGGAGGAGCATTCTATACCAAATAGGGTCGGAAGAAGTAACTGAGAGTCAGGAGTGATTAATTACAGGTCAAAGTTGATGACCGAAGTCAATCCAATCTCGTGGTTTTCTGTGGAGGCTCTAGGCTATCACTGAATCGGGAATGGCAAATAATCGTTATTACCTTGAAATCCGCAAGTCCTTAACAATAAATACAATGTTATGAAATACATATTAAAAATAAGGGAGTTGTTAACTAAATAGAACACGCAACTGAAATAAAATTTCCTTGGTAAGAACTTACATTTTCAAATGTACTCTTTTACATGCAGAGCTGTTTCTGTAATCCACTTTATAACAATATTTCTTTCAAGAACAGAGCTTTGACAATTTCACAGCAGTGTTCTATTCAGAAGCTGTTCACACTTCAAAACACACCAGAGTTATGGCACACTTTTAAGAAATGCTTCTTATACCATGCAATTGCACTCTAAGAAGTGACACATATCCACAAATAGTGTTCTACAAATATGCTACTTCACATCACATTTTATAGGCTTCTACCAGCATCCTGTGTTTGGAAAAAGTGTCTCAGGCAGGTGGAAAGCTGCGAGAGAGGAGCTAACATTTAACATCTGCATTGCTTCAACAATTACTGATAGCCACAGATTTGCTATAAAATTGCTTTATTTCACACCTGGAGAGAAGCCAAGATTGTTTCTACACCAGTAAGCATAATTTTAATCTTAGCCCTTGCGATTCCAGAGTTTCTTCGGGTGCACCACATCCTCCAGCTAATATACTGGCCTGCAAGCTCCACCCCGAGATATCCAGTTTGTGTATCTTGAGGAGATGCTCAGGGGAAGGCCAATATTCTTGTGCAACACCCTTGATACTACAGCCTACAATAACCTAGCAAACACCAGGAGGTAGTTTCAGTGAATTACTGGGTCTGATGTGCCACAGACCAGAGGCTGTGATTCAGGACCATGATGGGGATATTAGTAATAAAAGATTTGATACCAAAGCAACAAAAAATCCAAACAGTAGAAATGGAGTTATGAATTTTGAAAGTTTTTAGAAAAATCTAGTGCCTATAAGATTAAAGCTCTAACTGCGGACATCTAGTCGCCTATGACTGGGTCACAGTGGAAAAATATAGCCGACCGCATTGAAGCTGTCGGATACAAAGAGTGAGTTGGGCCTGGCCAGTGCTCACCTTCAGACTTAGAAGAACTTTTGGAGACAATATGCTGAGAAGACAAAGTTCAACGGGACAAGGTTGCAGGCAGTGTGCAAGGAGTGTGCATCATCACCGGGGAGCCGCTGGATGAAGTATGGTGAAGATTCCTATGTTCAGACTTAGTCACTTTTACGGAAATTGAAAATATTCAGCTGGATGAAGCTGGAGGCTGTAGCGGTCAAGAGTTCCAGGAGGCTGGATACCCATTAGCCTTGGGACCGTTGAACAGGATTTGCTGCCGTGGAGAAAAATGTAGCTGGAGATACGGCACAATCAGGCGGACTGGCAATGCACTTAGAGTGGCTAGACGAGCAGGTTGGTCCTGGTCTTTCCTCAGTTCTCAGAGCAGTTTTTAACAAAACATTTTCAATTTCCAAGTTTGGGTTTTTGGCTATCTGTGCACCTCTAGCAGCACCACCAAGTGTGCAACACCCTGAGGTGCACCACTTGGGAGGCTAGGACTCTCTTAGGCTGGGTCCAGGTGCAGGTTCAAGTTGGTGGGAGCCTTTTACTTCTGTGAGGCTCTGATCAGAGGCCAGCAAACCAGCCCTTTGAGTCACTCCGGTAGTCCTGGGTTCAAGTAATGAAGCAGGGCTCAAGCAGCAGGGCCTCTGAGGTTTCAAGGCAGGCTCCAGGCCGCAAAACATTCCTTCCAGGTGCAGCAAAGCAGTCTTGTGTAGTACACAGCAGGCCACAGCAACAGACAGTCCTCTAAGAGTCCTTCCCCAGGTCCACATAGCGAACTGAAAAGTGGGTCTGAGGAGCCCCTTTTTATACATTGAGCCTTCTTTGAAGTAGGAGACATTTCTAGAGAATTCCATTAGAAGTGCTTGAAGATTTCTGACTCCCCTTCCTTGGCTGTATGCTAGCAGCATGAACAATGCAGTGATGACAAGTCCTTTGTGAGAAGGCATAGAACAAGCTATTGGGGCAATTGGGGCTGTATTCTGGTCTGCACCCCCCCCCCCCATGCTGCCAGTTGATGGCCCATTCAGGCACATCTACTCCCTCTATTGTGTGGCTGTATGAGAGGAATATACAAAGTCCAACTGCCAGCTACAACCAATCATGTGACACAGGTGAGGCTCCAGGTTCAAAATAGTTAAGGAAAAGAGAATTCTAACTTTTTATAAGTGGTATTTTTAAAATTATAACTTAATATTTAACTATACCATTTAAGAGGATTTTTAATTATAATTTCTCAGACACCAAATAGGAAATGTTTACCTTTTCTCGATCAAAAGTTATCACTTATCCCAATGTTATCCTATGGGACAGGAAGCCCTCACACAAGTGACAAATGAATTTAAGAGTTTGTCACTACCATGATACATAAAATGTAAAACTACATGTCCAACCTTTTAATTACAGTGCACCCTGCCCCTATGGTCTACCTAGGGCCAACTTAGGGGGGGGAGGAATATGGAATAAAAGAGGAGTTTAGGGTTTGGCAAGCGGGTTATATGAGCAAGTCGATTTGGCAGCTTAAAACTGCACCCAGACTGCAAAGGCAGGCCATTTTAGGGGGCTACTTACATGGGTGGAACAATAAGGAATTTAAAAGTACATCAAATATGCCAATCAGGTGTAAGCCATGTTTTCCGTGTTTAAAGGCAAGAGCACAAGCACTTTAGCACTGGTTAGGAGTGGTAAAGTGCACAGAATAATAAAGCCAAAAAAGAAGAATTTCAGCAAAAAGTGGAGGCAAAGGCTTTGTGGGAAGACGACCCTAAGGCTGACAGGTCTAAAATGCCGCTAAACTCTTATGGTAGAAACCTGCTGTTGGTGCCATGAAAGGTATAACTGAACTCCCTGGGTTTGGCCTAATACTTGGGAACTTGGCCTCTGTATTAGCTTGGACACTTGTGTGGCATAAAGTCTTCTAAGATGCCATTAGCCTAGGGTCATCAAAGTGTTAGTCTCTGTGCTGAAGACCCACATAACTGGCATATTCCATAAACTCCTTCCTGTGGAAGGAGGACTTCCACTTTTAGGTGTTTTAAGTATGCCAACTTTGAAAATAATTTTTTGAAAATATTTTTCGGGGGGCTTGGACTACAATATAAGATGGTATGTAGGGAACCACCATCAGCTTAAAAAGACGTGAATATTCATCTATGTTCGTTCATGAAAACTAGAAGCGGAAATTCAGTGGCCACTGGTTCAAAAAGCTGTTTACACTCTGGCACACTGGGAAGGAACCGCAAATTTGTTTAACAGGTTCATCAAGGAAGGAAACTCAAGGGGAAGGGGTAGCAAGATGGGCCCATGACCCAGGAGTTCTGTTGGAGGGACACTAAATATCGGATTAATCCCTTTGGATCATAAGAATTCTAACGTGAAAAGGCTCTCTAGTAAAAACGGATTAGCTACAGTTCTGAAAAGCATATATACTGCTGGATTTCAAGAATTAATACTCTTGCAATCAAAGTTCGCTCTCCACCGAAATGCTATATCAAATAATTTTTCATCTAAGTACATTTAAATCATGTTCACAAACCAAATGATTCACTTGTAAAGCAATTCGTATTCAAAGCACATCTTCTTTTATTCAATTTGTTTATTCACACTCTTTTGATTGGTACTTTTTCCAAATATTCAATGGACGCTGAGTAGGAGATTAAGGACCTTCATTTCATACGCGAGGTTTATACTTCAAATTACTCAGCAGAACTTTTACACTCATTCTGACGTGGACTAGACAACAGGGCAGGTTATATAAGGATCACCATGAAAAATTAAAGCATTGCTTGAGAATGATATTGCACCTGGAATTCGGAATGTTATCTCCTGATGAAGGACCTACAGGTCAGAAATGATTGAGGATCACTATATAAAACGTTTTGAATTGAATCCCGTGTAGTGGTAAGATTATTCATCATTTCAGTGAGAATATTTGGAAAATATATAAATCAAAAGAACGTGAATCAGCACATTTAATAAAAGAAGAAGTAAGTTGAATACAAATTGCTTTAGAAGTGATTATTTTAATTTGTGAACTTATGATTTAAGGGGTTTTAACCCACAAGGGGACACAGTGGGCGTGCAAACTGAGACACAATACCATATAGGCAGAATGTTGTTATTCAGTTTTTTAGCTCACATCCGGACCGGAGGGTGATACCCTTTGGCAACCTAAGAATATTGAAAGCTTGTTCAAATTGATTTAAATTGATATAATTGAAGAGTGCACTGAAAGCATTAATTTCACAGGTTTATCTGTCAATATGACAGAGGCACTGAGCCACCAAATTGTATCTTCTGTAAATCAGAAAATAATATTTCATGTGCAGATTTAATTACATAAAGTAACTCTATCAACCTTATCAAAGGCTGTTTAAACTTATACTGACTGCTCCTTTCTTTCCACACATTTCTCAAAAAAATATATTCACATAATTGTAATACTATCTAGGCCAGAAGTATTTGGTCAGAACCCTATATGCTTTAGCAGAATATGCTAGAAGATGCTGCTCGACTGATGCTGCAAATAAATTGTCAGTTGAAGCAGGATCAGTGACAAAAATGAATGTGTCATTGTGAAATGTAACTGGTGAGCACTTAAAGTGCTCCAATACTATCGGCCAGTGTCCGCGCTATGGCAAGACAGAGGATGGAGCAAGCGCTCTAATACCATCGGAGAATTGCTTTTAGTGTTTTTTTACAAGTGTTTAAGAAATGCATTAGTATATGTACACATGCATACATTTTAGTAGTATGTGTGTATGTTTACAAGGGAGATGGCCTGAAAACACATGTACTCATTTGGAGGGCTTAAAAACAAAGAAAAAATAGCTGTGCAAACCACGAACAGTGTGAGGCGACATGTCCTTGGTCTATGCGCTATGGGAGGGTCAAACACAAGAAGAGGGCATAACGCCTGCATGCTATGATGAATGGCATCAAAGAAAATGATGCGAAGCTGAAGTTTACCAGTGGTAGGAAATGGGCAGCCTGTAAGCCCACAGATAGAACACAACACGTTTCTTTGAGACAGGGCATGCACTGTCTAGCTGAGTCGTGCATGCACTGTCTAGCCAAGACCTAAAAGCAATGGATTTTGCACAAGTGAAACCTGCCAGCTTTGCCAATGCTTGTTGTGTTTAGAAACTGGGAGATTAGGTGATTTATCTTTAATCAAAAAATCTGGACCTGAGGTTGATGCTAGGGAGATGATATGGTGCCCTTTTGGAAGATGATATGGCGTAAGGGCCGGAGCTGCTGACAATGGAGCTGGTAAACCGGGTTTGAATGTCGGCGTCAACTTAACATCCTTTATTTTGAGCAAATCACTCAATCTCCCCGTGCCCACAAAAATGAATATGTCCTTGTGTAAAGTAACTGGTGTTAATGTAAAGTGCTCAAATACCTTCGGGAGGGATTTGGCGTTGTATTAAACTGCACATAAAAGCAGAGTTGAGTGTGGAGGGATGTGGGCAGAAGGGGTTCTGTGCAACAGGAGTTCAGCATGGGAAAGGAGCAACGGGTGGGAGGTTGATGGGCAACCAACAGCAAATGCGGGCTGCCACTGGGAGATAAAGTGATTTGCCTATGTTTACAGTGTATTTGTGAAAAGTAACCGGTGTTAATGTAAAGCACTCCAATACCTCCGGTGGGTTTTGTTGTCATATAAAACTGCGCAAAAAAAGTAACCGGTGCTAAAGTAAAGTACTCCAATACTTTTGGGTGATGTTGGCGCTATATCAAACTGCACAAAAGATGTAAAAAGCAGATTTGGAGGAGGAGGAGATCTGTGCAACGCAGTTCAGTAGGGCAAGCAGCGAAGGGCGGGAGGTGGACAAGCAACCAACAACAAATGCAGGCTTCTACAGGGATATTAAGTGATTTGGCCATAATCACAAAATATGGAACTGAGGCAGAGGAAAGGGAAACGATGAGGCATCCTCTTGGGAGAGTATGTGATGTAAGGGACAGAGCTTCTGTCTACGGAGCTGGGAAACTGGGTTAGAGTTTTGGTGTCAGCTTAACTTCCTTGATTCCAGGTAAATCGCATAGGGCCTGAATATGACTTTGGCAGTGCGGCGCTGGATATGCCCTGCCACCGCACCGCTAAAGCCATGTACGGGTCGTTCACCAGATTAGGAGTTTCCACCTGTATGTTGGGCTATTTTGGGCAGTCCTACTGCAGTAACTCTAAAAATGGGCACCCCAATGGGAACTCCCAAAACAGTTCCTGCGCTTTACCGTCAGGTGGGCACATGTTGTGCCCCACTATATGCACCCCAGGGCACAGAGGCACATGGGGGCCTTGTAGGTTCTCCTTTGTTTCCTCCCTGCCAGGGTTTTCATGGAGGAGGACCTGCCATCGAAACCATGGCAGAGAGGAAATGTGCTTGGCAGAAGCACAGCTGCCGCAGCGCGCCCCGATTCTGGCGGTCAATGGCCTGCCAGACTCTAAATTGAACCCTTAATCTCCCTGTGCCTATAAAAATTAATGCGTCCTGGTCTAAAGAAACTGGGGCTAATGTAAAGAGTTCTAATGCTTGGAAAAGTTTAAAGGGTCTACTTGGTCCAAGCTCCACTGATATGAAAACACCCAAGAGAAAGAAAGGCATGCAAACAAATGGAAAGTAAGCCCCTTTTAAGATTTTTCGTAAATACAAAAGACTTTGCAAGCGCTGTGTAGGCGAAACCTAAAAATAGTTTATGTTCTTTAGGAACCTATAGTTTTTCACTGGATAAGGTAGGGCTAACAGTAAGTTTCTAATATTTTTTCTATGACTTTCAAATCTTTTTCTGCCTTGATGTTGCAGGTCTGGGTGCCAAAGCATTTTCGGTCCAGAAGAGTGTGGTCAACCACCCCATGATCCTTGTGGGAGTCAAGTAAGGACCACTGCTGATTCACCCGCAGCTACTGCCCTTATCTTATCCAGCTCCTCCTTTAGGCTGTACCGGGTTCACTTTGACACTTGGTAAAACCAGGTTCAGGGTTTTCCGAAAGTCGAATTAAAGGGAACCCAGTAATTCCAAGTCCAGAAACACTAGCCCATTCAGAATCAGGTGGAATAGTATTTCAAGACAGGACAGCAGGATCAGCTCAAAAAGCTGGAAAGCAAGGTGAAACCAAAGAGGCTATGGAAGATACCCCAGGATGGGAACAGAGTGCAGAGAAAGCCCTGGGGATGGCCACCCAAACATGATTTCCCTCAAACATAAAACAAATGTGTGCAGTATTTACAAACTAGGCTGTATAATGTAATCATGTATCACCCAATAATGATTTCTTTTTGCACAACTGTTTAGCAAACCGATAGCCAAGAACCAAACTTGCTTGCCAGGGCTCAATCTGCATAAAATCCGTCTCTGTTAAATCCTCATTTAAATCTATACATTGAAAATGTATTCCTACATATATTGTAATTGACAACCAACAATTAAAAATGCTGGATTTACCTCAATAAACAACATCCAGCTCCCACTCAAATTACGATCCACAAGGATATAATTGTCCTTATACATTTAAAAACCGTGCCTGACTTAAGTTTCCTGAATTGTATTGTAGATGCCAGCACGATTTTTGATTTGGTATTTTTGAGACAGGCTCTAACTGACTCACAGACACCCTTTTTGGATGTCATGAAAGGACAGATGGGACAACGTAACAGAATACCCTTTCCCAGCCAGCTAATAAATCGATCCAGCAGCAGCCATTTGTTAAATAATTCGGGAGCCACGTTTTCCCTTTGACCCTCCACTCACTGCCAGTGATAGAATGTGTTTTTATGTTTCAAGGATCATATGAATTTTACAGCAATATTAATATCACATTCTGCATACAGAGGCACATTATTCCCACAATCTGGATTGCTGTAGTACGAGACACTGATTTAAGGATCCCAAGAAAAATTGTGCAGGTGTATGCCACTGCAAGATCATAGTGAAAATTAGCCTTTTAGTAACTGACCTAATATGTCTAGGTCAGATCTCGTTGACATAAAGGTAAACTTTTTTAAACACTCTGAAGAGCAGCCTGGGAGCATTTTTAATAGAACAAAGGATGGCTTAAGGTTTACAACCTGAGAGTAAATTATTAGTATTTGCTTTTTAGGACCAACTTCAACGTAAACCCTCTTTGACCTCGAACAAGACGTGTCTCTGCAGCTATAATTAAAGAGATATGAAAAAGCTAATGTTTGCCATTTTTTGCACTGCTTTAAACATAACAATACAGCAGGAAACGCACATTTCCATGACAATCTGCCCACTGGGAGGTCATCCCTTCAACATTTTATACAGGGATTTCATTATAAAATTAAAAACAGGTCCCAGCTGTATTTATGAATGCCTCACTGCAGTCACCCTTTACCTGAACCCCGCAGACCTTGAGGGGTCCGCGACACCGTCTCAGGGGGTCTAAGACTGTTTAGATAATTAAATATTAATTAATTGATAAAGTATCCTACATACAAAGATAAAATGTAAAGTTGAAGTGATAAAACACTTAGGAGCTCATTATGATGTCGGGCCGACATGTGTTGCGGAATTGGGAGCTACCGACCTCCCGTTGGTGGTCTCAACTGCAATATTTGCATGTGACTGCACATGGTGCGGTCGCAGACTCCCATTTGTCTATTGGAGCTTGTGCTGCGGTGGAAAACCGGCCACAGCACAAGCTCCCATAGAGAAATGGGAGTTTGTGTATATCCCTGCACCGCGTGGCAAGCACTAACCAGAGACTGGAGAGGCATGGTGCCCCTGTTAGGGGCCCCCAAAGTTGCTTTTTGACAGGCTTTTCATGTCAGAAAGGCCAACACAAAATGCCTGCCAGAAACTGACATCATAATCTCCTTGGAGGAAAAGCCGTCCGTAGGGGATTATGTGCAGCCTCCTACCGGGTGATGGGCTCCTTGAGCCCGTCGGAAACCAGCCAGATTGACCGGCTTCAAAACTGACAGCCTTCATTGTAATAAGGCTGTCGGATTTGAAACCTTTGATGTCGGTGGAGGCATTTTATGAATTAATTTGAAATTGGAGGTTAAAATGTACTTGGTATCCTAAACTAGATTGTGGGACCAGTGCAAATACAACAAACAGATTATAGTATTAAGAGCAAAAGCAAAAGGTGATATGCTAGAGTCTAGCATATTGATTTGTCGTTCATAAATAAAAACACATTTTGAAAAGCTCCAAACTTCTCTTATTTTTTGTACTTTTTCATATATGTATCTGGTTAATGTATACTTGTTTCTGGATATTTGTGCATTGCTTCATAGTCAAAATAGCAGAAATTGGTAAAGCGTGGTTCCCTAGCTTACAGTAGTGATTCTGTGGGGCCCCACAGAAGGTGAAGGTGCCTCACTAGAAAAGACCCCCCCTGTTCAGGTGGAGCCTAGACGTTGCTTGCATTGTCTGTGAGAAATGCTGTATTTGGTCTATGGGCTGTAAGCACACCCACGTATTGCCATTGGTTCTTTGTTGTGCCATTCAAAAATGCTGGCTTTCTTTTGGTACACTGCTTTCAATTGTCCCTCTTTTGGGTACTAGCTTCAGCCCACGTGATTTCACTAAGTGATGCTTTTGGTTGGCCAATACACGCTTCCTCCTCTCTTCTGGGCATCGAAGCCTAGTTCATTATTTGATTCCTGCCACAACACACCCCTTGCTGCAGATCAATGGAGCTTTGGGCACTACAACGCTATCACCTGCCGCTCCCAGGCATGCACCCGATAGTCGGACATCGCACGCCTCTTTCCTGCACATTGTGCGAAGGCCACTCCTCCCGCCTGGTTTCTTATCTCTCCGCATGAATGGCCACATGATCGTTGAATCAATAGTGTGCTGAGGCAGCCCGGCGAACCTTACCATCTTGGTGCTGGCAACGCACAGGCAGGCAACTAATATTGCGAGTGAAGGGACATATTACCAAGAACGGCGTTAAAATTATTGCCGTTTTAGCGGCAGAAAACTGCTGCTAAAGCTGCAATAATGGGCTTCATAATATGCCCTGGAGGATTCCAATAGAAGCCAATGTTCACACCAGAACATGGACTTTTATTGGAATTCTCAAGGGCATATTATCAAGCCCATCATTGCTGCTTTAGCTGCATTTTTCTGCTGCTAAACCGGTGATAATTTTAACGCCGTTCTTGATAATATGCCCCAAAATGCTTTTCATTTGCTCGGCTCTGCTCTCCCATTCAACCTGCAGTACTTTGTCTTGACAGCACCTTCATTTTCTGATTTGGCTTTATGGCGTCCCCTAAATTGCCTTGGACATTGCTGTTACATGTACCAGTTTGCTCAGCGCACAACATGCAGACGAAATGTCTTGCTCCACTCTAGTAGCTGAGCTGCTCTTTACTAACGCCATTATAATCAGCGATCTGCTGTGGCTAAGCGAGTGTGTAACTCAACCTACATCGGTACAGCATTCAGCATCAAATCATTTTGTTTACAGTTACTAATTGTACTGTTCCGTCTCTTTCCTGAGATGTATGTATGGGTATGTGCTTCCCTCGTTTATGGCTTGAATGTGTATTGATTCTCTTTTTAAAAAAAAAGTCAATTGTCTCTCGTAATCACTTTCAGCCCTTTCACCCATGCTCAATATTAGTTTGTGAAGCACATTTATGCCACATGTCAACATCAACAATTACTGATAAACATAATAAATGTTTTGTGAGAGGGTGAAATGCGTGCGCCGCTCGCTCTCTCATTCTTTATCGCTATTTCTCTGTTTCTCTTCCTCAATGATTTCCCCGTCTGTGTTTAGTTTTTTCAGCACTTCTTTCTCATCCTCTCTTTAATTTCTCTGCTTTGCTTATTTGCCTACCTGAGGCCTAATGGCGTTGTAGGTTGCTATACATTCTGCAGCCTTTTGCACCATTTCGATAGTTTCCTTCTGAGCAGAATGTAGTTACTGTGCTCATCTTGAACTGTTGTAAATTTGGTGACTTTGTGGGAACATTGTTCTAGTAGTAGGATGATGTGTAGGGATAGCTCCCTACTGAAGACTTGAGCTGATTGGAGCAGTGACAAGGCCTTTGGACTGCATGTCATTATCAGGAAAGTGACCATGAACTAAGTGCTCTTGTTGACCCCTCTAAATGAGAGTCCTTTACACACAGGTGTGCGGTAATTGTCAGGCTTCTCCGGACAACTGGAAGATGGTTTGATGTTCTGCGTGGCAGGTCTTGGCTCTCAATCTGCCCTGTGCCATAGAGAGATTGGTCTGGTGTATGATTGGGAATGCCTAAAGTATGTCTAGCTCATAATGCCCAGAGGCATAGCAGCGTAGCACCACAACCTCAGCATCCCTCAGCACCACCTGAGTATCACCTCAGCACCACCTGAGTATCACCTCAGCACCCCCTCAGCATCACTTAGCACCACCTGAGTATCATTCAGCATCACCTCTGCACCAGCACACCAACACCTAGGAATCACTCAGCACCGCCTCACTGTGCACTCAGAATCTGGCATCTGTTGATTTTCCCATGGTGACCGTCCGTCGCTTGTGTTGTAATTCAGGTACTATTTCCCAACCTCCACCCTCCCGTTCTTTATGTCCTCCCTCCATAACAAAAAAAAACAATAATAAACAAGCATTAGAACAGGCAGGAAGAATTTGCCAGCACTGCAAGGAAAAGAAACTGGAAGACATTTTCTCATGTTAACACTGTTTTTAATAGGGTTGTTCAGTTGTACATAATGTCTTCTTTTAACAAAAATGCTTATAACACTTTTTATTAAAACTTTTATACATGCTGCACAACGACTGCACTGCTCTACAACATAGCTTAAACACATTGGAAAAGCCAATAGCTGTGGCTAAACACTTATAAGGTCCCTAAGGCAAGACCTATTTACTATGCCAATGCTGGTTAGTTTCATGACCTCATAACAATAGTTGAGAACAATTCCAAAGCATGTAGTCAGTGCATCTCAAACAGAAGGTGATGGGGCAGGAAAACATGGCAACTCAGAGCAGGCATTTCAGACACTCTTACAGGACTTGGGCTATCAAACTGAAACGGGGCCCATCAAACGATGAGGCCCTAGTTTAAAACTAAGGGCCAGTTTTAGTATTTGGTAGATGCAGCAGTGTCAGTCGGGATGGCGTATCTCATTACCTCTACCATGCGGACAGTACTCTGCCCACCAACTTTAGAGATGGACACTGGCGCAGCGGGGTCCTTTCAATGCACTTAATGGTTGGTGGACGTCGCTGACGGTTTTGACTGTCCACCATATTTGTGACATTTTTTTTTATTTTCAGAAACAAAGTTCCAGGGTGTGGGATTCATTATTGGGAAAGAGAAAGCAAAGTAAATTAGCATCTAGTGCCATCTAGTGGAATTAGCTGTGATAGTTGCCTCATCATTAAAAATAAGCATTGGCAAAGTAAATAGGCATGGCCTTGGCCATCATCCTTTTGGCTTAGGCAATCCTTGTTTTGTTGTTCATTATTTAAGCAAAAATGTATTGTTGGTGAGGCAGCAAGCCTGTCATAAATCTAAAACAAACCATTGGCTAAAGTGAAAAATATTTTTTGGTTTTTAAAAAAGCACACATTACCATAGTAGTCGCTGGTGCTGAAGGGGACTACTTTGCATGGATGTGCTCCTTGTGAAAGGGCAGCAGGCTGTAACTCAAAATGGAATCAGCTAGTGGTTAAAGTGTGCTAACACACTGCCCCATGAAACACGCTGAAGATGTTGGAAAAAAATGTGAATGACACAGCCAACTAATGGATTAAACCTGGCTGAAAACTGGTATAAGTAACTATGTCATACCTACAATTGTAGTAAAAGCAAAAGGTATTGGCCAACACAGACCTAAAAAAGCAAATCGATCAGGCCTTGGCTGGCAGCCTCTTGCCTTTACTTATGCTTTTTATAGTATTTTTGTCAAACATTCCTACAGATAGATAGAGAAGTTTGCAAAGATAGACAGATAGTGTTACAAAGACAGATAGATATATAAAGAGGCTTGATATATAGAGAGGCTTGAAAAGATAGATTGTGTAGGAAAGACAGATAAAGAGGGTTGCAAAGATAGATTGATAGGTGATAGGAGGAAGAGGTGCGGCGCAGCGGCATGGGCGACTGACCCCAGAACATGGGGGCTCACGGTTTTATCACCCGGTGCTGGCGGCAGATCAGCCCAGCACCATGTGACTCTGGGCAATAGCTTACTTAATCTTCCCGACGGCCCACAGTGCCTTGACACCTTCAGGTTATTGTTCACGCTTTACAAATACTGGACATTTACATTTACATTGTGTTGTAAATACAGAAAGATAGATAGATAGATAGATAGATAGCACCACAAAGATAAATCAAATGTTGGCATATAGATAGATATATCTGGATAGATAGAAAGCTAGATAGATCTGCAAATATATATAGATATATATATATAGATAGATAGCATTGCAAAGATAGATAGATAGATAGATAGATAGATAGATAGATAGATAGATAGATAGATAGATAGATAGATAGATAGATAGATAGATAGATAGATTAGGAAATTGGCATAAACAGCAGAGCTAAAAATAGTAATGCAAAAATTAGTATTATAATAGTTAGGTAATACATACAAGAGCACTGACAGCACAGTAGAAAGCCAAGAAGGCAGGACATACAGACTAAATTAATTTACAATCCTTAATTAAAATATACAAACCAGCATGACATACAGGAGTGCAGTTAAAAATGTACTTTATTGGTTGCATACTAAATCAAAATTACAACTTCATAAAGAACAGTTTCAAATGGACACAATTTGATATGGTTTGAAATTTCAGCAGCCAGAAAAACAGAAACACTCTATAGGAATCAGACTAACATTAGCAGGAGATAAAGCTGTAATTAGCCCTGTTCAACCCGGAAGAAAATATCCTGCTATCACATCAGACTCTAAAAACAAAAGCAACACCAAAGCAATACATTAAGCACAAAAACACTGGCAGTGAAGAGAACTACATTGTGTGCGGATGTGCTCCTTGTTAAAAAACAGAATGCAGTTATCCAGAGGCAGACGTAGGCTCCCTCCCTGCCCTGTGCTGTATGCTGCAATGGGTGGAAGCAAAACTGAATGACATACCAGCAGACCAGTGGCTGCAGACAGTATATTATACATATATATTTTTTTTAAATCAAAAGGTCTTGGCTATCGCCAGACCTATTAAGTTTAGAATTTAGGTCTTTAAATAAATATGATGCATTCAAGGGTGTAGCTAACAATAATGCAGCAGATTCAGTGACACCAGGGTTCAGAAGTGTTAGGGGCCCACTGTACCCCCAAAATAGCTTTTTGTTTACTATTAAACCAGGGACTGAGGGGGCGTGGCCAGGCTGCAGACCAAGATGGCTGCGTAGTTCTGTAGCTCCGCCAGCCGTCACGAAATCCGTCCCATATTCCCATCCTAATGGAAGCATCCAGTCTGCTAACGTGGCTCAATCTAAAGGAGACCGGTATGGTCACTGAAACAAATAAGCTGGACTCTCAAAATGAGTGACCCACGCAGAGGCTGCCGAATTAATGCTACCGGCGGTGAGCGGCCTGCTGTGTAACGATGTGCACGCCCAGAACTGTGTGCATCGGTTCCAGCAAGAGGGCTTGACCGGAGCCCCCCAATCCCGAAAATTGGACCTACCGACATTGGCTGATAGGTGTAGAGGGGTTGCGGGGCCCTGCATGAACTACCGTGGCAATAAACGCATGCCGGGGTGCAGGTAAGCTGGCCCACGTCCTCTGGGAGGCCCTGCAGTTACAGGGACAGCAGGCGAGCCTGGGGGCCGACCACCCGACTGATTCGGGACAGCCAAATGTTTGCAGCGGTCTCTGCTATTCCCTGCTCCCCATACACTGCAAAATATTGCCCACCACTGAACACTGCTGCAGCCCGGGGCCATGAGGCAATATGGGTCCAAAGAGAGAAACACACGCCGAGCTGCAGCCTTTACTGCCATTGGCCCCCCCATGTGCCACCAGGCGTCACTTGCTGCAGAACATCGCCGTGAGGGAAGCTGGCCCGTGGAGCATACTGGACAAGGCGGGCTGTGTCCCGAGGAGCCTGACTGCATAGGCACACTGGGCAAACTGCCGGGGAGTCTACAACTGATGATGGCCACACACTCTTGGGGCAAATTGAAGGGGCATTTATTCATCTCACCTGACCCCTAAAAATAGGAAGGCCGGGATGCTGCATAGCCGGGCCTCATCGCCACCCATGTAACCTGACAGTTTGGCAGTACAGGCTGTAATCGCTGTGAAAAATGGGCGTAACCATCGACCCTCACCACTGTAGATTTGGCCTGTGTTGCGGCTTGCAGCCGCCTTGAACACACACTAAGCACTGTAGAGGGACAGGCAAGGGTCCGCAGAGATCCCAAACAGGGGTGACTGCAGTTTTAAAGACCAAAAGCCCCCGAGGAGAACCCTCGTTCAAAGATGGCCAAGAGTGAGGTGCAGAGGGCCCTGCAAATACGACACCGATGGGGGCAGATGCCCTCATGGTGGAAATCAGTCCTGGCTTCAAGGCCCTGGATGGACAATTTGATTCGCTGGAAAAGCGGCTGGACACACTGGGGGCGCGAATAAATACTCATGAGAAAAGGCTAGATACTGTGGAGGGCAGGGTCTCGTACCTCGACGACAGTGCTGCACAGTCAACAAAGAAAGTAGACCAAATGGAAAAGCTTCTCAAAAACTAAAAACTGTGGCAATGAGAAACTGAAAGATTTGGAGGCGGAAAGTAAGCGCAATAAAAATAGGTGTAATAACATCTGCATTATAGGCATCCCGGAATCCACGAACACAGGCCACATGGATCTCTTTGTAGAAACGCTCCTGACTGACTTATTTGGCAAGGAACCCTTTACTGCTACATTTCTGGAGAAAGAGCCCATCGTACCCGCGTCCAAACCCTGGCTGCTCCCTGAGGCCACTCATTGGAAGGCTGTTAAACTTCTGAGAGAGGGACACCGCCCTATGGTTGGCTAGGGAAAAGTCCCCTGTTAGCTGGCAGAGCTCCTAGATTTCCCTATTCCCAGATTTTACCGCCATGGTACAGGACGCCCGTCGCAAATACACCGGAGTCAAGGCTACTCTGCGGAACCTGGGCCTGAGATATGGCATGATCTGCCATGCCTGGCTACGCGTCATGGTTATGGGCAGGATGCGGCTCTTTGACACTCCATCAGCAGTGCAGGAATTTTGCTGCATATATTCGGAAGCTCATGGGACACAACGGAGGGAGCTGCTGCTGGGTTCCCCACTGGACTGCAACTCCGGAGCTAGCGCGGACCTCTTCTCCGCTGAATAACTCCCCAACTGACTTGTCGCTACAATGGAAGCATACGACCCATGTAGCGACAGGACATACTGAATTGACGTTGATAGCAGCTGCTGCACTCTGAATATGGCAGATGAATCACAATAACCCAGTAACTGAAACTATAGATAAGAACTTGACATTTTTCTATTTACGTTAAACTGTGTTAAAATTGGGACTTTCCCTGTCATGGATATAGCAGGGATGGGTTGGGGTGTGAAGGGGTTTCATTAAGCTTAATAGGGAAGTATTGTAACAGTTTCATGTTCTGGTTGCTGTTCTCAACACACCAAGGCACTACTCATAAACGTAATACACCAGAAGACACCACTCAAGAGTGCACAGAGTATGCTGCATCCATTCTCGGACTTAATACTAGTCACCTGGAACATCAGGGGATTAAACAAAGCAGGCAAAGGCAAACAGGTCCTACATTATCTGCAACAACATCAGACTGACATTCCTTTTTTGCAGGAGACACACCTCTCCCCCCACCAGTGCCCGGGTTTGCATCCAGATGGGGGATATACCGATATTTAGCTGGCTACAGCATGTATGCCAGGGGGCCCGTCATTTTAATACATAAGCGAATACCCCTTTCAACCCTCGATGATTCGTGCAGACACTGAGGGACGCTACCTTCTGAAAGTGGGCCGCCTCATGGGATACAGCATGACACTTATCAATGTTTTATTCACCCAACACAGATAGTCCCGAATTATTTTGCAACCTGCATGCCCAGATAGATCTAGTTGATGTGGACTATTTCTGCATGGGGGGGATTTTAATCTATTACTGGACCTCAAATGGGCCAATACCCCAGATTCCAAACCATAGGGTTGTTGAGCAGGAGTAGATCTTTTTGACACACACAATCTGGTAGACATCTGGTGCAACTGGCACCCCACCGAGGCTGACTATACACACATTTGGTACTACATGACACATGGACACGCCTTGACTATTGGATGCTCACCCCTAACATGACACCATGGTATGACACTACACATCACCTCCCCAGAAAACTATCCGACCATTCCCCGGTTCTTCTAAAACTACATATACCCAGAGACGGTGGAGTTGAGAGACAATGGAGAGTCCCAGGGCAGGCACTTAGAGATTAGGTATTCCGGTCTGAACTACACGCGGCTATCGTAGAATACTTTGATCTAAGCGAAGGATCAGAGCCCTTCTGGCTGAGTTCCATGAGGCAGCAGAGTGGGAAATACACTTTTAAAGCAAGCATGCCATCAACAGGAGATATGGCAAAGGGAAAAGACCGGGTAAGCACTCTCATGCGACTATTACAATCCCCTAGGTGCCAACCCTATATCACAAGTCTCCGTGCTAGTGATGGTACCCAAATAACAGACACATCAGCCATCAGATCAAAATCCTCACGTATTACAAGGACTTATACACAACCCGGGTCACAGAGGACGCTGCTGAGAGAATGCAATACCTGGAAGATATTGTAATGGTATGGTTGAGCTCTACACATCAGCAATTTCAGGGGGAACACTTCACAACAGAGGAAATACTTCAAGCGATCGAAGCAATGGATGGCACGAAGGTAACCGGCCTGGACGGTTACACTGGCAATTTTTATAAAACATATAAACACTTATTTGGGCCATATCTCCTTGAAGTATATCGGGAAGCCCTCGAAAAGAAAGCCCTTCCACCCACACTGCGAGAAGCGGTTATCATACTACTTCCCAAACCTGGAAGGTATCCAGGGATGTGTGGATTATACAGGCCCCTCTCACTATTACATTTTGAAAATAAAATCCTGGCTAAAATTATTGTGGCATAACTTTCCCGCCTACTCGTTCAAATAATCCAACCAGCTCCAACGGGCTTTATACTTGCCAGATCCACGCCCCTGAACCTGCGCACACTTTTTGCGGTGCTCCTTAGGGTTTTGCCCGAAATACCCGCAGTGGCAGCAATGTTGGATGCTGAGAAGGAGTTCGACTCTTTAGAATGGCCTTTCCGATTAGCTACACTGCATAAGAAGGGCATGACAGCGGGGTTCAGCACACTCATTACATTACTTTACACCCAGCATATGGCACAGATCCGATTAAACAGGACCATGACCCCTCCTTTTTCATTGATGCATGCCATGAGGCAGGGATGCTCGCTATCACCCCTGCTGTTCATCATCGTGCTTGACCCCCTAATACGGCACCCACAGGACCATCATCTCCATAGAGGGTTGCAGTTCAAGACAGGCCCACTTTTGATCTCACTCTACGTGGACGATATTGTCTTTTTGTCTGGCATCCAAATGACAATCTGGCTCCTGTCGGTACAGTACGCTATCTTGACTCCACATCAACTGGAGTAAATCCGAGGCATTCCCCTTGATAGTGACAACGGTAAGCCAGGACAATGAGTACCCCTTGACATGGTACGACACATCAGTTAAATATTTAGGGATACATATACACAAAGATGCAGAACAGATAATATGATTGAATTATGGACCAGCATTAAGCAAACTAAACATGCAGATAGAGCGCTGGCTAAAACTCCCACTATCACTGGCCGGTCGAGTAGCCATTATTAAAATGGTAGTATTGCCTACATTTTTACATATGTTCCACAACATACCAATCCTCCTCACTAATGCATTTTTAATACACTAGGCACCGCCACTACATGCCTGGTTTGGGGGGCAAACAACCCAGGATTAGCTGGGACACAATAAACCTGCCAAATAAACGGGGGGTTTGGAGTCCCTAACTTTCAACTATATTATCCGGTGGCAGAGTGCACTTTTGCGCACCACTGGTACCATCCTGATGCCCGGATCTAGTACGCTAAACGAGAAGCAGACCTTGCGATCCGATCCAGCTGGCCACAACACTGCCATTGGGCCTCCCTAGGGACTCCCATTACATCCAAACCGTATCAATGACTAGCTGTCCCGGGGCATAAAATAAGAAGAAAACGATGTATATTAACTCCAAACCCCTGGAATTCACTTCAACTTTCCCCTATTTAGGTATACTGTTTGACCAAACTGGCCTATGGAACACAACAATAAAAACTCGAAGGTTGTTATTCTGTAAATCCATAATGGCCCTTACAAATTTTGGCAAAAAAATGGGCAACAAACCAATTGGGGAGCTCTTAATTGTATACAGAGCAACTTGTGTTGCAATTGCAACATATGGTGCAGGAATTTGGGGGTACGCGAATGTCATAACATTACAGACGACAGAAAATTGTTTTTTGAGATATATTTTATCAGTCCTAGATAGTGTGTCCATATATATATGTCACTCGGAACTGGGCCAACCCTACATTGAGGATGTTATCAAAGTCCAACCAGTATTATTGTGGCACAGGGTTTGGACTACGGAGGAGTGTGCTTTTAACCAACAAATATTGAGAGACGCGATGAACCTAGATAACGCCAGGAAAATAAGGTAGTTGGCGTACGTTAAGAAGTTTCTCAATGACATAGGCCGCCAAGACTACTTTGACGATCCACAGCTATGTCTCATGTCTCCAGGAGAGAACTGAAAAAACTCTGTATGGATTACCTGGATGATCAAAGATGTTGTATTGAAATGAGGAAAAGCACTGTGGTTGCGCACCAACTTATAACGATAACAAATGACATCCAGCCCTATGTTAAATTGCACATGAAAGAATTTGACAAGTTTTTGCTGATCCGTTTTAGAGTAAATATTTTATTTAGATTTCTTAGTTTCCCTAAAATGAATAATAGGACAAAGGAACTTAGTAAATGTCCCTGTGATGAACTGTCTAATCAATCGGATATGCACATTTTGCTATTTTGTAAGCTCTATGAAATGCAGAGGAATAGATGGATTGTGCCTCTATTGAAGATAATGGGTTTTAATCGGTGTCTCCCTGCCTTTTTAGCTATTCGGAAATTAGACAATATTTTAACTATTGCCTCTGTTTCTTCCTTTTTAAAAAAAGTTTTTAGATTGCGTAAATCAATTCTTGCCCCACCGTAATTATTTAATGTTTTTATTATGTATTATGGTGATGAAGCTTGTGTATATATATGTGTTTGTAGTTTTAACAAATGTACTTTTATGGTTGTTATTCTTATTCAACAACCGAATAACAACCGAATCCAGGTCCAGCTTTTCCAGCTGGACCTGGAAAAGATTGGCCCTTCTGACCTACAACCATGCACTATACTCCTCGGCTATCCCACTGGCTGGAAACCCATGGCTGCCTGTCATGCAACAAGTACTGGTGCACTGAACTTGACAAAATAGTCCCTTGATACCATGGGCAACTTTTTAACGGGAGGACATCCAAGGGCAGCGTCGGATTGGTAACGCGGGCATTCGGGCAATGCCCGAGGGGCCGGCGTCCAGGTGCTGCTGTGGGCCTTTTTTTTTTTTGCAGTCTGGGGGGCCATTTGGACGCTGTCTCTACTGTTGGAATACAGCCAGCGGCCCAGTAGGTGTCTGAGTGGCCTTTCTAGAGGCAGATGGGCAATCATTACCTCCGTTTAGCAAGAGGTATCACTCCCTTTGTCTCGCGAGCCGGCCCATTAATGTGTACACATACTGAGTGGTGGTCAAACAACCGCAAAGGTGCACCACAAAAAGCAATAAACAGATTCAAATGTTATTAATGAGCAAAAAAGAATGTTTTTCGTTAGCGAGATGTTGTTATTCTTCAAGTAGTCTTTATTTTCAATTATTCAATACAATGTACAGCCGACGCGTTTCGTCCCAAGCTGGGACTTCTTCAGGGCTTTTGTAAATGTGGTCTGTCCCCTTTAGAATGAAAATATGCAGGCAACAGAGAGTCCGGACAACGTCTTCCCAGATTCAATTTTCCATTGTGCACTTTGGTGTGTATAATTTTTGTTGTTTTTTCTTCATCCAATATGGAACAGACAGGGTTGTACTATATACTCATGTACTTGTTCAGGACTAGGATTAGTGGAATTCCTGAATGTAGGCAAAGATCGCTCTCACAACTTAATATGTTTATAGTTCTTTTACATGTTCTGTAGTATTAACAGAATATCAGGGGACAGAAAGGTCCTATAGGTCCCCGGGAAGAGGATGTGGGCACTGTATTCCAGTAGGCCGTTCGTATTCAAAACAGCCGGCGCCCATCCACAAAGCCTACGTCCCGCCGAAACACCCGCAAGGTCGCTGTGTTCATACTGAGTGGTGGCAGGGGGCCTGAGTAGAAGTGGCCTCACTTGTTTCACCACTGTGAACTAACGCGTGCATTTCTTTTACCCCCCCCTAAAGTTTTTTTTTTATAAGATTACGCCAAAGCAGTGATTTGAGGAGTGATTATTCAAATGTGGGCCGATTTTTTTTTGCGTGCCGATTTTCAATCCCAATCCAACCCTGTCCAAGGGGGCCCATATATGGATCAGTTTTTTTATACTGCGCATGCTGCACGGTGCTTTGAGAGCCCATATCCCCAGCTATCCTCTGGAACTGGATAGCTTCCCCCCTTTAACGCTACTCATCTCTGACACCGGAGGGGAGCATTTAATATCTAAACAATACAAGGCAAGCATGGCCCTCTTCCCGACTCGGGACGCCAAGACTCGTGGGGCTTGGGAACACGATCTTGATCCCCAAATACCAGACTCTCAGTAGGAATACTGCTGTGTGCAGACTAGCAAGCTATCCCAAAATTACAGACACAAACTACTTCATTTCAAATGTTCAAGGCGGGCCTACGCAACACCAGCCAAACTGCAGAAATTTGACTCTACTCGCGCCCCAAATGCAAAGCGCAGCTTGCGGACTTTGCTTATGACGTGGAACTGTGAGAAGCTCCACAAATACTGGCGGGAAATATTTACTGTCTAATCGCACCTGGTGAACACCCCTATTACACCAGCACCAGAAATGGCACTCATGGGATATGTGAAAGAGCTCCCAAAGTCAATAGTAGGACATTTCGTCACGATTGCCTTCTAGTTAGTCAACCGGGAAATAGCTATAAAATGTGGACTGAGGAGCCAATTTTCCTGCTTATATCAGAGCCCCGGCACCTTTGTTATACCAGTGGTTGCATCACGAGAACAGGGCCTTCAAAAATGGTATGGCCTGGGGCATAATGGGAGAGAGGGTCACAAACAGACAAAGTGACTGAAAGACTGAGACAAGACGCAACAAACTCCTAAACACATTCAGGTAAGGTTAAAATACCTGGCCACCCTTCCTTTCCGCCCGTGGCGTGATCACATCAGGGTTACCATACATTAAACTTTAATGCAGACCCCTTTGCCTAAACATACGTTGGGAAAGACCCAAACACAGCACAGGGCGACTCACAAATAGGGGAGACAGTCGTCATCCAGCAATCACAGGTCTATTCATTCCATCTGTTAAATGGCAATGGCATTAGTGAAAATAACGACAACTGCCCTTCTCCCACCAAACAGTATGCTGTATTACTGATAAAACAAACTTTAAGTGATAATTAAATTTAAATACTGAATTTAATAAAACATCATTATAAAGCCTTGTGTTGTGTTCCGCAAAACAGTGAACAGATGGGCTACTTTGAGCCTGGCAACTATGAGATGTCATACTTTAAATTAAGCAAGGGGGTTTAAAAAGTCTGCAAAAGTGAAAGATGCTAAATTAAGAAAATGTTAACGTCAGAAATGTTGGAAAGGGCATTAGAAAGGCAAACTGTTGTCACAATTATCACTGGCAGTTTTGCTGTGTGGGAGTTTCAGCCTCTCTTGAAAGTCTTTAAATGATTATTTCGCAACGCTCAGGTATTCCGGAACAGGGAAAATGATAAAAGTGCAAACGTGTTGGCATGCGAAAAAGACTTTCTGTTAATCATTTTTAAAACAGATTGAGGAAGGAATTTTAGTCTATAGGGAAATCTGGAGGTGACAGCAGAGCTGGTCTGACCGGTCAGTATGCTGGCCTGTTGTTGTATTGTCTGATGGGCCGGTGTTTATTACTGTTGATTTCCCTGACATTTACCACAAACATCGCCTGCAGCGAGCAGAAATGCATGTAGTCTCCCATGCCCTAAAAAACACCAATAAAGGGTGTCTTTCCAGTTTAAAAAATGCGGAGCACTTATTTAGTTGTTTGATCAGTGGCACCTGGCAACTAACCGGACGGGAGTGGTGGGCACTAGGATGGTCGTGTGGGTACATAAAATAAATACACTATTAAAATAAAGTAAATAAAATAAAACGTTACTTACCGTGCTTGTTGCGTCTTCCTCGTCCTGGTCCTCTTCTTCCCTCATGATGGCCACGGCTCCAGCCAACTCCCTTAACCAATCCTGGTGCTGCTCTCATACTGTTAACCAGCATGAGAGCAGCGCCAGGATTGGAGGGAGTGGCCACTATCAGCACTCACAAGAGCACTGGCGGCTTTTGCTTTCTCTAATCCAGATGTCTCAGACAGCTGGGTAAAAGAGGTTTAAAGTTGACATGTGTGGCTGGCCATTGCAAGATGGCCGTCCACAGAGACATGTACACTTTAAATTCGTGCACAGGCAGCTCACCACCCTTCCCTGCTGTTGCTGCCCCTCCTGATACTTGGTTCAGGCCAGGTTGAATAGAAATAAAATGGAAATGAAATAACTTCATTAACCTTTTATTTGAGGTCTTTGAGGCTTTTCTGGGGACATTTCAGTGGAGCGACGCTCCTCTACTATAAAGGAGGAGTCGCCCCTGTGTTTGATTTGCTTATGTGAGGCACTTCAGTTTTGATTCCCAGGTCTGTTTACTGTCCCAGCCTGACCATGAAAGGTGGTGTTCGATCTCCGGTGCTCCAATCATTTTTGTATTTATAACCAGTGATTGCAAGTAGTCTATAACACGATCCTGGTTCATGTCTAATGGGGGGTCAAGCTGTGGAAATATAGGGCGTGCATGTTTCAAATTACCATGGTATAGGTATCTGAACTTAACCCGATGCTCCATCGGAAGGAAGTGGAGCGTTTTTAAGGTACCTGATGTTGCATTTGCTGACAAATCATTTGTCAAGTTAACCATGACTAGGTACCATTTCAGCTCTACACGGTGACCCATTTGGAGGTGAGATCAGGGTAGTTGGGGTCAAAAGTGAATGCAATAGACCACGATGTGGACAGAGAGAGTAAAAGTGGTCTGAGAATTGCAGACGCTATGGTGATTTGAGGACAATAAATAAATATACGTTGGATCATTTATAAGATTGCTAGTGACATACACAGCGTGGAATGGTGGAGGTTCACCCTTTGAAACTGTTCATTTAAATAGTTTGTCCCATGCTGAGCCCCATACCTTATCAAGGATAAGGTCTATATGTTGGGCATGGTATTTTCTTTTGCTCCGCCAGTAGCAAGATGTCTGTTGTGGCTCCATTAACTCTTTAGCTGTTAAGGCTTTTCTCTCTGCAGTATAGTCTCCATGTTTTTAAATGTTTAGGACACTTTGTGCTTAATCCTTAATTAATTCTATTCCACAAATGGCATCTGGACCAGATTTTAATACTTTTTTCCACATTACAGGGATTCTAAAGGTACTCAGGGGTTTATGGATTGCCTTAGGGGCAATGGAGTAAACAGCCAAATATTGCAACAGTTACGTTTTTTGTGGGGACATTTTGAAAACAGTTCTGTGAAAGAAAGCTATTTTTTTGTATAATTGGGAACAACAAACTGTTTAGAGTGCTCGGATCATAATTATCCCAGAAACAAGAAACAAGCAAAGTTGTAGAATATGTCTTTGTTTTTAACCACAGATTTTGCTTTTTTTTTTAGCTGGTAGCAGATTTTTCCTACTTTTTCTTGTTTCTAACTACTTTCAATTTGTGGTGGAAATAGGTGGGAAACCTATACTTTTCTGAAAACTAGAGAAACATCTCACTTCAGAAAAATGATCAGTTGTGCATATAACTCATAAAAAATATAGAAATAGGCGACAACATTTTTATCTGTAATTGTTTTGCCCTGATGGCCTCTTCTGTTGCCAGGGATATATAGTGTTACTGGTTGTCCAAAAGTTTTGTGACACCCTAGGCCAACTGAGGGGCAGCTTATAATGATTTTCCATTCTGTACCAGCTGTGCTTCAATTTATATTGTAAAATCTAATGAATGAAAAGTGGTTATAAAGTAAACTTACGTATTATTGAAATGTGCAAAAGATACTAAGTTTGGGAACAGTGGTTATTTGTTCAACTCTGACTTTGGGGTTGCCAATACTATCATGTGATTTACAGGGTATTTTGCAATTTGTGTTCTTTCTTATACACTGGCTGGCATTTTGAAGCCAAAAATGAGAATTCAGTGGATAATACCAAATGGTATACTATCATGTGTTCCCATAATTTTCTCATTTGATGTGCCACTCTTTCTCGGTATAAAGCGGCACATCAAATGTTCGCCACAAAACCGACTCATTTTGGTGAATCCAGTAGCTCTGGTATTGGGCCTGGGTTCAGCCACCACCCAGTGAAACCTACCAAAGCTACAAAAATATTGAGTTTATATACTTATTTAACTAACTACAAAAATATCGAGTAAATAATATCGAGTCTATAAAATATCGACTTCAATAATATAGACAAACAATATATCAACTACAAATATATCGTTTGTAAGCTAAATAACCCTAACACTACAAAAATATCGACTACCAATATATAGACTACTAAAATATCGTTTTTGTGATTTATCGACTTCGGATTATACACATTATATATGTAAAATGATACATAAATAGTTAAGTAAGTATTGTAAAGTATATATTAATTTTTTTAATGTAAATTAATTGAAATTAATATAATTTAATGTAATTTAATTTCATTTAATTTATTTAATTTATATTTAATTTTATTTTATTTTTACCCTGTACGCCTGTACCCCAAAAACCCAAAACTGACCTGGCCTGAACCCTAAAAATACCCCTTTACCCAAAAACTAAAAACTGACCCTGAACCCTAAAAATAGCCCTTTACCCAAAAACTAAAAACTGACCCTGAACCCTAAAAATACCCCTTTACCCAAAAACTAAAAACTGACCCTGAACCCTAAAAATACCCCTTTACCCAAAAACCCAAAACTGACCCTGAACCCTAAAAATACCCCTTAGAAAAACCCAAACATATTACATTTTAAATATAATTATATACTTACCAATACTTACGTTGTAATGGTATGCGTTGTAAAGGTACCTACGTTGTAAAAACATGCGTTGTAAATACATGCGTTGTAATGGTTTTTGCGTTGTAAAAGTTTCGTTGTAATGGTAGTGCGTTGTAAAAGTTGCGTTGTAAAGGTTGTTTCCCATTATAATTTACTATTCCAACTCCAGTCAGGCATATATCAGGGTAGGTGTTGGACACTGATTCTAAATAAATGTTCCCACATATTATTTGTGATTTACACTATATATAATATATTTGATCATTTAGTATTTTTTATATAAAAACGTTTATTTTTGGTAATAATTTATTTTAAAAATATTACTTTTAATTAATATTTTTATTCTAAATGTTTTAAATTTATGTGCAAATTTGTATCTTGTATGACCTATTTTTGTAATCATTTTTCACATATTTAATTATTTTATTTGTGTTATAAAATAATATTTATGTTATTTTCTGATATTTTTTATTTGTATTTTTATCCTTGTTATTTTTTTATAATCTGTTTTTTAATGTATCTGTATATTGTTCTAAAATTAAATAGATTTAACTATTTCTTACATATTTTATGATTGTAATTCTTATATCTTTTTTCTTCTTCTTTTATTAGCAATTTTTTATTAATATTTGATAACATTATTAATAATTATTTTTAAATATTATTTTATTTTATAAATATTTGATTAAATTAATAATAATTATTTATAATTATAAAAAATTGAAAGTATTTGATTAAATTATTAATATTTATTTATAAATATTAAAATAAAAATGTAAATATATTTTTTAATAAATATTTTTTTTATTTTTAATTAGGTATTTTACATATATTATCCCCATATTTATCTATTTTTTTCCTATTTTTGTGAAGATTTTTATATAAAATGTTAAATTTTTAATAAATATTTTATATAAAATAATTATATTTATAAACATTTGTATTTTTTTAATTTTATACTACATTTATAGATTTTTACACTTTTTATTACATATTTTTAAATAACTCCCCACCCTTATCCCCTATTAACCCAACATCCCGCTCCTAAACATTAACATTAATTTCTATATTTATATAAACATATATCTAATTTTCTAACATATATATTATTATTTTTTTGAGTTTTTTTCCAATTTTTGAGTAGATTTGTATATTTTTTTTTTTTTTTAAATATACAAATATTTTATAGATTTTTACACTTTTAATTACATATTTTTAAATTATTCCCCACCCTTATCCCCTATTAACCCAACATCCCGCTCCTAAACATTAACATACATTTCTATATTTATATAAATATATATATTATTTTTTATATTTATTAATAATATTTTATTAACATTTTATCTATACTTTTTCGATATTTTTTACTATTACTACATATCGATATTAATACTACTCGATATTTTTTACTCGATATTTTTGTACTCAATATTTTTTTCACATTAAATAATACGATATTTTCTACTTCGATATTCTTTTTTTCGATATTTTTCTATACTCGATATTTTTGACTCGATATTTTGTCCTTTCGATATTTTGGAGTCGATATTATGACTAGTTACCATATATATTCACTGAAAAAAACATAGGTTTCAGGCATTATATAGTTAGGAATTGGCATTTAAAAAACCTTTAAAATTCACTCAAAAAACTATAAGTTTTAGGGTGTTATAGTTAGCTGGACATTTCACTCATACAAAACTATTGAAATTGCTCCTATATAGTTAGTTGTACTAACTATATTTCGCGCACCCGCAATCCACTGCTGATGATGTCACATATTACATCATTCATGACATGGTCAGTGACATCACTGATGACATCTCAAATGACATCACTGATGTCACTGACCATGTCATGAAGGATGTAATATGTGACATCATCAGCAGTGGATTGCGGGTGCGCGAAATATAGTTAGTACAACTAACTATATAGGAGCAATTTCAATGGTTTTGTATGAGTGAAATGTCCAGCTAACTATAACACCCCTAAAACTTATAGTTTTTTGAGTGAATTTTAAAGGTTTTTTAAATGCTAATTCCTAATTATATAAGGCCTGAAACCTATGTTTTTTTCAGTGAATTTGCAAGGTTTTTTAAATGCTAATTCCTAACTATACAAGGCCTGAAACCTATGTTTTTTCAGTGAATTTCAAAGGTTTTTTTAATGCTAATTCCTAACTATATAAGACCTGAAAGCCCACCAGGAATCTCCAGTATGCGCCAGGGGACTGCATTGCAGAGAGGTGTAATGAGGCCACACCCTTTTTTACACCTCTGTGCAACGCAGCCCCCGTGCATGTTTGAAGAGGGGGAACTAATTCCCCTTGCATACTATGGGTCCCTGGGGGCCAACTAGCCCACCTGGAACCTCCAGTATGCGCCAGGGGGCTGCATTGCACAGAGGTGTAATAAGGCTATGCCCCTTTTTACACTTCTCTGCAACGCAGGCCACTGGCGCCTTTGCAGAGGGGGGACTAATTCCCCTTGCATACTGGGGGTCACTGGGTCATATCAGCCCAAACTCCGATATTCCGAACGATTGAAAATTACTTTTCTTGAGAAACATTTGGATTTGGATTATCATGTCCTATTCTTTGGAAGTTTTGAAAGACTGACTTTGAGGATGCTATAAATTACTCAAGTCTGCCCGAATTGTGTGGGTAAAATTGACACCTAGTCACTTTGAATAAGAATGTACTTACGTCTCATTTGGAAGAAATATCTAGTTATATGACAACAGGATAACGACATAACTTGAAGGAAATAAGAACGCCCTGAAGAAGTTCAGTTGTACAGAACGAAACGTGTCGGCTGGCTGTGGTACATAAACTTAAGGAAAATAAAAGCATTTGAATATACACCAAGATTCAGCGCTTCAATAAGGACTCTAAGTGATGTGATTTGATTGGACTTATTGTGCAAGCGGTGCTCTGCCAAACTTTGGAATATTCTCCACTATTCTCTACTACTTACTCTCTACTACTCCACTACTCTCTAATACTCACTCTCTACTACTCATTCTCTACTACTCTACTACTCTCTACTACTCTCTTTCTACTACTCACTCCCTACTACTCACTATCTACTACTCTCTACTACTCACTCTCTACTACTCTCTAATCTCTACTACTCACTCTCTACTACTCTCTCTCTACTACTCACTCTTTACTACTCACTCTTTACTACTCACTCTCTACTACTCTCTACTACTCACTCTCTACTACTCACTCTCTACTTCTCACTCTCTACTACTCTACTACTCACTCTCTACTACTCTCTCTCTACTACTCTCTACTACTCACTCTCTACTACTCACTCTACTACTCACTCTCTACTACTCTGTACTACTCACTCTCTACTACTCTCTCTCTACTACTCACTATACTACTCACTCTATACTACTCTCTACTATTCTCTCTCTCTGCTACTCACTCTCTACTACTCTCTACTACTCACTCTCTACTACTCTCTACTACTCACTCTTTACTACTCTCTACTACTCACTCTCTACTGCTCTCTACTACTCACTCTACTACTTACTCTCTGCTACTCTCTACCACTCAATCTCTACTACTCACTCTCTACTACTCTCTACTACTCACTCTACTATTCACTCTACTACTCTCTACTACTCACTCTCTGCTACTCTCTCTACTGTTCTCTACTACTCTCTACTACTCACTCTCTACTCTCTATTACTCACTCTCTACTCTCTACCTCTCTACCTCTCTCCACTTCTCTCTCTACTAGTCTCTACCTCTCTACCTCTACCTCTCTACCTCTACCTCTCTACCTCTACACCTCTACCTCTCTACCTCTCTCTACACGCACACATATACACATATATATATGCATATATATGCATATGCATATATATATATGTATGTGTATATATATATACATACATATATAAACATATATAATCTGCATATCTATATAAATAAAAATATAAATGCATGCATACATATACAGATATGCACACATATGCATGTTATTTACATGAAAGTTTTAAAAACACTAATAAAAGCAAAGCTAAAAAGCCACCTCATTACAAACAGAATGGCTTTAACTTAAACGAGGGCGAGATCTATTGCATTTTCAATGCTTGTTTACTTTGGTTCCATCAAGAAGGCATTCAGATGTGTCACACATTTGCCATAAATTCTGAATGTTAGCACTCTAGTTGATCATTAGTTCACTGTAGTAAAGCTACTGCTCACCAGGGAAGTCTGCTGCTGGTATTCAAAGTGCATGTTTCAGTCTGCATGTGAGAATTTATTTAACCGCTTCCGTGCGGCGCCGATTCCGCCCCTGTGCTGGACATTCCAGAACAGGGTGCGTTCGTGACGGAACCGCTCCGTCATCAGCACAGCTCAGCCGTGACTGATGACGGAACGGTTCCGTCACAAGCATCGAAGGGGTTAATGAAATAGAAGAGGATTTGAGAAGTCACTCAAAATGTGCCCTAATTTTTATTTTTGAAGCACTAATCATACTTTCTATGGCAAAATGAACCCCCTCATTTTGTTCCTTTTTAAATTAACCCCTTCAGCGCGGTGCAGATTCCTGCGCTGTGCTGAAGGTTCTAATGAGCCTACCGGCTCATGACGGAACGGTTCCGTCATGAGCACAGCTCAACCGACGCTCATGACGGAACCGTTCCGTCATGAGCATCGAAGGGGTTAAATGTTTTCAGACTTACCACTTCATTCCAATCAAGATGGCTTCTGGTGTGCCATACTTTTGTCATAAATAAGACTGTTAGCGCTCTAGTTGTTCTTTAGAACACTCTGGGACATTCTGTCATTGGGCTACACTTGGGTGATATTTGGGCTACATTTGGGTTCTTTTGTCTCTGGTGGCCATCTTGGGAGACTGCATGTCAGAATTTTTTAATGAAATTGAAGAGGATTTGAGAAGTCACTCAAAATGTGCCCTAATTTTTCTTTCTGCAGCACTAATCATACTTTCTATGGCAAAATATACCCCCTCATTTTGTTCCTTTTTAAATTAAATGTTTTAAGAGTTACCATTTTATTCCAATCAAGATGGCTTCAGGTGTGCCATACCTTTGTAATAAGTAGGACTGTTAGCGCTCTAGTTGTTCTTTCGAACACTCTGGGACATTCTGTCATTGGGCTATACTTGGGCTACATCTGGGTGATATTTGTGCTACATATGGGCTCTTTTGTCTCTGGTGGCCATCTTGGGAGACTGCATGTCAGAATGTTTTAATGAAATAGAAGAGGATTTGAGAAGTCACTTAAAATGTGCCCTAATTTTTCTTTCTGCAGCACTAATCATACTTTCTATGGCAAAATATACCCCCTCATTTTGTTCCTTTTTAAATTAAATGTTTTAAGAGTTATCACTTTAGTCCAATCAATATGGCTTCAGGTGTGCCATACCTTTGTAATAAGTAGGACTGTTAGCACTCTAGTTGTTCTTTAGAACACTCTGGGACATTCTGTCATTGGGCTATACTTGGGCTACATCTGGTGATATTTAGGCTACATTTGGGCTCTTTTGTCTCTGGTGGCCATCTTGGGAGACTGTATGTCAGAATTGTTAAATGAAATTGAAGAGGATTTGAGAAGTCACTCTAAATGTGCCCTAATTTTTCTTTCTGCAGCACTAATCATACTTTCTATGGCAAAATATACCTCCTCATTTTGTTCCTTTTTAAATTAAATGTTTTAAGAGTTACCACTTTATTCCAATCAAGATGGCTTCAGGTGTGCCATACCTTTGTAATAAGTAGGACTGTTTGCGCTCTAGTTGTTCTTTAGAATGCTCTAGGAGGCTGCAGTAGAACACAAAGGAATCAACTGACAGTCTCTGTCCTTGTCGGATGTACATGTTTTACTGAGAATGTCAGACTTCATTCTCACATGACTGAGAAAGATAATGTGAATTTACAGAAAATATGCTTTCAGTTTAGCTTATAGATCCCCTTCCAAACCACTGTGGGAAAAGCATGAGATAATAGTTTTCTTTCAAACATGATTCATGATATCCCAGCAGAAGGCTTTTTCACATGGTAAAATCACCTTAGAACACACCACAATTCCTAAAATGAGTATGGTACCATCAACAAATGATTTATAATGTAACTAAAGTCCTAAAACCCTCTATTAACTACAATGTTTTTTAATGAGGTGCTATCATGTATATTGGTCCCAAGATGGCTGCCAACACTTCTTGGATGAAGTGCTGACAGCCAATCAGATTTCACGATGAGATGTGTGGTTAGGCTCCGTCCAGATATATATGTGTTTTTGAAGTTAATTTTCATAAAAACCACTGGAGCAATTTTCACCAAATATAGCAAAGGCACTTCTGCGTACCAGTCCCTACAATTTTGCCAAATTTGGTGTAATTCCGTTCAGCGGTTCGGGCTGTAGACTTGTCAGAACGTCCTATGGAAATTAACATGGGGAAAACACGTTTTGGGACCCCCCTTTTTTCTCAGCCCCCACTTCACGAATCCCCCCGAAACTTTCAGGGAAGGAGCGCAGTGGAGCTGGCCAAAACGTTGAAAAATTACACGCAAATTCCTTAACCAGCGCCAAAGTTATTCCCAATAGAATGTTGCGGATTTCCTATGGTAGCCAATCCTAACTATATATACCTACTGGCTATCGCCAGTAGGTAATATTTTATATATGTATGTATATATATATATATATATATATATATATATATATTTTTTTTTATTAATAAATATATATATATATATATGTATATTACCTACTGGCGGTCGCCAGTAGGTATATATAGTTAGGATTTTTTCTCTATGGGTTTTTTTAAAATTCTATGTCTAATAACTTTGGCGTTTGTGGACGGAATTGGCTGAAATTTTCAGGAAAATGGCACATTTTGTTTCTGAGCAGCCCCTGAAAATTTTGGGGGGGTTCGTCAAGGGGGGGCCGAGAAAAAAGGGGGGTCCCAAAACGCGTTTTTCCCATGTTAATTTCCATAGGGCGGTTGGCCTCACTTTTAGCCCGAACGGCTGAATGGATTTGCACGAAACTTGGCAAAATTGTAGGGACTGGTAGCCCGATGTGCCTTTTGTAGGTCTCAATATATGTGCTCCAGTGGATTTTGAGAAATTAACGTTTAAAAAAAGATATATATCTGTAACAGCGGACCGGGCAGCGCTCTGGTTCGCGGACTTTTCGCGCAACGGAGCTTTGTGAAGCGAAGCTGATTGGTTCTCCGGCGTCTGTCAACATTCCAAACAGTCCGTAGCGGCCGCCATCTTGTCTCTCGGTAGGATCGAGAGACAAGAGGAGGTCAAAACAAAGGGGGAAATAACTATAAGGGGGCATAGTAGATCCTCGCTGACCCCCTAGGTTTGATGTGGAGGTTTTAAAAGGGCCCCGCGGGGCAAAAAAAAATAATAATAATAATAATCGAACGGCTGAATGGATTTGCACGAAACTTGGCAAAATATTAGGGACTGGTAGCCCGATGTGCCTTTGCTAGGTCTCAATATATGTGCTCCAGTGGATTTTGAGAAATTAACGTTCAAAAAAAGATATATATCTGTAACAGCGCTCCGCTTCGCGTAACGGAGGTTTGCGAAGCTGATTGGTCATTCTGTCACTGGGCTATAGTTGGGCTACATCTGGCTGATATTTGGGCTACATTTGTTTTTTTGTGTGTCTGGCGGCCATCTTTGGGCTACATTGGGCTACATTGGGCTTCATTGGGCTACATTCGGCTAATTAGCAAATAGCTCATCGCAAACTAGGAATGGTAAAGAATCGCTATTTATTCCTTAAAGTTCGCTATTTAGGAAATGCAAAAAACTTTGATGATACATATGGCGGTTCATCTCTAACAAGATAAGAAGCATAGGGATACATTTATGATGACTGGCGCATCACCAGGGATGTGTTAGTCATTCTGTGCCGCTGTTCCGTCACCTATGGTGTGCTGCATTTACAATGCGGCGCATCATGGGGCAAAAACAGCACAGATGCGTGATGTATCTGTGCCGTAAAGGTGGCGCATTGCTGGAGTTGTATCGCAAGTGTGATGAAGCTCCAGCAAGGGTCGGGGGTGCCCCTGTCGCAGGGTTTCTGTTCTCACACAGAACTGTGGACAGAGGATTGGAACCTCGGCGAATGCATTGTTGGAGTTGTATCGCAAGTGTGATGAAGCTCCAGCAAGGGTCGGGGGTGCCCCTGTCGCAGGGTTTCTGTTCTCACACAGAACTGTGGACAGAGGATTGGAACCTCGGCGAATTAGGGTGTCCCAAAACTCACGTTAGTAATCAAAAACTCCTTAGCAAGCTAGGTACAGTGTCACATTGGATATAACAAACTCTCAATGTTTAGACAATCCAGAATATGAACTTATAGTACCTCAGGATACGTGGAACTCATGAACAGTCGGTCGTTATAGATTTCTTAGAAACCAGAACATGGAGTTAAGAAGAACAGATGTGTATTTGAAATGTTTATTTACTAATGCCGTCTTCTCAGGCGTAGTACCTTAGATAATAAAAGTACACATATTATCAGTAGCAAAATTACCAGCATAGTTACTAGTACATAAAAAGCGAATGGTGACAGTATGTTAACATGCTGTAAATGAATAAGAGTTAGCAACACTTATAAGCAGCCGCGGGCCGTGGAGGGAGTTACGGTGAGGCAGGGAGGCGGGGAGGGGGAGAAGCAGGGTGGAGAATACAAGTACACATATTATCAGTAGCAAAATTACCAGCATAGTTACTAGTACATAAAAAGCGAATGGTGACAGTATGTTAACATGCTGTAAATGAATAAGAGTTAGCAACACTTATAAGCAGCCGCGGGCCGTGGAGGGAGTTACGGTGGGGCAGGGAGGCGGGGAGGGGGAGGGGCAAGGTAGAGAGGGCTCCACCGTGCACCTCTGTACGGGTGTTCGCTATGTGAAGTACGAAAGTTTCACGGGCCGAACTGAAGGCCACCTCTCTCTGAGACAAAAGAGCTCTTATTCTTGCCATGCCGTTGAAACGTGTCCCAAGGTTGGTATTTGTGGCCAGATTGAAAACTCCCTATGTTCATGTGTAGGAGGAAATAGAACATTTCTGCAGCAAATAACCCGTTCACTTACTGTTACGATAAAAGGAATACTTTTAATTAACTCAGAACAATCTTCATTATTGAGCATCAAATAACTACCATTTTCCAACAACTTGAACGTGGGGATGATAGCAGGAACTGGCGTGCCTTGCAACACGCAAGCCATATTTGGTCGGTGTTTGTTGCATGAACCGTGTAACTGTATGTGCCTACACATTAGTGAATGATCTGGCGTCTCAGTGCATTCCTCTCCATTCAGATAAACTTCTTGATCATCTTTGAAACATCTGTATGTGTATGGAAGCGACCAGACCTCATGAAGAAAAGCACTACCTAAAGGTTCATAACGACCTATTGGTATATATTTCATACAATTTGAAAACTTATATAAAGCAAAAGGCAGCGTTATTAAACCGTGGATAAGGCATGTTGCCAAAAAACCCGCAATCCTCTGCTGATGATGTCACTGAGCATGTCATGAATGATGTAATATGTGACATCATCAGCAGTGGATTACGGGTAATGGTATCTCTAGTTTACTCCCTTATAGCTGTCTTTCTTTTAACATAAGTGTCTGTTTCCTTCCCTTATACTTACTGTTTTTGGTTCGCTTCCGGTTCGCGTACCAGCGAGCGAACTGGGAAGCGAACTAAGAGAAATAGAGGTTGGCACAGTTCCAAATATTGTACCAATTTTTTAATAACGGGGAGGTAGTTCTGAAAAGAACTTTTTTTTTTATTTTTCTGAACTTTTTTTACTGTTTTTGAATTTTTCGGAACAGTTTTATATTTTTTGGGGTTTTTCTTGGAGGGGGCAATGAAAACGATTCATTGTAAAGGGCTCAACAGGAGCAACAAAACAAAAAAAAGAAGTATTTATTATTTTGGGCGTTTCGGACAAACTTGCATATGATAGTCAATAGCTCTGTTGATCAGAGTGATGCTTTTTTCTCCGTAGGAAATGAATCCATCGCAAAATGCGCAGATGTGTTTTACATCACCAAATCTCATTTGTATATTTGGCACCATCTCCCTGCCCTCTGGTCCCGTTACTTCCGGTACAACAGATCTTCTGGCCATAATAGGGAGATTATCTAGGTCGTTCCGAAACTGTGCAGCACTGTAGTTGTTAGGATGCCACCTAGTCATATGGCGATGCATTGTGTAGTTTCCGAAACTGTATTTTTTGTCGGTCCCTCTGGACAGTCTATCTTGACATATAAGGCAAGTTACGTATCTTGCATTAACTTTTTTCTGACCTTTGGGAATTTTAAAAAATTGCCAAATGAAGTTTTCTTTCCGGTGAGACGTCCTGGGCTGCTCAGGCAAAAACTGCCTCTCTTCGTGCTCGTCCTCCTGTTCCTCTTCTTCTTCTTCTTGTTGAATTATAACTTGAGCAGGTGGTCCACTCTTCCTTGGATGTGGTGGAGGTGGTGGGGAAGCACCAGCTGAAGCTACTAAAGAAGCCATTGCTCAGTGATCACAAAGGGTCTTTCTCTCACAATGATGAAAGTCAGAGTGAGGAAAGAAGGAGGGATTTTCATCATTTGGGAAAAACAAGAGTTCTCAACCAATCAAAAGTGTTCATTTTAGATTATATGACCTAGTCTTACATCATTAGGAAACCAAAAGTGAAATGAACCAATGAAAAGTGTTATTACCAAGTCACATGACTTGCTGTGTTTACGTTAAGCGCTTTGCAGGGCCTCCCGGTTTGCTTCCAGAAACCTGCGCTTTGCGACTCGCTTCGCGTACCAGTTCGCTAACGTAGTACGTCATATGACGTATCACGCGACAACGTGAAACGTCATGCGGACGGGAGGCGTCACGATGTTGTTTTGTAACGCGGCACTTGCGGTAAAGAAACGTTTACCGGCTCGCGGTCTATTTCGCGGCATCAAGGTCAGCTAACGGGAAGCTTCCCGATTTGCGAAGCGGGAACGAAGAAAAAAAAATATTTAAAAAAAAAATTATTCATAAACATATAAAATATATTTTTGGATTTAAAGAAGAATACATTTTACAGCTACAGATATTAGCTGTTAAAAAACCAATGAAATTCACAGAAAAAACCATAGGTTATGGACCATATATAGTTAGGAATCAGCATTTACAAAACCTTGAAAATTCACTGAAAAAACCATAGGTTATAGACCATATATAGTTAGGAATTAGCATTTACAAAACCTTGAAAATTCACTGAAAAAACCATAGGTTATAGACCATATATAGTTAGGAATTAGCATTTAAAAAACCTTATTTTACTCACACAAAACCATTGAAATTCCATATATAGTTAGTTGCACTAACTATATATCGTGCACCCGCAATCCACTGCTGATCATGTCACATATTACATCATTCATGACATGGTCAGTGACATCACTGATGACATCACTGATGACATCTCAAATGACATCACTGATGACATCACTGATGACATCTCATTTGACATCATTCTTGTGCTAATACGATAAACCTCTTCAGACTCTAATATAACCTTAGATACACTCAGTGTATACAGACACTCACACACTGCCACTCATCCATGGAGTTACTCACACACCCAGTCAGTCATGCAAAGAAACAATCTCACCTCCATTTCTTCAACTATACAGTTAAACACACCTTACTTATTGAAACATATACTAACACATATTTACTCTCTTATACAATCCCTGATACAAGTTCACAATGATCGATACAACCACTCACTCATTCAGTGGCTCTCATGCACAGTTATTTATATATGCCAACTCTCACATGTACTGTGTTTTACATATGTACTTACTATGACATGTAGCATTGAGATATCCATTCACTCATCAATACACTCATGCACACAGTCAACTGCCCATGTAGCTGTTTCCACATGCACTCTTGAACTCATACACCTAGTGAATAAACTGCTCACACATCTATGCATAGAGTCACACACCTTCCAGCCACCCCCACACAAACTCAATCTCCCATAGAAATACTTGGGCAATGATCAACACATGCAGCAGTTTACAGAACAACAGACATAATGATGCACAAATTAAGACAGTTTAGTCACTAACCCATGCATTCAGTGAGACACATTTAATCACTCACTCATACAGTCAGTCATGCACCTACTAAATCCTTCATCCAGACACTTATACATCCACTCAAGACATATTTTAACTTTACAGAAAAATACAGTCACTGGATGTTGTCATCAGTGATGTCATTTGAGATGTCATCAGTGATGTCATCAGTGATGTCACTGACCATGTCATGAATGATGTAATATGTGACATGATCAGCAGTGGATTGCGGGTGCACGATATATAGTTAGTGCAACTAACTATATATGGAATTTCAATGGTTTTGTGTGAGTAAAATAAGGTTTTTTAAATGCTAATTCCTAACTATATATGGTCTATAACCTATGGTTTTTTCAGTGAATATATATATATATATATATATATATATATATATATAGAGAGAGAGAGATGTTAATTACACAAGGGGCATTAGTATCTGTGTGATTATGGTTAGCACTGATTTTCCATGCAAAATATGTTTTTTATTTCTTAATAACTTTGTAGTAGTTGAGTAACACAACACTGCTGGAAAGGCTCGTGGATGGCTATGGAGATCCCTGCCTCCACCTAGCCTCAGGTGACCGCTGCTCCTCCCTCCAGCAATGGAGCCCGCTGAATGCGTACCTGGTGTGTTAGAGGCCGAGAGCTGAACAGAGCTGAGCCGAGTCGGGTGCCGAATGTGGAATGGGGGCGGCTGGTGCACAGGAAGATTTCCCCTCTGCGCTTCATGTTCTTGGTGGCTGGGAGCTCGCCGAGTTTGGAATTTGTTTCAGCGCAGGGCAAGGCTGATGGTTTGAGGAGAGAATCAGCGAGTGGAGACAAAGACACTGACTTTGGGTGCCGGTGGGAGATTAGGTGGAGATAGATTACCCAGCTGCTGTTGCGAGGTGAAGTGGCTATGTGGTGCTTGGAGGAAAAGTATTGGGCTGAATTGACGAATTGTGAAAACTGCCAGTGGGATCAACTGAGTAATGGGAACTTGAGACTTAGAGGTGGATAGATAACTTGTGTACAACTAACTTAAATGCTGCCAGTAGAGAAGATTTGGGCCAGCTCGCATAAATAGCCAGTTTCTCTATCATTTGGTGTTAGGATTTCTGACATTTGGCACGCAGGTCCCAAGATTTAAGGAAAGATGGGGAATCAATTAAAACAAGTGAATGTGATTGCCAAAGTTGAGGCTGCAGCTGGGCTGAAAGCCCAAAAACGTTTAGCACAAGTGAAAGTGACACTGTCTTTGCCTAGAGCGAGGAGAACAGTAAACCAGCCGGGCCTGAACTCAAGCTTGAAGAGCTCCGAGGAAGACCTGTCTGAGCCACAGCAAGGGGAGGTGGATCCCACTGGTTCGATTCTAATGGAGGGTCCGATCGCCGGTGAGAAGGAGCAGACTAGTGAGTCAGCGACAGTGATGAAAAAAGCTGAGCTAAAAAACTCTAAAGACTTTCCATTATTTGTGAAAAAAACAGTCAGCCTACTACCGCTAAAGCTTTGCCGCGATTAAATGTGGCTTCTGCAGTTGCACCAGAAGAAGCGGCAATCAATTCATTGCAGACGTTGTATATATCTTCCCCGGGTCCCAGTCCCAGCACCTTCGGCTGCCACATGGATTTTGCCAGAGGATCAATAAACCGTATCCTGCCAGGCAAGTCCACCGGCTCCATTAGTTCGGCTTTCGATCCTTGATCAGTCTCCCCTTGTTGAAAACACTCTAAAACAGCAGTTGGAGGGTTGGCCACAGTCTCAGGTACCTAAGGGTGGCTCAGAAGTGTTAGGCCAGACAGCCAGTTTGGATAGTATATCTCAACAAGAAGAGCCCGAATCACTAACTAGAGCAACAGCTTGAAATTAAGACCATGCTTAATCTCATATGGACAAGATCAGTATATGAAGAAATCTCAAGAGAATGAGATAGCTGTCCTACATCTTCGGCTCGGAAAAATCGAAGAGGCAGTGGCTGGCTTCCTTGTAAGTATTCAAGAAACCAAATCGAGGATTGCTCAGCTGGAGGACCAGATGAATTCCATGCTCCAGATGGTTAACTCTGTAACCGAAGATAAAATAGTCCTTGAGAACAAACTTGAAGAATTGGAGAACCATTCACGCCGCTCAAATCTTTGGATTGTTGCAGTACCTGAGGGGACCGAGGGAGCTAATACTCTCCAATGGGTCGTATCATTTATTAAGCAAAAGGTGCTTCCTGAATTTACTGGAAACTTAACATTAACCAGGGCACATCGGGTTCCTGCTCACCCCCTACCTAATTCCAAGTTCCCTCGCACTATTTTGACTGACTTTGCTGATTACAGTGTGAAAGTGAACATTCTGGTGAAGGCGTTTCAACAGAGAGAGTTTTTCATTAAATAGGGGACTAAGTGTCAGATTTTCCCCGATATGTCTGTGGTGGCTGCACGTAGGCATAAAGAGTTTGTGAAACTTAGGTATCTCTTTAAAGCCCAAGGGGTGCAGGCTTCTATTGTGCAGCAATCAAAGCTTAGGATGCTGGTGAGAGGGAAATCCCATATGTTCTCACGCATAGAGGAAGCCCAGGAATTATTGAAAGAGATTTCTACTTCAAAATGAATTTGTGGGTATTTTGGATTCTTGATCTTTGATTTTAGGGTTTTCACTGCTGTGTGGGGGGGGGGGTAGGTCACCCAGGGTGCAGGTCCAGGGCACCCCATAGTATTATTGGGGGGGAGATATGTGGATTGTGGGGTCTACCAAATTTGTTGGGGGGAGGTGATACACAGGGTTGGGGGTGGGGGAGGTTCGGGAGATTCGGGACTTAGATCATTGGAATTGGAGTCTGATTAAAAATGTTCACTGGATATATTGGAAACATTAATCCAGCTAGAAGGTGTTGTATTATATCGGTAAATGTAACTGATATGGTAAATAGACAAAAATACGGGGGGCTTATAAGATGGCTCACCACTTTTAAGCCTCATGTCCTCTTCATCCAAAAAAACATCTAAAAACAAATTCACCGAGGCTTTATATCCCTGGGATGTTTTCTACAGCTTTTTTTGCTTCAGACGGGGTGGCAATTAGAGGGGTAGCCATTTAATTCTGCCAAATCATTGCCTGGGAATTTGTCCAAGTCAAGAGAGATCCCGAGAGAAGGTGGATATGGGTCATGGTGAGGATAAATGGGAGTATATTGAATTTTATTAACTATTATGCATTAGCTGGGTCCCCGGTCAGATTGTCCTGGGAGGGGATTTTAACTATATCCAAGATTTGAGAGAAGGCACCTCATATAAAAACAAGAAACAGCTGAAGCCAAAGACTAAAAAAGTCTTTGAGGCTTCAACACAATATCTTTAGCTAATTGAATCATGGCGAAAAGTTAATCGAGGCACTCGCGATTACACCTGTTTCTCTCGCCAGCTTCACAAATAGATTTTTTTTAACATTTCATTCCCTGGACCTCGTAGAAGCAGAAATTGGGGTGAATGCATTCTCGGACCACTCTTATGTCAGCTTGGAATTAGAAATTAAGGATGGGAGGAGGAACAGATCCAGGTGGCAGATGGACCGCCTCCTCCTCCAGGTTCTTCAATGGGCAGAAGGGTTTAGAGAGTGGATACTCAATTTTTTCCAAAGAAACAAGGGGTAGGCTGAACCATTCTCAGTATGGGGTGGATTCAAGGCGGTTGTTCGCGGACAAATGATTGCCGTTTCAGTAGCACAGGCGAAAATTTGATGCATGAAAATAGCGGAATTGCAGCAAGCTGTCGAAAATGACTTAACTCTCAGAAATTCCCCCTTACTGGGCCAGTGGTAAAAAGCTAAGAAGGTGCTAACGGATTATTTTATTGCAGAGGAACTCAGTAGTGTATGGACCTATCAACAATGTGTTTATGAGGAAAGCCAGATGGTTAGTAAACTTTTAGCGAGATCTACCAATACACAATAAGAAGCTGCCCTAATTATGGAGGTAACAGATCCCAAGACCAGATTAGTAGTGACTGATAGTAAAGGAATCGCCTGTGTCTTTGTGGAACATTATCAGCAGCTTGATACCTCTAAATATACGGTTAGCCAGGAAGCAATACATGAATATTTTGCAGGGGTAGAACTCCTGAGGCTATCCAATAGTTTGGTGGATCAGGTGCAACGTGATATATCAACAGAGATTTTGGCAGTCCTAAAGTCTATTGCTGGAGCGAAAGTTTGCGGTGAAAACGGACTGCCTATTGAATTTTACAAAGTATTCGCTAATGAGTTGATCCCCTTTTTGATGAAGCTTCTTAATTATGTAAAAGCCGGAGGTGCAGTCCCCCCTGAGTTCAAAAGGGCGATTGTTGTTAGTTCTGTGAAGAAGGGTAAGAACTCCAAAGATGTTCATTCATACAGACCAATCAGTCTTTTAAAAGCTGATTATGAGATTTTTATGAAGATATGGGCGCAGCGATTTACCCCACTAGCCCAGGAAGTGAGTCAAGGTGACTAGTCAGGGTTTGTTGCCGGGAGGGCGATGTCTTCCAAAACCAGGTTTTTTATTCAAGCGCTCGATTATTTTAGTAGCAACAAGACGCCTGCTGGTATTATGATGGTTGGTGCTGAAAAAGCGTTCGACCTGGTTAATTGCGAAGCCCTATTCTACAGTCTGGGTAGGTTTGGTGTTCCGTCTCAGATCATAACTATGCTTAGGAGCATCTATCAGTGGGCTCAGGCTCAGCTGGTGATTAACGCAAGCCAAGTAGGGTCTGTAGACATAAATCAAGGGACCAGACATGGGTGCCCTCTATTGCCCTTATTATTTCAGTTTTTTATAGAACCCTTGACCATTAGAATTCGGGGAAATACAGATATCCATGCCCCAATTCAGGGCATGGCAAAATTAAAGTTGTTTGCAGGTGACGTTATTTTATATCTCAGCCCTGAAAGGCAGAATCTGGATCAGTTCCTAACCGAATTTAGCCAATTTGAACTAATCGGGGTTTATAAAATTAACCAAAATAAAACTGAAAATTTTAGCGTTGAACACCGGTATTGATTTTCTCCCGGCATCTTTGTCACAAGTCAATATGGGGAGTTATTTAAATTGGAAAAATCAAGAAACTACTGGAAAACTGGTCACCTTTACCTTAACCCTTGATACTCCAGGTTGCACTCATAAAGATGTCTATACTTCCTCTTCTAATTTTCTTGTTTATTAACATACCAATTAAAACTGATAATAGCTATTTTAAAGAGCTCGAATCCTGGCACCGATCGCTGCTGTGGTGCTTCTGCCCTGGGTGTGTTGACTTGAGCTGTGGTCTGGCGGCACCCTCTCTGAGCTGGATGAAACTTTGTTCTTATTGGATCGGCCGCCACTTTGGGCGGCGAGGGCCGGGGTGTCCAGTCCTGCTTTTGGCCTGTGCCTCGTGGTTGGTGGGCCTGCGCGGTGGTGGGATTGGTGCCTGAGTCTGAGTATTGAGGGCATGGGCGCAGGGGGCATTCTACCCCGTGGGCCCCTGCCCCCCAGCCGGCTGGACGGTCAGGACCTCAGATTCACGGCCGAGATGGGTAGAGACCGCTCCCCGGAGACGCCCGCACCGCAGACTCAGACCAAAATGGACCAGTACACTACCGTCGAGCAAAACCCAACGAAGGGGGCTTATGACGGTTCCTTCCTTGCCGGAGGAGACCTATCGACCATCCTGCAGGCTATCGGCACCTCCCAGGCCTTGGTGGAGGGAAAGATCGGCGAGGTTCGGGTGTACATGGCCCTTATCCGCCAGGATCTTCGCAATGCCACAGTGAGGATTTTTGGAGGTGGAGTCGCGTCTCTCCATGGCCGGGGACGAATTGGGACAGTTGAAAACCCAGGTGACCTGTCTGCAGAATCAAACCTCAGAACTGCACCGTCGAGCAGAAGATGTACAGAACAGCTCGTGACGGAACAACTTACGCCTAATAGGTGTCCCCGAAGGGGTTGAGCAGGGGCGGGCGGACACCTTTGTGGAGACTTGGGTAAAGTCATGGATACCCAAAGACACCCTCCTTGTGTGGTATCCAGTCAAGCCTGCTGTCAGAGGCGACAGCCCAGGTGAAAGCCAGGTCAGGTCACGGAGCATAATTAAAGCAAATGTTAAAGTACGAGCAAAAAGGAGAAATTTATCACAACATGTTTATTTTTTGCACTTCTACAGTAATTATAGAATTGTTAGAATGTTTCCATATGCTTCTACACATTCTGAGCTGTTGTGCCTTTTTTTAAAAACTGACTTGTATTTAACTCATTCTAATATATTTTTGCAACACGTTTCTGTAGGGAAGTAGGATTTGCTTTTATGGGTACCCCCACTTTTTGCCTGGTGGTATGCTGTTTCTGACTAGTCTGACTGGGATCCTGCTAATCAGGACTCCAGTCACTCTGCTTTGGCCCCTAAATTATTATGGTAAGCACTTAGGTACATCCCAGATTGGATACTGGGGTACCCTTATCAGTCCATAGTATATTGTACTAAGGTACCCAGGGCATAGATACCCCAGAGGTCCCTCATAGGCTGGAGCATGTATTATGCCACCTATGGGAGATCATGCAAACTTTCACTACAGTCCTGCGATTGCAGCCTGTGTAAGCTGGGGCTTACACCACTTACGAAAGATATAGGTTTCCTGTCTCTAGGGTCACTGCACTTAAAACCTATAAGTCACCCCTAAAGTAAGCCTTTTTAATCCTGAAGGCAGGGTGCTTGGTTCTAAGTATGAGGGTGGCCCTGCATGAACAGGACACCTCAACAGCCTTCAGAGTCCATTCTCCCAGGTTGCGAGCCATATAACATATAGAGGTGCACCGTGTCATTACGCGATGACCATCTCGAAACTGGCTGTAACGAACCCTGTCATGTTTGGTATCAAGTATGTTGGAATCATACCCCCACACCGTATATGGTTAAATGGTGTGGGAGGTATGATTCCAAGCAATATCCCCACACCTTAAATGGTGTGGGAGGTATGATTCCAAGCACTGTAAAGGCCCTCTGTTAATTTCTTAGTGCTCCTGGTACCAGTCTTCCAAACCTGGACAGCACAACATGGCTGCTGCCAACCAGCTAGTTAGCTGTAACGGCCGTGCCTGTGCTTCATATAAGAAAGCTTCCAAGGCCTGTGGGCATCCAAGTCACCTGAAAGAATCTCCCTTGAAGTGAAGGAGTCACTTCCCTGCATCTGCAGGCACCGCAACTAAGCTGACAGATCTGCTGATCCTGGGCTCCCATGGACTCCGAAAAGCTCAGCAACACAGGTGGTGATTCTTCACATTTTCGAGGCTTGCCCTGTCCTCTCACCAAGTTTGAGGCCAGTATCCCTCATCGGAGCTGCAGTAACAGAATCCCTGTGCACTGTGTCAACTTGCCATTGCAAAGGACTGCTGGCTTCCTTCCATCAAGATCTTCGGGCTCCAAGAAGACCCAACCTCAAGCATTTTCAGTGACCAGAATCTTTGGCCACACCGCATTGCTTGCACCATGAGGCTGCTTCTTTGGTAGATGCTTGAAGTCCTCTTGCGACCCCAGTGCCTCCAGCCTGTTGTTCCTGTCGAGGATCACATTTGAATTCTTTGGGCTCTCCTGATTGCTTGGGGTCTGACCTGACTCCTCTGCTTGTGGTGAGTCTCCTTGACCTTGCTGGTCCCGACATTGCACCGTCTTCAACTCCCCCATTTGTTGCAGTTGCCAAGGCTTGTTGGTGCTTCCGTTGGACACTGGCCACTTATCTCTCGACATCCAACGTGGGACAGCTCAAGTACAGCTCCTGGTCTTCCACAGCATCGCCTGGTCCACACAGCTGCAGTTTCAAGGTCACTGTCAGCTCAACTGTGGCACCCAACATTGGTGGGCATTCATATTCCGTGCCTCCTGGTCACTCCTGAGTGGGGTAGACTCTGTCCCCTCTGCTTGCAAGTTCTTCACATCTTAAATCCACCTTTGGGTTCCACCGGACACTTTCACTTTCTCCAGTAGTGGCATCTTTCTTAGGTCCTCCATTGTGTTTGACAGTGGTTTCCGACGCCACTTCACACCTATGCACCCTGCTTCCCTGGTGCAGGTATTCTGGTTTCTAAGGTATCCATGGCTGGGGTGGCTCTCCAACCTCTTGTCCTCCATGGGGTTTCTTCAGGGTCTACTGGGAAGGGTCCTCTTTCTTCTAAATTGCAACCGCGGCTTACACATTGATTTGTACGGAGAACGCAGTCATGTTCCTACACTGCCCACGACCGCCGTGGGGCTCCAAGATACTCACCTTGGGTGGTTTCATGGGTCCCAGGCACTTTTATGTCCTCTGAGTATTGTCTTGACTTGAGTCGTGGTTCGCATACCACTATTTAAGTATATGGTTGGGTCTCCCCTGTCATGTATTCCTATAGGTTCTGAATTGATCCCCCTATTCCTGACCCTATTCTGGTTAAACTAACTATCAAGTTAACTAACAGTCAGCTCATGAGGCAAGACAAGCCCCCATGATGCAGATACCGTTATCTGACGCAGTCACACTACGGCACAGGAACGTGTTATCTGATTAGGTCATAACGCTTGAGATCTAATTAGACAAGCGACATTCCTCCAGCCCCTGATAAGGCATACGACGTTCTCATAACAAATCAAACCTATGACAACCTGGAAAATCCGTGCGGCCATTGTTTTGATTTCACAGAGAACTTCAGTAAAAGAATGTGCTAACGAGCAAGTCGTATGACATCTTTATTGACGTATCTATGTCCATCCTTACGTCAATCTCTGCACCTTTAAGGTATAAATATTGCCGATCTTGCCCTGTGCAAACACACGCGTGGTGACGAGACGGAGCAGCCACACTTGCCGAAGCCGAGAGCAGAGCAGACCCCGCTGGCAGCAGCCCCGCCTTCCTGACGCGCTGAGAGACGCGCTGCTATCTCCTGCCGAGAGACCCAGCACCGGCGCTTTCGGGCAGCCCTCGCAGGCAGCCTGGAATATCGAGACCAGAGAAAGAGATACCATTCCTCATTCATCCTAAATTCCAGGTACAGAACTGAATAACCCCTCACAGAGAATTCTTTAGTTATTCACTTGGCAAAAACAAACTTAACTTAAACTGTAACTTTCTATTCCCGCCCACGCATTAGACTTAGGTCAGGTACACGGGGTAGGCGTATTTAGAAACACCAGTTGAGTACGTTTAGTCAAATGTATATGTGTATGTAAATATATTTTAATCATTTTAAACATCATATGGCTCAGAAACCATATCAATGTTTTTACAGTATTATTTTATACTATTTCTTTTAATGTATGCACTTTACTTAACTATAAGTATTGCAATAATATCGATCCATTTCTCTTGTACGAGAAAAGAGACTGATCAATAAATAACACCTTTTTATTGAACACGCCCGTCTCTTCCTTTTCTCTACATTCTGATGAGACTAAGAATGCACGTACTGACTGAGTAAAATAATTGCCTTGTGCTCACACGACTCTGGAGATACACTCTTGATTAGGGGAGAGCAAAGTTGTCATGTTCTATGGTTGTCAGAAACTAAATCCCTTCTTGTCTAATCAGGGGAGTTAATTCTTTCCTGAACATTCGAGAAAGTTTCTAGCGAACTCTGAGCTACGCTGGCAAACCCAAAACTTAAGTCTAGTATCGACAGTAGTAGACCTAGTTAACGTCTGGCCTAGGCCTTTACTGCTGTAGGTATTATTCCAATGCGCAGAGCCTATTGGGAAGATAGGAACTACACTACATGGCGCCCAACGCGTTTGGAAAGGGCGATAAAACTAACGTAAGACATTTAGAGTAACTCAGTCGTGCTTTCTCACTCAGACCCCTTTTCCCATATACTCCAAAGACGTCTGGAGTGGGTGAAAGGTTATATCCTCCAAAACCTCGCAGGAGGGAACTCCTATGTATGGTTCTTGGTATAGTCAACGTTGAAGGATAAACAGTTCCAAAATATTGTGCATCTAATCTTTGTTCCATAAAGAAACCTGATCTGCAAACAAACAAAATAACCTTCAGGACAGTAAAATGTCAGACAATGAAGAAGAAAGAGAGGCAGTTAGATTAGCAGCTGAAATAGCAGCAGCTGATACTGCAGCACTAGATGCGGACGGGGATATAATACTGATCCCGGTCGCCATAAGGAAATCTATAACCTTAAAACTTATAGAAAATGGACTGACACCTAGAGGTGGTACAGTCATATTCGTAATTGAGGCACACGAATATCGGCAGACAGAGGTATACTATACATGGATACATTTTCCAGCAGCAAATGCTGTAACAAAGTACTTCCACTATTACAAAATAGAGGTACCACCTGACATTTACACTCCTTTTGAGGAGGTGGAAGTACCACTCAAATTCCAAGAGCATTTGCTCTTATTTGATGGCGCCCTAATACATAACAACCACATTACAAGGCTCGGTCCTTTAGGTAGACCAGGAGCAACGTGGCCGGTCTTAGCCGGATACACACCACACCCAGACATCGAAGGAATGTCTACAGGAGAGCTGTTAATACAGCTAAAACAATTACTAAAAATTCATAGACAATTAGTACAGTATGTAATGCGGACTACAACAATTCAGCCAGCGATTAAACTTCCACAGCTGACCCCTCACCAGGGGAACACAAATAAAATTACACCACAGAACATCCAATCCTGCCTAGGTAAAGTACCGGCTAAACGGGAACAAATACCATTCTGGTTGGCACAGAAAATTACCCAAATAGAGGCGGTGTTTCCTGACACCACCCCGCTGGAAAAACACAGGATTCTGACTATCTGTCTTCCAATGGGAATCGCACCACACATAGAGGACTGTGACACTTGGGGTACAGTCTTCGCTTCTATCTACACAAAAACGCACGGTGTTCCATCCATTTCGGTAATACCAGATGTGCTAAAACAAATTCAAGATGAATACGGTCCAGAGCCCGCTTTAACTCTTGGTATGAAATTACTAAAAGACTTCAAGCAGGTCTCGGCTATATTATTAGCCAACATAAAGGGAGAAGCAGCAAACGTGGCGATCCGCCAGAGGTTAAAAGAGACAGATATAGCAGACCAACCAGCTGAAATTGCCAGAATCATAGAAAAATCCTATGAGGAACTAGGTAGAGATAGTTTAGGTGGAATACCAGTAAAACCGCAACTGACTGAAAGTCCAGAAAAAATATTTTTTAATAATAATTCACCAAAAAAGAACTGGGATGGAAACAAACAATCCAATCCTAAAGAAAAGAAATTCCAGTCCAGAGGAAGGTCTCCAAGGCGAAGAGAAAAATCTCCAAACCGAAGACAGAGGTCAACGCAGAGTGACCCCTCTGGGAATAGATATAACCTTAGAAATAGGGATAATATTAAAAAACCTGATAGATATCAAGACATTGATACACGTCCCTCTCAATCTTTTCAGAATTCCTCGCAGAAATCGGAAAGAAGAGGACGATCAGAACAAAGAGAAGAGCACGCCAAGTCAAAAGACAAGGAACCTGCTCAGCTAAAAAAGAAATTACAATTTCCAAAAAAGAAGGTAGCCAGTATCAAGGTAGTTAACAATGCCGAGAATACTGAGGACACAACTGAAAAACGGAGAGTGGGCTCAGACAATGCTAGACAGTGCAGCAGAAGTGAGCATAGCTCGCAAAGTCCTTATGAATCATCTGGAGACAGTGGACACGAATGAATATCTTCAAGTGGAAACTGCAGACACCAGAGTTAGCAAACCCCACAAGATATACGAGATAACATTACGTATAGAGGGAGATAAGACTAGGAAGATAAGGGGACTATTTTGGGATAATCTCTCCAAGGGCTACGATATCCTTCTAGCTGAAAAAGACTGGCCACCAGAGTTTGTCAGGGAGTGCCCTCATGGCGAAGAAGTAATTATGCCTGCCTTCTCGAATCAAATCCCGATTCATAAAAAATATACACTTGCCAGAAAGTGGGCAGTGGCTCTAGCACCTGCTTTATATAAAAATCATGTAGGATGGGATGAGGATTCTCCTCCTCACAAAATCCAGTTAAAATCACAACCAACTGCACAAAGGCAGTACCCAATTAAGCAAGAAGCTAAAAAACAGGTAAATGAAATACTAGATGAGCTAGAATACCAGGGGGTGATTGAAACTTGCACCTCACAACTCATATCGTCTAGTTTTGGATTACCGACACCTTAACACATGTTGCAAAACTTTTGCAGTGCAAAACTCACACAGTGCTGCACTAATGAATAACATAGTGCGCAAAAAATACAAAACTACCTTGGACATCTCCAATGGATTCTTTTGTCAAAATATAGCACCAGAGAGCAGATATTTAACTGCATTCTCAGTAAATGGCACTCAAAAACAATTCTGTCGATTAGCCCAGGGGTACAAGAACAGCCCGGGGGTATTCTCAGCGAGAGTAACAGAATTACTACAACTATATGATGATGAAGCATTATCTTATGTCGATGACATTTACTTAACAGATGATGACTTGGAGACTCACTTGAAAAGAGTGAACACCATAATACTTGGGTTCGCTGCAGAGGGTTACAAATTCAACTTTAAAAAGTCCAGAATTGCCCATCTGACGGTCCTATTCTTAGGATATGAGTTATCAAGTGAAGGCAAAAGCCTGGCTGACAATTTCCTAGAGAAATGTGCCGTACTCCAAGCACCTAGAACACTAAAAAACTTACAGTCGATTCTAGGCTTCCTAAATTTCGGAAGAACATACATTGCAAATTACGCAGAAAGGGTCAAACCCCTTTATGATCTAATTAAACCAGACTTTAAAAGATCCAGTTGGACTCAAACACACACAGAAATTTTGAGATCCTTACAAACAGACATGCTAATTAAAACAAAATTAGAAACACGTGATAACACACGCAATCTTGTGATTCGAGTCATCCCAGGGAGATGCGGATTCACATACCTAACCTCTAATGAGGGAGAAAAGGTACCAATTGCATTCAAATCACACTTGTACACGGAAGCTGAACAGAAATTCAGCAACAAAGAACAAATTGTTCATGCAGTTCAAACCGCAATAGCTAGAGAAAAAGACATAGCTGACGGTAGACATATCACAGTCAGAACAGCTGAATCAGCCTTTGAGGCATTAACAACACCGTGTAATTTACCAACAACAACATTGGATCCAGAATGGTTACAATGGGTAAATTCAATCACAACGGACAAAGTATACTACTTCTTTGATCCAGAACTAGAAGAAATGGAAAATCTAGAATATGAAAAAACATACCCTCTGCCAATCGACATTCTGCCTCTACGACATTACGCCTGTGTAATCTATACAGACGGACATGCTCAACCCTCCGTTTGGGGAGAACAAGCATACAACCCCACATGTGAGATTACAAAAGAAGTGTGGCGCGGAGGTAAACTAAGACCTCTATTAACAAAATCACACTCAGTAGAAACTAATTCAGAAAAACAAACTAAAATAATAGCATTGAAAATGGCGCTAGATAATGCGGATCGCGAATTCCCGACACTTATAGTGTCAGATTCATATTACTGCGTCAAATCATACAACAAGGATTTGCAGACATGGATTCAAAACGGTTACAAAGATAACACAGATGCACCAATAAAGCAGAAACTGCTCTGGGAACAAATAGCTCTTTTACAAAAAGAACTACCAAAGACTCACGTGACTCACTCACTGAGTCATCAGCGTGATGGCGTTCACGTTGTAGGGAATTCATTGGCTGAAACAGCCGCAGCGGCAGCCACTAAATCGGCTCCCGTAGTTCGAAAAAAGCGTACATTAAAATACATTGACGGTGAAACAGTGCTGGCGGTGAAAACGACATCAAAAGGCGACTGCTCAGCACTACCGATCAACTATCCACTCAATTACACATACATAATAGATGCAAACTCCGTCCCTTTTGCTCGAATCCCTGGAGTGGGGGATAGAGTGATTCCAAACATGGACAGGAGACACTTGTTAATCGCAGACGCACACATGGGCGAGAGTCTCAGACACCATAAATTAAAAGATTCTCTGGAAGAATTACAATCACGGTACTGGTGGCCAGGCATGAGCCTGCATCACACCATGTTTGTAAAACGCTGCCCAAACTGCAATAGAGATCGCAGTGGGGAGAGAAAGAGTTTGATACCTCGTCGTATTACGGCAGATAATATGACCAGTAAAAAGAATGGCTTGCGATTAACATATACAGGCTAGTTTCCACTTATAATGTAGATCCTCAGCACTCGGCTGACGTCCGGACTGTTATACAAAGATTTGCGAGTCTAAATGGCATATACGCTAAGAGCATGTTACGTTTGACCATTGTTTTCACTCAGGCCCACCAGCCTGGGGGGAAACATGGCCAAATGAGCACAGCCCAGCGGGAATCTTCTCACTTCCTTCCTGAGGGTACGGGATGGTGTAAAGAAAAAACCAAGGCAGAAAGCAATCTATAATAGAAAGGATATTAGGTTCGGGAGCTGGGTGGGTCAAACATCTAATAAGTGTCCAACATAGTCTAAATAACTTGCCAAGAAATTCTCTGAAGGGATTCAGTCCGTACGAATTATTATTTGGAACTAGAATGATTATCTCTGACCTCGACAGTCAGACTTCAGTGGTTAAAGAAAAAAGCTTTGATGTCAAAGACCGTTTGGCTATTTTGCAGGACTTAAACAAAACAAGAAAAGACCTGAGCAACATACAGTTGAAACAACAGCCAACAACCACTGAAGAATCACCACCTGTCCCAGCAAGACCTGTCTGGATTCCAAAAGTCGGGGATCTAGTCAGGGAGAAGATCGCGGTAGAGAAGGAATTTGGGCCTTCTTACAGAAAAGCAGTTCCTGTCTTGTCTGTCAACGGGACAAGATCAGTTGTACTACCGCCACTTGCTGGAAAAAAGGAGAACCGAGTTGTATCCATCGACCTGGTAAAACCACAACATGTGGCCGATAACAAACAGTAGGCCAAGTGGACTCCCAATAAGTAGCAGAACACCAAGGTTTGCTACCAATACAGAGGTCCTAACGAAGAGGCTCATCACATTCGAAACGCCTACAGAAGAACAACAAGGACTATGCAACAATGCAATAGAACTAAGACCTCTGAAAACCCAAATAAAAACATTTAGCAGAGACACACCAATCTACAATGAAGTACCAAGTGAAAATGCAAGAAACAAAAATCCTGAACCAATTGGAACAATTGACAGAACTGCATCCGGCTACTTCATAAACTTCGATGATTCCTCTGAAAGCCTCAGTGAATCAAAGACACAGCCATCATCAAAAACCTTTAAAGACAAAGCTAAAGAACTTTTGAACCAACTGAAAGAAACATATCTAATTTCTCCATGGATTGAATTTTGGGTGGGTTTTGGTGCATTTATCCTCATACTTTGGCTCATCATGGTATTAACTTTGGGACGCTTCATTGAGGGAAAATATGCTAAAATGGACACAGCAAGTCAGAACATCAACTTGGTCCTCAAACCACACTCATCTTCACACGTCGAGAAAAGAGAACTTTCTTCAGCCAACTTCACAGCCAATCCGATACCTGGTGGGGTAGCCTGGGACAACACTGACTATGAAATTTATGGTCCGGTCGAGATCCTGAAATATCCACACCAAATTAAGATCTCATTGAGTGACTTTGCAAAACCAAACTCATTTGCTGATGATTGGGACTTCGAAAGCATTAATAATATGATGTCTGACTTAGTAATGTCTGCTAAATTTACCAAACATGATTATTTGCAAGGTTCTACAAATTATGACAGTATGTATTGCTATAACCACTATGGTAATCACTTTTTACATAGATCTGCACTACCTAGAAATGTTTTAAATTATAATCAATGGGAACATTGTGCAACACCTCCAAAAGGGAGCTCCAGAACCGTTTACGACAAATATTCATATTTTTCAGGTTTTAACACAAGTAATGCTGAAACATTTTATTTTAAATTGTCAAACAAGACAGGGATGAAAACGATGATAACCAACACAAAATTGTTATATTCAGATTCATTTTTTGAAAAAATGAATACTTTTGGATTTGATTATTGGGACAAAAATGTTGATTTGAAAAGTGTTTGGGGTACAAAAGAATGGCAAGTACAGGGTATAGAAGCTTTGCCTGATCCCAGAACAAATGATATTTTTAAATGACACTGTTCAACAAACCACCTGTCTTGGCTTAGCCAAAATCAAAGATTTAAATAAACCGTCTATTCCAAAGCCAACAATGTTTAGCAATAGCTCTGATACAGATGAAGAGATAGACGTAAACCATATATTAAACCAAAACAGAACACATCCTGATTGGAAACAGTGGTTGATCTGGCCCACAGATACAAATAACTGTCAAGACAGATTCCTGAATAAAACACAGGGGTTCAAAATGACCTGGCCAGACCCTAGATATCCCCAAAGACATCACCCAGGGATAATAACAACCTACAGTGTGGGGAAATTATGCCTTCAATGGCTACAAACTTCCACACTGCCTGAAATTAAGCAACACCTAACTTTACTTACTGATGGTGCTGACTTGCGTGATTTCACTTTGGGACCACGCAAACAGCGTCAAAAGCGTTTCATAGCAGCCTCTGTATATGCAGCATACAATGAGGCCTGGAAGGTTACTCAAATTGAAACAGCAGAGAGAATACGGGAAATTGACCGTATTAATTTGGAAAAATCACTTTCTGTAGTGGACAATGGGTTAATGACTCTGTCCTCCAGAATTTTTTCATTGGACAGCATTGTGTCGTCAGCAATCGATATATTATCGCAAGACTTACTGTTGTTACAACATGGTCAGTCACAATTGCGTTCTATTGTACAGCTTGGCTGGACGTTACAAAATCTGCGTTCAGGCTATGTGCCTTGGCGTTTAATCAACACAACGTCACTATTCCAAATCTTTAACCTTACTGATAGACAAATCGGTATGGCACAAAAGGGTGCTGATTATACAATCTTGAGCATTGAAAAACTAGAAAGATTACCAATGACAATGTCAGAACGACCTGTCAGTGAATGGATAATACACGGAATCATAAATATTCCAATCTCAACCTTCAGGTTTCAATACTGCCAAAAATATATACAGGCTGGCATGTACGAGAAATTGGGAAAGGGGTACATTAAAACAACTTGGAACCTGCCCTATTCACATGCATGTGTCAGTAATAAAGGACAGAAAGTGTTTCTTAGTGGCAACAATTGTGCTATGTCACTAAGCGGCACGCTTCTGTGTAACGGAATTAGTTTGCATGGAGCCTGTGAAGGGAATTCATACAACCTTTCATGTCACCAGCAAGGCGCACCTGCAACTGAAATAGAACCATTCTTTCAAAGACTCTATAATGGGAGTTACATTCTTATTGTAGACCGCAGATGTTGTAGTCTTATGCCCGGGACTCCTTATCTAGTCACTACGACTGCGAAGGTCAAGTGCTGTGGACGCTCATTGTTCCCCAGCTCCTTCCCAGACAGGGAGGCAAGGGCATGGCCCGATTTGAAAATTACTTCTATTCGAATAGATACTTTAAGCAGAATGAAAACAGTGCTTCTTCAGACGCCTACAAGGCTCACGTCATCAAAAGAAACGTATGATCTACAAGTCGCAAGGACGACTGCAGAGATACATACATTATTATCAACTAATTCCCCCGTACATTTCGCGGAAATCCTGAGCGAAATCTTAAATATTTCTGATACCACAGGGGTCTCAAAGGTATTTAAGACAGTATTTTCGATGGCATTAACACCATTCAAAGCCATACTGGGTATTTTTCCAGATTTCGTCCATTCGATTTTTGGCGGACTTCCCCTGATCCTGGGACTAATTGCAGGAATCCTATTCTTAGTCCTTATTTTTCGGTATGGCAACCCATGTCACAGATCAAACTCTCGCGACAATGGAAGATACAATCCTAGCCATTGGATACCGGGACCGGATATCAAAAATCCTGGGACTCTCCCGGCTTAGAGACCTGAACATGACTTGGTTTCTATCATTTCGACCAATGTGGCAAAGGTGTGTTTTACCTGTATTGAGGTGTCTGCTATGCGGAGAAGAATGCGTGTTAGACACCTGTCTGACGCTACAATCGGATGCGCCAGTGGATGCAGATACATTGTTGGTTCCTACCAAGGTTCACGCTTTGTGCTGCCCTCAAAGGCTGCCAATCCTGATGACGGCATTCGTGGAATCTTCACCACTACGATTGAAGAGTAGTGAAGTTCAAGATGAAAGCAGCATCGAACAGGTACGACCTTCTGTCAGCAATGCGAATCAGAATGTCAATGGAGACAATCATGCGCACGAATGCATGGTTACACCTATTTCCGACTTAGTGGAACTTTCCCATGAAGCTGTTGACAGTTTTTTCGAAAGCCTTAATGATATGATGTTCTCTCCAGAACAGAAATAGAGACTTTTGAGCAAGCTCGCACACGGCGTTCCCTGAATTCGGCCTTCAACTTTAAAAATAAAGTCACATGAACAATTTTCCCACCAGTTCACGGACAGCAATTTTTTAGCAGCCCCAAATAATTTTTTACAAAATTTTCGGGACACTTATCTTCTGCTTAAAGTAAGAAACTATTCCTAGAGAACTAAGATTTCTATTTTTAGATACTTTATAAACTTTAGTTGCCCGCTGGTATGTTCACAAACATTTTATTATGTGATGAAATGGTCTCGAACTTTCTGTATAGCCATATTAAGAGCCATTTCATGTGTATTTCTCATATACCAAATAAGCAATAATGTATACAAATGCGTGTTTACTTTAGCGTTTAATTCATAGCTTGAGTGCATACAAAATATATGACTGCAATTTTTCAGTATATTTGAAAATTTCAAAATGCATTTATGTATTTTGGGGTGGTAAGGTATACACTATACTCTATAGTATGTTGTACTATGTTATACTATGCATAGATTAGTAAATATGACCATAGTTAGCGTGGAGTGGGTGTCATGTATTCCTATAGGTTCTGAATTGATCCCCCTATTCCTGACCCTATTCTGGTTAAACTAACTATCAAGTTAACTAACAGTCAGCCCATGAGGCAAGACAAGCCCCCATGATGCAGATACCGTTATCTGACGCAGTCACACTACGGCACAGGAACGTGTTATCTGATTAGGTCATAACGCTTGAGATCTAATTAGACAAGCGACATTCCTCCAGCCCCTGATAAGGCATACGACGTTCTCATAACAAATCAAACCTATGACAACCTGGAAAATCCGTGCGGCCATTGTTTTGATTTCACAGAGAACTTCAGTAAAAGAATGTGCTAACGTATGACGTATGACATCTTTATTGACGTATCTATGTCTATCCTTACGTCAATCTCGGCACCTTTAAGGTATAAATATTGCCGATCTTGCCCTATGCAAACACACGCGTGGTGACGAGACGGAGCAGCCACACTTGCCGAAGCCGAGAGCAGAGCAGACCCCGCTGGCAGCAGCCCCGCCTTCCTGACGCGCGGAGAGACGCGCTGCTATCTCCTGCCGAGAGACCCAGCACCGGCGCTTTCGGGCAGCCCTCGCAGGCAGCCTGGAATATCGAGACCAGAGAAAGAGATACCATTCCTCATTCATCCTAAATTCCAGGTACAGAACTGAATAACCCCTCACAGAGAATTCTTTAGTTATTCACTTGGCAAAAACAAACTTAACTTAAACTGTAACTTTCTATTCCCGCCCACGCATTAGACTTAGGTCAGGTACACGGGGTAGGCGTATTTAGAAACACCAGTTGAGTACGTTTAGGCAAATGTATATGTGTATGTAAATATATTTTAATCATTTTAAACATCATATGGCTCAGAAACCATATCAATGTTTTTACAGTATTATTTTATACTATTTCTTTTAATGTATGCACTTTACTTAACTATAAGTATTGCAATAATATCGATCCATTTCTCTTGTACGAGAAAAGAGACTGATCAATAAATAACACCTTTTTATTGAACACGCCCGTCTCTTCCTTTTCTCTACATTCTGATGAGACTAAGAATGCACGTACTGACTGAGTAAAATAATTGCCTTGTGCTCACACGACTCTGGAGATACACTCTTGATTAGGGGAGAGCAAAGTTGTCATGTTCTATGGTTGTCAGAAACTAAATCCCTTCTTGTCTAATCAGGGGAGTTAATTCTTTCCTGAACATTCGAGAAAGTTTCTAGCGAACTCTGAGCTACGCTGGCAAACCCAAAACTTAAGTCTAGTATCGACAGTAGTAGACCTAGTTAACGTCTGGCCTAGGCCTTTACTGCTGTAGGTATTATTCCAATGCGCAGAGCCTATTGGGAAGATAGGAACTACACTACACCCCCTGGGGACCACTGTGTATTCTGTGCTAATTACCTGTTGCAAAGTATTGTGTGCATTGTGTATATCTCCAGCTACGAGATATCTGTATGTGTTAGTGAGTGTCTTATAATAAAAACATATTTTTATAAATACACTGCGTGGTTCTTTTTCACTTAATCTATCCCTATAATATTACTTCTGGTAAAACAAGCTGATTTAGACTCCTTCTGGACTAAGCCTGATGGCTGCTCTCCACAGCTACCACTTTCTCAGGTTGTCCAAGACCACTAAAATCACCATAAGGGTTGTCTGGCTCAGTGCAAGGTGCCCACTTACATAATTGTACATCATATACTGAGCCAGCCTCTCAGAATATGTAACAGCTTTTCTTGATGAGCTTAATTTTACTCTACAAATTCTATTTTAATTCTTCATGTTTGCAAAGGTAGTCTCCCTTTCACATGAAAGAGCTTTGCACTAAGGATGTACCTGGTTTGTGGGAAAGGTGATGGTGTGACCATGGGTTATAAGGAATTAAATACTGTTGGAAAGCAGCCCTCTCTGAAGGGTCATGCCAAACATTTTGCCTTCCTCCTCCTCTTTTTCAGCCCTCGATTTTGTTGGCTTTGGGACTCTGATCATTTCATCACTGCTAACGAGTGCTAAAGTGCCTGTGCTCTCTCCTCTGACTATAGTAAGATTGGCTCATACCCAATTGGCACATTTTAATTGCTTATAAGTCCCTTGTAAAGTGCACTACATGTGCCCAGGGCCGGTTAATGAAATGCTACTAGTGGGGATGCAGCACTGATTGTGCCACCCACTTAAGTAGCTCCTTAACAAGTGGCGGCTTTTCCGCTAAGGCGGAGGAGTGTCGCCCCACTGCTTTGAAGCAGTGAAAGAAAGGAAAAATAAAAAGATAATAACTTGATGTTATTATCATTTTATTTTGTCCTGCCGCGGTTTATTGGCAGATGGGGCATGGCTGCTCTGCTCACAGAGCACGGTACGGGGAGGAGTGGTGAGCACACTGAAGAAAGTATGATGCTTTGGCCAGCCCGAGAGGGCCAGCCAAACAATCATGCGCACTTAGCATGTTCTCCACCCTAGGCTGCTTTACAGCCCGGGTGGAGAACAGCCAAGGCACCCCATCTGAATGTCAAACTACGGCGCCCAGACCAATCACAACGCTGCATTGCAGCGTTGTGATTGTCTTGGGAGCCTTGATGTGCCTCCTGTTCTGACTAAGGCCCAGTGTTGAGGAGAGACGACGTGGGAAAGATGCGGCAGGAGATAAGTGTATTTTTCTTTATTATCTTTGTTAGACCCCCTTACCCTTCACCCCCAGTCCGTCTCACCACTCCAGATCTGTGCAGGCCCCCCCTGCCCTTAACCATGTCTCTTGCCTGCAACTGCAGAGCCTGTCTGGACAGTTTTCTATCTGCCATTTCTACCTGGCAAGTTAAACCTCATCCCAGGTCCAAACCTTTCTTTTTAATACATATAATTCACCCCTGAGGTAGGTCTTGGACAACCCAAGGGCAGGGTGACGTGTATTTAAAAAGTAGGCCATTTACCTTTTAGTTTTACATGTTCTGGTAGTGAAAAACGTTAAATTCGTTTTTCACTACTGCAGGGCCTATCTCTCCCACAGGATAACATTGGGATTACCTTATTACATTTTATAGGTGTAATTCCCAATTGGGATGAGATAAGACCTCAACATCTGGTATCTGGAATAACAATATAAAATCACAGTTTATGGTGAAGTCGTATCTTAAATTCAAATTCTGAAAATGCCACTTTTAGCCATTTGGTGCCTGCTGCCTGTCTCTGTTGAGTCTGGGTTGGGTGACAGCTGGGCTTTGTGTTTTGCCTCAAGACAGCTGCACACGGCTTAGATGTGACATGATGGTCCATCATGGAAGAAGGGAGGGAGGAGCTGGGCACAGCCTCACACTTACACATGAATTGGATGTTTCCTGTTCAAATACAAAGGGCTGCATAACCTCATGTAGTGACTCTGGAGCCTGGACAGGAAGGGAGATAAACTGTACACTTCAATGACTTCTTTGAAGTCTCCCCCACTCAAATACTGCACCTCTGACACAATGACTTTAGTACACTTCTGGACCTGTGTCGACAGGAAGAAGGACTGCTGTGCTGATAAAGGGCTGCCCTTCTGCTGGACTGCTGCTTTGCTGGACTCCTGCCTTGCTGTGCTGCTCTGGTGTTCTGCTGCCTGGGTGAGAAGTACTGGACCTGCATCACTTCAACTCAGAGTGACTCCAAGGGCATGCTGGCTTGCTTCTTGATCTGAAGTCTCAAGGACATAAAACACTTCCAACTCATTTGAATGTATGTGTACCACCTCAACCACTTACGTTCTTTTATTGTAAAGCACTCTGATACCCTTGGGGGTCTCGTTTGCATTATATAAAACTTTATAAATAAATAAATCTCTTCTGCTGCTGAACCTGGACTCTGCCATCTGTGAGTCTGCCCTGCCAAGTGGTACCATCCCAGTCCTGAACTCTTGGAAGTGAAGCCAAGGTGCTTGCTTCAACAAAATGCATCCACTCCAGAACTGGTGCATCGGTGCTTTTGCGTGGGTCAGAACCGGCACGTGGCCCTGTTGAGTGACCAGAACCGCTGCATCACCTCTGCTGCGAGGATCGACGATGAGGTATCACATTCAGAACCATCATTGGCAACGTTCACCCTGGGTTGAGGTCTTTGCATCTCTGATGACGACAGACTCAACATCAGAAACTTCGCATTGCAGCTCCTGCTCTCATCGGAGCTGACACATCACCCAATGTTATGCAGACCAGTACCAGCATGCCGCCACCATTGAAAGAATCGATACTGACGCATCGCTTTGGCTACACCTCGCATCTTCATAGACACAGCCTATATCAAGGTAATTTTGTTCAGCTAGCCTAACTGGGTCCCTGTATCAAGCCCGCGTGCCATCGTGGTTGGCCTGAACTTTTGACTTTGTCCTGGTCCAACGCAACCATATATCCCAAATAAGCGCTTATTGCTTTTAAGTGCTGTTTCACAGTTTGTTCTTCTAAAATTCATATCTCGACTTCTACTTATTGGATTCTTGTCATTTTGGTCTTGTTTTCTTTCTATAATTGAGTTCTATTTCTCTAACATGGTCTGGCGTCTTTTTGTGGTGTTGTCACTGTGTTACTGTTGCACAAATGCTTTACACATGATGGAGCAGGGATGTTATCTTTCATCTATTTACAACAATTGTTACAGGGAATGATTTGCGACACCTTTAGATGAAAATGACAAAAATGTGTGTGAGGCTCCATGTATCACGAAACACACCAACAGGTTCTTATTTGGATTCTCCATTGTAAAAGCATGCCGAATGTTAGAGGCATTTCTTTTGATAACACAATACGGTTAATAAGTTGATGTGAAATCTGACATTTTAGTAATGTGATCTTATATTTAGATAAACGTGGTGGATAAACGATAACACAGAAAAGTTCTATGTAAGAGTAAAATAGTTTCATGTGTTAGAAAAACAGCTAATAACCTCAGAACGTTTAACGTGAGCACTGACGTTGACAAGAGGAGTTGGTGTTACACGGGGTTATGTTATGAATTGCACTTCGTTAAAGTTAATTTCTGATGTACTATAAATCCTGCGTGGTTTATTAACATGTTAAGTGCTAAAGAGACTTACTAAATTATATGAGAAGAAATAGTGAATTTAAATTTTAAGAGTACCCTATACTTACATGAACTAATTGCAATTCATATTGAAATGATATTAACACGCTTAATTAAAACATTAATGCCCTGTTCATATTTTAGTCCAAATTAATTGTGCATAAACTGTATTTCATGAAGACCCCAAACTTTGCTTCCTTGCCTAGTATGAACTTATGAACCGAATAGTCTGAAGCCTATGGGAACCTTTTGTAAGGTTTCCACTTGTGTTCTAACACTCAATCGCCTTCTTTCACGTTTGAAGCTTACTTGACTAGACTTATAAACAAAAGTGGTACTTTCTAGAGCAAATCTTGAGAATGGACAGCCAAGAGAAGAGAGCATGAAATTGTCTACTTTCCAAACGCTATAGACGATTATATGGCTAAATTACAGTGGTCCTATGGAAATTGCGAGTAATGGATTACTTACTTCCTCATAATCTGTATACTTATACCTACTACAACATCTCATTTTATTGTGAGCAACCAATGGGACAAATCGGTCTGCCAAATTTGGTGATGTCAAGGGGTGTAAACCTGGAATCAATGGAGCATAATTGCCTAAATTTTGAACAAAGGGGCACCACCCACCTCTTGCAGTACAGAGACTGATGATTTAGATTTCTAGAAACATCGTAAACTGTGATAAAATACTGTGATTTGCTGCCGGCTGGTATGCTAACCTAGGAGAACCTTTTCGACTGAAAGGGTTTGCTTCAGAGCAGCTGTGGGATTGATGCTACAGTGCAGACAGAGGCTGACAAATCTATCCATGAACTGGAACTGGCCATTTGGAACTTACTGAACATGCTTAATAAGGTTGGTAAGAGGGACAACTGATTTTGCCAACTTATTAATTTTCTTAGGCTAAAAATCTCCCTCGGGTGAGGAGAAAGATTCTTCAAATCTGGATCTCGCAGAGCTTGCAAATGCTCATTAAATCTGATATATTTTAAAACTAGGATGTATGCAAAATATTTGAATCCAAATAGAAATACAATCTATACAACTATTATAAAGGAAGAACTTTGAGGCTTTGAGGCGGGTAAACTCGGGAACCACAGCACCAATCCACACACCCGATACATCGATGGAATCCTCAGGGTGTGCAGATGGACATTAGCTATATAAATTAAAAAAATATACGTTAATTAAAAAATTTGACGATAAAAAAAAGTAGTCCCTTGAAAGTAGCGCCGGCCGCGACCTGCGTGGTGACATCAGGAGCGCGGGGAGGAGCGGCGTGCAGGAGCGGAAGAGGAGCGGCGGACATCAGCGCGGGGAGGAGCGGCGGACAGGCTGGAAGGAGCGGTGAGGAGCGGCGGACAGGCGGGGAGGAGCGGTGAGGAGCGGCGAGGAGCGGCGAGGAGCGGCAAGGAGCGGCGGGGAGGAGCGGTGAGCGGCGGATGAGGTAGGTTATTTATTTATTTATTAAGGAGCGCGGAGCGGCAATGACAATCGTGAGCAAAAAAAATACAAGAGCTAGCAAACGGTGCATTAGCGTAGCAAACGGTGCATTACAGGAGAAAAAAGTGACGTGTGCAGGAGCGGCAATGACAATCGTGACCCCAAAAAATACAAGAGCTAGCAAACGGTGCATTAGCGTAGCAAACGGTGCATTACAGGAGAAAAAAGTGACGTGTGCAGGAGCGGCAGTGACAATCGTGACCCCAAAAAATACAAGAGCTAGCAAACGGTGCATTAGTGTAGCAAACAGTGCATTACAGGAGAAAAAAGTGACGTGTGCAGGAGCGGCAATGACAATCGTGAGCCAAAAAATTACAAGAGCTAGCAAACGGTGCATTAGCGTAGCAAACGGTGCATTACAGGAGAAAAAAGTGACGTGTGCAGGAGAGGCAATGACAATCGTGAGCCAAAAAAATACAAGAGCTAGCAAACGGTGCATTAGCGTACCAAACGGTGCATTACAGGAGAAAAAAGTGACGTGTGCAGGAGCGGCAATGACAATCGTGATCCAAAAAAATACAAGAGCTACCAAACGGTGCATTAGCGTAGCAAACGGTGCATTACAGGAGAAAAAAGTGATGTGTGCAGGTTACAAAAGCATACAAAGTAAACATAAAGGTATAATACTGCAATACATGGAGGACCCACGGACAACGTCGGGCCTGAAGCCTAATTGCTCCCGGACAACGTCGGGAAGGGCTGCTAGTTTAAGATAAATGACTCTGCTGATCTAACTCATTATTTGTTTGTGGTTAAATTAAATATGTTTTGGAGGTTGACCTAACTAGTGGTGGGTTAGTTTGGAGGTTTACACTCAATGTTTGAATGACAACAATTATCCTCATCCCATATAATTGTTCCTCCCCTAAATATCCCGAGCCCTTCAGCACAGAACAAGATCCTTCGGAGGACCGAATTATTCAGTATCGTAGCTGAGGCTTAAATAGAGTGTGGAGAAATATAGAACCAGTAACATTAATGCTACAACACACATTACTTCTTAAGTTAAGACTGACTGCTCTGTGCCAAGCTACCAGAGGTTGAGCACACGATAATTTAGGGTGTGTTGTGACTTACCCTGACTAGGATTGTGGTTCCTGCTTGAACAGGGTGCATACCTCTGCCAACCAGAAACCCAGTTTCCTACAAGTATCCCCTGCCATACATGAGAAGGACAGTGCAAGTCACCTCAGGTATATACCTCATAAAAGAACTCGGCCTTCAGCCTTGTTCGTCTATATGCTCATGGAACTCCTCTGTGACTTACAATATCCTTGTAATGTATGACAGGTGGTACATTATCTCATATATATCACAAAGTAGCAGTTGCTACTGTGTAGTTATTGTCAGGTCAGACTTTCAATTGGAAGAAAATATTTTGTTTTGCTAATAATTTTCTTGCAGCCTAATGAAAAAAAAGTTATTTCACCTCAGCTCCGTCCGGGTATGTTTCAAAGTGATCCTTCCAGCAGGAGTCAAGAAAAAAGGGAAAAGGTAGGGAGGAGGGGGTCCCAAAACACTTTTCCATCATAGAATTTCTATAGGAAAAATAAGATAACTAAATAGAAACAACAGCCGTAAAGAATTACACCAAATTTAGAAGAAAGCTAGATCTTTAAAAAGTGTGTCCTGTTGTGATTTGGTGTAGTTCTGTTCAGTCTTTTAGAGTACTTATGGCTCAAAATGTATAGATATCCATGTCCTGCTTTCTTATATGGCAGGCTGTTTGTGACTTTTAATGTTGTAATGAGTTTAACCTGTTGATTGGTGAGCCAGAGTCCTAACTGTTCACCCCCTCCCTTTTTTGCAGTAGCAGGTATGCTACATGCGGTTGAAGCTTTGCTGGAATATCGCTGGTATATTATCTGTAGCTTAAATTAACATGGTATTTTTTTTTCTAAAACATAATTACATAAAACGATTCTAATGGAATTTAAAAATGTAGGCTTTCAAAAATATCTTTTTCACTTATTTTCCTATTTTACCTTTGTTGCGACAATGTTATTCCTTGCTTCATTTATCTTTATGAGAGAATGTTTCAGTACCAGTGATTGCTGATGTGTGGAATCCAACTTTCTCCAAAGCTTGGCTGAAGTAGATTGGAGCCTATTTTGTGAGTTGTATTACCATAGTAGATTTTTGCTTAACTTTTGTGAATAATAATTGTCTTACTCTTTTGTGGGTGCATTTTATTACTTGCATATCCCTCCCCAAAACTCTCCTAAAATGTCCCTAAACCCAACCCATCAAGTAGTAAATATTCCCCATTTTCCAGTCTCTCCCACTTGTCCTTCCCACATTTACTCAACAAACACATTCGGATGTGTGCAAAGATCTCCATGTTGGTGGCTGAGATTTCTGCACATAGGAGGTGGGACATGAACAGGTAAAGATCTCCAGCCAGACATATGTGAAAATCCTTTGTGAGTAAGGGAAGTAGTACTACTGAAGTACTACTTTCTGTGCTCAAACCTGCCTTTGTTAGTATGCCCCTACATGCTTTAATGAATCCCCAAACTTCTCTAGAGGAGAGCCTTTGTGGATAGCTACCCAGTTAATAATTTCGCCGGGAAGTAGGTTAATAAAAAAAGTGGAAAAAGCAAGATGGCTGCCGCTTGAGGAAGACTGTTTTGTCCTCCCATTTGCCTAACCTTGTAAGCCCTAATATGGGCATCCACCAAACCAAAACTAGGAATGCGATATGATAAGAAACCCCAGAGACTCTTGTCTGGGCTCTGGGACTCTTTTGTTAGACACTCTTCTAAGTCATGCTGCATCTGGAGACGTCTCTGCAGGCAGGAGGTCAACTGCACTGCTGCCGCGGCCGATGTGGTCAGATTTGGATTTGGGCAGGCAGGCAGAGCCGGTTATGGCTCGGTCGGACATCCCACCATCTAAGAAGCCTGCGGAGAAGAGGAGCTCAGACCAGGGTGCGGCAGAAGCTGCTGCAACTGGGACTCACGCCAGAGCAGAAGGATGCTGAGAGATTTTGTTCAAAAATCCCTTTCGGGTAATGGTGACTAAAAGAGGCAACTCATATGGGGGGGGGTCATGCTGTGGCAGGACAGATAGTAGTGGTTCCTGATTGTATAGAGGAATCTCAAATGGTGCTCAGAACAACAACCAGATCATCACTCTGAATACTGCTGAGTAGCCGTCCTTGGGGTCACAAGTAATACCAGTGAGCACTATGGAGGAAATTATTAATTGTTTAGAAACTGAAGGCTTGTTATATTGATCTGAGTCCGAGGGGTCTGGTAACTTGGCTAAGAAGGGGAGGACCCCGATCTAAAATATGGGCGCAGGGCTGACTCTAACTAAAATGCATAATATGGTTTAGCCAACACGAAGTGAAGTAGGCCCTGTGATGATGTCGAGGCTGGTACTAAACGGGGGCTAAATGTTGATTCTGGAGATACATTCTTCTCACTATCAGACATATCAGATTGGTCAGAAGAGGAGACTCATAGCCTGGCAAGTGATTCAAGCAGTCAAGAGGAGAAACAAGGAGACATTTCTAATGATGTTTTCCACAGTAAGAATGAAAAAAGCAGCATCACTGGAAAGATCAAATAAAATCAGAGGCAAGGGGGCACATTTGAGAGAATTCTGTCTCTCCAGCATTGGAAGGGGATGGTTTAGAAAATGTACATTCTGCTCAGGGGGCCCGGAGATGGCTTCACTGGAATCAATTTATCAAAGCATTATGGCCCATAGGGAAGAGACACACCCAGAGATCCACAGAATGTAGACAGCCAGTCGGAAAATACAGGGGATCATCCTCAAAGTTGCCAAAACGCGTACTGAGTTTACAGAAAGAATGGGGGAAGCTGAGAATAGGATTGGATCCCTTGAGAGTGAGTTGTCAACACACAGACAAATGATAGAATCCCTGGAAACCCAAATGACTGATACCCAATGGAAATTGGAAGACGGTGAGAATAACCTTAGACTCAATAATCTTAGAATCTTTATGTATTTCATACGGTGTGGAGAGCGCTAATGCATGTAAATTTGTGGTGGAGCTTTTTAAGGGTGCCTTCTCCAAATTGGTGAACTGGGATTGGGATCAGGAGATTCAACGTGATAACAGATTCTTGTTGAGGCAGAGAGCATCTACTTCTCAGGAAGCGAGCAAACCTAGAGCAATTTTGATACATGCTGGGATTTTTTGACTGCACCAGGCAATTTCCAATCTGGCTCGACCAGACCGACAGCACTCCTTTGATGGCTGTACTTTTTGCTTAGTGTCGTTAACTTGTAGAGGCGGACACTTTCAAACACGACAGAGAGACAACCTTTTTTGAAAACTAGGAGAGACAACACAAAACACCCCGGGGGAAAAAGGAACGCGCATGACTGAGGCTTTCACCCGTGATTTATAAATACTTTAAGAAGCGCTTGGAGCGCGAGCCTAACGCTGAAGTCGTGAGGTTTACCGATATTGCAGTATTACCCTGACCTGGATTTCCAAGCGAGCAGAGAGGGTTTACACACATATAAGAGCTAATTGAATAGTTGTAAAGGGTTGCCGACTAGAATACACGATGGATTGTAAATAGCCCTAGTCCTGAAGAGGCCAGAATTGATTGGCTGAAACGCGTCGACCATAAAGAGACGGCAGATACATATAAATAATTTTGATTAATTTGAATAGTGTGATGAGGGATCTTTAAGACATTGGGTTTAAATCATTTCGACCTAATTGTTTTCCTCATATGAGTCTGCATGATCTCAATAGGAATGTCTGTTTTAGGTTTTGTTGAGACATCCTAACTCAAAACGAAGGGCTTCTATTTTGTTGTATATATGTCAAAAGTATTTGTATATACAAATGTGTTTGAAATTATAATTGAGAGATATATAAACTTTTTTTATTTGATAAAAAGAAAAAATAAAAATCATTTGATAATAACCTCTAACGTGTCTGTGGGTCAAGATGAGATAGGAGACTATATAAAAGAGATATATATACTTAGTTTTGTCACAGTGATACAAACACTAATATAGGGAGTATTTTACTTTTATTCCTTATCATTTTAAATTATTATACATACCGTGTGCACCAAGGTACCATTTTTGTATTGAAGTACATTCTTTATTAGGCCTGATTTTTTTCATTGTACAGTATAGTGCCACTGGCACCTACAAGAGCTGACACAACCATTTCAAGGCAAGGGAGCCCAAGCATTTTTAATGAACGCAGCCAAGTTGAAAGTAATTTGGTGTGATAAATAAAAAAGAATTCTCACCAGAGATTAAGGCAAAAGAATTCCGGCAAACTCTTAATTGAGGAATTATAAACCTAGCTATGGTAAATGCAGGTGGTGGTATAACACTGGCTATTTCACATGTATAGTGGTGGGGGGGCCTCTTTGGGTATTATGAAGGGAGGATTGGATTTACAAATGTGTCCAAGGTGGGGCACTCAGGGGGACAACATTCCACCACAGGACCTGGTAGGTCAAATTACTTTTATGAGGTAGTTGGGGGAAGGGGGTCTGGGAAATAGGGGATGGGATGTGGGGAGAGAGGGTGTGGAAGTATACATTTTTTTATTGTGTGTGCTAAATGTCACAGCAGTCAATTTTTGAGCCTATTGGCCTTCAGGAATTATATCGTCGTGAATATCAAGTCAATCAGCAGCAGTAGGAGAGGATGGTTATTTTACTTTGAAAGTAATGGCAGAATGTAAAATTTGGGTCTGTTCTAATAACATCTGTGGTTTTAATGCTAAAAATAAAAGGGGCAGGGTAGGTAGGATTCTATGATTTATGAAGGTAGAACTGGTGTGTCTTCAAGAGACTAATATATCCTGGGATTAGCGGAGGTGATGGAAAGACTTGAGTTATACCATACTGGCCTGTACTCGCCAAGGGACAACATCAAGAGGGGTGGCAATTTGAGCTAATAAGGTGATTTGTCCTGGTAAATAAGTTAAAGAAGATACATTTTGGGCAATGGGTGATTATGGAGTATAGGGCTGGAGCTGAGGGTTCACCAATGCACAATTTGTTCTGTATATGGCTCTAATATAGTTGAAGCCGAGGTGTTGGATTTTTTTAATACTGAATCCTTTGTGGGAATTTAAATATTCGTATAGATATTCAATATTATCTTGGGGGGAATCAACCCTATCTAGGAAAGAAACAGGACGTTTACAAGGCAATTCAATGTCTGGTGATGGACCATGGATTGGTAGATGTTTGGGCTAAGTACAAGGCACCTGACCCAGGCTTTACTTTCTACTCTGTCCCACATTATTAGTTGGTACGGCTTGATTATATTTTTATCTCAACTACTCTGGTGGGACAGATGGGGATTGGGATTAAGAGTCTCCCAAGGGTACATTCAGACCATAATACGCTAGTGCTAGAACTTTCAGTCATGGGGGTTGCTAGGGATCAATCATCTAGGACCTTTAAGAGAAAGCTTATACTTGATCAGTCTTATAAGAACCACATGTCTAAGTGGATCCCAGAATTTTTGGGGGTCAATAGGGGACAGCCTCGAGAGGTACAGTATGTGATGCCTTCAGGGCTAGGGTTAGAGGGGAAACCCCAAGCTTTTCTCTCCATCAGCAAAAGGCGAAGTAGGCCAAGATTTGTAGTTGGTATGAACAGCTGAGGGTTGGTGGAGTGGAAATTATGGGTAATATGCTCAGGGGGTTGGATATCCAGGAGAGACAAGAGGGAATAACAATCTTGAAATCTAAAACCAATCAGCACTTTGGCGTTGATGTTACAATAAAATTCACCGCCCTTATACGCAAAACACAGAGACATCCTCCTCTGATAGCGATACCAATCGATCAAGAAGACCAGGTCCTCAATTGACTCAAAGAACATTAGATTCACGACCAGGTGATAAAAATGCACAAACCTCAAGTACATCAACAAGTTCTTTGAATACGGATTTTTTAGAAGTGGTCGTAGAACCAGACGACCCAGGAGGAGCAAAACAAAAAGGTGCACCACAAACAAGGAGTACTACCCAGCCGAAGAAAGACAACAAGAAAAAACAAAATGCAACTTAGTCATAAACATCTCCAGTCATACAATGACGGAACATGAAACTAGATTACTTCAAAAAGGGACATCGTTTATACCTACTACGAAATCAGACCTATTGGAACTTGAGATAAGCACTTTCAAATTAACTAGAAAATTAAGACTACGACATTTTTTCACTAACATCTCACCCCCTCAGGGGGAAAAAGAACCAGACCCACTGATGGGCTTAAAAATGTCCAGTTCTTTCCAAGCGCCAGTAAGCCACAAAAGCATAGACCTTTTCGAACAGTTGGTCAGAAAAGACATACAATCCGTCAATTTCAAAAAAAATTCACACAAAAATATGACACAAAAGGACCGAGATAGATTGCAACAAATAGCCAACAACATAGACATTGTTTGTATCAAAGCGGACAATGGGGGGTGCCCTTGTTGTCATGAATTCCGACATGTATCGACAAAAACTCAGTGAACATTTATCTGATGAACACACCTACATGCGATTACCAGGGAACCCAACTACACAATATGCAACTACCTTGAAAGAAATAGTGGATACGGCGTTAAACCTTGGAACAATAAATCAAAGAACTAGGAATTTCTTAATTAGGACGAACCCAAGAAGTCCGACCATATATGCAGCTCCGAAGATACACAAAAACCTCATGGACCCACCGATTCGACCGATCGTATCCACCTGTGGCAGTATTCACCAACCGATAGGTCAATTTTTGGACCGCCATCTCCAACCAATGGTACAATCACTTACTAGTTACATCCGAGACACCACTGATACTGATTTTTTATGCAGACTGCAGGAAATCAAAATAGAAGACAATGAACAACTATGGTTAGGCACAGCAGATGTATCTTCGCTATACACCTCAATTCCACATAAGGAAGGTATAGAAGCCATTGAACAAGCCATCTTGAAATTGGAAGTGGAAGAATCGATGAAAGTGTTTCTGATGGAATTAACCATGTTTACGCTGTATCACAGTTACTTCAGACATGAGAATGACTGGTTTCTGCAACTCGTGGACACCAGCAAGGGAAATAGCGCAGCTCCAATATACGCTAATACCTTCATGGGGGAGTTTGAACAGACTCACATTTGGACTAACCCAACATGGAAAAATCACCTGAAAATGTATGTGCGGTACATTGATGATCTGTTCTTCCTTTTGAATTTAAATTCAGTCAACCAACGAATCCAATTCACCTGGACAATAGATTCTCAAAGCATCACATTTTTAGACACCCTCATCACTATAAAGGACAATCAAATCATTACTGACATTTTCCGAAAACCAACAGACCGCAATAACCTTTTGCACTATACTAGTTTTCACCAATTATCCTTAAAAAGACATTTGCCTAAATCACAGTTACTTCGAGTGAAACGGATCACATCTGACCCTGATGTAGCAAACACAAGAATGGAAGAAATGCTGGATCGATTCAGAGAAAGGAGGTATCCAGAACCGATATTGCACACAGCAAAAAATCAGGTACTAGATATCCAACGGATGAACTTGTTAAAACAATCCAAGACTAAGAACACAGAGGACCGGATGGTCGTTGTGTCAAAATACTCCAGTGTGAGCTCTATGTACAAAAACATCATTTTAAAACATTGGCCGATGTTACAAGTGGAACCTGATTTTCAAGATATGTTCAAATCCAGACCCTTGTTTGCATACACGAGAGGAAAGAACTTAGGAGAAATTTTAAAACATTCTAAATCCAATCATGTGATTCCGCGAGGGACAAAACCTTGCAATAACTGTAATAACTGTCACAACATCATTCCAGGAACAAAAGTTACCCATCCCATGAAAAGATACGACATACCATTAAGGGTCACAGCTACTTGTGACACCAACAATCTAATATACCTACTCAAATGCCCTTGTGGTATGGTCTATATTGGGAAGACTGAACGGAAACTTAAGACTCGTCTCAATGAGCACAAATCTAACATCAGGACTAAGAATTCAAAATCATCTGTAGCAAGCCACTTTATGGAAAAGAACCATAACATTTCTCAACTCAAGTTTATGGCATTGGAAATAATTGAGAAAACAGAAGGAAGAGACAATAACAGAACACTGTTACAGCGTGAACATTATTGGATTTACAGATTGAATTCCATCAAACCGAATGGACTCAATGAAAGAATTGAGTTTGCATGTTACTTATGAGTCAACTCACGATTGGTGAGAAATCTGTTCTGATTTTCCTTTAGGCCGACTAAGAAGAATATCACATGTAGCATTTTACATAAACTATTTTCTTTTTCTTTTTTCTTTTTAATATGATTACTCTTCATTTGCATGATTGATGCTATTCAATACTGTTATTATTTACATTTTCTCGGTACCCGTGTGGTATCATCTTTTGTGTTTACTTATGTATTGCAGTCCCATTTCTATCACTATGTTCACCAACCCACGTGACCACATCATTTCCTGGTTTCCCGTTTATAAAATCAGTGTAGTTCTCGAGGGTTTGACTTCCCGCGAGCAGGAGATTTCATACCAGGTTATCGAGCACTGAATGAACAAGTAAGCCATCCTAGAAGACCGTTTGATACGCTTGGTCGTACGAGCCTTTTTGTAACTTGTCATTTGTTTAGTCATTTGAGCGCATTTGTGCGTATGCTTCACCTTGATATCGTTTACCAGTGTAGAATCAGATTATCTCGTTCACTAATTCGTTTAACCGCACGCTTCTGCTTATTCCGCATTTCAACTTGTAATTATACGCCGGATACTCTGTTTGACCATGTGACCTCACGTTTTGTTTTAATTATTATTCACAGATCGATGACTCTATGGTACAATGTATAATGTCACAATGATGATACATTTATTGTGTTACACATATTTAATTTATGACAGTGCGTTACCCCCTTTTTTATGCTATTTTATATGCAGTCTTGTTTAAATGCTATCATTTGACATCTCACTTAGAACCTTATATGTCGTTTTTGTTTAGATGCTCCCCGACGAAGGGCAACGCCCGAAATGCATTGGAGCGGAGTCAATCATATATGAATTGAAATGGAATATATGTTTGTAACTGGAAACTTTATCGACTTTTTGCTTCATTCAAACAAAAGAAGAAAATAAATGCTTTGAAACTACTTATTTCGTTTTCTTGATTAATAGAGGAGGATTTCACCAAATACATTGGAGTGCCCTAAGGGATGTTATCAGTTATCAACTGACTACACTTTCAGGACAATAAAATTCACACCACAAAAGACAGAATCTAATGAGCTGGGTGTAAATACAGGTCGGCTGCTAGCCAAACGTATTTGGCAGAAGGAAGTGAAAAATCGAATTTTGCTGATTAAAGATCAGGCAGGTCAAGTATATGGGACTATATCGGATGTCCTCAGGGTTTTAAAGGATTTGTACAAGCAACTCTATTCTGAACAAACAACCTCCCTAGTTGATGAGGAAGAGAATTGTTTTTGTGGATTTTGTCATGGCTAAAGTTACAACCAAACAAAATACAAGGTCAGTAGCTCCAATAACTTTGGACGAGGTAGAAGCAGCGGTACATTCATTAGCGATGGACAAGGCCTCTGGGCCCAATGGCATCACATTGGAACTTTTTTGAAACGTTTTTCAGATGTTGCAATAGGATATGTTGCAAACCTTCCTACAGGCTCAAGAGGGGTGATTCCTATTTCCTGGCAACTTAATAAGATTGTTGTGTTTAAGAAGAAAGGAAAGTCAGAAATGTCATCTGGTTCATACAGACTAATCTCTCTTATCAATTGCAATGGCAAAATCTATTCTAAATAATTGCTAATCAATTGAGGAAAGTTATTGTCCCCCTAGGGTAAACTCACCAACATGGCTTTATGCAGTGGAGGAACACGATATATCATGTTCGTCAGATTATTGCGTTATTAGACTGGGCATGAGCTACAAGATCGTCGTTGGGGGTAGTTCCATTAGACGCCCAAAAAGCATTTCACCGTATTTTGTGGAAGTGTTTGTGGTCAGTTTTACAGTGGAATGGTTTTGGTAATAACTTTATCTGGGCAGTCAAGGCGCTGTATTATGCACCTAGGGCTGCTATCCAAATAATGGGACAAGACTCAAGGGCATTTGATATCACAAGGGGCACCAGACTAGGGTGCCCTTGCTTCCCGTTATTATTTACCTTATATACTGACCCTTTTCTAGAAAAACTGGAAAAGAGCGTCATTATTAAGCCAGTGGCACTTAACACTGTGGAGTATAGGGCTTTGGTATATTCAGACGATATAGCTGTGGTTACTAGAAATCTGGCCTATGCAATCCCTGAGATTGAGGCCCTAGCCAGGCAGTTTGAGGCTTAGAAAGAAGTCCTGTGCACACGTCTGTGTATGGTAGGTTTTAGTGTCATTAGCGATGGGCAAGGCCTCTGGGCCCAATGGCATCACATTGGAACTTTTTTGAAACGTTTTTCAGATGTTGCAATAGGATATGTTGCAAACCTTCCTACAGGCTCAAGAGGGGTGATTCCTACTTCCTGGCAACTTAATAAGATTGTTGTGTTTCAGAAGAAAGGAAAGTCAGAAATGTCATCTGGTTCATACAGACTAATCTCTCTTATCAATTGCAATGGCAAAATCTATTCTAAATAATTGCTAGTCAATTGAGGAAAGTTATTGTCCCCCTAGGGTAAACTCACCAACATGGCTTTATGCAGTGGAGGAACACGATATATCATGTTCGTCAGATTATTGCGTTATTAGACTGGGCATGAGCTACAAGATCGTCGTTGGGGGTAGTTCCATTAGACGCCCAAAAAGCATTTCACCGTATTTTGTGGAAGTGTTTGTGGTCAGTTTTACAGTTGAATGGTTTTGGTAATAACTTTATCCGGGCAGTCAAGGCGCTGTATTATGCACCTAGGGCTGCTATCCAAATAATGGGACAAGACTCAAGGGCATTTGATATCACAAGGGGCACCAGACTAGGGTGCCCTTGCTTCCCGTTATTATTTACCTTATATACTGACCCTTTTCTAGAAAAACTGGAAAAGAGCGTCATTATTAAGCCAGTGGCACTTAACACTGTGGAGTATAGGGCTTTGGTATATTCAGACGATATAGCTGTGGTTACTAGAAATCTGGCCTATGCAATCCCTGAAATTGAGGCCCTAGCCAGGCAGTTTGAGGCTTAGAAAGAAGTCCTGTGCACACGTCTGTGTATGGTAGGTTTTAGTGTCAAAACCAAATTTCCTTAAACAAAGTTCTTGAAGAAATAATGACGTATGATATCTCGGTTTTCAAGTAAAAAGATTTATAAATTAATCTCTCAGATTTACTCAGATCTCCATGACACCCAGGACGCACCCGTCCAGCGCTAACGTGACTTTATATCCGGAGTCATAAAAAGTGGTTGATTCCCCAACCCTGCCTATCACACTACTTAGTTTCATTACCCGTGTGGGACGTAACCGGGTCGGAATTCCCACCGGTTCGCCGCCTCCACAGACTCTTTATTCTAACCGACAGCCCTGAAGAGTCACAACCCATCACTGTTGTGACGAAACACGTGTTGGCTGGTTTATTTCTCTTTCTGTACTGATCGAGATTAACCTATAAATCTTTTTGCTTGAAAACCGAGATATCATCCGTCATAATAACGTAAATAATAATGGGAATCAAGGGCACCCTAGTCTGGTGCCCCTTGTGATATCAAATGCCCGTTTACAAGCAAAAAGATTTATAAGTAAATCTCGATCAGTACAGAAAGAGAAATATACCAGGTTAGAATAAAGAGTCTGTGGAGGCGGCGAACCAGTGGTAATTCCAACCCAGTTACTTCCTACACGGGTAATGAAACTAAGTAGTGTGATAGGCAGGGTTGGGGAATCAACCACTTTTCATGACTCCGGATATAAAGTCACGTTAGCGCTGGACAGGTGCGTCCTGGGTGTCCTGGAGATCTGAGTAAATCTGAGAGATTAATTTATAAATCTTTCTGCTTGAAAACCGAGATATCATCCGTCATTATTTCTTCAAGAACTTTGTTTAAGGAAATTTGATTTTGACACTAAAACCTACCATACACAGACATGTGCACAGGACTTCTTTCTTAGTGTATGTGTGGGTCTTGACCCATACTCTGGCAGGGGTTGTTTTGGTTGGGTTTGTTCTCCCCTGACCTGCTTGCACCGTACATTCACTGACTACAATATGGAATTTCGAACGCACATGCTAGAGCGCCATCACTTCCTGCAATTAGTCTAAACCCGTCACCGATACGCAATCCAGTTTGAGGCTTTGATCAGGATATAATTTGAATGAAAATTACACGCACATTTTTTGCACAGTAAGACTGCAATGTAGAGACTGACAGGCAGCCTTTAAATTTGTCTATCTCTGGGTAAAAATCACAGTTGCCCTAGGTGGGATTGTTGGTCTGATCATGGCTCCAATATTAGATAATACTAGAAAGGGAACTGGAAAGAATGGATCACTTGCACCTGGCAGGAGTAATGTGCTGAAAATGATCATTTTAACTAAAGCATTGTATGCTTTTAGAACAATAAATTTAGAAATTAGCTTATTTTGGATATCAAGTTTGGAAAGGATTTGTTTTAGATTTTTATGGGGCTATCATAAACCTAGGCGGGCAGGTAAATGGATTATCCTGCCAAGACAGTGCGGTGAGTGGGCAATTCCCAGCTTCGTATGCTACAACACATGGGTATCCTGATCTCAGATAGCCCTGGGAAGATGAATGAAGCAGAAAAGCAAACTATTTATGAGTTTGTGTTGGGAAGTGAGTTTAGAGGCTGTCTGGTTAAGATTCTAGAGCCTAGTTACAATAAGAGGACAACATTCTAAATACTTAAAGCAGCATATAGTGGTTGGATACAGGTGAGACGTAAACTCAGAATTCCCAAACTAAATATCTATACACCAATGATGGCAGCTGTAACTCATCCTCCGATATTTCATGATCAAGTAACATTCAGGTGAGGTCAGACGGGGTTAAAATCCCTGGCAGATATGTATGGAGACGGGCAGCTTTCCTCCTTTTCAGAATCACAGGAGTCATATGGATTAGGAAGAGGCAAAGTTTTAAAATATTTACAGCTATGGTGCTTCTTTGCCAGAAATATGAGAGATACAGATTCAACTATGAAATTACCCCTAGTCAAAGCAATGAAAAATAAGATATGGATAGGTGAGATTTATGAGGTACTGATAAAAGGACTTCCCGATTATGTTGGGGAACAAAACCTGAAATGGGAAACTAGATTAGGAATAGGTTGAATTTATATTGAGGAGTCACTGGAATTGGCAAATAAGGTTTTGCTAACAGGCAGCTTGCAGAGCCAACCTTTTCTAGTGAGGCAGCAGGTTCAGGGATAAATGTAGCAGATGTGGCCTGCGTAAGTTTTTATCTTGCCCCAGTTTTGATATTTTTCTCCAGGACATTAGTAGATTTGTGGGGAGGACTATAGGTGCCCCAGTCTCAATTACTTCCACGCTAATGATTCCGCGGTTGCTCCATAGCACCAAACTGAATGATACAGGGGAGTCATATTTTCTATTTTTAGCTATGGCAATAGCTCGGTTATGTATTACTTCGCAATGATTAAGACCTGACCCCCCAACATTTGCAGGCTAGAGCGCAAAGATGTTGGACATTCATAATATGGAAACCCCTCTGTATAACCTGAAAGGCAGAAGGAAAAGAAATACGGGACGTCGGATATGGACCCCAATGACTACCTGGATGATGGATCAGTAGGTAGTTTCTCAGTTGAGGATTTCCCTGGGGTGGACAAGAGATACCCTCAGGGAATTCTTACCCTTTCTCTGTACTTTACATGATTAGATCTATGTTGTATATAAGGAAAGTATTTAAATTGGTTGTGGGATACTCCTGCTTATTTTAAGGATGTAGGATGAATATTGTTCTTATGAATTTTGAATTGTGTGCCTTTAAGGAATTATCATTTCACATCTGCACTTTATGAGATAAGATTTACTTTGCACTTTTTGAATATTTATATATTTGCTGCTGAATACTTATGTGTATTTAGGCTACATGATGAAATGTGCTCTGATGAATTATTGAGAATATATCGTATTGACTGTTGTGGACGTTTATAATGTGATTTAAAATAAAACATAAATAAAACAAGGGAAGTGGGTTAAAGGTTTTGGATGGCGTCTACTGAATGAAGTAACTTCTACAAATATAGGGATCTGTGACACTTTTAGAATAATGAATATTTAACATCAGGGTTAAGGACATTCCTTACCTTCCTGTAAGGGCAAATTAATCTACTAAAAACTATAAAACTCTACAGAAGGAAAAAAGGTTATTTTTTATCGCAAGAAAAATATGCATAAAATGTGTGGTTTAAGAAAATAAAAAGATACGAAAGTACAAGATGAACAGGTGTTTTGAAGGTATTATTAGTGTAAATGCACAACAGCTGATTGGCAGAATAAATCTTTCTTCTTCCTCAGATGGATAACATGGCTAATTTCAGTAGATTAAATTAAAAGCACAAGAAGCAGATATTTTTAAAACTAGTGATTTGTTGATACAATTCAAAGCCATGTTTTGTTTTACCTTTTATATATTGGGACAGTTTACCAATTTAATATTATAGTAGTTTTGAATTTCTCCTGACTTTACAGAGTAAGCCTACAGTACTTCTGGTTTACTCCTGGAATTCAGTAGCACGCCATGAGTACTCCTAGAGTAAATCACACCTACTCAAAGAAAAATATTTGGGGCTTAGGCCCTATCAAACTCAAAAAATTGTTATTAATTAATGACCAGTAGATGTATGTCAATAGGGTGCAGACACTATTACAAATTACAGTGTTCTGTGTGAAAAGTATGAGGTACTGATATGGAAAAATGTTAATTAAAAGGGTCATAATATGCTTTAATTTGTCTACATCGATTATTTTCGAGTTTCACCCAAACACCCTTCTACCATTTCAGAGGCTTTAATCCAGCTAGCTGTTCTATACTATTGCACTGTAACTCCAAATGCAGGAGAATAATAGGAGTGGCAGAAAACCTAAGGATAACTGAACGGAAGTAATCGTTCTCATATGAGACATGGGAAGATACGTGTACAAAACTGCAAGGTTCAGCACCAGATTATCCCTTTTCATAGCCTTTACCCTGTTCTGGTGCCATGTTTTTTTTTAAATATAATGTTTTTTGAGTTTGTTCAATTGTTATTACATATAGAATTCACAGCTAAGCGGAAACAAAAGAGAATACATACAAACTGTATTTCTATGCATGGGCAAATATACATATCATTTTACGTTGCAGCAGTGTATCAAGTTTAATTAATTAGAATTACCATTGTGAGTAAACAGGCTCCTATTACAAAACAAATTTTTACGCATTTAGTTATAAACTACTCCAACTAAAGCCAAAATTACCCCTCTGCCCCAGTTCACTGGCTTCCTATGTATATGTGATTGTAACCGAGGGTGATAGTCTCTCGCTTAATAGAGTGTTAGTAATAGTATACATGTACGTGCTCTTAGGAGATAAGACAATGCAAATAATATGGTATTAGACGGATTCGGTTGAGTTAACTAATATGGGTGCAGGATGTTTAGTGTCACCCTGAGATGTTGGAATAGCCAATGGATCTATATTTTTCAAAGCTTCCATCATCCGATCCCATTCCATGGAGATGGATATTTTACGTAGCCCACAACATTTTTCTTGTCTAATAATCGCACTTTCTGGGGTACCCCATCAAGTGTTCTGGTGTTATGTTATGCAGATTTGTAGAGTATACTATCGCTTGGAAGGGTATCCTGGCGCTCAGCAATTGTGAGTCTATCCCATCCTCAAAAAGTAGGGACTTCAGCTTCTTGCAGAATTCAACAATTGAGGAGGAGGTTCTTGTGTGCAATGGCAGGTTGTTCCATGCGTTTGGAGTGACATAGGAGACTGCTTGATCGCCGGGTCTGGTTTTTCATAAGCATGGGATGTGTGCAAGTAAGAGTCTGGATGAGCTGAAGAGTCTGGAAGGTTTTTGAAAGCAGATTTGATTGTGAAGGTATGCTAGGAGAGTGTAATGTAGTGCCTTGAAAGTGTGGGTGACGAGCTTGAATTGTGCTTGTTTGTGAATAGAGAGCCAGTGGAGCTCCTTCAGGGGTGGTGTGATGTGAGTGTGGTGTGGGCGGTTGAGAGTGTTTCTGGAAGCCAAGTTCTGAATGATCTGCAGCCTTCTGGTGAGTTTTTGTTGATCCCGGCAAACAGGGTATTTCCATACTCTAGCTTGCTGGGGACACAGGGGTGTGTGGCAGTTTTCCTGGGTGCTGATTGGGATCCATTTGAAAATATTCCTCAACATTTTCAGGGTATGGAAACATGAAGCGGTGACGGCCTTGAATTAGGCTGTCACATCAAGTTTGCCGTGCATGGCGATCCCAAGTTTCATGCCATGAATGTTGGGGGATGGAAGTCAATCTTAGCTCTGTTGGTCACCAGGATTCTCACAGTGAAGTGCTCTTTAAAAAGATCACGATTTTGGTCTCGTCGGTGTTCAGCTTCAGATAGTTGGTCTTAATCCGGTGGGCGATTTCAGTCATGCAGGAATTGAACTTGATCTGGGTACTGGGCGCCTTTTCCATGAGGGAGAGATTGAGTTGCATGTCATTGGCATAGGAAAGGGCACTGATGCAAGAGTGGATGATGCTGGCTAGAAGGATCATGAATGCATTTAAAAGGGTCAGGCTCAGGAAAGATCATGCGGAACACCGCGGATGGGGTCACGGTCACCCCATCCGAGGTATTTGGGGCAAAGCTGACTGACAGATTACTTCAGGAAGGAGCAGGTTTAGCCCTCGGATTCTGATGTTGTGTAGGAGTTCGGCGAGTATGGGGTGGGAGACCGTGTCAAACGCTGTGGCCAGGTCCAGGAGGATAAGGGCTACTGTGTCTCCTCCATCTAGAGTCATGCAGATGTAATCGGTGGTGGAGATGAGGGCAGTTTCCGTGCTGTGGTTGGGTGTGAAACCAGTTGTATCAAGGAGTTGGGGGTCATTAAGGTAGTCACTGAGGTGTCTGTTGATGAATTCCCCTAAGACTTTGGCCAGGAATGGTAGCAGGGAGATTGATCTGTAGTTGGTGGGCATTGATAGGTCAGCGGAGGGTTTCAATGGGAGGACAATTTCCAAGCATCTGGGAAGGTCATTGATGAGGTGGAGGCACTCAGAATGGTCGTGAGCATGGCGCTGATCAGTTGCAATCCTCTGGAGAAGGCATGGTGGTTTCAGGGGTCCGATAGGTCCCCAGAATGGATGCGCCCTGTGAAATTCAACAGTCATTTTCTGAATACAATTTTCAAACTTGTAATTGAATTTGCCATGGGCTGCTTTGAGATAACTAAGGAAAGTTTAACTTTATCTAGGCGCTTGCACACTAAGAAATGGAGAAGGATCTAGTACTTTAATATTAAAGTGTTCAACAATTTGATCTCATGACCATAAATCACAATTGTATTTAAAAAAAGAATTCCTGTACCTCAGTTTCATGACCTTTCTCATACAAGCATTATTGGGTATGTCTTACTTAGGACAATATTTCTCACACTTACCTAATAATCATAACAACATCATCTAAGTTCATTATATGGGTAATAGAAGACAATTTATTAAACGGCCACCAGCATTAAGGAAGCATTAGTGAATACATTGAGCACATCTGGTACCAGTAAGCAGGTCAGGCGATCCCTTTTTTAGTCATGTGGATTATAGATAATGTTATATTTATTGACCACACACATACAGTGAGGTCGGACGGCCGGGGGCCATCCGAAGCGCACAATGGGTTAAAGTAACTTATTTCTAAATAGACATAAACAAATGAAAACATTCAGAACAATGATAAACTTGTTTATATATCACGTATACTGCTCCTCTGCTGTTTCTAAAAGTTGTTAGGGGTTCCTTCTCCTGAGATGACTTTTCCCACATCATCAATCAATCAGTGATTTGTAGAGTGCGACTACTCACCCGTAAGGGTCTCAAGGTGCTGTGGGGGGCTGCTGTCTAGTCGAAGAGTGATGTCTTGAGGTCCTTCCTGAATTTAGGCAGAGATGGTGTTTGCCTGAGATGCAGAGGAAGGGAGTTCCAGGTCCTTGCAGCGAGGTAGGAGAAGGATCTTCCTCCAGCGGTGTTCCTGTGGATCCTTGTGTTGGTAGCCAGGGCCAGATGGGGGGAGCTGAGATGCCTGTAAGGGGTGTGGAAGAAGAGGCAGTGGTTGAGGTATGCGAGTCTGGCATCATTTCTTCAATAGCTGAACCTGACAGGATGTTTGTTTCATTCAGCAACTGAGAGGTTAAACTGGATTGGTGTGTGGGAAAGTGACCATTGCAAATCACCAGTGCTAATTCTTTCCACTTTTCTCTGTCTCTATTTCGACTCCACCTCTGACTACATTTACCTATGACAATTATGTCTGTTGTGTGATTCGAATGCCCAAGATATGACAGTGATGCCTATCATATGATGGCCACATGTGGATATGATGACAATTACTGCCAATGCTTGGAATTCCCTGGAATATCGTGGTATCTCTGGCATATGATGGCAATATTTGGTATGCAACGCTATTCTCTAGCACTATGACAAGAACTTTGCAACAAGCTCTCTGTACTCTTTTGCAAAAAAAATCATCTGCATACACAGCAAATTCAACCCTTGACCAGACCCCGTCTTTGTTGTAACTCAACTTCCCATCACAGCCCATGAACGATTCCTGACCTTATTGCCTGCCATCACCACAGTAGAAATAATTGCTACAGTGGGAAATAACTTTAAAAATCTAATATGACGTGAAAACCATGTTAGAAGTGCACCTTTAAATGCGTTTAAACTACTGCAGACATTTTTTCACATAGAAAATGACATGTAGGAAAATGTGCTTCCTTTATAACGTGAAAGAATCCTTTTCAAATGCATTATTAATGTGACAAAAGAATTCATAAATAGGGATCCCAGTTGTATGGTATTTTTTTTTTACATTTCCAGCTGTATTTATCCATATTTATTTTTTGCTAATTTTATCTGTATGTGTCCATTTTTATTTTGGGTGTTATGGAAAAATTAAGCTGAAATTGTTATTTTTCTTTATTTAACCGGTAAATAGGCACTCATGTTTGAATGCCTACTAGGTTTCAATGCTGTAGACACCCACAGATGATACATCAATGCACTTATAAGAAAATGTGCAATTTTGAGTATCAACCTTGTGCATATCTACTGCTGTAAAAGCCTCTTTACTAAAAAGTCCTTTCTTTTTTAGCCCCCTTACCTACCAATCCACACAGCTATTGGCCTGGCAGTCAGGGCAGACAGTATTTAGAATTACTCAGAAAGCAAGCCAATTTCCGTTTATATCCACATTTAAAAATAAATACAGACAAGAAATAAATGTTTTCTGTCTGTATTTATCTGTAAAAATCTGGAAAACAGGTGCCTTATTCATAAATAAATGACACTCAGGGAAAATGTGCTTGTTTAGATGCATATGAAATTCTGTAAAGAGATGTTGTTTTGTACTAGGCTATCATTTTTAAATGTGCCTCTTTAGTTAGGCCCAAAAGCCTTTTCTTTCAACTCTTGCTCATAGTTAATTGATGTTTATTTAGAACATTTTGCCTTGCACCAGAATCTTGCTTAAGAATGTGCTGACTTCAAGCTTATGTTTCCTTAGCCTCATAATGCCACTTTAGCTAATTTAAACTAAGCAAAGAACCTTACTATGACTGTTAGAATAAATAATGATTTAGATATATGTTATGTAAGCCTCACCAGTCATTAATGCTAGCTTTGTCTCAGCATGTCTAACTTGTTTCTCTATTTACAATGACCATAGAACGCATCTTTTGGCTTGGGTAAGAAGGATCTCATGATAACTTTCTCCATGTTACAAATATATGCAACATTGCTTTACTACATATCGGCATGGGTGTGTACAGTGAGAATCAGGAGAAGAAGCATGGATAGTAAACAACACCATCGGATGAGCGGTTTCCACTGGATGAGAACAATTAACAATTACTAAGTTTCGGTGTATTGTGTGATTTTATAATATTGAATGTTCCTAGCTGGTGAGGATAGATTCGATTCATTCTTCCTCTGAGACTCGCTTGGAGGAGACCCCTTATGACTCTGCTGGGAGCTGCTTCCTATTCTCGCTCTTTGTTATCAACAACTATTGCTAATGGTGACTTTATTCTTTACCTTTTCAAAACCCTTTTCTGATCAATTCTGCTGCAACTATCATACCCTTCGTTTCTTTGACGTTTGCTACAGGGACTGTAGGGAACTCAGCTGAGTTTTCAGAACCACCCTTCATGGGAAGTTTTATTTTGCTCTTTTCCGAAAAGGAACACTTCTTGGGTTCTGTCTCAAGATAGATTAGGCACTTAGGTAGTTTAGTGACATTTTCCTTAATAGAACACTTTGTATTTATTTATGCCTCTTTTTTTTGATATTGCTGTAAACTGAAATAATCTGAATAAAGATAACAAAAACCATACTAATCCTTTAAAACAAATAAAGGTTTTGAAAACTCTATCAGCCTATCATCATTGACTGAACATTAAGAATCTAACAGTTAATGATATATTCATCACTTGTATTCTCATTCCAGCTCCATTCAAAAACTGTGGCAAAGGTCCATTGACCTGAAAGGAAACCATCAGGATTTCCAAAGGACAAAATCTGTAAGTTATGATGCAAAGTCTTAATATCTCTTTGGAAACCTTCCTAGGATTCTGCGCAGTTTCTGGTAGTACAGTTATGGTTCACACAGCGAATAGAGAATTAAAAAAAATACCCCAGATATATTAAAATAATCACTGATTCCAGTTTCCAGTGTCCATATCCAGGCAGCATGTGGAAGCAGAATTCGAAGGCATTGCAGTATTGGCGGTTACGGTATTGAATGTGTGAGTATTAATAGAGTAAAAACGTTGTGATAGAGAGTATTGTGGTTGTGAGTGTCTTCTTTTCAAGTGTATGCGTGTGAGATAGAGACATCGAGTTTTTGAAAAGGAGGAGTTGAGTTTCAGTCTTGTTGAAGTCGAAAGATCCCAGAATAATAACAAATATTTAAACGTATTTGCATGTTAATGAGATGTGGAGTGTGATGAACCATCACTTCCATCAGTAATAAGAGGAACAAGCTGGTGTATTTGAATAACTTCTGTTAATGTTAGTGGAAACTTATTGCGCAAACTGGAGAAGCTGCATTGATTTGTGTGAATTTTCGATAGTTAAGTAGTCACTTGTAAGTGTAGAATATTCTTGAGTGGTTGTAATACTTAATTTCCTTTTGGAAAGAGCAAACAAGAAGTTGTTTTAAGAAGATATTTGAAGGTTGAGTGTGAATGTGAAGAAAATTGCAAAGGAGGGTGAGCTGCTACGAGGAGTGAGGTATAAGTTATAGTGTTTCACGTTGGGATAGGTTGGTCATTGTACTTTCACGCCGCCATTGGCTAGTGGATTTTTTATGTCGCACTGTGATTGGACGTATTTATGGTTGGAGTGCTGTATTTTGATTTGGTAAAGAATTACATGAAATTAGAAGCTGTCATTTAATTGGCGAACAATATTTTTACACATACGACATTTAGTCTTGCGTAAAAAATTTGAAAGCTCAATTGTCATCATGAAAGCTTTATAGGATCTTAAGACATTTGTCAGGGAAGATGTCCCTATTCCCAAACACAAAGGTGAGGAGGCACCTTAACAGGGTACTCCAACATACATTATGACTACCAAACATGGATTAAATTCATGTTTGTGGCTTCGACAATGGAGTAGGATTACAGAAAATGAAGTTTTACGAGATATGGGACATGCGATACCTGAATCCTAGATCATTTGAAAAGAAAATTCTACGAGATGAAGCCACCACCTCAACCCATGCAATATGAGACTTTTAATGCTTGGGAAAAGGTTGTGAGGGAAAAAGAAAAAGCATAAAATCAAAGAAGGACAGGAAGAGCATTGCAGAATTATGCCAATGCCCAATGGGATGAGAAACCACGTAGATGGAGGAAAGGCATTATTGAAGGAACCAGATTATATCAGTTTGTCACATCAGACGGTACGAAAAAGAGTAAGGATACCTCTAAGCAAGATGGAATTGAGACAGATACTGATCAGGAGATGAGGTATTAGGAGAGATGTTGGCTTCCCAACCACAATCACCTATAAAACATTCTGACCCAGAAAAGTCAAGTTTTAGTTAGGACTGTTCAGACCATAACTACAGCTCAAGTGGATTCAGATCCACTCCCAATGGAACAACTCTTGCAGGTTTTACAAATGGCTCCACCGGTTGTGAGACGACCACCAGCTGTGGTCCCCATCGATAATGTTCCAGTAGCACCTTAAATGATTGCTAGTGCACCACCTCAAATTGAGAGAAGGCCAGAAACCTTATTGACACCAGTTGTTTGAAATATTCTCACAACTCAGAATACACAGTTAGTTCTGTGGAGACCCCCACAAAATTTGCCGGCCCTAGTAGATCGAGGTGGGACCCTAGTCTTTACGACTTCCTTACCTTCAAATGACTTCATTGGGGACGCGATACTGGACCTGGGCTGGCTGGCTAATCTCTCATAAATCTTTGGTTGGGGTGCTGAAGGCTGCCGGACCTTTGAGGCTACATATTCCACCCGGTTTCTTTGCCGCATTACTGCCGTGGGTATTGCCTGACACAGACAACAGGGACTTCAGTTCCCAGCTTCCCTTGGGCCGCGCATACCGCCACCGTCATCGGAGAGCGCCCGGAGGCGCTTAAAACATCGCGGCGCCTCCCGCGGCGCGGGACGCGATACTGGACCTGGGCTGGCTGGCTAATCTCTCATAAATCTTTGGTTGGGGTGCTGAATGCTGCCGGACCTTTGAGGCTGCATATTCCAACCGGTTTCTTTGCCGCATTACTGCAGTGGGTATTGCCTGACACAGACAACAGGGACTTCAGTTCCCAGCATCCCTTGGGCCGCGCATACCGCCACCGTCATCGGAGAGCGCCCGGAGGCGCTTAAAACATTGCAGCACCTCCCGCGGGACGTGATACTGGACCTGGGCTGGCTGGCTAATCTCTCATAAATCTTTGGTTGGGGTGCTGAATGCTGCCGGACCTTTGAGGCTGCATATTCCAACCGGTTTCTTTGCCGCATTACTGCCGTGGGTATTGCCTGACACAGACAACAGGGACTTCAGTTCCCAGCATCCCTTGGGCCGCGCATACCGCCACCGTCATCCGAGAGCGCCTGGAGGTGCTTAAAACATCGCGGCGCCTACCGCGGCGCGGGCGTGCCCGTCAGAGCCCGAAGGAGGCCGGGCTGGGCCACACCATTGACTTTTTTCATCTACCCCGAACTGTAAGTTGTGGACTGGTGTACTTGGGGCTTGTAGGTGAACGGGGAGTTTGCTTGGATTGGGCTGAGGCATATAGGTTATTACTATGAGTAAAAGGAAGGTGGGAGACAGGGTGGTGGGCACCTTAGACGCTTTTCTTAACAGGGCTGAGTCTGTCCTAATAGATGAGATACAGGCCACAGAGTGTAGGCTCTTCTTGAACCCTTACCCTTGTGGGGTGGCTCTTTGCCTAGAGCCCAGTTACCCCTGGTACAGACGACTGATATCTAGGTACTTCCAGTGATACAACCCCCCCGCAACTTAACAAGTGTGATGCCCACGCCTACACCCCCGAGTCCCTTGTTAATTCAGGATAGTTCAAATATCCCCGCTATGGTAACAACTAGGGGAAGGAAAGCTCCGGGGGGGACAGGAGCTGAACCACGTACAAAAGAAAGAAAAGGCCTGGGCACATCCAAACAAACCACTCTGCCTGCCATTACGGAATCTAGTGGGGTTTATGTGTTTGGAAACCCAGGGGAAAATTCCTCGGGTCCTAACTCTGCAGGGCAACCAAAAATTATGTTCAACCAAGATGAATTAAGCTCCTTATTGGAGAAACAGTTGGCTGTTCTTATTGACCCTATACTTAAGCGTCTTGACTCAGTGAATGCTAGGCTAAACAAGATTGAACAATGCTTAGCCTGTAGTGCCCAAAGGGATAGGGAGCAACCTTCCACGCATGCAATTGTTGAGATACAACATAGTTCATGTGGGGTAGTACATGATACACAGGGGGTAGGCTTCCAAAAGGCTCAAAGTAGTGCTGAGTGGCCCTTCCCATATAAGTGCTTATAAGGGTAATGTACCTTCTTCGACACAGCAATGTGGGGCAACGGTTATTGACAATAGACGACAAGCTGAGCGAGGCCCAGAAGGGTAATTGGCCATGTAACCAAGCTTCCATCTCCTGTCAGAAGCCACACCCTACACGGTAATTTTAGCGAATGTACCTCCACTCCCGCCAGGTATACACGAGCATTGGTCAACACTTAAAAATAAGGCCCTACATTTTCTAAGTAAGAAGACTGGGATTCGCCATGAACTTTTTGACAAATTTAAAATGGTCCGTCGTGTTAATAGGGTAGGCCACTCGCACAAATCGCTGGTTGGTGACTGCGTGGATTTAAGCCTTAGGTCCCCCCTCTTAGTTCGTCACATTCTTGAGTTGGCTGGGCAGTTTCCACCTGCTGCAGAGGAAATTAGATTACTCCCACTTGGGTTTTTCTATAATCGCTGGACATACCTAATAATAGGGTTGCACGGGCCCATCAAGGGTCCTTTAACAGGCTAGACTTCCCTATTCAGACTAGCAACCGTTTTGAATTGCTGTCAACTCTTGAAGATATAGACTGACTGGGAGGGAGTGTAACTGATAAGCTGACAATAGATAGAAAGGTCAACATGATGGTACTAGAGAATCCTTTAAGCAATACCATTAGTCGACAGGGAAGCTGGTGTCTCTCCTCCCGGAAAACATTGACAAGTGGGTTAGGGAGTTCCAGCACAGGAAGTGTACGGTGGGTTGATCCTACTAAACTTGATACTCAATCTCATATAATTACATGTACTTCAGACAACCCGTTAATTATGGAACCTAACACAAATGAGATACTGACCTCCACTGGGAATACTGGCCCCGTCCTCTCGAATCAGGTCTTGATACTATCTTCCTGGAATATTGCAGGCCTTGAAGCAAAAACTGTGTCACGGGAATGGTGCAAGTTCATAGCGGGCACGGACGTTTGGGTATTTCAGGAGACATGGTCTGTAGAAGGAGTCTTTCGTGTAGGCTATTTAAACTTCTCTAAAGGAGCTATAAGGGGCGAAAGAGGAAGACCCGTAGGAGGTTTGACTTTTTGGGTTCGTCAATCTGAGGGTGTAAGGATTGATGAGGTTTATATTGATAGCCCAGATATCTTGGCCCTAAGGGTTAGTTCAACAAAAGGCCTTGACATAATCATTTACAATGTGTATTCGTGGGGACAACCTGGTGGCAGGAGTTCGAGTGTCATCGCAACCCTAGGAAATCACCTGATCCAGGACGTTAACACTAGTAGATTGATCATTGCTGGTGATTTCAATACCACCTTCGAACCCCTGGGCCCTGAAGACGGAAGGCTTAGCGAAGATGTAGATGCAATATGGGGGATTCCCCCTCTGGACCTCATTCCCATAAGGAAATGGTCTGAGGCTGCCCTCCAATTAAAGGGGCTGTGCTTGGAACGGAGCCTGAGGGGGGTTAATGGCAGGACAAAGTCCGATAGACATGGTGCCGTGACCTTTGACAATGGTAGGTCAGTAAGCCACTTTGATTATATTTTGGTCAGTGTGGACCTTTAGCCACTAGTCCTAGGTATGGCAGTACAGAGTAGACCAGAAAGTGACCACAATCCTTTGGTTTGTAAATTAGATGATAAAAGCTTTTCCGGTTCTCCCGCGTTGGAAGATGCTGGCTGCCCTAATATTCTGACTACTTCTAATAATTTAAGAAGGGTTCGGTGGCTGCGGATAGCTGCTAATGATAGTGATGTTATACAGATTAGGGCCATATTCTCAAAGTCCTTGGACAAACTTGTGGCCTGTGAGTCCCAGGAAGTGCTTAATGCTACCATACTGGGAGTCCATACTGATTTATTTAGTGGGCTGAAAGGGTTCTTCGTCAAAAATAATCTGCGTAAAAAAAAACAATCCGCCGAAACCTAGTTCATGGTACAATAATATGTGCAGAACTGCCCATAAAGGTTTGGTTGAAGCCATAAAATCAAGGTCTCAAGACACAATCAAGCAGTGTAGATCCAACTATATATTCAATGTTAAGACAAGCCAAGAGAGAATGGGATGAGGACAGTTGGAAGGATTTGCTAAATGCTTGCCAGGGGAGGAACATGGTTACATTCTGGGAACTATTTAAGTGGGGGAACAGCCCGCAGGCTAAAACCCCGGGAAATCATGTTGAGCTTCAGCATTGGGTTTCCTTTTTTGAGGCACAGTTTAGGGCACCGCATTGTATCACAGAAGTTGCCCTGTCTATCCAAGTTGACAGTCTACTGGTGTTTATAAATGGAGAGGTGGAATCTGCCCTGAAAATAATTCCGAGTGGAAAGGCGCCAGGCCCTGACTGTATTCCTGCAGACTTATTCAAGCAGGATTTAGAGTTATGGGTTCCATACATCAAGCTTTTAGCTAATGCCGTTGCCCAAGGTGCCCCGATTCCTCCACCCTGGTCCGGAGCAGAGATCATACCAATATTTAAGAAGGGAGATCGCTCTGCTCCAGCCAATTATAGGCCCATTAGCTTAATTGACACCGTGCAAAAGATCGTTGCACGATTGATCTTGGGTAGGATACAGGGATGGTTGATGGACAAGGATATTTTGTCACCCTTACAGGCAGGATTTAGGTCCCACACAGGCACCCTCGATCAAGCCTTTAGATTTGTTTTGATCTTCTGGAAGGAGGTCTCTCTAGGCGGGGGTTTGATCTTTGCAGCATTTGTGGACTTAAAATCTGCATTTGATCTTGTCCCAAGGGTAAGGCTGTGGGAGATTTTAATTAAAATTGGGATGCCTAAAGAGTTGGTTGCCACATTAGTTAAATTGCATGAACATACAAATGCACAGGTATGATGGGGCAAACCAGGCGAGGTCACGGAAAAATTAGAGGTGAACAAAGGCGTTCGACTGGGGTGTGTGCTGGCACCTACCCTGTTTTCTATATTTAATAATGGGGCGGTCCAGTACTTTACCAACTACCAACGGATGCACCAATATTGGCCGGCATGAAGGTGCCCCTCCTAATGTTTGCAGACGACACCTTGATAATATCAAAAACAAGACAGGGATTACAACTGGCCCTGTCACGGTTTGAGGTGTTCTGCCGTGAACATGAGTTGGTCATCAATGTAGGGAAAACCAAGTTCATGGTGCTCCACGGGTCTAAGCCAGTAAAAGCAAGTGTCCTTATGGATGGTGAACCCCTGGAGCAGACCAATGTTTTCACCTACCTGGGTGTTACCTTTGATGATAAACTGAGCTGGAAGCCTCAAATAGATATCTCAGCATTAAAACATGCTCAGTTAGCTGGTGCCTTGCTCAAGGAACATAGCCTGTCCCGCTCTAGGCCTATTGCTCCGATTGTTAATATTTACACGTCTAAAATTTGCCCAGCAATTCTTTATGGAGCCGAACTCTGGGGTTTCACTAACTTATCCCCCCTCTCCACAGCCCAGAATAATTTCATGAGATCTATAGTGGGTCTGCCCCAATCTTCTCCTAGAATCCCACTGCTCTACGATCTTGGTTGTCATGCACTGGAAGATGTTGCCCGTTACAGACCAGTGGCATTCTGAAGACATCTCTGGACAACTCCAGAGCTCCATTTATATGCCAGGGCCATGTTGGAAGTCAGGGGGCTAAGCCGCTCCCATAGGATCCCATGGTTTTGTGGTGTCAAATCCCTGCTAATTGACATGGGGATGAGGAATCTCTGGGATCATCCAGAGACTGCAGAATTTCCATCTAAAAAGTTGTTTAAAGCAGCATATTGGGAGTTGATCAAAGTGAAGCGATTCTCCAGCCATGTTATTCCGTCACTGTCAAGAGATTACCTTGATATTAGGAATGAACCACATTTGGAGGTCTATTGGGATCTAGTAACGAAACGTCTAGATCGTAAATTATACCATCAGTTCAGGGTTGGTACCTTGCCGTTGCGCTGGCTTACAAGCAAGTGGGATACTGCCACTAGTAATAAGTGCCAGTACTGTAAAGATCAGATAGAAGATATAGACCACTTCTTATTTGTTTGCCCTGTTTACCATAAGCCGAGAAGTACCTGGTTGAAACCTGTATGTAAGCTTATGGGTACTAGTTCAGCTATGGTGGCAAAGAGATTGTTGAAATCTGATCCCACTCATTACGTAGTCATAGGAGTTGCTAAGTTTCTGAGCTGGGCATGGGTCTTGCGTGCAAAAACGGGAGGGTAAGGTAACCATGTAAAGGTCCATGACTCCACTACATTGTATTTTATAATGTGTTTTTTTTTTAAATAGTTTCTATAGCTATGATATTAATGTATGTTCTAAGTCTTTTTGCTGGGTTAAAACATTTAATACATTTTTAATTGATTTTAATAATGTTCAATGTTACTGTATATTTATGTATTTATTAATATGATGGTGTAGTAATTGTGATGGTGTAGTAATTGTTAATTTATATTTTTACAACTTTGGATTACAATTATTGGATGGCATATGTAATAATGTATATTTTGATAACTATTGTCTTTTAATGATAAAGAATCGCAATAAAGACTTATGAAATGAAATGACTTCATTGGGAATGGAGATTGGTATTTACCAGCATGGATTGAAGAGATTACTAGAGAGAAAACAAAGCAGTCACGAGCCCCCAAAAGAATTAGAGACAAGAAAAGACAGATCATTGGATTGCCCTAAATTAAAAGTAGAATTAGAAGAACTAATCGAGAGTTTCCTGGAGTGGGATAACTTGGCTCAATACCCAAGAAACTATTTAACCTACAGTGTAAGGAGATTACTCAGAGAGCTGCTATGATACATGGCAAATTGGCAGCAATAGCAAAAATGTATTATGTGGATCTTTTTAATAACATAAATCTGCATTGTAGTTACAGGGTTGAATTGAATGATCAGGCAATAGAAAACATGAGGATTGCAGGAATGTGTTTGCATATTACTGAACTGGTCAAATGTATAGGCAGATGGAAGGATGTGGCGAAGTTGGAACATAGTTGGGCTAAGAAACACAAAAAGATTAAGAGGGAAGCAGGGGGCTAACAGGATTAATTGGAAGAGGCAGAAGTGCATCCATTGAGAGAAGTATTTGGAGGTGCCTGTGAGAAGTTAGCCTGGCATATGTTGTCCACTACTCTAGTGGGCACCTTGCACCGGTCTAAACAACCCTTATGGTGATGGTTGTAAAGTCAACCTTATAGACCAGCTATCCTAGTGGTAGCATGAACAAGCAGTCTTAGGCTAAAACTTCAGAGAGCATGTGAAGCCAGCTGTTTTACCTTATATAATCCCTTGAATACCAAATGAAAGGACACCACACAAGGTATATATGAAATATATATGTATTTATTACTAACACAACCCCTCTGCACTCTTTATGAGGTCAGAGTTCGAGATACATTACAAGTTACTCATTAAGTATACTATAAGTTGCACAAATACAATTCTGCCCTAGGGGCCTCACGAACCATATACTAAGTAAGTGGTATAAGAGCCACTTCAGGAAAGGTTAATAGGCCTAGGGCCTAGGGAATCGCTGGGGCTACACTACAGGACCAAAGGTTTGGAAGTAGGAGACCCACGGGAGACGCGTGCAGTGTGGGAACACAGACGCAAGCTACCATTGACTTTCAATGGAGAACGACGAAGTCACAAAATTACTGATTAAGGACACTTCCGGGTGGACTACGGTGAAACCCCTTTAAACTAGGACACTTGGATAGTCAATACCCATGGGAGCACCGGAGTACTCGAGTTACCTCAACCAGGGAAGCCGGGTGCATAGGTGCCTTTTCGTGTCGGGTTTCGTCGATGCTTTCAATGGAGACCTGCAAAAGAAGTGCTGCAGGCGGCCGAAGGAAGAGTGTCCGGGTGGATCCAAGGGTGGATCAAGGAGCTGAAGAACCTGAAAGCAGAGGGGACAGAGTCTGGGTCACTAGCCAGTGACCAGGAAGGAACCAGGTGATTTTGCAATGTAAACAGGTGAAGAGGTGAAGCTTGTCTCTGCAGCCACGAGGACCAGGAGGCGTCGATGATGACCAGGAGCTGGAGTCAAGCTGTCCCACAAACGCTCTAGTTGACTGGGGTGTCGGTATCCGGATTGGACCCAAAAAGCATTGGTAACCGCAACCCACGCAGGATGTGAAGATTCGCTTCAGTTCAGACCAGCAAGGTCTGAGGAGCTTCTCTTTTGGAAGGAAGCTGAAGCAAGCCCAGAGCAACCAGGCAAGTGTTGAAAATTAAAAGGATCGTCTTCAGGGGGCTCACTAGCCAATGGGCTAGCAACCGGGAAGACGCGTCTAGCTGAAATGCAGAAGCGGGCCCCACGTGGCACTCGTGGAGTGTGAAGGGCTTAGCTCTGGTGCAGATGTTGCTCGGGTCTGGGGCTTCTCGGGCCCTAATGCACAACTGCAAGTTATCTCAGGAGTCGATGCAGTTAGCAAATTGCAGGATGTCCAGGGAGTCTGGCCCCACGTCTCTCGTGTCCGCCACGGGTCTCAGCTTTGCTGTGGATGTGGGTCGGAGTCCAAGAAGTCTGGAAGTCCAGTCCTGAGTAGCTGAGTCATCGGATTCCGTCGGGAGCGTCGACAAAGCAAGCCAGCAAGTTACTGGTGGTGCCTGTTTGAATAGGGTGGTCACTCCTTGACCATAAGGGAGATCTTCTTCAGTCTTCTAGTCAGCATAGAATGTCGAAGTCCAAGAGTTCTGTTTCGTAGTTTCTTTCCAGGGTAATCTGATGTCTCTAGACACAGCTCCTAACTTTATAGCAAACTAATGGGCTGGATTACCTGCTAGGTCCCTCCTATGGGTGGACCCTGAGAAGGGTGTGGGTACAACCCTTTCTCTTTGTCCAGTTTCGCGCTAGGGCTGGAGTGCCCCAGCAACTGGTTTGAACCGGGCTATGCATGGAGCACCTTGTGTGCCCCAGGCAGTGTCTCATTTTGTAGCCCTCCCTGTCCCAATACACTAAAAGCCTGTCTGGGGAGGTGCTAGCACCTCCCAAGGCAGGAAACCTATTGTCCAGGCCTCCCCTGCCGGAGTTTCGTCCAGCAGCATCCATTTTGTGATGCTGAGGCTCTGTTTAACTTTAACTGGGTAAAGCAGTAACCAACATGTCTTCTCCCTCCAGAAGGGTGGAATGCTACCCCCGCTGCCAGAATTAGCGGGGTGTAGTATTCCAAAGCGTTTGACACCTTACACGACATGTTTTGATAAAGCCAATCCAAAGTTAGCATTTAACTGCGAGGATTATAATGCACTTAAGAGTATATGGTATGGCTACATCATAGAACAGCTATAAGGACATGGTTCCAAAAGCTGCAGAGGGGCTCAGCTCATGCAGGGGGAACCCTCTCACATAAAACAAAGCACTCTGCCTCCAGGATTGTTAAGGCCTGCCATAGGAGTGACTTATAGGTACATATGTGTCCATATATAAGGGTAGATATAGGTATACTATATCTAAGCAAGGGGTGATTACACCACCTTGCCCAGGCTGAGTGATAAGCCTGTGGTGTCAGTTTGGATGGCCAGCCAGGGGTGGCATAATACATGCTGCAGCCCCTGGTAGGCCTTGGCTGCACCTATGCCCTGGGTACCTATGGTACACTATACAGGGGCTCACAAAGGTGACTCAATACCCAATCAGGTATGTAGCTAAAGTATATGGTATTAATTTAGAGAGAGAACAGCTGGGCTGTGGGTCTGATTAGCAGGCCCACAGCCACACTAAAGTCGAAAAACCAGAAAATCACAGCAAACAAGTGAAGAGGTGAAGCTTGTCTCTGCAGCCACGAGGACCAGAAGGCGTCAAAGACAACCAAGAGCTGGAGTCGAGCTGTCCCACAAAGGCTCTAGTTGACTGCGGTGTCGGTATACCCTACTTGAAGTTGGTGGTAATTTTCGATTACTTCAGTCCAAATTGCACTTTTTGTTGTGCTCCTTACATTGCATTTAAGGAATCGCAATCGCAAAATTGCCTTCCTACATATGGCCCTTAAACATAGTAAGAGAATAAAAGACAGAGACTCATCTGAAGATGAATGTGTCTTCTAAACTTTAGTTTGGATGTGAAAGAAAATTGTGTGATGATTTAAAATCATCAAAAGGGAGGGAATTGTGGGAAATAACTTTAAAAATCAAACTTCAGCTTGCACACCATGGTAGAATTGTACCTTAGTTTGTGTGCTTCTGCTACAGAAATGTTTTCACATAGAAAGTAGCACATAAGAAAATGTGCTGCTTTATGCAGTGAAAACATCTTTTTCAAATGGATTATTAATGTCGCAAAATAATTTATAAATAAATGACACATAGGGGAAATGTGCTTGCTTAGATGCATATGAAACAAAGTAAAGATTTTTTTTTTGTACTAGGCTATCATTCTTACATGTGCTCCTTTAGTTAGGCCAAGAAGCCTTTTCTTCCAACTCTTGCTCACAGTTAATAACACGTTAGTTTAGAACATTTTGTCTAGTATCCAGCATCTTACTTACAAATGTGCTGACTTCAAGCTTATGTTTCCTTCACCTCATCATGCCACATTACCTCATTTAAACTAAACAAAGAACCTTGCTGTGCGTGTTGGAATAAATAATTATTTAGATATATTTTATGTATGGCTCACCAGAATATAATTGCAAATTTTGTCTCAGCATTTTTGGCTTGCTTTTGTATTCACAATGGACATAGAGCGCATATTTTAGCTAGGTAAGAAGGTTCTCATTAGAACTTTCCTCCATGTTAGAAATATATTCAACATTGTTTTACTATGTACCCGCGTGGATGTTTACCAAAGGAATCAGGAGAAGAAGCATCGGAAGTTGACACCATTAGATGAGCGGTTTCCATTGCAGAAGAACTATTAACAATACTAAGTTTCGTTACAGTATTGTGTGATTTTATATTAATGAAAGTTTCTAGCTAGTGGGGAGTTTCTCAATTCATTCTTCCTCTGAGACTCGCATGGAGGAGACCCCTTATGACTCTGCTGAGAGTCGCTTCCTATTTCAGAGCTTTGTTACTGACAGCTATTGCTAAAGGTGACTTTATTCATAACCTTATCCAAACCCTTTTCTGATCAATGCTACTGCAACAATCATCCCCTTCTTTACTTACATTTTGACGGTTGCTAGTGCAACTAAAGGGCACTCGGCTGAGTTTGCAGAAAACCCCTTTATGGGAAGTTTTGCTCTTTTCTGGAAAAGGAACTCTTCATGGGTTCTAATTTAGGATAGATTAGCCTCCTAGCTAGTTTAGTGACATTTTCCTTTTTCACAACATTTTGTATTGATTTATGCCTGTCAATAATAAATCTTTTATTTGATATTTTTGTAACTCAAAATCATCTGAATAAAGATGACAAAAACGATTCTAATCCTTTAAGACAAATAAAGGTGTTGAAAACTCTATCAACCTCTCATGACCCAGTGGAAAACAGAATCAAATTTAAAGTCTGCTGTATGGTGTACAAATCCCTAACCGCTTAACCGCGGCAGCAATTCCCACAGCCACATCTCTGCTCACCTGAAAGACCTGCACTTGCTCCCCGTTAGCAAGAGGATCACGTTCAGACTCCTCACCCACGCACACAAGGCTCTACACGACGCGGGCCCGAAGTACATCAACAGCCGCCTCACTTTCTACACACCCACCCGCCAGCTCCGATCCGCCAGCCTCGCCCTCGCCGTCCCACGATTTCGGAAAATCCACCGTCGGAGGAAGATCCTTCTCCTACCTGGCAGCCAAGACATGGAACTCCCTCCCCACTCGCCTACGGCTGACCCCGTACCATATCGCCTTCAGGAAACAACTCAAGACCTGGCTGTTCGAGCAGTAGCAACCCGCCCCCCCTCAAGCGCCTTGAGACCCTTACGGGTGAGTAGCGCGCTATACAAATTTTTGTGATTGATTGCTTGATTGAATTCCCGGTTCAGCGGAGTGGACGGGGCAGTGGCGGCCAATGGACATGTGCAACACTACGAAGGTAGTGCACGCGACGGCCGTTGGCCGACAGAAGCACGCAAGGGGCTAAACAACAAGGGTCCAAGCTATCTGACAGAAAAGTTGTCAGATACATACCATCCAGGCCCTTGCGGTCGAGTCACCTAGCGCTCCTCCACACCTCACGCTTCAAACTAGCCCGCATCGGTGGTAAAGCTTTCTCCCACCTTGCCCCGCGCTACTGGAACCAACTTCCTATCCAGTTGTACCAACTTCCTGGCCTATAGAAAGCTGCTGAAAACGTCACTGTTCTGATTCATCTTCCTGGGTTGATCATTAGTAGTCACAGTGCAGAGATACCCCGATGGGGGTGATTCGGACGCTCTACAAATCATATAAATAAATAAACAGATAACTGACTGAACATTGGGAATCTAAAAATTGATGATTTACGTATGACTTGAATTCTCGTACCAGCCACTAGGATTTCCAAATGACAAAATCCATAAGTTGGGGGGCTAAGGTCTTAATTTGTAAACCCTCCTAGCATTTCCGGAACTACCATGAAGATCATCCACTCAGAGGCTCCATCTCAACCTTGTCTCCACCACACCTTTATCAAACTACTCTTACTGATCAGCAAAACAGTAACACCCATCGTCAACACCTTCATCAACTCAGGCACATTCCTGGAAACCTGGAAACATGACACCATCATGCCCCTGCTCAAGAAACATCTCCTTACCTAGTCACGCTTTCCAAGTACAGACCCATCCTCTGGGAAAGGTCTTAGAGGAACTAATCAACCAACCACTCACTGACCAACTCAGCAATCATCAGCACCTTGATGCCATGCAGTACGGATTCAGGCCCAATCACAGTACAGAAACAGCTCTCATAGCCACCAGACACGAAATCTCCAGGATCTTTGCCAGAGGAGACCCAAGAGCCCTCATTCTCCTGAACCTCGCAGCAGCATTTGACAAAGCCTCACACCTTATCCTCCTCAAGTGACTGCATGAGATTGGCATTCAAAGACCCGCTCTCTGCTTATCCTTCTTAACGGATAGAACACAAGTTGCTAGCCTGGCACTTTACTCCATGGAAGCTCGCAACTCATCTGTGCAGTGGCTCAAGGTTCATTACTCAGCCTCCAACTCTTCAGCCCTTACATGATTCCTCTGGCCAACCTCATCTGCCAACATCTCCTACGCAGATGGCATGCTACTCATACTTTCTCTCTCAGACGACCCCCAACACAAGAAACACGTTTACCACTTGCATAACCGAAGTTGCTAACTGGATGAAAGTCAACTGTCTCAAGCTGAACACCGACAAGAGAGAAGTAGTGATCTTTGGCAAGAACACCTCACCAGGTAGCTCCCGATACACCAGCATGCCCATTTCAAACTCCTCAGATACGCATTCAGGGCATTATGTAACTCGAGTCCCATCTACCTGAACGGTTGCATCTCCTTCCACCAACCATCCAGGCACCTCCACTCTGCAGGACTTCTACTCGCACCCATAGAACCAGATCAGGAGGATAGACTGTCCTCTTACATTGCTCCTAAAGCATGGATCGACCTCCCACTACACATAAAAACCTCCTCCTCTCTTTTTTAATTCCCCAAGAAGCTGAAGACCTAGCTTTACAATTAACCAACGTACCATAGGCAGGGCTAGGGACACACACCTGCTCAGCACCAGGATAACCTCGCGGGAGATAATGCACTTTACAAATACACATAACATAACATCCTAGGGTACATAAGCCAAAGCTGTTACAGGCTTCTCAATAGTTTATTTAGGGTTCATTGCAGTCATACTAGGAATATGCAGACTGACTTCTGGAGATTGACATCTCATTTTATAATATAATGCCAGTGCACAAATGACTACGAAATAACTATTTGAAAAAAAATGAGAAGGTGAAAAATGCAGAGTGAGGGAGGTGAATGAAGAGTGGCTAGCACACGACTCATCACTGGTATTTATCATCATGATCATATCTATCAGATCTTTATGAGTCTACAATGGCTTTCCATTAGGAAACGATTTATCTTTCAGGCATTGCTAATTGTCCACCAGGTCATTCACGATAACACGCCCTCCTTTTTTTGCCACCAAATGTAATCTTCACTGGCAAACTGGCTTTCTTGGTAGCTGCACCAAGAGAATGAAACAAACTACCCCTATATCATTGTTCGCTCCCCTCATTGCTGGTCTTTTTAGGCAGGGTTAGTAACAAAGTTGAGTGTGAATTGGATATTTGAAGATATTTTTCAGCCAATCTATAAAATAATGGCTAATTTAAATTAAATTAAATACCTGTCGTGTTATCTTCTACAAGAAACTTTGATGAATGTGCACTAAATAAAAATAAATATATCTGAGCGGGAGCGTGTACAAGGGCGAAGATGCAGTAAGGCAGGGAAGAATCTGGAGGGAGCAGATTCGAAACAAGAAGTGGAGGAGACAATTAGAAAAAAATAGACTCTAGATTGTAGTTGGTTCCGACTTTGAAAAGAAATATTAAATTTTTTTGTACAGTGATTTAGTGAAAGACTTTACATTTTTAGCCTCAAGGCTACCTCGCAATCTAAGACTTGAGTATGTAAGGTGCCATTATGCTTATTTTCCAAAACTCTAGATTCTAGGTTCATTCTCAATACGGCTGATAATATCCTGCAAAATGGCAGAATGGAAAAATGTGTGAGGTAGACTGAAGCAGTTTTTAGGTTTCGTAACCTGGCGAGGGGCGAAGCCACTCCCAGATCGAAATCTGTTGTTTCTAATAGTGAGGTTAGGACAGCCTCTGTTTCCAATTGGCTAGCTCCATAAATGGAGGCTAGCCATTGGGAGGCAGAGGCTGTCAATCGCGCTTTCTCTCGAAAACGCGATTCGGGGGCGTTTCTGGTGCTTTTTTTAAGCCCCGCCCCTTTGTCCCGGGCCGCGCTGCGATTGGCTGCCGGCCCGGGACACCCCCGTGACGTCATTCCCGGGCCGCGCTGTGATTGGCTGCCGGCCCGGGACACCCCCGTGACGTCAGCCAATCACAGCGCGGCCCGGGACCTGACTTGTTACTTTCTTGCTGTCTCCACTCCCACTCCCACCCTTCCTCTTTGTCCCTCCTCGCTTTATTCGCCTCTTTTGTTATTCTTCCCCCAATCCACAGGTTCAGTACCTCTTCATTTCATCTTTTTACCGTTCGCTTTATTTCGTTGTGTTCTTTAAAAAAAAAAATCATGCCACTCTCATACACACTTTCTTGCATCACTGGCAGTGCTTAATTTGTGCCGGTGCTTAGCACCGGCACTTAAATGTCAGGGCCGGGTCTACTGCGGGCACACCCACATAGAAGAAAGTTTTGTGAAAATAAATATATGTTATCGGTATTAACCTTTTTATTCTCTTGTACTTTACTATCTGCAGCCCCAGGCGTGCCTGCGGCCGCAGCGTGTTTTTTCAGGTCATCATAGCAGTGTGTGTGTGTGAGTCTGTCATCACCGGCGTCACGTCACTCTCTCACGGTGTTTATTACTTTCGGTTTTGCGAGTCGAGTGAGTGCCCCCCCCCAAACTCACATTTCTTCTGCACGTGAGCCGTGAGGCAGGTGGTGCCGGTGGTAGTACTAATATAACTGGCCCTCCCTGCTGCCCAGACTAAGAGAGTCGAATAATAGTAGTATTTATTATTCAGTTAGGTGACATATAAAATATGTGCAGCAAGTTTCGTTTCATCATGGGGACCTATTGACAGTTTCTGTTTGAGTTCAGTTTGCCAGTGGGTGGGCGGGCGCGGAACTTTCGAACGTGCACAAATGTATTTGGGCGGGCTGGAGGTTCTGATGGGGCCCGGCCGGGGGTAGGCAGGGCCCAGCCAGGCTGTGCGCGCGGTAGCGCGCAGATTTTTTTTCACTTTGGCTCAGACAGGCAGGCACCAGGTGCCACGCCCCAGCATAAACTGCGCACTGGCAGTTACATTCGGCAAACCGCCGGCAGCTTCCCACGTCACGGACAGACGGCCCATGCCACGAGTCATCCATCCACTGCAGTGCTGTGCACATTAAGTTAGCCCGGTGACTGACGCCCCGGCCGGACGCTACCAACAACGACGACGAGAGCAGCCTGGGCTGTCCTGGCTGTGGGTGTCTGGTGGTCACTGCCGGTGCAGTGGTGGCGCACTAGAGACTGCAGTGCGGCGGTGGCCTGTTAGTGGTAGCAACCGTAGCAGGCTGCTGGCAGCACAACTCCGACACGCAGACCACTGAGCGTGAGCAGCGCAGCAGTCAGTGTGCAGTGCACTGCAGTGAGCCAGAGAGACAGTGCAGCAGCGCTAGCTAGGCTAGCAGCAGTGTGTGTCCTGCCGATCGACCCACCGAGAATATAACGGTAAGAAAGAAGAACGAAGTGAAGATAGAAATTGAGTTAAGCAATGCACGGTCGTAAGCACCTAAAGTTTAGTTAAGCTCTACAGCAGCAGTAATTGAAATAATTGTTGTAATTTGTAGCATGTAAATTAACTAACTAGGTAAGCTAAGCGAAGCCAGCTGAGCTAACTAGGGATGCCACTACACAGCCCACAGCCAATTTATGCCGAAATAATGCGGCGTCACCATCCAGACACTGAACCGAGAGCATACCGTCTCACAACCCGCTACTGACAGAACAACACTTTAAACTTATTTCATTTATACAATGACCAGTCACACTGACTTATTTCCTATATTGTGGGTTGGCATATCCAGTCATTCTCCATCTGGCTGACATGATGATATAGGCCTGAGCCTGAATTTTCCAAACTTTCACTGCAGGCAGTCACTCTTTCTAGCCCAGGTCGGCCCTGCACTTTCTGTGTAGCACAAGCCATGCATCCTCACCAGGCAGTCACCGGCGGCACTACCTTCTGCGTGGCGCCCCCGCACGCGCGTCTCTTTGCTTTGCTGCTGTGTAATTTCGAACGCATTCCCATCGTTTTACAGTATCGTTGAATGAATGAAACAATTAGGGATAAAAACCAGGGGCTTCAAGGCTGCAGTGGGAGTTTTAAATCTTGTACACAGCAGCGAATCAGCTCCATACTGTGAGGCTGATGAGATGTTAACTTGAGATGGAATTAAAGCACTGTAAATGTACCCTGCTTTACTTTTTTGTCTGAGTGACTCACTGACTCAACATTAACGTAAAGGCACTGGCAGATGGATTTGCGACTAAGAGGCTTCCAAATGATGATAATTTCTCCCCATTTAAAATGCATCCGAATAAATGGATGCAAACGCCGGGACGCGAAGATGCGCTCAATGCTAATGAGCAGCCACGCAATGGGAAAATCAGACAGCAACGCGCTTTGTCTATGGCGGCCTTAAATTGTAATCAATTTAAGGTTAACCAGAAAAATAACGTCTACAAAGTCATTAACATTTTTCAGTTGATTTCACTGCTGTAACTGGTTTCTGTAGAGGTTGTAGAGTTGGAGGTGGAGGGCCCTAGGCCCGCATGCTGGGTGCAGCAATGACCTGACACAGACACCAGATGAGGGTAGTGGGAATGGCCTCAAGCACGTGCGCTCGGCCCCTTTTATTGCCAGCGTCATGTGACACCATGACGTCTGTGGTGGGTGGGTGTAAAGTGTAATACAGACACTTGAACACTAGAACGTGTCCATGCTAGGACACTACATCCCTCCCATTTTTTAATTGCAAAGACCCACATTCAGAAATCAACCTGTGGGGAAAATAACATGTATCAGGATGCAGTAAAGCGTTCAGCTTCCGCAGTGTCTTTCAATCCGCCGCTGCTTGGAATCACAGATGGTGTTCAACCTGTTGCGGATAACATCAGTTCACAGTGGCACCAGTTTGTGGTGCTCGATGGAAACAGCCTGTTGATGACTCTGCGACCAAATTGTCCTCTCAGTCCTTCTTTTGCTCACTTCCATGGCGACGGGTGCAGTTAGAGTTCTTGTGGTTCGCCAGGGAATGATGCACGATTTCCGGCCTTGGCCTTGGCTTTATTTGTAGTCTATGTCCTACTTGGCAAAAGGCAGATCCATTGCAAGGCATCCCTCTCACTAGGATGACCCCTCTCGTCGGTGTTCCCCTGCCACGGGATATCCTTGAGGTCCTCTTCTCGGATTCGCGCTGGGCTGGATGTGTCCACATCAGTTGTTCCTGCGCCGCCGTCAGTGGGGGTATGGAAGAGACGATGTGTCTCACCTCAGATTCCGCAGCCTCGTCCCAAGGTAGCTGTTGGTTTCTGTCTTTGCTTGCGATGTCTTCGCCCTCCCCGGACCTTACGGATGGGCGTCGGAGGACCGTCTCTCGTCGCGGGGACTGCGTCCCGGAGGCCTCTGCCCCTGGGTCACCACGGCTGGCATGTGTCCAGTGTCCGTGTGACCCCAAAGGTGGATGTCACTAACGGTCTCGCTTGCTCCTCTCCGCAGACCCAGGGTGTGCGGAAACATCGTCTGTCAGCGGAAACATCGTCTGTCAGCTGGTCTTCTTTGCCACTGGTGTTCTTCCGGCCTCGTGTTCCTCTCACCGTTGTCCTGGCACTGGTCACCTTACTTCTCTTCGGGAGTGAGCGGTCTTCGTCTTCCTGCACTCCTCTCTGTCTTTCCTTAGTTGTTTCTCTGTGAGGACGTTGCTTCGCACTGACTTCTCCTTCTACTCTTAACTGTGGCAACAGGCCACATGGATATGCTTCCTTCTTTTCCACGGTGGCAAACGTGCCACTCAGATCTCTCCTTTTCTTCCTTCCTTTTCACGGTGGCAAACGTGCCACTCAGATCTTCTCCTTTTCTTCCTTCCTTTTCACGGTGGCAAACGTGCCACTCAGATCTCTCCTTTTCTTCCTTCCTTTTCACGGTGGCAAACGTGCCACTCAGATCTCTCCTTTTCTTCCTTCCTTTTTCGCAGTGGCAAACGTGCCACTCAGATCTCTCCTTTTCTTCCTTCTGCATCGCGACATCACTTGGACCAAACTTGTGTATTCTCTTCTGACCTGGGTCCTCCATGCAGTGCGCGCACCCTGCATGTGTACCCCTGGTCTTGTCCTCGTCGGGGACACTTTCTCCTTCTTCCTCAGCAGCCAGAGTTGGTGTCGCGAACCTTCTTTTCTTGATGCTTTCTTTTCTTGATGGTTGTTGGTGACGTTCGGGGGTCCATGTTTGGAGACCTGTTCATGGTTGAACGTCCTGGACCGGTTGGTGGTCCACTTCTGCCGATGCCTGGCAGGTTGCTTTCGGTCGTCCTGTCGGACTTTGCGCTACAACAGTTCCTGGGGGACCCGTTGTGGGTCAGCACTTGATGGGCGATCATTCTGGGGATCGGCTCCTGGGAGGCGCCATGGATCTGTCGCGGGTCGGCACTTGATGGGCGATCGTTCGCGAAGATTGTTCTGCGCGATGGCGCTGCCTGCATTCTTCTTTCTGCTTGCGGTGGCTGTGCGTCGCCACGTGGCGCGTTGTTTGCGCACTTAAAGTTCAGGGTTCTGGGACGCCTGTGGCGTGACGTTGGGTACTTGCTGCTTTGGCTGTCGTCGGGTACTTGATGCTTTGGACCGTTGGCGGGAGTAGTTGATGCTGCGGTGAGCGCCTGTGGCCACAAGGCGTCGCTGCTCTCTCCGTCCTTTGATCGCGGCCGTCGTTTCCCTGGACGTTCTTCTAGTGCTTGGCAGTCGTTTCCTCCAGACGTCAGTGCTTGGATGCTTTGTGAGGCATAGGTGCCTTTTCCCACGTCGCGTTGGAAGTGGCAGTCGCCGACTCCTTGCTGGTGTGTGTGGGTGTCGCTGGCGCTGTTGCGCAGTTACTTGCTGAGTGAGAGGTTGGATGCTTTCTTGCTGCGGGAGTTTAGACGCTTTCGCTGTCACTTGCGCTGTGGAGAACTTACCACTTGCGCTGTGGAGAACTTACTTGCTGCGTGAGTTTTCTTGCGTTGTGCAATGCTTGTTTTTTTTAGTCCTTGTGGAGGCAGGTGCACTTTTGCATTTGGCCACTGGGTGGCAGTGTTGCAGGAATTGTTAGCAGCCTGTCTTGTCTTCCCCTGATGTGCACTCTATTGTCACAGTGCACAGGGGGCTGGAGCTGCTGCTGCTGGGAGCCTGTTTCAAACTACCCTCCCGGTGAGTCTCTTTCTTTCTTCTTTTTTTTTTTGGGGGCAGAAATGCACATGCGCCTCACAGATGGTTGATGGCTGCAGAGGGGCACATGTGCAGGTACTTGCCGGGTGCACCGGTACTTTGCTTCAAGCGGTGGGGGCACATGGGAGTGCTTGTGCTAGCAAGGGAGGCACTGCTGGGGGTTTTGCCAGCGATGTGTGGTGTGCTGAGCGGGTAGGCTCCGCTGCAGCCGTTCTTTGGCGGGTGCGTGGCGCCAGTTCCCGGGCACAAAAAACGGCAGTCCAGTCACCTTTCCCTCTGTCCTCCCTGCCCGCGGCGGCGTCTCGCAGTCCTTGCGCGGGCAGGGGGGGGTAATGCTGATGTTTTCTTCAGGCTGGGAGGGAGCGCGTCGCTCCTGTTACTCCTCCTCGGGCGGGGGCGCTTGAAGCAGGCCGCGGGTAGGCTCCGCCGGCTCTGCCTGTTACATGGTTCACTAATCCTCCGGCACGGCAGGCTCCACTTTTCCCCGGTCTCCCGCCGCAGCAGCTTCACCTTGCTCACGCTGCGCGGCGGAGACCAGCCATGTACCTCGCAGGCCGCGGGTAGGCTCCGCTGGCTCTGCAGTGTCTTTACACGCCGGGGCGCCGCCGGCAGGCCGCGGGTGGGCTCCGCTGGCTCGGCAGTTCTTCTTCACTCGGGGGTGCCGTCGGCAGGCCGCGGGTGGGCTCCGCTGGCGCTGCAGAGTCTTCCCTTTGCTGGGGGGCTACCGGCGGGCCGCGGGTGGGCTCCGCTGGCCTGGAACACGTTGCGAGGGGGGTCGGGAGGCGGTTAGCTACTCCGCTCCCTCCCCCTCGTAGTCTATGGTGATTGCGGGTCTGGCCGCACTGTGTTTCACGCCGCCATTAGTCTCTGTGCCCCTGCCGCTTCCAAGCACACACGCGGCGGGGGCGGGGGACGACTCGGGCAGGCCGCGGGTAGGCTCCGCTGGTCCTGCTTATTTATGGCACCGTTCGGGGCGGGCACTTCGCCCGTGGGGCTCACCTTCGGCCGGCGGGCCAGATGCTCCGTCGCGGTCGCGGCGGGTGGGCTCCGCCCGGCCCGGGTACCTCTCCGGTGGGGGTCGTAAGCCTCGCGGCCGTCGCAGGTGGGCTCTGGGCGGTCCGCAGCTGCTTGGTGCACTCGGTGGTGGCGGTCGACGCGGGTGGGCTCCGGTCGGCTTGCTGAGGGGCTCCCGGTCACTGCGGGGCTCCGACGTGCCCACCGGTCTTCTCGGCGCGTCGCGCCTCGCCACAGGGGATGCCCTCTAGATGGGCAGCTCTCTTCCCCTTTTCCTTTTTTGAGTAGCCGAGGGTAGTGGCACGCATGGGCTGCACTACCGGCCTCGTCGCCATTGTAGAGTTGGAGGTGGAGGGCCCTAGGCCCGCATGCTGGGTGCAGCAATGACCTGACACAGACACCAGATGAGGGTAGTGGGAATGGCCTCAAGCACGTGCGCTCGGCCCCTTTTATTGCCAGCGTCATGTGACACCATGACGTCTGTGGTGGGTGGGTGTAAAGTGTAATACAGACACTTGAACACTAGAACGTGTCCATGCTAGGACACTACAGAGGTCACGGTGCGGCCGGGGAGTGAGAGTCAAGAGTGATTTTCCTAATGAGGAAGAAATAATACACACACACGTGGCGTTTATGGATCAATACACCATCAAAAAATACCCGGGCCAGCAGTAGCACAGACCGTGGCACTGAGGTGCCAGCGCCGCCCACAACGGAGAAGGGCGCTGTGTCATGTCATGTGTGATATCAGAGTCACACATGAAACTTTCGGCAGGAAAGCAGGGCACCGCACTGGCGGATGTCACTTAGAGGTTTAGCTCGGGCCCCTCGCCTCGGGCCTAATTAATCCCACAATAGTGGCTCGGGCTCGTTTCAGTTTCATGTCAGGGGGCTCTCTCTGTAATTCTAGGGCTTCGTGTCTGCTTCACACAGGCATCGTGGCACCCTAGTTTCTCATTTAACAGCCATCTGGATTTATCAAAGCGCACCAGTGTGGCGCAGCAGCCTGTCTTTCTTTGGCAAATCATGGCATCGCCTCGTACCTCCTGTGTTTTAGGGAATACGACCATGATTGTCAGCAATGTGCCTCTCACAAACCACCATCACCACAAGCACCATGGCACCCCTCATTTCAGCATGACACGCATTGTATCAATTCATATGTATCATTATCAATATCATTGCAATATTCTGAACAACAGAATTACGTTGATGTCAGTCAGTATATTTTCCGATCTTACTCCTGGAGTTTAGCTTGTCTCTCTGGCTCTGCACTCCAGCACCAGCAGCTTTTGGTTACAACTTAAAAGCAGAGAGAGGTGAAGTGACTTGCCAAGGATGATAAGGATCACTGGCTGTCACCTCCGTTCGGCGCTAAGATTGATTGCATGCAACTTATGCAAGCAAGGTTTAAAGGGGCACAGCCCCCATGTTGTCTTCAGCACATCTTGCGCGCTCATGTATGTGTTTACTCTGTCTTTGCCCTGATGTTGTCACCCGGGCGGACCACGTCACTTCGTTTATCTGCCATTTTGTGAACAGTCTTCCGTCCCCCCCAGTCCCTCTCCGTTTTTAATGCTCTCCCTGACCTGACCATGGACGAGTGAAATCCGAAGTATGCACAGTTCAAAGCAAAAGGTGACAACCCTGAAGGAAAATCCCACAGACCATTTTCAAATGTTGTATATTGCATCCCAATCCAATATTAGATTTTTGAACATCTTGTGTACAGAACAGGGACGTTGACAAGGCCAGTTCTATCATGGAACTTGACTTTTTTTTGCAGGTTTATATAACGTGAACTTGACCCAGAGGAGGTATTACAGGAGCACCAGTTACGTGACATGAGGATACATTCATTTTTGGGTAGGCACAGGCCAGGACATAAATTAATTAGCGGCTTGCCTCTGTCTACTCAAAAGCTGTAAAGTAAAATCAGAAAATAACATTAATTTATAGGGTTAAACGAGACGCTTGGCTAAAAGTTACCGAAGGAAACACACTGCAGCAACAAACGTTATGATTTTGAAGTTTATTAATATATGCTATAGCTATATTCTTGTAATCACATTCACAATTTGTCTCTGTCTAAAATATGTGTTAACATCTTTGTATACGATCTAGACTAGAAACAGTTATCGCTGTAACATCAGCAGCCTCAGTCAGCCAGCCTCCTGTATTAAAAAAAGGTATACTTAACAAATACATATACACAGAGACCTCTTCTCTTATCATCTGTTCCATTCTCATTCCCAAGTTGCTTCAGACCCCTTCAGTTATTGGCTCTTTCAGTGTGAGTGACGCCTTGGTCCTGATCGTATGTGCACATCCACCTCAAAAGTAGTGCACTTCAGTGCCAAGACTGGTGGGACAGTCACAATCCCTTACTTTGCCATTGATGTGTTTAATTTATTTTTTATGCTGTTAGTCATTCTTGTTCAGGTGAACAAAGAACCCTCCTTTCCAGTAATAAGAATTATATTTTCCTGTGACCTACTTTAAAGCTAAAAATGAATTCTATCATAGCGGATAGAGCAGGAAGTTGAGGCACTTGGGGTTGGTGGTGAGTTAAGGATTGTGGAAAGATTTGGGGGCATATTATCAAGGAACAGCGTTATAATTATCGCCGCTTAAGCAGCAGAAAACTGCCGCAAAAGCGGCGATAATGGGCTTGATAATATGCCCTTGTGAATTCCCATAGAAGCCCATGTTCTGGTGTGAACATGGGATTCTATGGGAATTCTCTAGGGCATATTATCAAGCCCATTATCACTGCTTTAGTGGCAGTTTTCAAAACCTTACGAAGGCTCCCTTTCTGAAATTCAGATCAGGTATTATATTTGACTTATAGCAGTGCCACTTGAAGATGTGGGTGGAGCTAATAGAGGAAGTGGGTGGATCCAGTGGAGGGAGTGGGTGGAGCCAGAAAAAAGTGGGTGTGGCCTCCGACAAACATTTCAGCACCTGCACTTCATATTTTACAAATTAAGCTTTAGGTCTCAGACTCGAAGGTGGAAGCATCATTCATCTTGTCGCATTAATTTGGGCATTTTTACTGTTTGGGTTCTGCGCATGTGTTGGGAATTAGCCCCCCCCCAGCCCCTTAAGGATATTGCAGTGTGCCTAGGTTTCGAGACTACGATCGATTTACCTTAATGTTCACTCCCTTTTCCTCCTCCTTCTCCTGGGTAGGTTCTGCGGGGTTTTCGTAGATATAAGGCACTGAGTTCTTGCAGCCAGCGCTTGGTTTCTCTCCCAGTCCTGTGACATGGAAGCAGGTAATTTCCTATTGTGGTTCAGCCGGAGGTCTCAGGTCTTCCTGTCGTGCATTGCCTGACTTCCGGTTTTCGAAGTCTTGGCGTTTTCTTGGATGAAGACATCGTTCGTCAGGATCAAGCATCTGCTGGACAATCCCTGTCTGGACTTGTTTTTGGGATATTTCCTCGCGTGGCAGGACAGTACAGGTAGTTGTTTCCCAGTTTTTCAGTTCATTCATTGTCCCGCTTTTTCGAGTGATTTTTTACTATCGGTTACCTCGGTAGGGGCTCCTACTGGAGGGTGGTATATCAGGCTACGCGGCTGCGTGCCTGTGGAAACCATAGTTATGTTCCCTGTATAAAGGTTTCCTTTGGCCACAGTAAAAATGATGGCTTTGAAATAAGTGCACTTATATAGTTTGAGAGCTGTATTCTGCTCTATTAGTTAGTGGGTTTTTTTCTTTACCGCTTGTAGTGTTTTTTTCCCCTTCCGGTGCCCGTTACTTCTTATTTCTTATTGCTCTTGTGATATCGGGTAAAAAAGGATTTGTTCCCAGGATATTACAATTAATGAAAGGATTACTGGACATTGTCACAGCTCCTGCAGTATTTGGGTATTGAGACTTGGAAACAGGACAGAATGCGCTCTTTATATGCCAAACTATGAGGACTGCTTGTGGGGGCATGGCATCACTCCTGCACATCTTCCTTCCCCCGTCCCTTGCTCCCCCATCTCTAGTTTCGCCCCAGGCCGTGTCTATCCCGTGGGGCCTAGCAACAGGCCGGGACCCCTTGGCCATGATTAATCACACTGCAAGGCGGACACCGGAAGCCCCTTCCTGAAGCAATAAACGCCAGCATTTTGTGGGGCCCTTCCCCTACTCGAGCCCAAACCCAGCATCATCCACTTATCTTTAGTGTAACCATGTTTCAAGCACTGCCATGCAGCAAGATGTTAAATACATGGGGGAGCTATTTACAACCTAACTGAACTTCAGTAAAATATTCTAATGGAGAACCCTGCAACATTTACCCACCCATAATGCCATACTCCCATCTTGCTATCATCAGTGCTGCCCTCCGGCTCACCACAGACCACAATTTGCGGCCCCTTCGAAAAAGTTTGAGAGTATCTATGGTCTAAAGGGTCAGATATACGCATGGTGTCGGGAGATGTTCCTCAAACACACAGAAGGTGATGGAAGTGTAAACAGTGGCTATAGCTTGGTTCCACTGATGTACCGCCCTCAGAGGCAAGGTACACCCAACTGACAAGCCCCAATCAGGTCGAAACTGCCCAAGGGTTGCTTGTGTTCCGGTTCAAGGAGGATGTGGTCGGTCGGTCGGTCAGACAGACAGACCGACAGACACACGCACACACACACACCCACACACACCCCACCCCGCATGATGCCACATAATTAACTTTTTCCTGCTGCATAATTCAGAGAGCCATGCTGCATAAATGTGTTAGATCACTGCCGTCTAATACTAGTGTCATTGATAATGGTAACGCGCTAAAGAGGGTTTAGGGGCTGTCAGTTTGGTGATGCAACCTATATTTCACAGGGATCTGTGAAAGATTGCCCATATTTCCCGAGCCACGTGGCAATACAACACATCCAACAAAGGGCCAGTTGGGGCTCGGGGAGGAATGTTTGCGCAGTTGCAGTGCCTGCGTGCATTCCATGTATATGGGACCTGTTGCTATTGCAATGCGCAGCGCACTGTATGCACATACATACATACAATTTCTCAGGTGATTTAACTATGTATAAATGAAAAATGAATTCACACATGTCGTGCTCTGTCACGCGTTTTTCATCGACTTCGTGTTTTCAGAAACAAACAAAGCTTTCCATACAGCTGCTGTGATGGCCGAGTGGTTAAGGCGATGGACTCGAAATCCAATGGGGTTCGAATCCTGCTTACAGCGTGTAATTTTATATAAAAATATTTCGGGTGACAGGGATTAGACACAGGGCAAACTGTATACAGTCCATCTCTATGCGTGTATATGAGAACTGCAATGGTTAATACATCACTCATGCATGTACTTATCCACCAATCCGTACGCTTCAAGGCATAGAATGTGACACCGAAGGGTTAATGCTGAAAGTATATATGTACACAAGCCCTTGGAGGCACGTACCATAGAAGTGCGTCTGGGCTGCTGGGCTTACCCATGTGCTGCGAGCACACATCGGAGTGGCAGGGGAGTACCTATCAATAGTGCGGCGTGTGGACACACAGCCACACACACAACCACACACACACCAACACATACACAACCACACACACACACACAAAACCACACATACAACCACACCGTCAGTGCACACTCACCAGGCACAGACACCATCAGTCGTCAGTGCACACTTTCATCGGGCACAAACACCACCAACCGTCAGTGCACGCTTTCACCGGGCACAAATACCACCAACCGTCAGTGCATGCTTCCACCAGGCACACACCACCAGACATCTGTCCACGTTTTCACCAGGCATACACACACCACTAGCCGTCAGTGCACGCTTTCATCAGGCACACACACACACCACCAGTTGTCAGTGCACAGTTTCATCAGACACACACCACCAGCCATCAGTGCACAATTTCTACAGGCACACACACCACCAGCCATCAGTGCACACATCAATTGTTAACGCATCCACAATTAACTATTGTAGCAATCGCAGTATGGCGCATTTTATTTGTAAACATATTCATCTGAAGCACAGCATGCCACCATTGCTACAAAAACATTTTTTGGGGCCTACAATTTATAGTCTTTTGTTGCAATTGGTGTTGCAATATTTAGCAATGCAAATAGCTCAAACTTAATTAATGCGAAACCTATTGCATTGTAAATGCTTGTTTTTCTTCATCCTGAAAAATGATAGGAAGCCTTGTCACATTCCACACCAAAGTATCTGAATTGCTCGTAAGAACAGAGTTTTTTTGACTTAATGTTACCATAGACTTGTATAGCGCTGTGTTGCCACAGGTATGGCCACGATGCACTGTTTGATTCAAGTAATCTTCCAACACTGACCTCGTGGAACATATTTTCTTTAAAAATTGTAGCGTAAAATGCCAACATTTCTGGTTGAGGCTGAATCAGTTGTCCTCTCTCTGTTCTGAAGATGTAGGTTGTTGAGAGAAATGTGTTTGCTGTGGTTTGACTGGTATCAGGCTTCAGGGTGTTGTTTCAAAGGGAGACTGCTAAAGGTATCACTAACCCTACTGATGTTTCAGAGCAGTGTAGAAATGGAGGACTTCTGAGTCAAAAACAAACCTTGTGTAGCAAAAGGAGTTGCGTGAAAGGAAGCCTGCTGTCATGGGTAGTAGCTACCAGTGGTACCGTGACCCAGAGATAAGAGGAGACCTAACTACAACAATCCTTAGAGCCCTTGACCCCAAAATAATCATTCTGGAGTTCCGAAGGTGAATTATTGCCTAATCTTTTAACATGGAATATAGTGATTACTTTTCTTCCTCTTACTGAAAAGTGTGGGGGTTTTATAAAGTGAACTATCTGACAATCTTGCTGGTATGAAAGGAAAGGATGTAGGATGCAGTTTTCTTTTAACACACAACACAATTTAAATACCTAAAAACAAACTGTACATATTTCATAATAAATAAACATTAGGCAAAAATAAAGCCAGTTTTGCTAATTATGAAATGTGATGGAAACAAATCTTTTAATAGGAATAAAACACATCAAGACACTTTGATTGCCAATGCGCAAATGACAAATATTCGCTGAGGCCCAATTCACACACATTATCGTTAGTGCATTTTATAGTTTTATCAGTAAAACTGTACATCTGTGAACATTTTGAGATCACTTCAGTAGAAAATGTGCAGTCTGTAAATGACAGTGTGCTGCCACACCATGCTTTTGTAATATATTAATGACAGTGTGTTCTTAAATGTAACACCAGGTACTTACTACACCCTAACCACTTTCCTGCAGAATGGGTGTAGCTCATTTGCAACATTTGTCCTATGTCTCTTGCTTGAATTTGTCAGAATCCGTATCAGTTCAGTGATGTTATATTGATGGCAGCACCCCATTCTGAAAATTGATTGGGCACTACTGTCTACTAGAGTCACAGGAGCTCTTACAGCACAGTGAGCGTGCTGTTAGCTCTGTCTGATTTCCCTCAGCTGTAGGGGTGAGACTCAGTGCAGCAGAACCCACTGAAGCACATGTGGGTGCACTGTGAAGGCCTCGTTGCACATGCACAGAATAGCCGAGCAGTATGTATACTCACTTTTGTAAAGGCAGACCATGCCATTCAGACCTCGCTGCATGCCGCCAGGAGAGGTAAAAAAATAAGTTATGCTGATGCTACTGCTTGGCTTCTAATGACAAAAAAGTCACAGTATTCACTGCATTCAGCCTGACAAGAGGTGGACAGGCGATGGCGGGTAGTAAAAGAACATACCCTTGCTTAAAACAGAGTTCTGGAACTGGAAAAAAGAATGTTTTAAGGGTTGTTTGTTTCATTTTATGTTAAAAAAATGCACTGGTTAATTTAAAACAACTTCTTGGGGCCACTAACGTACATTTCTTCCTTAATAAAATCAGGAGTAGGAATAGTTATCCTTCTGATACTTGTGGAAGCTAGCAGGAATCTCAGAAAACATGATGTTACTCCCCAGAGTGAGCTACTGAGAGAGGGTAAACTCAAGTAACTGTTATAGACAGTACTGAAGTAGAGGTGGGCGAGCCAACAAATTTACCAGGAGAGCAGAACCAAGGTCTGTCTTCGCTCCAATAACACGTCTTGGCTCCAAGAGCCCAGGCATAAGCTGAGCCATGAGAACATTTGGCATGGAAATCATGCAACAAATATTATGTAACATTATGAAAACATGTTTATAAAATTTTAAAAATCTATATTTCTTTAACAAGTGTTATTTCATTACAGTGATGGACACTTATTAAAAGTGATAGTTTTTAAACATGAACTTAGCAACATTCATGCCCCCACTACCCATGCCAATGAAAATACCATTAGTTAGCCAAATAAATACTTTATTTCAGCCATAGTCCTTTAAAGCAGTATAAAACAATTTATAAAAATATACAGAGTATTATTTTGTGGGCAAAACAGTGAGCATACATCGATTTGCATAAACACACCTCTGAATCCGATAGCACAACATTAGTACAAATACAGTACTAGAGACAAAAACCTGCAATGGTCAACCTTGCCTGAGGGTGAATTTGGTACATAAGCATTTGACTAGAATTTGGATTAAATGTTATGACAAGTAATATAACAATCGAACAAGGCAGCATAGATTGGAACAGTTAAACTCAGCACCTACATCATAAATACTTGTGCATCGATTGGCCGGTTATAACTGTATTAATATAGCTTAGCTAGCGGGGAGTAGCAATAGCTCATCTCTCAAAGCAAAAGTACATATCCATACCCTACAAAGTACCAAAAAAGCCAGATAATCAAAGTGCAGTAGGTAGAATCAGTTATTCATAGGCAATCATATCTACAGATTGATTCAGCATAGGACTCTACTGATTGTAATAAACATTGTATTGGGCACATCAACATAAAATCGCAGCAATATAAGCAATGTAAAACTTGAGTATGCCTCGCCAATTTGTAAATAAGCTAGAGTTAAAAAAGAATAAAAATACTCATTCCTGCCCACATTATAACTTAAACCACGCTTTAAGAGAAAAATACTGAAACTTTAGCCCTGCTTTCTTATGTATAAATCAGACTGCAAGTAAGTATTTAATAAGGGCCAACATTTTGCAGTATGATCTGTCATTTTTAAGTACTCCAAGGACTTCTTCAAATTTCCTATAGCCCAAATTCTTACATAACGGACGGTTCCATTTACTTCTTTGCCTATTGTAGGCTGTACAGAAAAATAAAATATGTGCAATGTTTTGTGACTGATCTAAAGTGCATAGAGTGCAAGTCTCAGTCTCTTTGCATTCATCCTCCATTTTGAGGTATAAGATCTTATTTGGAGAATTACATAATGACATTTCATATACAGTATCTCCGCTAAAAAAGGCTGGATTTCGTCTAGGAAGTCATTGAATACAGAGACTGGTTTTATAATGAGAAATTGAGTTGTAAATTCACCTAAATTTGGGTTGCGATGCTGGGAGTTTGCAACACAGTCCCAGTACTCTGATTTAAGATGTTTCTTTGAGCTAGTTTGTAGTGTTTGAGGCTCGTTCCAATATGAAGGTAGAGCAGGTTTTATAAACTACGCTTTTACATATGGCAACCATGGGAGAGTTTGATTCTCATCTAGTTCCAATATTTCCTTTAGACTGCCTCAATAATGGCCCAGCTCTTCCTTAGTCCATATTCGTATCCAATAGAGGATAGAACTTAGCGGTGCAATATGTTCTATCTGTTTAATATTCAGATCTAGAGACACTGGGATTAATGGTGCTCCAGCTGGCAACCCTAAAATGCTATTCAGAAGCATGCTTTCTGTTATAGCAAGGGATTTCACTTTGTCTATACCCCATAATTCAGCCTGAACCATGTGCCTGTAGATTTCCAAGGTTGGTGTTACTGCATTGGTAACAGATCTGTTATACGTAATCAGGTTGTAAGTCAGAACAACAAATTCCCGAACCACGCATGCCTTAACAACACAGTCTTAATAACGACCGCGTCTTAACCACGCATGCCTTTACAACCACTTTTTTTGTAATGGAATAATTGTAAAATCATATGCGTGGTTAATATTATGTCCTAACCCCCACACTGAGTCTTATTTGTGTGGTTGAGATTATACCCTAACCCCCGCCTTGAGTCCTATATGCGTGGTTAAGAATATGCCCGAGCCCCCACCCTGAGTCCTAAATCCGAACTCAGCCCTAAAAATAGCCCAAAACCCGGACCTAACTCCTAAAACCGGACGTAGCCCTAAAAACAAATCCCACCTCAGACCTCTATGCCCTGAGCCCTAAAACCCGGCCTAAGCGTTGAATATCTACTCAGAACCCCTGCCCCCGAGCCGTAAATCCATGACCCCAGACCTAAAAAACACTCCAGCCCCCCACCCTGAGCACTAAACTACCCCAACCCAAGCCCACAAAACTATCCTCGACCCACACCCAGCCCACAAAACTGACCCCAGCCCACAACACTACACCTGACCCACCCCAAGCCCTGTAAACTACTCCCAACAACCACCAAGCCAAGAGGTTAACCCCCAGTACTGGTAAGCTCCTGAGGCGAAAAGCCGGGAGACTTTTTGTGGTGACTGTAGAGTTTTTAAGTCTTTTAATCTATTGTGTGATACTGTGCTTTTTAAACAAACTACAAGCTCACCTTGCCATTCGCCCAGTGCACCCTCAGCGAAACAGACCTTAGCGCTGATTGGGGAATCTCTCCAGGGCTGACATAACGGACTGGAAGCACTGTGGCCACGCCCACCACCCTTAGGCCACGCCCCCTCCACTCGGTATTTAGGCGCGCTGATCTACGAGCGCGGCTAGAGTACTGGTAAGCTCCTGAGGCGAAAAGCTGGGAGACTTTTTGTGGTGACTGTAGAGTTTTTAAGTCTTTTAATCTATTGTGCGATACTGTGCTTTTTAAACAAACTACAAGCTCACCTTGCCATTCGCCCAGTGCACCCTCAGCGAAACAGACCTTAGCGCTGATTGGGGAATCTCTCCAGGGCTGACATCACGGACTGGAAGCACTGTGGCCACGCCCACCACCCTTAGGCCACGCCCCCTCCACTCGGTATTTAGGCGCGCTGATCTACGAACGCGGCTAGAGTACTGGTAAGCTCCTGAGGCGAAAAGCCGGGAGACTTTTTGTGGTGACTGTAGAGTTTTTAAGTCTTTTAATCTATTGTGCGATACTGTGCTTTTTAAACAAACTACAAGCTCACCTTGCCATTCGCCCAGTGCACCCTCAGCGAAACAGACCTTAGCGCTGATTGGGGAATCTCTCCAGGGCTGACATCACGGACTGGAAGCACTGTGGCCACGCCCACCATCCTTAGGCCACGCCCCCTCGCCCTATAGAAATGTGCTTCCCCCGGAAGCGCAGCGGACGAGCGCAGCGGGCGCGCCTAAGGCAAGCCCGTCTGCGCCCGTCCGCGGCCAGACGGGCCTAGGGCCTTGGGGTGCTGCCCCTTCCATTACTTATTCTCCTGCTACACTTAGAGGTCTACAGCACCCCCCTGCGCCCTTTTATCTACAATCTGGGACCGCCTTGTATCTCTTGGCATTTCGGCTGACACACCTTGTCCTAAGCTCACCCAAAAATCCTAGTCGGCCCCCATCTCGTCCGAGACCCAGATTCGTATATTATATCTTAACACACGCTCCCTCCCCCAACACCATGTCGATATTTTTCTCCTGTTGACAGCTGAGAACCCTGAGGTCCTGTTGCTTACTGAGACCTGGCTGTCCGATCTCTCCCTCCCTGACATCTTGGCTGCCCTACCTCCTAACTACTACTTATGTTGAATGCCAATCGGCCCACAGCCCGTCGTGGCGGGGGGGTGGCGGCAATCATACGTAAAGATCTGTCACTTATTGCGTCTTTTTCGTTATGTCTTCCTGAGGTCGAGAATCTTGTCATCAACCTAGCAACGGAAGCTGGTGCCTTGACCCTTATTGTCCTATACCGCCCCCCCACCCCTATGCCCCTGTTTCCCGCTGCCCTTAGTGAACAGCTCGCCGCCCTGATGACCTCTTCTGCCCGTATCGCCATGTTTGGCGATTTCAATTATTGGTTTAACCATACTGATGCCGGCCCCCACGCCACTGAACTGTTTGAGGCACTCCCCAGCTTAAACCTGACCCAGCACGTTACTACCCCCACTCACATCGGGGGCCACATTCTGGATCATATCTGGACGCAGGGGGTATTGCTCTCCCGTCCGAGTATTTCCCCTTGCGTCTGGTCTGACCATTCGCTGATTGAGTCCTCTATCTCTGTAAAGGGCCTGGTCAAGCCACCTCCTCTGGAGGGTGGGATTGCCCGGAAATGGAACGCGCTTGATTCCTCTGCCTTTCTCTCCTTTCTTGCGGAGACTCAGCCCCTAACTAGTAGTGCTCTTGGCGTCAACATACTGGACGCCAATGTCGTCCATTGGCTCACTACTGCTAGCGACCAATTCGCCCCCCTGTCCCGCTTCCCTCGCTCACGCCATAGCAAATCCCACAAATGGTTCAACTCAACACTGAAATCACAACATCTTGAGCTGCGCCAATTGGAGCGCAGGTGGAGGCGTAATTATTTTAGTGCAGACAGGGAGGCGTACGTGCTTGCACGTAAAGCATATAAAAAAGCCATCATTACAACTAAATCTGCTTTTTTCTCTGAGAGAATATCAACAGCCCCCAATAAATTTAAAGTGATTTTCAAGGTTCTTGGTGAATTAACATCGGACACTAGGACACTCCCAAATTTGCCTCCCTCCGCAGAGTCATGTAATGCCTTGAACACCTTCTTTATCGACAAGATTCTGGCAATTAAAAAGTCTATCCCTCTTTTACCCCTCTCAGCTATCGCTGCAGTTCCTCCCATCAACACCCTCACTCTGACTTGTTTTCCCACTCTCGATCCCGACTCTTTAGCCAAGTTGGCTACTCGGGTGAAATCCGGCTCCCCTAAGGATTGTTGCCCCCCTTCTGTGCTTCGCGACATTTGTCATGCTCTACCGCACTGTATCTTACCTCTACTTAACACTTCCCTCATTTCTGGCACAGTCCCTAGCTCTTTCAAGGAGGCCGTACTGGTGCCCTTGTTAAAAAAACCTGGCGCAGACCCAGCGGTCCTCGCCAACTACCGGCCCATCTCTCTATTGCCTTACCTGCCTAAAATCTTGGAGGCACAAGTGACTACTTGCCTCTCGCAATTCATCGAGGAGTCCAACTTCCTGGAAATGAACCAGGCCGGTTTCAGACCAGCCCATTCTACTGAGGCTGTGATCCTCGCCGTGTTGGACAACCTCAGATGTAATGCTGACAGAGGACGCCCTCAGGCATTGGTCCTATTGGACTCGTCGGCGGCATTCGACACGGTGGATCATAACATCTTACTCCACCGTGTCGAGGCCGCCGGAGTCCGCGGGCTCGCCTTGTCCTGGGTTAAGTCCTTCTTAGAGGGCAGATCCCAGGCAGTTAGTTTGGGTCCCTTCAGGGCCACCAGTGCACCATCTCCCTGTGGGGTCCCCCAGGGTTCTTCTCTGTCCCCCCTCCTTTTTAATTTGTATCTTCACCCTCTTATTCACTCCCTGGGTAGCTGGGACGTCACCTAATTTAATTACGCTGACGATTTACAAATTATTTTTCCCCTCTCTTCCCCTGACGCCGTCACCAACTTTAAGGCGGTCATGATACACATCCAGCATTGGATGAACCAAAATCAATTAAAGCTCAATCCTGGGAAAACTGAGCTCCTCCTCCCTGGGAGAAGCGCTTCCCACTGGGGCCCCCAGTATTGGCCATCTGAGCTTGGTCCGTCTCCTTCTCCTGCTGGCTGTGTAAAGAGCCTCTGTGTCATTATTGACTCTGAGCTCACTCTTAAGGCCCAGGTGAGCGCCGTAACATCTTCCTGTATGTTACAGCTACACAGGATACGGAAAGCGGCCCACCTCTTGACCCCTGAAGCTTTGCTACAAGTTCTAATAGCATTGGTGATATCCCGCCTGGATTTTTCCAATTCCTTGTATCTCGGCCTCTCTAAATCCCTGCTGTCTAGGCTACAGATCATTCAAAAACAGGCTGCCAGACTGGCATTCAAAATCCCCAGATGGCAGTCGGCCAAACCCCTATTACATCAACTTCATTGGCTACCAGTCAGTGAAAGAATAGCCTTCAAGGTTGGCTGCCTGGTCTTTAAAGCCTTGACTGGCCCCTCTCCTGGTTTCCTGAAGTCCTTGGTTACCCCCTACTGCCCTTCCCGTACTCTGAGGTCCACTCACCTTCAGCTCCTAGTCACTCCCCGGTTTAAACTTATCAAATTAGGCGGCCGCAGCTTCTCTCATCTAGCCCCCAAATTATGGAATTCTTTTCCACTCTTACTCAAGACCTCATATTCCCTCTTATCATTTAGGAAATCTTTAAAAACTCTGCTTTTCTCACACTCCCAATAAAATCCCTCTCGCACAGTCTCAGTGCTCTATCAGCGCCAGGAAACTCATGGTGACAGTGCGCTCAACAAATGCCCATTAACATAACATAACATAACAGCCCACAAAACTAACCCTGACCCACCTCCTCAGCCCTCAAAACTACCCCGAACCCTCAGCCAAGAAAATAACCCCCCAGCCCACAGAACTAACCTCAAACCACCCCCTGCCCACAAAACTACCCCGACCCACTCCCCAGCCTACAAAACTACTGCGACCGCCCCAGCCAGGAAAATATCCCCCGTCCGAACACCAAAACCAAGAAAATATTCCCCATCCAAACTATTCAGTCACCCACCCTAAAAACAACCTCCCAGGCCAAAAATAAATTGTACTCATCAGATCACTTCCAATCCTCTGCCCAGATCTCCTACTCACCAGCTCACTTCCGACCCTCTGTCGAGATCTCCACACGGACTAGAGCGCTAACTACCACTGATATATAAACCAAACATATGCATGGTAAAGGCATATGTGTGGTTTAACAGGAAAACCTTTCACCGTGAAAGGTTAAAATCTAAAGCACTCCTTTGGCGATCCAAATAGCTGGGTTCAAAATAAAGGAAAGAGTCGGTTGACTTTTCTTTGGGATGGTCCCAAATGTATTCAATCATAAACTTGAATCATATTGAGTCATATGATCAGTGTTCCATTAGGAAATTCATTCAAGTGAAGATCATCAAAATATATTAATAATCCATTAGCATTATGCTAGCACCAGAAATATGTCCCCCATGCATTTCGAGCGGTAGCCCGCCGTAAAGTATTGTTCATCACTCGCAAGCACTTTTGTATTGCACTTAGCTTACTGAGTGTTGGCACGAACTTTAAACTCGTTCATGACTGGATGACGGCGTATTTGATCACGCACCCGCACTTTCACGTTGCATTGGAGTATTCCGAACTCCCGGCGACTCATATGTGGAGTTTTGATCCGACTCCCGCCCGACCCATAAGGCCACGACTCAGGATGGTCGTGACCTCTGGACGCGAAGCCCCAACAGGGGGGTAAGCCAACCACTGGCATCTCTTGCGGGGCGATTTGCAATCTGCGCCCAATGAAGGAAGGGGTCACACCTTGAAACCCCTGCCTGGGTGGAAGCCTGCGTGACCTTAGAGGATGGCACTCTGGACCCTGGAGAAATGGCGTTGGCGGCAGGAGCGGCAGGGCAGCTCTGGTGGGAAACGTGTCATTGGTGCCAAGAGATGCACCGGAGGGTGGTCCCCTGGCATCCTGGGGTGTGGCTGAGGAGTCTGCCTGAACCCGACTGCTGGCGAACTGAAGTGGAAGGATGCTCCTTCTGCATGTTGGAAAGACAACCTTCTTCGGAGGGAGGAGGCGAGAAACGTGACTCAGCGAAGCCTGAAGATGCCGGACCGGGGCGGCTCAGCCGAGGAGGTTGATGAGTGTATGCTGACCACCCCTGGGATGACTGAGAAGCACGTTGAGCAAGGCTGGTTTGGCGTTCTCAAGGCCTACACTCCAGAGGGCATCCGGGGGAGGACACTAACTGACTGCACTCTGTTAGCGGAGCCTGTAAACTAATGAGCTGTCCACCACTGGAGGCCATGAACGGCGCCTGGACCTCTATGCCACATCTGCTCTCAATTAACGAACAAGTGGAAATCTCAGGGCAGCCTGATGAACCAAACAGCTGCATGTAACTCACCCTGGGTGGGTGGAAGAGCCCAGCACGGTCCTGACACGAACAGAAGCTGTGGCGGTGCGGAGGCCTAACAGCTCTGGAGAGGACTGCTATTGCCTGCTGCACCCTCCAAAGAGCACAGCCCTACTTAAGGACATAAGAGTTTGGGCTGCAAACCCGGTTCCCTGCCGATAGCACCGGTAGCTTTGATCGAGGCTCCCATCAATCTGCAAAGCCAGTGATGGTCACGTACCCTTGGACTCTCCGCCCCTACAGCCTATTGTTTGGGCGAGAGCGAGGTTGCTGCAGATGCTGTCCGGTGCCCCGATGTGTAAGCACATGACCCACGAGATACTGAGAGGCACACACCAGGTGATGAGGGGCTCCTTGGATTGCAGGAACGCCTAGACACCCCCCTTCTAAGACAGAGCTTTGCCTACTGTAGCGCGGAGAGGCCGTCACCCCAACGGCCCAGGAACTCTTCCCCCACCTCTGGGGATTCATCATGTGACCCCCCCTCTTGTCTCCGCAGCCTAACGATTATTCAATGGAACTATGGCGCTCTCGGGACGAGGTGAAAGAAGACGGCGGTCTCTTTAATTGGCACACTCTAGGAGAGTGGGAGGAGCCGGCACCGATGTCAAGTACGGCAGCTGACGAAGCACCGGTGTGCTTGGAGACGAGTGTGGAGCGGAGTCGAGCGAGGAGTCGGAGATTGTACTTGGAGAAGCAGAAGTGAGAGGAGGAACCGGAGTAACACCTATGGCGGAGAGGAGAAGAGACCCGTTGGCGGAGCGGGAGCCCGGAGGCCATCTGCACCACGAGCCGCCAGGAGGGGTAAGGCTCATCGAGGTACGGAGCCGTATAGCGGGTTGGGTGGGGAGAACGGGTAGGTCAGTCCAGGAACCTCATACCCTGTTGTATTCCCTGGTAACCCTTCCAGCACCCCCCTATCCCTCACACGAAACTGTAAATATTCACCTGTGGTGTTTCCTCACTCCCTACCCCTATCAACTGTTAGGACATCGGACGTAGGACTGATACCTGTACTCTCTTCCTTTTCTCCCCTCACGGTTCGCCTACTACCACCACGGAGCCGGAAGAGTATAACTCCCGGAGAAGCGCCAGACGAAGCAAGAAGGAGGAAGACCGTAACAGGCCAAAGAGAAGATCTGAATGAAGCCGATCTCCACGAAGGCTCCCTTTGAGGAAAACGTGTACAGACTCTCTGTATTTGCAAATAAAACCCGGTATCACGAAAACTCGCCTCTTGCCCTTTCCTCCTAAACCCGCTACACCTACCTTGGCACCTGGAGAGATATGCATCCACACCTTCTTCACCATGTCCCACTCTGTGCTGGAGCACGCCGGCCCTTCCGCTCACTGCCCAATGGGGAGAGCCCTTTTCCTTGTGGATGGTCCCGAGGTGGCATGGTAGGAAACTCCATCCACAGATGGTGGGGTAATGGGGAAGACTACAATGAAACAGGATCCTGAACCTGCAGGCCCGACTCAGGTCAAGTGGCTGAATGAGTTACTACAACCAAGACTGAAATAGCAGATATGAAACCGACCTTGTCCACTGTAGCCGACCGGCTGGCAGCATTAGAGGCACAAGTCGGATACTCGAACTAAGGGCTGAAGACGCAGAAAATAAATTGTGTCGCAACAACCTGAGGATAATTAGACTCCCAGAGTAAGTGGAGCGTGATTACATGGTGGACTATCTGGAGAGATGGATGCAGGAGAAGGTGGCAGAGGAAGGCCTATTCCCATACTGCACACGGGAGCGGGCTCATAGAATGCCTGCGAGGCGCCGTCCCCCAGGACGACCACCATGACCGGTGGTTGCAAGGCTGCTGGCAGCAAAGAAGAAACTACTTCAAATGGAAATCCAGTACAGTTGAAGACACGAACTTTGAAAACTGGCTTACTAATTCGCTTGACTCTATTCTCCCCAAGAAAAATATTCAGCAAAAGGAGAAGAGAGCTGTTTCTGCCCCATGGTACACGCCCGAGCTGAAACTCCTTAGAAAAGGATGTAAGAAGCTGGAGCGCTCCTGGAGGAAAGACTGGGCGGGATCCAGCAAAGATGAGTATCGCACCGCCATGAGAGTTTATAAGGGCGCCTTGCGCAGCACCAAGAAACAATTCTTTGACGAAAGAATTAAAAATTCATCTAACTCGGCTAGAGAAACCTTCCTCATCATCAAGGAACTGCTCAAGGTGCCGGAACCCCCCCTGGCTCAAGACATCTCAGGGACCAAATGCAATAAATTGGCGAAGTACCTTGACGCCAAAATTCACAACATCTTAGCCACCCTGCCCCAAGTCAATCATGGAACAGACATAAGCTGTCGGCCCGCAATACCCGACTTTCAGCTCGATGCATTTGGTCCAGTGTCAGTGGACGAGGTACTCAAAACTCTGGCCATCATCAAAAGCGGCTCTCCGTGCGATCCGGTACCTATACGGATCCTGAAACAGATTGCAACTACCATTGCTATACCAGTTACCGACCTCATTAATACCTCGCTTCTGCAGGGAGTGGTCCAACCTGGCTGGAAGAGAGCGATTGTGAAAGCCCTTCTTTAAAAGCCTCTCCTAGACCTGGCGGAATTGGCCAATTATAGGCCAATCTCACTACTCCCTGGACTAAGCAAGGTTACGGAAAGACTGGTTAATCAAAAACTTTCCCATTTCCTAGAGTCCAATGGCCGTCTCCGGAACTCGCAAACCGGCTTTCGTCCTGGACAGGGCACAGACACCGCCCTTCTGGCAGTCGTTGAGGAGGCCAGATGCATTTTGGATTCAGGAGGATCAGTGGCAGTGATCCTCCTGGACCTAAGTGCAGCTTTTGATACTGTTAATCATCAGGTCCTCATTCAGCGACTGTCAGACATAGGTGTGGCAGGGACAGCTTTATCCTGGCATACATCATCCCTTAGCAACCGCACCTTCCAGGTCTGGGAGAGTAACTCACGATCGGCGGCAATCCCCCTCCAGTATCGGGTACCACAAGGCTCATCCTTAAGCCCCACATTATTTAATGTGTACATGGCCCCACTGGAGGAGGTGGTCGCCCCGTTTGGAATCAAAATAGGGAGCTACGCTGACGACACCCAACTGGTCGTCTCTTTATCCCAACCTGCCCATTGCCCGGACACCCTTCACTCCTGCCTATCAAAAATCTACACCTGGATGTATGACTCCTCCCTTAAACTAAATGGGTCTAAGACCGAAATTATGTTATTAGGGCACAAAGTGTCCACTCTTCCTCCAAACATCTGGCCCACCTGTCTGGGGGAGCCCCCCTCCCCAAAAAATGAGATCAAAACTATGGGGGTTTGGATGGAACAGGATCTTTCATTCAGGACCCAAGCTAAAAAAATGGCAGGAGCCTGTTTCGGCCTCCTCTGATCGGCTCGGAAAGTTCTGCCACTTCTTCCACAACCTTCTAGGAAGCTGCTTATCCAAGGACTTATCCTGTCCAGATTGGATTATAGTAACGCTATCTTCCTCGGTGCACCGGAAACCACGTTTAACAAGCTCCAACAGATCCAGAATGCTGCTGCACGGCTTCTCACGGGCACCCCAGTCAGAATGTCAGCTAAACCTGCACTTAAGCTGCTGCACTGGCTTCCGATACGCGAAAGGGCAAAATTCAAATCCCTATGTATTGCACACAAACTGTTGCAGAGTAAGGGCCCCCCATCCTGAAGAATTTAGTTGTACCCTACAAAGCCAACAGACCACTCCGGTCAGATCATGAGCGCCTGGTCACTGTACCTAGAGTAAAAAAGACACGTACAGGAGGACGGCGATTCTCGGTAAATACAGCTAAACTGTGGAATTCCCTCCCCTTGAAACTTCGTGCTGAATCCTGCCATCTGCACTTTGGGAAACTCCTGAAAACTCACCTCTTTCCTTAATCCTCTCTCTCTTTGTCTCTGTTTCTCGCACCGGTCTCTCTGTTCTGGTTTAGCGCTGGGATGCTTCCGGGTAACTACGCTCTCTATAAATCCTCATTCATTCATTCATTCAGTACACGATGCTGTTCCCAGCGTGGTTCAGGGTGGTGACCACAACTGGCGCCCGATTCTTTAACACACCACAGGAGGTGTGTAACTGGATTGACCAACAGGCTCCCCTTTATCCTGATCAGACCCCGCAAGAGCAGCGCGCTGGCAGGAGAAGCCAATGGCATGGGGGAAGGGGCAGCCCCTTGGCGGCCTCTTCACGCACCAAAACTCAGCAGGAGCGCAGCAGAGTTTTGCCGGTGATCGCCTCTTTGAGTGCCTCCGGAACTGGCGAAACATCCTCCCGAACTGGAGATGATGGTAGAAACTCAGACCACAGCTCCAGCATGAGGGGTCTCAGCCAAAAACAACTCCCAGAACGGCTGACTAGATCATCTGAAACATACCTCATGCCACAAGTATTGCATGGGGTACGGGGGCTATTGTCCCATACAGAGGAAAGGCACAGAACTGTGGCTAATTGACTGAACTGGGTCACTAGGGCTGGCACCTTTAGTACATACACTGCTTGCTGGATGGGGAGAGGCCTTGGGGAGCTGGGAGTGATGGACTAACTCTTTACCGAGGAAGCTTACAAGAACCTCACAGGTTGTCCCATAGATACACTGTTTGCATACGTTTGGAAGAGAGGGGCATGCTCACTTGTCTTAGGAAGGGGGTGTTGGGGTATTTTGGGGTTACTAGTTAGAGGGTCTGCAGATGACGTATGCCGGGGACCTAAGCCTTGGGGAATGTTGATGGGTCTCAGCCGCTTTGAGAGTGGGGCACACAATTGGAGGGAAAATGCCAGAACTTCGTTGCAATACAACAATGGGTAGCCCCTCATCATATAAAATTCTCACATGGAACATTAGGGGCATGCATACCATGCCCAAGCGATACAAAATATTCTCCTACCTGAACAGATGCAGGGTGCACATTGCTTTACTACAATGAACCCACTTGCTGGCTATGGAAGGGGTTGGCTACAACTCAGATGGTGGGGGCAGGTGTACTACACCTCGTACTTGGCATTTGCCAGAGGAGTGTTGATCTGGATTAGAGCTGGGGTTCCTTTCCAAAGTACTGGGACCTTGGTAGACCCAGAAGGCTGAAATATGGTGGTCACAGACAGATTGGATGGCCAAGACATAGCAATAATCAATATATATGGGTCCAATACAGACCAGGATGCTATCTTATGTAGGCTCCCATGTACCCAGGAGCCTTATCTACCAAACTCCACGATCATGGGAGGAGATTTTAACTGTATAGCTGACCCCACATTGGGCCGCTCTCATCCCCCACTCCGAGATGCCCCTGTGTAGCATGAGCTTATTAGGAGTTTAAACGCCATTTTACCTTTCTGCTGCTTCTGCACACGGCACAAATTGTTATTAGAGCTTTGAGCCTAGTAGAATATTTTGCTTCACATAAGAATAATATGTTTTGCTATTGTATTAGCTTTGCTTGGTAAGCTATGTCTGTACAATGAGTGCCGAGGCCTTCAAGGTTATTTCAACACAGTGGTTGTTGTGAGGTCTGATCTTCGCAAGTCCTAGACATAACATATATGCAGCTGCGGCCAACTCTAGCTTTAGGCGCGTTTAATATTGCACTGCGCAGAGCATGCACACACACTTGATGATGCTTCGCATGCAGAGAGCTGGTGGAAGATGATGTGATCCCTTTCCACTAGGATCAGAGGTATGGGTCCGCCCTGCTAAAACCCAATGAGACCTTCTTTAGATATAATACAATATACTATACTAGCAGGGGAGGGTAAGAGTTAGGTGCCATTTAGCCTCCCTTTAGCATTTTAACATGCTTTCTCCGTTAGTATTTTATAGACTAGTAACTATGCTGGTTACTTTGTTTCTTATAATAGGTTTGCTTGTATTAGCTACAATACTGCGCTTGAGAACACTGCATTAGAAATAAACATTTCAAACTTGCACGTGTCTTCATTTACTCCCCGTTCTGGATTGATACGTTGGTATAATGAAAGAGTGTTCATGTGTTCCACGTTACCTGAGGTGTTCTAAGTCCATGTTCTGGGTTGTCTAAACATTGGGAGTTTGTAAGAACCAATGAGACACTGATTGCTAGTCTGGTAGGAGATTTTGGGTACTAAGGTGAGTTTTGGCACACCCTAATTCACTGAGGTTCCAAGTCTCTATGCACAGTTCTGTGTGAGAGCAGGATCCCTGCGACAATGGACTGGCAGAATTGATGGGGACCGATAGATACCTGAAGACGCCTTCACCCAGCGGCTCAGGAATACTCCTATTTCTCAAACGTACAAGACCTACATGTTAGGTTAGACACTTATCTGTGCTCCCCGGATATCCACGACCTGCCCACAATGTAGAATATCTGACACGCACAGTGTCTGATAACAACCCGGTCTTTTTGCATCTGCAGTGGGGAACCCCCTGCCAAATGATATCTACTTGGCGGCTCAAACCTGAAGCACCGGAAGACCAGGTCTCTCTCTGGAAGGCATTAGGGGACACATCACCCATTACTTTACTAAGAATGCTGACACTGCCTCATCCAGATTGATAGAATGGGATGCCTTTCAGGTTGTAATTAAAGGCTGATGCATGGCGACTTCCATAGGAGTTAGACGCACTCTGGTGATGGAACTGGAGGCAGCTGACCAGGCACTTCGGACCTTAGAGAGGCAGAGAGCAGAGCATCCTGAGCTGCGTCAATCTCTGCTGGATGTTAAGGAAAGGGTGGCCAGCCAGGTTGAGCGGTTGAGGTACTCTGATAATAAGAACTATATGGAGCAGACTCATGCAGAACAGAATTGAGCGGTGGTCCCTACTGGCTGGCTGACTGACCCGACCTGGAGGGGATCGCCCATTGTGGAGATTAGGGACAAGGATGGACACCGGCTATATAGGCAGGATGAGATCAATTGAAGGTTCTTGGAGCTTTATACTACCCTAAGTAGGAGTGTGCCAGAGCAGGGGGAGGAGACGATCAGGGACTTCCTTGCCCGTACCCTCTTCTTGCCCTAACAGCGGAGGATGTAGATGCACTTGACGCTCCCATCGAAGTACAGGAGGTCAGAACAGCTATTAGAGGGCTAGCTAGTGGCAAAACTCGGAGACTGAGGGGATACCTGCCGAGTTTTAAACTGCGTATGTGGAGGAACTAGCCCCTAGGCTGGTGGACATGTTTGAGTTCACCCTAGAGGAGGGCTCCCTTCGCTGCACCACACAGGAGGCATTGGTCGTTCCCCTCCTCAAACCTGGGAAATCCCCTCTAGATTGTAAGGCCTATAGACCTCTGTCCATGCCTAATTTAGATTTGGAGATACTCAGTAGAATATTGGCCTTGAGACTCCTGCCATTTATGACCACCCTCATTCACCCAAATCAGTTGGGATTCATCCCGGGTTGCAATACGGCGCTTAACATTTGTCACCTCCAGTCCATAACGGAGACACAGGAGCGGACGGGGGATGCAGGAATGGTATTCGCGATTGACATAGAAAAGGCCTTTGATAGCCTTGAATGGGGGTTCCTATATGCGATGATGAAACGGATGCAGCAGGGACAGGGCTTCTTGAGATGGGTCAAACTCTTATATGCAGAGCCCCTGGCCAGAGTCTGAACAGGCCGCACAATCTCTGAGCAGTTTAGGTTGGAGAGGGGGATGAGACAGGAATGCCCCCTCTCCCCACTGCTGTACGCCCTAGCTATGGAGTCTCTGGCCAGCCTTGCCCAGACCTGCAAAAGATATCAAGGCATACATGTAAGAGGATATATCATTGTATGCTGATGACTTACTGAGGTTCCTTGGAGAGGTGGAGAGGACACTGGAGGGGGGCAGACAATTGGTGGCAGAGTTGTGGGCGATGCAAGGGCTTCAGGACAATTGGCAGAAGTCCAGGCTTTTGCCACTGACAGAGAGTAGAGACCCACCGGATGAGCTGGGTAGCCTCCAATGGGAGCCCTATTGTATGAGGTATCTTGGCGTGAAGATTTATCATTCCCATTCCGATCTCATTGAAGGCAACGTGGGGTCGGCTAAGCGGTCCTTGACGACCAGCATGTATTTCTGGGAAAATCTGCCACTATCCATAGCTGGAAGGTTGGCGCTTCTAAAAACGGTGGCACTTCCACGCCTGCTATATTACTTCACAACGCTGCCTATATGGGTGCTGAGGAAATGGTTCACTAGCCTAGACTCCCGTATAATATCCTTTATTTGGGTAAATGGCTGTAAACGGGTGGCTCTGAAGACAATGAAGAGCCCAACCGATGACGGAGGACTAGTGGTCCCTGACTCTGAAACGTACAGCTGATGGGGTTCGCACGATGGATAGCCGGTGATAGACACAAGAAAACGAGATTGGGCCATTCGCATCTGACCTTGAGGTGCTCTTATGTACTCTGCTGAAAGGGGGTGACACCCGGGTTGACAGTACTAATGAGTTGCAAGTGGTGAGACGCTGCTGGAGGAGATGCCGCCAAAAAAAAATTGTTGAATTCAGTATTCACCAGACCTCCCCATGACGATACTGCATATCTTACCTCAAGGAGGGCAGTGGGAGGGTATCGGAGTCTGGACACAGGCAACAGCAACTAGTTTGGGGATCAGAGCAGTTACCTGCCTCTATAGAGCAATAGGAGAGGATACCCTACTCCCTCTGCATCCATTGAACATTTGTATGCGCCCCAAAAGCCCTGCGGACAGCTCTGGGGAGGAAGTAGTTCACTAAAGACTTTGGTTTGTATGTTACAGTATATCATGCATTTATGTCAGTCTTCTAGGGTTCGGGCAGGGCCTCTAGCCCATCGCATTGCAAATCGGCTTTTAGCCTCAAGTAGCCCCATTGCCACAAGTCTCCTGACACTCTTATCCACTAATTTATCAAAACACAATAGGGCAGTCTTCGGGTCAGGGTCTAGGGGAGAGCCAGTTATTGTTTCCTTTTCCAAAAACTCTAGCAAGGAAGGGCACTGCCATGCCGTATATAAAAATCCAGTCTCTTGCGCATAACAACAAGTCGCGTAGCCCATATCGTGACAGTCTCTTTGGCACAACGTACACATGCTTGACAGATTTAAAGTGTATCAGTCGGTGTCTACCATGTAAGGAAATCCCCATAGTCATGGCTCAGCAATATTTCCAACATTTGTCGTCAATAACCCTATTGTCTTTGCCAGTCCAAGCATGCCTCCATCACAGCAGGCCTCCTGGCATCCTATGCAAAGCACTGGCATATCCGGGGGCTCCTGCATGTCATCCCCTAGAAGATCTCGTAGCGCATGTCAGAATCTATTGTACTGGAAATAAGTAAGAGCCGAAGAAGGGTGGACCCCAACTAGTACGGACTCTGTCTTGTAAAAAATCTCCCATCTTGGTAATTCCTAATGTATGTAAGGCTCATATTAAACCTCTCTCCCTCCCCATCAGGAACCATGAGTACAGCACATGTGGGGAGTACATAAAGGGGCTGGACTGTTGCACCAATAAACTCCTCAAGTATGAATTGTAGAGTTTAAGGAGTACTGTGCTGTCTCACTGTGTTACGGAAAAGAGTTTGAGGTAGGGTGTGTGGGTCTGTGGCATCCCTCTCTATATACAAATATGGCAGGTGGTGCAGGCCATGACGCCAATAATGAACATGTCAGCTCTGCGCCTCTTTGTAGTACAGTTCTAATTCCATAGTATTCAGCCCCCATATCATTAGGTAGGTTAGAACCTCTCCTTTAACCCTAGGCTGTTTACCGGCCCAAGCTAAGGCCCAAGCTAACTTAATCATCAGAGAGAGCAACGTGACAAACAAAGACCACGGCAGAAGCATTCGAATGTGCTGGAAAAAATACAGAAAACTATGGAGGACTACCATTTACATCAGTGCAATACGCCTAATTAGAGATAAGGGCAATTTTATCCAGCGGCCAACATCTTCTTTGAGTTGTTGTACTGCTTTCCCGCAATTATGCAATATAACTATCACTGGGTCGGTATGAATTTAAATGCTGAGGTAGGACACTGAGACAGTTTTCCATCGTAGAGGGAACTCTAGTGCAAATGGGGTCACAGAAGGAGTGAATTTGAAAATGATGGACTTTTCTCAGTCACGCAGAGTCCCAAAAGACCTCCAAACTGAACCACCTCACTGAGTATTGGAGAGAGATTTCTCACCGGATTACAAACATACAGCAACATGTCATCCTGCCTACGCTGAAATTATGAGACGATAACCAGGAAAGCACAACCCCCTGCGACCATGGTACTCTTTAAGGACGCATGCCAAAGGCTCAGCAACCACGGCATATAATAAAGATTATAGAGGACAACCCTGTTGAGTGCCCCCCGTGATCGTGAGGGGGACCTGACAAAATTGCCCACCAAACTCTGGCCATCAAAGCTGTATATAACATAGTAACTAGACAAAAAAACACATCGCCCACGACAGCTCTCATAAATTCCCACTCCATGGAGTCAAACGTCTTTTCGTCATCTAAAAAAACTGCAGCAGCCCACTCTGCCACCTCGTTTGCCAACTTTCGTCAGTGTCTAAATAACATCTGCAACTGGATGACCACCAACCACCTCAGGCTTAATACTGATAAAACGGAGGTAATGTTTTTTAATCAGAAAACGACTATTCCCTCTAGCCTGTGGTGGCCAATGGCCCTTGACCCCCCCCCCGATACCAGCTATCACAGTTCGCAATCTGGGCTTCCAGTTTGACAATACCCTCTCCTGTGCTCCTCACATTAACAAAACTACATCTGCTTGTTTTGCGAAATTGGGTATGATTAAAAAGATTCTGCCATACCTCCCTTTGAATGCTCGCAGAACTGTGGTTCAGTCATTAATTACGTCTCATTTAGACTATGCCAACAGTTTCTACGCAGGTGCCCCTTTGTACCAGATTGAACGTCTACAAATCGTGCAGAATGCCGCGGCTAGATTGATTGGTAATATTCCTTATCGACAATCCGTAGCATCCTTTCGTAAACAACTGCATTGGCTCCCTATCACAAAACGTATCCACTTTAAGATACTGATACTTGTTTTTCGAGCCTTGAACAACCTCGGCCCAGGCTATCTGAAAAAACGGCTTGTTCTTTCACATTCTGTGAGATCCTTACGATCTAATAGTCTACGTCTCCTGGTTGTCCCACGCTTCCGCCTATCTAGAGTAGGCGGTAGAGCATTTGGAGTAGCAGCAGCCAGACTGTGGAACAATCTCCCCTTGGAGCTAAGATTTGTCTCCACTGAATCCATCTTTCGCCGCAACCTAAAGACTTGGTTGTTCTCCTCTTGATTTTTTTTGTTCTTTTTCCTTTTTCTCTGGGCTCATTAGTTGTTAGCGCCGGGACACCCCCTCGGGGGTAGCCGTGCGCTCTATAAAATCCCAAAATAATAATAATAATAACTTGCTTCATAACCCCAAACAGCATTCTAAGATTATATGTTTTACTGCGACCTGGCACAAATTCTGCCTGCTCCGGGCGAGCCACCACTGGCAGAATTGGAGCCACCCTATTCGCCAAAGAGATCTACTTATTGATAGGGTAGAGGAAACATTCATAATCCTGACGAATGCTCAAGATCTATTAGGCTATAGGGATGAGCAGAAACATGTTGGTGAAAACTATGGGGAGGCAAGGATCATAATATCCGTGGCCATACTCCTCCATTACTTTAGGGTAATTTATTTTATTTATACCCAAGGTTCCACACTAATAAAAGGAGACTTAGTGATATACCTTGAGGTATTTTAGTTAGTAAAACAAACAATACCTAAGGATTTCCTCGGGACAGCCCAACCCGAGGTTGAGTCTGCCCTAGTGATATTGTCCTACCGGGGTGGGATTAGGTGGCTTATGATGAAGCATGTCACATTATGTGATTGAGCCCACCTCGTCCAATTCTTGGACGACGTGGAAAAAGACACACAAACATAATACTGTTTTGTGCTTTTAAAAATATCTGACCCATTCATCCAGACCTGGGGTATCTCTTCTCCAGAGGTTTCTGGGTTATAGCTAACACACCAATTTTGTGTTAAATAGGTATTTTGGAGGCAGTGTGGTTGTCTTTCAGCCTCTTTCTTCTCCCATTATGTTCTATATAATCTAGGAGCTAGCACATGTTGAGCCTGGCTGCCCAGACACTAGACAATATAATTTAACGATTTGTAGATGTGCTACATAAAGCACACAATCCAAATGTGGACAGACCACGTTTTGGGATGTCGCCCAATAGTCCTGATTCTTTTCCCTAAAATACACTCTCAAATGTATTTCCTTTTGGGTTTCATAAAGGGGCACAAAGAAGAACCATGATTGATTTTGGATTTCACGGTGAGTCTGCAGGTGTACATCACCATAGTGTCTCCTAAAGTATCTCTCTTTGATAGTAAATTAAACTGGGGCCCGCATGTTCTTAAAAAGAGAGGGGAGCTCGTTAGGCTGAATGCATCTATTTTTAAATTTGCATCCAAACTGGGGAAAAAACCTACTGGTGCCATGCTGCAATTATATAACGCCAAATCAGTGGCCACGGCTGTATATGGCAGTGAAATTTGGGGGTATGTCGCGGGAGAGCAGCTCCAGATTGCAGAGAACTCTTTCATGAAACGTCTTTTGTGTGTCCCCTCGGGCACGTCCAATTTAGTAGTCCATGAAGAATTAGGGACACAATATGTAAGCGATATTTTCTCCCTACGTCCACTGACCTGTTGGTTAAAACTATGGCTGAATCCTCGGATTTAATTGTGGAAGACTGTTTGTCTCAGGATAATGCATTGGCTATTCCATGGTTGAAATTTTTGAAGTCTAGTTTTGTCAGATTGGTGCGTCCTGAGTTGTTTGAGAACCCTAGTAGCATTATTAAGAGGGACCTGGAGGCAACGAAACTGCCTTACCTCATGGATAGGAAGATCCAGAAGCCGAGTGTCAGAAAATATGTTATGCTAAAAACATCTGCATCTATCGAGCCTTATTTAATGTGCCCTCTGACCTCTCATGAAAATTTTTTACTGTCTAGATTCAGGCTGAATCTCTTTCATCTTTTGCTTGTTAGGCCAAGAACTGCTATTTTTAGTAAAGTTGCAGCTCCCTGCGGCTGCGACGGAAAGTCTCCGGAGGATATGCTGCATTTTATGTTTTTATGTAGCTTTTATGAATGCTATCTGGTGACACTTTTAAGGAATCTTAATTTCTTCAAGATCAGACCAGCTATGTTAAATTTACAACTTTTGCACAGTGACAGTATTCCCCACGTACTTGAATTCTTAAAATCAACTGTTAAGCACAGGAAATGTATGGATTTGTAATGGCTTTTATTCAATGAAATTCTTTGATGAAATTGTATAATTTGGAAAAATTATGAACTTTCCTTTTTTCTGAAATGCTGATTTTATATTTTGCACCTTCTGTATCCTGATATGGCATGCACTTTAAGAACAATGAATTTTTGTACTATTGTATGTGTACGTTTATGGTTTTCGAACAAAACCGAAATAAAGATTTTTGAATTGAATATCTCTTTTCATAGATTTATAACCTGAACTCACTACTGAAGCAATCTAAGCAGCAAGCAAATTGCACCCTTGAAATGTATTACCCCAGAGTCTATAAAAGTATGTCAGGTCCCTCATAAGGCCACTGCAAATTAGCATCTAATAGGACCTGCTGTCAATATATATGCATAACAGATGCTTTGTATTAATCTTGTTCTATGCACAGTTAGTGGTCTTCTTTCTGCTTTTCTGAAATTAGGTCAGGATTTTTTATTATTAAAAAACAAAATAACAATCATGAAATATAACGTAAAATTATGACATCTTACCAGCCAATGATGGTGTTGAACTTTTATTAAAGATTAAATAAACACATAATTAAAAAAAAATCTTTCTTTTGAGATTTTCCAATAATTCATAACATATACACAGAACAGAGCATGTTGCGTTATCTCTCCCTCCCCGTCCTCTCCAATGCCGCAGAGGAAGGGTGACCCCCTGCCTCCTCAACAAGTCATCACCCTTTAACTTCTATTCCTTTAAGGTAGAAATAAAAAGTGTCTCAACTCTAAAAGCGCGAATCGCACATCCTTTGCAATTTGCCTTGATCTCCCCATATCTAAAGACGAAAGTGCCTGCTGTACAACACATAGAGCATGAGGTTGTGCCTGTCTAGGAAATGTTCCCCCAAAAATAGGGAAATCATTTGCCACTTCCACCATAACTTTAGATTCCCTAGTAACTTTTTGTCCCTTCTATTGTCCCTGAGATGAGTCTCTTCCGCCAGGGCCTCTTCCATCATGTCTCGAACCCACAGCTCCCTGCTGAGGCTCTCACACCCATTCAGCCAAGAACATGTATTTCATCTTTTTCTACGTGAGATTGTCTACAATGTCGAGCAGGCAGTGGTGTCAATACCAGCTGTATTCCAGTGACCTCCCTTAGCCAGTCCGTGACCACAGCCAAAAGCTCGCTACCCTGGTCAAGACCAGGCCAAGTGCGAAAAAAGAGGCCCCTGCAAAGCAGCATCTAGAGCAATTCAATGATTTAGTTGGATGGATTTTGCATAGGGACTGGTGTAATGTCTGCACGATGTAGGATGTTAAAATGGATCAATTTAAGCTGAAAATTACTCAACATCCCTTTCACCAGCTCACATGTCATCGACCAGTTTTATATTCCAGAGTTTTTCTCCTAATGCTGTTTCCCATGCCCACCGGGGCCACAATTGAGACTTTCTTTTATCTGGTTTAAGAGTATTTAAAAGTATTTAAGATGCGCTGACACGCGCGGGCCCAGAATTAGTTTTGTATTTCCCCTGAGGCGGAAGCCGGGGGCTAAGCTGTTGTGTGAATTTTAAAACTTTATTACTTGTGTCTGTATTGTGATTGCAACAATCTTTTAAACTTACTGATACCTCTGTCCCTCGCCGCAACTCGAACCCCGCTCCCCGGTCAGACGATTAGGCTCTGACGCGGATGCAGACAGGGTCGGACGCCATCTTAGGGGTAACGAGGTTAGTGCACCAGCGGTTGGCTGCCTCCTGCCCTCCCAAAAGTATTTAAGACGCGCTGACACGCGCGGGCCCAGAATTAGTTTTGTATCTCCCCTGAGGCGGAAGCCGGGGGCTAAGCTGTTGTGTGAATTTTAAAACTTTATTACTTGTGTCTGTATTGTGATTGCAACAATCTTTTAAACTTACTGATACCTCTGTCCCTCGCCGCAACTCAAACCCCGCTCCCCGGTCAGACGATTAGGCTCTGACGCGGGTGCAGACAGGGTCGGACGCCATCTTAGGGGTAACGAGGTTAGCGCACCAGCGGTTGGCTGCCTCACGCCCTCCTCCGCCTGATAAAATGAACGCCGAATCCCGACGGCGCAGAGGGCGGGCGCAGCGGGCCGAAGGCGCGCCAAAGGCAAGCCCGTCTGCGCCCGTCCACGCCCCCTGTCCCTGTAATAGGACCGAGGAAGTACTACAGTAGAGAGTCCCTTTACCAACTAAGGACCCCTGTAATAACAAGCTGCTGCCACCAGATCCACCCCTTGGAGATCCCTCTCCTCTGTCCCTACTGCAATATAGAGCTCAAGACCCCTCCTTACAAGAATGATCTGCGGGACTATCATATGCTTCTCTTAAACTGCAGATCTCTGCCCAAACATAGTTTGGAAATATCAATGTTGCTGGATGAGCATATGCCGGATATAGTTTTCCTGACGGAAACATGGCTAACTCAAGATTCTGAGCCTGATCTGGTGCAAGCCCTTACACCAGGCTATCAGATAGCCCGCACAGACCGCGTCCACGGAAAAGGCGGGGGGCTCGCCATTATTTATAAGGACACATATACGTGTCGCAGCTCCCTCGAGACCATCGCAGATTGCGAAAGCATGCATTTTGTCATTGAATTCTCCCCCAATGACAGCTTCACTGGCATTCTCATCTATCGCCCTCCTGGGGCACTCAAACAGTTTCAGACAGCGCTACCCTCGGTTGTGGCCGAACTGGTCACCTCCCCGGCAAACTTTACGCTACTTGGCGATCTTAATATACACTTCGATAACATCTCGGATAGGATCGCAGTAGAGATGATGGCGAGTCTGGCTGCAGTCCAATTGGAGCAACTTGTTCCCTCCTCTACACACGTCAAAGGCCACTTGCTAGATCCGGTATTCAGCAACTGCGTGCACCTCAAAGTAGGCACTATTAGTCGTCTTCCCTGGACCGATCATTCTCTGATTTCCCTCACCTGGACCACACATAAATTTGCCCCCCCCCCCCCACCCTCACCCCTCGCAGCATGAGAAACTGGCCTAAATTATGTCTGGACCATTGGACCAGCATTCTTACAACTACCAGACCCACACTCAACTGTGACCCTTCCCTAGACTACAATGAATATGACAACTGGATCACGAATTCACTGGACTCTGTACTCCCCCTCCGTACCACTAGCTCAAAGAGGCACCGTAAAACAGCACCCTGGTACTCAGAAGAGCTTAGAGGCAAAAAGCGTCTATGTAAGAGGATGGAAAGAAAGTGGTGTCTGAGCTACGCTGCCGCGGATAAAACTGTTTATAGAGAGACGATTAGAGTCTACAAATCTGCGATAAAAACGACACAATCCGCCTATTACACTGAAAGAATCATGTTGGCTAAATCTAAGCCCAAAGAAATGTACCAAACGGTAAAAAGCCTGACAAGGCTCCCACCACCGTCGACGGCCAATTACAAGCCTCTTTCCCGATGCAACGACTTGGCTGAATTCTTTTTTCATAAAGTCAATAAAATTTACTTATCATTCCCGGACTCTGACTCGGAGCCTCCCACTCAAGGACTCCATCTAGCTGTTGAAGTGGAAGAGCCTCATCAAAACATCTTAGACCATTTTCCACAGCTAGACCCAGAAACACTCGAGCCTCTGATGCACCAAATAAAATCTGGATCCCCGTGCGACCCTGCCCCGCCTAGCACGCTGGTCTTGGCTGACCAGGTCATTCTTCCGACGGTAATAGAGTTGCTTAACTCCTCTATAGTGACTAGCGCTGTACCACCCACCTGGAAACATGCCATTATTATTATTATTATTATTATTATTATGCGGTCTTATATAGCGCTCGATGGTGCGAGCACTCCTGAAAAAACCCTCTCTTGATCCTGGCAACCTTAATAACTATCGCCCGATCTCATTGCTCCCCTGGGTAAGCAAGGTCCTTGAAAAATATATTAACATCCCTTTAACCAGGCTTCTCGAGAATAACCATCTGCTCGACGCTACCCAGATGGGCTTTCGTCCCAAACATGGGACAGAGACGGCTCTGATGGCAGTAACAGAGGAAGCAAGGCGGATCTTGGATCAGGGGGGATCAGTGGCAGTGATCCTCCTTGACCTGAGGGCCGCCTTTGATACGGTGAACCATAAAATTCTCCTGAGCCATCTTCTTAGCATGGGAATATCAGGAGAAGCCTTAGCCTGGTTTAAGTCCTTTCTGGGTGATCGGACCTTCCAGGTCTTTGAAGGAGCCTCTGTATCCGCAACCAAGTCCTTGGGTTGCGGGGTGCCTCAAGGCTCCTCCCTGAGCCCTACGCTGTTTAATGTGTGTTGGACTTGGCCTTTTCCCCCAAAAATTTTCGCTTTTGACCCCCTTATCTAGATTGTCTCCCCCATGGGATTAAACCTGTATAGGCCATGAGTGGTGTGAGACCCCTGGTGAAAAATGTAATTACCTGAAATAATGTGAGCACTTGTAAAATCCCCCATTTTAAAACTGCACCTGATTGAAATGTATTGTTTTTAAAATGGCTGCCATGGCCCTGGGTTTTGCCACTGGACTGACATAGGTCAGCGGACTAGATAATATTACCCAGCTACCCCTAGCTTTTGGAGGGAAAGCCTGGCACCCAGGGTGCTCACCCTCTCCCCTAGAACCAGTTTAGGCTAGATGTGCCAACATTCTAGAAGGTCCTGGCACTGCCTGGGAGGAGGGTATAAATAGGGAGAAGTGTCACCAGAGAGTCAGTCAGCGCTGGGACAAAGAAGAGAGGGGACCTGCTGTGAGGTGCTACCGCCACATGGGCCTGTGAGCTGGGCCCTGCACCCCTAAAACCCCCTACTCTACTGTCCCTTGGGCCCATGATAAGGGAGGGCCCCTACCCAGGTCACTGAAGCTGTTGGACCTTGAACTACGCCAGCGCTGAGCGACAGAAACACCCAGAACAAGAGGAGTGCTGTGGGCTTGAACCCCCCTAGGAGGTGAGGAGAGTGGCCCTGGGGCTAGCTGTGGAACTGATTGCCCCTGTGAGGTGTGCCTGCCGGACGCTGTGCTGTGGAAGCGCTGTTTTGGGGAGGTTGGTGCCCCCAAGGAAGCTGTGGCCCCTTTGCCAGCTGAGTGAGGAGAACTGTGACCACGGAGAAGCGCCGAAGTACTGTGTGGCCTGACTGAACTGCCTCTATCCTGGCGGGTTGAGAGAGAGGAGCTGAGCGCTGTGAATAGCGCTGTGGGTGCTTACCCCACGTGGTGATGTCCTTTTGCTGAGGAAGTATTTGACTGAACAGCGCTGAGGGAGCTTACCCCTCGTTTTTGGTGCGCTGTGAATAGCGCCATGGAAATAATTAAATAAAGGGAGCCTACCCATTGGGCCGACGAAAATCACCGCCTCGGCCTGGCGCCGCCTTGGAGTGCCCCCTGCTGCTGCCAGCGCTGTTGCGGCGGCCCCCGGAGTGAGGAGAGGGCCACCGGAGTGAAGTGTAGGCCACGCTAGGCCCCGAAGCCGTCAGGGCCCGTGTCACGTGACGGGGGCGCCCGGCCGCGTCATTGGCCGCGCCCCCGCCCTTGCCGCGCACGGATTGGCTGCCCAGCCGGGCAGCAGGAAGAAGCCGCGGAAGCTTCCGAAAAGCACCGGGAGGCCGAGGGAACCCGGGCAAAGCCGTCGGAGGCGTTGCGGGGCTCCCGTGGTGAGGAGGGAGCCCCGTGTGTGCTTGCAGCCTCGTGGAGGCTGCCGTGAAGTCCCGGGCCCCCGGGAAGAAGGAGGAGCCCGGCTGTTGTGAGGAGGGGGGCATCGAGGCATGGGTTCGGTGCCTGCCCCGCCTCTGCCTCGGAAGCCCGGGGGAAGTGCTGCTGCTGGCGGGACTCTCCTGAGCTGAAGAGAGCCCCGCACACCCAAGCCGGCCACAAGTCTGCCCTACCTGTCTGTGCTCCCGCTGAGGAGCAGCACTAGAGGAAAGCCCCGGCAGTGGAGAAAGCCAGAGCCCCTGACTTCAGCAGAGCCTAGGAGCCCGGTGAGTGGGGCGGACGTGAGGAAGCCAGAGGCTTTGGGAGAAGCTGGGGGTGGGAAGCCTCGGGGCACGTCTCGGTGCCTGCGCCCCCCCCCCCTCTGGACCAATCCGGCGGGGGGGACATCCTGTGGCATCGCAGTTGTAGGAGTTGCATCGTGGTCATTCGGGAGACTACCACTGGGCCACCTCAACCCCAATTAACCCTGTGAGGCCTACTGGCCCCACCCGGAACGGTTTTTCAGGGTATAAGCCCCAAGTACCTAGAACATGGGTGAGGACAGTTAAAGGCTGCATGCCATGGAAGTTAGCCCCTGACTAGGGGTCTGTTACTGCCTGATGATTCTTGCCCATGAGAAAAGGGTTAATAAGGACGGAATTGACTGTGGAGCACTCGGATGAGCTGTTTTCCCTCTGATGGCAGGTTGTTCTTTCCACCCTACTGAAATGTCGCATAGATTCTTACAGGGATATACTTCTAGGGTTGCTTTATATAAAGAGAGGCTCATCCCTGCCTGGTGAAATGGTTAGTCATGCCCTAGTAGAATGTTTATTCCTGCACAGTGATCAGGTGATAGGAAATGTTTAAGGATACCCCTGTTGTTGATGTTACTGATGCCAATGCACATTAATGCTTCCTGCCTGATGTTTGATATCTCTGTGCCGATTTATTGCAGGTGTTCCTGTATGTTGGGATTTACTATGATGCCCTGATGTTTTCTTTTACAGGGGTTGGGTTGGCGTTATTGTGCATGATGTATAGTTATGCTAATGTAGAACTTTTGCAATTACAGCCTTCCCTGTAGGATGAGAGCCTGAGTTGGCCCCGCCAGATTGGCCCCAGGTCTAGTGTTCAGTTAACCATCCTTTTTCCTTGCAGCATGGACTTATGGACTCATCCCTTTTGTCCCATGTAAATAATTCCCCATGATGTATTTGGCTCTGGCGCCAGTTGGCGCCTTGTTGTGATTACCAGTGTATTTTTCCTTTTTACCTTGCAGGTTGGAGATACAACTAAACTTCATCTTTTTCCAACCAAAGGTGGTGTTGTGACTCTTTTGTAGTGTGATGGGTGTGTCGTCTGTGGGTACTGCGTGAATGCTTCACATGTCCTCGAAGTTTGGCCTGCCCGCTTGATGCCATGCTACCCCCTTTGAGACTTGGGCAACCCCCAATTCCAACATTTGGTGGCAGAGCGATGGGATAGGACTTGTGTTTGCGCAGTACTACAGCGGCCACGGGTTACACTGCAAATAGAGCTTTGGATGTAATCCGAGCCTTGTTGTGGGGATTATTATTGTTTGCTAAATTGCTTCCTCCTGAAGAGTGTTCTGAACTGTCCCCTTGTTCCACTGGGAGGGTGTGTCCCGGGTGTACCTCGCCACGATGGGGTTGATTTACCAGGAAGTGGAACTGATGGAGTACACCGAACAGGAGGTGATAGACTTCCTCCTGGAGAGAGGGATACCCCCAGTAGGGAACATTAGGAGGAATTTGTTTCTCTATGAGGCCCTCAAGAGGGGAGAGCCCTTAGAGATTAGTGGGGACTTGTCTGACTACCCCCCCGAAGTTTTGAAGGGTTAGAGACCAGAGAGAGGGCTCCCCATCCAGAACCCTGGGAGGTAATTGCGCCGATGAGGAGGAGGAAGAGTCTAGCAGGGCAGAGACGCCAGTAGCTGTGGAGGACACCGAAGATAGGGAGTCTCGCACTGGGTCCAGTCCCGGGGGCACTGCCCCATCCCTTTCCCTGTCCCCAGAAGAGTGGGTAGATAGGAGAGAAGAGAGGGAGCATCAGCTGGCGCTGGCAAAGCTCAGGCATGCCGAGGGCTTAGCGCAGCTGAGGGTAGAAGAGCAGCGACGAGAGACTGAAAAAGTCCTAGCGCTGGAGAGGATGGCGGAGGCGGAGAGGGCCTTCGCCAGGGAGAGATCAGCTCAGGTGGGTAGGTTGTCCCCTGAGAGTGGTTTTAGGAGTCTGGATTCACCGAAGAGGGTGGGATCCAGTGGTGGCAGCGAGTGTAGGTCCAGTGCAAGGAGTCCCACTCCCGAAGCCCAAGAGACTGTGCCTGATTCCCCGGAAGAGGAGGACGGGTTAGTGTTTAGGGGCAGGGGAAAGCTGTTCCATCAGTCCTGGGGAGAGTTCGAGGAGGAGTGTTGGACTGTACTGGAGGATTGGGTGGTGAGGAGAGCAGTGGAGGATTGGGAAGGGCTGTGCCATGCCGTTATCCGGGAGCACATGCTGAGGAGTTGTTTCCCAAGACTGCGTCACCATCTGTTGCAGTGCGGGTTCTCAGACCCCAGGGAACTTGCACGGGAGGCAGACCTCTGGGTAAGTGCCAGAGCGTCTGGGAAGGCTGAGGGGAGTGATCCTGAAGGGAGTGAGACGGGGAGGTGTCCCGAGGTGCCCCAGCTGTGGTCACCGGGCCTGGAGTGTTCTTTAAGAGAACCCCCGGTTGGGAGACTAGGCTGTCCCGATGCGTCATCCAGAGGAAGGGATCCCCTCATGTCAGGAGGACCCGGAGCATCAATAATCGGAGCTCCAGTGGTTCGGGGGTCTGACCAGTCACAGGGTTTAGATCCTGGACTGGGGTTCCAGGTTAAGGGGTTGCCTGACCTGGAGGGTGGGGTACCTGTAATTCAGGTCCCTACCAATTTGACTCCCAGGGGTACTACTCCCAGTGGGAGGGTGCAGAACTCTGGGAGGGGGTGCAGAGGGAGGAAGGTCTCTTCTCTGTCACCAGCTCAGCCACAGGGCGCAGATCCTGGGTTGGGTGGCCAGGGACAGGGGTTGCCTGCCCTGGTGGGAGGGACCTCTGTAACCAGAGTCCCCCCGGAAGTGACTCCCAGGGGTACTTCTCCGGGTGGGAGGGTGCGGAACTCTGGGAGGGGGTGCAGGGAGAGGGAGGACTCGCCCTTGTCACCAGTTCAGCCTGTGGGTTTCGACTCCAGGTTGGGGAGAGAGTTGTGTGAGGGTGTCCCCAGGCGTAGGAGATGGAGGAACCCTTGGAGGAGAAGTAGGGGGAGGAGAGCCTCGCCCCTAAGGGCTGGTCAGTCTGAGGGTGTAGACCCCAGATGGGTGGACCAGTGGCAATTTGGAGAAAAGAGAGTGGTCCAAGAGAATTACAAGCCTGAGGCTAGAGCCTCCCACTCTAGGAAGGAAAAACATCCCACTAGGGAACACCAGTTGGGTGGTTTTGTTGGTGAAGGGAGGGTTGCGAAAGAGAACCATTGGGTTCCAGAGTGGAGGAGAGACTGCAGGTGCTCCTGTAGTTGCAGGCCTGCGTCCACCTTTTTCCGCCCCAAGCAGGGAAGCCCATCAAGGCATTGATATGTCTACCCTGGCTTTTGGCTGGGGGGGAGCCGTGTTGGACTTGGCCTTTTCCCCCCCAAATTTTCGCTTTTGACCCCCTTATCTACATTGTCTCCCCCATGGGATTAAACCTGTATAGGCCATGAGTGGTGTGAGACCCCTGGTGAAAAATGTAATTACCTGAAATAATGTGAGCACTTGTAAAATCCCCCATTTTAAAACTGCACCTGATTGAAATGTATTGTTTTTAAAATGGCTGCCATGGCCCTGGGTTTTGCCACTGGACTGACATAGGTCAGCGGACTAGATAATATTACCCAGCTACCCCTAGCTTTTGGAGGGAAAGCCTGGCACCCAGGGTGCTCACCCCCTCCCCTAGAACCAGTTTAGGCTCGATGTGCCAACATTCTAGAAGGTCCTGGCACTGCCTGGGAGGAGGGTATAAATAGGGAGAAGTGTCACCAGAGAGTCAGTCAGCGCTGGGACAAAGAAGAGAGGGGACCTGCTGTGAGGTGCTACCGCCACATGGGCCTGTGAGCTGGGCCCTGCACCCCTAAAACCCCCTACTCTACTGTCCCTTGGGCCCATGATAAGGGAGGGCCCCTACCCAGGTCACTGAAGCTGTTGGACCTTGAACTACGCCAGCGCTGAGCGACAGAAACACCCAGAACAAGAGGAGTGCTGTGGGCTTGAACCCCCCTAGGAGGTGAGGAGAGTGGCCCTGGGGCTAGCTGTGGAACTGATTGCCCCTGTGAGGTGTGCCTGCCGGACGCTGTGCTGTGGAAGCGCTGTTTTGGGGAGGTTGGTGCCCCCAAGGAAGCTGTGGCCCCTTTGCCAGCTGAGTGAGGAGAACTGTGACCACGGAGAAGCGCCGAAGTACTGTGTGGCCTGACTGAACTGCCTCTATCCTGGCGGGTTGAGAGAGAGGAGCTGAGCGCTGTGAATAGCGCTGTGGGTGCTTACCCCACGTGGTGATGTCCTTTTGCTGAGGAAGTATTTGACTGAACAGCGCTGAGGGAGCTTACCCCTCGTTTTTGGTGCGCTGTGAATAGCGCCATGGAAATAATTAAATAAAGGGAGCCTACCCCTTGGGCCGCCGAAAATCACCGCCTCTGCCCGGCGCCGCCTTGGAGTGCCCCCTGCTGCTGCCAGCGCTGTTGCGGCAGCCCCCGGAGTGAGGAGAGGGCCACCGGAGTGAAGTGTAGGCCACGCTAGGCCCCGAAGCCGTCAGGGCCCGTGTCACGTGACGGGGGCGCCCGGCCGCATCATTGGCCGCGCCCCCGCCCTTGCCGCGCACGGATTGGCTGCCCAGCCGGGCAGCAGGAAGAAGCCGCGGAAGCTTCCGAAAAGCCCCGGGAGGCCGAGGGAACCCGGGCAAAGCCGTCGGAGGCGTTGCGTGGCTCCCGTGGTGAGGAGGGAGCCCCGTGTGTGCTTGCAGCCTCGTGGAGGCTGCCGTGAAGTCCCGGGCCCCCGGGAAGAAGGAGGAGCCCGGCTGTTGTGAGGAGGGGGGCATCGAGGCATGGGTTCGGTGCCTGCCCCGCCTCTGCCTCGGAAGCCCGGGGGAAGTGCTGCTGCTGGCGGGACTCTCCTGAGCTGAAGAGAGCCCCGCACACCCAAGCCGGCCACAAGTCTGCCCTACCTGTCTGTGCTCCCGCTGAGGAGCAGCACTAGAGGAAAGCCCCGGCAGTGGAGAAAGCCAGAGCCCCTGACTTCAGCAGAGCCTAGGAGCCCGGTGAGTGGGGCGGACGTGAGGAAGCCAGAGGCTTTGGGAGAAGCTGGGGGTGGGAAGCCTCGGGGCACGTCTCGGTGCCTGCGCCCCCCCCCCCCCCGGACCAATCCGGCGGGGGGGACGTCCTGTGGCATCGCAGTTGTAGGAGTTGCATCGTGGTCATTCGGGAGACTACCACTGGGCCACCTCAACCCCAATTAACCCTGTGAGGCCTACTGGCCCCACCCGGAACGGTTTTTCAGGGTATAAGCCCCAAGTACCTAGAACATGGGTGAGGACAGTTAAAGGCTGCATGCCATGGAAGTTAGCCCCTGACTAGGGGTCTGTTACTGCCTGATGATTCTTGCCCATGAGAAAAGGGTTAATAAGTACGGAATTGACTGTGGAGCACTCGGATGAGCTGTTTTCCCTCTGATGGCAGGTTGTTCTTTCCACCCTACTGAAATGTCACATAGATTCTTACAGGGATATACTTCTAGGGTTGCTTTATATAAAGAGAGGCTCATCCCTGCCTGGTGAAATGGTTAGTCATGCCCTAGTAGAATGTTTATTCCTGCACAGTGATCAGGTGATAGGAAATGTTTAAGGATACCCCTGTTGTTGATGTTACTGATGCCAATGCACATTAATGCTTCCTGCCTGATGTTTGATATCTCTGTGCCGATTTATTGCAGGTGTTCCTGTATGTTGGGATTTACTATGATGCCCTGATGTTTTCTTTTACAGGGGTTGGGTTGGCGTTATTGTGCATGATGTATAGTTATGCTAATGTAGAACTTTTGCAATTACAGCCTTCCCTGTAGGATGAGAGCCTGAGTTGGCCCCGCCAGATTGGCCCCAGGTCTAGTGTTCAGTTAACCATCCTTTTTCCTTGCAGCATGGACTTATGGACTCATCCCTTTTGTCCCATGTAAATAATTCCCCATGATGTATTTGGCTCTGGCGCCAGTTGGCGCCTTGTTGTGATTACCAGTGTATTTTTCCTTTTTACCTTGCAGGTTGGAGATACAACTAAACTTCATCTTTTTCCAACCAAAGGTGGTGTCGTGACTCTTTTGTAGTGTGATGGGTGTGTCGTCTGTGGGTACTGCGTGAATGCTTCACATGTCCTCGAAGTTTGGCCTGCCCGCTTGATGCCATGCTACCCCCTTTGAGACTTGGGCAACCCCCATTTCCAACAATGTGTATATGAGATCGCTAGCTGGGATTGTTCGTCCGCATGGTATTAAGATCATTACATATGCTGACGACACCCAGCTGGTGGTCTCTCTTACGCATAAGAACGGCCACCAACCTCAAACCAACCTGATTACCTGCCTGGAGCAGGTGAAGAGTTGGATAACGAAGTCATGCCTGAAGCTCAACGGGGATAAAACTGAGCTCATGCTTCTTGGCCCTTCAGCTCCCTCCACCTTGGAGCTGTCATGGCCTACCAGTTTAGGTGCACCCCCCACACCGAAAGAAAATATAAAAAGCCTCGGGGTGTGGCTGGACAAATCCCTGACTTTTAATACACAAGCAACTAAATTGTCAGCGACTTGCTTTGGTCTCATCAGGATGATGAAAAAAATCCTCCCCCTCCTACCTTTTGATGCCAAGCAGGAAGTTATTCAGGGTCTAATCCAGTCTCGCATTGACTTCAGTAACGCCCTGTATTTAGGGGCGCCAGAATACTGCCTGCAAAAACTGCAGCGAATCCAGAACTGTGCAGCACGAAAACTCCTTGGAATCTCACGCAGAACCCCGATAGAGCCGGGGCTGAGAGCTCTACATTGGCTCCCTGTCAGAGAAAGAATTAAGTTCAAATCCATGTGTATCACCCATCAAGCATACTGGAAAGTTGGCCCAACAATCAGCCACCCTCTGATCACCCCTTACTATCCAAAGAAAGAGCTTCGCTCCTCCCATGCTTTTCTGGCAGCAGTCCCTCGGATCCGGAGATCCAGAGCAGGAGGCCCGTCTTTTTCCTACAATGCGCCCAAGCTATGGAACTCGCTCCCCCTGCATCTAAGATCCAACCCCAATCTGTTGACCTTCCGAAGACAGCTTAAAACTTTTCTTTTTAATTAATTAAGCCCACCCTTGGACCGACTCACCGGAAGGCTCAATCTAGTTCCTAGCGCCTGGACGCCTCAGGGCAGATGCTGCGCTTAATAAAACCTCTTTTCATTTCATTATGTGTCTACCCAACCCCAAACTGCACTTTGCTCCCCAACACACTGGAATGAGTTGGTGAACTGGGAAAACCTATCCAGATCTCACTTGCTGTACTGGCCATCTAGGCCTATTGAAGAAATTAGCCTGCTCCCAGTCCAATTGTTTCTCTTGCCTCTGGAGAAGTACACTCTTTCCCCTTCCCTCCAACGCCATCAAAATTGTCGAGTCGACATCTCCAAAGGGTGCCTGATGCCATATATTGAGCTCTCTGGCAAAGGGCCGTCTCTGCGGGGCCCTGGCCACTTTTCTTTCTCATAACATGTCTGTTGCACTACGTACGGGTCCCCGGCATCCAGTCCACCACCCCTCAAAAACAATGTCACTATTGTAGCATCTCCAGGCATTCCCAGAAGACGCCTAACCCAATTGGCTGATAACTGGAGATGAGTTGCATAATAATATAGCTCTAAATCCGGATATGCCAGACCACCCTCCTCCTGGTACCCCATCAAGGTATTTATTGCCACCCTCCTTCACCTGACAGCCCACACCAAGAAGAGCATTAAACTATTCAATTGTAACAGAGGACCTCAATGGACAGAGAGAGTTCTGGATTGAATACTAACAACATGACAGTAGAAACCTTTTTGCAATGGCTAATCTCTCCTTAACTGAAAGAGCGGGTGTATTTCAAAACTTGATGGACAAGAGCATTCCGTACAGGACTCTTATCATATTATAGTTGTATTGCTGGGCTTCAATTATCGCAAAACACACAAGATGATGGACGGAATGTTGCACAATGGCAAAACATTCACCCCCAGTCACAGATCTGGGTTTAATCCATTGTTATTTTGCTCACCAAGCCACCCCAGTTCAGACATGGCCATATGCAAATCAGTCTTGACCCTGTGCCTCATGGGAACAGTCCGGACTGAACTGCCAAGCCATGTCTTCCCTGGACTGGAATCAAGCATCCTAGGACCGGTTTCTGGCTAGGATGCTTGATTCCGTTCCAGGGAAGACATGGCTTGGCAGTTCAGGCTGGACTGTTCCCATGAGGCACAGGGTCAAGGCTGATTTGCATATGGCCATGTCTGAACTGGGGTGGTGTGGAGTGCAAAAAACACGATGGATTTAGGCCCAGATCTCTGTACTGGGGTGAATGTATGACATTGTTCTGCATAATGTATATCAACTGTTGTTTTTGCATTGGGCTTCAATTATGGCAACTATAATCCCCAAACCTCTCTGCTGCCCACTGAATGCCAGGTCAGGCTGCTGTTCGATCAGGATCAGAATTCCCAGTGCTAACAGTATTGATTACGAGCCATACACACCGTCTTTGATTTTAAAGAAAGTGGGCACTGTCCCTGGTTGCAGCTCCCCAGCAGTGCACAGTATTAAATAAAAAATGGCAGCGCCAGAAGAGGAAGAACGGCACTCGCAGCAAGCTGCCGAAAGACTATGTTTTCAGCACAAAATATATTAGAATAGAGCATAGCAGAAGAGCTTGGATATTTAAGACATATGGGCCCAATCCGCTAATGTGGTGGCAATAATATAACCGCTGCAAATTCACAATCATCTGAAACTGCAATTTACAATAAATGGATATTTCTCAGTCAAAACGCACAGTGATGCCTATTTATAATCAGAGAATCCATTTCTTCTCATTATGATCTCACGAGCACATTAAGACCTTATTAACATTAATTACTTCGATGGTTTATGGCTGAGCAGAGACAGCAGCCTGCGCATGTCTGTAGTCTGGATCACATCTACATTATACCTTGCTGCATTTTGCTTATACAACATGCGAAAATATTGCTGCTAACACCAATTAGCTAATTTCACACTTACAGCAAACAGTGAACTGTTGCCTCGGTGAGCAGACGAGTGTGGACAGGCAGACAGATGGGAATGGCAGCACCCTCCTCTGCAGCAGGCAGAGGAGCAGACACACTGACACCAGGAACAGGGCAGGCAGCATCGAGAGCAGTGCAAAATGAACCCAAGCAACGAAAACAACATAAATGGCATACATAAAACGTGCAAACAAGACATTTATAGGCAGATGCGATCAGTGAGACAGAGCCTGCGACATAGAATAGCTGACATGCAGTCGTCATTCAAGCATAATCGGGAGAGTTACATAAAATGACACACATGCACATACAAATGTACAGGCGCAGGTGAATTTCTTCTTAGTAATATGAAACGCCACCCTCAGCGTGGTAGGGGCAAATGGCATTCATTTCAGACTCTATTTTTACATCGAGGGCATTGCATAATTCCAATGATATAATTTACCCTCTAGAAGAAAGTTAGATCTAAAGAAGCTATCCATAATATTTGAGAGATGCATGCAGTAACAAGACTTTATGACTAGTGTTAAGACCTGGATTGTACTGGGTCTGACGCGCCTGCAGGCCTTGCCCCATGCAAAGATTCACACCCACACAGGTTACAGGAGTGGGGTGGATGACTTCGAGTGATCTCCCCCAATTGTATTATAACCTCGAGCCAGGCGTGGCCCGAGGGTGAAGTGTGACAATATCCGGGGTGACTGCCGGCAAACCACATGACTGCCGACCTTCCACATCCTATCCCAATTCAGTCCTTCGCAACAGTTTGCATGTGATCTTTCAGGAAGCATACTAAGTCTTTGAACCGTGGGCTCGATTGGGGGTTGTGCCTCAGACGATGTAGTGGATGTTGCCCGTGATATGCTGTCGGCGGTGGTGCACTGGTAGTAGGGGCGTCCTAGGTCATGGATGGAGGCCTGCTGGCTGGCTCAGTACCATGTGCTGGGTGTTTGTGCCCCCCAGGGACAGCCCTCTTCATCTGCTCCTTCAAACCCAGGAGTTTTGTGTTGTGCGGCAACCTCCACTTTCTTCAACCAGGAGAGGTTTCGGGCCAAGGTCTGTTGTCTCTTTTTGGCAGTTACCATGGTTCCTTCCACATTACCACTATCCATAATCCTGGCTTGTATGGTGTCCTGAACTTCCATCCAGGTATTCAGTCCTTGATGACTACTTGGTCCCACGGCTGGAGGTCGCGATGTTTGGCCCCTCTTTTGTGGCTGGCCGCTGTGTTTTGCTGTTGTCTTCACAAGTGTGTTTCGTGCTCATCATACGGGCGGTGTCCCCTCCGGGCACATGGGGATTGTGTCCCTGCGTGGTCCGTTAAAAATCAGTGTCCATGGGGCTTGTTGAGTGGTGCTGTGTGGTGTGCTCCTGTAGTACTGTAGAAACAGTTGTAGGTGGCGCTCTGGGTCAGCATGCTCGGTCACGGCAACCTGCAGCACTTTACTGAGTGTTCTCAGGAACCTTTCAATCTCTCCATTGGCTTGTTGCCACTGGGGGGTGATGCTGCAATGTCGAACTGCATGATGTTTCCTGAAATCAATGAGTTCCCCACCTTGGAAGGGCGGATCATTGTCACTCTTGATTTCGGTGGGGCAACCAAACATTGCGAACACCTTTTCCAGTACAGGAGCCATGTGAGCGAAAGCTTTTAAGCTGACAACTTCGACAATGGGATACTTGCAGTAAGCGTCCATCCTCGCTAGTGTAATTCTCCCATCTGGGAAGCTCCTGAAGTCTATACTCACCTTCTCCCAGGGGGCTTTGCACGACTCCTCAGGGATTATTGGTGCAGGGCTTTCTGGAGCACCAGTCAGTTGGCATGCCGGGCATCTCCGTGCTGCTTCTTCCATCAGCTCTTCCAACCTGGGGAACCATACTTTCTCCCGCATTCTCGATTTCATCTTCATCGGCCCATGATGTCCTCCGCAGGCCAACTGTGTTACATGGTGATGCAGTGCTACTGGGATGACAATGCAGGATCCGCATAGGAGGATACAGTCCTGGGTCATGCTTAGTTCATTTCCCACTTTCCACATCTTCATGAGGTACTCGCTATCTTGCCCTGACCAGTCATTGACATCCTGTAGGAAGTTTTGCTCTGTGTCCCCTTGGACAGTGTTCTGCACCTTGGCAAAGACCAGGTGCACTTCAGCTGCTTCCGTGATGTCGGCCAGTGTCAGGGCTGAAGGGCACACTGCTGCTGAGATCATGTTTAGGTATGCCGCCATCTTTTCAGCATCTTGGACTTCGCATTGGGTGTCCGATGGCATTGGGTGGCAAGTCGGCTGGGTTCTTCGCTCCAGGCCGGTAGACGACCACCATCAGGTATTGCTGTAGTTGGATAGCCCACCGTTCGGTTCTGGGAGGTGGGTGCGATGCTGATCCCCGGAATAGCTGGACGAGTGGCTGATGGTCAGTGACGACCTTGAAGGGCTGGCCACTTATGTAGAGATGAAAATGCCTGCACACCCAAGAGGACCTCCCGCTCGATGGGTGAGATAATTTTGCTGGTGATGCAAGTACTGCCCACCATCCTGGCTCTTGTTTCTGGGCCAGCACTGCTCCGAGGCATACTGAGCTGGAATCCACTAGCAGTTTGGTGTGCTTGCCCGGTTTGAAGAACATCAGCGTGGCGTTTCGAGGAGGACACCTTTGATGCACTGGAAAGCTGCTTCTTCATGGTGACCCCAGCTCCATTTGGTTACTGTCTGGGTTAGCGCCCCCTGTAGTTCGTCAATGGTGGCCAAGTCTGGGATGAATCGGCCACAGTACATGGCCATCCCAAGGAAACTTCTTACTTCGGGCACAGTTGTGAGTGGGGGTGCTTGTTTTATCACTTGTGACTTCCGTGGGTCTACCTGAATTCTGTTCTGGTTGAATATATATCTGAAGAACTCTATCTTTTGTTGAAAAACAGGCATTTCTCTTGGTGTAGCGTGGTGCCATACTCCTGGATGTGCTTCAGTGTGGCTTGGAGGTGCTTGTAATTCTCTGCCGCCAGGGAGGAATGTATGAGAATGTTATTACTGACATTTAGGACTCCAGGCAGTTCTGTTAAGATTTCAGGTACAGCATTTTGAAACATTTCAGTTGCCGAGGAGATACCGAAGTTGAGGCTTTTGTAGCTGTGCAACCCCAGGTGTGTGCTGAAGGTGGTTATATATCTGCTTTCTTCTGCCAGGACCAGTTGGTGATATCCGGCGTTCAGGTCCAGTTTTGAGAACCACTGGGAGCCGTTTACATCCGCTGCAATTTTGTCCATGGCTGGGGTTATGTTGCGTTCTCTCCAGATGGCTCTATTTGGAAGCTTTATGTCAATGCATAGTCATATCTCCCTCGGTTGTTTTGGTTTCTCGGTGATGACTATTGGAGAGACTCAAGGAGTCGATTGTGACATTTTTTCTATGACCCCTTGCTCTTCCAATTTTTGTAGTTCGCTCTCCACCAGGGGTCGAAGGTGGAAAGGGATTTGGCGGTGTCAGAGTGCCATTGGCGCTATATTAGGATTGATGTGTAGTTTCACGGGTGGATATTTGATGCACCCCAGTCCTTCGAAGAAGTTCAGGAACTGTTCATGTAAGTCGTTGGTTTGGTTTGACTTCACGCTCCTTGTGAATGACACTAGACCCAGAGCTTCTGCAGAGTGGCTGCTGATCAGTGTGTCTGCTTTTTGGTTGATGACATGGATTGTTGCTGTAATTTGGTTCTCTTCGGACTGAGTGGGTACTGTCATACTTCAATGTAGGGGTAGAGGTGACTGGCTCCCATACGCAAATATCTTGTTGTTGTATGGCAATTGTATTGCTGTATCCCCAAGACATTCACGAAGGGCCAGGTGTCAATCACTGCCTTTACCTCCGAAACCGCTACTCGGATTGTGCATGTGTGCTGTGGTCTCCAGGGCCTCTTCAGCTCTCTTGTGAACGAGATGAGGAATGTTCCTACTTCTTCATCCTCTTCCAGCGACGAGTCTTCCACCTGGGAGGTCGATTGAGGGTAGTCTCCGAGCCACCAGTGTCTGTGAGGGTGGTGCTCGACAGTTGGCGTACCATTTTCTTCAATGGCTAATAGCTCTGGTGGTTTCTGCCTTGGGCCTTCTTTCAGCAAACTGAGGCAAAGTGGTTGGGATTCCATAGTGGGAGCATGTTCGGCCATATGTTCTTCTGGGGTTGGAATGGGCGCCCTCTGGGGCCATTCCCTCGTTCCTACGTTCCTAATGCATCCGCTCTTTCTGTCTTGACAACTACAGTCTTGTCTGACAACCACGTCAATGCTAGGTCCATCTCGTTGGCTCTAGATGCTGACAGGTTGGCTGTCCTAGGATTAGTCCATGCAATGTTTTGGTACGCCATCATGGATTAGCTGGGCCAAATCTCCTTGAGCTAGTCATCAGCTGTGAAGGTGCTCGCTAGCTCCCGTAGCCTGGCGTAGAATGTGTCAATAGATTCGCCCTTTGCTGTCTGGCCTGGCATAGCTTGATCTCTCGAAATCCTGGTTAAGTTGAGCGTCAAAGTGAGCACTCAGTGCTCTTACAATGGCTTGTAGTCAGTAGGTAGACCCGTGTTTGGTAGGTGATTGAATAGGAGATACATTTATACCCCCTTGTAGTGTAGGAGTAGTGACCATTTAACAGCACCATCGGTTCCTTGTGTGGCCACAAAATAGTTGTCCAGACGCTCTACCCATGTCTCCCACCTGGAGGAGGAAGTTGCAGGATTAGCCAGCTCGCTGAATGGGGGTAGTACACCTGTGAGGGTGTGTTGCATGTCGACATGACCGGGGTGTTGGGAAGCATTTGCTTCCTTCCCCATTTTGAGGACCTAGTGTAGATGTATTTTTTGATTGGGGTTTGTGTAGTCTCTGGCTGGTTATTGTATTTCCAATTCGTTCCTATATGCCCTTGCTCCCTTTTCTATTGTTCTGCCATTGGGATGTATGCCAAGTTCTTTTCTTTGTAGTATATATGATGGTGATTGCCGGGACTGCTGGGCAGGGCATTGAAAATATGGGTATTGTACCATAAGCCTTGCTTTGACCAATGCTTGTTGGGGTCAAATTGGATGAGAAAACCGAATCCAGACCCAGTACCGTTTAAGAGCTCCAGCTGCTGGTCGACTCTTGGGCTGGGAGGCTCCAGGCAGGGTCAATGCTCAGTAGCGTGCAGTTCAAAATCTGCTTCCTTCTTCTGCCAGGAATGAGAGTGTGGCAGGTGGCGGTATGTCTCCGCCTCCCCAGCTTGCTGACAGCAAGTAGGGGTGTGGAAGGTGGTCCGTTATCATTTTGCAGGCCTGGGTGGCCTACAGAAAACCGCTGCTGCAGGGTGCCTTGGGCGAAACAGATGACGTGTGGCCTCGCCCTTTGCTCTTGTCGCAAGTGTTGAGACCTGGATTGTACCTGGTTTGGCAAACTTGCAGGCCTCGCAGGCCTTGCGCAGCACAAAGATTCACACGGTCACACCCACACAGGATACAGGAGTGGGGCCGGAAGACCTCAAGCAGTCTCCACCCATTTTATTGATAACCTCTGGCCCAAGGGTGAACCGGCAATCAACCGGACTAATGACCTTCCACATCTAGCATCGATAGTCAAGTTTCTTTCTTTGCTTTTGTCAAATGCTATATACTAGAGGGGAAACATAGCAAAGGCCTATGGATCACCTATGAGCAAAATGTTGTTGTCTTGAGACAACACAACACTAAGAGGAAAAACTTCAGCTGAGCTGAGCATGACGGATAATCCTCCTGAAATCAGTGACCTGGGCTGCAGGAGGGACTGCCACAATAGCGAGAGCGGAGAGGAAGAACCTCTGAGAAGGCTCGGCAAACTGCTTGAGCGGACAGCAGCAATGCTGTGGGACAGAGAAGTCATGAAGATCAGCCGATTCGCACCCTGTAAGATGGTGGTTAGCTCGTTGCTCCTGAGTACGGGACTGGGCTGAGCTGTGGCTGGTGGCGGCATCCTGCAGCTGCGATCTGGTGACTTGGCGGTCGGAGCAGAGGTCCTGTGGAGACACAGCAGAGGCCCCTGAGCCGCGCCAGAGAGAAACGGAGATACACAGCAAGACGGAGCCCGCTGGGACCATGAAAAGTGCCTGAGAGTGTGGCCTGAGGCAATGTCTGGACCTGCGGTGAGCGGCGCAGTGAGGGCACGGATCTGGGAAGTGTTCTGGGCCCTTTTGACTGTGTGGACACGGGTAGGACACCAGGGGGACCCCTTGGGATAATAACAAAAGCAGGAGCAGAGCCGTAAGACGGGGGCCCGCTGGAGCAGTGGAGGACATTAAGCCTTTTAGGTCAGATCGAGGCCTATGCCCGGAAACGGCGTGACCCTGAAGAGTGCTTTGCAACCCAGGAAGGCAAGGGGACAAGAAAGGGGCCCAATTAAAGATCTGGTGAGAAAACTGCGGGGCGAGTGGCCCCCCTGTGACTTTGGTACCACCCCAGTGGAGGAAGGCACCAGATTGCCTGCGGAACTGTAGCGGGGACCCTGAAACATTGGTGATTGGCAAACAGAGGTATGTGAAGGTCCCCGAGGGCTGGTTTAAAACAGGAGAGAGATTGACACCTGAGTCACTTCACCATTGAGTGGTGAAGCTTCTGCCGGGACTGCGTAGGGCCCTGCAGATCTAATTGGAGGTTACGGGACTGAAATGGCAGAAAGTAGATATATAGAAGGGTATGATCCCACTGGGAAAAGACGCCTGTGAAGCGGGATCAGATTACTTTGCTGTAGTGAGAGCATGCCAACTTTGCAGAAGTGAAGTGCTAGGGAGAGGCAGTCTGAGGCCAGAGTGACAGAGACTGGATACAGATGGGGACTGTCTTAACGTTGACCCAGAGAGACCACATATTCCTGCACTTTGGAGAGTTGAAGCAAACACCAATTACAGATTAATGGAGGGGTTTCCTAGACCCCTGTGCAGCCCACACGTAAGACCTGGAAGTCAATAATGACAGCGACACTTATGACATAATGGGCAAACCAAAGACAAAACAAATGACCGCCCGGCACGGAGGAACACTCTCCACCTGTGACAAGGTGGCGGAAGGCCAGGACTACCCAGAGCCTTCTATGAAGTTACACTTCAATAAAGTGTTGACTGCTATTGCAGATACCAAGCTTCACACTTCAGCAGGAAATGAATGCAGTATCAGTCGGCTTGGGGCTTTGGCGTGCGGAACACCGCATACTGGCAGACTGGGTGGGTGAGGTTGAAACCTTCCTGAATGGGCTGCACCCAGAGCAAAAGACCCTGGTCCCCAAGGTGGGAGATCTATCAGACAGAGCGAGCACCCTCGAACAGCGTGCAGAAGATGCGGAGGCCTGTAACCGCAACAATAATTGAAAAGTGGTGGGGCTCCCCAAAGAAGTAGAAAGCTCAGACATGGTATCCTATTTGGAAAACTGGTTGCGGACAGAGATGGCTTCCAACCAACTGACCCCTTCTTTACTCTGGAGAGGGCGCTTAGAATGTCAGCGAACCTGTTTGCACATGGTCGTCCTGTGGGGCTAGATTACTGACAGAAACACTATACTACAAAGGGCTTGGTCAGAAGGCCTCTTTGTGGTTGAAAATGCCAAAGTATTAATGTTTCTCGATTTTATGGTCCAGGCCCAGCGCGGATCCTTTTTGGAAGTTAAAAGAGCTCTTCATGAGGCTGGACTGCAGTATTCTCCTGATGTTCCCTGTTAGGCTGTAGATTATCCTAGATGGGAACCCCCATTTCTATGATGAACCAGGCGCAGCCTAGACCTGGTTGGAAGCGGGTACAGCCCTCCCCGGGTCCAGACCTAGGGCTTCAGCGACTGAGCAGAGGGCCAGGAAGAACGCCAGGAAATCTTCTTGTGGTCGGTCCCTGAAAAAAACGTCCCTATCTCAGGCGGAGCAGGAATGAGAGGCGACAGTGCAAGTCGTGGCAGAAATTGTAACAATGCATACATAGCAGGAGGAACCTGGGACTCCATCTGGGAATGACTCTCTATTGTCTGACTCTGAGACCTCCATTAGGAATAATGAAGCCCTACCCCAGGTTACACCAGAGACTGCGGAAGAATTGATCTGATGGAAACTGAACTGGTGGTGTAGCCGGTGTCATTTTGCTCTTTAATTGAGCTCCTATTGGTGTATAGGGAAGGTCTGTATCTTTGATGGGGTACAGGGCGTACTATGATATTTCCTATCATTGCAGACCACTTGATTAATTGACCATGATAGGTTAACCCAGGTTAAGATACACACTGTTTAAGGATTTGGCGACTTCTCTCTGTACCCGGGATCATATATATTTTTATACTGATGAGAGGGCAGGTGTGGTATTCCGGGCATTCAGGACCCCAGCCCACCTCAACCACTTCAGCCCTTACCAGAAATCTGGGGGTGGCATACTATTACTAATATTTTTTCTTCACAGGTTTGGGCGGTCAGCCGTTGCTGGACAACTCTTGGTTTTGGGACTTTGTAGTTGGGAGTAGTTTGATTGTGTCTGGGAGGTATCAAGTTTGTCTTTCCCTTTGGGTGGAGGTTGGAGGGGGTGATGTGGGGCAGTATTGCCTGAGGAATTAATGAATGGTAGATTCTAAATGTACAATTACAGTCATGTCCTGGAATATTAGGGGGATAGGATTGGCCTCCAAATGTAACATTCAGAGATACTTGATGAGGCAAAGAGTCCAAATAACAATGCTGCAGGATACACATCTCACCAGGTATGAAGTGGACCACCTGAGACGTAGGTGACGAGGGCAGATCTTTGCAACCACATACTTGCCATTTGCCAGGGGTGCACTTATATGGATTAGGGCAGGGACACCTTTTAAGCATGCACAAGTTGTGATTGACAAGGGGGGGCGTTACGTCATATTAAAAAGTAAATTGCTTGGCCAAGATATTACATCAGAAGTTTCTATGCCACAAACCAAGACTAGATGGTGTTTTTACAAAAATTATCCACCCAACTTTCCCCAATGGCTGCTAACGATCTCCTAGTGGGGGTAGATTTGAATTGTGTGGCGGACGTTGTACTAGACCGCGTCACCTCCCCCTTGTAAGAGGCACCTGCACATAGAATCTCTGCGGGCTTCAGTGATTGGATGGTGCACTGGGATGTGGCAGACATCTGGAAGGTGCAAAGTGGGCTAGACCGGGACTACTCTTATTACTGTCATATACATCACCTGTATACTCAGTTTGATATGTTTATTTGCTCCACCAGGTTTAGCCAATGTGTGACACACACTGGGCACCTGGGCCGTACTGTGTCTGACCGCAGTCAGCTCCTTCTGAAATTTAGACCTATCATAACTCCCAGTCACTTGAAGATGCATGCTTTAGGGACACGTTGCTGAACATCCTTACAGATTATTTTGCTCATAATCAAGGTTCTGCCTCGTCAGCGGCAGTTGAATGGGAGGGATTCAAGGTGGTGGTGAGGAGACATTGCATGGGCCAGTCAGTGGGGGTGAGGAGAGAGCTTGATAACACAATACTTGACCTAGATATTAAGTTGCATGACTTAGATAATGCAATGGGGGCAGATGAACATACACAGACTAGGCGTAGTGAGGCATGGGATCTTTACAACATCACATTAGAGTACCTGCATTGTCACTACTACCAAGAATACATAGCGAGGGCACATGATGAAACGGGTAGACCTGGTAGACTACTCACATGGCTTATTCGACCAGATTCCCAGGGGACACTATTACCTAGGTCCGCTCAAGGGATTACACACCACTTTATGCCCATTGTGCAACAAATGTGGCGTTCCTGTAATACTATGAATTCCTTTATGGGAGGCCAGAACCAATGGACATGGACGGCTTCTGACATTTCTAAACAGAGTGCCTGTTGCGGGAACTGGACCCAGTGGCCATAGAAGCGCTGGGTGGCCCAGTATCAGTCCAGGAAATCAGGGTCATCATTAGGGGCATAGCTAACGGAAAGACTCCAGGGTATTCTGCCTTTGCCAGTTCTTTGGCACCCCTGCTAGAAATTTTAAACGCTGAGTTGTTCAGTAGAGGCTATCTGCCTGAATTCAACTAGAGAAGCAATAGTGATCCCTTTCCCGAAGACCAAGAAAGAGAATTCTCAAGCCTCTGCATTCCGTTCCCTGTCCATACTGAATATGGACTTCAAAGTCCTCAGTAAGGTTCTACCCTATGCATCAAAGTTGGCGTATAGTGACAGAATAGATTCATACCAGTGAGGAGTACATCCCTAAATCTTCTTAGGTTATACCATGAACTATACCATAAGGGAGTGTTGACCTGCCCTCGCACTGTCATTATGTTGATTGCCCTAGAGAAGGCCTTCGACTAGGCTCGATTTGATTATCTTTAGGAAGTAAAGCTTCGGAGAACAATGGGTAAAATGGATTTGAATATTGTATTCATCTCCCACGGCGCGAGTTAGGACAGGTCACAGTATCTTCACAGGATATAATGTTTACAGAGGCACGGGGCAAGGCCGTCACCTCTTTTGTTTGCTATGGCCATAGAGCCCTTGGCCAAACTGTTCAGATGAAAGGGTGTAGTCTATGGCGTGATAGAGGATGACAGAAAACTAATAATATCACTATATGCAGATGACCCCTTACTTTATTTAAAAGATGGCTCGACAGCGGCACCAAACGCGATGGCCCTGCTGGATGAGTCTGCACAGTACTTGGGCCTCCGAGTGAATAAGGCTAAGACCTTTTTGTACCCTGTGGTGGCTGGTAGCAAGAGTCCAGATCATATGCCTTGTGGTCTGAGTTGGTCCCCGTTGACGATTAAGTATGTAGGAGTCCAAGCATTTCACTCTCAGGACGACATATGAGAAGGGAATTTGGGGGGCGTTCTCCGGTCTCTTAAGACATGTGCCCCCTTCTGGTGATCTCTGAAACTGCCCATTATGGCGCGGATTTTACTATTCAAAATGGTAATGTTACCACGACTATTATATTTTTTCACCAACCTCCCAGTTAAAATCTCTTGATCTTTGTTCCTTCCAACAGCTGGATACTATGCTTAGGGAACTGGTGTGAGATGGTGGCAGGCATAGGGTGTCATTATAGACTCTTCACCATCCCCCTGATGATGGAGGCGTAGGGGTCCCAGATTTTGAAATGTATTATATATCGGCTCAGCTACAGTGGGAAACACTAGCTGTCCGGTTCCAGACAGGAGGGAATTGGCCAGATGGATAGATTCACCTAGCAAGAGGCATTGCCAGTTAAACTCTTAGCCCGGAATGTGCAGCTTCCGAGACCAGGGGTACTGCTATCAGTGGCACTGGAATGTTGGAAACGCTGTCAGCGACGGACCGGTGGAAGCCCACTATTTGCCCTGGCGCTACCATTGGTGGGGTTTCCTCATTAGAGTTGTCTGACATAACACTCTGGACCTAGAAGAGCCTAACTCTTCATAGAGAAGAGTGCGAGGCACCTGTTTTACTTCTCTGTAATAATCAGGACCCGCTGACGGCTAATGATCTCATTCTGGGTGTGCCCTTTGATTTGGAAGAGGGTACACAGCAACCTGGCAATTTGATGATAGTCAAATTAGGCATGATCTGGTGATTTTCATTGAATTAGTTTAGTACTCAGATTGTTTCTTATCTGCTGCAAAACCCAGGTCAAAATTAAAATTTACATTGTTCATACCACATATGTTTTATGTTACAATGACTCAAAGCAAAGCTAAGCACATACAAGTTCAAAGCCTGAAAAGAGCGGAGGTGCATCCCCTTTCTCATTCATCACTTGTTAAAGAAAAATATGACCTTGAGTATGATCATGAAGGAACTCTTCTATGAAAAATCAAATTCAGTCCACAAAAAACATGCACAGATTTCATACATATGCACAGTGGTAATGCAAAAAGATATGAGTAAAATTATCCTCTGAATTGTTGCAGCAGAATTGGTGAATAGTAATGTGTAGGGTGTGACATACACAATTGACAGCTTTCAGATTGAAACAACTCAGTCAATCAATGAGCTAGAAAGTTCAGTCACTGATATTGAAAACAGAACTAGAAGGGGATCATCAGATGTTTTGGGCTTCTGGAAAATACAGAAAGGATGTCAACTCATGTGCTGTATTTTTAGAATCGTGGATCCATTAATTAACTGGTTTAGACTTCATTAGAGCTTATGAAATTCAGAGAACCCATAGGTTTCCTACAGACTCATTCAAGAGTCATCATTTTTAGACCTTTGCTGTATGCACATTCACCTATGATTCATTCATGGGCCAAGGTGAATCCTAACATCAGATGGGTAGGTTATTACATTTTCTTTAGACAAGACTTTGTAATGGAATCTACCTTGAAAAGGAAATTATGTTATGTTATGTTATGTTATATGGATTTGTAAAGCGCACGTATACCCGGAGGTGTCTTGGCGCTGTGGACAGTGGGGGTGGGTGCTTGCGTCTATTTATGAAACAGCCAGGTCTTCAGGTGCATCCTGAAGGAAATGAGAGTTGGTGCGCTTCGGAGATCAAGGGGAAGGGAGTTCCAGAGCTTGGCGGTGTAAAAGTGAAAGCTGCGGCCGCCCCATTGTAAGGTGCAGATTTTAGGCACCTGAAAAAGTTTGGTGCCGGAGGAACGAAGATGCCTGGTGGGCTCATACCAGGTCAGCAGGTTCTGTAAGAAGACCGGGCCTTTTTGGTTCAAGGCTTTATAGGCAAGGGAGAGGGCCTTGAATTTGATCCGCTGCTCTACTGGGAGCCAGTGTAATCGACAAATTTCTGCAGAAATCGAGTCATATCTGGGGATGTTAGATAGTAATCGTGCTGCTGAGTTTTGTACACTTTGTAGTTTTTTCAAGCATTGTTTTTGTATATTTCCCAGCAGTCCGTTACAATAATCTAGTTTTGACTGGATTAGGGATGTCACTACAGTTTTTTTGTGTCGGTCGGGAGGTATGGAAGTTTATAAGGAAGTGGCTTGCTGAGACCGTGGCATTTGTGTGTTGGATGAAGGAGAGTTTGTGGTCCAGCCACACCCCTAGATTCTTAGCTTTTATTACCGGTATAGGGAGTTCGCTAAGTTCTGGAGGCCACCATAGATTTCCCTAGAGAGGCAGTAGGTTGCCAAAAATCAGAACTTCGGTCTTTCCCGAGTTAAGTTTGAGGCAGTGTGAATTCATCCATTGGTTGATGGAGCGCATACAGTTTAGAAATTGTGAGGTGGGGGCTTCATTCTTGTAAGCTGTCACTACGATCTGGGTATCGTCAGCGTAGGAGGTAAGGTGAAAGCCACAGCTCTGGATCAGTGGAGCTGGGTCCGAGACATATATGTTGAAGAGTGAAGGGCTCAGCGAGGAGTCCTGTGGCACTCCACAAGGAAGAGTATAGGGGTCTGAAGAGAAGGTGTCAAGCGAGACCGTAAGCCTCCTGTCTTCCAGAAAGGAGGACAGTAGGGCCAGTGCAGAACCCTCTACTCCTAGTTTCTCGAGCCGCTCATGCAAGAGAGAGTGGTCCACCGTATCAAAGGCGGCTGATAGATCTAGGAGTATGAGTACTGCTGTGCCACCTCGATCCATGACCGCCCTGATTTCTTCGGTGGCCTTGATGAGTGCGGTCTCGGTACTGTGTTCTTGACGAAAGCCAAACTGGGAGGCATCTAGCAAGCTGTTCTCATTAATAAATTGGGTCAGCTGGGAGTTCATGATTTTGTCGATTATTTTAGCAGGTAGTGGCAACCGGGTCGATAGTTGTTGGGATCAGAAGCATCCAGGGAGGGTTTTTTCAACAAAGGAAGGATGGCGGTGTCCTTCCAGATGGAAGGAAAGGAACCAGAACTGAACATAGTATTAAAAATTTCAGTGAGATGTGGACTGATCAGTTCAGCATATTCTTTAAGAACTTTTGGAGGACAGGGGTCCGTGGGAGACCCAGATCTTGAGTCTCGGATAAGTTTGGTTACTGTACCCGGAGATATCGGTGAAAAGGAGAGCAGAGTGTTGGCGTTGGGTTTGTTTATGATGGGATCCATTGGGGAGGGAGAAGAGGAGTCCTGAAAGTTTTTTATGATATTCATTACTTTTGGTTTTAAAAGTGGCTGTGATGTGGTCGCATAACTTTTGGTCACTTTTGATCCCTGGGGTTTTTGCGGTAGTAAGTTTCTTCACCACTGCAAAAAGTTCTTTAGATGAATTTTTGGCAGTTTCGATCTGATTCGTGTACAAATCTGTTTTTTTGTTTATTAGGTGGCGTTTGTATTGTGCGGGGCCAGTTTATATATTTCTTTTTCTTTCAGGCTGTAGTTGGCACGCCACCGTCTTTCTAGTTTTCGGCAGCGCTGTTTTTCCTTCCGAAGATCATCGGAGAACCAGGGGGCTGAGGGGTTGGGCCTATTGCTAGATAGTTTCTTTAAAGGGACGCAGGTGTTGAAGGCGTCATTCAACCATTTGGTGTAAAGCGGGGCTGTGGTTTCCGGAGGCCCAGTGAGTTGTGGGCAAGAAGCCTCCAGCTGGGAATGGAGAGACTGTTAACCGAGGATTACATCCATGGAAATCAGTTTTGGTTTTATTGTTCCTGCTAAAATGAGGATACCTTAGAAAGGGAAATCACATGATGCAAATAGCTTGGAAGCTTTTCTGGAGAAGGTATAGATGAATGAAGGTTGGATAATCGTGAAAGCGTACATCAGAATTTATTTTAAAGTTGATTCTGCCATAGTTTGAGGAAACTAATCCGAGGGGTATTATTCCAGCAAATGAAGAAGGCCACATAATTACCTCTCTGGTGACCAGGCACATGATGGATTCGGTATTCTTGTTTTTCATGTTCTATATTATTTATGATAAATATTTCATAGGATTGACAAGCATCCAATTAACTCAGATGTGGTGTGTAAACTGTTTTGAGAGTGGTTGGATTGGCCTTAGCTATATGGAGGACTGACAGAAGAGTTTGGTTTGTTGTTTGCTCATATTTCTTTTCTAGAACTCTGCTATCTTTACTCTCTCTTTAATTTCTCTCTATTACTCTTATTGTTCCTTTTCTGTCCTTTCTGTTACAAAAATGAGGATTATCCTTAAGCAGGGAAGTGGTGTGGAATAACTATGGCATATACCCAGGACAAGCGTCACGGTGATTTATATAGGGTGCATAATGGAACATTTACTAGTTACTAGTTACATGACATCAGACATATCCACACGCGTTTAAATTACCCTGTGAAGCACAGAAGAATTTTGAACAATGAGGGAGATTAAAAGGAGGTATTATATTACTCCAGAAGGCCAGATCTACTGAACTGGAAATTATGGAAATGAAAAGAGAATGGCTGGATGAAGTAATATACATTGAAGCAATAGCCAAAAAGAATTGGACAATAAGTTTGCATGCAAGATCTGCATGCAAGATCTTGCAGCCTGGATGTCCGCACACTGTTTAAAACTGAACGGCAGCAAGACCGAGGTGATCGTGGTGGGGGGCGGGCCTTCTGCGTGGTCGCCTGCGTGGTGGCCATCCTGCCTAGGTGAGGCCCCCACTCCCAGCCTGGAGGCCAAGAATCTTGGCATGTGGCTTGATAAGGACCTTGCCTTTGGCCCGCAGGTTGGCCGGGTGACGGGGGTGTGTTTCGGTGTCTTGAGAACTCTGAGGAAGGTTCTAGATCTGCTTCCCATCTCGGCTCGCAGGACGCTGGTGCACGCCCTGGTCACCTCGCGCCTAGACTATGGTAACCTGCTTTATTTGGGGGCTTCAGGCAAGGTCATGGGGCGCCTTCAGGTGCTCCAAAATGCCGCAGCACGGCTCGTGCTAAGACTCCCGAGAAGGTCTCCCTCTAAACCCGCTATCCAAGCTCTCCATTGGCTTCCGATGGAGAAGAGAGTTGAGTTTAAGGCCCTCTCAACGTGCCATCGCATTCTGAGCGGCAAAGCCCCTGTGCCACTTCAGAGTCTGGTGTCCCATTATGAGCCTACCCGCAATTTACGGTCCTCTCAGACGGGACTACTTGTGGTGCCCAGAGTTAGGAAGGCACGGATGGGGGGGAGATCTTTCAGATACCTTGCTCCCAAGTGCTGGAATGTCTTGCCTCCAGACCTCCGTCTTGAGCCATCAGAGGCCCTGTTTAGGAAAAAATTAAAAACTTACCTTTTTAGCAGGTAGCTCCTCGGGGAGGGGGGGATGGCAACTGCTCACTTACCATAGCGCGGGGACACGCCTTCTGGCGTCACCAGGCGCTTTAAAAATGTCCAAATAAATAAATAAAATTTAATAGTCGAAAAAGGCTAATCTCAATCTCACCGGACAATATTGATATATTATTGATATACAACATATGTGGTCCTAAGGCAGGTTCTCCACCATTTTTTATACATATTGAGAAAGAGTTACTGTCATTCTCAAACGCTACCCAATTAGTGGTTAAAGGCAATTTTAATTTAGTTTGAAATCACACTTTTGACAAAATTCTCCCAAACAACACCTTCCAAAGGCACAACAACATTTGATAATATTGAGTAAACATTTATCACTAAAAGATCTTTGGCCAGTCATGCACCTAACAGATTGAGAATTCACATTCTTCTTCCTGCATAAGTCCTTTTCTAGATTTGATTATCTACTAGTTAATCAACAGCTCAAGAGGGAATTTGACTCTACTGGGATTGAACCAAGGTGTATTTAGACCTTGCATGACTAAATATGTCAATGGTCCTAAATAACAGTAATTGTTTGAAACCAAATAACAATCTCCTTAAAACAAATTACATTTAGGAAAGATTTTATTTTTGATTAGTATTGCAATTACACTTACTAACACTGGCGAAATGATGAAGAGCTTTACGGCGAGTAGCACACTACTCCAGAATCCAACATTAAGAGTTAATCCAGTGGTTATTGATTAATAATTTAAATTACTTAATAAAGAGGCTTTTAGACTTGCAGTCTTAATATGAAGACATTCAGGGATAGATTTACTAATATTTGGCTACACACAATGTAGTAGGACTTGCTGCGCTGCGCCAAATGGAGAGGACTGGAATGCATCATATCTACTAATATATGGCACATTCCTGTTCTATTCACGCTCACACACTTATGGCAGCCACGTGGCAAAGCAGGCAACATTGCACTATGGCGTCTGTGTTACAGCCAGGATTGCTATTGTGCAGGAAAGAACACCTTCTTGCACAACATAATCCTTTGAGGCTTTTTTCTTTATTTAGATGTGTTGCATAATGGATTATTCATAATGCATAATCCATTACTTTCTGCTCTGCGGGGATTTCCTTTCCAATACCTCATTTCTCCCATGTGCTTAAATGGAGATGTCCCTGTGTTTATTAGTCTTATCATCTGCAAAAACCCTCTGGGTCACTCACTACGGTGTGACTGCATTTTATTGCATGGAATGTGGAATGCTTTGATGTTTAGTAATAGTTGCTCCCTATTGTTTACTCCCATTTCATCCATCCTCACACATCATGAGCTGTTGAATAATGGTTACTATTTATAGCTAACTAAAATCAGTTGTTACGGCTTGGAACCATGGTGATTACAGTTTTAAATACAATACAATGCTGTGGAAGGACCTTGTACCCACCACCACAACATGTAATCAAGAGTGCCCCCTTGCCCAGTATTGGTTTGGAAACATGCCTTTTGACAAACGTAACCAATTAGTATCATTTCATTTCATTTGATAGAGTCTTTATTTCGATATTAATATTATAAAAGATAAACATTATACATATAAAAAGAAAAAAGAAAAATCAAGAACATAACATTTCTTTAGTCCAATAATATTAACAAGAAAGCATCGGGGGATATGGCAGTTAAGTTAGTCCATCAGTTTAAAAAAATAAATAATTTAAATACATTTTGATATTTAAAAAGTATCATTATATAAGCATCTTTAATACATTTTTACTTAGGGATAATAAGGTTAAAAAGAAAACACATAGTCCATATACAGTTTGTATCTCAAATGGGATTTTTAGCAACAAGATCATAAGAATAATACTCCTCAGTGTGTTTTGATCCCTGTGTTTAGGGACAACAGTTCAACAAGATATACCTCAGAGCCAAACGTGTTTTCCTAAACATGTCAGGGTTGATCAATGGTCTGTCATCAAGATTCTTCAAAGATCAGATACTTCTTTGTTAGAGGGATATGCAAACTTAAGTCATCTGCAAGTCAGATTGCAATGGACTGGGGAGGCTACCTGTTAGTTAGTATAAATGTGTTGAATCTGTAATTGATGAGCATATGCCATCATCTAGCATGGCGCATTGTCAGCTGTTATCTTAATATGGTTGGTTACACAGCTATAATGTGTGGCGGTCCCGTCTTGACATGTTGGGGTCGCAGATGCTTGGCTCTGTCCAGGTGTACAGGGGTTTGCCTACGGTGCCTTACTAGCTCACCCGCTGCATGCCCCCACTGTGCTGATGAGCGGAAGCGCCCATTCAGCAACCAGCCCAGTGGGAGGGGGCAGTGAAATGTACAGCCATCGCATCCTCAAACCGGCCCTGAGATAAATGTACTTTGTTCCCTGACCTATAGCTATGTTCCTGAGATTCTTTCTGTATTTGCCCATTTTGTTTGGCTTAGCATTATACAATTCTTCTGATTATGTTAATTAGGATCTGTAAGTGGTCTTTAGTAACCAACAACAGTTTGAAAAACTATAATCATATCATCTGTATATTGCAAAACATTTAACTTGTAGTGACACATTCAGGGAAAAAATGGGTTTACCAGGAAAAATTCACTATCCAAGTCTGCTGTCTATAAACTATACAACACAGGCGCCAAGAAACAACTTGCTTTAGATGTCTATTTGTTTAAATCTTGGGTAATGCATTGCCATATCAACGCCATCAAATGCTGATTATAGCCAGTAATGCTAGATTTGATGACATTAAATCACTTTATCAATGAGTAGTGATAGGGTCAAAGTGTTATCAATAGTGTCAAAAAATGATCAAAATCCTGTTTTCCGGTGGAGTTGTGTTTTCTGTGAACCTTTGCAATGCAACACATCTCATTTGATATTTTTCAATTGTCCAAGGCTTGCTTAACTCTCTCAGGTTTCCTTTTAGAAAAATCAGACGAGGTACATGAACGTTCTCTGCAATCAATTCCATGATAATTGAGTCTTTTAGACATAACATGGGAACAAATACATAGGTGTAATGTAAAATATCCTAGCTATCATGAACGAGAGTTTCAATTCTATAAAGGACACGGAGGCAAAGACTGTGCTTTACTTTCTTCTGTTCATTTAGCTCAGTCACCCAGCAAACAAAATTAAAAATAACATCCAAGCAAAGGACTACAGCCCCCATGAGTCAAAAGTCAACAAATCAAATGGCTCGGGCACCACATTTTCTTTTTGTGCTGAAGGCCAAAATGCACTACTCCAGTCTCCGGTAATCCTGTTTCTGTTCGTGAGCTACAAAATAGAGAACTGTGTCAAAATTCACCCCACAAACGTTCTGAGACAACCTTGAATTAGATTAGCAAGCACGGTATTAAACATGGCTATGAAACATAAAACCCAAACCAAACCTTCAACATCAAATTAGTAACTAGTAAATGTTATTCATATTTCAAACGGAGGCGAATGAATCTCAGTATAGGGGTGGGAAGGATGACTTTGTCTTTGCCTCTGTGTCCTTAACAAAACTCAACTTTCCTTCACGATTTCTATAAAAGTTTTCATTACATGCCAGGACTATAGGATCAGAGTTATGCTTGTTTAAAGCTTACTCACTGCTAGAATGCATTCTCATCACTGGTTTAAAAGCTTTCAAACTTTTTAAAAGTAGGATCTGATGACCAGTCGCCTGCTTTCAAAAGGTTTTCCAGGTGCACTCCCACTGAGAATCAACAGAAGCAGTAGCTTATCTGGCAGAATGTGCACTATACAAGGGACTGTTGATGTCTACCTCTGCCATCACTCAGTAGACCACCAACCAATTGTGTTGGAAGAAATAGGCTTAACAAGTTTATATAAAGAGATCAGCAACTATTTAATACCTGCAGGTATGATATCCTCCATAATGTCTCATATGCTGACTCTTCTAACCACACAACGCTTCATTTGATCCGGGAAAGACAGATAATAGACCTTTCTGATATTGGTGTTCTGTGACACCATAAAGGGACTACTGACTGGTGTAAAAATTCTGAATAATACATTCAATGCTCTCACATCCGAAAATCGCTTACACAAAACCAAACAGAAAAGCATTCCCAACTTACCTCAAAGTTGCCTCACAGACACTGTTATCCTGCCAGATTTTAAAAAGGCACAAGATCATAGTGACATCTGGAATGTAGGGGGTTAGAAAGTCTAACACTCCTTAACAGTTTAAAGACCAAGGGATGTTCTCCCACTGAGATCCCTTACCAGGGCTCATAGTCAACCGATATTATGGACCTGAACGTATTAATCATATGGTACGCTAGACCTCTGTGAGACAACTCAGGAAACTAAAATGTCCATTATGTTCACATTAACTGGACCCAAATTCCATTACAAACACCAACAGAACCATTGGCACCAAGCAGAGCTATATTGTTTTGAGGAGGAATCTGCCCATTTCCTTCTGATGACATCTGAAGCCTGCTTCGAAAGGCCTGGGAAATCACAGACTCTCTTGTAATCTTGCAGGCTATGAGTCTGAGCATTCCATTTAGCACCAACCTGTGTAAGTTGCCCCAGACATCTGTAAGCTTGTTCGTACTCTGGAGAAGTAGGAATAGATAATCCATAGAAAGTTCCAGAGAAACTAGAATCCACACTTGAGACCTCCAAACCGGAGTTACCAGGAAAGGGTAGGCCTTCTGACATCTGACATGAGTTGTTAACCTGTTAATCATTGAGAAGGGCGGGAACGTGTAGCCATGGAGCTGACTCCAGTCCTGCATGAATGCATCTGTCGCTAATGCAAGCGGGTCCAGCCTCCAACTGAAGAATTGTGGAAGCTGGTGGTTGACGCGAGATGCAAAGAAATCCACCTGACAGGGACCCCATTCTTCCATGATCATCTGGAAGAGGACTAGATCTAGTTTCTCCTGAAATCTCTCAAGAGGCTATAGTTCCAGTCCATGATGCAATTGAACTTCGCTGGCACGTACTCTGCTTCGACCCAGATCTTCCTGTCGAGACAGAAGAAACAGAAATCTCTGGCAAGGACTGCTAGAATCTTAGATTCTATCCCACCAAGGAAGTTGATGTTCCAGACTGCTGATACAATGCTAGAATAATGGAGCACAATACTCAGGGACTGATTTAGATCTTGGCGGACGGGTTACTCCATCACAACGGTGACGGATATCTCATCCACTGAAATATAAACCCCGTAGGATATAATGGGATTAATATTTCGGTGGACAGGATATCCGTCAAGGGAAGAGGTGTGGCGCCGTGGCCAGGGTGACTGACACCGGACGCTGGGGCTCACGGTTTGATCGCCGGCTCCGGCGGCAGGGGTCTGCCCAGCACCATGTCACTCAGGGCAATAGCTTGCTTAATCTTCCCAATGGCTCCTAGCGCTGGGATGCCTCCGGGTAGCTGTGCGCTTTACAAATACTGGATTTACATTTACTGTTCTGATGGAGTAACCCGTCGCCAAGATCTAAATGAGACCCTCTCTCTTGTGTGAAAACTCCCTGTGAAGGATCCAGTGAGTAATTCTAAGCAGTTGATGTGCAACCCTCTCTTTTGGTCTAACATAGAGACTCCAGTGGGAACATACCCACAAAGAGCCCCTAAATATGAAAGGGTTTCTCTGTGTGGTCTCCTGTGATAATCAAACCACTGCCAAGTAGGAACGGTCTTCCTTAAGTGCACTGCCTTCAATCTCTGAATTGTTTGATAATGCAGAATGATGGAATATAGTGTTAATGGATGGCGCTAAAAGGCAAACTATCCTGGCCAGGTATCTAAGAGATGCAACCTCCTTCGACAAGGTGCGCCTTAGCTCTTACCCTATAAGGGGCAACATTTTGTGAGGGACCTTCAGAACCTGAAGTAAGCACACTGATTGCAAGCAAACGAGTTCTGATTTGTCTCGATAAAGAAGCCCAGCACTTCAAACAGGGACTTTGTCACTGCTAACTTCTAGAGCATAACCACCAGCTCTTGGTATACTAACAGGATATTGTCGAAGTAGATTATCAGTCAAACCCCCTTGGACTGCAAGAAGTCCACCATGGGCCACATGATCTTGGTTCAAGCACCAAGGAGCCGAAGAGAGCACAAAAGGAAGTGCTAAGCCAGATAAACTGCAGGAAACTGCACTGTGACAAGAAAATAGGAAGCTTGAAGCAGGCATACTTCAAATCTGACCATTCAGTCACCTGACCGCATGAGATGTAACAGGAGATGTAGACCCTCCTTCTTGAAATGGTGAAAAACCAACCACTGGTTGAACTGTCCTAGGTTTATCCCTGTACAAAGCCTTAGTCCTTCACTTCAACTAAGAAAATGGTGCTCAAAAACTCCTGTGGATATAAGAGCAAAGGAAAAACAATCAATTTTTCAGAAGAGGACTTACCTCATGTGTAATCAGAAGGCTGTCTGCTGCTGAGCACCATATCTACCCTGTTACCTCCCATCATTTGTGATGGGATAACCCCAGGTGATCCCCCCTTTGGTTTAGAACAAAGGGTGTTCTTTGCCTGAGTTTCCACCTGGGCTCCCCCGTTGAAGTTTCCTCTGCCGCCATGTCCTCTCTTCTTGTCCGGCTACTCTAACTGGCAGTTACCTTGATATCTTTGGGAGGCTGGGGTATTGGGAGGGTTGAAAGAGCGCCCCCTAACTCTGATGGCGGAATCAAAAACACGTTTTCTGAACACCTGTTTCATAGATTTCTGGGCTTTATTCCTCCAAAAAAAGTTGTCACAAACTTGCCATGACTGTTACAAATGAGTCTCCAAAGAGGCCCCCATTGGCCACTGAGCCTGCTGCTGATGTAGCCAACTGACCCAGCTTGGAATCGATCTTGACCAGGAAGAAATGTCTTCTCTAAGGAGAAAGAGCACAGATAGCGTTCCTGAGAAAGCATATTGACCTCTGCACCCATCCTGATAGCATTTCAAGTGATAACACACTGCCAGTTTCTTGGAACTCCGTGACCATATCTACAACTTTGGTGAGCGGCTGCAAGATATCAAAAAGCTTGTCCTGGCAAGCCTTGCAAGCTGGTTGATCCCTTTCTTGGAACTCCTAATACATATAACTACAGAAGAGGCCATCTTGCCATCAATTGCTGACATCAATGTAACTTTCCCATCTTAGAGGTGGTTATGGGCATGTCGTCCTAAGGCATCCCCTGGCTTCTTCGTTAATAGGCTTACACATTTTATTACCCACATACATCACCACTTTTTATGCCACAAACCACTTTACTGAACGCAGGTGATAGATATAGTCCGTTTTCAACATAACTTCTGATACATTTGACCTTGCTGCTCCTCCGCTAGCACAGCGGTCCAACCTGGGGCGTTTAGAACGGCTTTCAGGCTCTCCATGGTCCGTGGTCTGAATCATTTAAGTCAGGGTCGCCAAACTCTTTCCCATCCTCTACATCCTCAGAGAGAGGCAGACCCTCATCGGAAGGAGGAGAGTATGATTTTGGCCTGATTCTTACAGTGAGCCTCTGAGAACTCCTGAGGTTTACGAGGAAGCTGAGAACCCTGCTCTTCCCCCTGTGGGGGGGTTCATGCTGAGGCGTGCAGGTACTAACAAGATATGCTTGCTTAAGGGCTCCAAGACATGGAACATAGTCCACTGGACAGTCACGTCCACTGCAACTATGAACTCCTCATCAAGGGGAAATGAAACATTTCCTCTGAGACCTCATCAAAACACCCCTCTCCTGACTCCTGTCATTATTCATCAGGAGCAGTATAGTTATTTTAACTGGCAATGAGAAGGGCCGGCATCTTTTAATAGTGCAGTATAATGACTAGGAATAGGTAAGCCTAAAGGCCAGGAACACAGAGCAGGAGCAATTTCAAAATGAATCCAAAATCCCAGGAGGTCTCAGCCGCTAGTCCAGAAATTAAATATAATATGAAGGCTAATCCTAAACCGCTCTGACCAAGAAAGGGCCTCAAGCCAGGACTGCGTTTGTTGCTCGTTTTTGATGTTGACATTGGAAGACGAACGAGACACGAGGCGAGAGCATCCCTAAGCCTACCACCGCCTTGTGGCACTGGTGGATACTCAAAGGGACTGCCAGAAATTTGCGGGAAGCCTGCAGCAAGCACTGATCACGCTCAAAGAGGGTACAACAAGAACAAGCATTGGCATAGCCAATAGGTCTCGCTTTTGGGACCTTATATTTGTTTAGCCTGAGCAATTGGCTTTGCCAATGTATTTAAGCATGTTGTAGAGCTGTGCTGCAGCTGTGCAGTATGTTGAGAAGTTATAATAAAAAAGTGTTATAAGAATTTTTGGTACCTGATATATAACCAATAAGACATTATGCACACTGAACAGCCCTATTAAACAAGATTTATTGGTAGGTGTGAAAACAAAGAAAAGGCAAAACATTCTAAATCTGGTACGTCAAAAACTGATCCTTTATGCTATGCCCCATTTCCAGATAGAAATTTTGGAAAAGGAGGCAGTTACTACGTTGTAGAGAAAATAGGAACTGCCGACATTTGTCTGATTTCTAATTTAATCATGCAAAATACATTTATCTACCCCCAAATGCTTGCAGGTACTCTGCTACCTCCACTGCACACTTTATGACTCATACGTTAAATCTAGGCAGTACTTGCATTGTACAAAAGGACCAGTTGCCTCAACAAAGGTCAATTAGGCGTAACGTTTTCCAAAGGTAAGAGTCATTATAGTGGAAGTTGCACATGCACTTTTTTCATGCGCCCGTGTTTGAATTGTAACAACCTCTGTTTCGAAATGTGCTAACTGGACAACTGCAAGGGTTGTCCCTTCCAGTCAAGTATCTATGCTATATGAGCCGTGTTTTTTTTTTGCAGAAACATATAGCGCGAACTCAACTCAAAGGTATTGGAGCGCTTAACATGAGCACAAGTTACATTACACAAGAAAACGTTTATTTTTTGGTAGGCACGGGGAGATTAAGTGATTTGCACAAAATCACAGGATGCTGAGCCGACGCCGAGGCTCGAACCTGGTTCCCCAACTCCAAAATCGGCAGCTTTGGTCGTGAGATTACACATCCTCTCCCCTGTTGACCTGTGCTCTGGTACAGAACCGCGCCAGTTACTGAACTGCAGGCCATGACCACCCGCCCTCTGCCTATCCTGTACCAGCCATTAGCAAGGGAGACCAGAATGCTTTCAAAGAATGAGCACAGCTTATTTCTGGCATCCCCTGTCATGCTAGGTGGCACCACTTTTAATTTTTGTAATAAAATTTGCCTCCGCTTTGTTGTGGATTGAGGAGTGCTGGTACGGATTAGGAAGACTTTAACCTCTTCGAGGCTCATGACAAGCGCAGCTCGTCATGAGGCAGAGTGGAGCTGTGTTCATGACGAGCTGAGCCCGTCATAACGGTGGTGGAACGCCCACGCGGGGCTAATTCCCCTCCTGTGCGGGGCGTTCATGAAGGGGGTGGAGTCATGACGAGCTCAGCTCAGCTCATCGTGAGAACAGCTCCACTGTGCCTCATGACGAGCTCAGCTGGTCATGAGTACAGTGGCGCCGCGCGCGGCCCCTCTCTCCCGGGCTGCGGGGGAATTAGCCTTGCGGCGAAGGGGTTAATGTATGGCTTTAATTGGCTACAGGCTGTGAGAAAATGCTGGGTGTTTGTCTTGGCTCCGCCACACAGGAGTATATTTAGTAGACAGTTTAGCCCCCTACGGTACAACACATGCTGTAAAGTGGATGTGCGCAGACGGTGTGGAGAAGCGCAGTCCGGAGGTGGTAGTAGTCACTGTCTGAACCTGTTGACCCAGAATGGCCCCTGTTTGGGGTAGTTGAGTGACGCACTTTTCTGAGCCCCTGGATGCACGAAGACAGATCACTGTGAGGTGGCTGCACACATCTGGCCGGTGCAGCCGACGGAGCCAACTGGTGGTGGCTTGCTAATTTGAAAGTGGGCTGCGCATATTGGATGGTCATCTCTCTCTATCTACCAGCAAAGGCAGGGTAAGTGTGCCAAAAGTTATGCATGTTCCACAATTATCAGCGGTAGGCGTATTTGTCAAATGCATAGTTCCGCCTTGATGGCTTCTTGGCACTAGTGGACTCTGGGTGCTTATTGCCACCTAGCTTAAGACCATTCTTTTAATGAGATCGGAAGGAGGAACAAGATGGGTGAACTGGCCATAGTGGGTTCTGAACCTGTGAGTATTAGGTCACACGCTGACTTCTGCACAAGCCAAGCGAGCCGCGGAATCTGACTAGCCATCATGATAATTACATTTCATTTTTGAGAGGTGCTATATTGTGCATTCAGGAGCTTTAAAGCAATTCTATTCTTTGATGCATACTGAAGCATGTGAGATGTGCAGAGTGCGTATCCACTCTGTGATGGAAGCCGAAGGAGACCCAGGAATATGAACTTTTGGCGCACATGCGTACGATGTGACTAGCGACTGGGCATCGCGCGCATGTACAATTTAAATGACTGCGCATGCTTCTGCACAAACACTCTACCATCCTGTGCCAGCTCTCTACTCCTCCTCACCACAAACTACTTTAAAAACAAGCATTTGCAATGCAGTAGGACTCGCATTTATGCAAGACCTATTGCATTTGAAACGGGAGTTCAGGCGGACAAAAAGGCACGAACAGGAGTGCGGGTGGGGGTGGCAGTGGGCCGAGAAGTCACGGACTGTGGGATGAAAGGGGGGAGGCACGGGAACAAAATAGTGTTGAAAGTAAAGGGGCCAGTAGCCATGGAAGGATACAAATGACGACATAGCCGTCAGGAGGAGGGACTAACAAGTCTAAAACCAATGGGAAGGCAGCATTCAGGACCTAAGCCAATAAAAAAGATGGGCTGAGCTTACTTAGAGCTTCCACACCATACTCAATACTGCATGCCTCGTAAAGCGAGCAGTTGAACAAAAAGGGTGCCTCTGGGACCATAAATTATATAAATTGCTCAAGACATAGGCCTAATTATTTTACCTGCATCAGTTTTCAATGTATGAACTGTGTTTCTTTTAACAACTTATACTCGTGGGTAGACAAGCATCCACATATCTCTCAACTAGTACAAAACATCCATAAAAATCACATCAACATATTCTTTCATGGATATGATTTACTTTATATTTTCTCCATTTTTTTAAATTATTAATTCAAATGTCTGATGTACATATCTTCATCTTAGTACTTATTTACACGTGTTTTTTTTGCATACTATCATACAATAAATACTTTACATAAAAGTTAAACATACATAGAAAAACTGTGAAAGGAAGTTATTTACACATCTTCATTATCGTGCATGAATCATAAATCATAAACGTCCTACTTCATTGTAAGTGTGTATCGGGGTAAACAGAACCCAACTTATCCTCAATAATCATTGAATGAATGGTCCTAAAAACAGTGCTGTGGTCAGAGCCCATTTCCAACATTTTTCTAACGTTTGAACCACCTCAAGTTGGCTAAACTAATAAGTCAATATTTCAATAACGATTTTGTTTGGTGATGCTCTTGGCCACGTGAAATGAAACAGTGAATTGTGGGGGTGCCGACGCATTTTGACCTTTGTGAGCGGGACCAGGAGGATTCTAGGAAGGTCTTCCTCAGGGCTGGGGTATTACGTGTAGGACACTGTGATCTAGTGTGCAGGATTTTTCTTGGAGCGGGTCCAATTGTACTTTCCACCAGGTAATAAAAATTACATCGTGTTCATGTTCTTTATCTTCAATAGCTTGAGGAGTGAATCTTGTTCTTAGCAGTGCTTTCGCCGAGTCGCACTTGGAACACTGTTGCGGCTGTCCGGTCGTGGCTCTCGATTTCCGTGTATGTCACAAAGCGAGCAGGGCATGCGCTGCAACCCTAGGCTCGACCTAAAAAGACAACTGCGTCCAAACAGTCTGTGGCGTTCCCCCATCGCACTCAACGAGCGCACAACAGAGAGAGGACGCCTGCACTCAGACAGGTGTGTTGTGTTTCTGGGGGCCAGTGACAGCTAGGGGCCAACGCTAGTGGGGGCCTACTCTCAGGGGGGCACCTGGGGATTTAAACGTAGGCCTAACACGTGGCCAATCATTAATAATTGCTCGGACACTAATTGATGCTTGTGGCTCTGCGCACCGCCGCCAAGTGACGAGCGTGCGTGCGGGCCCCTCTTTATTAAACCAGGTCACGTGTGACTTACGCTGCACGCCTGTTACATCACAGGCGTGCATAAGCTGGAACACAACATTCCTCCTAAAATATAAAAGAAACAAAACATGCAAATGCAGAAAGGCACTTCAGTGCAGTCTTTGAATTAACTGTTCAGATCTTTGGATGAGACTGCAATATTCAGATTCACAATTAGCACACATGGTAAGTCAGTATAAAAGTACACATATCTATTGGAACAGTCTTACATGAAATGGTCACGAAGTCGACAGGAAGGTTCTGGGTTGCTTCTCAGTTTGTATTTAGAGGTCCTATGAGTCTTGGGGACATCACCCCCGGCCGGGGAGGTTGGACATCGGCTAGCAGGATCACACTCAGGACCTTCTAGTTCCGCGCTGGAGCTCTCAGCGTCATCTGGGCCTTCACTTGCCACGGCAGGAGAAGTGGTCCTCCGAGGGTCGGTTCGAGATTCCTGGATTCCCTCGGCCACTGGACTCGCAGTCACTCGAGAAGCAGGACACTCCGGACGTATGGCCGTCTCCGCCTCCGGGTGAAATAGCTTGAAGTGGGACACATTCCGGGTCACTACTTCGCGACCTCTGGCAGCAATGATGCGAGTGCCCTTCACACTAATAACCTTCCATGGTCTCTTTTCATATGTTAGTCTAAACTTTCCACTGGTTATTCTGTTCTTCAGCAACACGAGATCACCTCGTTCAATTCGGGTCGGGACAGCTCTTCTCCTCCGGCTTGCTTGTGCATATGACTTTTGTCGCTTTGCCTCAATTTTGCTTTCATTGATCATTGCAGGTGTCCACTGGGGATGATGGGGAATGGAGTCTGCCACCACCCGTCCCATGAGAACATGTGCCGGAGCTACCCCCGTGGTAATGAGGAAAATTGAATTTTGCCCTGTTATGTGTCCCTACGTGTTCCCCAACATGTAATATATATATGCACGATTTCTATGCATGTTCTCTCCATGGCCGAAAATAAAGACGCATTTGCAGTTGCGTCCAACGTTAGTATGTCAGTTATCCAGTCCTCCGTGAAAGCAACGTGAATTAGGCTTTCAGGCCTATGTTGCCAACGTCTTTACATAGTGCACGTTAAATCATCGAGATGTACCCGTTTCTAAGGCTCTACGGGGCCCGGACACCAGATTCAGGCCTCAAGTCTCCTGTAACGCTCTGAGAGATGCAGCCCCGCCCGTATCCCTGACCCTTCCCTTACTTCCTGCCCAGCAACGCGGTGCCCGGCTCGGCCTGGCCTGCCTGCCAAGAATATGTTATGCCTACAGTTATCTGTTCAGCTCCCCGGATTCACATTCCTAGCTAACGAACAGGATAAACATATCCATCTACAGTCTAGTCTTTCTGTCTCCATGCAAGTGATTTACTGAATTAGTATCCATAGAAGATCCATAGTCCACGTAATACATAAAGAAATATATGCATACACTAGCTTTTAGTGACAAGTAGCCTTAGCCCTGATGACTTTTAGAATCAAGCAACATGTACTCCAAACATAAGATATCAGATACGCTATAGGTACAGGTCGTTCTGACATCCCAGACTTTAGTCTCCTTTACTAGTGCTAGAAGTCAGCGCTCCCCAGCCCTCCCCAGTTACACGTCATGACTCGTTTTGCGCGCACCAGTAGGTTAAAGGTTCCAGCTGCCCATGAAACCCCCTCCATGTGTCCACCCACTTATGACACTTCTGTGACGCCTACATCACACACCTCCGTGCACGCCCTGTGCACGCCTTCTTTTACGCCCAGATGTTCTTATCTTTCTTTTCACTTGTTACGCCTTGTTACGCCTACTGTATTCAATGCAACTGTACAGTTCTACTATATATATTGTATGATGTTAATGAAATGTTGAATGTCCCTTCCTGAACCTTAGTAGGTGATGGAACACGATGTCCATTGGCTCGAGCCACTTAATTAAAACCCGTATGACTCAGATACCACGGACTCTGCCTCTCATTTATTGAGCTATCCTTTTCATTTAATGCATAGAAAAATAGTACCGGTATTTTATTTATTTACCACATAATGGCGCCCGAACAGGGACGTCCCCTCCCCCACGCGCCAGCGATGTAACGCAGCCCCCCTTACCCCTTCTACAGCCGTGACGGACCCCTTCTGCGCACCTGCAGGTTTTCCTGCTAAACTCCCTCAGGCCCACGGAGGAGACGGAGGCTGCGGTCCAGCATCCAGACGAGGCGGTGAGGAATGCGGAGAGTCCCGACCAGAGCCCAAGCCGAGAGAGCAAGGTCCGAGGTATCCGGAGGCCCACCTGTTTCCGAAGCCCGAAGCGCATGCGTAGTGCGTAGCAGTAACCAGACGTCGTAGCAGTCCAGTCCAGTCCAGTCCGAGGCCTTCAGTTTTGCTTCCCGGTGAGTACCATTGCTGGGAACGCATCTAGACGGGTTCATTAATTTGTGCCCGGTCCAGACGGGTCTGGGTACACAGATCCGGTCCGACGTGTTCACCTAGGTGGATACGGTATGACGTGTCTCTTTATGAGACCGGTATGTTCTGTACTATTTTAGCAGTGCATCCAGTAATTCTGTTTTCTAGTATAGTCTCTCGAGATTTCCAGTATTATGTTCTCAATGTACTAAGTAGTATCTGTTCGAACTGTTTTTTTAATGTGTCCGATGTCGTGGTATGAGTGATTTGTTTGCTATTTCATTACTGTGTTTACTGTGTTCATTGTGTTCAAGTTCAAGTACGTTCAAATATGCCTCTGTTTTCAAAGTTACGTCAGATAGGAACCAGAAAAGGGATACTCGAAGAATCAGTTCCTGTCCCACCTAGGGACAGTCCCGGACATTTCATGTATCATAAACATGGCTTAGATGCCATACTGTACTTAGACTTATGGGTAGATTATACCAAAAACCTGGAAGAGAAATATAGATGGCCTGTTTCAGGAACCTGGGATGCTGAGTGCATCATGAGAGTAGAGGAAGCATTATGGAAAAAGAAAGCCAGACAATCCCAGAAAGATGCCATAGAATTGTGGCGCAAAGAATCGCATGAAAGAACAGAAAAAGAAATCAGAAAAGCAGAACTAAGTAGGGAATCATCAGAAAAAACCCAAGAAAGGGAACTACTAGAAGAAGGTGAACGAGTTAGAGCAGAACAGTTAGACCGACAAAGAAATGCCCTTATTAAAGGCATGTATCCCCTTCTCGCCGAGGGCCTGCCTAAGGTGACCCCGGAAGCACCCTGTAATTTACCGCCACCATTGGTCCCGACTAAGCTACGTCATAAACCGACCGCAGCTGAAATTTTCCTTTCTTCCTATTTAGACGACACTGTCCCAGAATATACAAATCCGAATCCTCCTCCGCCTGTTCAACCTCACAACCCTGTTAATAACGCAATTACTGTTCCTCCAGCCACTGGTCCTGGAAATCCTTTTAATCCGCCAGTAACCCAGGACCAACCCACATTACGCTTGCCTACTTTACCAGTCACATTACCAGCAACGGCACATCCAGTATTAGTTGCCGATTCTAGTACAGGAGGAGCAGGGGGAGGTACCCCTATCACCCCGCCTCAAGTAAAACGAATGACCCTGAGAGACGCAGCATTACAGCGCACACCAAAAGTGGCTACATACGCAGCCCTCAAACAATACCTTACTGATTGTAGATATGATCCAGTGCCAGGCGAAGATCAGATGATATTATATTCCATACGTCTACGACGAGTTGCAAGCTATTTGACTATCATACCGGAAATGAGGGAACATTTAGACAACATATATCATTTCATCAGAACAGGGGAAAGACCAGAAAGTATTCACGAGGCTATGGCACACAGGAAAGTCGAGACTCAAAATATGATCTTGCAGTTTTTGATAAACTGTTTAATAAGAGAACAAGACCAGCCTGGTAAAAACAAAGACGAGATGAAAGTCCTGATAAAATGGAGTGACAACATAGCGGAAGGAAAACACAGTAAACAAGGTTGTATAGAATCCATGTATAGAAAGATTCGTAAGGAAATTCTAGGCATACACGAAAGGGAGAAAGCAACGAGAGAACCCGAGAAAGAGAATGACACTTCAGACGAAGATGTAGACACAGACAACCCAGATAGAATAGCGTACGTAGGTAGGGCGAGACCTTTTGACAGACACACACGCCTAGAATGTAAGAAAACCTTTCTTCCTCCCGTACCAGAACAGTGTTCTCTTGAGCATTTATTCCAAGCTACCGATAGAGTTTTGAAACAACGAATAGGTTACAGTGAGCTTAGTACCATGCATGAACAGGAACTAGCCCGATCAGCAGTTCAATGGACTAGTGATTCTAGCACATTTTCAGACGAAGTAGTGGCCCAAACGGTTCTGAATCTTTCCCCAGACGAACAGCGACTGGTGGGTATGTACATGATCCAACACCTCATTACACTGTATGAAAGTCAGCATTCTGACCCAGGTCCCCTATATAATGTATTGGACGAGTTACTCCTAAACAAATGGAAAGGCCTAGGTACCGATTTGATTCATGTCATTTTAGAACAACGCCACAAATACAGAACGTTCCTGACTCCACATTTTGTTCCTGTTCCACCCCCAGTAAGGAAGACATTTTACATAGACAGACAGAATCCCTTGCGAGAAGTACATCCTGTTCGGACAGGGGGAGGTGCGCTCGAACGAGTATTTGTTTACACCCCTTTAACGAAAATAGAACTACTGGAAATTAAAAAGTTAGTGCCCTGTCACGATAAAGATCCAGCAGGGTTCCATCGTGAATTAAAAGACATGCTCCCCATGGGAGAATACACATATCCCGATATCATTAAAATGTTAAAGGTCCTGTTGCCTGCGGGCATATATGAAAAACTTAAAGAAAAAGAATGGGAGGTGGGAGAGAAAAAGATTGACTGGGCAGAATTAGAAGACGAAGATAAAACACGAGTTCCTGGTACTGGTCTCGGGGAAAAAGCCAAAGCATTGCCCGAGTTGTTAATACAAGTCTTGCCAAGATTACTAGCCACGAAAAAGGAAGACTGGGATGCCATCTCAGCCTGTAAACAGAAACAAGACGAAGACACTAGTGATTTTTATTCCAGATTTGAGAAATGTTTCATTATTAATAGCGGCTTGAAAACGAGTAGTGAGTCGTATCCGCATCTTTTTGTTACCAAATTAGTAGAGAATTCTTTACCACAAGTTAAAAATCGAGTACTGAAAGTTGAGAGTACCTGGCAAGCTAATACCCCGTCCCAAATGTTACAGATGTTACAGTACCAACAGAACCGAATCAGAGAAGAGCAAGAACACGAAAGGAGACGTATGAAAGACACAAAAATGAAAGTACTAGTGGCACAGTCTGTTCCAGTGGATAGTCAGAAGAGGGGTACGACTCAAACCAGTCATTCTGCAGCTCCTGTAAAAGGGACATGCAATTACTGTAAACAGCCAGGTCACTATATAAACGAATGTGCTGTTCTGAAACACAACATAGTTACTGGTAAGACGAAAGAGAGACCGCGTCCTCCTAGACAGGAACATGTTCCGCAAAACACGCAACCACCGCAGAACGCACAACAGACAGTAGCAGTACCGCAGCCTATAGCTGCCACACAACAAGTTACACAGCAGATGTACCAGTACGCACAGTCAGATTATCCAGATTATCAGCAGTATTCATGAAACAGCCTGGAGAGGGAGGTTGGCTTGCCTCTCATCGAGGTTCCTGTAGATCAAGAGGGTCCCTATGTACACAGTTATGTTATGTTATGTTATGTTAAGGGGATTTTGTATAGCGCACTGTCACCAGAGGTATCATGGCGCTGACAGGGTGCTGAGGAAACAGAGGGAATTTAGCAGGATTGTGGGAAGAGCCAGGTTTTTAGTGATTTGCGAAATTGGATGAGAGTGCCGGAGGTCCTAACTGGGAGAGGGAGAGAGTTCCAAAGTTTGGGGCCGAGGAAGGCGAATCTTCGACCCCCAGATCTACAGAGTTTAAAGGAGGGGACCACCAAAAGATGTAAGTGAAGTGATCTAAGGTTACGTGAAGGACAGTAGGGTCGGATAAGGGATTTCAGAAAAGCGGGGCAAGAACCAGAGAGAGACTTAAAGATAAGACAGCCAACCTTAAAGGTGGCCCTTAGGCTGACCGGGAGCCAATGTAGTTTGACAAGGAGGGGTTTGGCGGACTGCCACTTCGGAATCCCGAGGGCCAGTCTCGCCGCCTGGTTTTGAATGATTTGCAGCCTGTTGATGGAACATTTGGGCAAACCATAATAGATGGAATTAGAAAAATCCAGGCGGGAGAGAACAAGGGCCATGATGACTTGTAGCAAGGCATCAGGAGTGAGGAGGTAGGCCACCTTCCTAATCCTGCGTATCTGGAACATGCAGGAAAAAACCACCGTCCCCACCTGCGGCCTGAGAGAGAGCTCAGCGTCAATAGTGACCCCAAGACTTTTCACCGAGGCTACCAGGGTGGGAGGGGAGCCAAGCTCTGCCGGCCAGAAGTGTGGACCCCAGTGGACGGTGCTCTTACCCGGCAGGAGGAGCTCCGTCTTTCCTGGGTTCAATTTCAACTGGTTCTGACACATCCACTGAAAGATATGGGACATAACTGCCTGGAAGGTGGGAATAGCAGAGGGAGAGTTTAGAGAGAAAATGAGTTGTAGGTCGTCCGCGTAATTGAAGACGCGGACGTCCCACTGCCTCAAAGAAGAAAGAAGAGGGTGAAGATATAGATTGAAAAGAAGAGGGGATAGAGAGGAGCCCTGGGGGACCCCACAAGGCAGATGTTCCCTAGGGGCCCTGAATGTACCTAGGCTGAGAGACTGGGATCTCCCCATAAGGAAAGATTTCACCCATGCCAACGCCAGGCCCTGGATGCCGGCCTGTTCGACACGGTGGAGAAGGATGTTGTGGTCCACCGTGTCGAAAGCGGCCGACAGATCTAATAATACCAGGGCCTGGGAGGTACCCTTGTCAGCTCCGTCTCTCAAGGTGTCTAGGACAGCCAGGATCACAGCCTCCGTAGAATGACAAGGACGAAAGCCGGCCTGGTTGGCCTCGAGAAAGGTGGAACTCTCGATGAACCCCGAGAGGCAGGCAGTGACATGGGCTTCCAGGATTTTTGAGAGAAAGGGTAGGAGAGAGATGGGACGATAGTTTGCCGGGACGGCAGGGTCGGCTCCAGGCTTCTTCAACAGGGGCACTAGGACGGCCTCCTTGAAGGAGCTGGGTACCGTCCCGGAAAGAAGAGAAGAATTGAGCAAAGGAAGGATGCAGTCAGGTAGGGAATGGCAGATGTCACGAAGTATGGAAGGTGGACAGTGGTCGTCAGGAGAGCCAGACTTGATCCGGACAGCCAGGTTGGCTAGAGATATGGAGTCTAGTGGAGGGAGCTGAGTGATAGAGAAAGCATTATGAGGGGATGTGACGGGATCAGCATCCAATGAGGTGACCGGGATAGTGCCCTTAATCAAAACAATCTTCTGTAAAAAAAAGGTACTAAGTGCATTGCAAGATTCCTGAGTAGGGGCCTGAGACAGGAGCGTTCTGGAGTCAGACGTGAATTCGTCCAGAACTCTGAAGATCTCCTTCGACTTACAGGGGGCTGACAGGATGCGCTCGGAGACATAGGCTTTCTTGGCTGCAGAGATAGCGGATTTATACCTATTGCGAGCTGCCACATAAGTATCTCTGCTTGACGGGCAGTAGTCTCTTCTCCATCTGCGTTCAGATTGACGAAGTTCTAACTGTAAAGTTTTGAGATGAGGAGTGAACCATTTATGTGAATGGTTATGGCGAGAGCGAGGGAACTTAGTTAATGGGGCGAAGATGTCGCTGGCTGATATAAGCCAGCTGGAAACTTGCCCATCTAGCTCATTAATGTCAAGGTTATTGAGGGAAGGGGGACGTGTGTGAGACAGGTGAGTTAACAGTTTGGAGGAATCAACGGCCTTCCACTTACGAGCCATGCCACCCTCCCACGGGGGGATCCTAATCTGACCAGCCACAGAGATGGTGGTGTCGATAAGGCGGTGGTCCGACCACACGCAAGGTGTGATAAGCGGGTGGGAGGGCTTCACCCCATAGACCCAGATGTGGTCAAGTATATGGCCACCACTGTGAGTGGGAGAGGTGACTAATTGGCTGAAGTTTAGGCTCGAAAGACCTTCAAACAATTCAGAAGCGTGGGGACCAGCGTCCCTGTGCTGAAACCAATAGTTGAAATCCCCGGCAATAACTATGCGTGGAGAGGAAGTAGCAATGCTAGCGAGCTGTTCAATAAACAGCGCAGGGAAAGAAGGCATGGACTGGGGGGGGCGGTAGAGTACCATAAAGGTAACTGCGCCCACCTCGGTTCCAAGACTGAAGACCAGGTTAAGGACAGTCAAGTATTAGGGAAAGACAGAAAATTTCTGATTGATACAGGGGCAAGTAGGACTACCATCAGTCATGACGAGGTTCCAGGGGCTCCTCTCTCAGGCTCAAGAAATGTTTCCCTGGGATTTTCAGGAAAGCCTATTGTTAATGAGATATCGAAATCAGTTTCCCTGGAAGTTGGTCCATTGTCCCGAACTACAGACTTGTTACTTACGAAATCATGTCCAGAAAACGTACTTGGTATTAAAACATTGAAAGAACTAGGAGCAGTGATTTGTTGTTCTCCGGAAGGAGTGAGATTGTTTTTACGTGATTTTAAAGGACATTATGTGTTAAGAGATTTTGATCCAAGATTACTGAATGTACCACAGCATTTATGGGCGCAAGGCCCTACTGATGTAGGTTGTATGCACATTACACCATACCGTGTCACTCTGAAACAAGGAATTGTACTACCGCGAATCCGACAATACAAGTTGCCACCTGAGGCTGTAGCAGCCTTATCGAAAATCATTGACGAGCTCATTGCTCAAGGAGTGGTTGTAGAAACTGACTCCAATGTATGTAATTCTCCTATCATTCCGATCCTTAAACGTACTGACCCAAATGCACCTCCAGTTTATCGACTAGTGATTGACCTTCGAGAACTTAATAAATGTATCATACCCCAGTACCCAGTGGTTCCAGATATCTCTTCCCTATTGACTGCCATTGATTCCGAAGCCGCGTTCTTTACTGTTATCGATCTCAAGAACGCCTTCTTTAGTGTACCCATCCATCCGGACAGCCAGTTCCTTTTCGGATTCTGTTTAAATGGACGAAGCTATAAATTTACACGTGCACCTCAAGGATTCACAGAAAGTCCTAGTATTTACAGTCAAGCACTGAAACGACAACTAGATAGTATTCACATGCCAACTGACACTGCCCTGCTCCAGTATGTTGATGACCTATTAATTACAGCCCGTACAGAACGTGACTGCGAACGTGCGTCACTGACAGTCTTGTATTTTCTGGCAGAAATGGGGCACAAGGTGTCCCCTTCGAAACTGCAATTCTGTGTCCAGCAAGTGGTATACCTTGGACACTTGCTGTCCAAGAGGGGTAGACAGCTGACACCTGACCGTATCCAGTTAATTGCACATCTTCCACAGCCCAAGACACAGAAGGAGGTACCAGCTTTTATCGGCCTCACTTCTTACTGCAGACAATGGATCCCTCAGTACGCATATCTAGCCAAGCCACTGATACAGTTGACAACACAGGAGGCAGCGATATCGACTGTCCTCCCTTGGACCCAGGAACATACACTTGTTTTCGACGAATTAAAGAAAGCTTTATGCCAAGCACCTGTTTTAGCGACACCAAACTACCGTAAACCTTTTACACTTTTTGTCACTGAACGCGATGGTACAGCATTATCTGTTCTCACACAAGATCAAGCAGGACAACACAAGCCTTGTGCTTATTTTTCTAGCACATTGGATCCAGTAGCCCAGGCTTTGCCTGCGTGCCTCAAATCAGTTGCAGCCACAGCTTTAGCTATCAGACAAAGTGATTCCATAGTGTTAGGACACCCCCTGACAGTACAGGTTCCACACTCCGTGGAAGTTCTTTTAAACCGAACACAGACTCAGCACTTGACCATAGCTCGATTAACAGGATATGAACTGACACTGTTTCAGCCACACATAGAGATCAGACGTTGTAATATATTAAATCCTGCTACACTGTTACCCTCGATTACCTCAAACCCTGCAACACATGACTGTGTGGAAGTTATTAACACCATGACGAAGCCAAGACAAGACTTGACGGACATTGCATTATCTGACCCAGACCTGACACTTTATGTGGATGGTTCATGTATGAGAACAGGTACAGGAGAGTTAGTGGCAGCATATGCAGTAACTACTGAAACTGAAGTTATAGAAACACATCGTATTGACACCCTGTCTGCCCAAGCAGCAGAGCTCATCGCTCTGACCCAAGCCTGCATACGAGCCAAGAACCTGAAAGTAAACATATATACAGATTCACGTTATGCATTCGGAGTCGTTCACGACTTTGGAGTCCTCTGGCAAGAAAGAGGTTTTATGACCTCTCATGGAGCCAAGATTCAGCATGGCCCCCTCATTCAAGCTCTGTTAGAAGCAATACATTTACCTACAGCTATAGCCATCATGAAGTGCAAAGCACATACGAGAGTCACTGACACCATTTCCCAGGGTAACGACCTGGCAGATCGAACAGCCAAGCTTACAGCCCAGACTCCAGACATTCCAGCTGACACGACAAAGACAGACGTTTCAGTCCTGACGACTTGCATGACAGTCAAGGACCCTACACAAGATGTACTAGACATACAGACACATGCTACTCCAGACGAAATCAAGAAATGGACTGAACAAGGAGGGGTCCAGACAGATCAGGGATGGTTGACGAAGGGAAAAGCCACATGGTTTCTCCCCGACTCTATGGTTCAAGTCATTATTAATACAGCACATAGTCCAGCACACTTAGGAGAAAAAGCCATGTTAGACAGCATCCAGAACCTCTGGTTTAACAAGCATTTACGAGCAGCAGCGAAGCAGAAAGTGCATACCTGCATGATCTGTTGTCAGTTCAATCCAGGTAAAGGTGTTCCCGTGGAACAAGGTGGATTTCATCCTCCTGACCACCCTTTTGAAGTCCTCCAGATGGATTATATCCAGATGGATCGATGTCGAGGATTCAAGTATGTCCTTGTAGTTGTATGCGCTCTGTCCAGATGGACAGAAGCATATCCAGTCTCAGATTATACTGCCGTGACCACTGCCAAGCAGCTGGTTCGTGAGTTTTTCCCTCGATATGGTTTGCCCCGGGTCGTGTATTCAGATAATGGACAGCCATTCTCGTCCGAACTCATGAAACAGGTATCACTTCTGTTAGGGTACCAGTGGAAATTCCACTGCGTACGACACCCCGAGGCAGCTGGCCTCGTCGAGCGACACAATCAAACTCTGAAAATACGATTAGCGAAGGTCTGTGCGGAAAAAGGTGTAGATTGGATGGTAGCCCTACCGGTTGCCCTCTTCTATATGCGAATGGTCGCTCACTCTAGATCTGGTTTGTCCCCATACGAAATTATTTTTGGTCGTCCCCCAAACATGTGGGGTACACCTATGCCTCGTAAAATCACCGATGTTGACAGTAACATGCTGACAGATTACCTAGCTTCCTTGATGTCTGCACTACTCTCTTGTCGTTCACAGGTCGCGGCTGCCTTCCCAGACAACACCCAGGTGAAACCGCACGAGGTCGTTCCCGGAGATTTAGTTCTGGTTCGGAATTTTGATCGCTCAAGCCCTCTGGAGCCCCGCTGGAAGGAGCCAAAACTCGTTCTGATGACCACAAGGACCGCCGTAAAACTAGAAGGAAGAAAAGGCTGGCTCCATTCCAGTCACATCAAGCGTTTCCATGGACCGTGTCCAAAGACTTTTTTCAAGGACTGCCCCGATACTGACTCTAAACTTCCCCTGTTAGAGAAAACTCCGCAGCAGGAGTATAAATTTAAACTGAGGTCTAGTAAGTCAGACAGCGTTTAATTGTTTAAGTCCCCCTCGGGTGAAGCGGTTAGACAGGTTTCTGACATGTATGAGATAGACCCACATAGTGAGAGAGATAGACGGAATTTCAAGAAAACGAAATATTGTAAAAATCTCCGAAGTAGATGCATCGTTACATTATTGTTTATGTTTATTCTGAGTCTTACGATCACATGTATAAGTTGTATATTACATGTATTTTTTCCTCCTCTCGATTCACATTTACACCTTTCCTCTAATGATACTGTAGAGCACACATTTAGTGAACTACCCCCTCACGAGTTATCCTACCGACTTGCAATGCGCAACAATACTTTTATTCGTATGTTACACTATTCGCACCAGACCAGCAATGCCACTAATTGCTGGGTATGTGGCCGACTCCCCCCTTACCAGACAGTGAAGGGAGTTCTGCCACTCTTTCCCTATCCGTTTTCACACAATGGTTCGTGTGGAGCATGGTTTACATTGACGTCATCTTTAGACGATAAGTCCCTTCTGAATACAGTTATGAATGAAACCTGTTTCCCAGACAAGGACGGTCTTCCCCATAGAACAGGGATAGATCTAGAAAATGAAGTATATGATCTAGGTAATTTTTCCTCTAACTTCATGGTTTTGAATGTTCAGTCCGAGACTAATTCAGACTTGCCTTCCATAACAGTTCTACCAGTGAAAGGCGAATTATGTGTTAGAAAAAATGGTTCAGTACATCTAGGACACAGTGATTGTACTACTGTGGTCGAGTACAGTGACAGTGGGAAGTCTACTTTCAAAGCTTCACGTCATTCCTATTTTATATGTGGCCAGACCGCTTATGTACGTTTGCCCCTAGATTGGGATGGAACATGTTACATTGCATTCCTACTGCCACCAGTTTTCCTAGCCCCATCCGATTATCACCGAAATACCCATCTAGTACACGTCAGACATAGAAGGGAGATTGAGTCCCCAATTGTCGATCAGACTGAAACTGCATTGGAACAGTATACGGATTTCAATAAAGGTTTCTTTTTCTTCATAGGTCCTGTCCAGAATAGTAAATTAATACGCAGGTTAACCAGAACCCTTGAAGCAGTAGTGAATGAGACTACTTCCGCCCTAGGTAACTTAACAGAAGAGCAGTCTGCTATGAGATTCGTTGTTCTTCAGAACCGCCTTGTCCTTGACGTCATCCTGGCCGATAGGGGCAGAGCTTGTAGAGTCATCGGATCTAGTTGTTGCGTTTTCATTCCTAATAACGCACCGTCTGTGTATTCAGCAATAACTAGACTTCATAAAATAGCTCATCAGCTACACCAGAATCCAGGCACCTGGACTTGGTCCGGCAGGCTCTGGAGTGTAATATCTGCATGGGGATGGAAAGTACTGTCATTCCTGGGAGTAGTAGTAATGATCATATTCAGTTGTTGTGTCTGTTTACAATGTGGCCCAGCGATTTGCGGCTTGTGCGCTACATCTTGTATTCCACGTCCACAATCCCATTCCCGAATGAAAAAAGACAAGCAAATGATGCTGTATGAACAGATAGATGGACTCATGAATATTGATGTTTCCTGAAGGAAACGTAGGGAACAAGGAGGGAATGAGGAAAATTGAATTTTGCCCTGTTATGTGTCCCTACGTGTTCCCCAACATGTAATATATATATGCACGATTTCTATGCATGTTCTCTCCGTGGCCGAAAATAAAGACGCATTTGCAGTTGCGTCCAACGTTAGTATGTCAGTTATCCAGTCCTCCGTGAAAGCAACGTGAATTAGGCTTTCAGGCCTATGTTGCCAACGTCTTTACATAGTGCACGTTAAATCATCGAGATGTACCCGTTTCTAAGGCTCTACGGGGCCCGGACACCAGATTCAGGCCTCAAGTCTCCTGTAACGCTCTGAGAGATGCAGCCCCGCCCGTATCCCTGACCCTTCCCTTACTTCCTGCCCAGCAACGCGGTGCCCGGCTCGGCCTGGCCTGCCTGCCAAGAATATGTTATGCCTACAGTTATCTGTTCAGCTCCCCGGATTCACATTCCTAGCTAACGAACAGGATAAACATATCCATCTACAGTCTAGTCTTTCTGTCTCCATGCAAGTGATTTACTGAATTAGTATCCATAGAAGATCCATAGTCCACGTAATACATAAAGAAATATATGCATACACTAGCTTTTAGTGACAAGTAGCCTTTGCCCTGATGACTTTTAGAATCAAGCAACATGTACTCCAAACATAAGATATCAGATACGCTATAGGTACAGGTCGTTCTGACATCCCAGACTTCAGTCTCCTTTACTAGTGCTAGAAGTCAGCGCTCCCCAGCCCTCCCCAGTTACACGTCATGACTCGTTTTGCGCGCACCAGTAGGTTAAAGGTTCCAGCTGCCCATGAAACCCCCTCCATGTGTCCACCCACTTATGACACTTCTGTGACGTCTATATCACACACCTCTGTGCACGCCCTGTGCACGCCTTCTTTTACGCCCATATATTCTTATCTTTCTTTTCACTTGTTACGCCTTGTTACGCCTACTGTATTCAATGCAACTGTACAGTTCTACTATATATATTGTATGATGTTAATGAAATGTTGAATGTCCCTTCCTGAACCTTAGTAGGTGATGGAACACGATGTCCATTGGCTCGAGCCACTTAATTAAAGCCCGTATGACTCAGATACCACGGACTCTGCCTCTCATTTATTGAGCTATCCTTTTCATTTAATGCATAGAAAAATAGTACCGGTAATTTATTTACTTACCACAGTGGTGTGGGGTGTTTGTCGGTAGCTTCTCAGGAATGTAAATATCGCCATTTCCAGCGACTGGCCTTTGTCGTGTGCGATCCGGATTACCTTGTTGAGAGTCCGCATGAAGCGCTCAGCTTCGCCATTGGCTTGTGGCCAACGAGGGGTAATGGGTCGGTGTCGGGTTCCTAGGGCATTCAAGTAGTTGGCTAATTCCTGGCTTTGAAACGGCGGGCCATTGTCCGTTCTTAGTTCTCGCATTACTCCGTGAGCTGCTATGATTTTCTCCAGCTTGGGTATTACTTCGGTGGCACTGGTGGTAGTTATTATCTCTACTTCAGGATATTTTGAGTGATCATCTATTACAACCATGGTGTGTCGCCCATCGGGAGGGCTCCCAAAGTCCATACTGACACACTCCCATGGTTGTTGAGGTCGAGGCTCGACTATAACTGGTGCTTCTCGCGGGACATCCCCCGTAACTTGGCAAGCTGCACAGGATCTCACGGTAGTTTCAACTAAGTCATCCATAAGTGGAAACCACACTTTGGTCCTCAGCCTTGATTTGGTTTTAACCATTCCTTGATGGCCGACATGGGCCAATTGCACCACCTGATCTGTCAAGGCAGAGGGTATCACCAGCCGGTGACCCCGTAGCAGGCATCCTGTATTATCTTCATTCAGCTCTTCTCTCACATGGTACAGGCTCTCCATAATGCGTTGGGCATCCGGTGTGAGTATTTTCCATTCCTCCTTAGCCCGGCGCCAATTTCCGCTCTGAAGGGCCTTCCGCGCTCTTTGTAGACAGTCATCCTTCAGAGTAGCCTCCGCGACGTTGCTGATGGATAGGGGCCGCGGGCATGATCGCGCAGTGACACCCCTGACATATGCTTCCAGATCCTCGGCATCCTCCAATTCCGCCGGCGTGGCTGCCCTTGGATGCCGTGAGAGGTAGTCTGCCAGATTACGTGACCCTGGTTGGTATTCTACCTGGCAGTTGTAGTCTTGGAGTTGTAGCATCCATTTTTCTATGCGAGGTGGGGGTTTCGTCGAGGTACCCGAGAAAAGGGCAACCAGTGGTTTGTGATCTGTGACGACTGTAAATGGCTTCCCGTACAGATATAGGTGAAAATGTCTGCACCCCCAGTGTATGGCTATTGCTTCTTTTTCAATCTGGGAGTACCGTTGTTCAGTGTCTGTGAGTGAACGGCTAGCAAATGCGACCGGAGCCCAGTCCATTTCATCACGCTGCTTTTGCATGAGCACCGCGCCTAGTCCTGCTGGACCAGCGTCCACCGCCACTAGGGTCAGCTTCCGGGGGTCAAAGAATGCCAAGGTGGTGGTGTCTGAAAGGGCTGCTTTTATGTCCTTGAATGCCTTTTCTTGCTCCGGTCCCCATGTCCAGGGCGTGGAGTCTTTCGTGAGTTCTCTCAATGGTAGTGTAAGGTTGGCGAGATCTCGGATGAATCTCCCGCAGTAGTTGACCATTCCCAGGAAACTGCGGATTTCGGTGACGGTGGTGGGGGGAGCAGCTTCTTTGACGTCCTTTACCTTTTCGGGGTCAGGGTTGACTCCTTCAGCGGAGAACGTGTACCCGAAGAATCCTAGTTTCTGCCTCAGGAATTCACATTTCTCCCGGTGTAAGGTGAGACCAGCTTCCCTCAGTTTCCGGAACACTTGTGCCAGCCGCAGGTTGTGCTCTGTTATGGTGCGGGCGTGTATCATGATATCGTCACTGACATTGATTACACCTGGTTCAATTCTTGGATCACGTTCTGGAAGACCTCTGCGGCGCTGGACACGCCGAAGCTGAGTCGGGTGTACCTCCGGAGTCCCACGTGGGTCGAGAAGGTTGTTATATTCCGTGACTCCTCATCGAGTACCAGTTGGTGGTATCCAGACCGGAGGTCCAGTTTCGAAAACCAGCATGCTCCCGCCATTTCTCGGATGAGGTCATCAATGGTGGGCGTGATGTGGCATTCCCGTTTGATGGCAACGTTGGGAAGACGCATGTCCACACAAATCCGGACAGCTCCCGGTTGTTTCGGCTTCCGGGTGACCACAATGGCGATACCCACGGCGTGGGGCCCGTCACTTTTTCTATAATGCCCGCTGCCTCTAGCTTCTTGAGTTCTTCTTCTACAAGGGGTCGGAGGTGGAAGGCGATGCTGCGATGTCTCAAGGCTACTGGATGAACCGCCTGGTCAATGTGTAGATGTATTTTGCGACCTGTGAATTTTCTGATGCCCTTGAAAATATCCGAGAAGTCCTTTATGAGTTGCTGTATTGATTCCTGGTGAACTCCGAATGCAAATGTAACGACTCCAAGATCTTCCGCGGCCCGGCACCCGAGTAGCATGCCCTGCCCATCCTCCGATATGAAGACGTTAGCGGTGACAGTCCTGTCGCCATGGTTGATTGCCGTCCTGAATTTTCCTCTTATTTTGAGAGGAGTGTCCCGACCGCATGCGAATACGGTGATGGGAGAGGGACTCAATGTTGGTGGACGATCCATTGTCCGGTATAGGGCTGCACTCATGAGGTTGATAGTTGCTCCTGTGTCGACCACTGCCATGATCTCTTGTTCCGCTACTCTGATACAGCACTGGGGAAGCTTCCTGGCTCGCCGAGTAGCCGTGCCAATCATGTGCACTTTATGCACTGTCCTTTCTTCTTCTTCATCGTCATCCATATCACTTTGGCTGGGGTCACCTTCTGGTACGGCGTTCGCCACTTGCCGTGGCTTGCGGAACTTCTTTGAGCGACATACTTTTTCGAAGTGATTAAACCGACCACATCCTGAACACCGCTTCCCTCTGGCTGGGCATTCCGATGCTTGATGGGGTGGGCCTCCGCAGTATCCACAGGACTTCCCTGTTGCTCCCGCCGAGTTCCCAGGGGCCTTCTTGTTCCACTTTGCCGGTGATTTTATCTGAAGCTTGTTAACCGGTTCAGCTTTTACCGGCGCTTGGAGAGCCGCCTCCATGTGAGCCGCTCGGGTTTTGGACAGTTCTTTCGTGCGGACCAGAGTCAGGATGTCGGCTAAGGGCTTTCCAGATTCCTCCAGGATTCGTTCCCGTAGTTTGGCTGAGGCGCAGCCCTGAATTATTTGTCCCCGTATTTCCTCAGTAGCGTCCACGAACCCACATGACAATGCCAACCGTTTCAGCCTGGCGTGATACGTGTCCAGCGACTCCTCCGGCAGTTGTCTGGCTTGCCTGAAAATGAATCTCTCATAGTCCTGATTGGCCATTGGCTCGAAGTACGCATTCAGGGCATTGATGAGTGAATGATGAGTCTTTGGCGTGGCCTCAACCAACGTTTTGGCAATATTGTGAACGTCCTTGCCTCCAAAGTGGAGCACCATGGCCCTCTTTTGTTCTTTATGAACCTTTGTGGCTTCGAAAAATATGAGTAGGCGGTCTATCCAGTCTTTCCATTTAGGGGCTAGCGACGATGGCGAACCTTCGACCGCGAATGGTTCAATGGGGGGTATCTTAGCCATGACCTAGGTGTAGGATCACCGTGTCCGGGATGCCAAACGATAGATCGTGGGCTCTCTTTGTTGTACCACTCGATGTGATGATAGCTTGCGCAGCAACCAGTGCTTGTTTGGTGCTGAACATTGACTGCACAACGTGTGAGTGTAGCTTCTGGGGCCGGCCTGTTCTTCGTCCTCCCAGCAATGCCCACAGACCTGTGAGTTCCACTTCCTGCCCCCCCTGGGGCACACCAATCCGACTGCGCTTCCCCTGTTGAGGTCGGCCGTGTCCCCCACCACATGCAGTCGCGTCCGCGCGATGCGTGAGATATGGTAGGCCGCGCCCCGCCCGCGCGATGGCAAGGGGCGTGGTCAAGGCCTGTACGCACCGCGGCGCCGCTTCACCCGGGCAGCGCGATTCACGCACCGGCAAGCTGCTCGTGTGCGGCGCTGCACGGGACTCGGATGGAGGCGCGAGGAAGGTCCTGCAGGCGGCAGGGATGGGGGCCGGCTCAGGGCAAATGCCGCAGCACGCACCGGCAATGGGAGCAGCCGTAGGTCGTCTTGCGCGTGAGCGGGGCCCAGGGAACGGCAGCAGCTCACCTGTGGCACCAGCGGGAGGCCGAGGGCTTCTCTCTCCCGCGCGCAGCGTGTGCGGCGATGGGGAACGAGCACTACGAGCATAGGCTGGAGGCTCGCAGCCGCCCCGGACCAGGGTGCACGCCACGCACACGCAGCGAGGGCGCGACCACCCTCGTCGCCAGTTGTTGTGTTTCTGGGGGCCAATGACAGCTAGGGGCCAACGCTAGTGGGGGCCTACTCTCAGGGGGGCACCTGGGGATTTAAACGTAGGCCTAACACGTGGCGAATCATTAATAATTGCTCGGACAGATGCTTGTGGCTCTGCGCACCGCCGCCAAGTGACGAGCGTTCGTGCGGGGCCCCTCTTTATTAAACCAGGTCACGTGTGACTTACGCTGCACGCCTGTTACATCACAGGCGTGCATAAGCTGGAACACAACAAGGTGATACATGCGTCTTAACTGTATCCAGCCGTTCGAATAGCCTGCCAAGCACATGACAGTCTGTGAAATCCAAACAAAAACACTGCTAAGGCGACTAAAAATCACATTGCAGTGTAAATAGCTCCATAGTAACATACACATTACTGCTAATCACACAACACAGTAACAACATTCTCAAGAAAACACACTTATCTAGCTGCTGAGCAGCAAAGAAATAGGAAGTGCTGTTCCATGGGGACGTTCTTATGTGGTGCCACAGCCATATGATTGGTTGTGATTTCATGCTTGAACTCATTCGAGTTGTAGTCTTTCGCTTCAATGTTATTTTTATATAGTTTGTTGGGCTGCTGAGCTAAGTAAATAGAAGAAATGTAAGCATAATCTGAGCCTCCGTCTAAATATAGAATCTAGAATAGCCCGTCGAAATGGAGATTGAGATGTGTAGTTCATTGGCACATCTGAGGCACTCATTATTGAAAGACATGTAAGAATTCTAATAATTCCACATCAAAGCGGTTTTTCTTTGCAAGGGTTTTTGGGCCTCAGGTATATTCCAACTAATGTCCATGCTAGTCAAGTCCTAATTCTATGGTAGTTCACATGCAACATTTACATTGACATGCCCTGTAACCATGAAAAAATGTTCAGGAGCTCCCACACAGGCAAGAAAAAAGCTCCTTAAATTCAGCAAACGCATAAATCCTAATTTTTACAGCAGGATGATAACAACAATTTAAAATAATAATTGAATTAAATCCATACATTAGCGATAGCCCTTTTAATTCACTGCTTCCACATATTTGCTGCTAAGATTCAGAGACAAATCTTGGCAATCTAAATGGGTAGCGATAGAAGTGCTATCAACCTCACATATGAGGGGCCCAACTGAATATGCCTGTTGCATCTATGGTAAATGTCTGCTAGCATAATAACTTGTTACTTGACCTTCAAAATCTTATCTAAATGGGTCAACCGTAGGATTCAAGGAAAGTACACATGTCCCATTCTAATTGCTCCAGGAGATGCAAATGTTTTCTATTTTTGATGTCTCCAAATCAAAATTGTTGTGACAGCTTTCTGAGGGACCACTCTCTACTTTAATGTCCGAACGAGTGAGTTGTAGGGAAACTTGAAATGTGACCTTATAAGCTCTGTTGGTTTCCTTGCTCAGGCAGAAACTGAACATAATCAATATCTTCACATGACACTGTTCAGATCAGATATAGCTGAAAACAAACTAACAACATTTCCCCACTTTAAAATGTCATCAGGTCCCTGAAATTAATTTTCAGAGTAAGAATTAGTTCTCAGGGTTTACAGAAAAAAACACAATCATTTGCCCCTAGGTTTTTGATAGCCTTTCAGTCTGTAGAGGCGGTTGTGAAGGAGGAACACATGCTGTTATCCAAGACCCTCTTTCCGTATTGTATTCTTTTATTTTAGTAAGTTAGCAAGAGATTCTTGACAATCATTAACATTAATGTAGACCACAAATTACATAGTTAACAGTGAAAACAATTCAGTGGCATTGGGATTCAAGGAGGACCTTGGGGTGATTTTCACAAAGGGGGCTTATTGCTTAGTATTTGCTAAAAAATCTGTGCTTGAATTAACTTTTCATCATCAATGGCTGCAGTAGAAAAGAGCTTTGATGTACAGCATTGCTCCCCTCCTAAACAAGAACCATTACTCAAAGAGGCTCATTAGGGTACATGGACCTTGTTCACAACTGGTTTAACTTCAGTAGTTGGGTGTGTTTGTTTCCACTTATTCTCTCTTTTCTAAATTAATGTGACTGTTGAGGAAGACTGCAGCTCCCATTTTGTTCCCAACCAGAAAATCCATATTTTGCAGCGATTGTGGCTCAGCATCAGAAATCTGCTGTTTCTTGATTTTTGTAGCCATATCGTGTTTAAGAGAAAGCTTTACGAATTCTGAAGAAGGACCATTCACCCATCTTTAAGAGAGCTGACACCCAGGGGGTATCTGGAACAAATTGGTTCACATTCTGACTGACAGACTGGACATTTTTACTAAGTCTAAAGCCATACATACCCTCCTTGTGACTCTCACTTCCCAACCCTTTTAATGTGACTCATCTTTTTTAAATTCCGTAATTAGAGAGGAAAGAATGGAGGAAAGTGAAGCCTATTTATCCAATGTTTGGGAGCAGTGACAATCTGTAAGAAGCAATTTAAATTGGCCAAATTAAAGAACAGAGCTTGATCAAATTACTCAGTCTAGTGTCAGTGGAAGGAGAAAATAAGTTACTTACCTGTAACAGTGGTTATCCAGTATTGGTATCCTTCATAGATTCACATGATTGAATCATTCCCTGTCATCAAGATGAGAGGCCCACAGTAAAATGATCACGCAGTATTTGACAAATATCATAGGCTATAATCACCCTAGGCCATGTTTTTGATAGCCTATCTATGCCCTTTTTATAAAAAGGACCAAATGTTGTATACAGCCAATCAGCTGTCAGCACCCTCTAGAACAGTCCCAGCAGAGGCTGATTCCCTCTGATTTTCTAAGCACAAGTGGGAAGTAAGTAACCCATAAAACCAAAGAGAGAAGCCTCTATGGGGGAAGTGAATCTATGAAAGATAACAATACTAAATAACCGCAGTTAAAGGTAAGTAACTTATTTTCTTATCCAGTATTGTGGTACCTTTTATAGATTAAATCTCACTCAACAGTTGATGTACAGAATGCAGAACAATGTCATACATTCACCCCAGTATAGAGATCTGGGCCTAAATCCATTGTTTTTTTGCTCACCCTGCCATTCCAGTTTGAACCTAGCCATATGCAAATCAGTCTTGACCCTGTGCCCCATGGAAACAGTCCAGCCCGAACTCCCAAGCCAGGTTGTCCCTGGACTGGAAATAAGCATCCAATGACCGGTTTCAAGCTTTCAGCCCTCATCAGCCTGGATAGCTTGATTTCAGTGGCATGGAGAGCACAGGACTCACGCCTGAGCATAACGGTCCCACTCGGGGTGACAAATGCAAAAACAACAGTTGATGGACAGAATGCAGAACAATGTCATACATTCACTACAGTACCGAGATCTGGGCCTAAATCCATCGTTTTTGCTCACCATGCCATTCCAGTTTGAATCCAGCCATATGCAAATCAGTCTTGACCCTGTGCCCCATGGGAACAGTCCAGCCCGAACTGCCAAGTCAGGTTCTCCCTGGACTGGAAACAAGCATCCAAGGACCAGTTTCGGGCTTTCAGCCATCATCAGCCTGGATAGCTTGATTCCAGTGGCATGGAGAGCACGGGACTCAAGTCTGAGCATACTTGTCCCACTCGGGGTGACAAATGCAAATACAACAGTTGATGGACAGAATGCAGAACAATGTCATACATTCACTCCAGTACAGAGATCTGGGCCTAAATCCATTGTGTTTTTGCTCACCATGCCATTCCAGTTTGAACTCAGCCATATGCAATCAGTTTTGACCCTGTGCCCCATGAGGCACAGGGTCAGACTGATTTGCATTTGGCCATGTCTGACCTGGGGTGGTGGAGTGAGCTAAAGAATGATGATGGATTAAACCCAGATCAGTTGACTGGGGGTGAGTGTTTGATTTGGTCAAACGCTCCGTCCATCATCCCCTTTGGTATCGCTTTGTTCGCCCTAAGTTGGCAGGGTATGCCCAGATGTGGGTCCCTTGCTCACTTTGCCACTGGATTCAAGATAGCCTGGCTGATGAGGGTTATAAACCCAAACCGGTCCCAGGATGCTTGTTTCCGGTTCAGGGAAGACATGGCTTGGCAGTTCGGGCTGGACTGTTCCCATGAGGCACAGGGTCATATTTATTTGCATATGGCCATGTCTGAACGGGGTGGTGGAGTGAGCTAAAGAACGATGATGGATTAAACCCAGATCAGTTGAATGGGGGTGAGTGTTTGATTTGCTCAAGCACTCCGTCCATCATCCCCTTTGGTATCGCTTTGTTTTTGTTTGGGAGGAACACACAGAGAGATGGGAACACAAATTTGAGAGGTTCTGTGCTTTCTCTCCCCCTTTCTTTTTACAGAAATTTGCTCCGTCTTGGAAATTCCGCAGTGTACTAAAGAATTGGATATTGTTCCACAGATCGAATAAAAAATATCCAATTTGTGGTGAAGACCAGTAACTAGGGACCAACACCCTGACGAATGCCAGCGCGACCCTTATGGGCGCAGAATATTGGCAGAAACATGTTGGTATCTGCAGTGGGGCTATAAGGGTCGTTACCTCCCCTTTGTACCCCTAGGTGTATTTTTTAATCCTACAAGGGGTTTACAGACATAATAAAATGATTTATGTTGACCCTTAGGTTGTTTTAAGTATATGTACTGCACTGTTGGTCCCGTTCTACAGGGGAATAGACCTCCCCTTTCTTAGTTGTATCACGTTTTTGTACATGTTTTCTGTGTGTTCTATCACTTTTTCCTACTTTGTCTACCCTCACCACTGTTCTTTGTCAAAAAACTCATTGCGCTCCATACAGAGTGTTGGTCTGCACCTGGATGTATGATGCGGCCCTATGATGAAGCATGACAATGCAAAGTGTGTGAGGGCAGTATTAAAACATTTTTTGTCTTCCCCTTGTTTGTCTTGGGTTTGAGTAGATATGAGATTTACCGTTACCATGTGGACAGCTACATGATTTGCAGCACCAACCTATCTTGGATTCCAGGGGATAGGATATTGTTTTTAGTACTTCTCTGTTGAGTGAGATTTAATTTGCGGGTAGGGAGTCAGAGAAGTCTTAGTCCCTTGTCTCTTCTTTATTGTGTTTTTCACCTTTTGTAGATTCACATGCTTGAATCATAATACCAAGCAGTACCTTAAATATAGTACAGTCGGTAATGGATGGAGAGACATGTAAGATATTCATACATTTAGACAGTGTATCAAAACAGAAACATCTGTAAATATGTAAATGCCCTTCAGTTCCTATAAGATTTATCACATTTATATTAAGAGAAAAGAACCATTCATAGAATGCTATGTACATGAAGAACCAAGCGATACCAAAGGGGATGATGGATGGAGCGTTTGAGCAAATCAAACACTCACCCCCAGTCAACTAATCTAGGTTAAATCCATCATCATTCTTTAGCTCACTCCACCACCCCAGTTCAGACATGGAAATGCAAATCAGTCTGACCCTGTGCCTCATGGGAACAGTCCAGCCCGAACCGCCAAGCCATGTCTTCCCTGGACTGGAAACAAACATCCTGGGAATGGTTTTGGGTTCATAACCCTCATCAGCCAGGCTATCTTGAATCCAGTGGCAGAGTGAGCAAGGGAGCCACATCTGGGCATACCCTGCAAACTCAGGGCGAACAAAGCTGTACCAAAGGGCATGATGGAGGGCATGATGATTTGAGCTAATCAAACACTCACCCCCAGTCAACTGGTCACGCTATGTACATGAAGAACCAGCAGAATATTTACAAATATTCAAAGAAAAAATAGGCTCCCGCTGTAAACAAGAATCTTGGTTTAGAATATTTATTCCTTTTTCTCTTATCTCCCCTTTGTTTTTTTACATTTTAGACTCAATAATAAATTAGAATGTAGAAAAAGTCTTCTTTAAGAGATAGAGGCCCACCTTAATTGAAGAGATGACACTGCTTGGCCCGCAGCTGCATCTTCAAGCTGCGTAGATTGCAGACAGTATAGCTCCGTGAAAGTGTGAACACTCTTCAATGTCAAAGCACAACAAATCTTGTCCAGCGTCACTCCAGCAAACAGGGTTGCCGATGAAGACATAGCTCTGGTGGAATGTGCTTTAGCCTTTCTTGTTAAGGGATGGTTGGCCTTGTCGTGGCAAAATTGGATTGCTGCTGAGACCCATCTGGTGACAGTGGCCTTAGTAACTGCTGTTCCTTCCCGGCCCTGTCTGTAAGCCACCAGTAGCTGATTAGTCTTTCTTATGTCTTTTGTCTTTTGCAAATAGAATTTGAGACATCTTGTCACATCTAGTGTATGCATTTCTTGCCCTGCTGGCGTAGATGGCTTTGGGAAGAATGATTGGATTATCACTTGCTCGTTAACATGGAACTGTGTCGGAACCTTTGGAATAAAGGTTGGGATGGTCATAGAGCAACATCATTTTCTGTGAAATTAAGAAAAGGTGCTTTGATGGTAAATGCTTGAATTTCACTAACTTTCCTTGTGGAAGTGAGAGCCAGGAGGAGAGCTACTTTCCAAGTCAGAAATTTTAGTTTGGCTTTGTGTACTGGTTCAAAAGGCAGCCTTCCTCAATTGCGTGTGGACAAATTTGAGTCTCCATTCCGAGGGGCGCCAGCACAGGAGGGAAGGCGTGGAAGAGTCTGTTTATGAATTGTTTCACTAGACTTGAGGCACAGAGAGACAGAGTCTAAGAAGACCTTCTGTAGTGGGAAATAGATCTAAAGTGCCCCTTAACTGAGGAGAATGTGAAACATGATTTCGCTAAGGAGAGTAGATATCGCAAAATCTACTCCGGAGATGCTTGAAACGGGTGTAAGTCGTTCCTCTGGCACCAGTACCAGAAGCGTTTCCATTTTAGTCGATACGTCTTATTGGTGCTTTCGGCTCTGGATCCTGCAATGATTTCTCTGCATTCCTGTGAGATATTCGAGTCCTTGAGCTCTACGAACTCAGGAGCCAGGCATGAAAGTGAAGAGACTGTGGTTCTGGATGACATACTTGCCCCTTGTCTCTGGTTAGGATAATTGGTGATGGTTGAAGGCGTATGGGTTTTGATTCCGACAAATTAAAAAGTTCTGGGAACCAATATTGCCTGGGTCATCGCGGTGCTAACAGGATAAGACAACAGCATTCTGTTTTCATTTGGGTCAGCACCCTAGGAATTAATGGAATGGGGGAAAAAGCGTTAGCATATTTCCCTGGCCCTCGCACTAAAAGGGCATTCCCCCATGACCCTGGAAGAGGGAACCTACTGGCATAGGAATGGCATTTGGCGTTCTCCCTTGTGGCAAAGAGTTCTAGAGTTGGCTTTCCCCATATTTGAAACACTCTGTCAAGCTGGTGCTGTTCCAATTCCCATTTGTGGAATCTGGACTGTGCTCTGCTTAACGCATCTGCTGGCGTGTTGTCTAGCACTCGGACAAGCTCGGCTCTGAGTGAGATGCTGTGTTGTGCTGTCGAGTCCCACAGCTCCTGCGCTTACTTGACAGCATGATGGAAGTGTCTCCCCCTCACTTGTTGATGTAGTACATGCTGGTCGTATTGTCCATTCGTACCGGCATGGAGGAACCTGCTATCCTCGGCAGGAAATCCTGAAGAGATAGGAAGATGGCTTGAGCGCTAACCTGTTGATATGTTGTAGCTTTTGCGCACTAGACCATTTGCCCCAGATTTGTAGCGCTGGCAGATGGCCCCCCAACCATCCAAAGAGGAGTAGGTCATTATAATGACATTTGGGATGATTTGCAGGAAGGTAAGGCCCTTTGAGAGATTTGGCTTGTGAAACCACCATTGCAGGACTTCCCTCATGCGTGCTGTGATCTATGTCATATTCTCAACGGATTCCGAGGCTTGCAGTCACTGACTCTGGAGTTCTTCCTTCAGAGGTTTCATCCTTAGCCTGGCTATTGGGATCATGTCTATTGCTGATGAACACATCCCCAGGAGCGATGTGTATGTTCTTACTGAAACAGACCCTTATCTTAACATGTTCTTTGCTTGGTCCTGCAATCGTATTTGCCTTCTTCCGAGAGAAAAGCTTTGCACTCAATGGTATCTATCGTAGCTCCTATAAACTATATAACTTGACTGCGAAGGAGTGAAGATTTTTCTGTGTTCACAGTGAGCCCTAGCGTCCAGAACAACTGAAGGCAATCATTGGTAATCTGAGTAGCTTTCAGTTCCATTGGTGCTTTGAGCAGCCAGTCGTCCAGGTATGGGAATACCTGGAGACCTTGAGATCGTAGGGCTGCGTCTTCTTTTATTTATTTATTTGAAAAGTTTTATATAGTGCTTTCTAGACCCGGAGGTATCAGAGCGCTTTATATGAGGTAGCTCATTGTTTCAGTACATTGTTGTTACACAGTTACATCAGTTGCTGGAGCATCGCATAACATAGAAAGGGAAACAGTATAACATAGTTACATGAGTTACTAAAGCATAGCATAATATTAGGAAAAAAAATGGCAAGGGAGAAAGTACTACAGGGGACACAGAAAAGGCAGGCTGGAAAAGGGGAGGCAGTCAAATAATCACAGAGGGAGTAGGTGGGGGAGGGAAAACAAACACAATGGGGAGACGAGGAAAACAATGTCCGACGTCCGGCTGGGTAGGTGATAGCCAAGGGGTGAACCAGAGCTAAACTCCACTGTAGCTGCATAGGACAGCTCCACCGGGTATCGGCCAAAGTTTCTCAGGCACAGAGGTAAGTACAGACAGTTATGGTATCCGCCCAGGGGGCATCATCAAGAAGTTCCATTGAGAGCACCGGTCACAGTTTTACTGGGAGGTGCAGTCCGCTTCAACCTCCAGCTCGCCCCCAAGTCAAGAGTGGTGAGAGGGGAGGTGATAGGGAAATATCCAAAGTCTACAGATCTACCCTATTTCCAGAACAAGGGAGTGTTGGGCATTTGTGCAGGATCCCAATTCTCTACTGGGTGTGTCTCCCTTGCCGCTGAGTTCACTCACGGAAGGGTCCCAATAGCCCCGGAGAACAAAGGCTGGATCCCTCCCCAACAAGGGGAGAACAACGTGCTTAAGTGGCATATGTGCAGGTAAGTAGGCTAACTTATTTGAGGGGGAGCGGTCATCGCAGCTGAAGCGATTTCCGCTTTCACGTAGTTCTCCTGCTGACATTGACCGTCCGGGCCTCTCTGCTTAAATCGTGGCCCCTTCCCACTGCTTCTCCCTAGTCAGAACCACCCGGCCGCCATCTTAAAGTCAGGGAGGCTCAGGCTTTCTTAGAGATTGTTGCCGCCGGAGTGTGCCAATGTCAGATGCACTTAGTCCGGTAACAGCCTTGACGTTTATGGCCTTGGGGGCCTGGCATGGAGATATGGCTTGTGGGGAAAGGCACTTGGTAAAGAATCTTGGCGGCGATTTGAGGACAAACAGAAGTACTTTGAATTGGTAGTGGGTACCGCCCACTGTAAATCTTAAACATTTCTGATGCTATTGATGGATAGGGATTTGAAAATGTGTGTCTTACATGTCGAGCGAGGTCATGAAGTCTCCTCTGTTGAGACAGCGAAGAATCTCAGAGAGTGCTCCCATTCTGAGTGTTTATTTCTGAGATTCCTGAGATCCAGTTTTGGTCTTCATGCCCCTGATTTCTTCTTTATCAAGAAAAACCGGGAATAGAAACATATTCCTCTTTGAGATAAAAGGACCTCTTCTATATCTCCTTTGGGGAGAATGACCTGGGCTTCTTTGCGCAGTAAGTGAAGAGGAGAGGGGTCCCCTGGGTTGAGTATTCAGTGGTCCTGAGCAAATTCCAGGGTATGTCCATAGGTTACAAGGCCTAACACTCATTGATCTATTGTTATCATGTGCCACTGATGCAGATGGTTGGAAATCTTGGCAACCACGGGTTGGGAGGGTAGGGAAGCTGGTACCCAGACTTGATCATTCCTTTCTGTTCGAGTCACAACCTTGGAAAGGCGTTCTCTTGCAGCCTCCTTGGCGAAAGAAACCAGCTGTAGAAGTCTGGCAGTATGCTGGAGGGTTTTAGTTTTAACGGTGCTGAGTTTGACACAGATGATATTGTGGGGTTGTCTAGTAACCTCCTCTATATGAGGTAAAACCTTGTCTTCTAGCCCCTCTGAATGGCACTTTCCGGTATTGTAGTGTGCCTAAGGATTTTGCCATATCTGTAATGGTGTTAATAGCCACGAGTGTCTTATCTATGTGCTTTTCAAATAGGGAATCACAGTCGAAAGCCATAACTAAAATCTTTGTCTGTACCACTGGACTGCAGGTATTACGCTTCAACCATCTCTGTCTTCTCAGTACGGCGGCACCCGCCAATTGTCTAAAACCAGTATAGGCTACATTCATAGAGCAGTCAATGGTTTCTGACGCTGCATGTTCTCCCTCCAACAAGATCATTCTATCCTCTAGCGGTTTTTCTTCTGGTATTAGGTCCACCGAAGCTCCCAAGACCGACCACATCGGGTGGTCACAACGATCAACAATGGCTAAAGCATTTGCCGTCCTGATTGAGACTGTGGCCATCGTAGAGAAGTGCTTACCTAGAATGTGCATCCTGCGCCCCTCCTTATCAGGCGGAGTAGTGATTGGAGTAGCAGGGTTTTTGGATCATCTTTGCGCCGCTTGACAAATACCCGAATCTGGTCTGGGGTGTCCTTTGAGGCAAGATGGAGAATCCTCTGCAGTTCTATATTTTTTCTCAATTTGCATGAGTACCAGAGGTACAGTTGCAGGTGTTTTCATACTCTTGATGCCCTCTTGCTATATATAGTCAATAATGGGTATAGAGTGCACAGACTTCCTTGTGTCTTCCTTGAAATCGCACAGGAAGGAGTGAGCCTGCTTGACTGTCATTGTCAAGTGGAATCTGATGTATGCTCTTTCCATTAGGTTATGGAATCCTCTAATATCCTCCACAAGAGAATCTGATGGTAAATGAAACGGAGAAGAGGGTGTCGGTATGATGTAATCATCCCAAGGATCTGGCACCGGGAGAGGATCTGCTAGCTTGCCTTCCTCTCTATCTTCATCGGAAGCAGACGTATACTCTGCGATGGGATCTGCTGCTAAGGGGCGACAAGTAATAATTGGTGTAACTGGTGGCAGCAAACCTGGCAGATTTGGTGGGCCTGTTTGAGGTTGCGGTCACTCAGGTTGATCCCCTTGCAGTGGAAACCTTTGCCTATAGTCCACCAACATTGTTTGCAGGTCTTGGATGCGAGAAGGAGGAAGATGGGCCATGTCTCTAAGACACGAATCTTGATGAAAACCGTACAGCTGGTAGTGTCGAGATAAGGTCACATAGATCTGTTGGTAATACTGATATTTTTATGGTGATCCTCATCCTCTTCATCCTCATCTTTTTGACATTTTATGTGCAGCTCTGAAGAGCTATGAGCGGTACCATAAATATCATCGTTGTCAGTGTCCTCTATGTCCAAGAGATGTGATGGGATTAAAGGCGATACCTTGCTGTACGCTGACATGGCTGGGCTCAGAAATGTTTTGGTTACCTTGGAAATATCAGTTACCATCGTTGACGGTGCAGATACAGCCAATTAGGCAGATTCCGTCATCATCAACGTGTTGGTCGTCGACAGAGAGGTCGCTGACGCGTCACTCTTAGACATGGTCTTCGTCAAAGGTATCTTCTCAGCAGAAGTATGTTGACAGTTGTCGATGATGTTGCCATCGACAGTGATCCCAACGTTGGCGGGCTTTTTGAGAGTGAGACTCTAATCGAGGGTATAGGACCCAATATTGCCATCGTCATCGTCACAGTTGCTGTCGTCGGTGCCAACCATGTAATGCTTGTCAAAGACGTTACCACACTCATCAAAAATGACTTTTTGCCAGATTTATGCCCCAAAGGGTCTGAAGAAGAGGCTCTGGTATGGCGGTTGGCCTTTCTGGGAGGTGTAGTAGACATAGATAAAGCAGGCTCTAAGGAGTACTCCCTTCTTTCTCCCTTTTTTAGAGTCATTGGTCCATGCGAGGGTTTGTGGTGTTTCCTACCTTCTCCAGAGTAACTGTCCTGTGACCGAGCCTTTTTGTGGCAGGATTTGTCATTAACGTCCGCTGAAGAAATTGCCTGGTGTTTAGTGGCCTGGAACCACAAAAACTACCTTCCTTCTCTATCCTTGAGAGTCTTTGAGGAAAAGGTACAGCAGATTTTGCATTCCCCTACCTCTTGTTTAGGATGCAGGCAAGATATACAATCCTTATGTGGATCATCCACATGAACCCTTTTTCTGCCACAGGTTTTACATGGGCGGAAAAGGCCTGTCTTGTCAGATATGATATCAAAAACAACTTAGTAGCACTAAGGGAGACTCCCTTCTACATGACGTGCAGTGAAAATGTGAGGGAATCTACCTCTGCTGGGAGTGTTCTAGAGGGCGCTGGCAGCTGATTGGTAGTATCCAACATTTGGTCCTTTTTTAAAAAGGACAGGGATAAGCTATCAAAAACATGTTTTTGGGCCATAATAGCCTATAATATTTTTTAAATACTGCTTCATGATTTTACTGTGGGACTCCCATCTCGACGATGGGAAATGATTCAAGCACATGAATCTATGAAAGATACCCCAATACTGGATAAATGGAACTCTATTATTCACAATAACTCTAATCTCTCCCATATTACCTCAGACTGGTCTTCCATATGGACATACTTGACAACAAATAACGCTGCCCCTTCCTTTGCACAAGGCAGACTGTGGACTGCCTACATGTCACACTGGAAACGATCCAAGCTTTTTCAACTAGGTTTGAAAGAATCAGACCACTGCTGGAGCTGTGGAAATAACATGGTGAAATCTACAATATATGTTACTACACTGTAGGTTTTCTAACACTCTTTGAAGTAAGAGAAATGATCTTGCAGATCGTATAAACTAGATGGTCTCCTAACATTGCCCCTAATGCCTAAGGGCTTTCCAATCTGAATCACCCATGCTTTAAGGAAAGAGGAAATCCTCCTCTTAGATATACTAGTCTCAATTGGCCTTAAATCCATTTTACCAGAGTGGAAAGACCTATCCAAATTATCAGGTCACTCATGGTGGGCATGGACACAATTCATTAGGGGTGCTGACATCTCCTTAAACACTTTCATGAAAGACGCTCCAGAGAAAAAAAAACCAAATTGGTACCTATTAGACAAATATGTATCTGATCTTATCCCCCCCTACAAAAACCGTCTTTCCCGACCAGTTACTGCTTAGCTCTTACTTACCAGTTAAGCCCCCCTCCTTTTGCAACTTGGACCTCAGACTGATTTCCAAGTGATCCCCCTAAATACTAGATGCCCAACCCTTCCCATCTGCACCCTTTCCTCTTCCTCCCCTCCACTCCTGCCCCTCAACGACTTACCACTTCACTCTTAGCTACTCTTTCTCCTTCCCCTATAGCTCTTCCTTCTGTCCTTTACCTCATCTCTTTTGTCATCCTTTGACTTATTTTCGTTCTTTTTTTCTTTTTATCCTTTCTTATTTTCTCTTTGATACTTTAGTAACCAAGCGTGGGTTGTATTCCGTTGTGTATTTAATTACTACCATTCATAAACCATGATTATTCAGCGACAACTCATCTGTACCTCTTTTTTTCAGTTCTAGAACCCACTTCATCGTACATGTTCCTTTTCGGTAAATTATAACATTCTAATAAAATTGCTTTGAAGTTAGCAGCAAAAATAAGACGTTACTAGATTTTGTTAAATGTCGTTTTCTCCAATTATAAAACAACAGTTGTGCGATGCTGGCTAGTCTGTAGGTATTAGGCAACACACCATAAATAAAAACAAATATACGTCAATCCTTTCATACCTAATCTCTTCGAAGGCAGCAATGTAAGTAAATACCATAGGTAACCTCTCTTATCTTCCGCCCCTTGTAGAGTGCTCTCTGTATCTATGTCACATTGTCTAGGTGACATTCTAGCTGTTAACCTCCCCACCAAAGTATTCTCTGCATCCTCATATGTTGTTGTATGTTAATTGTAAAGCACTGCAATACTAACTGGTACAGCTGCACTACAGAAACATAATAAATAATAAATGAAGTGAATACATTAAAATAGAATTTTTGTTATCCGAATTCGGACCAGTGCAAGGATTTTTTCTGTTCCGCTGGAGAGAAACCTTTCTGAAGATGGTGTAGTTTGACACAGACTTTGGATCAACCGAGCCTTCTCCTCAGCGTCAGGGTTAGCTTGTGTGCTAGTGCCAACAATGTATCTCAATCCACCATAGAATTGTTGATTGACTCCACTTGCACAGGTATTAAGCACCAGAATCTGTACTCATGGAACAGCATGGTGTGCATAGGGGCTGCCACTATTACGAAATACTGTTGTTGACTAATAATAGTACCAGTGTGAGCTGCCAGCTAAGTGCAGAACAAGGAAATGATGTTCCAGTACATCTATTAATTACCCTCAACACGCTAAATTGTGACCCAGTCCAGCCACAGCTTCCATCTTGGGCTCAACGAAAATAGTCTTATGTGGAGGTTTCTAGCATGGAGCTATATAACAGGTAATACCTGCAGAAATCTCACTCTCAGACTGACATCTAGGGACATAAAAAGGTACTAATGTAGAGTGACTGCGAGAAGTGTATGGGGCACGGGCACCCAAACATAGTGTTAGACCTGTCAGCCCTAGGGTGGTCTTACCCCGTTTTTTTTGCCTTTTGCCTTTTTTTTTCCACCATCTTTTTTGTTGGACCTAGGTCTCTGGGCGGCTTACCACTGCCAAACAGTGCTGAGGTGCAGGTGCTCTCTCCCAACAACATGGCTGCCACAGGCCCCTGCTACTGCGGAGTGGCCTTTTTAGACACCCACAAGTGTTCAGGACCAGGCTGGGACATTAGGATACAGTAGCACTGCCATCCTGCCTTTTCTGCCCATAGTCTAGAATGTGGAAGCTCCTGGAACCTTCCGGAATAGGGGAGGGGTTACATTTTGCCGCCTTTGGAGAGTGGTCACCTGACCTAGGGGTATAAGGGGAAAGGAGGGAAATCTGCCTGTCAGTTGGGTCACCACTGGACCTGGGGGAACCTCTGCAGGATTTTAGGCGGTTGGGCCTAGGGGAGGAACCTACACCACTGGAACTGACTGGGCCTAGGCACTGCTTTCCAAGTTAGGTGAGGGACTCTGCCAACCCACTAATCTGGCCCAGCGATGGGGAACCCAGGGAACCACCTTCAGTGAGCCAAGGGAAACCATCCTACCTCTGAACCACCAACTCAACCCCCCTTCTTCCCCCTCCCAAGAAACTACACCAGAAGGGCGCTGAAACCACCAGGCGCCGTAAGGAAACACCTACCCACCGTGAGGACTGCAGGGGGATCAACCAAGTAACCAGCGTTTACCACCCGCACGGTGCCCCTGCACTGCCCTGCCTGAGCTGTGACTGCTCAGAACTGTGCTGCTAGACCTTTGCCCATCCTGGGACTAAGAACAGTGCCTGCAAGAAACTGCCTTGGTGCCAGAGCGCTGTGTCTCCAAAGCGCTGTGCCTGTTAAGCGCTCACCTGAAGTGCCCCTCCAAGCGCTGTGCCTGTTAAGCGCTCACCTACTGTGCCCCTCCAAGCGCTGTGCCGGGGAAAATACTGTTGCCCCCGAAGCACTGTGTCTTCGATGAGCTATTTGAGGAGCTCACCGCTGCGGACCCAGTGCCACCTAAAGAAGCATAAGCCTGCTAATCTTCGCTGCGGGCCCGGCCCGGTTGAGGAGGAAGTGCTGTCCGGAGTGCGCCTGAGGGCCGTCATCACCGGCACGGCCCCCGATGCCTGGGGAGGGCCGCCGCTGCATTCTTAAAGGCTGCGCTGGGCCTGGGCCGCGTCATCGGCCGCGCCCTCCTCTGTGCCGCGCACCAATTGGCCTGTGGCCAATCCTATATAGGAGAAGGCCTTCTGATTGGCTCTTGAGGCCCGACACCCGCGGAAGCTGCACTGCCATTGGCCGAGGCGGCCACGCCTCTTCACTGCCGCGTCCTGAATGGTCCCAGGGCCGAAGAAGCTATCGAGAGGCCTGGGACCGGTCCAACGTCAGCGCAGGGCTCACCGGAGAGTAAGAGCCCTCCCACCAACCAGCACAAGCCCCGGGCGGCTGCAACACCGCGAGGAGGCCCAGAGTACTGGCGAGGGGGCTCCGTCAGCGCGAGCCCCCCCCCCACTTTGACTCACGCTGCAGCACGCCGCAAGAGCCTCCTCGGAGGCTGAAGAGAAAGGTAACCACCCCGGGGAGGAGGGTGGAAGACGTTAGTGAAAGCGGGGCCTCTAGTGAACAGAGAGGCAACCCCATGACCGCCCCTCCCCTTAGGGAACTGTAGTTGGGCCCAGTTGGCCCTAATTAACAAGATAACAGACTGGAACCGGGGGAAAGGGACTAAGGTCCCCTGAACTGGGCAATAGCCTTAATTGTTAACTGTTTTCTTGTGCTAAAGTTAACCCCTAGCTAGGGGAGTGTTCTCTGCAGCCTGTCCTGGAGCAGGAAACCTGGTTTGTGTTACTGATATGCCATTTAAGTAGGGGTTTACAAATTTTATGAACCTCATGCCTAAGAGATATATTTCATTGAAGTGTCCTATGAAATGTTGCTATACTGAACCTGCTTAGGACAAATGTTGTTGCCTAGCCTGCCCTAAATAGTAGCAGGGTATATTCAGAAATGTTGCCTGATTTTTAAAGGAATGTTATTGCCTAGCTTGCCCATACATATAGCGAGGTACGGGGAACATCCTTTTCAACGTGGATGTTACCCTGCAGTGCTTTTACGATGCGTCCTTTACAACGCAAGTCGTAACCACGACTTGCGCTGGAGGGCGCTAAAGGATAAAGAATAGTATATTTACTATTCCAACACCTTCCCTACTATCCACGGGGACTGGTGTTAGAATAGTAAATTATACTATTCACTATCCGCGCCCAACAACGCAAGTCGTTGTAACGACTTGCGTTGTTAAAGACGCGTTGTAAAGGCACGCGTTGTACCGGTACGCGTTGTACCGTCATACATCCGCGAGGTACTGACAGAGTTATTTGCCTGATGTTTAATGCCTAGAATCTGAAAGTGAGTTACCTACCTGCAACGAAGAGAGTCTAGATAAAGAATCTTGTTTTAAACCTCTATCTGGTGTGGTGTCCTTTTATTGCGTGTGTTTCCCTGTCTCAGTGTGAGTGTGTGATGCACTTCTGCTTAACACCTAGCCTTCGGGTGCCTTCCCGCTCGCACCAAGCTACCGCAGTGAAATTGGTGACCCCAGTTCTTAAACATAGCCTAAGCATTTTCGTATTTCCTTCATAAAGGACACTCTGGTAGAGGTAGGTCGAACATGTATTAAATGGAAGCAGCCCATTTACAAAAAAGAAATAAGAAACCTTTTCCAAAAGTGGGCTAGACGGCACCCCTAATATCTGTTGCATAAGTAATTTACCTTAAGTGGCCTTAATGAGGCATCAGTAAAGGGCAAAAGTAAATATTAATTGTATTCTTATAATCTACTACATATTAAAGGAAAAAGATGAATATGATGTAGTGCCACTGTTCAAAGCTGTAAAGCCAGAATACAAAAAAGATCTTGCAAAACGTTTAGGACACACTTAAGTGTTGTTTTAGCACCTGAGAAGATCAACGCCACAGAATACACTAATATTGAGCAAGTTGGGCATAGGAGGAACCTCTTATTCTAATAAAATCCGACCTTGGCCTAAAGCAAAAGGCCAGAGGGGTTTGTAGGACACCATTCTCCATATACCAAGTACTCCCTAAAAACAGAAATGAGCGTGTAACTGGAGCTATTGCAGCCCTATACAGCCAATTTAAAATCACCATAGCAAGCTCAATTAAAACACAGCACACTTCGATGCAATCACAATTCACTACCACACTAGTTCTTTAACAGAAGAGCTCAAATAAGAAAACTCCAGAACACTCAAATCGACAATGAACAAAACAATGTTCAACAGAGCAGCGCAGATCGGAAAACTTCAGAACTCCCCATTCGCCAGAACGTAAAACAATATTCAATGGTACTCGGTCAAGTTTAGAAGCCCACCTAAACAACCAACCCTGGCGGGCACCCCTTGGTACTCGGCACGCAGCCCTAAATAGTTCACTAATATGCTGTTCAAGCTGGCATGTTCATGTTGAACTAAAGTCAAAATACACTAAGGTAAGAATGATTGACTCGCGCCGGGATGCCCCCGGGTAAGCTGTGCGCGTTATAAATTTCACATAAAATAAATAAATAAAAAAATTGTTTAGGGCCCAGGTGCGTCCTCACATTTCATGGTTTAAGTAAAGAAAACTAGTTTCACATCCTTGCCTCAGTACACCAGGCTCTCCATCAACTTTTTACATTATTTGACCAAGTGATGAATCAGGTCGAAAAATCATTTGTATAGAGGGTGTGGGGTGAGAGTACTCGACTCTGAAGGGTTTACATACTCGATCATCATATCGACAATAAAATCTCATCTGAATATTTTCCTATCACATTCGTGTAACCAACTGAAACGTATCTTTAAGTACAGTGGTTATATCCCACAAACCAAAGTATGGCATTACCATCTTAAGTGGGATCAATCTAGCTAAGCATGTATGGAACATGGCAAAAATGTTCAGTTAAATGGAAACAATGGCGTAATAAAACTGACAATATGGAGTGAAACAATAGGGAATAGGCAAACCAAAGAACTGGTAATAAGTTTAAATGCACTTTGTTGCAAACAGTTAGCGACATGACCCAATCACATAGCACAGCATACAACAATCGTGTTGGTGCCTGATCTACAAAAGGGACCCTCCCTGTATCCCCCAACTCAATTTCCTTCACCTAATACTGAATGATGGTCCACATGATTCATCTTCACAATTAATGAGTAGCTTATCATAATGTGTTGCTGCATAACTAGCCTTTCAATCGTTTTCATGAAATGATGGTCTAGGAAGTATAACCCCTAGCCTGCCAACCGAGCAGGGAGCTCCAAGACTGGCAGACTTGTTAAACTGTACAGAATCGTTTCAAAGAGAGAGTGTTAGAGAGCTAGGAACAAAAATCAGGACTCCACATTAATAAACAAAAATCACAAATGTCACCCATTCCCTTACGTCCCCTACCAAAGTAATTTCGTGGGTGAGAAACTCATTCATATACTTGGGCATAAAGGTAGCAGATGGGGGAAAACTGCCGCAAATTATCAGCCAGATTCATCAAGGGAAATGCGCTCGCAAAAGGGCCAGATTCTGAGAATCTGGCCCTTTGCGAGTGCAATTTTAGCATTTGGAATTCATCATCCCAAATGCAAAAATCGCTAATAAAGAATTCGCAAATTTGCGAGGATTAGCGAGGATTAGCATTTAAGGAATCGAAATTAGAGATTCCTAAATGCCATTCATGAAACATTTAAAAATTGCGAATTCGCAATTTATGACCGCTATTTACCACAAAGTCAAACCTCGTGGTAAATAGCGAAAACTTAGAAAAATGCATTTTAATGCATTTTTCTAAGTTGCATGTTACACACACACATGTCCTTTGGACATGTATGTGCACAACATCAGTGTAAATTCACATTTCAGGGGTGCTACAGGGTGTCCTTTGGACACCCCTGCACCCTTGAAATCGCATCCTTATTTGCGATTAGCAAATTGCTAATCGCAAATAAGGAATAACTCCCCATTCATTCCTATGGGCGAATGAATGGGGAGTTATTCCTTATTTGCGATTAGCAATTTGCTAATCGCAAATAAGGAACATGTAGGAATCGCAATATGTTTTGCAATTCCTACATGAATCCCGTTTTGCAAGTCCTTAATAGCGATTCCTTATGAATCGCTATTAAAGACTCGCAAAACGGGTCTTTGATGAATCTAGCTGTAAGTCCCTTGCTCACTTTGCCACTGGATTCAAGCAAGCCGGCCTGAAGACAGCTGAAATACCAGAAACCGGTCCTCGGTATCTTGTTTCCGGTCCAGGGAAGAAATGGCTTAGCAGTTCGGGCTGGACTGTTCCCATGAGGCACAGGGTCAGACTGATTTGCATATGGCCATGTCTGAAATAGGGTGGCAGAGTGGGCTAAAGAACGGTGATGGATTAAACCCAGATCAGTTGACTGGGGGTGAGTGCTTGTATTGTCAACGCTCCGTCCATCATTTCCTTTGGTTTTTCTTCGTTCGCCATAAGTTGGCAGGGTATGCTCACACGTGAGTCCCTTGCTCACTTTGCCACTGGATTCAAGCAAGCCAGGCTGAAGACGGCTGAAATGCCAGAAACCGGTCCTCGGTAGCTTGTTTCCGGTCCAGGGAAGGCATGGCTTGGCAGTTCGGGCTGGACTGTTCCCATGAGGCACAGGGTCAGACTGATTTGCATATGGCCATGTCTGAACTGGGGTGGCAGAGTGGGCTAAAGAACGGTGATGGATTAAACCGAGATCAGTTGACTGTGGGTGAGTGCTTGTATTGTCAACGCTCCGTCCATCATTTCCTTTGGTTTTTCTTTGGCAGGGTATGCTCAGACGTGAGTCCCTTGCTCACTTTGCTACTGGATTCAAGCAAGCCGGGCTGAAGACAGCTGAAATGCCAGAAACCGGTCCTCGAAAGCTTGTTTCCGGTCCAGGGAAGGAATGGCTTGGCAGTTCGGGCTGGACTGTTCCCATGAGGCACAGGGTCAAACTGATTTGCATATGGCCATGTCTGAACTAGGGTGGCAGAGTGGGCTAAAGAACGGTGATGGATTAAACCCAGATCAGTTGACTGGGTGTGAGTGCTTGTATTGTCAACGCTTCGTCCATCATTTCCTTTGGTTTTTCTTTGTTCGCCATAAGTTGGCAGGGTATGCTCAGACGTGAGTCCCTTGCTCACTTTGCCACTGGATTCAAGCAAGCCGGGCTGAAGACGGCTGAAATGCCAGAAACCGGTCCTCGGTAGCTTGTTTCCGGTCCAGGGAAGGCATGGCTTGGCAGTTCGGGCTGGACTGTTCCCATAAGGCACAGGGTCAGACTGATTTGCATATGGCCATGTCTGAACTGGGGTGGCAGAGTGGGTTAAAGAACGGTGATGGATTAAACCCAGATCAGTTGACTGGGGGTGAGTGCTTGTATTGTCAACGCTCCGTCCATCATTTCCTTTGGTTTTTCTTTGTTTGCAAATTAAATACAGGCAGACTACTTCAACCCAAAATTGAATCGGAAGACTTTAAACTATCCCTGTTGTTGATAGGAGAGGGAAAATAGTGGTCACGAAATTGCTTACACCACTCGGATGCCTATATCTACTTCATGTAGTATGAATACAATCAAGTGTAAATTACTTAAACACAACTCAATGTCATGTTAAGATAATAATGTGGAATAAAAAGAAGAACAGATATATTACAACACACATATGAAAAGGGAAGGCTACTAGCTCACCATTTGGAGGCCTACTATCAAGCAGCCCCAGTTGCAATTCGCAGCAGGAGGGTTGGGGATGTATAGGGCATGGATAAAGAGCTTTTGTGGAAAGCGCTATTCATTACTGAGCTCTGGTCCAGCCTTTCTAGCACTACAACAACGCTCACAAATTCCTAACACTTACATAAAACAGAAAGATTTGTGTGGCCAACATTCCGTTCAAGACAAGGTACACATGGACCATATGCCCTTCAGGTACCTGGATATTACTGAAATGTGTATGCCTACAGGAAAAAAATGGGCACAGCAAGCCAGAAAAAGAGGGTTGCAACACAGCAGGAGACATACTGGAGGCAAATGCTCTTGCTTCCCATGATATGGCAATGGCAGCATTTCAATTGACAACAGGCTTTTTTTCCAAATATTCTGGCATATGTGAAACCACCCAGAAAAGCAGGAACACTATTCTAGAACTGATAGCAGTAGTAGACCAAGGCTGAGGAGTACTCTGTTATAATCTACTGCTGCATTTCCCTTCTCTATGGTTCCCCTATCTACTGCTCAGCCAGTGTGTGAGTGGATGTGCCTGAAGATGTCTAGAATGTTGAGAGTATGATGTGATCGTGGAATGCAGGGTGCTGAGGGAACTGTGGAGTGTCAGTTGGTGGCAGGCTGAGCAGGACAGAGGCTGCTCCTGGTGGGGCGTTATATGGATTTACCATCTTCCTGTAATTTACTGATGTGATTATCTTAACAATAAATCTACTATAATTATCTACATTACATCTGGCTACAAGGACCATCTTATTGACAATACTGGCGACGAGGTCAAAAGAACTACGTGTTGGAGAAGGATTACCCCACATTACCCTGGATTACCATGAAACTAAGGACTTGAGAAACGACAAGAAATTAAAGAAAGAAGAATACATAAGCTACGCTCTGGTAAGCCCCACCAGTGTTCTTAGACAACAGGACAGCCTGCACTCCAGAGCGTTTAAGTTTAATGGTGTTGGAACTGGGGTAGCCTGGCCTAGGGCAAGACATACATTTCAGAGGCACAGTGTTAAGTTTGCAGACCACCCAAGAATAAAACCACGCAATAGCACACAAAAGAAAACACTACACCGAAAATGTAGGAAAATACGTACTGCTTTATAAAAATAATATACTCTTTGTCCTTAAAATATATAGCTTAGAACATTTCCGGTCACTTTAGTATCAGCAATTATATTACTTAAACTGCTAAGCGAATAATCAATTAACTTCGTCAGTACTCTTACACTTATTACTCTAGGATTCACAGTTCAGTACTTTATAATCAATCAGGTGAAATATTAATCCGCTAGAACCTTAGGAGAGAAAACTACAACTCAATATAAGTACATGCAGATTTCCTTTTTGAGATGAAAGAGCAAAACTTCTTAATCAGGAAATTAATACAGTCTTTGACAAGGTGCTAGCTTAAATCATCAACTTTACATTACTAGCGTTTCTAGCATTTAATTAGGCCTAGTTTCTAAATAGTGCCTAAAACTTTACAACTGGTCTCAATAATAGCAATAATACTTTTTAAACTGCTATGCAAGTCATTAATTAATTCCAATAGTTAAACATGCACCATGACCATGGCTGATTGGTAACCCTTCCACTTTCTTAGGCCAGATTAGCTGTACATCGCTCTTTATTTGGCTTCTCAGCAATCCTACTCCACCAGAGGGGGGAAGAAAGCAAGCTGTCGCCAACTGTTGAGTACCAGGGGTCTTGAAGACCTTTGTATTCTTTGCACCCCCCAGATGACCAGGCCTTTTGAAGTCAGTTAGTTAGTTTTTAACAGCTAGGCCACTTGTTTCTTAGGCCCTCCTCCCTCAGTTCTGCATCGAGTGGGGGAGGAAACCAAACGACTAGGAGACCTTACCGGAACTCTCTCAGCACTCCCTCGCTCTTCCCGGCTTACTTGTTTAGACGGCCGGCAGGCAGTTCCTCCGCTCACCCCCTCAGCACTCAGTCGCTTTACCTCTGGGGATCGGCCTCCACGCTCCCACGCAGAAGAGCGGAGGCCCTCTCAGCTACAACTCGGGCCGCAGTAACGGTGATTCCGCCACACAAGCGGCGGCTCCTCACCACGAAGGATCGGTCCCACGGCGCGTCGATCAGTCTGCCAACACTTGACGATCAAGAGACGTTCCACCGACGCCTCTCCTCAGGGCAGACACTCCCTCGCCGGGCATGCGCAGAAGCGCTCGCTCTTGTCCCGCCTCTCCCGGCGGCCGCTCCCAGGAAGGACACTACTCTCCTGGGCCTGCTCGGTCCTAGGCCCCTCATGTGGGGATGGTGATCGCGACAGCGGGCATGCGCGAAGGCGCTTCCAAGAAGTGTCTCGCCCTCCCCTTTCTAAGGGAGACAGTACTCTTCAGGCAATGCGCCAGCAACGCGGAAGGCGCTCCGGGGTCCCGTCCACAGAGAGAAGCCTCTCAGGCTCAGTGGATCCCGGGGCAGGCGCTGTCACAGAAAACGATCAGCCCCTCAAGGGTCCCGCTCACAGTGGGGTCGGCGCTGCCTCCAGAAACCGGCCAGCTGCACGAACAACCAGGACTTCCCAGGAAACCAGGGGACAAGCCTTCCTCAGCACCCAGGAAGGTAGGAGATCAGTGCCAGCTCGTTTCCTTTACCTCAGCGCCCACTCTGCCAAGTCCTTTTAGTACTCAAGTTGAGATGGGGGTTGGGGTCCAGGGAAGAGGGCTATTCTTCCTGAGTCTCTTTCTGCTGGGCAGAGGACTGCGCACCGCAGCACTGCAGTCTCCTTCTCCTTGGACTTCCCCTGTATGGTTTGGACAAGGGGCAAGCTAGGCGCCCAGGGTCTCCAGTAACCCTTCACAGCGGGGTCAGGACAAGTAACCAAAAGGGGAGTAGTGGGGTGGATCATAAGGCAGCTTCCCAGTCCAGGAGGTCAACCCTAAGTCTAACCTCTTCCCACCCTTAGCTACAGCCTGTCCTCCAGCTGACTTCCACAGGTAGACAAAATGGCTGCCCCGCATTCCGCCTTTTATAGGCTGCCCTTCAATGGTCCAGCATGGACCAGAAGGTTCTGGAATGCCCTATGTTAGGCTATGGCCAAGTTCTGAGTGTGACAGTTGGGGCAGTTGGTGGCCACCATTTTAGGTGGTGCCAACTTTCCTGTCAGAACAGGCCTCTGGGCCTGAGGTAAAAGATTATGGGGGAAAGAAAGAACACCTATCCCCTTGACCAACACCTAAAAAAAAGTAGTAGACACAAAAATATCAAGGGAGTGAGGGGCAAAAAGGGGACAAAATAAATAATAATGAGGAGGGACTGCGCAAAAAATCCAGACAGGTCTAACAAATGGCTTTTCTATTAACGGAAGATTTAGATTACCAGTCTTGCATGTTATCTGCAATCCAGAGCATTGAAAGTTTTTAGCTTTCCTATGAACATTAATATTGGATTTATCAGCCTTACTTATCACCTGCATTTTCTTTTATGCCGATCACATGCTGACTGTCCTACTACTGTTTTTTTAAATTGGTCTGCTGACCTGCTGCCCGTTAAATCTGAATTGGGACCTGAGGCAGCAGGTGGTGAGTTTTCACTTCGTGGTGTTCACGAGTGAAGCAGACTGACTACAAGCATGGAGATTTAACTTGGGACAAGAGGTGGCACCTGGTGAGTTTACACTTCGTGTTGTAAACGTGTGTTGTGAACTGACTGCGGTTGTGAAAGCAAGGCTGGGGGCTGAGCGTCGTTTCGCACAGTTTTCAATTGCCGGTGGAGTGATTGGGGTCTGCGCTCGCAGCGTGTTCTGGCTGAGGAAGTGACATTACATTTCAAAATCGGGCCAGCGTATCTTTCAACCAACTCACCATTTGTCGAGTAGGTGACGGTTGGTCAGCGGAGCTCCTCTCGGTTCCCCTGCTGGAGTCCAATTGATGACGTCTTTGGAGTTCATCAGCGTGTTGGTGATAGGGATTCCTGGGAAAAAACGAGACCCATTTCCTTTAGAAAACGACGCCTAACGACGTTGTGGCGGCCATCTTAATACTTTGGGAAGGACTTCGTTGTTTTGCTGAAGTTCATGACAATTTTTATTGGAAAAAAAAAAGACGCTTTGCATTACTGTTCTTTGGACTTTGAGTCTAGTATCATTCACGATGTCCATCCGACTTCTCATCACTTGTATTTGCTTTGGGATGCAGCGCTTGACTTTACCAACGGATGGTGAGATTTTCGTGTCCTTGATGGTACAGCTACTCGACATTGGATTTCTTGGGCTTCTACCTTGTAGGTTAATAGGAGTCATTTTTATGAACTTTATGGTGAGAGATCTCGAGTTCATCCAAAGAAGATTATTGGAAGTCACTCAAACAATGGATGTTTATTGGAATGTTGCTGTCAAGACTTGGACTGTGGTACTGGTGGCGCGATTGCGTGGAAACACTGGTTCTAACCTGTACCACATGGACTTCGGGTGAGAGGTTACAAGAATTTCGGGTGAGAAATCGTTCACCGATCGTCGTAGACTACAGTGACCACGTTTATTGTTTTAATTTGTTATATTAATGTTGTTTTGTTCCTATTTACAACTAGGTGTTTACAATATTGTAAAGAGGCATGTTGCAGTTGTAGCAGAATCTTTCTGTTTGTTTGGAAGAGAGGAGGAGAGTGTGTATTGTGTTTTTGTCTTTGCTTACATACTTGGTTTGGTGTGTACTTGGTTTGGCGTGGTTTTCTGTTAAGAGATACCCTGAATTTGGGGCGTAGTGCCCATCACTGGTTTTTTCCTGTATTCACAGTTTGTGTGTTCTTTTGATATTAACCTTTGTTTAGTTGATGAATGAAAGGTTTTTCCTACACTTTCTTTAAGTGTTGCTCACTGTTTGGATGGTGAATGAATGGTTTTTCATGCACTTTCCTTAAGTCTTACTCACTGTTAGGTGGGTGAGTGAAAGGTTTTTAGTTTGGGTGAAAGAAGGTTTATGTAAATTGGACTGCGTAAGGAATAACACTCCCACTTGGAGATTTTCTACGTGTACACTCCCTGATTGGTTGGTGAGTGAAAGGTTTTTCCTACACTTTCTTTAAGTGTTGCTCACTGTTTGGTTGGTGAGTGAATGGTTTTTCATACACTTTCTTTAAGTGTTACTCACTGTTAAGTTGGTGAGTGAATGGTTTTTCCTACACTTGTTTAAGTGTTGTTCTAGTTAGATTGTGTTACAGATGACACATTCTTGTGAGATTTCACTGCTTCTTACTTGTTAATTGTTGGAGTTGAAGCAATCTTGGGTTTTACCTGGTTATGAATCCTTTTGAGGTTTTCTTGTTTTACTTACGTAGTGTTGGATATACTGTCTGAATTTAATGCTTTCCGAGAACTCTTTAATTGTGATTCAAGGTGTGTGGTTTCATTGGCATTTGAATTAGCTTACATTCTCATCTTTATTATATGTAATTGATTCAATTGTTCAATGTATGTTCATGCATCATTATTTATCCTTAATTGTGTTTGGTTTCCTTAGGGAGGGGGATGTGTTATAATCCACTGCTGCATTTCCCTTCTCTATGGTTCCCCTATCTACTGCTCAGCCAGTGTGTGAGTGGATGTGCCTGAAGATGTCTAGAATGTTGAGAGTATGATGTGATCGTGGAATGCTGGGTGCTGAGGGAACTGTGGAGTGTCAGTTGGTGGCAGGCTGAGCAGGACAGAGGCTTATATGGATTTACCATCTTCCTGTAATTTACTGATGTGATTATCTTAACAATAAATCTACTATAATTATCTACATTACATCTGGCTACAAGGACCATCTTATTTACAATATACTCTCCAGATTATATAGAGAGATACGAGTGAAATATATAAAAGAACTGCTAATAGTAAGACAGAAATGGAAGACAGGCTGTAGATTGGGGTCCACAAACAGACCATGGCATAAAGCACTCCTGCTATTAAGATAAGTATCGAGTAATGTCAGATAATGACTCACAAAGTTCCATAGAATACTTTGAACATACATACCACAGGCAATGCTACAAAAACGTGACCCTATGAGAGACTTCAGTTACCCCATTGCAAACGAACAGACATGACATTTTTTCACCTGGCCTGGCACGGCCCAGTCCTGTAAACATACAGGGAATCAATGAAAAACAAATTATTCAAAACTCTACATATTGAACCTACCTACAAGCATTGAAGTCAGCCAAACTAAATGCACAATGATAAAACATTTGCCTCATCCTTCTATTGGCGGAAAGGGGAGTTGCGTTACCCTGGTTGCTTACAGGAACCCCAAAAGTGAGGAGCTGGATTGAGGACACCCATAATGGACATTAGCTGAAGAAATACATATGAAATTAACCAGAAGAGATAAAAATACCACTTGACACAAAAGAACCCTGTAATGTGAAATGCGAAAAGGCTGATTGTCTAAATGTAATTTTAAGTATTAAAGACTACAAACTGTGTATCAATGGGATGAAAAGATAATAATTTACCCTTTGTTTTGTTCGTGTAGAGAAGAGCGAAGATATTGAGTTTACTTGGTGTTTTTCTTTTTATTTGAAATAAGGAAAGTAAAATAAAACATATCTTTCAAAAACATACTATTATCGGTGCTCCTAAATCAATCTTTTCTATTTTTTTCCTTGGTATCAACTAAACTTTTGAGTTGGTGTGCTTTCTTCCAAAGTCCACTCTCTTTATCATTTTGTCATCAACACCACCTCTGATAGCAATTCTTCATAATATCTATTCATTTTCTTTCTTCCCATAGCTAATAAGATAATGCTACCTAGATTGCTATGAAATGCAAAGACATTGATTTTGAAAGTATGTAACCATCTTTAAGACTTAAAATAAAGGCTGGAATTTCGAACTGCTAACACTCGCAAAATATAAAAAAGGTGATGTAAACTTGTAAACTGGAACTTAAAGTCAAATATGGCAGCAGTATATGGTCCACCTTTCAATAAATGTATGTATTTACATATATATGTATACATATATATATCCAAAACAAACACCAATGCATGCTTTCTCCGGTCAAAGGCAACAGAAAACACTGGAGCCTCTATTCAAAGTGTGATTTATTCGGTCAAACACAACGTCCTACGCGTTTTCGGAGTTCAACTCACTCCTTCATCACGGGCAACAGACTGTGTTTACTTAGTTTGTTATAAACTGCTAGGTGGCTGATCACGTGACATAGACATGAAAGAAATCTTTAGTGACAGCAAACATCTCAATAAAGCTCTAAATTGATACATGAACTTAGACTCAGGATAAATAAATAAAGACATTACTGTAATTCATCATTGTTACAATATAGGGACAATAAACGTGTTAGGCTTGTTGAAACATCATAAACCATGTAGCGATATTTGCAATTGTGTAACAGGCCAAGCCTCGGTATAGCGTGAATTGAATGGCGTCTACTAATACACATTAAATAAACCTAAAAAAACGTAACTCATCATGAAACATGTTTGTGTGCAAAAATATTACTGGTAACAGATGCGGACTCCGCATTTGCTAACATGTCCTTGTGCAAAAGTAACATTAAGGGACAGCGCTCGCGCAATCGATCAACGCGGGTGTTTTAGCATTCTAAACAACTTATACTGTAGACGCAGCATCATAGCGCCCTAGTTGGCCAATCTACCCATTTAGTTCCATATCACAGTATGCATTTAAAACCAAATAGAGTGAAGTAATTGAACCTAACTAAACACAAAGTCTAAAAAACAGCAAAGAAGATGCAGTAATTCTGTGATATATACTGGCAGCAGTTGATATTAAAAACAAATCATAGATCAACAGACATCTCTTCATCAAGATTCAGCCCATTAAGGGCCTTTGTATTGAATCTGATGATAAGTTTAAATTCAAGTCTCCTAAGTTCGGCTGTTCTATTACCGCCCCTAGGTTTGGATGGAATACAATCAAGAACAGCGAATCTCACTAGGTTAGGGTTACCCTTGTCGTGTTCATGAAAATGCCTAGCAACAGGATACGTCTTATCATTTTTGTTGATTGCCCTGAGATGCTCAAGGACTCTCTTTTCACCTATGTGTATGGTGCTCCCTATATAAAGCTTATTGCAAGGACACCTTAGTGTATATATTGCATATTCTGTATTACAGTTGACATGCTTCTGTATTACAAAAGGAGCCATGCTATCACAGATTTTGATGGATTTAAGACTGCAACTGAACTTACAAGCTTTACATTGGTTGCATGTAACAAATCCCCTTATCTCACTGATTTTAGTGGTACTTGGAATCACATTTTTACATAAGCTGTCTCGTAATGATCGGGGTTTCTTAAATGTAAGGGATGGATATTCAACTACATGTTCACGCAAGTCATCATCATTTCTGAGGCCCTCCCAAAATTTCTTTAGACTTTTTCTCTTCCTATGCATGGGTATTGAATTTTGGTATGAACCTCAATGGTTCCTTTTTATTAACTGTGTTGGTTGTGGGGAACACTAACTCATCCCTTTTAAGTTTGTTTACTTTACTAATGGTTTCTTCAATGAGTGTTTTGCTATACCCTTGTGCCAGGAATCTTTGTCATCTTTATTTTTTCTTCCTGATAACGTTCGTCTGTGCTGCAATTCCTCCTAGCCCTTAATAATTCACCAAAAGGAATGCTTCGAATGAGATTTTTCAGATGGCAACTATTTGCGTGCAGCAAACTATTACCGGCCGTAGTTTTTCTAAACAATTTGCTGCTGATTTTGGTGTCTCTAACTTCTAGTTTGAGGTCAAGAAATTCACTAGTGGAGTGGTAGGTATACACCCTGGCCACAGGCTAAGCCCTGTGTCAAACCTGTCCCACATGTGGATGAAAATTGTGTGTAGTTGATGATTGCAGATGGTTGGCCATGCTGGGGCCTAGGCACCGAGTCCAAGTCCAAGTGAATAAAATGCCATAAGTGATGTCATCAATGATGTCATTTAACATAGCATGAGTGATGTCTTATGTGAGGTCGCAAGCAGTGCATGATGGAGATGTATGAAACTATAAGTGGTATATTTGTTTTTTAGGTTTTTAAAGTTTGCTCATGTTTCATTTCAACACCTAATTGTAACATCACTTTAATAATTGTTTCAACACAGAAACTATACATATCTGCCACACATGTAATAGTGTAAAACAAAGGATTACAGGCGATATCTACTATGCCATTACTCGTAGACCACAGTGATCCAACCACAACCTCCATACATGTTCATATTTGCAGTGGCATCCCAGTGCCACATTCACAGGTTCCTCTTGAGCCGAGCACCAATCCATGACTGGGCTTCCAACTGGAGCACTTTCAATTGCCGCAATACACAGCAATGGAATGTCTGATTTGCAGGTACTGGTGAAATCGGGTGCTATAAAGGGCATATTGTGCCTTAAGGTCCAGGAAGGATTTGATATGGTCCCCTTTCCAGATGTTGCCTAGGTTCGTAATACCTATGTAGTCCCACACCTGGAAGCTTAGAAGTCTGGATATATGGTGGAGCTGGTGACCATGCCACAGTGGAGTTTGCTTAGTGAGTGTGTTGTGCCAACCAATTGCTCGTGATGCTGCTCTTCAAGTTTGGGAAAGTACCCTAGTCACCTCTGGGGGATGTTTATGCAGATTCAGTATGACAAGTTCAATCCGATATGTAGGATCATCCCACCCTATAGTTAATCAATTATTAATAACCAGGAACTGTGTGGGCTGATACAACATTTGGAGATCAGCCATTCCCACTCCACCATTGTAAACTGAGCATTTGGCATATAGTCCAAACAATATGTGCCGGCAATTAGCCCACAGGAAGGCACTGACTACGGCTGTAAAATCCCTGAACCAACGGTCGGGAATTAGCAGGGGGTAATCTGGGAAAATGTATAGTCAGCGGGTGAGAACCACAATCTTAAAAAAGGGCCGCAGGGCCCAAGAGGTTTAACTGGAGTCGCACCCAGCACTGCAAGTGCACCCTTGCCTGAGTGAGAAGAGATGGCAAATTCAGGATAATCCGCAAAATTACAAAAAATACATACCTTCTTACTGGTTTCATACCTGCATTAACATCTCAATGCTCATTTAGTTTGGCCTACTACTCAGGAAAGGCTTTAAATTCAACAGTTCCTGTACCAACAAAATGGATTTGAGGAGTGTCTCACTTTTGTCTTCAATACAAAATGTTAGTGTTGTAGTTGTTCATCCGTACTCTGTGCTGATGCTGAAGTTGATTAACTGACATACCGTTGCTGGTGTTTTGAAAGTAATTGTTTCACTCTGCAAGGAAGATTGCTTTACTGAATTGGATGAGGAAGTTATTTGAGAACTCAGGAAATGTGCCCTTGACATACAACTAACCAGGTTCCTCGAGGAAAACAGCATCCTGAACTCGTCCCAGTCCGGATTTCGCCGTAATCACAACACTGAGACAGCCCTCCTAGCCGCCACCGACGACATCAGAACCCTACTAGACAACAGTGAAAACGCGGCCCTCATCCACCTTCACCTGTCGGCCACCTTTGACAAGGTCTGCCACCACACTCTACGCACACGCCTCCACGACGCAGGGATTCAAGAGAAGGCCCTGGACTTGACCACCTCCTTCCTCTCTGGTAGAACACAGAGCGTCTGCCTTCCTCCCTTCCGCTCCGAAGCCACCGAGATCATCTGCGGCGTACCCCAGGGCTCTTCCCTCAGCCCCACTCTGTTCAATGTCTACATGGCCCTGCTCACCCGACTGCCCAACCTCAACATCATCTCCTACGCCGACGACACCCAGCTGATCCTCTCCCTCACCAAAGATCCTCACACAGCCAAAACCAACCTCCACGAGGGAATGACGGCCGTCACTGACTGGATGAGAAACAGCCAGCTGAAGCTGAAAACGGAGGTCCTCATCCTCGGGTCCACCTCCTCTGCTTGACACGACTCCTGGTGGCCCTCCTCGCTAGGAACGGCCCCCACTCCTCCTCCTGCTTCAACACCCTCCGTATGCTTCTCAGGATCTACAAGTGGATCCCCACCAAAACCAGAAGGATGGTCACCCAAGCTCTCATCAGCAGTAGACTGGATTACGGAAACGCCCTCTACGCTGGAGCCTCGACGAAGTTCCCCAAACGGCTCCAACGCATCCAGAACGCTTCAGCACGTCTGATTCTCGACATCCCGCGCCGCAGCCACATCACACCCCGCCTGAAAGACCTGCACTGGCTCCCCGTCAACAAGAGGATAACCTTCAAGCTCCTCACCCACGTACACAAAGCACTCCACAAAACTGGACCAGCGTAACTCAACTGCCGCCTCAACTTCTACACCCCCACCCGCCAGCTCCTCTTTGCAGACCACGCCCTCGCCACCGTCCCCCACATCCGAAGAGCAACCACTGGCGGTAGATCCTTCTCCCACCTCGCCACCAAGACATGGAACACCCTCCTCCTCCACCTGCGGCAGACACAGGACCTACTGACCTTCAGGAGACTCCTCAAGACCTGGCTATTCGAACAGTAGCAGCTTCCCCCGTTCCTCAGCGCCTTGAAACCCTCACGGGTAAGTAGCCCACTTCACAAATAATATGATTGATTGATTGATTGATTGTTTTAGCTTTCTAGCGCACTAACCATAATTTCTATGTCAAAAGAAACCTTTTATGAAAAACTGGGTAGTTGGTTGTGGGGGTGTGAGCTCTTCTCAAGCAACAGCTACAATATTTGTCAGAATGAACCACAAAAGTCACATAATTAACCTGTGCTTAACTCTCTGGTAGAATGGTACAAAAGCAGTCAGAATTAACTTAGAGGCAATGTGTAAAGTATTGAAGCAGTACTTAAATAGAAGTAAAGGGAAAACATGACACAAGAAAAAAACACCCCAATTTAGAATAATAGGATAAAATGTAATAAATGATTTGGCACCAAACTGACAAAAAACTAAACAGTAGAACGAGAGTCATGCATTTTCAAAGAGCAGTTCGTGGTAATCTGGTCATTCTAGACCATGAAGGCACAAGTTCAGGCTGACTGTGAAGGAGTGCTGGCTGGATACAGGGACCAGGTTAGACCTTCTGAAAAAGTTACCTTTTCAAAGTCATTTGCAATGAGTCCAGTTCACAGTGGAGGAGGCTGTGAGGAGCAAGAAAAGGATCGAGGATGGTCATCGCTGTAGCGCAAAGAGCAAGTTGGGCATTGTGGACGGTCATCACTGTAGTGCACAGATCCTGTTGTGAATCGTGGATGGTTGTTAATGGAGCTTATAATACTGATCACTGCAGGCTGTTGTCCCTGTAGCGCAAAGTGCAGATCTCACATTGTCGGTGGTGGCACGAAGAGTCGTGTTTGCAGGAGCTTCACGTTGACGCACATTTCAGGCTGCAAAACGTCAGCATGAACCAGCCTGTTTGAGGGCGTGAAGAGCCTAATGCTTCAGAACTTCGCCTTTGTCTTCAGAGAAGTGCACTCTAATACCAATGAAGGGCCCAGTACCTGGAGAGGCATGGCTCAGGCAGGTCCAGTTGCAGGTCCAGGCAAGGCCAGTTGCAGGTCCAGGCAAGGCCAGTTGCGACAGGTCAGCTAGGCAGTTGCAGCGAAGCCTCCGGAGCTTGTTGTGTTCATGTAGCTCAAACAGGTGATCAGTCAACTGACCCTTGGCCCCTTGGAGTCACTCATGTAGCCTGGGATGAAAAGAGCAGGTCTAGCCTTTCTTCTTTGACAGCAGAGTAGGCCACCTGAAGCAGGGCAGTCCTCTGACAGCAGGGCGGTCCTTCTAAAGTATCCAGAGGTCCAGAAGTGAACAGAAGAGTTGGTTTGTGGGTCCAATATTTATACCTTGTGCCAGCTTTGAAAGGGGAGAAACTTCTAGACTTCCCCTCCTGATCTGGTACTGTAACTTCTTTTCTTTCCTTGCCCTGGCTCCAGGAGGTCTAGGGTTGCAATAGACTAGTGTGAAGCCCTATTTGAGTGTGCTGAGGTAGCCCCTTTGAAGTGCAGAGTGCAAGGTGACAGCTTCGTGCCTCACATCCTGACAAGATGGCCCATTCTGACGACACCTTTTGTATTACTGTCTGGGAGGATACAGAAAGGTTAACTGCCAACTACACCTAGTCATGTGACCCAGGATGCAGGTTGCAGGTACGAAATGGTTAGGACAAATAAACAGTTGCAGCTTCTCCGCTAAGGCAGAGGAGCGTTGCCCCACTGCTTTGCAGCGGTGAAATGAAGGAAAAATAAAACGATAAACTCAATGTTATTATCATGTAATTTTTTCCTGCTGCAGCAGCTTTGCAGGTGGGGCTGGGCTGCTCTGATGACAGAGGAGCAGAGGGAGGAGTGGTGGGACACTGTTCTGTTAGTGCGCAGGACTGTTTGGCCGATCGTCTCAGTCATGCACCTTTTGCATGCTCTCCACCCAGGGTGTATTACAGCCTGGGTGGAGAACATGCGCAGGCTCCCACTGCCTGTCTGAGCGCCGAACCATGGCGCTCAGACCAATCACAATGCTGCATTGCAGCATTGTGATTGGCTGAGGGGAGCCTGGGTGCTTCCTGTTCCGGCCCGAAGTGGTGAAGAGCGAAGGAGAGATGCAGCGATAAGGTATGGTTTTTCTTCTTTCTTTCTTTACAATTTTTTTTTCGATCTGATGTAATGGCAATATTTATGGATACTCCTATAGAAAATAGATTTTGGGAAAAAACTGATTAATAGAATTCAGGCATTATATGTAAAACCCTCAGCCGGCATGGTTATAATGGGGAAAACATAAAACATTTTAGAATCACAAAGGGCACGACGAATGCCCCTTATCCCTCTTGCTACTTGAGTCATACTTAGAGCTTCACCGGCTAGCGTTAAAGAGTAATCTCGATATAGCTTCAGTTGTTCCTAATAATGTCAATCTGAAGGTCTCCACAAACACAGATGGCATTGCTATACATTTGAATAATGTTCACTGGAAATGGGTTTTAATTGAACAGGAGATTGGATGTCTGGCGAAGACTCAGATTATAAATTGAATGTTGAAAAAACTTAAATTATATCTAATTACATGGCTCAAAGGTATGAGATGATAGTGACTGATGGTGCTCCCTATTTTGCCATCAGAATTTGCTGTAATGTAAGTCAAATAATTTAAATTCATTTTGAGTTGCTATGGAAAAAATGCTGCAGAAATTTAAGAAACTGGAATCGTATACCTATTACATTAATGGAGCGTTGTTACATAGTTAAAATAAATGTCTTACCCAAATTCTTATATTTAATTTGATCAATTATGTTATTTGTTCCTATTACTTCTTTGGGCAATTTGAATCAGCAACTGATTTTTTCTTTGGCAAAAAAAAAGAAAGAAGATCTATCAAGATTATTAACTTACCGAGAGAGAGAGGTGGTCCTTTTCTCCCTAGCAATAAGGTTATAAAAGAGTGGTCTAAATTATGACTTGCCATAGTTGGGCAGCTATTCCATACTGGGATGTTTCTCTCATTACTGAGCTGCAGGAAAATGTAAATATCAACAAGTACCTGATTTTTTTTATTTTAAATTGCCTAGTATTATTTTGGAATTAAATGAATTGCTAGCCTTGCTTTAGTAATCACTAGGTGATCCCTTAGAAAAACTTTCTTCAAAGTGGACTACCATGCTTGGTCAGGACATTAATAGTTTAGAGATCACAAAAGCATTCAAATTGCGTTTTTATACGTGCTGATCATCAACTCTATTGACTTCAACACTGTGAAATACTCAATATGACTATACACACCTTATAAATTAAACTGTTTGGAAGATTCTAAATGTCCTCGACATCATACAGATGCAGCAGATGAAGTACATATGTCTGGACAATGTAGGAGCCTAGCAGATTTCTAGAGCAAAATATCAAGTGCAATTTCAAATTGAATAAGACAAAATGAGACTTTAACGTTCAAAACTATCAATCCACACATTGTATTAATTTAGTACATAAAGTTATGGCAGTGGCATCAATCAATCAATCAATCAGAGTACTTGTAAAGCTCGCTACTTACCCGTGAGGGTCTCAAGGCGCGGAGGGGAGGGGGTGCCCCTACTGCTCGAAGAGCCAGGTCTTGAGGAGTTTTCTGAAGGCGAGTAGGTCTTGGGTCTGCCGTAGGTGTGTAGGGAGGGTGTTCCAGGTCTTGGCGGCGAGGTAGGAGAAGGATCTGCCGCCAGACGTTGTTCGTTGGATGCGCGGTCAGCCGCGGGGGCGAGGCTGGCGAAGCGGTGCTGGCGGGTGGGGGTGTAGAAGCTGAGTCTGCTGTTCAGGTAGGCTGGTCCGGCGTAGTGAAGTGCTTTGTGTGCGTGGGTGAGAAGCTTGAAGGTGATCCTCTTGTCGACGGGGAGCCAGTGTAGGTCTCTCAGGTGGGGGGTGATGTGGCTGTGGCGGGGGACGTTGGCGATCAGTCGGGCGGAGGCGTTTTGGATGCGTTGTAGTCGTCGTAGGTGTTTGGCTGGGATTCCTGCGTAGAGTGCGTTGCCGTAGTCCAGTCTGCTGACGAGGACCTGTGTCACCGTTCTTCTTGTTTCGGTCAAGATCCACTTGTAAATCCTGAGGAGCATGCGGACGGTGTTGTAGCAGGAGGAGGAGACGGCGTTGACCTGTTTAGACATGGAGAGGGAGGAGTCGAGGATGAATCCTAGGTTGCGTGCATGGTCGGTGGGTGTCGGTGCTGTTCCCAGTATGGTGGGCCACCAGGAGTCATCCTAGGCTGAGGGGGTGGGTCCGAGGATGAGTACCTCCATCTTGTCCGAGTTCAGCTTCAGACAGCTGTTCATCATCCAGTCGGCGACGGCCTTCATTCCCTCGTGGAGGTTGGTTTTGGCGGTGTGCGGGTCCTTGGTGAGGGAGAGGATGAGCTGGGTATCGTCAGCGTAGAAGATGATGTTGAGGTCGTGTTGGCGGGCCACTTGTGCGAGGGGGGCCATGTAGACGTTGAACAGCATCGGGCTGAGGGATGAGCCCTGGGGGACGCCGCAGATGATGTTGGTGGCCTCGGATCGGAATGACGGCATGACTGAGTATTGCTCTTGAATGGGTTACCCTTGCCCCCTAATAAAGATAAATGGTGGGATTTGTTTGATGTATTATCAATGGGAACTAGCCTTAAAGAGCTAGATATAGTGTGTTTGTACACAAAAAAGAAATATTATTTCTTTTGAAAGCCCTCACCCACCAACCTAGTTGGTGGCATGCGTCATCATCGGGCTCCACCCGGTGACACAGAATGTGTCCCGGGTGTGCTTCAACGCCTTTTTACAGCAGAGCTGGTTTCGTGGTGAATGAGTGTGCAGTGATAGCACGTGAGTGTGAATTAAAAACTGTCCTCGGGTCCCAATTCCTATACTAGGTAAATTTATTAGAAGGCACTTGGCACTGTTAAAAACAAGGCAATGGATGTTTTGTGGAGTTATCTATGGTCTCCCACATCCTGTGTGGTCAACATATTTCAGCCAGGCCTCGGTAATGAGCTGGCTTTCTTCAGGACCTATGAATGTGTGAAGTGCTCGTGAAGTGATTTAAAAAAAGTCAGAGTCAGGAATTGAGTGTAAGTGACCGGCTATGTGTTGCACTCTCTAAGGTGCGATATGGGTAAGAGGGTGCTTACCTCTGTGCTTTTTACCTGTAATAAGAAAGGACATAAAACAATACAAACAAACAAAAAATGAATGGAAATTAGCATCCCAGAATGCACATATACCTTATGTGCTTAAATGCCGTTGTGTCCGTGTAGTAACCATAATGCTAAAATAGTGGGGCGGTACGGACTGTGACGGTCGGCGGTAAAAGCTATATGTGCATATAATCAATAGCGGAATCACGCCATGCTGCTGAATTGGTGGTGGACAGTTAAAAGATTATAAATACTTACTCTTGACATTATCAGAGCAAAGCTTCATGAGTATCCAGCATTGGGGTCGGCTTAGAAACACCTTCTATTAAGTTAAAGAGAAGACATACAAAAAGGTGAGTGAAGTCGCCTAGAGATCAACTAGAGGATCTCCAGTGGCCTAGAGAGTCAGCAAGTCCTTACAGTCCCTACTTACTTGGGTGAAGCTCGGTCTGCGCGTCAGCACCTACTTGTTATGCATCGGATCTCCGTGGATGTTCACTCTCTGTGTGCTCAGGCTTAAATACTCCCCGCCATGTGCCAGCTGGAACCGCTTCCTAAATTGTGTGATTAGCGTCTGCAGAGGGAGAAGAGGGGTAGACATAGAGGAAAGACTAGTCCCTCAATGTGTAGGTAGACATAGAGGAAAGACCACACTATGTGTAGTGCATAGATATAGAGGAAAGACTACGCCCTCACTGTGTAGGCAGACATAGAGAAAAGACCTCACTATGTGTAGTACTATTTTCTTCAGTTGAGGAACAATAAAGATTAGGTTATGAAAGTAAAAGGTAGAAATTATCGCTTCAGATTATGATAATTTAATTGGGGAGCGATAGATGGGCTATATGCACATGTATATTGGGAGCCGGGTAAACGATATATATGCCCAAATCGCACGGAAAAGTTGTGTCATTTTTTACTGAGACTATGCTGCGCACTTTAGAGTGTATTAGGATTTGTAAAATGGGATTAGAGCAGCACGTGGGTAACAGGCATCGTACGGTCCAGGTAAGCTGTTTGCAGCACGACCTGGTGAAAACCTCAGTCATTAGTATACATGGGCTCAAGAATTTAGACTGTGCCAGGAGATATTGTCGTTCAACCCCTGTAGGTGGGTGGACAGGCGGCAAATCCAACGTTGTTCTTTTTTGAGCAAGAATTGGCCTCAGAAATTCCTCGCAATGGTATTGATGGATCATAGCCTGACACTCTCCTAGTGCACTGGGTAAGTTAAAAGAGCATTCCATAGTGATGTTGACAGGATATATCAGTTTTAAAGTGTAGCTCTAGAGAGCTGCAATCACAGGCATGGGTTAGTTCCGTTCTCCCGATGCAGCTATCTGAAAAGGGCGTTACTTCAATTGCATGAGAGCGTGCCCCATGCAAATGATTAAAACACTTTGCCTCAGTGTCCATACCATATTGTGGACACAAACACAGAGGGAAAGTGGCCATCAGGTGGTGCACTGGCTGTGAGCCACTGAATGGGCGATAGGGAGTCCTATGGACTCTCCAGACATCCTTCTACAGCCGGATGCAGTAACTCACTCCACCTGCCTATAGGGGGGATCCATGTCGCTCTCTGGAGTGTAGGCTGGTGCCGCCTATACAATGAAAGACAAAGTGGCTGCTTCAACCAGTCGCTCAGTCTTTCACTAAGGCGGAGCCTCCAGGGTGAGTTCTCAACTGCCCCGGAAATATGGCATCATGAGTAATGGGTGCACTGTCCCTGTTTGTAGCTGTCACACCAATTTGAAGCCTCAGGTATTCTAACTTTTAATTTGGTCCTAGGGCCACTTTAATCAAATGTGTGAGTGGAGGGCTAAGTCGGTCCTTGATTAAGCAAGGCACGGTACTCGTTGTGACCTAGATGGGATCAACAAGCATATCTTTAAGGTGGACAGATGACTACTGTCCCAGACCTGGGTGTAGCATATAAAGTAGTGGTGGCAACATGCTGTGATTTGAGACTGATAGTGTCACAAGACCTTTTTACCTGAGGTAGTGAGACAACGGCCTAATGGACCTCATGTGTAAAATTCCTCAGTTATGTAAATATTCAGAACGTTATAATGGCATCCTGTGTGCATATCGAGTGTGTGTGTATGTGTGTGTGTGCAGCTGGTGTGTGACACATGTACAGTTGTAGGACTCGGTGGGTAGTATGTGTCTGAGGATTGATGCCACTGGGGTCCATTTTGGATGCCCCTTGTTTAGCATGGCACAAGAGGGAGGCTATGTATAGCTTGGAAGTATTTTGCCGGCATTATTGTGGTTGGAGGGTCAGGAACGTGCCATCCCAACCTAATATTTGGCTCCCTCAAATGATCTTGGAAGCTGGGGAAGTTTCTGGTGAAACACAGCATTTAAATGAAGTGCAATACTTGTGGAATCAAAAAAGCTACAAAGTATTGGAAAGGTATCTGCTTTTAGGCACAGGAAGTTTCTTCCACTTCTGTGCACCACTTTCCAAACGAGGTACCTGTGACGCATTTTTTAAAGAAAATGTTTTACCTTTACTGAACATTAGCACACGAACTTGCAGATGTTCTTTGTAGAGAAAACAAGTGCGTTTACGGTTAACTTAACCATAGCCAATGTAGGCCTGCCTTCGTTTTAAAATGGCTAACGCTGGTTGCCATCTTGCTAGGTGAAGTTGTAGTCTTAATTATTGAATGTAATGTTCTTGAGCTTTCTTTCCCATATGATGAAATGTTTTCTTTTCTTTATGATAATCAAGGAATGTTTTAATGAGCAACACATTCACAAAGACCCTTGCAGATTACAGGCTGGTCCCTGTATATCAACCTGCAACACACAGTGTAAGTTTGAAGGATGCTGAGAGAAGCTGTATTGTAAGGAGTCAGCAGAAAAGAATATAATTGTCTTAACTTGCTGTAACCTGATCGGACAGTCTCATGAGAACTGTGTGTAGGTGTGTAGAATGTTAGAATGTTGTGTTTTAAAATAGTGCAGAGCTATAATGTGTAGATTCAGACTTAGAGTAGAGCAGATCAGAGCAGGAGATTGTAAACTGCTCTCCCAAGTGAGAGAACTGACTTTCTTTGCCTTTCACTTTGAGGCGACTCCAAGCTGGCTTGCACTCTTATATAGACGATTTTTTATTTAATTTGAACTGCATATTATTCAAAGCATTTGCATTCGGGTAGTCAAATAATACTCATCTGACTTTGCCATCTGTAAAGCTTTGATCTTTAATAAACCATAATGGTTTGAAAATATATTAATTCTCTGTCTTTCTTGCAGAGCCTAAAGTGCTTCACATTTATTGAGTGTATTGTTTTGTTGGCCAAGCTCAGTTGTGAAATTCGATTCATCCAAAAGCACTTTATGGGCCCTGAAATTTGCACAAAGAAAAGTCCTAACAGTACTTGCCCGCTACGGCACTAGCACCCACATTGTTTTACCGCAAAACCCTACGTACTAAGATAGCCAAATCATGCTTTACATACAAAAATAATGCCTCCTTGTGGGCACAAAGTTGGACTAGCTATATTATTCCTCCTAACATTTCATATACTGCATGTTTTCTGAATTATATAGGAAACACACATCCAACAAACATCTGGGCATAGGATTTTTTACAAAAAAGGTATACTTTCAGTGCAAAACCTTTGCTAGAAATCACATACACCTTTGCACCAAGAAGCAACAATTTGTGCATGGCTTGGTTTGGTTTGGTTTGTGCACCAACACAGAGGAGTGGCAGTCCATTTTTAGTAAATGCGGCTCTGCACTCTTTTTGTCCCCCTTCCAGAAAACAGTGCAGCATCTTTGGTTTCTAAAATGTTGAATTTCATAACTTTCTTCAAAGTTTCCTTCCTAAGCAACTCAATACCATTGGCCCACTTTTTAGACACCAGATCTCTCTATATTAGTACAGGAGCACCAACATGACATGGGCACACTGACATTGTCTCAGCGACAAGCGTAGACTGACACTAGGAGACTAACATGGGGACACTAACACAGAGGCTATGGCAAATAGGGTACTCATACTAAAATAGTGATGCTTGGACACAACACCAGGACAGTGAAATGGTACAAGCACACTAACGCAGGGCCACTGACTGGAGGGACAAAACACTGGGTTTCTGTTGTTGCTGACATGGGTCCATGACACAGGAAGCTGACATAGGAATACCGGCACTGATACTGAAACATGAACACTAATATGGGCACTGCAATACTGCCAAGGGTTATTGCCACAGTGGCACTGCCTAGAAAAACAGTTACCTGGACATGAGGACAATGTCAGAAAGACACTGATATTGGGATGCTCTCATTGGCACATGGGCAATGACACAAAGGAACTGACATGGAATACACTGACGCCAAAGCACTGAAACTGGTTATAGAGACAAAACAGGGTCACTCACTTTGATACTGGTACAATGACAGAGTGACAGAGTGAGCTAAGGGGACACTGTCACATATGCACTAGCACTGACATGGAGACAGTGGTACTGCTACAGGGATGCTGACTTTTGGACACTGATGTGGGAAGATTGATACACGGAATACTGACACACTGAAACTGACATTGGGAGTCACAATGGAACCTGACATTGGGACAAAGGGATCAGGCTCCCAGTGTCACACAGAAGGGCACTGAAAGTTATACAAGGCCATTGGAAAAGGATTGTGAAGATATCGAGAAACAGTCTTTTGCGCCTCAAGAGAGCATAATGTTGGCAAATGTTTCCTAATCTTTATTCTTATCTTAAGACTATATGGCAGCCTATCAACGCCCAAACAAAATAATTCCTCAGCCTTGCCCAAAATATTTAGAACCCTGTCTCAACCAATGTATGTTCATATAATGCACCTTTTCAGTTTTCAGAAGTGTGGAAAAGTAAATTTTGCCATGTTCTGTGTCCCTACGCCTCATCCATCATATGTTATGTGTGCATGATCAATATGCATATGTTATTCCCCATGTCTGATTAAAGACGCAATTACAGTTATGTCCACCTCTAGTGTGCTATTTTCCAGTCCTCGTGAATACTACGAATATCAGGCCTATGTAAAGTAATGTTGCCACGTTTCTCAGTGTACACGTTATTCCATTATAAAATCCCCGTTTCTAGGCCTCAAAAGGGCCCGGACCCTGGATTCAGCTCCTGTCTCCTGAAAGCCTCGCTGAGGAGCGATACAGCCCCCACCTGTATCCTCGACCCTTCACTTACTTCCTGCCTTGCAGTGCCCGGTGCACCCCGGCTCTGCCTCTGAGTCTGCCAAAAGTATGTTATAGTTCCAGCTATCAGTTCAGTCCTCCTCCTCTGCATTCCTAAGCTACTGAACTGCATCAATAGTTTCCGTCATTGTCTAGCCTTCTCGTCTCCATGTTAGAGAAATACTGTATTTAATGGTCATTTGATATTCTCCATCACGCACTACATATAGAATAAAGCATGGTCCAGTCTTAGAATCAGGTTAGCCTCTCCCCTCATGACTTCTAGTTTATATCGACATGTTCCCTAAACATTAGATATCAGATAGGGTTTAGGTACATGTCGCTCCGACCCTCCAGACTCTAGTCTCTGCTCCTAGCACAGAGTTCGTAGCCCCCAGCTTCTCCTAGTAACACGTCATTGCTAGTTCCCGCGCACCATTAGATTAGAGGTCCCGGCTCCTTAGGTAGCCCCCTCCTATGTGTCCGCCCATTCATGACATATTCTGTTACGTTTTACATCACATGTCTAGGTAAACTTCCAGTTACACCTCTTATTACTGTTATCTCTCGCGACTACTACGCGTCACGCCTTCTGCTCCACCCACTGCTACGCCTACTGCAATGTAATGCTATGTGTTCGCGCTATGTATATATGCCTGTGTTTTGTTATTGAATGTTAGCGCGCTCATCCCAGACCCAGCCCCAGCAGCTGCTGGGCCCCAGTTGTCCTGCTGGGCCTCTTTTTCCCCTGCCAGGCCTTATTGTCCTATTCCCATGCAGGTTGTCCTGATCCTGTCCTTATGCTGTAATAAACCTGCAGAAACTCCTACTACCTCGAATCTTGACTCTTATTTATTGAGCTATCTGTTATTCATTCATTCATCCAAAAAATAGGGTATTATTTATTTATTTACCACATAATGGCGCCCGAATAGGGACTTGCCCTTTCCCCACGCGTCGGTGAAGCCACGCCGACCCCCTGACCCTCTGCAGTCGTGACGGAACCATACCGTGCACTGGCAGATATTTCTGCTTCAAGTATCCCTCAGGCCCACGGAGGAGACGGAGGAGGCGGTCCAGCATCCGAACGAGACGGTGGAGGAACGCGGCGAGTCCCGACCAGAGCCCAAGCCGAGAGTCCGAGGTCCGAGGTATCCGGAGGTCCACCCGTAACTGAAGTCCGAAGTCCGAAGTTCGTCGTCGTAGTCCAGTCCCGTCCGAGGCCTTCCGTTCCGTGCTGCCCGGTGAGTACCATTGCTGGGGTAGTGTCTAGACAGGGTCAGTCTAAATTGACTCCTGGTCCGTGGGTTGGTGGTACCCAAGCCCACAAACGAAGTGTTCACCTAGGTGGATACGGGTCTTGATGTGTTCCTTTATGGGACCGGTATGTTCCGTACTGTTATAGCAGTGCATCCAGTAACTCTAGTCTGTTCCGTTCTCGAGAATTCTGTTCTGTTTCTGTTTTCAGTATCATTCTGTTCGAACTGTTATTTATAATGTTGTTCAATGTATTTCCAATGTCGTGGTATGCCTGAATTGTTTTCCCAATTGTTATTGTTTTTCGTGTATTGTATTGTGTTCCGATTCAAGGTTAGAATGCCGCTCTTTTCCAAGTTACGTCAGTTAAAGACTAGAAAGGGTCTGCTGGAAGCAGCAGTTCCTGTTCCGCCTAGGGACAGTCCAGGTCACTTTATGTATCAGAAACATGGCATAAGCGCCATATTGTATCTAGATTTATGGGTAGAATATACCAAACAGTTAGAGGAAAAGTATAGATGGCCCGTATCGGGTACATGGGATGCCGAATGTATCATGCGAGTAGAAGAAGCATTATGGAAAAAGAAAGCCAGACAGTCACAGAAAGATGCCATCGAGTTATGGCGTAAGGAAGCGCATAGAAGAACGGAAAAGGAAGTCAGAAGGTCAGAGTTAAGTAGAGAATCCCAAGAACGAGCCCAAGAAAGAGAATTAATCAAGATAGGTGAACAAGTCAAAGCCGAACAGTCAGATAGACAGAGGCATGCCCTTATTAAGGGTATGTATCCTCTCCTTGCCGAAGGCTTGCCAAAAGCGACCCCAGAGGCATCCAGTAATTTCCTGCCACCATTAGTTCCGACCAAGCTACGTCACAAACCGACCGCAGCTGATATTTTTATTTCGTCCTATTTGGACGACACAGTTCCAGAATATGCAAATCCAGTTCGCGCTCCACCTGTCCCTGTAAATCAGGCACTTCCCGTTCCTCCAGACACCGGAGTACCTGTTGCGGTACCCCCGGGTCAGCCTGCCATACAAGTTCAGCCCACGTTACAATTACCGACCCTGCAAGCACGAAGAATGTCAGTCGACGATTCTAGTTTAGGGGCCGCAGGAGGAGGTCCTCCTCAAACCCCGCCGCCACACAAGCGTTTATCAGCACTCGAATTACATGCTCAAGCATCACAGCGTACTCCTAAAAGTAATAAGTCTGTTACAGAAATCAGACAAGCCCTTGCCGAATGTGTTTATGATCCAGTTCCAGGCGAATATAGTATGGTTTTATATTCCGTACGCGTAAGAAGGGTGACCGAGTATCTAGTCACCTTACCGAATATGAAAGAAGATCTAGACAGAATATATCGTTTCATCCGTACAGGGGATGATCCAGAAAGTATTGGCGAGATTATGTCTCAAAGGAAAGCCGAGATTCAGCTCATGATATTAAAGTTCCTGATCAATTGTCTAATAAGAGAACAAGATTACCCGTCTAAAGATCCCGCCGAAATGAGAATCTTAACAAGGTGGAGTGATAATATAGCCGAGGGTAAGCACAAGACCATTAGTGCCATGGAAAGTATGTACAAGAAAATTCGTAAAGAAATAGTAAGGTTACACGAACAGCGTAAAGCAGCACAAGTAAGCGAGAAAGAAAGTATCTCTGATCCTGAAGAGGAAGAGAACGAGAATCCCGCCAGAATAGCGTATGTAGGAAAATCCAGATTTCCAGATCGCCATTTACGCCTAGAACCCAAGTCTGTTTTTCATCATCTAGCACCAGAACAAGGTTCCCTAGAACAAGTATTTCAAGCTACCGATCACATTCTGAAATCACGAGTCGGTTATAGCGAATTAAGTACCATGCATGAACAAGAACTAGCCCGATCAGCAGTCCGATGGATTACTGATTCTACCACTTTTCCAGACGAAATAGTGGCACAAATGTTTCTGAAACTGCCCCCAGCCGAGCAACGACTGGTGGGTATGTATATGATCCAGTACCTCATTACCCTGTATGAGGGTCAACATTCTGATCCAGGCCCGTTACACGATGTCTTGGACGAGTTACTCCAGTATAAATGGAGAGGTCTAGGTACCGATTTGATAAGTGTCATTCTAGAACAGCGCCACAAGTATAGAACGTTTCTGAACCCGCATTTTGTTCATGTCTCACCCCCAGAAAGTAAACCATTTTACATAGACAGACAGAATCCGTTACGAGAAGTCCACCCAGTCCAAGGGGCGGGTGGCGTAATGCAACGAGTGTTTGTATACACTCCAATTTCAAAGATGGAACTTCTGGAAATGAAGAAATTAATTCCCTGTCATGACAAAGATCCAGCAGGGTTCCATAGAGAATTAAAAGACATGCTCCGTATGGGAGAATACACTTACCCAGATATCATTAAAATGTTAAAGGTTCTGCTACCCGCAGGGGTGTATGAAAAGTTAAAAGAAAAAGAATGGGAGGTGGGAGAGAAAAAGATCGATTGGGCAGCTCTAGAAGCTGAAGACAAGGCACGAGTACCAGGTACCGGTCTTGGAGATAAATGTAAAGAGTTACCAGAATTATTGATTCAAGTTTTACCCAGATTATTGACAACTAGGAAAGAAGACTGGGATGCAATCTCAGCCTGTAAACAGAAACAAGATGAAGACATTAGTGATTTTTATTCTAGATTTGAGAAATGTTTCAGCATTAATAGTGGTCTCAAGACAAGTAGTGAGTCATACCCTCATCTTTTCGTTACCAAATTAGTCGAGAATTCAAGTCCACAAATTAAAAACCGAGTTTTGAAAGTCGAAAGCACCTGGCAAGCAAATACTCCGTCCCAGATGCTCCAGATGCTTCAGTATCACCAGAATAGAATCAGAGAAGAGCAAGAACACGAAAGAAAACGTATGAAAGACACGAAAATGAAAGTGCTAGTTGCACAATCTATTCCTCAAGACAGTCAGAAGAGGGGTCCGAATCAAGCCAGTCATCCTGCAGCTCCCGTTAAAGGGAACTGCAATTATTGTAAACAGCCAGGTCATTTTATAAACGAGTGTGCAGTTCTGAAACACAACATAGCTACTGGTAAGACTAAAGAAAGACCACGTCCGCCGAGACAAGAACAAGTTTCACAGATTCCTCAGTCACAGAATGCACCACAGACAGTTACAGTACCGCAGCCTATTGCTGCAACACAGCACGTTACATCGCAGATGTACCAGTATGCACAGTCCGAGTATCCAGAGTACCAGTCATATTCATGAAACAGCCTAGAGAGGGAGGTAGGCTTGCCTCTCATCGAGATACCTGTAGACCAAGAAGGTCCCTATGTTCATAGTCAAGTGTTAGGGAAAGACAGAAAATTTTTGATCGATACAGGGGCAAGTAGGACCACAATTAGTCACGCCGAAGTTCCAGGGGCTCCGCTCTCAGGCTCAAGAAATGTTTCCCTTGGATTTTCAGGAAAACCCATAGTTAATGAGATTTCAAAGCCAGTTACTCTAGAAGTAGGTCCATTGTCCCGTACTACTGATCTGTTACTTACTAAGTCATGTCCAGAAAATCTGTTAGGTATTAAGACATTGAAAGAATTAGGTGCAGTTATTTGCTGTTCCCCAGAGGGAATACGATTGTTCCTACGTGACTTTAAGGGTCACTATGTATTACGAGATTTTGATTCAAGATTGTCTAATGTTCCGCAGCATTTATGGGCACAAGGTCCAACTGATGTAGGTTACATGCAAATCACACCCTATCGTGTGACTCTCAAGTCAGGTGTAGTGTTACCACGAATCAGACAGTACAGATTGCCACCTGAGGCTGTAGCAGCCTTATCCAAAATTATTGACGAGCTCATGGCTCAAGGAGTAGTTGTAGAAACTGACTCCAATGTATGCAATTCTCCGATCATTCCAGTCATGAAACGTACTGATCCAAATGCACCCCCAGTATATCGATTAGTGATTGATTTACGAGAGCTTAATAAATGTATTATTCCTCAGTACCCAGTTGTCCCAGACATTTCTTCCCTGTTAACTGCCATTGATTCCGAAGCCACGTTTTTCACTGTTATTGACCTCAAGAATGCATTTTTTAGTGTTCCAATTCATCCAGACAGCCAGTTTCTTTTCGGATTTTGTTTAAATGGAAGGAGCTATATGTTTACACGCGCTCCTCAAGGTTTCACAGAAAGCCCTAGTATTTACAGTCAAGCACTCAAGAGACAACTAGACAACATTCACATGCCAACTGACACTGCCCTGCTCCAGTATGTCGATGATCTACTGATCACAGCCCGTTCTGAACGTGACTGCGAGCGTGCATCACTTACAGTTTTGTATTTCCTTGCCGAGATGGGGCACAAGGTGTCACCTTCGAAGCTTCAATTCTGTGTCCAGCAAGTGGTATACTTAGGACACTTGCTGTCCAAGAGGGGTAGGCAGTTGACACCCGACCGTATCCAGTTAATAGCGAGTCTTCCCCAGCCCAGAACCCGGAAGGAGGTACGTGCCTTTATCGGCCTTACTTCTTATTGTAGACAATGGATTCCCCAGTATGCATTCCTAGCCAAGCCACTGATACAGTTAACGACACAGGAGGCAGCCGTATCGACTGTCCTCCCTTGGACATCTGACCATACACTTAGTTTTAACGAGTTAAAGAAAGCCCTATGCCAAGCTCCAGTTCTAGCTACACCGAACTACAGTAAGCCTTTTACACTTTTTGTTACTGAACGTGAAGGTACAGCATTATCTGTTCTTACACAAGATCAAGCAGGTCAATACAAGCCCTGTGCTTATTTTTCGAGCACATTAGATCCAGTCGCCCAGGCGTTGCCTGCGTGCCTCAAGTCAGTTGCAGCCACAGCACTAGCTATCAGACAAAGTGATTCCATAGTTTTAGGACATTCCCTGACAGTACAAGTTCCACATTCAGTAGAAGTTCTTTTAAACCGAACACAAACTCAGCACTTGACAATTGCACGTTTAACAGGTTATGAATTGACACTGTTCCAGCCACACATAGAAATTAGACGCTGCAACGTTCTGAATCCTGCTACACTGTTACCGTCAGTTACTTCAAATCCAGACCCACATGATTGTGTGGAAGTAGTTAACATTACGACAAAGCCAAGACAAGACCTGACAGACATTCCGTTACCAGATCCTGACCTGACACTTTATGTGGATGGTTCATGTATGAGAACTAGTACAGGAGAACTAGTCGCCGCGTATGCAGTGACTACTGACACTGAAGTTATTGAAACACACCGTATTGATACCCTGTCCGCTCAAGCAGCAGAGCTAGTTGCTCTGACACAAGCCTGTATACACGCCAAGAACCTGAAAGTTAATGTTTACACAGATTCACGTTACGCATTCGGAGTTGTACACGACTTCGGAGTGCTCTGGCAGGAGAGAGGTTTCATGACTTCTCATGGAACCAAGATTCAGCATGGTCTCCTTATTCAAGCCCTGTTAGATGCCATACATTTACCGACATCTATTGCTATCATGAAGTGCAAAGCACATACGAAAGTCACTGACATTATTTCCCAAGGTAATGACCTAGCAGACCGCACAGCCAAGCTTACAGCACAGACTCCAGACATTCCAGTAAACATGACACATATTCCAGATCTGATTACATGTATGACAGTTAAGGACCCTACTCAAGATGTCATAGATATTCAGTCACATGCTACTCCCGATGAAATCAAGAAATGGTCTGTACAAGGAGGGGTCCAGACAGATCAAGGATGGTTAACGAAGGGTAGAGCCACATGGTTTCTCCCCGATTCTATGGTTCAAGTCATTATCAATACCGCACATAGTCCAGCACATTTAGGAGAAAAAGCTATGTTAGACAGTATCCAGAACATTTGGTTCAACAAGCATTTACGAGCTGCAGCCAAGCAGAAAGTCCGTACCTGTATGATATGTTGTCAGTTTAATCCAGGTAAAAGTGTCCCGGTGGAACAAGGTGGTTTCCAGCCCCCTGACCACCCTTTTGAGGCCCTCCAGATGGATTATATTCAGATGGAGCGATGTCGAGGTTTCAAGTATGTCCTTGTAGTAGTATGCGCTTTGTCCAGGTGGACAGAAGCATATCCAGTCCCAGATTACACAGCCGCGACCACAGCCAAGCAGCTGGTTCGTGAATTTTTCCCTAGATACGGACTCCCTAGAGTCGTATATTCTGATAACGGTCAGCCATTCTCATCCGAACTTATGAAACACGTTTCCCTGTTGTTAGGGTACCAGTGGAAGTTCCATTGTGTACGCCATCCAGAAGCAGCTGGACTAGTCGAAAGACATAATCAGACTCTGAAAATCCGTATAGCAAAAGTCTGTAAAGACAAGGGTGTGGACTGGTTAGTAGCTTTGCCAGTCGCTCTGTTTTACATGCGTATGGTCGCACATTCCAGATCAGGTCTGTCCCCGTATGAGGTCGTTTTCGGCCGCCCCCCTAACATGTGGGGTACTCCTAGACCCCGAAGTATTACCGATGTTTCATGTAATATGCTGACAGATTACCTAGCTTCCTTGATGTCTGCCCTCAACTCATGTCGTTCACAGGTTGCCGCCGCATTTCCAGACAATACCGAGGTGGCACCGCACGAGATCGTTCCAGGTTCCTTGGTGATGATCAGAAATTTTGACAGATCAAGTCCGCTGGAACCACGTTGGAAGGAGCCACGTCAGGTCCTCTTGACCACCCGAACTGCCGTCAAGTTGGAAGGCAGGAAGGGGTGGGTTCACCTTTCTCATGTAAAACTTTTTAAAGGACCGAAGCCAGACTTCAAAGACATCGCCAAAAACATTTCCCAGGATTCGAAGGATTGCCAGAACATTGTTTTAAAGGACTGTCCCGCACCAGACTTTATTACAACCCCTCCCTTGTTAGAGAAAACTCCGCAACAGGAGTATAAGTTAAAGCTCAGGTCTAATAAGTCAGCCAGTTTGATTGTATAAGTCCTCCCCTAGGTGAAACGGTTAGACTGTTTCTGACATGTATAAAATAGACCCCCATAGTGAGAGAGTCAGTCGAAGTTCACTTCAATGCATCGTTTTTCTAAGTTTCATATTGTTTCTCAGCATAATGATTTCCTGCACCAGTTATGCTTTCTATCTGTGTTTTCCAGTTCCTCATGTAAATATGTCTGCTCATGCTACAGTAGAGCACACGTTTAGTGATCTGCCTCCTCACGAATATTCATACCGCCTCGCAATGCGTAATAACACATTCATCCGTATGTTACATTATTCACACCAGACCAGCAATGCCACTAATTGTTGGGTGTGTGGTCGACTCCCCCCTTTCCAGACACCGAAGGGAGTTCTGCCACTCTTTCCTTATCCATTCTCACACAATGGTTCGTGTGGAGCATGGTCCACGCTAACGTCATCCTCAACAGATATGTTTTTTCTTAACAGTACATGTTTCCCAGACAAGCAAGGTTTCCCCCACAGAACAGGTTTAGATTTAGAAAATGAAGTATATAATTTAGGAAATTATTCGTCGAATTTCATGGTTCTGAATGTTCAGTCTGATACTACTCCAGACTCACCCGCTATTTCAGTACTACCAGTCAAAGGCGAATTATGTGTCCGTAGTTATGGTTCTGTACATATAGGTCATAGTGAATGTACTACTGTTATCCAGTATAGTGACAGTAGGAAAACTATTTTTAGAGCTTCACGTCATTCTTATTTTGTTTGTGGTCAAACTGCATATGTCCGTCTGCCCCTCGATTGGGAGGGAACCTGTTACATTGCTTTCCTACTGCCACCTGTTTTTTTAGCCCCACCTGATTATCATAGGAATTCTTTCTTAGTACACACTAGACACAAGAGAAATCTCCCGATTGTCGATTATACTGAAACCGCCGCAGAGCAATTCATTGATATAGATAAAGGTGTTTTCCCTTATTTAGGTACAGTTGTAAATAGTAAGCTAATTCGTAGGTTAACAAGAACCCTTGAAGCTGTAGTAGATGAGACTGCCTCTGCTCTAGGTAACTTAACTGAAGAACAATCCTTTATGAGAATTGTCGTTTTACAGAATCGTCTCGTCCTTGACGTCATACTGGCCGATAGGGGCGGGGCCTGTAGAATTCTCGGATCTAGTTGTTGCATTTTCATTCCAAATAACGCGCCGTCTGTTTATTCAGCTATAACCAGACTCCATAAAATTGCCCATCTGTTACACCAAGATCCAGGCACCTGGACATGGTCCGGTTGGTTCTGGAATGTAATTTCCGCATGGGGATGGAAAGTCCTGTCCTTTTTAGGTATTGCAGTAGCGATCATATTTAGCTGCTGCCTCTGTATACAATGTGGCCCTGCGATTTGCAGCATGTGTGCTACCTCTTGTATTCCTAGTCCCAAGCCCTGTTCTAAATCCCGTTCCAAGACAATTCGAGACGAGCAAATGGTACTGTATGAAATGATAGATGGTATCATGAATATTGATGTTTCCTGATGGAAACGTAGTGACAAGGAGGGAATGTGGAAAAGTAAATTTTGCCATGTTCTGTGTCCCTACGCCTCATCCATCATATGTTATGTGTGCATGATCAATATGCATATGTTATTCCCCATGTCTGATTAAAGACGCAATTACAGTTATGTCCACCTCTAGTGTGCTATTTTCCAGTCCTCGTGAATACTACGAATATCAGGCCTATGTAAAGTAATGTTGCCACGTTTCTCAGTGTACACGTTATTCCATTATAAAATCCCCGTTTCTAGGCCTCAAAAGGGCCCGGACCCTGGATTCAGCTCCTGTCTCCTGAAAGCCTCGCTGAGGAGCGATACAGCCCCCACCTGTATCCTCGACCCTTCACTTACTTCCTGCCTTGCAGTGCCCGGTGCACCCCGGCTCTGCCTCTGAGTCTGCCAAAAGTATGTTATAGTTCCAGCTATCAGTTCAGTCCTCCTCCTCTGCATTCCTAAGCTACTGAACTGCATCAATAGTTTCCGTCATTGTCTAGCCTTCTCGTCTCCATGTTAGAGAAATACTGTATTTAATGGTCATTTGATATTCTCCATCACGCACTACATATAGAATAAAGCATGGTCCAGTCTTAGAATCAGGTTAGCCTCTCCCCTCATGACTTCTAGTTTATATCGACATGTTCCCTAAACATTAGATATCAGATAGGGTTTAGGTACATGTCGCTCCGACCCTCCAGACTCTAGTCTCTGCTCCTAGCACAGAGTTCGTAGCCCCCAGCTTCTCCTAGTAACACGTCATTGCTAGTTCCCGCGCACCATTAGATTAGAGGTCCCGGCTCCTTAGGTAGCCCCCTCCTATGTGTCCGCCCATTCATGACATATTCTGTTACGTTTTACATCACATGTCTAGGTAAACTTCCAGTTACACCTCTTATTACTGTTATCTCTCGCGACTACTACGCGTCACGCCTTCTGCTCCACCCACTGCTACGCCTACTGCAATGTAATGCTATGTGTTCGCGCTATGTATATATGCCTGTGTTTTGTTATTGAATGTTAGCGCGCTCATCCCAGACCCAGCCCCAGCAGCTGCTGGGCCCCAGTTGTCCTGCTGGGCCTCTTTTTCCCCTGCCAGGCCTTATTGTCCTATTCCCATGCAGGTTGTCCTGATCCTGTCCTTATGCTGTAATAAACCTGCAGAAACTCCTACTACCTCGAATCTTGACTCTTATTTATTGAGCTATCTGTTATTCATTCATTCATCCAAAAAATAGGGTATTATTTATTTATTTACCACAGAAGGATGCATGCTTTCTACAGTCATAGTAAAGAAAATGGGGCTTCAATCAAGCTTAGCATGCAGTATTTGAAAAAGAAGGTCGTTTATTTCCTTTATTGTTTCTACCTTTTTAATCACTTAAATAGCACTGCATACCACCTGACCAGACAATCTGGAAGCACTCTGCAGACAACTACCTAAAGAGAAAGGGACCAAAGCGGAGAATCTGGACCCAAAATGTATCACTGCCATCACTCCCTTGTCTGTGGTTTTAAGTCCAAGCACAGTAAAAGTGCTTACTTTGTAAAACTATTACTGCTGAGACCGAAAATGTTTTTAGGAGGCTGTCACAGCATTAATGAATGCCAGGTGTTGTAATCTACTTGTTGGGTTAATGCATCCTCCCCACTGATGTTCTCTCCCTTGCTGCTAAGCCAATGGTGAGGTCATTGGAATGTTGAGAGTGTGTGTGCTTGAAGAAGGATCAGTTGGAGTGGATGGGCTGAGCAGCAAGGAGGCTGCTCCTGGTGGGGAATTATATGGATCTTACCATCATCCTGTAACTTGTAACTGAAGAAGTGACCTGTCTACGTATCATCCTTCATTTTAACACAAGGCTTGCCGGACACCAATGACTAGAGCACCATTAGGATGACGGGCGGATCGCCCCTGCCGGGCCAGCGAGAGCCACCGCCGGCCCGGCGGGGGCGATCCGTCCGCCATCCCTGCAGAAATGACCCCCCGCCATATTATATTGGCTGGGGGGTCCGCGGCGGACGGAAAGACCGTCCGCTGCATTTCCGCCCCGGTCGACTTGCGACCAGGCGGAAAAGGCTGCAATATGGTGGCAGTGTCTGTTTGACACCGCCAGCCATAGTACAATGTGCTTTTGGGAATGCCTTTCCATGACGGCATTGCCGCAGCGGAAAGGAATGCGGAGTCTGCATGGGGGGCCCGTTGTGGGCCCCCAGGGACTCCGGGGAGGGTGGGGGCACATGGGGGGTACCTATGGTACCCCCAAGCAGTTCCATTCACAACATGGCAGGCACCGCGCGGTGCCTGCCATGTTGTGCATGGAAGTGCACAACATGCCTCCCTGGCATTGTGGTGGGTGGTGCTGAGTGCACCGCCCGCCACAGTGTCAGGAATGCTTGATGCGCCCACCACTGTGGCGGGCGCATCCGCCACTGTGGCGGGTGCATCCTAATAGCAGGCACGGGACCCTCGCCCTTATGACGGGCGGTCCCTCTGTACGACGGGATGGTGGGCAGACTTTGTCCGCCCGCCATCCTAATGTGCCCCCTAGTTTTCATTCAACCCTGTGCCTCTTCTTCCACCACACTTCCTGTATATTTGTCATACTTTTGCATTCCTGCTATCTGCTTTTGTTACTGTTTCGCTATCTTTCTCTTCGATCTTTGGTATACGACTTCCTCTTTTTGTCTGGGGCAAAGTTTGATGATGAAAATGTAGTCTGGGTCCACAAAGTGTAGTGCCGTGTTTGCCAGCTTCAACCACCCACACAGATTAAGCACTAGGCCAAAGGCTCTGGCTCAGGGGGCCAAGGAAGTAGTTACTGAGTCCTAGTGCTGTTGCTGCCACCCTAGGTACCTAGTAGAGAGGCTCTGCCATATCAGTCTGGATGCTGCAATTGCCTGGAGATGAATGCCTCTCTGCATTTGCTTGTCGTCTGAAGTTGTGAGGCGAAGAACACCCACCTGCATCAGTGCTGAAGATGAGCATGAACCTGAAGGGCACCAACTGTTAAATATGAATGCCCACAACCCACAAGCGCTATTGAGCATGTAACGTAGTTCTATGTCTGCACAAGCTGAAAGTCTGTACCTATTGAGAGGAGAAGAAAACTATTGCTTCCAATGCTAACCATTGTCAGTGCACACTTGTTGGGTTAAAAGTCTGAAAAACCTGAGAGGCCAAGTTTTGAGGTTATCACTAGTGATCTGCACCTGTGCCTCATCCATGCTTGTACCCGTACCTTAGCCTCAGTCGCACATAAGAGGAAAGGGGAGGTAATGGACACAGTAGGAACAACCACATTTCATTAGTTCACGTGGGGTTGTTCAACTGTGAAACCAAACCACCTTTGGAATGGGTAGCATTTTGTTTTCCTGAACCAAAGTACTTTATTTTTCACAAAAGATGAGCACTGAGCTGGACATTATGTAATGCCCTGTTACTTACTGGTAATCTTCATTACTCTGAGTCCTGGTCTTCCCGTTCCATTTCTTACACATGAGCAGTTCACCTTCTCCACAGAGACTATTACCTAGCTTCGGTCAAAATACTTTCCCCAATTTGGCGCTGCCTACCCAGCATGCATGAAGAGAGAAGCACATCACTAGGACATTCCGAGAATACCAAAGAAACTCAAAAGAAAGAAAAAGGAAAAAAACAATCACCATAAACAGAAACCAGGGAGGGAGCGTCGGGCTCAGGAAAAGCACGAGAACAACAGGACTCAGAGTAATGAAGATTACAGGTGAGTAACTGGGCACTACCCCCTCATTTCTCCTCTCTTCCCATTCCTTACGCAAGAGCTCATACCCAAGCACATGGTGATTGATTCACACAGAAACCAAGGATGACGCAACATACTTGATAGTGAATTAAAAAAATTGCACAAATCCCAGATCTTGTACAGCCAACAAAATATGAGTGCCAAACTCTGCGAACATAGCTATCCCCAACTGAAGACGGAAATGTAGAAACAAAGGTGCGAGGAGAGGTCCACATAGCAGCATACAAAGAAAAGAACGGGATGTGCTAGTGATGTACTTCCCCCTTTATGCATGTTGGGTAGGAAGCGCCATATTGGGAGAAGTATTTGACCTTAGTTAGGTAATAGTTTCTGTGGAGCGGGAAAACGTCTCATGCTTAAGGAATGGGACGGGAAGACGGATGAGGATGTAACTGTGTCTGTAGTTTGACAGTTGAGTTCTGAGCTCTTGTTTCTCTCATTACCTCCCTGAGAAGCATGGTACTGCTTGCCCTTGGTACCCTGGGAGTCAAGCTCAGAGAGGTGTGTAAATGGCGCAGTTTGCACTGCCCTAATAGAATTGAATCCAGGCTACAGTGCAAATGACCTCAACCATCATAGTTGCAAGTGTTTAATTTGTTCGCAAAAATATAGTTCTTAAAAATATCGATTTTTTATTAATGTTATGTATTTTAGTATATATTTTAAATGAATGTGAAGTATTGTTTTTGCATAAGAATTATTTGTATTTTTTTATGTATGTGTTACATTTTTAGTAGTTATTATTTATTTTTTATTTGAATTTTGCATTTTTTAGTTCTGTTGCTGGTTTATAGTGGAATAGGGTGGGAATAGGGAATAGGGTGATTGAGATGTCATAGTATTAAATGTGTAAATGAATTAATTAATAATTGGTTGTTATTTAATATTAATTAATTGATTGGTATTTAAGTATGGTAATTGTGAAATTAATTTTAGGTGTGTGTTTTGGGGTTTACATGGGTTAAGGGTAGCACATAATTTCTTTATTTTCTATTAATAATTATTTGTCAATTGGTATGAATTAATTTATTTAAACTGAATTATGGTAATTGTGCAATTAATTTTAGGTGTGTGTTGTGGTGTTTTAGGGGTAAAGGGTGGGAAGTAATCTGTGTTTAATGAAGTATTATATAGTTGTTAATTGCTGTTAATTATTGAATATTTATTTTTGGATATTGTTTATTTTTGTATGTGTTGTTTTTACTGTTAAAGGGGTGGGTATTAAATAAATGTTACTTACTTTAAAATTAGTTGTTTAATAGTAATAGTTTGTCATTTTAAAATAACGTTTGATTGTGTAATATATTTTTTGACAATTTAATGTTGGTGTGTGTTGTGGGGATTATAGGGTTAAACTGTGGGTAGTTAATAAAATTTGATTAAATAATTTTTTTACTAATAATATTTTTTCAATTGATAATTAATTGTGTTAATTATGGAAGTATATATTTTTTCAAAATGTAGAAGTGTGTGGTGTCATGTGTGTGGTGTTATAGGGTAGGAAATAAAATAAATACATGTATGTAATAATTAATGTTTTTGTTTGTAAATATTTTCTAGTTTAAAATATTTCTTTTTGGGGAATTTCTTTTTTTATTTTATATTATATAATGTTTGTAGATATTTGTTATATGTAATTAATATTATAAAATGTTTATACATTAAATATATTGTTTTTTTAATTTTTAACATTTATACATTTATTTATTACTTTTTATAAGATATTGCTTTTTGATTTTTAAATATATATTTTGTTTTTATTTTTTAACTCAAGTCAAGTCAAGAAAAGCTTTATTTGATTGTTGAAGCAATCATAAAAGCACACAAGTAATTCATACAGAAATAGTTTCATAAAAAAACATAATAATAACATTTTAAATATTAAGGTTTAAAACAATCCTAACATTTTGACAACCCTCACTGTGCAAAATGAGCATTCAAGTGACCATGAATTTCCTTTGGTAAAGCACTTTTATCAAAAAGGATACAATTCTAAGAACACAATTTCCATTGGCTAATGACAATGCTGGACGACATTGTCGTAATCCAGATCTCTTTAAAATAGGAACTAGAAACACCTGCCTTTCACTAGAATAAAATGTACAGAATAAAATGACATGGATCGTGGATGGGGGAAATAGAATCACAATGGCAGGGCCGAATATCATGTGACCAGTTGTTCATAACAGGGAAAATAACTAGACCATGGAAAGTCCCCAGCCTAAAACGGGTTAATAACAATCGATCGTAGGCTCCTGGAACATAAGACAAGTAGGGTTGAATATTAAAAGTTGTTAAAATTAATTGATGATGGAGGACAGAGGGCTTCAAGATCTCTAACGTCATTCTCTGGGTATCGAGCAGCATTAAACACTCTCTTCTCAAATCCTTTCTGGATACTGCTTCAATAGAAGAGGGATTCGAGTAGTAATGTAACTGGCCCATATCTTTAAAAAAGTTATGGACATATCTCAGCCAGGGAATCTACATTGCTCCTTCCAAAGTCAGTATATCTGTAAGGATGTCTCTGTTTAATTTAGTTTCAAATTTCGTCCACAGCCTGTGCCATAATAGCACAGGCTCTATTTTCTTAAATTAAATCAGAGATGAACTGTAAACCAGTTCAGCATGGCAGACACATCCTGAGGTACTTTTCGGTACGGCTAAAATGTATTTTAAAAAGGAGTTTTCAGCTATCTGTAGAGGGGAAAGATCAATGAACCCCCATATTTCACTCCCATAAAGTGCAGCAGAAACACATTTAGCCTTCTATACTTTAATTATTTCCTCTGGGGGTCGCTTGCCAAGTTTTCTGGCAAAGATAATAAGTGCAGATGTGGAGCGTAAAAGAGCTAATTTTTTTGCGGCTACTGCTTGTGCCCAGGAATCGTTCTGGGAAAAAAGAATACCAAGATAAGAGAATTTTTTAGCAACCTCAATACTTTTTCTTTCAATAAAAATATCTTTATTAATCCTAAATTGCCACAGCGCATAATAAAAGTTTTGGTTGAATTAACCCTTAAGCCCAAATCTTTCATAAAAAGGGTAAAGCTGTCCACGACTCGTTGCAATCCCACCTGAGTACGTGACATTAAGACAGCGTCGTCAGCATACAATAGGGCTGGTATTGGGCGGCCATTTGTCTGAGGAAAATCCCGATTATCTTTACATAGTTCTTCCTCAAGCCCGTTGATACACAAATTAAAAAGGAAAGGAGCCAGGACACAACCCTGCCTGACTCCACTCCTGATCGGGAATGCGGCTGTGCACTCGCCCTTCAGACCGTAGCTTACGCGAGCCTTGGCGTCAGAGTAAAAACATCAACCCCCAAGTCTCCCAACAATTTCCATAATTTCGAATGGGCCACACAGTCGAACGCGGCTGAAAGGTCCACAAAAGCTAAAAACAAATTCCCTTTCTTGGCCCTCGTGTATTTGCCCACCAGTAAGGAGAGATTCAGACCCTGTTTTACTGTCCCTAGTCCAGCGCTGAACCCATATTGCAAATCAGATAGGATGGAATTATCATCAGCCCAGTCAATTAAACGTTCTAGTATGACCCAGCCCACAACCTTCATAATAGAATCCAGTAGAGAAATCGGTCTGTAACAGCCCGGGTCGTTCCTGTCTCCTTTTTTGAAAATAGGAACAATTACAGACTCAACCCAGGTCGATCGAAATCGGGCTTTACAACTCGCGTTAAGGACCTGCACAAGAAGAGGCCCCCACAAAGGTATAATTGATTTAAACAAATCAATGGGGACCCCGTCAGGTCCAGGAGCCTTTCCGCCCTGAATGGCGTGTAAGGCCCTCTCAACTTCCTCCAGAGTAAAAACTAAGTCCAGAGTGGGGAGAGTCATTTATAACTTGAGTCTCCAATAATGTTTCTACTCCTCCATACACCTGGGTGAAGTGCTTTATCCACTGGTTCTCCGGGATGGCTGACTCTATAGTAGGGCCGGTATCGTTAGATAAAAAGGGTGTTCTGATTGCCTTCCAGAAGCCTGCACTATCATTAGTTACTGAGGCGAAGTGAAGAGCATCCCAGGCCTCGTCCCTTAATATGTTCTTCCTTTCTTTGAGCACTTGTTTATAGGCCTGTCTAGCTCTCTTAACTTCTGTAGTGTTCCTTGGTTTCCTGTGCAGTTCTTTTTTTAACAACGAGTGCAATTGAGTACACTTAGAATCAAACCACCCCCTCTGTGCCCTCTTGCTCTTATGTTGTCTAGTAAGGGATTCCCTAATTGCCTTAGTTATCTTCTGAAAAGACACTAATAATACAGCAGAAGCAGTGTCTTCATTAAGGCACATCTCCATGTCTGTAAAGCATTTAACGATTATTTGTTTAAGCGTCTCTGTTTGGTTCACTATTGCCCTGCATAGAGAGTAACCGTTAGTGCTGGCAATGGATAGATTCTCTAGCAATCGGTCTCTGTTGTTAATAACTACAGTATTCTTAGGTGGCAATGTGACAGATAAACAGAGCAGTAAATGGTTGCTAAGTGAATTATCAGAAACATGAAAAGAATGAAGCCTAAAAGCAAAACTAATAGAGGCCAACATAAAATCAATGGTGGAACAACAACCCCGACCACTAAATGTTGATGTCATGGGAACAGGTGATGGACATATTTAGTTGACAAAACCAAGATCAAAACTATTAATAAGTTCGTTCAGTTGTTCCCCTAGAGCAGAGTGATTAAAGTGTAAGGAACATACACCGTCTTCACGTAAAGACCCGCATAGGTTAGTCCCAACATTAACACACAGCGTACAATTAAAATCCCCCACCAAGAGTACCATAATATCTTTCCTTTTACTCCTACTTAGCAGAGTCAATGATTTATACATATTCTTAAATATGATGCACTGTAAACCTAAGGGGATGTTATTATAAAAATTTACCAAAGCAATAGAGAATTTTGAATCAAAGTCCAGGACAAGCAATTGATGGTAAGAGTCAATAGCAAGCTCAGTAATCAAATTTACGCTCAGTATATTCGATACATACACGCACAGACCACCCTTTGCTCTGCCACTTCGGCATTCGACAGCAGGAATGTGGTATGTCCTGTACCCATTTAAGTGGATGGCTTCCGTGGTCCAGGCTTCCTGAAAACAGAGGACTTCATATTGTCGAACAAAGTCCCACCATAGTTGTACATTAGTTTAGTGCGAATTCCAGCTATGTTCGACGATACAATGTGGCAGGCCAGATGCTCATCAGCATGTGTAAGGGGTAAGAGGGATTTTGCGTCCTCAGTTAGTTGAATCATGGGGCAATTTATCATTCTTGTCATCAGGTCTCAGTGAATCACCACTTCCATTCCATTCCATGGTTTTAGAACAGGGCACAAGGTTGAGTCAATCATTATCCTCCAGGCCACTTAAAACCTCAAAATGATTATATGTAGGTAGATAATGACTAGGCTGCCTTATTTCTCAGTATCTCTCTGGAATACATTGGAAGCCTGAATTCAAAACAGGTTCTGGGGGACGATAAAAATATCCTAGAGGTAAAATATTTATATCATGCGAAGTAACTGGCCCATTCCGTCCCCTCTCAATAATGGTGCGTAGCAGATGCGGGGCCCTAAAGGTTATAACTACACAATCTCCTCTTAATAGTGTAGGGGAGGGGCCAACCCATCCGATCCTGCGAACTATTTTAAATTCCGAGAAAAGGCATTCCTTTAGACCAGTCCTGGCGGTTAGAAAATGGAGGGCCTTGTTTCTTAGAGTTGACCAATGTTCAAACACATTGGTAGCCAAGTGAGGGACATTGGTCAAAACCACCGTATACGGGGTTGCTTCTGGGGGTAGATTTAAATTTTGTGAAGAATCATAAGGATTCTCACAAAGACCCCGCTGATTTTTATCATTAATAGCAGCATCAGTACTTCCCCCTTCCTTCCCCCCTGCAGTTACCCTGCTTACAATGCGAGCAGGGTGATTGATGGTTAAAGTGGAGTTCGCAACCCTGTTGTTCGTTTGCTCTGGGATTGCCAAGTTAGAGGATGAGCCCGCAGTAGGCATTTTTCCCGAACAGGATGGCGTACATACTATTGGATTAGGAGTGGCTGACTGTACCAGTTGATGGGTGCCTTGCACCAACGCCTCTATCTTCACTAGCCGTGATTCTAGATTAGAGATTTTTAAATGGATGGGTTCCAGGGCAGTTAACAAAAGAGACTTCAATTTACCCCAAAAAGTATTGTCCTGCAGTGAATGTTCAAAATTAACTGTTTCTCTCTGCTTAAGTGGACTGCCCAATTCACATACACCGTCTGCCAATTTCCGTTTCTTCCCTTTCGAGCATATAACGTTCTTACTCTGTTTAGGGGTATTTTTTCCTTTAACCTTTGCAGTAGTAGATGGAGATTCCGGATTATGTATGTGTTTACGTTTGCATTTCGCTTTCTGGACCCTAGTTGTAACAGTTGGTCTAATTGGGCTGTGTTCGGGAGATATTAAAGAGACGGTGTTCTCAGGTGAGTCTATTAAAGTTTGTATTGGGGCATGAGTAATAGATGGGGAAGGTAGGGGAGTTGTGTTGTTAGAGGCTATACTCGGGGCCATAAGCTTAGGAGTCAAAGAAAGTCTACTCTGAGGGCGTGGCGGTTCTAAGGACAATCTACGTTCCGTGAGTTGAATTTCTCGAACAAGGACAAACTCGGCCCTCACCAGGAAAGCATGGAGTGTCCCCACCACAGTCCTACCTTTATCTTTACTCATACTGGAAATGCTCCAAGCTGACACCCTCACCCTATAATAGTAATCTCCTAATGACTACTCTCACTTGTAAACCAATCGAAAATGCTAGAAATATAATCTCTTAATATTCCCACGAATGACTGCAGAATAACAGCGTCTAAATATCACAGTCCACACTATACTGGTTACTGAGGAGAACGAAGTAACAAGCCACAAATAAAATAAAACGTTCAAAGAAAACAACAAAATAAATAGATATGACTACACTAGCCAAGTCCTTGCAAACTGTGCTCGGTATAAATTAACACAAAGATATCCCACTAGCTAGTGCAAGTTGGTTTTTCTCATTATAGCACAATACAGCCCTAACAATTCCCCCTTGTGTCCAATGTCAAAAATAGTCAATCAGCTTACTTCAGATCCTAGTCCAGGATGAGAATATTAGGGGGGTGGCCCAGCCCAGCTTCTGCCTGCCGTGGACGGGCGCGGACGGGAGCCCTGTCGGTGCTTTTGTGCACCCTGGTGTTGCGCAGATCCTCCCGCGGTCTCGCTGAGCCCCCTGGGGCTTGTAGGCTGGAGGCAGTAGTGGTGGCAGTGTCCGGGTTGCAGGCTGCTCCCTTGCAGTCGGGTAACAGTGGCGGCGGCAAAAGATTAAAGTTCAGGGGTTCCACTGGAGTGGGAATATTCATTTTTACCCCCTCCGCTATCCAATACTTTTCCTACTTTTGCACTCACTGGGGTTGAAATAGTAAATTTGATCACTCCGCTATCCAACACTTACCCTACTGTTGCACTCACTGGATTGGGAATAGTAATTTGTACCCCTTCACTATCCAACACTTTCCCTACTGTTGTACTTATTGGAGTGATGATAGTAATTTTACCCCTCCGCTATCCAAAACTTGCTCTACTGTTACGCTCACTGGAGTGGGAATAGTAAATTTGACTCCTCCGCTATCCAGCACTTTCCCTACAGTAGCACTGACTGGAGTTGGAATAGTAAATGTAATCCTTCCGCTATCCAACATTTACCCTACTGTTACACTCATTGGAGTTGGAATAGTAATTTTTACTGTATATTTAAAATTATTGATATATAAATATTTGATTTTTATATAATTTTAAAGTGTTAAATAAATTAAAAAAATACTTTGGGGTAGATTAGGATGGCGGTGAATCCGCATCTTCCGGGCCGGTGGAAGCCACCACCGGCTCGAAGGATGCGGATTCACCGGCGCGGTCCCTGTGAACACCACCCGCCAGATCAGGATGGCGGTAGGATCAGCGGCAGATGGCAGGTCCGTCCGCCGCTGATCCGTGGGGTGTAGCCTGCTATTTGGTGGCGGTGTCTGCAAGACACCGCCAGCCAAATTAGGAAGCATGTGTAAACATGCTTTTCTGCGGCGGTTTTACTGCTGTGGAAAAGCATGTGGACCTTTGCTTCTGGGGGGCCCTTGCAGGCCCCCAGGGTGAAGGGGGGGTGGGGGTGCACATGGGGGGTACCTATGGTACCCCCCTGCATTTGCATGCACTAAGCGGCAGGCACCGCGCGGTGCCTGCCGCTTTGTGCATGCAAATGCATGCATGCATTTTTAACATTGCGGCGGGTGCTGCTTGAAGCAGCACCCGCCGCAATGTTAAAGATACAGGATGTGACCGCCAGGGTGGCGGTCACATCCTAATTGGCATGGAGGGAACGCCTCTGCCCTTGCGGACGGTCCCTCCACCTCGGGGGTGGCGGACGGACGCAAGTCCGTCCGCCATCCTAATAAGCCCCTTGTGTTGTGTTGAAGTAAATATATATATGTATAGATTATTATGTTTGTGTGTTTATTTATTTTAAATTAAGTTTATTTGTTATATTTTGTTAAAATGTATATTACATTTATTGATGTTATTAAAAATATTTTTCATATTTAATATAACTAATATATATTTTATTGATATTTTGTACATCTATATTTTTTACAATAATATTTTGTAGTCAATATTTTTGTACTTACCTGTATAAGTATAGTAGTCGATATTTTTGTAGTCTATATTTTTTCATCAATGTTTTTTACATCGATGTTTGTGACATCCTTTTGGAGGACCTAACGGCAGACATATTTTCTAAATCGATATTACTTACCTTGAGACGATATTCTTGACCACAATATTCTTGCTCTCGATATTTAACACTCACGACATTTGTGACTCGATATTTCTGTCAGTCGATAATTTAAACTCAAAATTGTGTCTCATCACCCTAGAAGATAGGGGCCTTAAGTCCTTGCTCGCATTACGGGCAATAGCGTCTTTGTTACACCCCTGCTCTAGATATGTTGTCGATAGACGGACAGCCAGGCACGGAATTTATCTCTGTTGAAAGAAGGAGACACATAAATGACATAGCTACCAATAGTGCAACAGTACGGTGGAACTGCAAGACACTTGTCTGAGGGGCTCATTGCAACCAAGTAACAAATGTTTTTAACTACTAAACAAGGACATAGGAGGCCCATTTTCCTTACTTCCATTTGGGCCTACGGCACCCTCGCTATTCCACTGAGAACAAGGCTAAAACAGAGAAAGGGAAAGGATGTAACACAGGCACAGGAGGAGAGAAATTTATATTTCAAGGACGAAGTATTGAGCAGTCCAGCACATAGATAGAGGCAAGAAGTTCCCTGAAAGGAGGCAAAGATGAGGACACCTTAGGATTGGGGAGAGAAGATGATTGTCCCACAGAGAAGTGGAGAAGTGTGGCTCAATGGTTAGAGCGGCAGACCCTGATGCAGAGGTCTAGCCCGGGACCAGGGTTCAATTCCCCGCCTCGGCGGGTCTTGGGCTCAAATTCCACGGACCTGATAATTCTTGCCTCGTGCCTTTTCCAATCATGGAGTCCCACTCTGCAACTCTGGGCAATAGCTTGCTTAATCTCCACAATGGCCCCCACAACGCTAAGGATGGCTGGCCTCCACCTTGGGGGTGCCCAGGAGTGGACACCTCACAGGGAAAGCCAGGATGGGTTCCACAGCGGTATTCGTACAAGCGCCTTGAGACCCTTGTGGGTGAGTAGTGTGCTATACAAGTATCAATTTACAGAGGGCATGAGAGCTGTAGAATCTCTTCAAACAAAAATATAACTCACTCAGAGATAAAGACATGGACTCCCCCACAGACAAAGAGAGGGAGATACAAAGATTCATCAGTAGGTAGGGAGGCATGAAGGCTCCCCAGTGAGCGAAAGAGACAAACATTCTCACAGAAAAGAAAAGGACTGCAAAGAGAGAACAAGACAACATTAGGCGCAGGTGTGTAGTGTGTATGTATGTGTGAATGAGTGCCTGGCAGGACACTGCCCTTGCTGTTAAGCTTTTTTGACCAACCTATGGCTTATGGATGTGAATCTCGGCTTTGTGGGGCTATCTTTCCCACAATGGTGCCCTCTCTGGTCAAATTTGTGGTTATGTCATATTGATGGTGAACTACAGCAGTTTGGGGGCACCCATTGCATATTGGTGGTAATTATTGACATTTTAGGGGCACTCATTGCAACAAGGTGCATATCCTGACCAAAATGCTGACCATGATAAATAAATGGTAATTTATGGTTTAAGATGGTGATACAATGACATGTAAAGTAGAGTTTATCCTTGTGCTACAGTAGTTAAAGTGAGTACTTCAAAGAAATGGAACATTATGCTTAAGCAATGAACATGTGTTTAATACAAATGAAAAGGAGCTATTTCAGGACAAAACTATTTTTCCCTGACAATGATAAGACTTTGGTAAACGGAATCAAGTGTATTGTACTAAAATTAAGTCAGAATATGTCATAGCAAAATATTTGCATTTTCATAAACGGACAAGCTAATGTTTGTGGATAAAATGATTGCATTTCCAAAATATTTATCTAATGCAGACCCGTGAGTGATAGTACTGCAGTCTGAAACCCTAGCCTGTATCCTAAGAGCAAATGTCCAGCTCTTCTACAGTATGTACTACCTGCTTCAGATTTTGAGATTTTGTTTTTACATATTGGCCTTTCTAAGGTGGAAAACAAAAGAAATGGAATGTACGATTGTGGATTAATACTATAGCAAATTATACACCATGTAAAATTTCATTTCCAGAATTGACTGTTTCCCTTAAGGCTTTATATGGCACTAATGTCGCCATCAACCAATAACTCTTCTCACATCTGAAATGGAACATCCTACTTGACTCCTCGTAATCCGGATTCCGCAGCAACCACAACACAGAGACAGCCCTCATCGCGGCTACCAACGGCATCCGAGCCCTACTCGAGCCCTACTTGACAAAGGAGAAACTGTGACTCTGATCCTCCTAGACATCTCAACAGCCTTCTATATGGTCTCCTACCACACATTCATCAAATTTGATATTTGATATTTGATATTTATGTGCATTTGTAAAGCGCAGACGTTCGCTCCCAAGGGAGCATCATGGCGCTAAGCAAGCTGTGAACGGATAACTGAAAGAAGTGGAGTGTGATAAAGGAGTGAAGCTAAATGGCAGCCAAGACAGAGGAGTCTGGTTGCTGGTAGACCCATGTCTTGAGAAGTTTTCTAAAATTGTTCTCATTTTCTGTACATCTAAGGTTGACAGGTAGGTTGTTCCAGGCCTTGGCTGCCAGAACAGTGAAGGATTTCCCACCTTTGGTCTTGAATTTGAATCTGGGGATTCGGACCAGATTTGTCCCGGAGGATCTCAGGCAGCGCGGGGGATTATAGCGCGTGAAATGATTTGCAAAATAGCGGGGCCCTGTATTTTGCATGGTTTTAAAAACTGTGAGGAGCAGTTTAAAAAGGATTCTTTTATGCAGCGGCATCCAGTGCAGCGAATTAAGTGCTGCCGACGCTGATGACCTTCTGGGGAGTTGTAAAACCAGTCTGGCTGCAGCATGTTGGATGCACTGCAGCTTTCTGAGAGTAGATTTTTTCACTCCGGCCATAAGGCCATTGCAGTAGTCGAGTCGAGAAAGTATGAGAGCTACCGCGACTGACTTTCTAGCTGCAATTGGGAGAAAATCAAAGAATTTCTTTAGGGATTTTATTTGTCCAAAGCAGCGACCGGCAGTAATCTTGACGTGGTCATCGAAGGAGAGAGATGAATCGAATTGCACGCCTAGGTTCCGGGCTGATGATACAGCCCTTGGAGGGGCCTCTGATCCTAAGGGCCACCAGTCTTTCGGACAAAAAGACAGATTTTTACCCAATGGGATGATTTCTGTCTTAGCACTGTTGCATCCAAGATGGTTAGTATTTAGCCACTTAACAACATCAGAGAGACCGTTTTTGAACCGGAGATCTGCGTCAGTCCGCTGTTTGTCAATAGTGACGACCAATTGAGTGTCGTCAGCGTAAGACGTGACTAGAATCCCATGTGATTCTATCACAGCTAGGAGGGGTGCCATGTAGATGTTAAAAAATAGGGGGCTTAATATGGACCCCTGGGGCACTCCAGATGTGATGAGTTTTTCGCAGGAAAGGTGAGGACCGAGGGACACGGTCTGGGACCTATTAGATAGGAATGATGAAATCCAGGCCAAGGCTGTGTCTGTCACGCCAATCTCTCGCATTCTGTTGATTAAGATGACATGCGAGATAGTGTCGAACGCTGCTGTAAGATCCAGCAGGATGAGGACAGCTTGCTTGCCCTCATCCTGCAGGAATTTGATGGAATCAGCAAGTTCGATCAAAGCTGTTTCGGTGGAGTGACCGGAGCGAAAACCTGATTGTTGGGGGTGCAGGATGTTATGGGCTTCTGCGAAAGTTTTAAGCTCCTCATGTACTAAGTGCTCCGTGACTTTGCCAAGGATAGGAAGTAAGGAGACGGGGCGCATGTTAGTCAAATCTGTTGGAGACTTGTTCTGCTTTTTCAACAGGGGTTTTACGGTGGCCTTCTTCCAGTCAGCCGGTACAAGTCCGGATTCAAGAGATTCATTAATGATGGCATTAATGTAGGGGTTAACTGTCTCAATCAGGTGATGTAGAATGATGGGAGGGCAGGAGTCAGTAGGCGCTCCTGATTTATAAGCCCGAATTGCCTTACTAGTTCGTTGCAGGGAGACCGATTTGAAACTGGAGAGAGGAGGGTAGTTGACTGTTACCTCTAAGGGGGTTATCGAAGGAGGAGGGAAATCTTTCTGGATGTTGACAATTTTGTCAACAAAGAAATCTGCAATTTGATTGCATAGGCTCTCTGAGGGGGGTATTTCGATGGTAAGGGCTTTCGGATGGGTAAATGACTTAACTATAGTAAAGATAGTTTTTTGGTTTTGGTGGGCTTCCGTTACGAGCTTAGTGTAATATTCCTTTTTTGCTGTTTTTATGTCAGAGAGATATAATTTCCTCTGTTGTACATAACGTGATCTGGAGACTGTGTCATAAGTTTGTCTCCAGTATCTTTCTAGTCTCCGGCATAAAAGGTGACTATCTGCTAGGGTCTGAGTGAACCAGGGGGCATTGGGTTTTTTCTTCTTAGGACCCTTTTCATGATGGTTTTTGGGCACGGTATTAGCCATGACAATTTGGTTCATCCAGATATGGAAGTTGCAGGAGTCAGTTTCCACATCTCCAGTTACTATAGGGGATGGGGGTAGTGGTAGTGACTCCAGCTTTATACGTTCGGTCACCTTCTTCCAGTTGACTGTAAAGGTGGCTGGGGTATGCCTGGTACTGGATAGGGTAGGGAGAGGTATCATAACATCAAATGGGATAAAATAATGATCGGTCCAAATTTGAGGTAGCGGAGGGGAGGTTGAGAGGGTTGAAAGATTAGAGCAGATGCCATCAATAGTGTGTCCGGCCCTGTGAGTGGCAGTGGTGATAAGTTGGGAGAGCCCGAAGATGTTTAAGGACTGTAGGAAGGAGATGGTATGGGGGTCAGCAAGCGATTCCATATGTAGGTTTATATCGCCCATAAGAGTGAAGTTAGGGTACTGTAGCATGAGCGCTCCGAGGGCCTCATCCAAAGAATTGAGAAAGGAAGTAGGATTGCCCGGGGGACGATATAGGAGCCCTCCCGAGAGAGAAAACGAGGCATTGATTTTGATTGAAAAACCCAAGCTTTCCGTATCCTTGAGGTGACATAGATCAAATGTGTGGCAGGGAAAACTTTCCTTAATGATTAAAGCGACCCCGCCACCTCGACCAGAAGGTCTATCCCGCCTGTAGATGGTGAAGTCAGGGGGGAGGGCGGTAGCCAAATCGGGATTGGAGGAGTCATTGAGCCAACTTTCCGTAATAAACAGGGCATCCAGTTCGTGGCTTAGTATTAAATCGTGCACGTCTTGGCCATGGCAGGCTAAGGACCTGGCATTGACAAGACCTCCCTTGAAGAGTGTGGAACGAATTTTTAAAGGGGGATGCGCGTCGGTGACGTCATTTATAGGCAGGGAGGGAGTCCACTTACAACGAGGACATGCGAGGGGGCTAGTAAGGGGGTCAATATGGGGGCAGTCGGAACAGTGGGGAGCGAGAGGAGGACGTAAGGACAGTAGATAGGTGTTGTCATACCTGATGACGGGGGGCAACCCGGCAGCATGCCCTGCGCCCGGCGCGATCCGGCCGCGGACGGGCGCAGACGGGCGCAGACGGGCGCAGACGGGCGCAGACGGGCGCAGACGGGCTCGACTTTGGCTCGACTTTGGCTCGACTTTGGCGCGCTTCCGGCGCGCCCGCTGCGCCAGCCCGCTGCGCCGTCTAATTGGGTGACACATGATATGGGGAGGAGGAGGGTGGGAGGCCGGCCCGACTTGAGCGCTGACCTCGCCGTCCTCACCCAAGATGGCGCCCACCGCCGAGTAAAATCACTACCAAAGCGGGTGGAGGCTCGAGATATAGGAGGTAAGGGTGTGAAGGGTGTCAGTGTACCTGCAATTCGATTCCCCAATCTAAAAGCAGCCCCCAGGATATAAATGCTGTCCAATAATAAAGTGCTAAAAACGCTCCGAATATTTTTATAAAATGCCTGTCAGCAGTGCGCAAAGGTTCGCGCTTCCTCCTTGTTACCACAGCAGCTCGCAGCCCCAGCAGCCTCGCTAGGGAGAGCTCACTGTACAGTTGCATATTATAGGCAGCCAAGGAGCCACTCTCAGATGCATTGTCTCTTTACTCACCGAAGGACCGCAAAAAGTCTGCATCCCCCCCCTTAACCTCCGAACCCAAGGACATCATCTGTGAAGTACCCCAAGGATCCTCACACAACCGCACCCTCTTCAACAGTTATATGAGACCTTTGGCCAGTATCACCAAAACCCATGGATTTAATATCATATCCTACACCCACAACACACAACTCATTCTCTCTCTCTCAGAAGACACCACCAACACCAAGACCGACTTCCACAGCTGCATGACAGACGTCGCCAACTGGATGAAGGATAACTGCCTCAAGCTCAAAATGGACAAGACAGAGGTACTGGTATTCAGAAACAAAAGCTCCCCAAGGGACGCATCCTGCTGGTCCTCAGAACCACTGACCACACAAGGAAAATAGGCATCATTCTCAACAACAAGTTGACCACAATGACACAGGGCAACTCCATCTCTTCCTCCTACTTCTTCATCTTCTGCATGCTTTGTACATTATTTAAGTGGCTACCCTAAAGCTCAAGACACACCATCACCCAGGCCCTCATCTCCAGCTCACTGGACTACGTCAAAGCTCTCTACGCAGGGATCGCAGCTCATGTCTTCTGATGACTACAGACCATACAGAACGCCGAAGTCAGACTCATCCTGGATTTCCCCAGATGAACCCACATCACCCCCTATCTCAGGGAACTCCTCTGGCTCCCTGTACAGAAAATCTGCCAGTTCAAGCTCCTGACCCATTCATACTAGGTCCTGCACAACTGCGACCCTGTCTACTTTAACCACAGCCTGAACTTCTATCATCCCACTAGACAACTCTACTCTGCCTTGCTTTCTCTAACCATCACCCACTGCATGCAACGTAGCAGATGTGGAGGTCGCTCCTTCTCCCCCCTAGCAACAAAGGCATGGAATGAGCTACTCTTCCTTGTACGGACATCTAGATCTCTTCCAGAATTCCAAAACTCCCTGAAGACCTGGCTATTCAGCTCATCAACTGGACCCTGCTCACGTCTGGACATCCTCACGGGTGATATGAAGGGCTATACAGATATACGGATTGTTTGATCTATTAATTGATTAACTGCAGTGTTTTGTCACCATATTCTTACAATGACTACAGGGGTAGGAGAATCTACAACACTGACGCATAGTTCTCGCACCAAGAGAGTACTGAAATATTCCGTAAGTGCCATTAAAGAGCATTTCTTGTTTAGCAAATTTATGTCAAAAATGTGCTGCAAAATGTACTATTTAAGCAAATGCCTCCTAAAACTGCACTTAGAATTTACGAGCTTGATTTTAGCAGAAAATAGATGTTAACTGATTACTGAATGCTTTTCTGATGGTATCCACCCACCCACTCTCTACCTCCTGGTAGCAAGCAAGGCAGCAGTTCTGTGATTGAGCGTTTGCACCACCTTGGCATCTGAACTCTGAAAATATATTGGTTTTAGGGCTGTGATAGTGTATGGCGTGTTGCCACTGTACTTTAGCAAACAGAGAAGCTTCACGTGGTTAGAATGCATACAGCATACTAATTTACGCAAGCCTTAAAACTGTGATATTATGAAAATCAGACTGGTTAGTTTAACTCAGGGATGGTAATTTTCCCCAATATGAACACTCAAACTAAAACGAGTTCTGAACAATTTAAAATTATTTTCTACAAAGACAGTGTTGGAAACGGATTGCTAAAACTTTAGCAATAACTGGATGATATAATCACTTGGAAATAATCACTTCCTCTCAGATTTTAAGAGGAAGTCAGAAGTTTTCGAGGCTTGGTAAAGTCTACTTAAATGTTTAAAAATAACAAATCTAGACTGAACACAACAGCATTATAACTACATACCAGGGTACCAGTGCAGAAGTGAGTGGTTTAGTGTGGCCGCTCTGCTGATCCTAACCCTCTCCATCAGATACACGTGAGGTGTGCAACGTGATGACTACTACGATTAGACAAAGCATCCAAGTAAGTGACAGTTGTCTTTATTACATTAGGGTGCATAGTGCAATGTGGTGGCACAGTATTTAATGGGGACTTGAGGGAAGGAGAAGCAAGGTGCTCTGCTCCACAGGCTTTTTTGATTGCGTTAGGTAAGGTTGATAGGATAATAACTTTAGGTTTAGGTCCTCATTTGGTTCAGGCAGTGGTAGGTTGAGGTTTAGTAAAGTGCTTTACTAGCTGTATTGGTGTTCAAAGCAATAAAGCAGTGTTGGATACTCGGATGGTAATGAAGGATGTTGGGAATGATTTAGTAAGCAGAGTTTTGGAGCATCGGAGGGTGCCACAGAGGGCATGACCAGTGGGCTGGCTTAGGGGGTACCCACAGCTGTATTAAAACTGCTTGCCTCAGCAAAATAAGTTAAAGAAAGCTGAGAAGGCAGGAGAGAGTATGGTAGGCAGTGGGCTTGGTGTGCTGGAAGGGGGCTATGGTGTGCTGGTTGTAGGACCTAGAGGTTAATAAGGGCAGAAGAGCCCTGCGGGGCTTCTGTGGTAGTACTGGTGGCCAAGCAGGATGAGGAAAAGGCTGGAACATAATTTACCATCTGCGGTGGTGATCACTGTGGCGAAGAAGGGTCGTTAGGATTAGAAGCAGCTGTATTGCTAGGGTTTGGGCCCCCCTAACAGTGAAACATATGCGTTGTTCAGGGAGACAAGCAGGTGGATCACAGCGAACAAACAGGATCCTCCCTGGCACACATATTCAAAGTAGCAGCCATGACATCAACAGCTAGGCGATGGCCTGGACCTGATGCTGAAGTAGGACTTCAGTCATTGCACTGAATGCTTTGGAAGCTTAAGTCCGATGTGAGTTTTGTGACTAGGGAAGCAGGAAAAATAATCAATGAATGATTAAGTAAGGGATGAAAAATGTATGTTAGAAAACAAATAGGGGCAGGAAATGGGAAGTTCTGGGGAAGGAGGGAGAAGGGAGCAATCCACGTGGGGGTTATGAACAGCAGGTGAGCAGAGATGAAGTGAGTGGGGATCTCATAGAAGATGGAGTCATAAGGGTCATTAGGCCAACGGCTGAAACACCATATCACTGGAGGGCAGTAGGGCCAAATCTAGAAGAAGGGTGAAGTGCAAAAAAGGGAAGGGGTTGATGGTGGGGATTGAGGGAGATGAAACAAAGTCTGGGGACAACATAGCTAATATGAGAAAAGGGGTTGGTATCCAGGCAAGCTTGAGGAGTAACATTGGAGTAGAAAAATGATAATTGTGGAAACCAGTAGACTTCAGTGTGGCTTCACAATCATGGGTGATGATGAAGTGGAAAGGGGAGATTGGGGAGCAGGGCATTCAACTGTGTGTCTCTGGACAAAAAGTGTGGCATTGGAAGACGAAGGACTTGGTGGACAGAGACAGACCAGGACGTGCTAACCCGGAAGGAGAGACTAGTATTTTGCAGAGAGATGTAGAGGCTGAAGGAACAGTGTTAAAGAGAATGGCACTTTCAGAAGAAGGAGAAAGAATTACAACAGGACGACAGACCCCAAAGCTACAGCCAGGTATTGGTGTGTGAAAAGACAGACACAAAGAGGGAGGTCTAAGTATGAGATCTATTGGTTTTGGCAGGGGTGTAACACAGGCCCCTGTAGCCCCTACAGAGAGGGGGGAGCTGCAGGGGCCCCCCTCAGCACAGTACTCATGCCTGAGAACTCTGGATTAAATCCAGAGCGGGCCCCTCTGTGTACCTTGCAGTGGGGCACCCTCAATTTTCTTTACGCCAATGAGTGTTGGAGGTGAGTCAGGTCCGAGTGTGACCAATGATAGGATAATAAAAGGGTGGTATAAGTCAGACAAGAGTATTGGTACAGAGGAGGTGACAGAACTGATGAAAAGCTTATTGCACGCTATCTTCCGGGTAGAGCTCTAAGATCCTGAGCAGATCTGCTCATGAAAAGGACAAGAATAAAGAGATCCAGGTGGGGAGGTAGATCCTTCTCACATCTGGTTCCTAGTTTTTGGAACTCCCTACCTAAAATAAGTGACTGCTTACAGATGAACTGGCATTTAGGAAAACACTTAAAACTTGTCTCTTTCCATGTAAACTTCTGCGCACTGACTTTATTTTCTCCTCACCGCTGGAAAGCCTTGGGGCAGCCATGCTCTCCATAAATCTCTAAACATAGACATGAAGACACACAACAAAATGGTAGTTTGTAAGTGAGAACAAAGAAGGGAAAGTGAAGGATAAGAAGAAAAATAAAGAGCAGAAGTTATCTTACATGGGAGAGCCAAAGCAATTGGGTTAGCAACTTATGACTTCTACTGAAGAAAACATTTGAAAGGGAGAGTACATCAAAGTCTTCAGATTATTACACGTAGAGTTTAGAGAAAAGGAAGATTCTAAAACAGAAAGAACTTGAGCATTCACAGCAGCAAAAGATGCCGCTAACAAAGAGAGAAATGAATGTTAGCCTTTCTGATTTTTTACATTGTATATACTGTGAGAGACATCCAGAGAGAAATGTGTGGCACTCTTTAAGTATATTGATGTATAGGGGTCTGCCAAAATTACTCACGGGGTCACTGCGACTTATTAGAAAATTAAATAATATTAACAGATTGGTCAATTAGTAAAGTATAAATGAAGAAACAACACTAAAATTGAACATTCAAAAATGTTCTATAAATGTGAAGTTATTTGAAATTGAAGACTGAACATGAATATCCTGTGATGGATTCGTGTTCAGATCAAGTGCATCAAATAGAATATAATATGGGCCAACCATACCATTACAATTAAAATGTAGATTTAAAAAAAATATTTGTTTCTGAATTAAATTAAATATTTAAATATTTGTGTATTGTTTGATGAATGATTGGTTCGGTATTTTTTGTACACTGTTGTGCGAATTAAATCATCCAAAATGATTAGGAAAGATCCCTGGCTTCCATCAATGGCTCAGTGGAAGTACACAGATTCCAATACTGATTCAGTGAGGCTCCCTGGGTATCAGTAATGATTATCTGGGAGTACACAGAAATTAAACAGTTTCGGACCAATGATATAGAGTCTGGTTCAAGGGAGGCCCACCTATGGAGTAGTGGGTGGACAATTGGGAATATGCAGGTCCTATAACAAAGGTTTTTGCATTAGAGAGTATTGCAGGTTCTTCCGACATGAGTGTTTGTAGTGCAGGACAAAGTATCCTCTTACACATTGCTTCAAACAGGTGGGAAGGAATGAGCAAAGGGGAAAAGAGAGTCTTTGCAGGCACAGAAACATGTGCCAAGTAAGAGTGACTACTTGCTGCAATTGTACCCCACAATAAAAAGTCGCCTATTGTTCATTGGTTTCTGGATCGGTTTTAGACTGGGATATGAGGGGTCTAAGGTTAGGAGATGGGCAGAGAACTTGTGTTCAGTAGTGATCCAGTGGTTAAGAAGTAGCTAATGAAAGAGGTGGTGGAAGGGAGGATGGGTGATTAGCCCTTAGAGAGGTTGAGATGTGCAGGACCCAAAATAGAGAAAGCTGAGCTATGCTTGATCCAGCCAGATGGTTACTATGTAAACAAGTTAAATGCAGAAGAATTGAGGTTTGTCATTTTTCATTAATAGGTGATGCAATTGAACTGGTAAGAACAGCACGTTCAGGAATCTACACAGAAAAATCAGTCTTCCGACATCTACCTCTACAGCTGGATAATTCCAGGTTGATAGATAGACATACAATTTCGGGGTTACATCATTGTGGAGAAGGCCTTACCAATAGAGTGTTTTCTGTTGTTTGGGAAGTTTAGTTTCTTTGTTGTTCACATTTGTCACAGGCTCGTCAGCAATAACACATAACTCAGATGATTTCTTTACTGCTGTGTGTCAGATGTCCATGAGATATTATACAGACAAAATTTCTCGATAAAAAAGATTTTATTGTTATTGCCATTGCTAGAGGAGCTGGGTATAAATAAGGTTGTTTCAAGTACGTTTAGGTCCCCTAAATTTTCCAAGTAAGGTGGTGAAAGTGGGCTCATTTTCCAAGACACTTAGATTGAGCTTGGAGGTACAAAGTGTGTTAAATCATGTAATGGGTGAATACAGCAGATACTTAGCGCCGAGATGCCCGCGGGCCTTCGTTCGCGCTCTAAAAGTGTTATAAATAAATAAATAAATAAATAAATAATCCAAGTGACTGCAGTAGTGAAGGCAGATTTGTTATGTGAAAGACGTTTTAACACACTTTATGTTCGGAGTTTGGAAGATGAAGCATAGTGGACAGTGCAGATGTTTTCAGATGCAGCTAGCCTGGTAGGTTTTGGATTGATTTGACAAGGAAAGTGGTCAGACCACTAACTGCCGTTATGAAAAGGTGAAGAAGCGCTGAATTCTTGAAGTCTTCCCACTGGTAGTGCCATGTGGGGGTAAGCATTTCAAGAATTAGAAAGTGAATTTCAATGTTGACAACATGACAGTGGTAAGCACAGTGATTATTCAGTCAGCAAGAGAAGTAAAGGTGTTTCAGTCTCGAGTGATTCTACTAGGCTATTTTTATTACATTATTTTTAGTTTGAGACATAGTGGATATGTTGCCTCAATCACAATGGAAGAGGTTCTGTGAGTAAGTGCCAGAAACAGACTCGGACAGGACAGTGATGCCAAAGGACTTGTGTGTGAAGGCTAGACGGGTGAGAGTGATCCAATGAAAAGAAGGGTCATTGGTGCTGTCGAAGACGAAAGTGTATAGACAGGCCTGCACAGAGTTTCTAATGTCTAGAGCAAAACATATGTCTTTTGAGGCTGGGGACATTCAAATGAGAAGGGAGGATGTAGTTATTTATTATGCCATTATGTGAAAAACGTTTGCTCCCCTTTACAAATTGGAGGGAAAATTGTGGGTTTGGTGTTTTACTAAAGATATTTTGGAGTTACGAATCATCAGTTAAGAAAAGGGCTAAAGAATTTAAGGGGGTTGGTAAAGGGAGTTCACTAGAGCCACTAAGGTTAGAAGACCCTTAACAATAACTTTGTTATGTCGGATACTGCTGGCCTTATGGAAGGTTTACTAGGCCCATGTAATGAAGCAGCTTATTTCTTACATTATCCTTACACATAACATTTTCAGCTGTGACCTTTTTTACAAATTTGAACACACAACAATGTTGGATTATTTTCTCTGAAACTAAAATTGTTTTTACCTCTAGCTTTGCACAACATTACCAAAACGCCCTGAACATCATGTACTAGGTCTTGTTTCATACTGTGTACAAATGTCATCACTTTCTTCATCCACAAGGTGATAGGGCTATCTACATATCCATAACATTACTAATCTATGCGTACATCGCAAGGCTGCTTTTATTATAAAAGATGAGCATCCCGACAGATTAGTAGAGGAGGTACTTTTGCTGGCACTGATGGTCCTTGCATGCCGAGAAATCACCACGCAGTGGTCTGACATCTCGTGAGGGGTGTCTAGTTCATGACCAAGACGGGGTCCTTCAATCTCTCCCATCAGGTAATGGGGTAGGATCGTCCCTTGGGGGGATTCTTGGCATTACACCTACACACACTCTATGTACACTTAGAGTAGGATCCACATAGTAGGAATACGCTAGATTACTGCCTTGTTTTTATGCCTGCATATATACAATTGTTTAGCACCATGGTAGAACTATATCTACTATTTCCGCTTTTGGTCCTTGTAATCCTTTTATCTGCTCCTGTCTCCTACTCATTGCAGCACACGTTTTTTATGCAAGAATAACCTTGGTTCAATAAATGTTATTGAAAAACGCCCGACTGTGTATTCTCTGTATATTTCTCTGAGAATCAATGAGCACGAGTGACTGAGCGAAAGGTTCTTTGCTGTTTCCACAATCCCTGAGGGTCAGGGTTGTCATGTTCCATGGTTGCCAGAAACCATTCACTCCCAGGTAGGTTAGAGGGGCTTACGGTGGCACTGTGAGCTAGCTGGTTTACAGATCAACATATCCTCCGGGCTGTCTGGAATCAAACTTGACACCAAGCCCTTAGTTTATGTTGTCTGAACAATGTTCAGGTCCTACTGGTCGGTAGTAACTACACAACTGTTGGCTTTGGTGCCTTTCTTGCACTACAGTTATTGGAGGCGAGTGGTGGACAGAGTTTGCATTTGGTAGATGTGATTGATCAGGGTGACAGGCTGGAGGTTTGGTTACTTAAGTCAGAATCAGATCAGAAGAGGGCGAGGTAACTGAGCAGGCAAGGAAATATCTATTATTTGAGGTTTAGCCTACGGCTTGGGGGTAGCAGTAGGAGTTTCTTAGCACAAGGATATGCCAATGTTATCTAGTTTATAATTGTCTAGGGTCTTACACTGGACTGTGACGTTTTTTAAATTGCCATCTGCTGAGTCTGGGAATTTAGAATAGGTGGATCGGCAGAAGCCGCGGAGAAGGGGTGTTCAGAAGGAGAATGAGGGCATGGAGATCGAATTGTTATGTTATGTTGATTTGTATAGCGCACAAATAACCCTAGAGAGTATCCTGGCGTTTAGGCAAGGTGTGTGCTCCCAGGGTGCTTATGTGAAGAGCCAGGTCTTCCGCTTTCTGTGGAACTTAGGAAGTGAGGAGGGGGCTCTGATCTTTTGAGGGAGACCATTCCATGTCTTGGGTGTGATGTAGGGGAATGAGCAACCTCCAGTTTTGCTTTTGTCGATGCAGGGAGTATGTGAGCGAGAGTGAGAGTGAGGCAGAGCCCAGGTGGCTAGTGGGTTGGTGAAAGCGTATGCGGCTGTTCAGCTAATCTTGTCCTATGTTGTGTAGGGCTTTGAATGTGCATTCGTGAGAAGTTTGAATTGGCTACACTTGTGAATGGGGAGCCAGTGAAGCTTCCTGAGGTGAAGTGTGATGTGGGTGCAGCATGAGATGTCAAGTATGAGTCTTGCGGCTGCATTCTGGATGGTCTGGAGTCTGTGGAGGAGTTGTTTGGAGATTCCAGCATCGAGGGAGGTGCTGTAGTCCAAGCTGCTGTTAATGAGTGTTTGTGTGATGGTCTGTCTGGTGTTCTGAGGCAATCATTTCAAGATCTTTCGCAGTCCAGCCTGCTGTTGATGAGTGTTTGTGTGATGGTCCATCTGGTGTTCTGAGGCAACAATTTCAAGAACTTTTGCAGCATACGCGGAATGTGGAAGCAGGGTAGTGCACACTGCGTTGACTTGAACCGTCATGTTGAGCTTGTCATCTATGATGATCCATAAAGTTCTTGCTTGGTCTGTGGGTGTTAATCCTAGCTCTAAAGATATCAGATATATGTGAGGTCAGGAAGTTTGCTTTAATAATTCAAGTGGTTCTAATTGTGTTTTGCTTGGTGGTTGTTTTTTAAGGTTCAATTTCAGGTCCACTGAGTAGTGCTATCTTGGCGTGGATCTGCAGACACTTGTTTTAAAGAGGTCACTATTGCAGACACAGCATAGGTAATTCTGCAAGCAGTTCAAGTATGACAATACCAGGGTACAGATTAAGTAGTTGGAGAAAGGTGAGATGAGTTGGATTTAGCAACTGTCAATTCCAGCAAAGTTAGGGGCTGTCCAGTTGTCCTAGTAGTTCATAGCAGAGAGAATGTCTTGGTGCAGTTAAAGGATCTGATGCTTTTGAAAAATATGAAGACAGATTTGAGAGATCTGAAGTGTCTTTGCCAGAACCATCTGTACTGTGGACAAACTTAATACTGCAGAGAACACAGAAGAGGTGGCTGTAATAGAAAAAGGAATGAAGAAGAGGAATAGGAAGATGAGTAAATTATAAAGTGATGAGAACACAGGGAGAGTGTGACATCCAGAGAACCATTTTCAGGAAGTGCAGTTTTTCAGTGAAGAAGAGGTATCCAGAAAACCACTTTGAGGAAGTGCAGCCTTTCAGTAATGAGGGTTTATGTTCTTTTATTAGTATGGGATTTAACCTAATGAAATGAAGTGATACTTTGGTGAAGTTGTGAGATGACAAATGCTGGTCGGGACTGGTGGGACAGAAAAACTCATCTGAATAGAATATTTCTGTGTGGCAGGTTTAGAGGCTAGCGGGGGCACAAGGAAGGATGATTACACAACCGACCGGGTGGATCAGAACAAGGAAGGGATATGGGCCGGGGCTCGAGGAGTTCAGAGGTTGTCTTTGTTTAAAAGAGAAATTGTTCCGCGGAGTGTTGTTCAGGGCAGATTTGTGCAGGGTCCTGGGAGAAGTTCAAGGAGGAGGGTTGTTTGAGGTGGGATCATCATATTGTGGTTAGGTATTCTAGTTTGTATTCCGAGGAGTTAATCATAGTCTCTAAGGCAATGTGCCAAAGGTATGTTTTTTGCGAGAAACAGAAATGGTGTGGTTCCTGGTGCTCACCATCTCACACAGAGTGAGCTTGCAGCCAGACAATTCTAGGATCATTGCCCTCCAGGCTTTTTGAATGGGTGGTGTGGCCCAAGCGCCACACCAAGAAAGACTAGTTTAGGTCAGCAAAGTGCAGAGTTAAGTAGGGTTGATAGGCTAGGGACTCTAGGTTAGGGTGCTCTATTAACAAGTGGGCAGCCCATTGGCTACATAGAGAAAGGGCCATGTTCAGGCCACAAGAAACCTCCCAGGTTAGGGCACTTGTCTTACTGTGATTGTAAATTAAGAGCTTGTTGTTTCAGGTGCATAAGGCTTATTGGAGATGTTACAGGGATCATCGAAGATGAGTAGGTGTGAGCAGGTTTGTAAGTTAGTGTAGAGAACAAGGAAGCTTGATTGTGCTATTGGTAGGTAGATCACATAGTGGAAGCAACAGGCAGGTACCTCGAAGAAGCACAAGGCAGGAGCTGTGACAGTTCAGAGGTTGTTTTGGTAAAAAAAAGGTGTTGGAAAGAGTGTTGTCCAGGGTAAAGTTAAGCAGAATCCTACAGGGGAGTTCTTGGGGAACTGCTTTTGCATACATTTAGAGGTGGTGGTTGGGGGGGATGTCATAATGTAGTTAGGTGTTCCAGTTTGTATATAAGGTGCTAATCATAATCTCTAAGGGAATGTGCCATGATTATGTTTTTTTGTGATACATACCGTCTCACAAAAGCAGTCTTTTTCACACTCCCAAACTGGCATGGTTCCTGTGGTGTGCTGTCTTGTCCAAAGTAAGATCATGCATGCAAGGTTGAAAGTGCATGCAGACCCATAGAGTTTTCAGATTTTTGAGGAATGTTCACTAATTTTCATTTTGATGATGTTATAGCAAGTTATGCCACATGGCCTTTGGCACTGATTTAGTACCAGAACGTGAAGTTGATATAACAATGGTAATGCTCAAAATAAATGCGACAATAAAGTGATGGCTTGAAGCTTGAATTAATCTCAGCCATTGGTAATTACTCGGGTCCACATCCCCATCCATCGTTATTTTGCACACCATGTCACCTCAGTTAGGACCCAGCCATATGTAAATCAGTTTTGACCCTGCTTCCTTCAGAACGGTCCAACCCGAACTGCCGAGCCTGGTCCTCCCTGAACTGGAACATAAGCAGTACAGGACTGGTTTTGCCCTAGACATGGGCTCATCAGCTGAGTACAGCTTAGTTGCAGTGACACACTGTGCACTGGAGCCACGTCTGGGCACATCCGTCCCACTAAGGGCAACACACTAAAGTATACAATAAAGTGATGGACGTAATGCTTGAATAAATCTCAGTCACTGGTAATCACTTGGGCCACATCCCAATCCATCATTATTTTGCACACCATGTCACCTTTGTTTGGCCTTAGCCATATGCAAATCAACCTTGACCCTGCTCCAATCGGAACAGTCCAGCCCAAACTGCCAAGTCAGGTCCTACCTGAATCAGAACACAAATAACCCAATACTTGTTTTACCCTATTTATAGACTAATCAGCCAGGTACAACTTGGTTCCAGTGACACTGTGTGCATGGGACTATGTCTGGGCATACCCGTCCCACTTAGATCAACACACAGAGGGATACGATAAAGCAATGGATGGAATTCTTGAATTAATCTCAGCCACTTGTCAGCCACATTCCAGTCCGCTGGTGTAGTTTGCTTAGGTCTTTGAGTAGGTACGTTATTAAGCACCACTTTAGTTCAAGGGCATGAAATGGGCTGCAGGTTTCTTTTTCCGGTTGCGATGCAATGTGGTATTACGGAGCGTTTATAATTGATACACATTATTTAAATTATAAGGCATTGTTTAAACAACCTCTTTTTTATGTTACAGTTTTGGAATAGATTGTTGATTTTTATATATCAAGTGCTGGACAATTCTTTCTGGAAGGACTTTCTACAATTGAATTTGGAGTCTTAACATTGAGAATAAAGCAGGTCGTTGGGTGTATGTCCAAAAAGACATATACAGTGAATACAATATTTTGTGATATTTTTAACATTGCCTGAGTACATTTATGTTTATGGCTCAGGTGATTTTGTGTTTTATTTTCATCTATATATGTTTACTTCTGTAGGGTTATTTATTGATATTATAATGTCTGAACACACGTGATGAAAAGACACAAGAAAATTGCACTATGTGATTGTAGGTGCCCCATGAGATTTATACATACATGTCCCCGATGGTCATATCCGCACAATATCACAAATGAACATTTGACGAGTCATACTTGTGTGAGAGAATAAATTAGAGACAAATTAAAGACAAATAAAAGATCTATTTTACCGCTACAAACATTTTGATGGATAAAATGACATGGTAGGTTTTCCCTATATTTATCTCCACACGATATTGGGTATTTTTCAGTATATGTGACTTTAACTCACCCTCCCTATTTTCTTTTCATCTTGTCCTGGACATTATGTGTAAAAGTTGATCTTTTTTATATGTTTTTAACATAAGATCATATTTTTGAAAAATAATGGACAAAACATATAAGCCAGACCCTGCTTTTAGTAATTGCTTTATTTGTTTGTCTATTGACTTTTGTTACTGACTTTTAAATAAACCTATCATATTGTTTTGTTATTCGTTGATTGTGTAGATAGTATGCTATTCCTTGCCTAATTTCCCTCTTGTTTTCTGTCTTTTGTATATTTCGTTTTGTATATTTTGTATTAAGTCAATATATTGCTCATTGTTAGTATTGTGAAAATGTATATTATCTGTTGTATGATATGTGTGTTTTATGTTTGTAGCTTTACACTTTGTATGTGTATGTTCTACAGCCCTAATGTTCACGTGTAGTGAACGAAACACGTTGGCTGTCTGGTGACATCATTAGGAAAATCAAAGATTACTTTTGGATTACATATCTTGGATTGATATCTATCGGATATTGACTTGGCGGTGCACTCCATGTGTTTATGTTGGACTGTGCTAACCCTTTGGTTGCATCTTTTGAAATCGCAGGAGCAGTGTTTGTGAAGGTGGTATAGAATATACCCTAAGGATTGTTTGGAACAAGGAGGGAGGTGCGGTTGGTGCTGTGGCTCGCTGTTGCACTCGTTTTGTATTATTCTCAGCCACTGGTAATCATTTGGGCCACATCACAATCCATCATTATTCTGCAGACCATGTCACATTATTTTGGCCATAGCCATATGCAAATCAATCTTGACCTTGCTCCAATCGGAACAGTCCAGCCCGAACTGCCAAGAAAGGTGCTCCCTGAAGCAACCCAATACTGGTTTAGCCCTATTTATGGGCTCATTAGACAGGTACAGCTTGGTTCCAGCGACACAGGGTGCACGGGCCATGTCTGGGCATACCTGTCCCACTTAAGTCAACACACTAAAGTAAACAATAAAGTGATGGACGGAATGCTTGAATTAATCTCAGCCACTGGTAATCACTCAGGCGGCATCCCAGTCCACTGTTATTTTGCACACCATGTCACCTCAGTTTGGACCCAGCCATTTTCAAATCAGACGTGACCCTGCTCCAATTGGAAAGGTCCAGCATGAACTGCCAAATCAGGTCCTGCCTGAACCAGAAAACAAACAACCCAGGACCAGTTTCACCCTAGTTATGGTCTCATCATACAGGTACAACTTGGTTTCAGCGACACAGTGTGCACGGGAGCCACGCAGATGCAACAGGCAGGTCAGCTCAAGGAAGCAGCAGGCAGGAGCTGTGACAGTTCAATCAATCAGGGTTTTTTGAGCACGCTACTCACCCGTGAGTGTCTCAAGGCGCTGGGGGTGGGGGGATACGAGCTGCTCCGTTGATCATTTGAAGAGCCAGGTCTTAAGGAACTTTCTGAACTGGTGCAGTTTGGTGCTTCGTCAGGTGCGAGGGGGGGAGGGTTTCTTATAGGTCTTGGCTGTGAGTTAGGAGAAGGATTTGCCACTTGCTCTGACCATGTGGATGCGAGGGCCCGTGGCTAGGGCAAGTCGATGGCGTGGAAGGAGATTCGTTCATTGAGGTATCGGGGTCCTGTGTTATGGAGGGCTTTGTAGGTGTGTTTGAGCGGTTTGAAAGTTATTCTTCTTTTGATGAGAAGCCAATGGAGGTCATGGAGGTGTTGGGTGATGTGGTCATGTCGCAGGATGTCAAGGATAAGTCTGGCTGCGGAATTCTGGACGGTCTGGAGTTTGGGCAGGAGTTTTTTGTTGATTCCGGCATAGAAGGCGTTTCCGTAGTCTAGTCTGCTGGTGAGTGCATTGGTGACAGTCTTCCTGGAGTCAGGGGGATCCATTTGAAGGTCTTGCGAAATATGCAGAGGCGGTTGAAGCATGTGGAGGAAAGGGCATTGATCTGACGGTTCATGGAAAGTGAAGAGTCGAGTATGATGCCGAGGTTGCGTGCATGGTCCGTTGGGGTGGGTGGGTGGGTTTCTGAGGGCGGGTGGTCACCAGGTGTAATCTCATGCAGATGGGGTGGAGCCAGGGATGGGGACTTCTGTTTTCTCTGAGTTGAGCTTAAGCCAGCTGTTGCTCATCCAGGTTGCGACATTTTTTATCCCTTCTTGGAAATTGCGAATGGTAATGTCGGGTTCCTTGGTGAGGGAGAGGATGAGCTGGGTGTCATTGGTGTATAAGACTATGTTGAGTCCGTGGTTTCTGACAATGGCTGTGAAGGGGGCCGTGTAGACTTTGAAGAGCTTGGGGCTGAGGGAGGATCCTTGGAGTACTCCGCATCTGATGTCTGTCGGGCGGGAGTCTTATTCTTTGTGTTCTGTCTGAGAGGAAAGATCGAATCCAGTCTAAGCCTGTGCTTTGAATGTCATTGTCGTGGAGCCTGGAGGCTAGTGTGCGCTGGGAGACTGTGTCGGAAGCTGCTGAAAGGTCCAGAAGGATGAGAGCTGCTGTGCGGTCTGGGTCGAGGAGGGGGCAGATGTTGTTGTTGGTGGCTACGAGGGCAGTCTCGGTGCTGTGGTTGCTGTAGAATCCGGATTGAGAGGATGTTGTTGGTTTCCATGAAGTGTGCTAGCTGGGGGTTGATGGCTTTTTCGATGATTTTGGAGGCAAAAGGGAGTAGTGAGATCGGTCTGAAGTTCTTAAGATCCGTCGGGTCTGCGGAGGGCTTCTTTAAGAGGGGGTTGTCTTCGGAGTGTTTCCAATTCTCGAAGAATGTGGCGGTCTTGAGGGAGCAGTTGATAGTTTGGCGTAGTTCAGGTGTGATGGCAGTGGTGGCCCTGTGAAAGATGTGCGGTGGGTAGGGGTCTGTTGGTGCTTATGAGTGGATGTTTTTATTGGCTTAACGTTGTCTTCTGTGGTGAGAGGGGTCCAGGTGAGGAGGGTCTGTTGGATTTCATTACTGGGGGTGGGAGTTGGAGCATTGCAGTGGTCTTGGTCATCAAAGTTGTCACAAAGCATCTTGATCTTGAGGTGAAATAAGGAGCTGAGTTTGCTGCAGAGGTCTTGGGAGGGTAGGACGTCGGCTATTTCGCTATTGGGTCAGGCAAATTCTTGTATGATGACGAAAAGTTCCTTGGACTTGTGGGAGCTGGAGAAGATTCTGTCTTGGAAGAAGTTTCTCTTTGTTTATGTGATGAGTTGGTGGTGCGCGGTGGTTGCTGCCTTGTTGGTGCAGCAAGCTTCCCGGGTTTTGTTCTTTCACCACAGGGTTTTTGTTGTTTCTAGATAAGGTGCTAATCATAGTATGTAAGGGAATGTGCCAGGGATATGTTTCATTAAAGCAGACGTTTTCACACTCACAAACTGGTGTGGTTTCTGTGGTGTGCTGTCTTGCCAAAGGTAATTTACATCCTGATGATGTGGCAGTAAGTGATATCACATGGCCCTTTGGCACTGATTCAGTTCCAGAAAGTCAATGTAACAAAGTACATCTCTTTATTCGTCAATTACTCCCATGACTACTGCTTGATATCATTGTTTTGGTGGTTGTTCTTGTCATGATCATTGCAGGTCCACCTCTGTAGCCATTTGCATCTATATTTTGCGCTCATCTCTCCAATATCTTGGAAGCCTTAATTTTTTTCCATTTGTTTTTGCATTCTGAACATGTGTAATATGCTCTGATACCCGCATGGGTTATGTTTGAGCTATATAAATCTGTTATAAAAAATAAAAATAAAATAAATGCTCAAAATAAATGTAAGACAGTTTTAAAAAGGCCGCACTAAAATAAAAATGGCAACAAAATGATACTCTATATTTGATGAACCTAGCTGTTTGGATAACCATGAAATTTGGAGCATTTTGTCTGCTGTATTAATAGGGATCGTTCACTGAGGAAATGGTTGCATTAGAGTACAGCATCCTTATGTTTATAGCACTCATGAGAAAAATAGTGTTAACCTCAGCATCGATCAGTGGGATTAGTTAGATAAAGATCAAAGTCGAAAACACTGGCATGCTGTGAAGACTCATCTTAAACATGAGTGGGTCAAGAGAAATGGTTAAGTGCTATCATATAGCATGACAAAAAAATTTCTAAGACCGAGAGGGTCCTTAGCTTTATGACAACACATTACTTTAAGTAGAAGTGATTTAACATTAGTCATGGCATTTCAGAGTTTGCCTTTGATTCTGACAGTTGTGTGTGGCAGGCTGTCACAGTCAAATTGAATACAGTTGCAATGTACAAGGGCATAAAGTAAAATGTGCAGCCCAATAGAACAGCTATGGAATGGTTAACAGAAGTTGCATCCAAACCAATAGCTTAATTTAGAGTTGGCAGGACGGACTATCATTCCTCGGCCATAGAGGGACAGATCCGTCTGTCATACTGACGGATTTCCGTCTGCTGTGTGTAGTGTTTGGCCTGAGGGACTGCAAACCATCCTCATGGAGGATAGACTGTCAGCTGACTCTCAGGTCTCTGCCGTCGGTCCCACCATCTACTACTGACTGATACAATGCCATAATTAGGGTTGTAGGCCATCAGAGTGGTATGGAGTGATTCTAATAACTGAGGACAGGGTTTCTGATGTCGACATGTCCTTCAAAATGCACATGTTTAAAATCAACTAATCAACCACACCTGCAGCTCCCACCACAAAAGACTCCACTTATACCACACAAAACATTTACCCCCCACAGCATGCAGCACAGCGCTTTGCTACAACAATCAAAAGTTGGCTGGAAGAAGACAACCTAGATTTCAGAGAATGAGTAAACTCTTGTGGCTGATGATATATTTAGGGTATAGCCACAGCTGTTTGGAGGCCTGGTACAGAAGAGAACCATGAGCCAGAGAAGGGAAATATGGGCCAGAACTGTGGATAAAGTGGTGCAACATCAGACACCTCTAACACCAGACACTCACAGAAGGACATCTGTAAGTGGTGGAACGAGGTTCGATGGACAGTACATTCCCTTGCTTCCAGGGTATGCCAAGATACCCTGGCAAATGATGGTGGCTCTCCAAGGTCCCTTAACCTCATGCCCTGGGAAGGTGTTGTCCCTACACTACAAGGAAGGCATTGTGGCAAATACAGGCAGAGTGGAGCCTGGTAAGAACAAATACTACCTCTATATCACCAACAATTGTATCCTCTCCCTGCTCTGCCACTCCTGTTCCCTAACCAACATTTCCACATTAATCTCAATTTATTTACACATGCTTTCTATATTATATATATTACAACTCAATACATTCACTACCTAATCTCAATCTACCATTTTCTCACTGTGTTTCACCAAGTTCGTTACACAAATTGAGACAAGAAAAATATCTAAACAGCACACATTTTTGGCTCTAAACACACTTGCCCTTATGTAACATCTGCATTTAACAATTTTATAATACCAAAGTAAGTACTAACCACTATAATCTCATTCTCATCCCAAAGAATATTTGTATTCATATATTACAATTTTTATTAAATAATTTCTGGTAGTGTAACTTATATCAAATGAATCTACGCTCTTAGGCAAATCTTGTAGGAGTTTTGGCTTTGAAAATACTGCATTGCTGCATTGTTGTTTTTTTCATTGTCTTCACCCATATTGTTTAAATATACATTTTTGTGTGATAAAGAAAAGGAAACCAGTGTCAAAGTTACATTTGAAAGATGTTTACCCATTTGACATAAGTACTAACCCTAACTTTAGAGATATAAGAATACTTCATTCCTTCATATCTCAAGTCATAGACTATACATTTTTATTTAAATAAATTTAACGCAGCATGACATCATCTACAAAGAGGTTTTGTCTACAAATGTGTATTTATAGATCACCCAAAAACATAACAAAGGTACATGTGTCTGCTGTCAAGAGTGTTTTAGCTGTCTCACTCAAGACTCCTTATATTAGTGAAATATAGAATAATAACATGAAATAGCTCTCCTGTAGCACCTCCATTGTTTCTATCACTATTAAACTACTTATGTAGTTGTAGTACCAGAGAATTATGTAGCACAGATATCGTTCACTCACATATTTTGTTTTAAAAAATTTAAATCTAAATAAGATAATAATGCAATTTTTCATTAACTTTATAGTGACTCATTATAAACGTTTAGATATTAAATATGAAAGAAATTCTATGATGAATCTATGCAAATGTATGTCATCTATAGCAATCCTATATTATGCATTAGTTATTAAGTTTGCCAGACAACACATTTAGGGACTGTATTTGTCAATCAGATGGTAAGGTATATTTGTCCGTACTGTGGGACAGCACAATGAAAAGCACATAGATGTGAGTCATAATAAACACCACACTATTGCAGGCCCAAATTCTAAAATCGGAATTAACATAGCCTTTTTCATAAATAATGTATTAAGAAAACATAACAGTATTATGAAGGTTCAAATGTGTGAGGACACTCATTTGGATTATTATTGGAAAGATGTTATGATTTTGAGAAGCAAATCCATCAATCTAACAGTATATGGGACCCCAAGCTCTGTAATCATTATAATAAAAACTAACATTTATTATACAGTGTTGGACTTGGCCCTCTCTGCAGGGTCACCTTCAAATGTTTTGTCTTCACCCTTCATGTGTTCTGAACCTGTTTTTGTTGGCATTAGGTCTTTGAATACTACAGCTAACCAGTGCTAAACTGCTTGTGCTCTCTGCTTTAAACATGGTAACATTGGCATACACACAATTGACATATTTAATTTACTTATAGGTCCCTAGTAAAGTACATGTTACATGTACCCAGGTACTGTAAAATAATTGCTAATATTGGTCCTGCAGCACTGGTTGTGTCTCCAACTTAAGTAGCCATTTGAACTACATCCCAGGCCTGCCACTGCAACCTGTGTGTGCAGTTTTGAACTGCCATTTCGACATGGCAAAATATCCTTTTGCCAGGCCTAAATCTTTATTTTTAATACAAATAGGTCAGCCCTAGGGTCGTTCCTAAACCGCCATTAGGGCAGTATGCAGTGAAATTGAATACGTTGGGCATGTACTTTTAAGATTTACATGCCTTGGTAGTGAAAAACTCTTAAATTCGTTTTTCACTACTGCAAGGCTTACCTCTCGCTTTGGATTGCACTGGGTTACCTATTGCATTTAATAAGTGTTAACTTTTTTGGTAGTAGGTAGGAATGCCTTATAGGGCTTTAAAGAATTGTAATTTAAAACCCACTGTACAGGTAAAGTCGAATTTAAGTCACAAATCTGAAAAAAGCAGCTTTCAGAAAGTTGGTACTTTCTTTGCCTATTTGGTGCCAGCAACCTGCTGCGGAGTCATATGACAAGATGTGAGTGGTTGTTGACCTTTGCGTATTCCTCCCAGGGAGTTACACAATTAGGAAACTAGGTGTTGGCAGGATGGGCCATCTCCAGCAGGTTTGGGGGAGGGGTGGAGCTGTCATCTACAACACTTGCACTTCCAAGAGGACTGCCTCAGCACACTCAAAAAGAGTTTCACACTAGTCTATTGTGAACCCAGACAATTTGAGGCCAGAGAAGGGAATAAGGAAATTCCAGACACATCTGTGGGGGAACCTCTAGAAGTTTCACCCACTTCAAAGTGGGCACCATGTATAAGTAATGGAGCCTCAGACCAACTCTTTAGATCCCATCTGGTCCTCTGCAAGACTCAGAAGAAAGACTGCTTTGCTGCACTGCTGCTGAAAGGACTGCCCTGCTTTAAGGAGGACTGCCCTGCTGCTGGAGCATGGAGGACTGGAACTGCAACTTGGACCAATGACCATCAGAGTGACTCCAAGGGCTTGTGGCTGGCCCCCTGTTCAGAGCTACAGGGTCATAGCAAGATCCAACACTCTTGGATCTTGCACCTGGACTCTGCCTGTAGTGAGCCCTGACCCACCTTGTAGCTCCTCCTCGCAACCAATGCAGAGAGATGCAACTTGCGCAGGACCGCGAATTGCAGCCCTCACAGCTCCTTATTGGAACCCACGCAACTCGACACTGGTTTCAGGCCCGAAAGTTCCACTCTAGATAACATCCTAGTACTGGGTCATCTGTCACATCGAGCGACCCAGCCAGCACAATGCTGTGCTTCTTCTTGGACTACAGTGCAGCATTTGACTGGGTTGATCGAGGGAAGCTGTGGGAAAAACTTGACTCCTGGGGAATCCCCAACAGTTGCTAAAGGCCATAATGACAGTACATCAGGGGGCCTGGGTCCGCATCTAGACCAGCCAAACCACGGTTACAGCCAAGGTGCCGACCAACAACGGCCAGAAACAAGGGTGTGTGCTCGCCCCCTTCTTTTTAATCTTTATACAGCAGACCTGGGAAAAGCCCAGGAAGGAGCAAGCTTACTAACACCAAAGCTGGGGAAAGTCCAGCTTCAAATCCTTCAGTATGCCGATGTCATCACAATAATGGATCATACATGGTCTGGCCTACAGAAAGCTTTAAACGCCCTTCACAGGTACAATCAAATAAACAATCTTTTGGCAAACTAGGAGAAGACCACAATACTTATTTTTGGGAAGGATCACTGAAAGCAAACTGCACGATGGCGCCTAGGCGATCTGCAAATCAAAAAAATGCACAAATTATAACTACCTGGGCATCAGGCTATCGGAAGGGGCAAAGCCAACAGCCCACCTGAAACATCTAAGAAGCAAGGGGGCCGGCATTATTCACAGCTTGTGATCCCTAACCATCCACTTCACAGTCCAACAGCAGAACCATTTCTGAAAGTTTTAAGAGCAACCCCTCTCTTAACTATGGACACTTAGTCTTCCCTGGTGCCTTCAGCAAGCTCCTCATGCACCTCTAAATCTCCACCTACATGAAGGTTCTAGCTCTCCCACGACAGGCCAGGAGAGCTAAAGTAAGGCTGGAGCTGGGCCTTATCTGCCCAGATATCACCTGTATTAGTACTTTCGTGCCTCAGCATCATCACTGAAATTCCATATCAAAGCAATCTTTGAAGAGAATGGCTCCCCATGGCTGGTACAGCTGGCAGCAGCTATAAGACTACTTGAAATAGAAGCCCGAAATCTGCACAATTTTGACATACCAGCAACAGCTTGGAAAAAGACAGTGAATACACAAGCTAGGAGAATATCCTTTGAAAAGGACCAGGAGAGCCTAAACCATCAATCCAATTTTTCCACACTGGATGCCTCCTATATCCTGGGAAATCATCACCCTTATTTTGAGCAAGCCCTGACAGTTCTGGCCCGGAAAAGAATCACTTACATGAGACTTCTAGCACCGCCTATTGTGGACTTTAATCCAGCTTGGGACTGGCGAGACAATTCGGTTGCCTGTCGTCTTTGCTGTTACCACCGCGAATCCTGGCTTTATCTGCTGTGTCGCTGTCCAAAGTTAGCTAGGGAGCGGCACCATCTGGTACTCCCAATTTGCAAGTCTCACAGATCCGGACGATGCAGAGAAGTTTTAGACTTGTGCTTCTCTTTTAATACAACTCAAACAGTGGCCAGAGTAGGGAAATTCACAGATGTAATCCGAGCCGCCCTGACACAAACCATCAAGATACAAGAGGTAACTAGTCGGCCACCGAGCTAGAGCGACTAGGACCAGATAACTGCTAAAAATATAACACCAGTCCTGTGTCTACAATAAATCCAGACTCCTGCTCGAATTGCAGCCATTACAAAGCCCAGGCACACAAGGGAACACAAAAGGTTAAGACAAGTGGACTAAGTAAGTAAGACCAGGACAACTCAGTAGTTCTAAATTGCCCATCATCAAATTAATAATTATTTTACTGGGCACAGGGTCCACTTAAAAAGATGTTCAAACTGGGCCCTTAACTTCAGAAGCAATTTCTTTGCACCAGCACTTCAGTTCCAGCCAGGACAATTGTTTTTAAGACTAAAGATTTAAGTTTTAAGCAAACTCAGTGAGTCCTTTTAAAATTTCTCTTTTTTTCTCTTTTATAGCATTTTGTAATGATAGTGTATTGTAATGATTTTAATTAATTGAACAATAAAGTACAATACAATACAATACAACTCGACACAGGACCTTGCATCACAGCCCTTGCAGGTCCTCATTGCCCTCTCTAATAAAAGAGAGAGGGACCCCAGGATCAAAGGGATTGGATTTTTTTACTGAAATGTTGGATGTATTTTGTATATAATGTTCTGTTCTGTGTATGTTTCCCATTTTTAACAAACTATAGTGTATGGTAATAAACTGTGCAGATCTACTTTTATTATGGTGCTTTTTCTTTAAACCTTTTGAATATTTCTTGCATTGTTTCCTTGTTATGACTTGATATTATTTATTGTTGAGTGTATATGTGCCTACTGGTAAGAATTTGTCTTTCCATGATAATTCGCCCAAAGGGAATTATATATTTTGACTTGGGTCCTCATTGCCCAGCATGAAGGACGTGAGGTACAATTCTCAGTGGAACAAACATGGTCCATGTATCCAGCCCGTGCTCCACCATTTTTGTCGTGACTTTGACCTGGTCCAGAACAACCAGGTAACCACAGTTGACGCTATCTGCTTTTAGGTGCTATTTTACCTAAATCTTTAAAATTGAATGTATCCTCTTCCATTGATTGTAGTTTTGTCATTGTGGTGTTATTTTTATTTATCACTTAACAATTGCTGCGCTGCCCCACTGGGACGTGTCCCTTTAGTGCACTGCCAAATTCCTATTGGAGATCTTTAATAAATTTGATTCAAAATCAAACTCGCAACTTCAGTTTATTATTCAATGAATATTATCATTTTTCAATTACATGGTAATCCACATGGTTCATGTGTAAACCACACTATCTTGGAAAGGACTGGGGCCCCTGTGTCTAGGATAAACAACCCCTGACAGGGAACAATGAGTCAATCAATCGAGCAATCAATCATTTGTAGAGCGTAATACATACCCGTGAGGGTCTCAAGGCGCTGGGGGGGTGCTACTGATCAAACAGCCAGGTCTTGAGTATCCTCCTGAAGGTCAGCAGGTCTTGGGTCTGTCGTAGGCTCAGTGGGAGGGTGTTCCATGTCTTGGCGGCGAGGTGGAAAAAGGATCTCCCACCGGTGGTTGTTCTTCGGATGCGCGGGACGGTGGCGAGTGAAAGGTCGGCGGAGCGGAGCTGGCGGTTGGGTATGTAGAAGGAGAGCCGTCTGTTGGGGTAGGCTGGGCCAGTCTTGTGGAGTGCCTTGTGTGCGTGGGTGATGAGCTTGAAGGATATCCTCTTGTTGACGGGAAGCCAGTGCAGGTTTCTCAGGTGGGGGGTGATGTGGCAGTAGCGTGGTACGTCGAGGATCAGTCGTGCTGAGGCGTTTTGGATGCGTTGCAGTAGTTTGATGAGCTTGGTCGGGGCTCCTGAGTAGAGGGCATTTCCGTAGTCGAGTCTGCTGCTGACGAGGGCCTGGGTGACTGTCTTTCTTGTATCTGTCGGGATCCATCTGTAGATCTTGTGGAGCATGCGGAGGGTGTTGAAGCAGGAGGAGGAGACGGCGTTGACTTGCTTGGTCATTGAGAGTCGAGGATGATTCCCAGGTTGCGTGCGTGGTCGGTGAGTGTAGGGGCTGCCCCCAGTGCCGTCGGCCACCAGGAGTCGTCCCAGGCTGAAGGGTTGGAGCCGAGGATGAGGACCTCTGTCTTGTCCGAGTTCAGCTTCAGACGGCTGGTCTTCATCCAGTCGGCGATGGCCTTCATTCCTTCGTGGAGGTTGGCTATGGCTGTGATGGGTTCCTTGGTGAGGGAGAGGATCAGCTGAGTGTCGTCGGCATCAGAGATTATGTTGAGGTCGGGTACGTGTGCGTGCGGGGCCATGTAAATGATGAACAGCGTCGGGCTGAGGGAGGATCCCTGGGGTATGCCGCAGATGATCTCGGAGGCTTTGGAACGGAATGGGGGAGGCAGACACTCTGGGTTCTGCCGGAAAGGAAGGAGGTGGTCCAATCCAGAGCCTTGTCTCAGATCCCTGGGGCGTGGAGGCGTGCGCGTAGTGTGCGGTGCCAGATGGTGTCGAAGGCGGCAGAGAGGTCTAGGAGGATGAGTGCTGAGTTCACACCGTTGTCCAGCAGGGTCCTGATGTCGTCAGTGGCGGCGATGAAGGCAGTCTCGGTGCTGTGGTTGCTGCGGAACCCTGACTGGGAAGGCTACAGGATTCTGTTTTCTCCGAGGCATCGGGTTAGCTGTCTGTTGACGGTTTTCTCAATGACCTTGGCCAGGAAGATGGGAGAAGCAGAGAGATGGGCCGGAAGTTCTTGAGGTCTCTTGGGTCTGCCTTAGGTTTTTTGAGTAGGGCATTGATCTCAGCGTGTTTCCAGATCTCTGGGAAGGTCGCGGTCTTGAGGGAGAGATTGATGACGTTGCGCAGGTGGGATGCGATGGTGCTGCTTGCTCAGTTGAAGACGTGGTGTGGGAATGGGTCCAACGGAGAGCCGGAGTGGATTGAGCGCATGGTCTTGATGGTGGCATCGATGCTCATGCTGGCCCAGGCTAGCAGGGGGTCGTGTTCGATGGTGTACAGAGGGTCTGTTGTGTTGCTGTCTGTTGGGGCTGTCTGGGTGTTGAAGCTGTCGTGGAGGTCTGCTATCTCGCGGTGGAAGAAGGTGATGAGGGAGTCCCACAGGGCTGGCGACGGCGGGATGTCGTTGGTGTTGCAGCTGGGGTTGGAGATTTCCTTCACGATGTTGAAGAGCATCTTGCTATTGTGTGCGTTGTTGTCGAGGCGGTCTTTGAAGGAGGCCCTCTTGGCCGCCCTGATGAGGTGGTGGTGGTTGTGGATGGCATCCTTGTGTGTTGCGTGGCTGCCCGGAGTTTGTTCACTGTGCCATTTCTTCTCTTGGAGGCAAGGAGTTCTGGGGTGAACGGGTTGGCCCTCTTGCTGGTGTCTCTCTGGGTGGGTTTCTTCAGCGAGGCGGGGGTGTTGGCGCAGTCCTCGATCCAGTGTCTGAGGCTGTGGGCAGCGTCATTGGAGGGTTCGGTGGGTGGGCTGAGAGCGAGGTTTGCGTGTAGTTGGTCTTTGGAGATTTTGCTCCAGCAGCGGCGGGGGATCTGTTGGGTGCGGTGGTTTGTGGTGGGTTTTTGGAAGGCGAAGTGGATGCAGCGGTGGTCGGTCCAGAGGAGTTTGGTGGTGTGGCTGATGGAGACGTACGGGCTTGAGGAGAAGACTAGGTTGAGCGTGTGGCCGGCGGAGTGGGTGGGCGTTGTGACGAGTTGCTTCAGCCTGAGGTTGGCGAGGTTATCGATCAGGGTTGTGGAGTTGTTGGCATTGTTGTTCTCAAGGTGAAAGTTCAGGTCTCTGAGGAGGATGTAGTCGGTGGAGGTCAGGGGGTGCTGATCAAGTCGGCGATGGAGTCGCGAACTGGGGGCAAGGTCCGGCGGTCGGTAGACAAGGGTGCCTCTGAGGGTGGAATTACCGTCTGTGTGGATCTGGAAATGCATGTGTTCGGCGGTGCTGAGCACGTCGTTGGTGCTAGTCGAGACCCTGATGCTGTTCTTGTGGACGATGGCGATTCCTCCTCCGACTCGGTTGGTGCGGTCTATGCGGGTATCTTGTAGCCGTCTGGGATGGCTATGGCGATGTCGGGTGCGGAGGAGTCGTTAAACCAGGTCTCTGTCAGGAAGGTGACGTCCGGGGATGTTGTGTCGAACAGGTCCCAGAGCTTGACGGCATGCTTGCGTGCGGAGCGGATGTTCAGTAGTATGCATCGGAGGTAGTTGGGGTCTCTCTTGGCGGGTGGATTGTCGGCTCTGAGGCTGGTGTAGCTGCAGTTCCGGCAGGTGAAGGGGCCGTGTGTGCGTTTCGGGGCGGCCTTGAAGCAGGTGTGGCTCCGTCCGGAGTTGAGAGCGTGCAGAGTGCTGGCGTCGTAGTGGCGGCGGTCATCGTGACGGGTGCGGGGGCCAGGGGTTCTGGTGCTGGGTGCAGTCCAGGCATGGATGGGCGCAGACTTAGGTGTGCCTTCTGCGTGCCAGCGGCGCAGCCGCGCAGCGGCTGGCATATATGGGGAGGTGGGAGGGAGGAGCAGGCCGGAGGCGGGGGCAGCGAATGGGCAGTGGGCAGTCAGGGGGCGGGGCCGCAGGGGACGAAGTGGCGAGGGCGGTGAGGGACAACAAAGGTAACAGGAGGAAAAAGGCGCACAAAAATTGAGGGTAAAACGAGTGGCACAGAAGGCAAAAGGGCACAAAAAAAGAGTGGAACAGAAGGCAAAAGGGGCACAGAAACGAGGGAAAAACGAGTGGAACAGAGAGCAGAAAGGAACAAAAAACGAGGGAAACGAGTGGAACAGAGGGCAGAAAGGCACAAAAAAAGAGGGAAAAATGAGAGGAATAGAGGGCAGAAAGGCACAAAAAACAAGGGAAAAACGAGTGGAACAGAGGGTAGAAGGGCACAAAAATCGAGGGAAAAACTAGTGGAACAGAGGGCAGAAAGGCACAAAAAACGAGGGAAAACGAGTGGAACAGAGGGCAGAAAGGAACAAAAAACAAGGGAAAACGAGTGGAACAGAGGGCAGAAAGGCACAAAAAAGAGGGAAACACGAGAGGAATAGAGGGCAGAAAGGCACAAAAAACAAGGGAAAAACAAGTGGAACAGAGGGTAAAAGGGCACAAGAATCGAGGGAAAAACGAGTGGAACAGAGGGCAGAAAGGCACAAAAAACTAGGGAAAAGCGAGCGGAACAGAGGGCAGAAAGGCACAAAAAACGAGGGAAAAACAAGTGGCACAGAGAGCAGAAGGGCACAAAGAAACGAGTGAAACAGAGGGCACAAGGGCACAAAAAAATGAGGGAAAAACGAGTGGAACAGAGGGCAGAAAGGCACAAAAAATGAGGGGAAAACGAGTGGAACAGAGGGCAGAAAGGCACAAAAAACGAGGGAAAAACGAGTGGAACAGAGGGCAGAAAGGCACAAAAAAAGAGGGAAAAAGGAGTGGAATAGAGAGCAGAAAGGCACAAAAAACTAGGGAAAAACGAGTGGCACAGAGGGCAGAAGGGCACAAAACAATGAGTGGAACAGAGGGTAGAAGGGCACAAAAACGAGGGAAAAACGAGTGGAACAGTTGGCTCCAGGTGTTTCAATAGTGCGGCGTGCATACTGACACGGACGCCAAATGACGGAATAGGACCCATGCAGCATACCTGAAGCTAACTGTGCACTCATTGACGGTCACCAATATAAATATCAGTGCCCATATAAAAGGTTATGGTGGTTTAGTATTAACACTTTTGTACACCAGGAACAAGCCATCAGTCAAATTAGATGTATATCTCTCGCTGTGTGATCGGGTGTATAAAAGAAAGAGAAGACCCTATACTCACCAGTCAACACCCCCCAACCTGAAATAACAAATATGGGTTGCCTATTCTACTAAAAGATTGAGACTTAAAGGAAACAGTGATCGTGCGGGAAATTCTGTTCATAGGAATCAGCATATTTTCATCACCTTTTCGGATCCCTGGATCATTGTAACAACAAATGTGAAACTGTGACAGAGTCCTGAAGATGGCCATGCCGAAACACGCTAGTTTGACAACATACCGCCAGTCTCTTCCCATCATCATAAACTTGTTTCTTCTTACTCCTTTTTGTTGAAAATCAGTTATGGAAAGTCTAGCAACAAAGGAACATTATGTGTGTACATATGTCTACATTGTTGATATGTGGAAATAATGATATGAAGTATGACAACATAAATTAATGTTTTGATAAAAAAATTAATGAAGTAATCATGTAGAACATAAAAACATGTATATTTATATATTGAACAAAAAGAATAATGGATGAATTGTTGTTATTTGATGATAAAAAATAGAAAAGAATAAATGAAATAATTATACACTGGCTGGATATCTGTTTTATTAACTAATGCCAGGTATCATGTTTGAATTCCAGAATTTGACTGCCTAATTTAATTGTTAATTATCGAGCCCAGGTGTGTTCTTTTACATGTTATTCATGTGTAAGCCACATCAGTTTCAATGATGAACGTGCAACGAAGAAGTAGTTATCCCCAATGCATTTCGGGCATTCCGCTGCCTCTTCATCAGGGGTGTGTTTCTGGTTAGTGTGGTATGATTTGCTTAGAGCCGGGCTCTCCTCTCCTTCCAGAAAGACCATCCGGAAGGAGAGGAGAGCGCAGCTCTAAGCAAATCGTACCACAGTAACCAGAAACACAAATTGATTAAAGTCTTCCAATTGGAATACGGCAGTGCACCAAAGGGACACTTCCCAGTGTGACAGCACAACAATTGTTACGTTCACACACGTCCAGGCTCAGAGGATGATACCTTACTGCACACCAATAAATTATACATCTGCCAGTGAGCATTTCTATAAGCTAGGACAAAACGGGAGTATGTGATCCACACCCATTGAATCGTTATTTTATTAATTACATTTTACTCTATTTTTCTAAATTGGTGTAGGATTTTGCTTGTGTTGTGTTTACACTTTACTGCTGTTTGAGTGCTGCATAAATATTTTACACATTGCCTCTAAGTTAAGTCTGACTGCTTTTGTGCCAAGCTATCAGAGGACTAAGCACAGGTTAATTTAGAGACTTTTTGTGGTTTGTCCTGACAAGGATTGTGGCTGTTGCTTGAATAGGGTTTCACCCCCATCAACCAGCATCCCAATTTCTCAGATACAACAAACTAGAGTAAATATTTTTTTTCAAAGGTCTAAGAACCAGATCTGAATCTCCATCATCATCTGCATTGGCCACTCAGCTTGAGAACTGAAAATCTGAAACATTAAGTGGGAGCTGAATGCCTGCCAGTGATGAACATCTACAAGAACAGCTTGGACCATCAGAATAGGGTAGCCAGCGCACAATGCTTCTCCCTCACACTGAGGACACAGCACCAACTAGATTCAGCAGACCTACATCACTGATCCCTCAATATCCCTTTGGCCCCACACACCAACAACAGTGGCCTGCCTTCTGTGTCAACACCTGCTGTGTAGTCAGGACATACTACACCAGTGGCACCCAGACTAGGTCACAGGGTGGTTTAGAATGGGCTGGGGCAGGACCCACTGCAGTGAAGAAGGCTCAGGGTACATCCACCAATGTTTCAACTATGGGCAGAAACCTAATGGGGGCTGCCCCATAGGGCCAAGAATTAACTTCTGAGTGTGCCTATTTTACATTCTGGGGTGGCATAGGATGACTTCAGAGCATTGACTGCAGCAGTGTCTAATTTAACACCTAGTGTCCATGCAGAAGCACCATCTGCTGCCAGCTTGGTGCCACAAACATCTCCAGATGGCAGCGTCTTGGAAAGTGGGGCACTGCTATCCACAGAGCCACCTGTCACCCCCTCACCTGATGTCACTCAGGCTGCTTTAGTGGTCCTTAGGAGGGTCGGTCACCTGGCCCAGTGAAGGACAGCACTCAACACGACACAATAAAGAGACACCAAAATGTTACGTAAAAGTGTGAGCGTCTGGCCTATTCATGTAATATACCTTCTGTGCACACATTTCCCATCTACTCGGACTTTTGTCCGATACTTTTTTATTTGAATATAATAAAAAATGGAAATATAACTGTTGGAACCTTCACTTTCTGGTTGGCTGAAGAGATTCCCCAGACAGGCAGAAACTACCCATCCTGTCAAGGGCGGGTGATTACACTCACCATATAACTTGTGCTCAGCTTTGGGTAGCTTGGCACTGAATAGTCAGGCTTTCCTCAGAAGCAATGTGTAAAGCAAAGGCACTTCAGTCACATGAGATAAATGCGTTGAATATCACGAAAAAGACTTCACACAGGGTGCATGTGAATAACGTTTATATTCAACTCACATTTCCAATCATTATAACAAGAACATCATATACTTTGGGGCATAAAACACATAGAAATATTACTAGCAGAACTAGGCCGACACGTATCGTTATGATATCAATAGTATGCACATTGTGGACAATTTCTAATCTAATCCCCTCACCCCCAATAGAGAGAGAGAGAGAGAGAGAGCACCCTTATGCGCTGCGAAAAGCTATCTACCCCAGGTCCACCATAGCAATCCTGATATTACAGTCTCGCATTTATAGGGGGCACCCAGGGGCACAAAGGTGTCAAAGATATGTACATACATGAAACGAGAATACTTTTTAGCAACACCTCAGGCTGGAGCCATGTGGGTAATCCCAATGTCAAATGTATTGTGCTTTTGGTATGAAATCAACGTATAAAGCAGCATCACCGGCCAGAGTCTTGATTCACAGGCAGTCTGCTGACTATCACTCACAGACACTCATTACGCACCACTACACGATGCAACAGGTCCTAGTCCAGTCCATATGGAATGCTCTTACACACATTCTCACTCAGCAGTGCTACTGGTACCCTGCAAGTGAATGGATCACAGCCAGCAGACTCTGTGGCCTCAGTGTCCCTCCACTGTCTGGTTCACCCTGATTGTCCTATACCCTAGGTGGAAGATAACCATTGCATGTTGAGATGGGTTGTACCAGGCAACTCTGGCCAGACATAGAAGTGCAATTTCAGCAGAGCCACATGAGGCAGTATGAGGCACTCCTACGGGTACACCCCCACCTCTGAGGGTCGCACCCTGGGAATCAAACACCACACGCAATGAGCATGCAGTCGGCATGCCACATGAGGGAGTTCGGGTACGATCGACGAAACTGGCCTGTCTGTCATGGGGTCATGGAATATAGAGCTTAGTCTTTAGTGGGTACAGAAAAGGGGGTGGTGATGAACAGAGTGTCTGAATTAAGCAGACCACTCTTACCCAGTCCAAAGATCAGGGCTTGATCCATCACCGTTATTTATCTCACTGCCCCATCCCAGCTCAGAACCTGGCTATATGCAAATTAGTCTGTCCCTGGCCCAGTGCATCATGGGAACAGGGCAGACCAAACTACCAAGCCAATTCTTCACCAGAAAGGAGACAAGCTACCGGGGACCGGTTTCTGGCATTTCAGCCTCTTCAGCCCGGCTTGCTTGAATCCTGATGGAGCAGTGAGAAAGGGACTCATGTCTGAGTATACCCTGCCACACCTATAGTGGCCAAAAACGATACAGAAAAGGGGGTGGTGATGAACAGAGTGTCTGAATTAAGCAGACCACTCTTACCCAGTCCAAAGATCAGGGCTTGATCCCCGGAAGCTTGTTTCCTTCCCAGTGTAAGAATTGGCTTTTGTAGTCTGGTCTGCCCTGTTCCCATGATGCACTGGGCCAGGGACAGACTAATTTGCATACAGCCAGGTTCTGAAACTGGGATGGTGCAATGAGCTAAAAAATGGTGTTGGATCTAGCCCTGATCTCTTGACTGGGTGAGAGTACTCTGCTTAATTCAGAGACTCTGTCCATCACCACCCCTTGTTGTAAATAATTTTGTCCACCCTAAGCGTGGAAGGGTATACTCAGATGTGAGTCCCTTGCTCATTGCACCATCAGGATTCAAGCAAGCCGGGCCGAAGACGCCTGAAATGGCAGAAACCGGTCCCCGGAAGCTTGTTTCCTTCCCAGTGTAAGAATTGGCTTTTGTAGTCTGGTCTGCCCTGTTCCCATGATGCACTGGGCCAGGGACAGACTAATTTGCATACAGCCAGGTTCTGAAACTGGGATGGTGCAATGAGCTAAAAAATGGTGTTGGATCTAGCCCTGATCTCTTGACTGGGTGAGAGTACTCTGCTTAATTCAGAGACTCTGTCCATCACCACCCCTTGTTGTAAATAATCTTTAGTGGGGCCATGATTCGGCCCCTAGAGGCTAAGTGTCGGAACCTCTCTATCCAATCTGGTCCTCAAATAGCAGAAGTCTGCTGGAGTGTGGCTCAATGGTTAGAGCGGCAGACCCTGATGCAGAGTTCTGGCCAGGGACCAGGGTTCGATTCCTGCCTCTGCGGGGTCTCGGGCTCAATTTCCTCGGACCTGTTAATTCTCGCCTCGGTGCCTATTCTAATCACGGGCCCCGCGCTGCAACTCTGGGCAATAGCTTGCTTAGCCTCCACACCGGCCCCAACAGCGCTAAGGATGCCTGGCTTCACCCTGGGGGTGCCCAGGAGTGGACACTTCACAGGGAAAGCCAGGAGGGGTTCCACAGCGGTACGAGTATCAGCGCCAGGAAGCCGAATAGGCGACACCGCAAGGTGACCCTCTGGTGACAGTGCGCTCTATAAGTACCATGACATTTACATTTACATTTCTCGTAGGATGCCCATAGTTTATGGCTGTCACTTGGGCAATGCACAGATGTGCTCCCCCGGCCCCTGCCGGGCACTGGAGCCAGGCAACATGACACACAAGACCCTTAGAGCATAGAAATATTCATATTCCATGAGGGGTATTTCTAAACAAGTTATGCCAAAACCCCCCCTACCATTAGAAAGTGTTTGGCATGGCGAATCCATTGATAGGAAACATCATGAGGCTGCTCCACTGCTATCCACTATTGCAACCTGAAGTGAAGTCAACCACTTCCCCATGTTAGCCTATGGGAAGAACAAGCCTCATAGGTATTGAAAACACACACAGGTATTCCTCACTACCTGGGTGCACATGCACTACAGCACCGCAGACCTTCTATGGCAAGTTAGACACATAGTCCCTAGCACCAGGGGTGCAAGCGCTCTCGCCCAAGTATGCAACATCAGACTGGACATCAGTTTAACTAATATGTATGACAGTGCTTAAGCATAAGACTGCAATGCAGGCGGCACAGGCACATACAGCAGCCTGTCCTGGCAGGCAGCTCATTAGTTTAATCACGAAAGCTGCCAATGTGCACACACTGGTCGGCGATGGCCAACCGCCCCATGGTTCAGAACATCATGTCAGCGCCACTTCCCAACATAGGTAGGAATAGTCCACACACTTTTACACTGTATTTACATTGGGAAAGTGCCCACAGTCCATAGGCCACACAAGATAATTTAAAACCCAGGCTGAAAAAGCAAAACATTTAGGAAAATGCTACCTGAGGAGTATCAGGTCCCACAATAACATTACTGAGTTGTCATATTATTGAAAGAATAATAAAAAATGCTATTTGGTGTTATTAATATATGTTATTAATATACAAATAAAAATGTATAAAGTACAAGACATATTTCCTGTTGTATTAGCTATACAAAAACGTTTATGAATTAAACTTAAATACAATGGCAAAGACCCCTTTTTCAGATTTTTTATTTATTTTTCATAATTTTATTGAGAAAAATATAATAAGTAAACTACTACAGGGGAAAGATACAGCAACAATGTAGACATACACTTATCAAAATGGAAACCATACCAAGAGGACACAACAGGAAGTACAGGAAAACAATTATGAAAAATAAAATGAAAAATAAACAAAATAGTCAAACTGAAATCATGGGAAAAAACATCCATTTTGAAGATAACAACTCAGTGTTACATTTATTGAACTACTGATGCAACCAATACATAATTAACAACAATGTGAGTCTCCCGCCACACTTTTGTATATTCTAATCTTTTCAACTGGGATTATGCTCGAACGTATTCATAACAAATTCAAAATCTACAGATATGCTGCACATTACCTTACTAAGGATAATAGAGAAGCACAATTGTCAGTTATTTTACATGAATCTCAGTTGCACTAGTATCACACCATAACTGAAAACAAGTGTGTCCATATCCTTTTTTTCAGAACCAGTGCACCAATATTCAGGTAACTTACACTGCAGATCTCTCCACCAAAAGTCCTTTACAAGACAGAAGAAATTAGTTGCTACTGTCTCAGCAGGTGACAGGATGAGATTACCTATGAAGAAATAAATATACATTAATGCGATTGTGAGAAATAGATTTTTTAAACATTCAAATATGTTACTTTCCCCACAGATAAAAAACATCTAGAACTGTAACGAAGATAATTTCACATTACATGCTCATAATTATTTGTCAGTTGTAGACAATATGTCAGTTTGCTTTTCTCAATGGGTCCTCTGTCACAATGGTAAAAGATCAAAAGAACTACTATCTATTACAAGTTAGATATATAATGCATTTGCAATAAGGCTGATGTGAATTGTTTTTTGCTTTGTGATGGAGAAACCTGTCCGCAAAACCGTACATTGCTCACTATTTAACATTCTAACATAAGAACTACTTTGCTGCAAATAAATAAACAATATGATGTTTAAAATAAACACAATATTGGATTAGTTACATCCATTGTCAGACAGGAGATGTCTATATAAGTAATTTTACAGTTCAATTCTCATTTATGCCTCTTACCATCTGACAAAGATGTTTTCAGTTGGTTCACGTCTAATGTCACTGCCTTCATCCTCATCACTGTCTTCATGGTGAAGCATCTCACCAACATCATCCTGTGGTTCCCGCTGATAGTCGTCATCAGGGATAAAGTTGATGTTTTGACGAAGGGCAATGTTGTACACCATACAACATAGCACACAATACCGCAGACCTTCCCTGGAGAGTAGACGGGGGATCTTCCAGGCTTGTCCATGCAACATAATCATGCTTTAAGTATCCCAAAGGTCTGTTCCATAGGTCCCCTTGTTCACACAATGGCCTCGCTGAAGCAGACTTCCCTTCGCGTTGTTGGGTTCCTTAGTGTTGTAGTTCATGAATATTCATTACTGGTTTGTAACAATGCAATGAAGAGAGACCATGACTTATAATTGTAAAAAAAATCACAGCAGCCGACACAGGTAAGAGAAGGGGAAGGGGAAGAGAGAGAAAACACTCATGCGGGGTTCATCACACTTCTTTCAAAACTGCTTGCGGAAGTCTGCAATAAAACAATACCCGATTAGAAAAGAAACTTGTAATATTCACAGTATATTCAATCCTTTACCTAATTACCTCAAATAACAAGTTCTACCTCACTCAGTACTTTCATCTCAAAAACTTAATGTAGTTGTCTCACTGGAAATATTTTTTTAAACTTTTTTTATTATTAGTCCTCTTGAAAATCTTTGCAGTGTAAATTTTGCACATGACTCTTAAAGACTTAATAGAGCGTTCAATGCACATAAGTTTAAAATGAAATCCAGTCTTTTAAATATAGATAAAAATGAGGATGAGTACAAAGTCGGCAATGAGAATGGGAGAGATACATCGTGCAAAATAGAATGTGCTAAAAACCGCCCAAAAATTGAAAGAAAATAATATGTGCACAATCGGTACAAATATAGAGGACATAGAAAATGGTACTTATTGAGAAAACTATCTGAGTAGACAAGATATGGCAAATGTAGGAGGTCAAGATCAATTCAACACCTCAACCGCCTGATACTGGCTCTATGACGATCCACTGACGACTGCTAAACATAAACTACTTTGGGACGCGATAAAACTCTGAATTTACTCTCTTTTTATACAGTCACAATTCAGGATAGCGCCATATCTGAAATCCTGATTTCCACGAGATTCAAGTTGATTTAATTTTTTTTGTCACTACGTTAAACACTGCGGACACTAATTTTACATTGTCTCTGAACATCCTCATATCTAGCTCTCCAATTGTGGTAAGTATTTAACAAACACGACTTGTACTTGTTAATTAGTATAACTCTACTCTTAGTAAGGTTAAACGCCATGTTTGACTGGGATAAACAGAGCCCACTGACAAGATTAAGGACAAAAGGAAACAACATTTTAATTAATTCTTGAACTACTAACTACCTAAACATTGATGACGATAGAGTAGAAATTTTTTCAATTGTGGTACACTTTCTGCCAGGAATGAGGTGACAATGCGTGCTCTATCTATTGCACCAACAGCACATGGCATCCCTCCTAAGCCATAGAACTCAGCCTTGATTATGTTGTTTGTAGCCTTATCTGTCGGAAATTAAATGAATGCATTCAAACATCTGAGCATAACATTGAGAACTTGGAGGACAGCTGCGAGTTGGCCGTGACATCCCACTGGAGTTGCTAACAGTGTACTGGAAGGAGCCAGTAGCACAGAAATATAAAACTGCCATTACCTTCACAATAGGTGTAATGGTTATCTGGATGTTAATATCTGGCAAAAATACTAAATTAAATTGTAAGTGTAAGGCTTCTATAGTGTCTCAGTTCAACCTGTTTTTCTGAAAGATGTGAGTTTCCTACATGGGTGTTAGATCAGGACATCCTTTGTACAATCCTTCTGCTCGTTAATGTATCCACCTCCCTTTTAATTTGGTTCGTGGATAGACATAGGTCTGTGAATAGTGAAATAAGTCATTATTTATAGTGAAAATACTTGCAAACATGTGAATGACCATTTTTAAACAATATATGTAGAGGACATGTACATTGAACAATGATTTTACTTTTTTCATTTTCAAACAAATCTATATACTCTTTTTCTGGCTTTTTTATCATTAAGTAATGTCATTCTACTCCCATTAGTCATCCTTTAAGTATTCATTAACAACGTCAGAAAGAAACAGAATCATTTCTCTCTAAAGTACAATATATTATTATTTCATTTCCAAGTCTATTATTAATGTCTCACATTAAAGTATGTATTTTTATTAATGTTTTTCTTTGAAATGTTTTTTTGCAAACTCCACATACACTCACATAATTTTCTGTTATATGTTGCCATACACGATTTAGGGCCATTTAGTCACTTGTCTCCAACAATTGAAGAAGACCTACACAACTGTTTTTGCTCATATTCTGCTGCTGAAACCCACCATGGCTGAAGGTAGAGGGGACAGCACCTGCAACTTCACTGTTGAAGAACTGGAAGTACTTGTGTAAGGGGCCCTGACCAACTACAGCCAACTAACGTCCAGCAAATAGTCAGAAAAGCACGATGAATGTAAGTCATTATCCCACAGTCTTTTTTCCTGCATGGAATCACAATGCGGTTGTTACAACGACCGCGTTGGGATTCCGCATACCATTACTCCGCAAATCGGAACAACGACTTGCGGAGGGGGTGCACTGGATGTTGGAATAGTATAATTTACTATTGCAACTCCAGTTTGTGCGGACACTAGGGAAGCTGTTGGATCCAACACCACCCCCACCCCTCTGCAAGTTGTTGTTCCGACTTGCGGAGTAATGGTAAGCGGAATCACAATGCGGTCGTTGTAACAACCATGTTGTGATTCCCTGTGGGGAAAAAGTTGCGTTGTAAACGGTATTTACCAAGCACGATACATGCTATGCAACTAAATAGAAATGTCGTATTTTTTAAGATTGTGATTGATTTAACAAATCACTAAATGTTAAAATACGGCAATACACCATGGTTGATTTCTAGTATTATAACATATTTTGAGCCTAACATAAATTGTAATCCATTTCATATAATAATTATATGTAATATTGACTTTGTTTGCCTCTAATATAATTTTCTATGATGCTGAGACCGAAATTATGTTAAAAACATAGTGTGTTGGACACCCACCAAACTTTTCCTTGTTAAATCTAATGCATGCGTATTATATTGTGTAAAAATGAAACATTATAATTGATATTTATGACAATATTTTATTTAAAATATCTAAAGGAAGAACCTTATTACGTTGACATCAATGCCTTCCAGTTGCAGAAATGATTTCTAAAAAGTCTTACATTTAAAAATGTAAACAAATATATATGTATATGTGGAGCCAAGATGAATGACATCACCTGTTGCAAGGGGTCACAGAGCATGTAACAGGCCCATACATATTGTGGTGCAGGTGCTCATCCAACGACTAGCTGAGCCCCGCGGGCCCACGCCCTTCATTTGCAGTAGGGGTGTGCCGACTGGTAACATAAAGGCCCCCTACAATTCTGCTGGCCATTATCCTGCTGCACAGGCCTCACATGGTCAAGAACACTGGGAGATAGTCCTACACCAAGCAGTTGTAGCAGATGAGGGAAGTGCCCGCCGCGGCCCAGGAGCAGGAACATAAATTAACTGAACCCCATTAGGATGTAACACCGGGTGGTCACATTAATTGTGGAGCGGACCACACTAAGATCTGTGTGGTTTGCAATGAAGTGTATCCCCCCCTGTTCATAGTGAACTTGGGGTTATTGCGCCCTGGCGCAGTTACTGCAGGGGCCAGTGCCATTGATTGGTCCGAGATTGGACTGCTAGTGCCATCCTGGGAGCCACAGTGGGGGTCTGGTGAGTTAGAGATAACTGGAAATGCTGGGTACTGGAGATAGTTCCATAGGTTCCTGCAGGTTTGCCACTGCTCACTCTTCACATTGCGGCACTGCCGGACCTCCCAGAATTCAACTCACTAGATAGAAGGCAAACTTCTCCTGGGAGATTTGGTTGATCATAAAGTTTGCAAGATCTAGCAGACCATACTTTCTAATCAACCTGATACATTTGGTGCCTTGCGCGCAGCTTGGGAGGCGGATGTGGGTGAACTGGGACATGAAGACTGGACAGAGATTTTGGGCTCCCCTAGAGAAGCAGCTGTGGCGGCACAGCTCTGGCTAATCCAATTTAGGTATATCCACTAAGTGCATATAACGCACCACAGGCTCTGGCATATGAGGGCGATTGCTTACCCCCAGTGTCTCAGATGTGGTGCGGAGGGCGGCCCCTTCATCCACACAGTGTGGAGCTGCCTAACATTGGAAAGGTTTTGGCGGGGGTGGTTACATACCTGGGTGAGGTCCTTTCATGGCAAATCCCGTGTAGTGCGCGGATGGCCCGTCTTCAGCCAAACGGAGGATGTAAATGTAAATGTCATGGTACTTATAGAGCGCACTGTCACCAGACGGTCACCTTGCGGTGTCGCCTATTCGGCTTCCTGGCGCTGATACTCATACCGCTGTGCAACCCCTCCTGGCTTTACCTGTGAAGTGTCCACTCCTGGGCACCCCCAGGGTGAAGCCAGGCATCCTTAGCGCTGTTGGGGCCGGTGTGGAGGCTAAGCAAGCTATTGCCCAGAGTTGCAGCGGGGGCTCGTGATTAGAATAGGCCCCGAGGCGAGAAATTAACAGGTCCGAGGAAATTGAGCCCGAGACCCCGCCTCGGCGGGAATCGAACCCTGGTCCCTGGCCAGAACTCTGCATCAGAGTCTGCCGCTTTAACCATTGAGCCACACTCCTCCACACTCCTTCCTGTGGGAAGGAATAGATATAAATTATGCCTGCTCAGTTTAAGACTGACGCTCGCTAAATGTGACATAGTCAAGATGTGGAGGGCATCGGCTCCCCCATAAAGTTTGGTGTGAAAAATCACATGGATCACTGTTTGGAAATGGAGATAGCAGTGTGCAAAGCTAGTGGAATGCCCCCATAAACAGCAGACAATATGGAAGCAGAGGGCGGACGACAGAGGAATGAATTAGTGCCAAACTCTCAGATTCACCAAATTATAGATGAAGAAATCAAAACATTCCATGGCCAAAATGCACATATCTCTCATTGATTTGCCGAACATCTTGGACTATGTAATTGCAATGCTTCTTTTTCTCTCTACATCTTCTTTCAATGTATGAGGTGTGGGGTGGGCAGAGTGTGTCAGGACTGTTATATATGTTTTTTATTCATTTCCATATGATATATATAATGGTTAATATTGTGGATCATGTTGGAATCTCTACATATGCATCAGTAAATTGTGTTTTTTTCTTAAAATGTTATGCTAGCCCCACCCTCCTTATAATAAGTGTCATAGGATACATGTTTATTATGGAGTACCCATCTGACAAACTCTATACCTACCCTATAAGTAATGTTGAAAACATGAGACTGTTTTATTCATGTCATTTTATATTTGAAGGACAAAAAAGATAACAAAAAACTCAACAAACATTCAAAATACAGCATTGTATATGATCTACTTAGAATAAAGTGGATTGTATTTCTGTTACTGTAGTAAAGCTCTAACACATCTAACAAACTTTCATTAACAACAATTGTAAGAAATGAACATGAAGAGACATTCATCTGTTTCTTTACTTGTGTAGTTTCAATCAACATATTTTAATATATTATGTTTTGTGTTTCACCACTTAATTTCTGTAGGTGAGCCCCATCAGAACAAAAAAAACTATGGATAGTGGAAGTTCAGGCAGCCAAAATGAAATTTTCTAAAATGTACTTTTACTAATTATATATGTGTTTTTAATCAGACTTTATCATCAAATTGGATTGTTTTAAAAATGTTAAACATCATCTTAGAATTATTTGTGTAGTTGTGTCCTGCCCAGTTACAAATGAAAGTTCACAATCTTTACTTGAACTTTTCTAGGATTAAGCTGTAGCCCTGCCAGTGAAAATAGCTTCTCACTGCGTCGTAGGAACTGAAGGAACATGTCAATTTTAATTTTACACATGTTAAACTTTTACCTTTCAGGCACCCTACTATGTGGGTACAAGGTCTAAGTTAGGAGTGACTTATTAATAGTTAAAAACAGGGTTCCCCGCTTTGTAAACACTTTCAAGACTGGGCTCTCCTTTGCCCTGGGATCGTCTCCCGCTTCTCCCATCCTGCCAGCACTGGTCTCAGAGGAGGCCATGGAAGTCCTTACAAACCTTTCCATGTTGCAGGCAGCATTGTTTCATGTTGTCCAGGGTATCAGTCAGCAAATGGGTAAAGTGTTTGAAAACCTGGTTGGCATGTGTTCTGCCATGTCTGCCTTAAAAAGTTTCTTTCACACCTGTCCTCATTCCAACAACTTAACGAAACCATTCCATAACCTGACCCTATTCCCACACCTGACCCCAAATCCCCATTTCTCCTCTGACCCTATCCCTCCACTTCCCTCACCCATTCTACCAGTACCAACCACCCACACAGCCCCTAACCCTACCTATTCCCAGAAACCTTCCCATTCCCCAAAACTCCACCTTTCAATCATTTTCCCTCTACTAAACCATCTGGCTTAACCACTCCCAAAACCTCTAAACCTATCCAGTCCCAGAATTCATCACATATCCCAAAATCCCGTCTTCCCCTCCTTCCACAGGACCACCTGACCAAACCACTTTCTTTGTTGTTTCCTTTTTTAAAAACGAATCAATTACAGCTTTTTCTGTCTGTTGTTTTCTGGAATCGATATGGTATGTAAAAAATATAAAAGTGCTTGCCCTGTTCGACTGCATTTTACAATATGTTGCAAATGTTAACTATTTACTTCCATGTCTAGGTATTGCCATTTACAATGTATTGCGCTGTGGGAGATGTATTTCACTACATTTTACATGTGAGTTAGAAGAAGTGGTAGCGTGTTTGTGACCACCTAGTATCAGTGGTATTGTATGTGACTACATTTAACACCAATATATAAACCTTGCAAATGTTGTAATATGTTATGATGTTGTGGTCCAGAAATAGTCCATGTAATGCATGATGTATGCTGATACCTAGGCTAAGAATATGAGTGTAATGTTTTGCATGCAAGTGCGTATATCCAGCACCAGATAGATTGAGGCATAACATATAAGTGACCAGGTAGTACAAACCTGCACTTGGGATTCATTGTTATCTCATTTAATTGTGCCAAGTGTGATACGTTTGTAAAATGTGAACGTGGATTATTTCTCCTTACATATTGAACACATTTAAAACTGGTCAAATACTGAGTGTTAACAATACACGTTTGTACAAACATGTATACTTCATAAAACAATGTTTTCTTCTCTCAATTAGAGTTTTAGGGGTTAAATTAAAAGGCATTAGGTTAATATTTCTTCTAGGTATATATTCTGACACAGAGAGAGTAGGTTGATTGGTGTTAGATATGGTTTGAGAATCATAACATAATTTATTGGCATTGAACATTCGCCATTAAAAAAAAATATATTTGCAAGTTAAACTTATTTCATATTCTGTGGTTCAGAGATTGTTGTGGTTAGAGTTGGGCTATTTATGCTCCTCCAACTCTGGTGCGGAGAATGAACTACCATGCTTCAGATGATGGAAATTATAGCACAGACAAAATAGTGAGTTTCCATTGCTCCATTCATTGTGTTTAGGGTTTAATGCAGTTGACGGAGGGATTAAATGTGGCAGAGAAAGCTGGCTGTGGTATCTTCCAAAGCAGGGGGGAATGCATACTTAGCCACTGCTTCACAGCCCTCCCCGATCGCCGTGGAATGCACCGCTGTGACATCCTTTAGAATGCCACGGCGGACAAGGTTCCAAGGCGAGCGCCCGCAGGATTGACGACGGGCTGGCGAGCTGAGGAGGCAGCTGTGGCTGGGGTCGGTTTTATCTGCTATGTTATCTTGGCCAATAAACTTCACTGTTTATATCTCATTCTGCGTGGGCCTCCTACTTCTAAATGTCACACTGGCGACGAGGACAAACGGGACGTGGAAGCAGAACTGACCCCAACACGCAAAGCATTTACAACTCCGGACATGCAGGAAAGAGCTGAGACATCGTAATTTCACAGTAACCAGCAAGAGAAGAACAGAAAGGGAATCGGTGCTATCTACGTGTCTTCTGGGCGGTGAGAAGCATCAGCACCTAGGTGAGAAGTCTGAATGTGGTTGAACGGAGGTTGAGAGAGACGTCGGGGGAACTCCAGTCAAGTGTCAGCCTACATCTCACCATACTCTAAATTGGACCGAGGAACCACTTGGTGGCCAAGTGATCTGAGATCCCCACCAGAACCTGTCACTAAGGTCAGGAACTTGAGAGTACTGTTCGATGACAAGCTCTCATTCATCCACCATGCAAATGCAGTCATCTCTTCCTCCTTCTACACCATAAAAATTATAGGGAAACTTCCACCAGTCCTCCCTTCCAGCACTGGCAAGACCCTAATGTCCACACTGATCATGTCAAAAGTAGATTACTGCAACGGACTCCTCCTAAATGCCCAGGAGAAAGTCCTGAACAAGCTGCAGTTAGTTCAGAACTCAGAAGCCAGAATTTTGTCCGGCACCCCCAAGTTCAAATCAATCTCACCTGTCATACGTCATCTCCACTGGTTGCCTATCAGAAGCCGATTCAAAGCTAAAGCACTGGGCATCGCGTATAAAGCGATCAACAACATAGGACCAGAGTTTCTTAAAAAAGTACTATGCCCATACACACGAACAGAACCTGCACTCCTCAACAGCTCACCTACTTACTGTCCCCCGCACTAAGAAAACCTCCTGGAGAGACCAACGTTTTACAGTTGCCACAGCCAGACTTTGGAATGCCCTCCCCCTCCACATTAAAACCAGTCCCACCCTCATGACATTTAGTAAGCTAGTAAAAACCTGGCTCTTCAACCAGTAGTCACCACATGCAGCTGCTTTTCTTCTGCTTTACTCCACAGCGCCAAGACACCCCAGGGAATTTGCACGCTATATAAGTTGCATAAAATAAATAAAATAAAATAAGGAGGCGAACAAGTGATCAGATGGTTTTTGGCAGTCCACCCACATTCACTCTAAGTCAGGCTCTAAGTCTGTCATGTGAGGATTCTCAGTGCTGCTTGTGTACTCTCAGCCATATAGCAGGAAGGGCTTAGCATTTATCAAGACTTCCAAGAGCTTGTCTTTGATCCTGTGTATTGTGCAGTGGTGGGTGTTTGACTATTCTGAGATGTAAATGGTGATGCGATATTAAGGTATCAACTGGGGAAAAAAGGGGGGTTGAATTGATTTGCAGTTTGCAATCCAGTTTAAGCTAAGTTGTGGGGACACCAGAATTAAAGCAAGATCATTTTCTAATTAGAAGGCAGCAGAGAGCTTGGTTTTTCCATTCTTACTCTGCAGCAGCACTAGGTCCACTCTAGATTTGAGGAAATTGTTATATATACAATACTGTACATGATACATTGAGGCTATGGACTCAGGCAAAAGATGTTTTACAGGAATGTTCAGAATCTGCTGTAGACAATTAGGTACTCCTAATTCCAGCTACTGTCATAATTAAATCTGGATGACGTAAGATAACGTAAGGACAATGACTATATATACTCCTTATAGAAATCAGAGACAAGACAAAATCCTTGTAAGAAAGCGGAGGGAAGATTTGAGTATAATGCCAACCTGAGATGCCAAGCAGAGGTTGATAGAGATGAGAGTAACTTCTAAGAGAGGGGCGGAGATTGCCGGCTCGGAAAATGGCCGAGCAGTAGCAGAGCAACTGTTAAGCCATCACCACTATCGGTCATTAATCCGAGCATCTAGCTGCCTTTCCAGCCGCTGTCTGAGCTGACCTAGTTGCTGAAGCGCTGCAGAGCTGCCACGTTCCTCTACTGCCCTGGGAAATCGAGAAGAGATGCCTTAAATCGTGCCAAGAGGAGAAGTCTGCCCTGTCTGTCCTTGAGGCCTGTAGCCGGCCTGAAGGGTACTCACATATTCGGATGTGCCTGGGTCCTCTCCACTTTACCGAAGGTGAGACAAGCGTAGTCCCAGGGAGGGCGCTGGTACTACTCGGAGCCCCTGCGCCTGCTGGGAGTCTTGCGCCGATCTCTGCACGGCCCCAGACTTGGTTGACGGCCGGTGCCACTGCGGGGGGCCGAGGACACAGCGCAGCCTGCTTGCGGGCCTGCGTCTCCCCAGGGAAAGGCGTGAGACATCACCCCCACCTGGATTGGACTTGTAGCTGAAACGGGGACATCTGGTGAGGGAGAGGGAAGGCAGTATACTCGAGCATGCAAGTCCTTGAAGAGGAAGACAAGGGAGGGGCTGTGTTGCAGTTACGACGGTCTACTCTAAGACATCAGCTGAGCCGTGAGTACGCCTCCCCTACAGATACTGCTGGCATTCCCTATCGTGCCCCAGTCAAAGCAATCAGTGGCACCCCTCCTGGGACACCCAGACACTGCTAACACAGGATTCTTGATTGTGCGCTTCCTTTCCAAATATAATGGCTGACTGTGCCGGCTGGTGATAGAAGTTTACTGACAGCTTTAAGTGCGTTGGAGCTGGAAGTGTGGCTCTTTTTCCCATCCAGCTTAAGCATTGCAGACTTTCAACAGAGGCGAAGTGTGTGCCTGGATTGCTCTTGCCCCAATCAGACCTGCTTGTAAGCTGTGGGAGCCCCTGATAGGGTGTCTGAGAGTGAGGCAGGGGATGAAGCGGGACACTTAACAATGGGGAAAGTTGATAAGTTCCAATCCAAACTGCAATTCAAACAGCGAAGAAACAAGATCCCGTGAAGAGGATGACCCAGAGCCCTCCTCTGAATAGTACAACTTGTCTGAAGACGCACCTGCAGATTTGCGTCAGATCCTAGCCACCAGGCAGCTAAGCCTGAGCACAATTGATGGCAAAATAGATTAATTGGTTTTTCGCATGGACCATCTGTCTGGGCGATTAGATAAGCAGGCTGCTGGACATGGCGGAGAGACGCGTGACAGAAGTGGTGGAGGTGCATATGGAGACTGACGCAGCTCAAAAACTATTTAATTAGGTCTTAAAACAACTACAGGACAAAGCAGAGGATTTGGAAGCCAGGCCCAGAAGGACCAATATCCGCATATCCGTATTATTGGGCTGCCTGAATTCACTGCCACAGGGAATAAGGAGATTTTCACAGAAAAGCTCCTGGTGACTCTATTGAGCCGACATTTTCCCCCCATATTTGTGATTGAGCGAGCTCACTGCTCTCTCGGCCCTAAGCCTCCTCCGGGAGCCCCTCCGCGCCCGATCATTGCCAAATTCCTGAATTACAGGGACAGGGATGCTGCGCTCAGGAAGGCTAGGGAATTAGGGGACCTAAAACATGAGAGCTTCTCAATTTCACTCCTCCCTGATTTTACTCTTAAAGTCCAAGCGGCAAGGAGGCAATTTGCCCCACTGAAACGCACACTACAAGCCCAAAACCTTGAGTATGCCATGCTCTCTCCCACAAGACTCAGAGTAATGATGAATGGCGTATCAAAGATATTTATTGACCCGAAATCTTTAGAGAAAGCACTGAAGGACTACTCCAAAACACAAAAAAGCAAGGGGGAAATAGAACAACTCCTGGAGGCAGCCGGGGGGAATCTGGATGATCAGGACTAGAGACGCGAACTGATGGTGTGCTTCTATGCGAGATGGAATTAGAGGGAAGGGCGAGGGTCTCTTTTGTTTATTAACAAATTCTCAGCCAATGGTTACAATTAGTAGAGATTTGAGGTTGTCATGGAAGCTTGAGGGGAATGTAGGTTCTTGACATGCAGTTCATGCGAGGATTGACTTGATAGCGACTCCCTAAAGAGTAAGGTAATTAACCAGCTAGTCTGACATAGAGATGTAATCCAAATGTTCTTATACCCCTGTCAAGTGATACTTAGCGGTAGGATTAAAATTGCTCCAAGTAGCAGCCCTTGAACTATTGCAGAGCCTACCTTTGCGGAGAGGAAGGAAGATATTCCTCCCCTGCCTTATCACACGGATAAGCTACTGTACTAGAGGCAGCGAGATGCCACATAAGTTTCTAGACGGCTTTAAGCTTTAACTCTCACTCTGCAGTGGTGGAGGGAGAGCAGTTGGAGAGGCAACATATGCCCTAGGGTGTGTTCCACCAGATGGTGTTATGTTTTTTTGTTTGAGGGACAAGAGGAAGGGCTATCTCATACACGTCAAGTTGGGGATGACGTGGCATGGGTGGGGGAGGGAGACTTCAGTTGTTTATTGTTTGAACCACATTGATTATCTTATCACCTAAAATAGTGATGACAGGCTGCTGTTTATACTAGTTAGGATTGGAATAGGGGGATTCAATTTAGACTGCTGGATCACTTAAAGATGACACAGGGAGAATGCAACAAGGTGAGATATCTCACGTGGAATGTTCGGGGACTTAATAATCATCGCAAAGTAAGAAATGTAATTGCATATCTCAAACGACATATCGTAGATGTTGCATTACTGTAGGAAACTCACCTACCTGCAGACAGTAAGATTCTAACTCAGAGGAAATAACAGGGTCACTTTCATGCTGCTGGCTTCTTGACCCATGCAAGGGGAGTGCTCACGTAGGTGAACCCGAAATCAGGAATTACATTAGTTATGATCGATGCAGATACTGAGGGACGCTACACAATCTATAGATGCAGGGGGATAGGCCTAGATCTACTTGTGGTTAATATTTATGGCCCAAACTTCAACAGCCCGCAATTTTATCAATCTCTTTTAACATGCCCACACATGAATACCAACCTACCGCTCATAGTGAGGTGAGATATTAAATGTTTCTTGATCCAGCACTGGACCGTTTAGGAGGTCCGTCAAGGCGCATTTCGTCCTCTGCAAAACTCAAAGTGGATTCCATGGTGCGCCTGGACCTGGTAGACATTTGGCAGGTTCGCTTCCCCTGGACAGGGGGATGAGACATTATTCAGCCCCTCATGAATTACACCTGCGAATAGATTACTAGCTTTTAACAAGAGCATTATACCCAATGGTTAAGGAATGCACGATACACCCACAGACATTATCAGATCATGCACCAATAGTATTTGAGCTACTTTGCCTGCAGAAAAGACCAGCCCTGTTCTCGTGGCAATTCGCCCCTTATTCATTGTTGGATAGTGTCTTTAAAACTGCCATATTCAAGGCAATAGAAGACTTTTTTACTAATAATGTTGGTTCAGTTCATAGTTTCTCCACAATATGGAAAACCTTCAAAGGTTGTATCAGGTGCATTGCAATCTCCAAGCACTCTGGGGTGCTGCGCTCTATCAGAAACCGCCTATATAGTTTAGAAAAGCACCTAACTGACCTAGAAAAGGCCTAACTAAGCAGGGAGGAAGCTGGCACTGCTGAAGAATTAAAAAAGACACTAGAAGAATATCATGAAGTAGCTGAAAGTGAGAGCAAACATATGGGTAAATATGCAGTGGCCAGAGTGCATGCGGAGGGGGAGCGCCCTGGGGCAACACTGGCAGCTCTACTACGTAATAGGAGAGAAGCCACCGAGGTAACTCAATTTGTGCAGAGTCGGAGGAACTTCTGACTGAACCTGAAGATATTGCAAAACAATTTGGTCAGTATTACTCTGAACTTTATCTCTCTCAGAAGTCAGCAAACAAGAGCAATATCTGAGACTAACTCGAACACATTAAGTTACCTTGGCTGAACATCGCGAATATCTTATGAGACCGTTTGAGGCCTGGGAAAATAAATGAGGCTTTGAAAAGTATGCTCTCTGGAGGTGCCCCCGGTCAGGAAGGTCTCACAGTTGCCTTTTATAAGGAATTCAGAGATCGTCTAGTACCTCATCTAGTTACACTATTTGAAGAAATAAGTGAATCTGGGGAGATGTCCCCTACAATGAGAGAAGCCCTGATAGTTACGATATTGAAACTTGGTAATCCATTAAACGAGTGCTCCTCATTCCGCCCATTGTCGCAGCTGAATGTTAATACCAAAATATACGCCAAGGTCCACACTAACCGTCTTGCCCCTCTGGTGCCAAAGCTAGCCAGCACAGAACAAGCAGGCTTTGTCCCAGGACGCAATTTGACATACAACTTGCATACCTTCTTTGAAGCAGTAGAACACACTAACCCGGAGGTCAAGGCGGCAGCAGTCTTTTTAGACGCAGAGAAAGCCTTCGACTTGGAGTGGTTGTCATGAACATGGTGCTGCAAATAATGGGTGTAGGCAAACTATTTATTAAGCTTGTGGCCATACTGTATACCTCCCCATCTGCAAGGGTAAGAATTGGAGACATAGTCATTGCCACTATCAAAATATCCAGAGGTACCAGGCAGGGTTGCCCGTTGTCTCCAATCCTTTCTGCAATTGTAGCGAAACCTCTTGCGCACTTAGGGAATACCATGGGTGGAGAGGAATTCGATTCCCAAATTATAATTTAATAATATCATCATATGCATATGACACACTCTTATACATTAGAAACCCCGAAACTAACTTGCCTCCCGTTCTTAGAGAGGTTATCTGATTTGGGGAATTTTCCGGACTAAAGATTAATTGGGCCAAGTCAATAATATTTACATTGACAGAGATTACAGCTCCCTTTCAATTGGACTTCCCTCTGACCTGGTCAAATGAATCAGTGCAATACTTAGGTATCCAGATTCATACAGATCCGGAAATAATCATCAAAGAGAACTATGGCAGGGCAGTCACCACACTGGTGGAGGATGTGGATCGATGGATCTGCCTTCCACTGTCCCTGATTGGCTGTATATCACTAATGAAAATGGTGATTCTCCCCAGGTTCTTATTCCTGTTTTTAAATATACCAATGGTCCTTCCATCACACTTTTTAAAATCCATAAGATCAACACTGACAAAACTGACTTGGGCGGGAAACAACTGCAGTTCCAATGGGGAATTCTTACCCTTCCCTATGCTCTGGGTGGACTAGGTACAAAAGGTGGTGGTGATGGACGAAGCATCTGAACCAATCAAACACTCACACCCAGTCAAAAGATCTGGGTTTGATCCATCACCGTTCTTTAGCCCACTCTGCCACCCCAGTTCAGACATGGCTATATGCAAATCAGTCTGACCCTGTGCCTCATGGGAACCGTCCAGCCCGAACTTCCAAGCCATGCTTTCCCTGGACCGGAAACAAGCTTCCGAGGACCGGTTTCTGGCATTACAGCCGTCTTCAGCCCGGCTTGCTTGAATCCAGTGGCAAAGTGAGCAAGGGACTCACGTCTGAGCATACCCTGCCACACTTATGGCGGCCAAAGCGGTACAAAAGGGGGTGGTGATGGACGGAGCATCTGAACCAATTAAACACTCACACCCAGTCAAAAGATCTGGGTTTGATCCATCACCGTTCTTTAGCCCACTCTGCCACCCCAGTTCAGACATGGCTATATGCAAATCAGTCTGACCCTGTGCCTCATGGGAACAGTCCAGCCCGAACTGCCAAGCCATGCCTTCCCTGGACCGGAAACAAGCTTCCGAGGACCGGTTTCTGGCATTACAGCCGTCTTCAGCCCGGCTTGCTTGAATCCAGTGCCACACTTATGGCGGCCAAAGTGGCGTGGTGGAGTGAGCTAAAGAATGGTGATGGATTAAACCCAGATCTGTTGACTGGGGGTGAGTATTTGATTTGCTCAAATGCTCCGTCCATCATCCCCTTTGGTATCGCTGGGTGGACTAGGTGCCCCAGATCTGGAGCTTTATTATAGAGTTGCACAAAGTTCCCATGCCTACCATTGGATACATCCACAGCTGGACCCCCCTCAACTACATATAGAGAAGATAGCTGCATCCCCTGCCACACTCCCAACTCGATTATTTCATGATACCGATCGCAGAACTGGTATTCTTGACCCGACTAATGCTACCGTTGATGCATGGCATGACCTGGTGAAGAGACAAGTGTGTACTATATTATATTCCCTGTGTACCCCGCTAGAATGGTGCGACTGACTGGCCTTTCTTGGGGAAAGAGAAATGTCTAAGGTATTAAAGACTATTAATATCACTAACATTTGGGACCTATTCCTTGACGGGAGCGTACATAATTGGACCGAGACTGGAGTCAAAAATCGAAATGTTACGCCGTTAGTGCGATTTACTTCCACAGAGTCCGGCATGCCTTGCGGCAACTCCTTGGGGATGACATGGCGAAGCCGCCTGAGGTCACTCTCTCCTCATTACTGTTAAAGTTTGAATCACCTAGCAGACAGGTTTATAGCATCTATGGCACAGTTCAAGGCTATCGCAAGAATATTTACACTAAATCGCGACTGGAATGGCAGTCGGACCTACATTTAAATGTTGATGATGATACGTGGAACTATTGCTGCGAGGCAACGCGGGGAATCTCTTTGAACGGGAGAAATAGGCTGGTCCACTTTAAATTCTTGCACTATACTCCTGCCCGTTTGCATAGATATGGACTGCGAGAATCAGCGAAGTGCGATAGATGTAGAGCCTCCCCAGCGGATTTTTCACATGCAGCCTGGCTATGCCCGAGTATAGCAAATTTTTGGGGCCTAATTTTCCAAGCATTGAGTGGAATTGTAGAAACATCAATAGCACCGGACCCTCTACTAGCCCTGCTGGGCTACTTGAAACAGATAAAAAAAGACATCCGTCGCATGGTATAGATGGGGTTGTTGATTGCAAAGCGTAGAGTTGCAATGCACTGGGGGTGTGGCCCGTCTCCTACCCTTGCGGAATGGTCCAGAGACATGCTCTATTGCAACACACAAACAGAGGTATACAGCAAACTACTTCCTCTCCAGAGAAGCCCCTAAAAATGTCTGGGGTCTTTATCAAAATTATTTAACAGGAAAAGTATCCAATACTCCAGAATAGATTATTGGTACAAACTTGAACTTTATGTGTCAGAGAAACTTGACTGTAGGTATAATATGTGGGCCGGCTACCAAGCCATTGTTTATTGATTTAGACACGAATCTCTTACAACTGTATTGTTTGTCCCATACGAGTAAATAAGTTTAAGCCCATTGTATTGCACCGCTCGACCCTAGCTGACTCCTAACAGAGATTGTAACTGGATTTTCAGAAGTTGTATCAGTGCCCCGTGAACCAGACACTGCTATATTATGCATATTGCCATGGATAAGAGCTACTGTAGGTACAATTTACTGATGTGTTCGAGATATGATGTCACGGTCACTGAAGTGGTTCTTTCATGCTTTCTTTTTTTGATTTTGTTTATTTCTTCCTATTTTTTTGATTCAAGCATAGTTGTTATATCCTCTATGATACAGTATGGATATCGCTTGACATGTTTGTATCACATGGTATAAAACGTCAATAAAAATATTTTTGTTCTTTAAAAGAGAGAGAGTAACTTCTAAGTTGCTATTACTGCTGGCAGTCAAGAGTAATATTTCTTGTAGCAGCCACTGTAATCTTGCTTAGTTTCCACAGATAAGGATTTAGGTTTTGGTGAGTTCGTGTTTGCGGTGGTTTTGGCACATCCAATTTTCGATTGCCAGCAGTCATTGCTGTCAGATGATTTCTTTGTAATTTCTCTTCACATGCTCTGTTGAGGTAATTTAGCATGCTTAAAATATGAATTATCATTAATGGCATTTCCTGAAATTTTAAAATTCTCTCACTAGCTGTGAAACAGCAAAGCTCACATTTCAGAAGTTATCATTACTGAAAGTGGAGAATGTTATTGTACTGAATATAGTTTTTTTTTAAATTAAGAGAAATAATGAGATTCTAACCACCAGAATGAATCAGGCTACACATATGTTGTACACCGTCACCACGTTGTTGCTCAATGTCTATGATGCTTGAGATGTGGTTTCTTCATCCTTATACTGATTAAACAGTTGGGTGTCATGGTCAGTGGCCTGGAAAGGCATGGAGAAGTACTCTTTTGAACTTCTTTAGTGCCCAGGTCTTCTGTAACAGAGGAGGTCAATGGTGTGTGCAGAGTGTGGGCCCCATTTACTGTTAATCTTGTTTGAAGAGTCTGGCTTCACGGCTGCAATAAATGACAGAGCAAAAGTGAAGTCAAGACATACTACACGCCCAAGACACCAGTGGGTCACTCACGACACTTGCAATGGATTCATGAAGACAGAATCATCATATTTAAGAGAGTTTCTTTCAGTACAATAGAAATACCTGGTTGTTGCAGAAGCACCCTTGTTATCGCTTTGTTCGCCCTAAGTGTGGCAGGGTATGCTCAGACGTGAGTCCCTTGTTCACTTGGCCACTGGATTCAAGATAGCCTGGCTGATGAGGATTATGAATCCGAAACCGGTCCCAGGATGCTTGTTTCCGGTCCAGGGAAGACATGGCTTGGCAGTTCGGGCTGGACTGTTCCCATGAGGCACAGGGTCAGACTGATTTGCATATAGCCATGTCTGAACTGGGGTGGCTGAGTGAACTAAAGAATGGTGATGGATTAAACCCAGATCAGTTGACTGGGGGTGAGTGTTTGATTTGTTCAAGCGCTCCGTCCATCATCCCCTTTTGTATCGCTTTGTTCGCCCTAAGTGTGGCAGGGTATGCTCAGACGTGAGTCCCTTGTTCACTTGGCCACTGGATTCAAGATAGCCTGGCTGTTGAGGATTATGAATCCGAAACCGGTCCCAGGATGCTTGTTTCCGGTCCAGGGAAGACATGGCTTGGCAGTTCGGGCTGGACTGTTCCCATGAGGCACAGGGTCAGACTGATTTGCATATAGCCATGTCTGAACTGGGGTGGCTGAGTGAACTAAAGAATGGGATGGATTAAACCCAGATCAGTTGACTGGGGGTGAGTGTTTGATTTGTTCAAGCGCTCCGTCCATCATCCCATTTTGTATCGCTTTGTTCGCCCTAAGTGTGGCAGGGTATGCTCAGACGTGAGTCCCTTGTTCACTTGGCCACTGGATTCAAGATAGCCTGGCTGATGAGGATTATGAATCCGAAACCGGTCCCAGGATGCTTGTTTCCGGTCCAGGGAAGACATGGCTTGGCAGTTCAGGCTGGACTGTTCCCATGAGGCACAGGGTCAGACTGATTTGCATATAGCCATGTCTGAACTGTGGTGGCTGAGTGAACTAAAGAATGGTGATGGATTAAACCCAGATCAGTTGACTGGGGGTGAGTGTTTGATTTGTTCAAGCGCTCCGTCCATCATCCCCTTTTGTATCGCTTTGTTCGCCCTAAGTGTGGCAGGGTATGCTCAGACGTGAGTCCTTTGTTCACTTGGCCACTGGATTCAAGATAGCCTGGCTGATGAGGATTATGAATCCGAAACCGGTCCCAGGATGCTTGTTTCCGGTCCAGGGAAGACATGGCTTGGCAGTTCGGGCTGGACTGTTCCCATGAGGCACAGGGTCAGACTGATTTGCATATAGCCATGTCTGAACTGTGGTGGCTGAGTGAACTAAAGAATGGTGATGGATTAAACCCAGATCAGTTGACTGGGGGTGAGTGTTTGATTTGTTCAAGCGCTCCGTCCATCATCCCCTTTTGTATCGCTTTGTTCGCCCTAAGTGTGGCAGGGTATGCTCAGACGTGAGTCCCTTGTTCACTTGGCCACTGGATTCAAGATAGCCTGGCTGATGAGGATTATGAATCCGAAACCGGTCCCAGGATGCTTGTTTCCGGTCCAGGGAAGACATGGCTTGGCAGTTCGGGCTGGACTGTTCCCATGAGGCACAGGGTCAGACTGATTTGCATATAGCCATGTCTGAACTGGGATGGCTGAGTGAACTAAAGAATGGTGATGGATTAAACCCAGATCAGTTGACTGGGGGTGATTGTTTGATTTGTTTAAGCGCTCCGTCCATCATCCCCTTTTGTATCGCTTTGTTCGCCCTAAGTGTGGCAGGGTATGCTCAGACGTGAGTCCCTTGTTCACTTGGCCACTGGATTCAAGATAGCCTGGCTGATGAGGATTATGAATCCGAAACCGGTCCCAGGATGCTTGTTTCCGGTCCAGGGAAGACATGGCTTGGCAGTTCAGGCTGGACTGTTCCCATGAGGCACAGGGTCAGACTGATTTGCATATAGCCATGTCTGAACTGGGGTGGCTGAGTGAACTAAAGAATGGTGATGGATTAAACCCAGATCAGTTGACTGGGAGTGAGTGTTTGATTTGTTCAAGCGCTCCGTCCATCGTCCCCTTTTGTATTGCTTTGTTCGACCTAAGTGTGGCAGGGTATGCTCAGACGTGAGTCCCTTGTTCACTTGGCCACTGGATTCAAGATAGCCTGGCTGATGAGGATTATGAATCCGAAACCGGTCCCAGGATGCTTGTTTCCGGTCCAGGGAAGACATGGCTTGGCAGTTCGGGCTGGACTGTTCCCATGAGGCACAGGGTCAGACTGATTTGCATATAGCCATGTCTGAACTGGGGTGGCTGAGTGAACTAAAGAATGGTGATGGATTAAACCCAGATCAGTTGACTGGGGGTGAGTGTTTGATTTGTTCAAGCGCTCCGTCCATCATCCCCTTTTGTATCGCTTTGTTCGCCCTAAGTGTGGCAGGGTATGCTCAGACGTGGGTCCCTTGTTCACTTGGCCACTGGATTCAAGATAGCCTGGCTGATGAGGATTATGAATCCGAAACCGGTCCCAGGATGCTTGTTTCCGGTCCAGGGAAGACATGGCTTGGCAGTTCGGGCTGGACTGTTCCCATGAGGCACAGGGTCAGACTGATTTGCATATAGCCATGTCTGAACTGGGGTGGCTGAGTGAACTAAAGAATGGTGATGGATTAAACCCAGATCAGTTGACTGGGGGTGAGTGTTTGATTTGTTCAAGCGCTCCGTCCATCATCCCCTTTTGTATCGCTTTGTTCGCCCGAAGTGTGGCAGGGTATGCTCAGACGTGAGTCCCTTGTTCACTTGGCCACTGGATTCAAGGTAGCCTGGCTGATGAGGATTATGAATCCGAAACCGGTCCCAGGATGCTTGTTTCCGGTCCAGGGAAGACATGGCTTGGCAGTTCGGGCTGGACTGTTCCCATGAGGCACAGGGTCAGACTGATTTGCATATAGCCATGTCTGAACTGGGGTGGCTGAGTGAAATAAAGAATGGTGATGGATTAAACCCAGATCAGTTGACTGGGGGTGAGTGTTTGATTTATTCAAGCGCTCCGTCCATCATCCCCTTTTGTATCGCTTTGTTCGCCCTAAGTGTGGCAGGGTATGCTCAGACGTGAGTCCCTTGTTCACTTGGCCACTGGATTCAAGATAGCCTGGCTGATGAGGATTATGAATCCGAAACCGGTCCCAGGATGCTTGTTTCCGGTCCAGGGAAGACATGGCTTGGCAGTTCGGGCTGAACTGTTCCCATGAGGCACAGGGTCAGACTGATTTGCATATAGCCATGTCTGAACTGGGGTGGCTGAGTGAACTAAAGAATGGTGATGGATTAAACCCAGATCAGTTGACTGGGGGTGAGTGTTTGATTTGTTCAAGCGCTCCGTCCATCATCCCCTTTTGTATCGCTTTGTTCGCCCTAAGTGTGGCAGGGTATGCTCAGACGTGAGTCCCTTGTACACTTGGCCACTGGATTCAAGATAGCCTGGCTGATGAGGATTATGAATCCGAAACCGGTCCCAGGATGCTTGTTTCCGGTCCAGGGAAGACATGGCTTGGCAGTTCGGGCTGGACTGTTCCCATGAGGCACAGGGTCAGACTGATTTGCATAAAGCCATGTCTGAACTGGGGTGGCTGAGTGAACAAAAGAATGGTGATGGATTAAACCCAGATCAGTTGACTGGGGGTGAGTGTTTGATTTGTTCAAGCGCTCCGTCCATCATCCCCTTTAGTACAGCAAGTTTAGTAGTATCACCACCATAATCATACAATTCATTAATAAACCCATTCATGTATAGAGTAAACAGGGTTCGGGTCAAAATGCAGCCCTGTTGCACCCCCTTTGAGACAATTATATTGTTAGTTAAGTCTCCACAGGGGTTCCACCTGATTTGGCATAATTTCCTTTATGCAATTGAACCAAAAGTTGGAGCAAGCCATAGCTTAATATGGTTGATAGAATCAAATGCTGATTTAAGATCAACAAACACAATGTACAGGTGTCCCTTGTGATCTTGACTTCCTTCCAAATAAGCATAAGGAAGCGGAACACCTGATCCAGAGTGCTTGGGTGAGCCCTAAATCCAACCTGTAAATGAGAGCATATACTATTTCTTCTATCCAACATTGAAGATGTACCAAGATCATTTTACTAAAAACTTTCTGAGTAACATCTATAAGGCTAATAGGCCCGTAGTTAGAGTGATCATCATTGTCCCCTTTCTTGAATATGGGGATTATTTCTGCCCCTTTCCCGCATGGCGGTGGCAATACGCCCGAGATCCTTCCCCGCCCGCCACCCCTTTCCCCTCTGCTATATTACTGTGGCGGGGGGACCGCGGCGGATGGAAAGACCGACCACCGCTTTTCCGCCCGTTCAACAAGTTGACCGGGTGGAAAAGAGTTTAATATGGTGGGGGTGACTGTTAGACACTGCCAGCCATATTAGGATGGGGGCGGAAACATGCCTTTCTGTAGCGGTATTGCCGCCACTGAAAGGCATGCGGGATTGCTTGCAGGGGCCCGTTGCGGGCCCCCAGGGACTCTGGAGGGGTGGGGGGTGCACATGAGGGTTAGCCATGGGACCCCCCTGCAGTTCCATGCACAACATGGCAGGCACCGCGCGGTGCCTGCCATGTTGTACATGGAAGTACACAACATGCCTTCCTGGCATTGTGGTGGGCGGTGCTGAGTGCACCGCCCGCCACAATGACAGGAATGCAGGATGCGCCTGCCACTGTGGCAGAAACATCCTAATGGCCCCCACGGAACCCCGGCCCTTATGGCGGGTGGTCCCATTTCACGATAGGATGGCGGTTGGACAAAGTCCGCCCGCCATCTTAATGGGCCCCTAAGTGTAGTAACGGGCCCAAAATGTTAGGCTTGGCGCTATATAAATCTCCTGGTATTCTATCCAGCCCCGGAGCCTTTCTCAGACTGAAGTGTGCTAACAGCATTCACAGTTTCCTCTAAGGTGAAACTGACTATGTCCCCTACAACTGGATCCAAGGGGCAATCCCTCCAAGCCAGCTGCAATCTCAGGCACAGACTCCCTGTGTTCTCCAGTAGATAAATTCAGAAAGTGGTCTTCCCAGACATATGCTGTCAGTAGAAATCCTCTTCTTTAACCAATTGTGTTGCCTCTTTGGAGAGTAAGTGCCAGAATAACTGGCAGTCTTTAGTCTGGAAACCTCTACTGGGGTGCGCCAGTTCTCTACCTCCCAGTTCGTTTTTGCCTCATCCTGCATCTTCTTGTAGATTCTTCTTCTCTCTATTATATCACTCCAATTACCCTTCTTTACAGCCGCACTTTTTACAATTATTTTAGCTGTCAAATGGCTATTAGCCAATTCACATATTTGTCAGTTCGTGAACCAGGTCTTCAAATTATTCTCAATGGTAAGCCAAAATAAACTATTACAGATCATGGCTCCAATTTTATCCAAACCAATTTGCCAGCAAATTTCATGAGCTAGCTTAAAGGTCTTTCTGCTGTATGTGTGACGGATCTACCATCCTCTGCTAATGGTTCAGAGGGCTCACTATAGCAAAGATCTACACGTCATTATATTTCACAATTGGGTGGCTGTGCTTGAGAGTTCTTTGTCTACACCTTCTTGGCTTCAATGCTCAGTTGAGTCAGTGACAGATCTTCCTCTAGGTCCATCGGAATGCCTCCTTAGAAAGTCCGAAAGCAAATGGGCCAATAGCCTTGTGTTTTATTCTCTAAGCGATTAACTTGATTTTATGTGGGTTGGAAGTCCAGAGTCACAGCTGACCCGGAGCTTACAGAACTGTTACTTGTTGGAGCAGAGGTATGTTACAGCCAGAGTGGTATGGGGTGCTGTGGTGCCATCGATTATGGATCCCTGTTCAACTTGGCTTCAGGTGACTAAAGCACATGACTCACTTCATATTCAACCCAATTTGATTGAAGACTTTATCAGGCCTTCTGGATAATAATATGCTCTGTGTGGGCAATGTGCCATTTATCATGGTGAGGGTGCTCCTACTATTAGGCAAAGCCTGGATCACGTTATCACAGATGAAATTTCATACCATGGAGAAGATCGTTAGGAATTGCCCCTTTAAAGAAAAAGCTAGACAGGAACCCATTCATGATCACCTCCAACAATTCTTAGGATAATTATAGTATTCGCAACCCTCTTGGGTCAGCTTTTAGACAACAGCACAACACACTTTTCAGTCCCCTGGCACAAAGCCACACACAACCCTCTGACAGATTCAAGCTCTAGATCATGGTTTATAGCATCATGTGTGAATTTGAATCGCTTCACTTTTGAATTATTAAATGTTAGTGTACAATATTTTATTTTTATTTTTAAATGCATATGATACAACAATACTACAGACACCACAGTCTGCTCAATTACAACTTAAAAGAATCCCCCCAACACGCCTCCCATCACCCGCCTTTCCCAACCTTCGGACACTCTCCAAATGTGTGTTCACCCTGTTCCCTCTTTAGAGTTTCCTATTGTGGGCCCTTCAATGATACATAGTGCTTGTAATCGCTTTGGGCACTGCAGCTCTCTAAAGTCTCTAGGCAGGTAATCACTAGTGGGTATTGGATCTTTAAAAATGCCTTCTCCTTGTTTTGGGTTGCCATACACAAGTTTTCCTATACTCACTAAGACCATATAGTAGCCACTCATTTCCCCCCACATTTCTAGTATTACTTGTTTCACTGCAAGTAACAGATTTGCTGTAAACCTGCCTTTTTTTAACGTAATGGGTAACATCCCTCTGGCGGGCTCCCAAATCAAGTCACCTCTGGGCTGATGGATATTTGCTTTAATAAGACTTCCTTGATGGCTCTGAATACGTTTTCCCAGCACTCCAGATTTTTTAGGAAAGACCATAGTATGTGGGATAGGGTAGCGCTATTGTTGTATCCTCTCTAACAATTGTCTTCCTGTGATGGGCCCTTCAAATATAGTTATGCTGGTGTTAAGTGCAATCTATATAATATTTTGTATAGGGATTGTCTGCCCTTTTTGAGTCTGCCCTGATTTGTAATCCAGGTGAATATATGTTGATATATGTATAAATTGATATTGTTCCTCATCAAACTGTATACATCACCCAATCCCAATAAGCCAAGGAAGTCTGTATTAATTTACTAAATTGTGAGGAAAAGAGAAAAACAACACAGACATACCCTAAACCCTTACATTGGTGTATTCCTGTGCGCTAATTTGAAAACCCTCAAAAAGGAAATGTTCTACACTTTTGCTCATAAACTTTACATTACTTGTACAGGACTGTAGACACTTCTAAAATCATTCTTTTTAATATAATGCACTTACATTGGACGCTTAGGACCATGTTCTCATGTTATAGGAGCAGCAGGAAAATCTAAAACTGCTAATTTAACAGGGTTCTTATCTATAAAACAACATTTCCTTCAAAACATTTTTTGCTAAGGATCACATGGGCATCTTCCCTAAGTTCTACTTTTCATGATCCAAACCATGCAACATCAGCTCTAATAAGGACTGTCAGTTTATTTACACAGACTAGCTAATAAAAAACTAGCAATGCCCTTGCAAAACTATGTAGCATGGAATAACATACAATAATGGTGTTATCACCTAAGAATTTTAGAACAAAAACTACCCACATCTAGCTCCCCTCAAAGGTCAAAATAGGGGATCAACAAACTAGACTACTGATCCTGTCATAATTTCATCAAACAGGATGGGCAGTAATATAACATATATATTTTATTCATTTTATTAATGCTAACAATGTTTAAAACAGTATTACTGAATAGCCAATTAAATGTCTCATTGCTATTTCACAGCCAATTTAGACAGGCTAAAAGAAAATTGAGAAAAGGAGAGAGCAACATACATATTACCTAGCCTTAATTTGTAGAGGAGATAGCCTCCTTCCCCCATCTTGACAGTAGGAAACCTGAAACAGGTTTCACTTCTGTCAACACTATCAACCCCTATTTGTAGCAACTGGCCATAAACAAAGTTATAGGAGGGACATAGCACTTTTGAGGAGGTAAAGAATATGAATACCCAAACCCCAATCCTTTTAGCAAATGTACAAATGTAACATGAGGGCGAATGAATTCAAACTAAATCCTATTAGCTCAGCCCTAGTAAGCACCAAACTAAAAGCATTAGTGCTGTATATATGGCCAAGCTCACATATACAATTGTATTGTGGTATATTCATATGAGTGCATAACACTTGCTTTTGCCAAAAAAAAAACACAACTCCTCCTTCTTTCCCTGTGCTGCCATCTTGTCTTTCAAAAAGTTTCAGATGTCAAAATGTCAAAGCAGATCTTGCTCTGGTAGCCCTGCCAGGCTTCTAAATATAGAACTGACTTTTAACACTTCCCAGCTGTCCTATTCTGTGTGCGAATGCAGCCCCATTCCCCTGTTTGTCAAATTAGAGTTAAGAAAATAACTTCTGCTCATTTTTTATACATATTTTCAATTATAAGCAGTGTGCAGTAACTTGTCTAACAATATAGAAGTCAGCTATTTGTATTATACCTAAATGTATGCATTTACTGAAGCCTAAGGCACTTTAAAAGCTGCTTTGAATGGGAAAATGCTGTTTAAATAGTGAATTTTTCTCAATTTTGACTTTGATATTTGGGGCATTTAAAAATGAATATCCAATTATTTTTTTGCATAATAGTCATCCTCAAAATGTTCTCTAGATAGCCCAGGAGTGAGAAATCAGAAATAATCATATATACCGTTATAAAAATGAGTGTTTTACGCCTGCGCAGAGGGAAATTACATATGCAAATATACTCATGATGCGGTACAACACAACTTAAATTTAATTTTAATGCTAAGAGGTCACAGTATTAGTATTAAGCTTTATGAATATTAAAACATGAATTTAAAAGCACTTATTTTTTTAATAATTTTTCATAATTAATAATATTTTTTTTTAATAGAACCAATCATTTTTGATACTTCCACATGAAAAGCAAGCTGCATCCCTTGCCTATCATATTTAGGCGAATACATTCACATGCCTAAGCACAGAAGCCTAACTTGAAACATGACAAATTTTTGCACCACTTTTTAAAAGGACAATTCTTTTACATCAGAACCACGAAAATGCTTATAAAAAAAGGCTTTAAGAAAGGAAATCCTTATGTTAAATGTTTTCCTGTTATCCAAAATAATGAACCTGATTTTTTAACTTTTTTAAACAGCAGTCAGAAATGCAGGAATTTACCCTGTGTTTAACTGACAAAATCCTGGCTGAGTCAACATTCCTGTCTCTCCGTGGCCTACAATCAAAACAACAGGTGCTGCTAAGCGGCAGTTAAAACACAGCTGTTGTAAAGCTTTTTTTTAGTGTTGAAATGGAAGCACGGTGACTGTCTATTTAAAACTGAGGCATTTCAATGCATGTTCTATAATATGTGTTTTAGTTCAACAACATCCAATTTACTCAGATGATGTGTTTGCCTGTTAATATCTAATACAATGTATCAAAGGAAAATGTTTTATAATTGTTTATTTATTACAAAACACACAATTTCGTTTTTGAGGCCTATTTTATTCATATTCAATGTGAATTCTAATTTTATCTTTTAAGCATTAGCAGTTTGTACATGTGCATAGTTGCTTACTCTTATCAATTTAATAGTAATCTGCAGTTATTTAGCATATCATATGGTTCATTTCTGGATTTTTATTTAATTTTTATTTAATATTAATTAAATGACATTTTGCATAACAGACTGATGACAGCAAGAAAACACAAACACACACATTGAGCTAATTCCAGACATATACAGAAGGGGTCATACACTCAAAATCACATAATACAGCGTGTTTAAGAGCCATTATTTCACAAATAGCGCAATCGCTATTTACTTATAGACGTATCACTAATGTGAAAACCACAAACCACATAGACATTTAAACACACATTTATCCACAGATCAACACTTAAGACAGAAACAAAGGACAGCCCACAGACTGTACTTAAACCAAACCATTTGTAAATACTAGTTGTAAGTCATATTTACAAGAAGCGCCTCTCAATAGTATTGCAAAAAACTGCAAACAAAAAAACAGCCCAACAAACAGTTTTATTTCCAAGAAGCCGAAATACACTCAATTCAGTAGCTTTGTCTGGCAGAACACCAAAAAATCGCTCTGCATTTCTCCATTCATAAAATTGCGCAGAAAATGGATCCTTGTTTGTATTATTTTCATATTTGAATTCCATGGGGATACAGAATCACCAAGGAAGAACTATGTTTTTATACCTAAACCTATCTAGCTATTCCCTCAAGGGAGGCGGCTAATTTAATTCACATCTCACTATGGTACCTCCGAAAACCAACACATTCTTCGATGTGTGCTTGGAACAGGCATTTCAAAAATATTGCAGAATATGCAAATAATATAATCAAAGTAGCACTTAAGGTACTCTTCGTACGTTGCGCCGTTCAAACAAACTCAAACATAGAAAAATCTCCTCATTACCTGCCTACATAAATTGCAATTTACATATTACATACATACTAATCTAAAGTTGGCCAACGCAAATCTAAGCCACAGTAAGTGTTACTAAACTACCTTACCAATCAAAGGCATCAAAACCAACAGCAAGTGCCGCCGAACGACTCTTACCAAACAAATGGTTGTCCAAATTCTAACTGCCAAGTTTTGAATGACCTACCGGTCTTTTTTAGAATACTCACGCCAAAAAGGTTCTCAGTCAGGAGTGACATCATGTGGAGGATCAAAATCAGGAAGATCAGAAATATACTGGGCTGCAGAGACAGAGAATCCCCAGAATCTCCGTGCACAGAGTACCTCCTTAGTAGAATCCTGTCCTGTCCTCCTCAGTAGATTTCTGTCTGCTGACAAGATCACTCCCTTAGATAGCCACTTCTCTGATGAGGTCCACGTTGGAGCACCATTTGTAGAAAATAGAAATTTTCTCAGGGGTCCCACTGATACTTGGTCCTTTTAAACCAACAAAGAAGAAATTGGCACAGAAGCTGAAATATAAAAAGAACATCTTTATTAACCTCAAATGAGGGAGACTACGTCACACAAAAGCCTTAGCAAATGAATGAGGCAGTCTGAGGAGTACAGAAAACAGAGGCCTTATATATGCTTAGGGTTACATAGTCAGCATAAGACCAAGGGGCAGTCCTGGCTCATGTAAGCATGCAAAATGACTAATATGGACATGCAAGATCTGCTTGCTCAACAAAGTGGGAGGAGAGTTACTTCTCCATACAGCAGCATAAATAGCCTGACAGTTCTACAAGATGAGCAGGTGCATTCTACTAGCTAGGCTCTTCTGAGCATGTGCTAAGGTGGAAGATGCTAAATATAGTTAGTTTCTAGGCAGATTACAATAGCACTCAACACTGAGGGAGGACAGAGCGCATGGCGAGCACGTGGCAGCGCATGGCAAACAAAATGGCTGCTAGAAATACAAAATGGCTTTCAGCTCATGCTAACATATCCGTCCAATATTCAACAGTCTTGCCCCTCTGGTCATCTCCCAGCACTGGGAAGGGTCTGTGATCTAATAGAGTAAATGGGTCTTGGTCAGCTCCTTTTATTTAGCCTAGTAAGCACGTATCTAAAGAGAGGGGTATCGGTGTATATGCATCTTTTCCGCTGGTGTTTGCTTCCCTCAGGGTTAACACTCTCCATCCCCCGACTCATATTCCATTCCCTTTTTTCGACATTTGCCCCTCTTCGACACCCAACCCTTTACGTAATCCATCCAACAAACAAAAAATCAAATGGTGTCCTTCCCCCGTCATCTTTCTTCCCCTCAGAAACTCTTGGTCTATTTCCTCCCCCATTCTGTAATTGTACAGGTATAGAGTGAGTCCACATCAACAATTTATCTAATGCCCCAGTGCCATATCACTTTCTACCTGTACCTGTTATACCCTGGCCGCCAACTGCCCAGCTCCTGCATCAAACCATTAACACAAAGGCTATGCAATGTTCGTCACAATTAAGTGTTGTGCATTGTCTTCATAGTGTAAGGTTTCTGGTACAGTGCAGATGTTCATTTGTCAGATTTTGAGACCCCTTCCTCTTCTATTTCTCCAATACTAACATGCCTGGTTTGTCTCTGTGGCTTACTCCATTTTTTTCTTGTTGTTCTTTCTCTGATGGACCTCCTGTATTCTGATGTAGCTGGTCCCTTTGCCATTCCAAATGTCATTATGGGATGCTGTTAAGCTGCTTTTATTGTGTATCTCTTTTATATGCTTCCTCTTCTCTGAGAAGTTGAGGAAGCAGCATGTTTCCTCCACTACTATTGTCATATTATGTTGTTAGAACCCTTTTCAGAGAGCCATGGGAAAAGCAGGAATTACTGGTAACGGTTATTAGTGGATTGTCCAGTCAAGTATTTGCTTTGAATGAAAAAAGGAATATTTTAATGTGAGCACATAAAGCATATAATCAACACACTAAATAATTTCCACAGTCTGTTAAGGTCGGCGTGCTAGTGTCATCCTGGTTAGATTCACAGAGTCCCGCTTTCCTGTCTGCTGGGGTTGGTTATTTCCCATTCAATAATGGAGGGAACTCCAACATTTGGCCCATGCTAGCACGACACAACAAGTATGGCCTTAAGAGTCAATAGCAGCAGTACATACGTTCCCTGCAAGCTTGACAGCCTAGAACAGTTTTACCTGACCCGATGGCAGCCGGCAAGCACAGGCAGACCAAGATGCTTCTTTAAGGGCTCTGATTTTCTGATGCTGAGGACCCCCAACCTCTTGCGGTATTTCTGCAATAACTTGTCAGGTTATCTTACACATCAGGATTGCTTACTTTAGCTCGCACACAGGCAATGGCCTTATCTTTACGGAGGCTTCCTCCTGGTCAAACAGGGCAGCTGAATTTGACTCGCATGCAGGGATTGCCTTATGTGGCTCACTGTGGCCATTTTCCTATCACAGGGGGTCGCGACCTCAGCGTATGCATGTGCAATGGCTCTTTCTTCAAGGGGGACCCTTTTAGCATTAAGTGTGATTTAGTGTCCGACCAAGGAAGTAATCTGGATCACACCTCACTGTCTGCTTAAAATGAAATATATCTGTTAGAAACTAGGTTTCTGGTTTGCAGAGGTATTTATTTATTTATTTTATTGTATAAAGTTTTTTATAGCGCGAACAAGTATGCACCCTGTATAAGCAGGAACCACAATCCTAGTCAGTGTAAGTCAGAAACACACCTAAAATGTAGTGCTTTAAAGCATAACGTGCCAACCCTGGCTTTTTGGTCGTGGTAGACCTGGTAAAATCCAAATGTTCAGGCTGACCGTGATGGAATGCAGGTCAGATACAGGGACTTGCACAGTACCTTGGATGCATGGACGTCGAAGACGATGTTATGTTAAAGGTTTATAGAGCGCTCACATCCCCCTGGGGCATCCAGATAGACATATAAGCAAGAGGTGGATAGGAGAGAAAATAAGACTGGCCAGGATTAAAACAGGTATGCTTTCAACTGTTTCCTAAAAAGATTGTAGCTTGTTGTTTTCTGTAAGTCCAGCGGGAGTTGATTCCAATACTTGGGTGCCAGGAACGAGAATGATTTACCTTCCGTCCGGACCAACCGAATACGGGGAATCTGGTGCAAGTCCTGGGCCCTTGATCTAAGGGTCCTGCTTGGAATATATTTACGTAATTTATTCCGTAAGTACACTGGGCCAGTATCGTTGACTGCCTTATATGTTAGACAACAGATCTTAAAGCATGACCTTTTTTTACTGTCAACCAATTTAGCTTCTTCAGAAGCAGAGCTGAGGGGGAGCCTGCCGGTTGGTTAAGGATCATCCTAGCGGCGGTATTCTGCACCACTTGCAGCTTAGCCAGGAAAGTCTCTCCGACTCCTGCCAACAGGGTGTTTCCATAGTCCAAGCGAGAAGTGACCATTGCTTGTACTAGGGATCTCCGATAGGGGACGGGAATGTAGGGAAATATTTTCCTCACCAGTCGGAGTGCATAATAGCATGAACTTGTCATCGAGGAGACTTGGGCTTTCATATTTAGGGCTTAATCCAGCTTTAACCCCAGACTCTTTACTGATCCTTTAGGGGAGGGGATGCGCCTAGCTCCTGTGGCCACCAATCCTCTGACCAGACATCTGTTGCTTGAGAGGAGCAGGAAAGGTGATGCATCACCATTGATCCTTCGGATGGAGGCGTTGCATTGGTTCTGAGCTGCACAGCATCAAAGATTTATTGAAAGTTGAGATGCCAGGAGCACCAAAGCAATCCATCGTTGTTGAACTGCTGGTAAGTAGGCGAGAGATGGGGGCAGCACTAAGTGATGCATTGGCGGCCTGCCGGGAATAGACGGGAATGCATCAGGACCTGGAGTCGATGTGCCATGCATTTAGTGATATGAGGTCCACAGTCCGTGCAGCAGCTGCAATGCATTGATGACAAGTGAGATGCGCTGGTTCCTTATCAGCACAAGGCCGACAATGTGTGGATTTCAGCAGTTGCAGCACTTTATACCCACTTCCATGGGTCTAGGATTGAATTGGCACCAGTTGGGGTAAGACTCTCAGATGGCAGAGTCCAGGTGCTGTAGGTGGATGGATAAAAGTCTTTAATTTCCCTGAGACTTCAAAAATAGAGGCAAGCAGACAAGCCCTTTAAGTCGATTTGGTTCTGGGCTGGAGAGATGCAAGTCCAACCTTTCTCACTCCCAGGCAAGAGGGCATCAGGCCGCAAGTCAGCACAGCAGAGCAGGAGTCCTGTAGAGTCACAGTCCTTCCAACAGGGCAGCAGTCCTTTTTCTTGTCAGAGTATCCACAGGCCCAGAAGCGTTCTGCAATGGTGCTGTCAAAGGTCCAGTACTTATACCTTTGAAGTGGGGGAGACTTTAAAGAGAGGCCTTTGAAGTGCACAGAGGCCCTGCCCTTCCAACTCTGGTCCCAGGCTCGCCACAGGGGGCTATGTAATCCTTTGTCTGGGGACAGGGCAAAGCCCATTCAAGAGTAAGTGTCAGCTCCTCCCTCTCTTCCAGCCCAGGATAGCCCATCAAGTTATGGATGGCCCATCAGTCACACCTAGGCTCCCTTTGTGTGTGGCAGTCTAGATGGAATGCACATAGCCCATACATGCATTTAGAGACAGGCAGAAGGCACCAAATGCCCTAAGTAAGAAAATGCCAACTTTCTAAAAGTGGTATTTTCAGAATTACAATGTAAAATCTGACTTCACCATAAATTGTGATTTTCAATTGTGATTCCAGGGATACCAAACCTGGGGGTCCCATCTCTTCCCAATATGGAAATTACACTTTTAAAATGTAATAAGGTAATCCCAATGTTATCCTATGGGAGGAATAGGCCTTGCAGTAGTGAAAAACAAATTGCTGGAAAATAACCCTCTCCGAAGGGGTCACCCAAAACCTTTTGCCTTCCTCCTCCTATTTTTCTGACCTTCTATTTGTTGGCTTTAGGACTCAAAGCACCTTACTTCTGCTAACCAGTGCTAAGGGGCATGTGATCTCTTCTCTAAACATGGTATAATTGGTTAACACCTGTTTGGCATTTTTAATTTTCTTGTAAGTCCCTTGTAAAGTGGTAAACCATATAACTTGGGCCTGTAAATTAAATGCTTATAGTGGACCTGTAGCACTGATTGTGCCACCCACCCCACTTACCTTTGAAATATGTCTCAGGCCTGCTATTGCAGGGCTTTTGTCCGCAGTTTACTGCCACTTCAACTTATCATTACTACTTACTACAACACTACTTGCCAAGCCTGAAACTCCCCTTTTATTTCACATAAGTCACCCCTACGTCAGGCCCTAGGTTACACATAGGGCAGGGAGCTGTGTAAGTGAAAGGGAGAACATGTACTGGTAAGTTTAGCATTTCCTAATAGTGAGAAGCACCCAAATTCATGTTTCACTACTGTGAGGCCTACTCCTTTCATAGGTTAGCATTGGGAAGTCCTTAATACCATTTTAAGCTGTAATCCCGGATTAGAAAAGAGTAGCTGCATCATGTCTCATATCTTTGGACTAGTAATGATAAATCCTCTTTAATGGTAAAGTTGGATTTAACATTACTATTTTAAAAATGCCACTTTTAGAAAGTGGCCATGTATTTGCTCTTACTGCTCTGTGTGCCTGGAGCCTGTCTCCAATACATGTGTGGGGTGGGTGACAGCTATACTTTGTGCATTTCCTCTAGACAGGTGATCTTCAAACTTTTTTAAGCCTCATCGAAACGAATATCATCGTCACCCCTCAAACTTGTTCACAATTATTCTACTAATCTGGCAATGTTTAAATATGTCTAGACTTATTTAAACATTGCAGGTAAGTGCTGTTACTTTTAAAAAAAAATGCAACGTACTATTCTGGTCAGGTAGGCTTTACTGAAGTGTAAAAGTATCCATGGTGTGATTATTAGAAATGAGGATGGGGATTTTGAAGAACATTTGGAGTACCTTCCTTTTTGACACCTTCTCCCAGCCAGTATATCATGACAAAAGATGTTAGTGGCGGCTCATTACAGTGTGGCTTACTGCTGCTCATTTGTTCCCCCTGAAAACAAAGTACAGTTATCAGTATAAAGCTTCTTTGGGCTAAAATCTGGTACCCTCCCGGGATCATTTGATGCCCCACTAGGGTAGCTCACCTCCAAGTTTGAATATCCCTGCTCTAGACAGCCAAAAACACAGGAAGGGTTGGTTTCACAGAGAACTCATCTGCATTCAGATAGCTCTTTACTGTGCAGGAAGGGCGGGGAGTTGGCACGTACACCTGTATAGGCAGTATCCTGTTTCCACACAACAAACTGATTACCCCCTACTGATAGACTAGAGCCAGGACTGGGAACAAAGGACCGGTGTGCACTTCAAAGACCCTTCTTTGAAGTCACCCCCATTTCAAAGCCACATCTGGGTATACATACAAGGACTCTGACCCTACCAAGACAGTACACTATTGGACCTGTGAAGAACTCTGCCAGGAGTAAAGACTGATATGCTACAAGGATTGGCACGCTGCTCGACTGCTGCTCTGGAAGAAAAGATTTTCAGTTTGCTGTGCTGCTCTGATGATCTCTGCCCTGCTGAGAACAAGAACTGGACCCATTCCACTGAACAAAGGGTGAATCCAAGGGCTTGCCGTTTGCCCCTTCTTCTTGATGTCTCAGGGCCATCAAAGACTTCCTTCAACCCTACAACAGTACCTGGACTCTGCCATCTGTGAGTCCTGCCCTACCAAGTGGATCCATTTCATTCCTAGGCCCTTGAAAGGTGACTTCTGTTATCCAGAACCTTCAAAATCGATGCAGTGACAACTTGGGCCAATTAGAACTGCTGCATTGCCCTTCAACGCTGACAAAGGAGCTGATCGACGACATCAATTAGACAGACTGCATGGCTTGACTACGACAGACAGCGCAGCTCAACAATGACGCAAAGGAGTTTGTTGAAGAAGCCTTCATCGCCTGCGCAGATCGGAACCAACGTCTTCAATGTTGATGCTTGCGCCATTCAAGCTACTTGTCAGTAGTACCTGCATGAGCCCTGTAGTAACCTCAAGCAACCCCTAGGAGCTATATGTTTCTAAGCATTACTTTCTGAATTCCATAACTGCGGTTCTACTAATTGGATTTTTGTTGTTTTGGTCTTGTTTTACTCATACAAATATAGCCTATTGTTTTTTAACAATTTGTGAAGTAGTGTTGTGGTGTTTTCATTGTGTTACTGTGTGTGTGTGTGTATGTTGAACAAACACTTTACACACTGACTCTTTAGCTAAGCCTGACAGTTCTGTGCCAAGCTACCAGAGGGTGAGTACAGGTTATCTTTTATTGTGTATCTAGCTTACCCTGACTAGAATAGTGGCTCCGGCTTCGGCAGGGTTCATACCTCTGCAAACCAGAAACCCTCAGTTCTAACACAAATGTACGGTTTTTTTACTACCAGGACATATAAAACAATAACATTTGCTACTTTTTAAATACACTGCACCCTGTCCTTGGGCTGTCCAGGGCCTACCATAGGGGCAACCTATATGTATTGAAAACGAAGGTTTGGACCTGGCAAGAGGGTTAACATTGCAGATTGACATGGCAGTTTAAAACTGCACACACAGGCTCTGCAATGGCAGGCCTGAGACATGTTTAAAGGGCTACTGAAGTGGGTCTCACAATAAGTGCTGCGGGCCCCTGGTAGCATTTAATTTACAGGCCCTGTGCACATGTAGTGCACTTCACCAGGGACTTATAAGTAAATTCAATATGTCTATTGTGGATAAGCCAATGTTACCATGTTTAAAACAGTGAGCACATGCACTTTAGCACTGGTTAGCAGTGTTTAAGGGACCAGGGTCCTAAAGCCAGCAAAAAAAGGAAGTCTGAGGGCAAAAGGTCATGGAAACCATGCCAAGAATGCCCTGTCTATCACATGGCCCCCCAGCTGAAAGTGAGGAGAACTACCCAACCCCTTGGTTGTTCTCTTCACAAAGGCGGAAGAACCTGGAGAGACCATTAGCATTGGCATGGTCTGTTCCAGGTAATATTCCACTTTAAGGTGCATCCCCAGTAGGGTGATGGACAACCTCAACAGTTTGGGATTCTCATCCCTCATCTGCATTAACCATCTAAGGTCTGAGTCTGTGGTCTGTGGGTCTGTGGTCTGTCTGAACACGGACGTGAGTACCAAACAGGCATGTTCTCAGCTTCTTCAGTGCCCCGACCACAGCAAAGGCTTTCTCTTCTATTGAGCTCTACCTCTGTTCCCCTAGAAAGTAGCCTCCTACTGATATAGGCTACAGGCTAATCCAAGCCATCTTCATTTAGCTCTGTGAGCATGGCCCCACACTGTGCTCTGAGTTGTCTGTCTGTACAATGAAATCGCGGTTGAAGTCAGGGGCCATAGGCACAAAGGCTGTGCCCATGGCCTCCATCAGGGTGTTTAAAGCTTTCTGGCACACCTCTGTACAGATCAATTGACGTGCCAGGAAGTCAGCTCTGTCAAGGGGCAACAAAGGTGCAATTTCCCTTGACAATTCTCCTGTAGTAGCCAGAGAAGGACTAAGAAGGCTCTCATCTCTGTCTGGGTCTTGGGGAGGTTCCCAAGCCAGAATGGTTTCAACTATAGCGTACAGGGCCTCACCCTATCAGCCTCCCACTTGGGAGCCCAAAGCACTCCCTAAAGGTGGCACGGTGGTCATCCCAGCTAGTACTAAAAACTACAATGTTGTCTAGGTAGGCGTCACTGAAGTTCTCCAACCCAACGGGACATGGATGGCCGGCCTCTGGAAAGTGGCAGGGGCGCTCTTCAACTCGAAGGGCATGAACCAGAAATAGAAGTGCCCTTCTGGTGTAGAGATTGCAGACCTCTCTTTAGCCTCCTCGGTCAAGGTAATCTGCCAGTACCCAGACGGTAAGTCAAACATGCTGAGGAACATTAGCATCTCCAAGTTGATCAATGAGCTCATCAGCTCTGTGGTTGGGGTGTGCGGCAGTCTTGGTGACAGTATTAAGCCCACTATAGTTCACACGTAATCTAAGTTCATGTATGACACCTGGAGGGGCAGACTTGGAGACCAACTCCACGGGGCTGGACACAGGGCTCTTTGAAGTCTCCTAACCCCTACCACTAGCAACTTGGAGACCTCTTCCTTAATGCTGGTTCCTACCTTGTCAGACAACCTGTAAATAGTGTTCTTTACAAGTGTGCTGTCCCCAGTATCAATATCACGTGTACACTATGTAGTGAGTCCTGGGGTAAGTGAGAAATAAGAGGGAAACTAGCCCAGCGACCGACGGCAGTCTCTCTGTTGATCCAGGGTCCTTAGAATAAAGGAGGTCGGAAGAGGTTCACTCTCCTCTTCCACCCCCATTATTAGTAACCAGGAGTATGGTAAGCTCAGACTTCTCAAAGTGGGACTTGAGGCGATTGACATGAAGGGCACTTAAAGGTTTCTTGGGAGTCTTGAGGTCCACCAAGTAGATGACATCACTCTGGCACTTCTTTACCTCATAAGGCCCAGAACAGGCCCCGGGACTCCACGGGGTCCATCACCCACACTTTTTGGCAAGGCTGAAATTCAACCAGAGTGGCATTCTGGTAAAAGCAGCCTTTCCTGGGCGAGTGCAGTCACAGTCCTTAGAGGGATAACTTCCAGGTGCCAGGTGGCATGGTTCACCAAGACTAGAATAAATGTGCTCCCTGTGACTCTCTTAGGGTTCAGTGGCCCAGTCATGTCAATGCCCACCCTCTCAAAGGGGATGCAACGATAGGAACAGGTTGCAGGGGGCCTTGCAGTTCCCACCTGACTTGCCACTCACCTAACAGGTAAGAAAGGACTTGCAGAACGCAACTGAGGCCTTCCTTATTTGAAGCTAATAAAAGTGGGTGACAAGCCTGTCAAAAGTCTTGTCTTGCCCAAATGACCTGCCAGGGATATATCATGAGCCAACCCATTAGGAAGGCCCTGTAGCACTGGGGGACCACCAACACACGGGCTGCTCCAGGCTCAGAAGCCTTAGGCTCACTATACAGGAGACTATTCTCCCAGTAAATCAGGTGCTTGCCAGAGGCATAACCAGCTGCCTGGGTCTTGGCTTGCTGCCGGAGATTGACGATGCGTCTTGCAGAATTCCTCCCTAGTGTGAAACCCATCCTGCTGCCAGTTGGACAGATGAAGCAGGTTCCCCAGTTCAGCCACATCCTCCCCTGTAGGCTTTGTGGTGTTCCCCTCAGGGTACGCCTTCTCTTAGGCCATGGGAGTTTCAAGAACAGGTTTCCCACGTCCCTTGCCTTTATTACTTTTAGCAAGTATTGTGGCCATTCTTCCAGGCTCCAGGTCCTCTTGATTACTCTCTCGGGCTGCCATGGACTGTGTAGAGAGTCACACCCATTCAGGCAAACCTAACATCTCCAAGTGGGACTTGAGCTCCACCTCCTTCTGGGCTGGAGCATACCAGCCAAGCAGACAATCCACAGGCATGGATGGACTCACAGGAACCAGAACAACCCCCCCCATTCAAAGGGAACCAGAGCCACTAGATAGTGACTCTCATGGTTGTAAGCTGCAACAACTTGTTGGAACACATTAGGGACTACCTGCTCTGAGGACACCAGAAGACACCTGATGGTTGCCATGCTGGCTACAGGGACTCTCAGAGCCTCCATCCTCTGCACATTTGCACATTAATAGTGACCCACTGCCTGTACTTACTAGTATTATTTATTTATTTATTTATTTATACAACTTGTATAGCGCACAAATACCCTAAGGTGTCTCGGCGCTGCTGGAACTGAGACTCAGGAGGGATTCTAATTTATTATTGACTAAAAAGCCATGTTTTTAGCAGTTTCCGAAAAGTGATTAAAGATGGACTGATTTTTATATGTAGAGGGATAGAGTTCCAGAGTCTAGATACAGATACTATGAATCGTCTTACTAGGCATGTGGGTTATCTGCACCATCTCTTCATCACCCAGGTACCCTAGAGTGACCTCTACTCTGTCCCCCGAACTATCTGGGACAATCTCCTCTCCAAGTGCTACACTAGCCAGCCCCAGTGACTGCCCACTTGTGGTGGGGATGTGCCCACTTGGGACACTTGGCATCTCCCTTGAAGTGCCCTTTCTATTGGCACTCAAAGCACTTAAGGGGTGACTTCCCTGCAGACTGATTTTCATGGAAAAATGTATTTTCCTTCTCAATAGGGGGACAGGATTCCTGACACGGGGAACGATTATGGGGCGCTTTAGAGAACTCTGTGCTTTTGTTCCCCCCCCCCCACTTCTGTAGAGTACCCTGCCCACCCTTGTGGTTATCCCCCAGATACCTTCTTTTGGACCCTGGTGCTGACCCAGCAGTCTGCCTCTTTGGTGAGTGAGCATACTGCCAACAAGGTGTTGGAGTAGATCTAGAAAACACAGACTGGGCATTTACTCCTGTGCAAACAAGTTATACAGCCCCTGATAATCATTAACTTCATTGCCCTTCATCCAACCATCTGGTGCCTTGCAAAAAGAACCAACCCAATCCACACAGGGATAGTTTCTGACTGCCCCAGAACTTCTGCCTGCAATTCCCAGAGGTCAAACCAAATGTTCTGATCAGGGATTCTTTCAGGGGTGTACCTCATCCTGCCACTCGCATCTAGGGCAGTAGGGTGTCCCTCTCCTCACTAGGGATGTGCCAACACAAATTAGCTCCCTAATCCCCTAAGGGATGTTGCGCGTCTGCAGAGCAATTTCAAAAGCCTCAAAAAAATCGATCTATGTCCTCTGCCACCACAAAGTCATGGAAAAGACCTTTGGGAATGTGAACCATCTTATCAGAGGCCACTGAGAAAGGCTGCCACCACAACTGCTGGACTCTGCATGCCTGTCTTTAATGTCCATTACTTGTAATGGGGTAACCCAGTAACCCTCAGAACCTGGGTACACAATGTTAGATAACAATTGGTTCTGTCGGGGATTGAACAATTTTTGGCTACACAACGTGTATTTCTTATAACTTTTCTCATTTAGTTATACCTAGACTTATTTGTATATGAAAATCACACACCACACATTTTGAAATATCAAAAAAGAGAAAGGTTCTGATTCAGCAATCCCTTTATACAAATTAATTTTTAACATTTAAAAAGGCAGTCCATACATTAGAATTACAAAGCCAAGTGCATAGGTGAATAAATTGTGATCACGTGGTTTAAGTGTATAATACAATGAAACGATTTAAAGCTAAAGTTAAAAGGAATATAGGTCCAAAATTAGTTTCATTTTACACAGACAGTACAATTATTTCTGTTTTTCTGCTGTGATACAACAGGGACCAATTCGTGAATTTACGTCGACGTTTCGACCCAGGGGGTGCGGTGCTGTCTTATTAGCGACCAGTTCGGGTCTTCATCAGGACGGAAGGAAGAAGGGACAACCTACAATTAAAAAGGTGTGCCTGTTTTAGTGTGGAGTGTGTGAAATTAACAAGTCGGTGATAACAAGCTCTGTTAAATTGCTCACCTGAAGTTTCTTTTTTAGGGGGGGTTGGGGCGTCCTATTTCTGCCTCAACGTAGATTATTCTTTGCGTTCTAACGTTGTTTCTGTAAATTATTAATACCATTCAGTGTCCCATATTTTAGCGGTTAACTTGCAATTAAACTTAAACTTAAAGGTCCCGCTAGACACGTACCTCACGGTTTTGTCACCGGCCGGTGTACAAATCAATTCGTGAAATTGCAGATCAGATGCTATCTTTTGGGTTTCTCAAGACGTTGGATCTGTAATTTATGCAAGCAATACTCAGTGGTCTAATCACATAGATAATTAGGTCATGATACGTAGATCCAAATCCACACGTACCTTTTTATGTGAGACGCCACTTTGAGGTGAAACTTTCTAGTCCGTGGTGCCGCAGCCGCGATCACCTAGACAGAAAGTTATTTCCGCATTAATTACTTCACTCTATTTTAATAAAGTTTTTAAGAACGGGATCGTTTTTAGGCGGTCCTAGGCAAACTACCAGTTCGCCTGAATTAACATTTAACACTTACTTAGTGGACAGTAACAGCACACGTCTGTCTGGGAACCGCGAGGCAATCCTTACTCTCTGCTTGCATTAGGTTCCGGCAGGTTTGCGTGTAGCGCGTCTATAGACCATTCACGGAGCCGCAGCCTAGCGTTTGGTCCAATGGGTGTCTGAAACGCACCGCGTCAGCGTTTCAACCTCTCTACCTATTCATGTAGGTGATCACACCTGACGTGTGAGAGGCTGCATTGCACTCTGGTAATTGTATGCGTGGTTGACTCGGGGACATAAAACCGGCCGCGATGTCTAGTAGTAATCAATCCAGAGCAGTATGCGGAGGTAGTATATTACACACATACATGCCCTATAATTTACATTTTATACATGTTGTATACTTTCCCGGACAATCTGGTCAAATCCGACATGTCATTGCAAACCTAGGAGTATCTTGTACAAATATCTGTCCCATACTATACATTTTATACATTTTATACATTTTATATGCTTTTCAGGACAGTCTGATCAAGAGCCATTTCATTACAATCCTTGGTTGTTAGCATTATCTATAAGTGCTTCACATCTTCAATGAAAATACAATTGTTTTCAGTCAATTTAGTTGGCGACATATTTGAACCTATTCAAGCCAATACAAACCCCATGTTCTATGTTTCTTACATATTATATGTTTTTGGACAGCTTGGTCAGGAGACATTTAATTACTAACCAATGATGTTAGCATTATCTAAAGGCATGCATGCTTCACATATTTAGTGGACATACAAAAGCTTTCGATTAATTATAGTTGGCAGCACATTAGAACACATTTCATTTGTATTTGGTTAGTGGCAGTATACCCACAAGCAAGGTTCACGTTTTTATGTTAACAACTTAAACCGTATTTCAGACTAACATGGTAACTGTTTACAAGCAGTTGACGTAACCCAGGGGCAAAGTTACAGTCTACTCATTTGCATACAAGTCTCTTCCTGACTATTCAGTCCATTGGCCACTGAGTCTAAGATATGTATCCAAAGACACTCTTTATAATTCAGTAGGGAGGCCATGTCACCTCCTCTTTGATGTAACTCGATCTTTTCTAAGACCCACCATTCTAGCTGCTCATGTGTATGGTTGGACTTGTTGTAATGTTCAACGAGGGGGGCACCTTGAACTTTGCACCTAATTCTACTCTGGTGTTGCAGGATCCTATTTTTGATGCGTTGAGTGGTTTGGCCTACATACATCCTTTGACAGGGACATTTAATGGCATAGATCAGATTTTGGCTGTTACAGTTTGTGAAGTACTTTGCTGTATAGATCCTATTACCATGACTGAATGAATTGCCTATTTTAGTATATTTACATGCTTTACAGCTCCCACACCTATGGTGTCCAGTGATGGGTGGCAATGACAACTGGCTCCTGATGTCTGTATTCGTTGGTGTATCCAAGAATGATGAGACTACAATGTCTTTTATGTTTTTAGCCCTCTTGTATGCACACATTGGGGTTTCCTCTATTCCAATCTCTGGTCCTACCAGGTTCCAGTACTTTTTAATTATTTTGTTGATGTCATGACTCCGTGTATTAAAGGTAGTCACACAGATTAATCTTTCCTGTGCCTGCGGTTTCTCCACCGGTTCAAGTAATGTTTCCCTTGGTCTATACCAAGCCCTTTTGCGCGCTCTATTCAGTAGGCCCTTTGGATATCCTCTGTCGCGTAGTTTCATGATCAGGATGTCTGTTTCTTTAAAATAGTCTCCTCGCTTGGTACAATTTCTACGTATACGCAGAAACTGTCCGTACGGTAAATTGTCCCGCAGGTTTCTTGGATGATGGGAATTATATCGTAATAATGTATTACGATCTGTTGGTTTTTTATATAAATTCATTGTTATCTTGTCATCATCTCTCTCAAATTTCAGATCCAAAAACGGCAGTGATTCTCGATTCCATGTCATCGTAAATTGGATGTCCGTTGAGCGCTCATTCAGCCAGATCAGGAAGGTATTCAGGTGTTCTTCAGTTCCATTCCAGATCATGATCACATCGTCTATATACCTATTCCACTTTGTGATATAGTTGGAATATGGATTGGTTTCGGGGTAGATGTATTTCCACTCGAAGTCATTCATATACAGGTTCACCAGGCTAGGAGCATAGCCGGCGCCCATCGCCACACCCTTGCATTGGACGTAGAACTGTTTTTGAAACATAAAGTAGTTCTTTGTCATTGCTATTTGTAACAGGTCAATCAGGAAGTCCGTAGGTACCCAGTGTGGAGCCTCCCTGGTGTTGAGTGTCTTCTTTATTACCTCTATTGCCTCTTGCTGTGGTATACTTGTATATAGGGAACATACGTCTAGCGTCACAAACAGTTGTTCCTGATTGAGCGGAAGGTCTTCAAAGATTTGAATTGTGTGGGTTGTGTCTCTGAGGTATGCACTAGTTTCCAGGACAAATGGTTGGAGAAATTTGTCCAGATAATGATTTATGGGCTCCAAAATTGATCCACATCCCGACACAATAGGTCTTCCAGGTGGGTTGGTTAAATCTTTATGAATCTTTGGTATTGTATATATAGTTGGAATTCTGGGGTGTTGGTTATTCAGAAATCGAAATTCAGGATCTGTTAGGAAACCATTTTCCATACCTTGAGTGGTAAGATCTTTTATTAGTTTTGCAATCTCCTTTGTTGGAACTCCTGGAATTTTGGTATAGCTATCCTCGCAGCGTAATTGGCGGAGAATTTCAGATATGTAGTTCACTCTATTTTGTACAACAACAGCACCCCCTTTATCAGCTGTTTTTATTACAATTGATTGATTATTTTTGAGATTCGTAAGGGCTTGTCTTTCTTCTTTGGTAATGTTGTGTTTGATATATTTAGGTTCTTTCAGTGTACTTAGAACCTCAGACATCACTATTTTTTCATACGCCAAAATTCGTTCATTCACAAGGTGGTTGGCCGGATTAAAGGTGGAAGCCGGACGAAATTCTGTGGCTGCTGGTTTTCTGATATATTCTTTTTTCTTTTGATGAAAAAAATATTTCAATCGAATTTTTCGAAAAAATTGTTGCAATTCCAATTTTACATTGAACGTATTAGGTGGAATAGTAGGGACAAAGGATAAGCCTTTTGACAATATCTCATGTTCCGACGTGGTCAGGATATAGTTCGAGATGTTAATAATTGGGTCTTTTATATTGATGTGTGAATTTGTATCCTGTATCAACGGCGTCAGTGGAGTCTCTCCTGACACTCGTATAACATTCATCAGGCATCTTTCCAGGGGGGATATGTTGGAAATATCCTCTACCATCTGTATGTTTTCTGCCTGGTACTGATCTCTCCGTGGTTCTGGGGAGGTTGTGGATTGAACCGCACTCGTGTGTTCCCTCTGCGGTTGTTCGCTCCTTGGTTCCATCTGGTCGGTTTTCGCCAGTTCGGATCTCTGGAGTTCCAGGAGGGATCCCCTAAAAAAGCCGATGTTGAAGGGCCCTGGTATTGCGCCCCTGTGGAGTAATGTACTCCTTGTTGGAATCCTGGATCTGATTGATGGTATTGGTTCCCCTGTTGTTGTGCTCTTGGGATTAAGCTGGTGTTATTTGAATCACTTTCAGGTCCACTCCCAAATGAGGAATTGGAGAAAGTGGCAAACCGTCTAGACGTCTGGCGATTGCGATTTGTATAATACCCTTGTGCGTCTTGGACGTAGTAGTCGTCGTTGATATATGGATAAGTGTTCTTCTTATCATATGACTTAATGTCTTTTGCAAGTTTGTCCAGCTTTTTGTTCAGGGTTACTGTGTTGAAATCCGCTGTTGCTTTTTCAGCTTTTTCCAATGCCTCCTTTGCGTTGGTTAGGGCCGTGTCATCCAAGATTTCCTTTTTTAGATCTGTGATCTGTTGAATCAGTTTTTTGACGTAATCCAAGGCGGTTTCAGCCCCCAACACCATCCAGTGTCTAGAGCAATTATTCGCTACAAAGCTGAAGCCTTCCCTGAATTTCGGTAGTTCTATAAAGATTCCCGGTTCGTTTTTAACTTGAAGTCCCTTTGGGATTATATTCGCTGCTAGATATTTAGTTAGCAGGAGGCCGTGGAGTCTTGTCCTTATTAGTTTTTTCTCTAGTCTCTCCAATTGTGAAAGTTTATCATTCAAAGTAGTGTCTGTTGATGTTACTCCAGTACCAAAGTGATCAAATTCTGCTTGATCTCGAATCAATTTGGCTATATACTCCTCAGTATATGATAATGTTTCAGAATTTGACATATTCTGATAGTTATTTGCCAGCTCTAAAAAGATGCTATATAACACCCTCGCAGGTATGCACCTGCACTAGATATCCATTACTTGTAATGGGGTAACCCAGTAACCCTCAGAACCTGGGTACACAATGTTAGATAACAATTGGTTCTGTCGGGGATTGAAAATTTTTTGGCTACACAACGTGTATTTCTTATAACTTTTCTCATTTAGTTATACCTAGACTTATTTGTATATGAAAATCACACACCACACATTTTGAAATATCAAAAAAGCGAAAGGTTCTGATTCAGCAATCCCTTTATACAAATTAATTTTTAACATTTAAAAAGGCAGTCCATACATTAGAATTACAAAGCCAAGTGCATAAGTGAATAAATTGTGATCACGTGGTTTAAGTGTATAATACAATGAAACGATTTAAAGCTAAAGTTAAAAGGAATATAGGTCCAAAATTAGTTTCATTTTACACAGACAGTACAATTATTTCTGTTTTTCTGCTGTGATACAACAGGGACCAATTCGTGAATTTACGTCGACGTTTCGACCCAGGGGGTGCGGTGCTGTCTTATTAGCGACCAGTTCGGGTCTTCATCAGGACGGAAGGAAGAAGGGACAACCTACAATTAAAAAGGTGTGCCTGTTTTAGTGTGGAGTGTGTGAAATTAACAAGTCGGTGATAACAAGCTCTGTTAAATTGCTCACCTGAAGTTTCTTTTTTAGGGGGGGTTGGGGCGTCCTATTTCTGCCTCAACGTAGATTATTCTTTGCGTTCTAACGTTGTTTCTGTAAATTATTAATACCATTCAGTGTCCCATATTTTAGCGGTTAACTTGCAATTAAACTTAAACTTAAAGGTCCCGCTAGACACGTACCTCACGGTTTTGTCACCGGCCGGTGTACAAATCAATTCGTGAAATTGCAGATCAGATGCTATCTTTTGGGTTTCTCAAGACGTTGGATCTGTAATTTATGCAAGCAATACTCAGTGGTCTATTCACATAGATAATTAGGTCATGATACGTAGATCCAAATCCACACGTACCTTTTTATGTGAGACGCCACCTTGAGGTGAAACTTTCTAGTCCGTGGTGCCGCAGCCGCGATCACCTAGACAGAAAGTTATTTCCGCATTAATTACTTCACTCTATTTTAATAACGTTTTTAAGAACGGGATCGTTTTTAGGCGGTCCTAGGCAAACTACCAGTTCGCCTGAATTAACATTTAACACTTACTTAGTGGCTTTAATGTCCAGCTGCTTGAGACTCAGTTCATGAGCCAACATTAGTTTCCTTTCATCTATGGCCAATTTCTTCTCCTACAAGGCGCATTCCAAGGCCCTTTTTTTCTTTTTCCATTCAATGGCCAGCCTTTTCTCCTCCAAGGTTCTCGCAGCCTTCTCTTTCTCTGATTTTAACTTAGTCAGCTCAAAATTGAGCTTTTTTACTTCCCGCTAATACTCCAGCTCCTCTGGGGACAGGCCCCTGGAAGAACACTGCTCCCCGTCCTTTGAAGGATATCCAATCCTGAGAGTATTTCACCCCCTCCCCAACAGGTCGCAGTCCAAATCCCTCCTGCTGGTCCTGGTCCAACTCCTCCTCATCCTCCAGCTCCTCCTCATCATTCAACTCTTCCTCCTCATCTGCTGGGGTCTGGTGGGCCTCTGCCCATCCTCTCAAAGCTTTGTGTAGCTCTGCTTTTTTAATGCTCCTCTTAGCAGGCAGCCCCTTGTCATGACAAAACCCCTTGAGCTGGTCCATGGTGTAGCTCAACATGCTGGCCAGCCCAAACTTCATCCTTGCAGGTAGGGGTCACAGACACAACAGCCAGGTAGAATAAAAATGAATTTGGAAAAGCAAAAAGGCCAATCTGGGAGAATCAACTCAAAATGAAGGGTGAGTGGGGAACTCCGCTCCGACAGAGGAGTTTGCAGAATTTTGCAAAGTTGACAAAAAAACTCCTCCTCCACCACGTAGCAAAGTTTCCACCCTGCCACCCACTCCTACTCAAAATGGTCTTAGATGTGGAACATTATTGTACGCCAAGTCAATGTATGGCACTGCACAAGGACAATTCTTATCCTCACAGCTGATCACCAATGTTAGAAATTGGGTTTCTGGTTGGCAGAGGTATGCACCCAGTCCAAGAAGAATCCTAGTCAGGGTAAGTCAAAAACTTACTTTAAATTAACCTGTGCATATCATCTGGTAGCTAGGCACAGAGGAGTCAGGCTTAACTTAAGAGGCAATGTGTAAAGTATTTGTGCAACATTTCAACCAGTAAAACAGAGACAACACCACACAAAAAGATACCAAATCTGGTTAGGAACCTAGAACCTAATTTAATGAACACAAGAACACTAAAATGACAAAAATCCAATACATATAACGGGAGTTATGAATTTTGAAAGAGTTAACTGGAATGTACGGCTTAAAAGCGTAAAGTGCCAACCGGGGCTATCTGGTTATACAAGACCCAGTCAAATTCAAAAGTTCAGGCCGACCACGATGGAACTCAGTGAGATACAGGGAGAGGTCTTAACCTGCTGAAACAGTACCTTGGATGCCTCAACGTCAAAGATGATGCGAGGAGCAAGGAAGCAGATGTGTCATAGTTGATTTTTCCATTAAAGGTGATGTGTCGGTTCTGAGCTGCGCAGTGTCGAAGATGTATTGAGAGTTGAGATGCGAGGAACACCGAAGTGATGCATCATCGTTAAACCGATACGTTGTAGGTGATGCGGACAGCATGAAGTGATGTGTTTGCACCAAGACCTGGGGGCAATGCGCCATGCAGTCGGAGATGCAAGGTCCATGCAGCAGTGGTGGTGCATCTGCGTCGAAGGAAATGCGCCGGTTCCGATTGGCGCAATGCCATTGATGCGTGGATTTCATCAGTTATAGCACTTTAGTCCCACTTCCAAGGGTCCTGGGCTACAGTGGCACCAATTGGCAGGATAAGACTCTCAGATGGTAGAGTTCAGGTGCTGTTGGTTGATGGTTGAAAGTCTTTAATGTCCATGAGACTTCAAAACAGGGGGCAACCAGACAGGCCCTTTAAGTCACTTTGGTTCTGGGTTGGAGAGATGCAGGTCCAGTCCTTCTCTCTCCCAGGGAAGAGGGTGGCAGACCAGCACAGCAGAGCAGGAGTTAAGAATAGTGGCAGTCCTTTCAGCAGCACAGCAGTCTTCTTCTTGGCAGAGTATCCACAGGTCCAGAAGTGCACTGGTGGTGTCAGAGGTTCCAGTTGTGCCTTTAAAGTAGGGGAGACTTCAAATAGAAGCCTTTGAAGTGCACAGAGTCACTGTCTTTCTGGCCCTGGATCCAGACTCACAACAGGGGGTATGTAGTCCAGAGTGTGAGGACAGGACACAGACTATTCATGTCTACGTTTCAGCACCCTCCTCTCATCCTGCCCAAGACGGCCCATCAGGATGTGGATGGAATATTGGTCACACCTAAGCTCACTTTGTGTGAGGCTTTCTAGAGAGAATGCACAAAGCCATCTGTTACCCACCCCAGACACGCATTCAGAGAAAGACAGACAGCACCAAAGCGCCAAAGGCGACCCCGTCTGCGCCCGTCCGCGCTGAGGAAGCGCTCAGCGCCAGCCTTGCTGCCTCACCTCTGTTGTCTGGTGCCTATGATCATGGCAATGTTCTGCGGTACTCTGCGGCTGATCTACACACCCTTAACAGAGGTATTCGGAGTAGGGGCAGTCTGGCCTTGGCGGAGTCTGCCGCGCCGGTGTCAGATTTTATGACGGGGGAGCTTCTTCTTTGTGGATTGCTGAATGTCCGCTCCCTGCCTAAGCATGGGACTGAAATTCAGCTTCTGATTGAGGCACAGGGGTTGGAGATATTATGTATGACTGAGACCTGGACTCAGCAGGACTGTAGGGTTGACTTCGGGGTGGTTTGCCCGCCAGGGTTTAAACTTCTTCATGTGCCTAGGCTGGAGGGCAGGGGGGGAGGGGTGGAGTTGATCTACAGAGACTCTTTGGGCTTAAAAACCATTGATATTGACCTGGTCGCTGGGGTGGAACTCCTGGTGTTCACAATTAAGAGTGCGACGGGCCAATCCCTGACAGGTATTATCTGCTATCGACCTCCGGGGTTCTTTAGTCAGCTGCAGCAGCAATTGCTTTTAGATCTGATTACCAACATGGCTGCCACACATCTGAGACTTTTAGTTTTGGGCGACTTTAATCTCTGGTCAAACGGATCCCTTGATATAGGATTGACTAATCTACTCCAATCTTGTGAGGGGCTGGGGCTGAATCAACAGGTCTCAGTGCCTACTCACACGGGGGGTCACATGTTGGACCTTATTTTCGCTTCAGATGATCAGCTCTACATGGGGGAGGTGCTTCCAATGGATTGGACTGACCATTTTTGGGTCAAATTCTATTTGAATATGGCCAACTGGGATAAGAAGGTAGGGAAGCGGAGGATAAACTTCCTGGGGACGGACTGGAGAGTCCTGACACGGATGAAAAACTTTGACATGGTGTTCCCGGTGGAAGATTGCTTTTCGCCGGAGGCCCAGGTTGATGAAAACTATCCCTCCTTCTGTAAAAAGATCACTCAGATTCTTGATACATTGGTGCCTCTAAAATCCTTTTTGAATAAAGGAAGGCCATCCGCCCCTTGGTTTGGTGAAGAACTAAAAATACTGAAGCTTGACTGTAATCGGGCTGAAAGAACCTGGAGGCAGAAATATCTATTAGAGGACAAAAAGGCCTGGAGAGCAAAAATACTGAACTACAGGAAGGTCATAAAAAGAACGAAGGCTGACTTCTTCGCCTCTGCGATTCTTAGAGCCTCAAATAGTTCCCGCTGCATTTTTAATATTCTCAATACCTTGACAAACCCGGAGTGCTGTGCCAATGAGATTTTGCCATCTCAGAGGCTCTGTGATAACCTGGCCAGCTTCTTTAGTAACAAAGTGGCCTCTATTATTGAAGATCTTGGGAACAAATCAGAGCCTCTGGAAGTAATAACTGAACATTTGGCCCCTGTTGAGGACAGGAGTGGGCCGTTGGGGAATGACAGCTCTAAGGAGTCTGTCTGGGAGGTTCTTTCGGAATTTCCGCTCTTCCAGCTCGAGGACTTTTGCAGGTTAGCAGAGAGTATTGTATCAGGCTCCCCCTTGACCCATTACCCTGTAAGAACTGGAAGGAATTTGGGGTGGAGCTCTTCCCACTGCTGTGCAAGATCTGCAACCAGTCTCTTGCAGAAGGGGTGGTTCCCAGTTTGTGGGAGCAGGCACTTATAACACCTTTGCTAAAAAAAGCTTCCCTGGATTCTGAATGCCTGAAAAATTTTAGACCTATCTCCCTCCTCCCCTTCCCAGCCAAGGTAGTGGAACGGGCAGTGAGTGGCACACTGTCCGCACACTTGGAACGGGTTAATCTTCTGGAGGAGGAGCAATTCGGCTTCAGACCAGCCCATGGAACGGAGACAGCTCTGGTGACCGTCATGGATGAGCTTCGGAGGCGGGCAGACAGGGATCAGGCAGCAGTGCTGATTCTGCTTGACCTGTCTGCCGCCTTCGATACGGTCAACCATAACATCTTGTTGAGGAGGCTGAGTGAGGTTGGAGTCACCTGAGATGGTTCCGCTCCTTTCTCTCAGGAAGACAGCAAGCAGTCTCCCTTCCTCCCTAATAATCTGCCTTCACTCCTGTTCCTCAAGGGGGTACCTCAGGGCTCGGCCATCAGCCCCATTCTCTTTAATGTTTATCTGAGACCCCTGCTGAAGGTCATCAAGCGTTATAACATCAAAGTCATCAATTACGCTGATGACACTCAACTCATTCTCTCCCTGGAGGGAGAGCAGTCCATCTCAGCAGAAGAGTTTCACAGATGTTTAGGAGACATGAGACAATGGCTGAAGGAGAATTCCCTTCAATTTAATATTGTTAAAACTGAACTGCTGCACGTTACAACGCATAAGAACAGGGAAGGGCCGCCCATGAATCTGTGGCCACCAGAGTTCCCCAACCCCGGCCTGCCGGTAAAAACAGTTCGCAACCTAGGGGTCACATTTGATTGTGACCTCTCTCTGGAGGTGCATGTGGGGAAAGTGGTGAGCTGCTGTCTGGGGATTCTGCGCTCTTTGAGGAAGATCTTTCCCCTCCTACCGCATCAAGCCCGTGCCCTAATTGCACGCAGTACCATACTCAGTCGGGTAGACTATTGTAATGCTCTACTCCTGGGATCCCCCAAATTCCTGCTGGACAGGCTCCAGCGGGTTCAATCGGCTGCGGCTAAGTTGGTACTGGGCTGGTCAAGGCGGACCTCTTCCTCTGGAGCACTGTCGGAGCTGCATTGGTTGCCAGTGGCACAGAGAATTAAATTTAAGTCTCTGTGCCTAGTCTTTAATGCCCTTCACGGAAAAGGTCCAATCCCTCTTCAGCAAATGTTTGAGTGGTACGTTCCGGGCAGAGAGCTTCGCTCTTCGACAGGAATGTTAGTAAAAGTACCACGCTTCAACAAAGTCAGGGCAGGGGGTAGAAGATTTGGGGTGGCTGCTGCTAGGCTGTGGAACACTCTACCTCTTGCACTGCGGCAACATGGGGAGTTGCTTGCGTTCAGAAAGAACCTGGCTGTTCCCTATGAGCTAGCCTGCGCTTCAACTCCCTCCTGTGCTGTCATGGTTTCAGAATTACTAGCGCCAAGATGCCTGTTAGGTGGTAGTGCACTTAATAAATTGGATAAATAAATAAATAAATAAATAGCTAAAGTTAGAAAAGGCCAACTTTCTAAAAGTTGCATCTTCAGAAATGCAATTTAAAATCCAACTTCATCATAAGTTGTGATCGTAAATTGTGATTCAAAAGACACCAAACAATGGGTGCTGTTGCTTCCCAATTAGAAATTACACTTTTGAAATATAATGAGGTAATCCCAATGTTATCTAACGGGAGAGATATGCATTGCAGTAGGGAAAAACGAATGTAAGAGTTTTTCAATACCAGAACATGTCAAACTTAAAAGTACATGTCCTACTCTTTAAGTACCCTGCACCCTGGCCTTGGGTTTTCCAGGACTTACCTTAGAGGTTACTTATTTGTATTAAAAACGAAGGTCTGGGCCTGGCAAAAGGGTTATCTTGTCAGGCCTGAGACATGCTTAAAGCGCTACAGAAGTGGGGAACACAGTCAGTGCTGCAGGCCTAAGCTTTACCCACTTTCATGACTGCCTGGTCCTACCGTGTTAATCTTATCAGACCCACCATCTCCCTGACAATGAGCCCAGCACCCTCAGACCAGTGCTCTTCCTAGGATCAAGGTGACCTTTAAAGGGAACAGAGGATTCTCTGCTCTCCTTCCTCCAGTGTATGTTTGTTTCCACCCCAGCCCTCAGAAATGTCAGCAATCCACATTTGCTGTTTGGGGGTTGCAGGCTTCAACATCAGTCTCTGAGCTTCCAAATGGCACAGACTGGACTACATGTTATGTAGCATGCACAAAGCCCCAGTCACAGATCTGTGTTGAATCCACAATTGTTCTTTAGCTCACTTCGCCACCCCAGTTCAGACATAGCTATATGCAAATCAGTCTTGACCATGTGCCTCATGGGAACAGTCCAGCCGGAACTGCCAAGCCATGTCTTCCCTGGACCGGAAATAAGCATCCTGGGACCGGTTTCAGGCTAACAGCCCTCATCAGCCAGGCTAGCTTGAATCCAGTGGCAAAGTGAGCAAGGTACCCACATCTGGGCATACCCTGCCAATTACGGGCGAACAAAGCAAACACAAGGAGATGATGGACGGAGCGCTGCAACTTTTCAGACACTCACCGTCAGTCACAGATCTGACTTGAATTCATCAAGATTCTTTAGCTCACTTCGCCACCCAAGTTCAGACACAGCTATATGCAAATCGGCCTTGACCTTGTGCCTCATGGGAACAGTCCAGCCCGAACTGCCAAGCCATTACTTCCCTGGACCAGAAACAAGCATCCTGGGACCAGTTTCAGGCTAAAAGCCCTCATCAGCCAGGCTAGCTTGAATCCAGTGGCAAATGAGCAGGGGACCCAGATCTGTGACTTGGGGTGAGTGTCTGAAAAGTTTCAGTGCTCCGTCGTAACCCTCTACCATAACGAGAGTAGCACTTGATGCACCCCTGCGCAGCGTAAAAAGACCACATTACCATGAGAAAGGCTTAGCTCATGGCACACACACATGATTTGTGTTCACCCATGACCAGAAATCAGTACCACGGACCCAGATATCCATGCAGCAGGACCACTCAGGGTAGGAGTGCAAGTCTGTAACCATGAAGGGAACTTTTCCATCCCAATAGTTGCAATCCTTTTCAGCTGAAAATTATTTTGAAATGGTTGTCCCACAGACATCGTACACTATGGCACCTGAGAAAGCCTTTTACTAGCATGAATGACTTGTGATGGACAGATCTATCACTCGGACTCCCATTGAACTCTATAGGAGCCTGTGTACTGAAAGTGTACACAGGCTCCCATAGCAAAAAGGGGTGGGTGGGGAAAAGGGTATACCCTGTGGCGGGCACCCCATGGTGCCCAGCATACTGTGCATGCATGGAAAGGGGGAGCACGTGGGTTCCCCCACGGGACTGATTTGGAGGGCCCCGGGAGAAGGGGAGGCCTGCATCAGCACCCCGAAGTTCGATTCCCACAGCTGTTCTGTCTTGCTGAGACCGAGTTGATAGGGCTGTCCAAATTCTACATTGTACTCACTTGTTCGGAAGCCGGCTTAATTTCGCGGCACGATTCGGCTATGAACGAGTCAGACTGACAGGATTGGGTTCAGAAACGATTTGGCCAATGCAGGTGAGATCTTCTCATTGTACTTGGTCGTTTGGAACGGGGAAGATTCGATCGGAAACATAGGCTCCGAATCGGATTTGCTCGTTCCGGAACCCGTCTGGTGGCATTCCTAACGAGATCGTAATCGGCCCCTATTATTTATCTTCATAATAATGGAAACTCGCTAACATATCAGTAGAAAAGTCAGATCTATTACTGGTGGCCATTCTATGTATCCTGTCCAGCCTCTATTGGGGCAATGGTCACATAGCTTTTCAGAAATTTTGGCCTTCTTTCCTACTGGAAAGTTCTCTGATCTTAACACTGCCGGTTCTTAAATAGTTCTTTGGGTCATCCTGTTTTTCTTGAAGTATGATGTTTTGTTCTTCTAGTCCAAATATTTTGGAATCTATAGTGTTCCAGTTCCAGAACTGAACCATCCATTCTTTCTTCCAGTGCATTGACTCTCGTACCCAGCTCTGCCACCTCTCTCTGGATCTCCTTAAACAATTTTTACAGTTCCATTTTGAAATAGGGCCTTTGGGTGACCTGGGAGTCCATTTCTCTAAGGGTAGTGTTTCTCTTACACTTTTATGGATGTCCATGTTGTCTCTGTTGTGTTGTGCTGCAGCATGGCCCTAATGGTTTGGTCTGACTTTCCTTTGTATGACACCATACCACGGGCCACACTCTGGATTGGACTTTTTTCCAACACTGTTGTAGTCTACAGAATACAAGTGTGTTGTTAGGTTAGTCTTCACTTATGACCTTGGAGAAGCTGTCCTTGTACTTCAAGCCTTGTGTGCTTCATGCATGGGTGGCTTGTTCAAGTCGTTTTTGCTTTGTGTGCAGGTCTTCCCTCAGCATCTTTTCTTTGGGCTCTAGTCACTGCCCTGCAATCATGTGGCCCAGCACTGCTGCTGACCCTGGCGGGTAGTTCATGTAGCTCTCGAATATTCTGGATAACTGGTATGAAACTGCCTTACCCAAAGATTTCCTCGTTTATCAACGCCTTTGCCACGTGGCCGACACAAGAGTGCTAGTATTATGAGGATGGTCACACATGTTTGGAACACTTCACTCTGATGATTCAAGGTGTCTTACCATTTTGCAGACCCTTTCTTGTGGTCCACTTTATCTATTGTATTCATTGCACTAAGATACAGTTTTTCCTCCACTTGTGACTCTGCATATTCACTCAGCTCATTGATGTGGTGCCTCAGAGGTCTGTTCTTTGTCCTTCTTCTGGGAATTCATACCCTTTGTCCGGCAGCGACAACCCACAATGTTCTTGCACTAGCTTTCTGCGGTATCCAGTGGTAGCGCTCTAGCTGTGTCTAGAACAAATGACACAGTAATTCGTATAATGTTTACTTTGGAAAGTATATTCCAAAAGTGTCAATACTGGCTGTTGGGGCTTTGAAGACGGCTGGAGTTCTTTGACTTGGATTAAACTACTTGGAAACTTTTAAATGAGTGGACATCAGTTAGTAACAAAAAAGGATGGTTTGATGGTACTTGCACTAAAGCTCTACAGTTACTAAAGCATGCCCTGTCTAAATCCCTGTGAGATATACCAACTATTAAATTCCTACGGAACGAGTACAAACTAGCTATAGCTGCCCACAAAAAGACACTTCAGGCCGAAAAATGGGAAAACTTGTCCATCTCGGCAAAAACTAGGAATACCATACTTTTCTGAGATACAGTAAAACGCTCCCTTCCTAAAGAATGATGATATCCCGGAGTTTTGTTGTTTTGTTCCCTCAGAAACATGGGTGTCACATTTTTCTGGAATTTTAGTAATAGCAGGGAGAGGATGGTAGGGTCTGGCTGGGAGTTGCATGAGGGGATGGGTCACCCTCTGAATATCACTAATGAAGAAGTTCTCCAGGATATTCAGGCGAGCGCCGGGGGACCGTTGGTCTCCGTTGATGTCTTCAAATTTGCCCCTGAATTATGGGGACCTATTTTAACCAGTATTTACTTCAGCTGTAACAGATATAATCCCCCAGACATGGGGAGAATCCATCATCGTACCCATATTTAAAAAAGGGGATAAAACAGACCCAAAAAACTATCGCCCTATTTCCCTCCTTGACATTGCCTTGAGAGGGATAAGTAGGGTTCTGGTATAAGAGTGGAAGAATGGACGCTAGAGTATTTGATCCTTAGGAAATGACTTGGGCCAATCGAGCAATGCATTAACTTAGAGTTACTTATCGGCAAGCATACCAGGGCAAAGGCAGGTACTTTTTATCTATGCTTTGCCAATTTAAGTAGTGCATCTGATCTGGTCGACCACAATTTACTCTGGCCAACTTTGGTTTCTATTGGAGTATCTAGGGCGATCATTGGGTTTCTATCCCGTCTGTATGAGAACCTAACCAGTCAAGTCCGCTTTGGCCCTCGGGCGAAATGTTCACCTAAATTTAAAGTAGGGTGGGGTATACAACAAGGGTGTGTGCTAGCGCCAATTTTATTTTCCCTTTTTATTAATGGGGTAGATGACCACTTACAAACGACAAACTGATGCCCCTTGGGCGCTGGTCGTCCGATACCTATACTATTATATGCGAATGACGCAGTAGTATTAGCACGGATCCCAGTAGGCCTGCAGAGACTGAGGGATGTTATGTTAGATTTTATAACACAAAGGAAAATGTAAGTCAATAACGCGAAAACATTAACTAAGGTCTGTGGGCCTAAACGTAAATCCTGCAAATCATTTTTTATTGACAGTACTCCAATTCCAACAGTGAATTCCTCTTGCCTCATGGTATTTTATTTTCAGGAAATGGCTCATGGTGTCAACATATTTTAAATACTAGAGCTAAAATGAGTAGGGCAACCTAAGGGATTTTCCAATTCTATGTCAGGACCGGAGGCTCAGATTATGCTTTTATTTCTCTGCTCTTTATTCTTAGTACAAAACACAGCAGCCTTAGAAAAGCTCCAACAAATGCTTATGTTTCCTAAAAAAGTGATCAAAAGCATTTAACAAGGAAAAACATATAATGTGCTCCAATGCAACTACAACTACAACTCCCATCAGTCCATTATGACCGTCCATAACTCTAGTACTTCCACAGTGTCCATGAGGGTTAGATAGGGTGTCCCTCTTCTGTCTTCCTCCTCTTTCTTCGCTGTTCATGCTGCCAGTTAAGTAGGTTTTTCTCTTTCTCTGAGTGATGTTGTTTTATGTGTTTACACGGCGTGCACTGCCTGTTCTATTATTGCAGCGTTTTCCCTTGCAGAGCCCCTAATTAATCGCGGGAATGTTTTCCGTTCCTAACGCAATCGCCCAGAGTTTTGATTGGGGTGCACAGACAACGGCTAGGGGGAGCTGTGGCGTCTCGTTGCTCCGCGGCGCGGCTTCTCCTCACAGAGAGGAGCCGCGCTGAGGAGTTAACCACGCCAGAGCCTTGCCCCCCAGCCGCCTCTCATTACCCCCGCTTCAGGTCTTTAATTGCGCCTCATTTTTCAAATAAAATGCCCCGTAGGGGGGTCTGAATTGCGGTGTGAACCGCGTTAATCGCCTACGGGCTGACAAGCACTTTAGGAGTTACGTGTGTGTGGTAGCGAGCTGGGGGGCGGTTTGGCATGGTCTTTTCAAGCGAGCTTTGAAGGTTTAGTGCTGCCTTAATTGCCAGTTTTCAACCAGCCCAAAACCGTTTGCAGTCCTCCGGCCTGCCCAAAAATACCCTGATCCCCACAGCATTTTAGTGCAGTAAATAGGAGGATTTAGTGGGGTTTTTTATTGGTAGCTTGCAGCATTGTTTAAACACCTGCCATGGAGCAAGAGGGTTATTATGAGGAGGAGACTCATCAGTATTTAAATGATGAGGAGTTCTTTAATGCTGTCGACAGCTCCATTTACCGCTGTGTCACTGAAGTAGTGGGCCCCATGAAAGAGCGCCTTTCCAACCGCATTGTGGTGGAGTGCGCAAAATGAGTGCAGGCCCATTTAGGGATGCCAGTCAGTCTCCCAGGCCCCTCAGGAGAGGGCCCTCCTGCCCCCAAGAAACCATGCAGGGAGGGGGTACCCGAGGGGGTGCAGGGGGTAGATAGGGGCACCTTTGAGCGTCTGCGTGACGCTTTCCTAGCAAAGGCGACCGCCACACCCCTGCACCACTCTCGGTCCCCGAGCCCTCAGTGTCTGCGGGCACGGCTCCTCCATCCCCAGACGGGAACTCCCCAGATACAGAATACGATGAGGAGTCAGTGCGTTCTTGGCGCCCATCGAGCTCCGCCACCGAGTTACCCCAGGATAGTTCAGGCATGCTGGATCCGGATGAGATCATCCATCTGCGGTTTGCAGCCTGAACCCCAGGGGACGAAGTGGCGAAGTTTGTGGCGAGTCGCCTCCGCAAACCCTTAGCGAAAGAAGCGAGAGGGTGTCTGCGTGGGGAGTGTCCGAGGCCTATGCTGGAAGGAAAGGTGGCCTTGACACCAGAGTTAGACGCCAAAATGGCCACCTTCCTGGCGAAATTCATAAAAGATCCGCGCATGGGCATTGACCGCTCTTGGCGGTCATGCCAGGATAAGCTATTGGACGCAATTGGGTCTATCACGAAGATTCTTGACATGGTGGAGGAGGCGAAGGTGTCAGGTTCCGCCATTTCTCCCGACGTTCTGTTGAATTGGGCGCAAAGGGTGGTCATCTTCCTAGGGAACGCCAATTGCGCCCTATCGACGGACCGCCGGCGATCACTCTTGATTAAACTAGATCCAAAATTGGGGGTCTCTTCGGAGAGCCTTTCATAAAAGAGTTAGGCAAATTTGTTTCTACCTTTACTTCCCTGGACAAGGCCCAGTCCAGCATAAAGAGGGTATTTTAGTAGCGTTTCTCCCAAGGGGCCGGTCGTGGTAGGAGCCGCACGCCCGGCCGTGGCGGTCAGAATTTCACCAATAAAGGTCAAGGCTCCGGGAGAGGCCAATTTAACACCTCAGCCAACTACACAAATTTCTACCCAACCAGAGGGCAGTGCTTCAGAGGCCGAGGAGGCTTCAAGAAGAACACAGGCAACAACAGTTCCAACGGTGAGTGTCATTCCTGCAGGCCAGGTTCGAATTGGCGGTTGGCTAGCGGGTTTTCATGATGCGTGGGCAGCAATTACTGCAGACACATGGGTTTTACAGGCTATACGCGGATTCCATATATAATTTTACGATCTTCCAAAGCAGGCAGGAGCTCCACGCCCTATAGTCTTTTCAATGTCCGATGCGCAGTTGATCAATGAAGAGGTCTCGGAACTGCTCCGCAAAGGAGCCATTCGTCGGTCAACTCGACATCTCTCGGGGTTCTTCAGCAACATTTTTCTGGTGGACAAAACCCATGGGGGCAGACCGCAGGTGATCAAACTCAAGGAATTCAACGGGTGGTTGATTTATCGGCATTTCAAGATGGAGGGGATCCATCTCCTACGGGGCGTCCTCCTTCCGCACGACTGGATGGTAAGTTTGGACCTCAAGGATGCTTACCTTGTAGTGCCCATTCATCCTCCTCACCATCGGTTTCTTCAGTTTATCTGGAAGGATCAGGTATTCGAATTCACCAGCCTTCCGTTCGGGATTTCCTCAGCCCCAGGGTGTTTCACGAAGGTGCTTCACCCAGCGGTAGAATTCCTGCGGGGTCAGGGTATCCGGATGATTGTCTATTTAGACAACATCCTGTTGATGGCCCAATGTCCCAAGAAATTGAACCTTCAGCTTCAGCAGACAATTTCCCTTTTGCAAGGGCTGGGTTCTGTCATCAACAGAGACAAGTCCGTCCTCTTACCGTGTCAAAGGGTGGCATTCCTTGGTTTTGTCATAGACTCCCTCCAATCCTCGTTAAGTCTTCCGTTGCAAAAGATGTCCAAGATTTGACATGTTCTGCGACAGACAATTGCCAGGTCCCAGACTTCCCTGCGGCAGATTGCCAGAGTGGTGGGGCTCCTTTCCTCTCCCATTCAGGCAATCTTTCCGGGACCCTTTCAATACCGGGCGCTCTAGCGTCTCAAGGCACATCATCTCCGGAAAGGCATGTTCCACAATCAGACAGTTCCTCTCTTGGAGGAGGAAAAGGAAGAGATATCTTAGTGGCTTACCCATATGGAGGCCTGGAACGGTCGGGCGATCTTCGGGTCAGTCCCTGACCTCGTGATAGAATCCGACGCCAGCAGGTCAGGTGGGGGAGCCCGCTGCGGGGAATTCTCCACAGGCGGCGCCTGGTCGTCAGAGGAACAGAAATTGCACATCAACTGTTTGGAACTTCTGGCGGGTTCCTTCGCAGTACATTGCTGGACCAGCAGGGATTCAGCGAGGTCATGTGTTCTGCTAAAGATGGACAATGCCTCAGCCTTTTGATACGTCAACCATCTGGGCGGTCCACGGTTTGGAGCTCTTGCGGATCTAGCAAAGGAGTTCTGGGATTACTGTCTGGCCCATCATATATCCGTGACAGCGGAGTACTTGCCGGGTCAAGCCAATCAGGTGGCAGGTTGGCACTCCAGATACGTGCGGGACTCCAGCCAGTGGAGGATGGATGTTCAGGTTTTCCAGTGGCTGAATGACCTATGGGGTCCTTTCTCAGTGGACCTGTTTGCGTCTCGCTGGGAGCATCAGCCTCCACGGTTCTTCAGTTGGAGGCCGTACCCTCTTGCGGAGGATTGGAGTCAGGAAAAGCCTTTTGCGTTTCCTCCTTTTTCAATGGTGGTGCGAACGGAGGCTCAGATTCGCCGCGAAAATGTGGAGCTGGTGATGCTGATACCGCTTTGGAGGTACCCATCATCTCATCATTCAGGGCTCTCTCCACCTCATGGCATGGAGGCTTTCCGGCGACGGTGGTCGCTCCCAGGCCTTTCAAGATCAGCTGAAGACCTTTTATCGAAAGCATGGGCAGTCAGTACCGCGAAGCGCTATAGATTCGCTTGGGCTAAGTGGGTGCGTTGGTGTCGTTGACGGGACTTGCATCCCCTTGTCCCGGGCGTTGTTCCCATTCTGAATTTTTGGGAGGAACTGGCAGCAGACGGCCTAGCGTACCGCACGATTAACGCAGTGCGCTCTGTGATTTCGGGTGGCTCGAAATCGCAGAGCCTCAACTGGGTGGCTCTCCACCCGGTTGAGGGAGCACCGGTTGGGGAACATCCATTTCTTTGTAGACTCTAACGAGGTATTCGTCTTTCATTACCTCAAGAACCTCGCTATTCAGTCCTTTTGGACGTCAATGTTGTTCTGAATCTCTTCCTGTCGTGGCAACCCAATGCATATCTTTCCTTGAAGGAACTTTCGGCCAAGTTAGCCATGCTTTTGTGTTTGGTGTCTTGCCGTAGAGTGTCAGATGTCCGGGCTTTAGACGTTTCAGCAAGAGTTTTTTCCCCGGACGGTGTTACTTTTATCGTGGAACGTCGTATACAATCCCGAGTTGTGTGTTGTTCACTGCCTGATGGCATATGAAGATATGACATTAGACATTCGTCCTCTGGGCGAAAGACAATTGCTCATTCCCTTATGAAAACCACATAAAGCAGTCTCTTCCCCCACCATACCCAGGTGGGTGCGCTGGGTCATGCAAGAGGTCATGCAAGGTATAGACACTAAACTAGTTGGAGCTCATTCTGCCAGTGGAGCCATGGTTTCTAAGGCTTTTTCTGTGGGAGCTCATTTAGAAGACTTGATGCGGGCTGCGGATTGGTGCTCATATTTCACATTTGAAAGGTTTTACTTTAAACCAGTTGTGGATATCACTCAATTGGTGGTAAGTAAGATTTGAACTAGCATGATCTGAGCCTCCGGTCCTGACATAGAATCGAAATTTGCCTAGCCTAGGTAACAGTAACTTTCAATTCTATTAAGGACAGGGAGGCGAGGATTATCCCTCCCAGGTCACCTTCGGGTGCAATCCCGCCCGTATAGCAGTAAGTAATCAGGTTTACAATTTTTGCTGGAATGTATTGTATTGTATATTGTTAAAATGATGGAGTAGTCTTGATTCGTATCGTAAGTGTGTAGTTTATTTTACAACGCTTACGCTGTTGTGTTTTTCTGTTAGGAAATGACGATTCAACACAGGACCAGTAAGAAGTTGGCGTAACTTGCGCGAAGAAATAGGAGGAAGACAGAAGAGGAACACCCTATCTAACCCTCATGGACACTGTGGAAGGATTAATGGACTGATGGGAGTTGTAGTTGTAGTTGCATTAGAGCACATTATATGATTTTCCTTGTTAAATGCTTTTGATCCTGTGTTTGGGGAACATAAGCATTTGTTGGATATTTTCTAAGGCTGCTGTGTTTTGTTCTAAGAATAAAGAGTGGAGAAAGAAAAGCATAATCCTCGCCTCCGTGTCCTTAATAGAATTGAAACTTACTGTTACCTAGGCTGGGCAAATTTCGATTCTCCTCCAAACTAGGGAAGCGACCAATTACGAAATGGTCGCCATTTACAAAGCAAAAGGTGTAAGCACAGTCCTTTATTTGGCGGGTCTCTGGGGCTATGCCAATAGCATGCACTGCAAACAGAAGAACATTTCTTCTTAAAATGTTTACTATATTTCCCGTCACCTGCCTCAAACACTATTGGACATCATGAGGTGGGACTTCAGTATTTAGAATATCTTTTGTTGGTTAGACCACTACTATTGTGTGCCTCACTTTGGAAGAAGGAAGAAATGGCCTTCACTAGATCAATTATTTTAGACTAGATGCATTAAGAATTCCCTGGCTATTGTATATTAATTCAACATTAGAAAGGCTGTTCAATATATCAGTCTGGTCGGATACCTCAAAAATATTGTCTCATACAAAGAAAGAGATTAAAGATTCCTTTTTGCCGCACAGACTGGATCTTGGAACAATGGCTGAGCAAAATAAACCGACTGTCGCCTTGTACAAATCTTTTAATTTAGGGAGGGAGCTAATAATGACTTACCACATGTGACTTATGTACAGCATTGTGTTATACAATTGAAACTGAGATGCAGCATTACTTATTATCTTGTTAAATTCCCAAAAATTAAGTCCCGGCCATCTGTTATGGTACCATGCCCCTGTGATAACAAAAGTAAACAAAACACATTGCACTTTTTATTGTTTTGTAACTTTAATCATAATTTTAGGTGTTTTTATTTTAAGCCATTGTTTGCTGACCATAACATTAGGTCACACAAAGTAGCAATGACATTTTTGGTGATATTAGATGATCCTCTAACATGCTTTGTTCTTCCTGTAATCGATTAATGCAAGGAAACGTATTGTGTTATAGTGTAGCTAAAGAATTTCTTTTAATAATTGTCACTGTAATTACTCTTCTCTGGGGGCAGATTGGGGGCAGATTGGGGGCAGATTGGGGCAGAAGCTCTGGCTGAGCTAGGGTTCAAAATCCACAGCTAGGCAAAAAAAGGGTCCGTTTTCACAGTAAAAATGTGGTGTGTCCTCATTGCGTTTTGGGTCGTTTCCTGTCACAGGCACTAGGCCTACTCACACAAGTGCGGTACCATTTCTATTGGGAGACTTATGGGAACTCAGAATCGTAGAGCAGCTGTTATTACCTATTGACTTTCCATGTATGTCTGCGTTCCTTATGTTAGACAATTTGTTAAAAAGAAGTCCTACAATGCAAAGGCTAGTATGGGTAAGCACAATTTTAGAGATGTGCAAATAGCTACTGTTTCTAAACCCTATATTTTGTTTCCATTTTGAAAATACATAGGTGTCTTTGATACCTTTTTTTCACTCTTTCTTTTTTACCAAATTAATTGCTATATACCCGGTACACAATGAAAAACCAATGCAAGACGCTACTCAGGTATTGGCTTTGGGTTCCTCAGGTTCTGGGTAAACCTACAAATCCTATATATACCCACAACCAGAATTGCCCAGCGGATGTAATGGTATATTGCTTTAAAACATCTGTCATACTAAGAAGTTACAGGTGAAAACATTGACACAAATGGCTGTTTTTTTCAACTCATGTTCATTTCTTCTTATGTCCAACTGTTAGTTTATATAACAAAAAACCTTGAATGATCTATACAAGTGACCCCTTGCTTAATTTAGAATTGTGTCTACTTTTTAGAAAAGTTTAGCTTTATTGCTTTCACTCCCATTTCTATCACTAACTGGAAGGAGGCTGAAAGCACAAAAAGTAGAAAAAATAGGCTATGCCAAAACTGTGTAAAAAAGTGGTTTTCTGACAAAAGTATGCCTGTCTCTGAAAGCTGGGAAGATAATTGTTAGACCTGTCTGCCCCTGTGAGTTCCCTTACCATTATTATTTATTTTGTCTCCCTTAGCCCCTAGTGTTATCAGTTTTTTTTCTGTAATGTCCACCTGGATTTTGCTAGTGTTGTCTGGGGGCTAGGTGTTCCTTGAAGCTATTCCTCCATTTTCTCTTTTTGAGGCCTAGCCTACCTCCTGGAAATTGAGGGAAACCAAAGGACCTAAAATGGTGGCCAGCAACTGCCATAACGGTTTACTTAGGGAGGCTGATCCATTGGACCTAGTGAGGAAAGTTCTGGAACCCTCTGGCATGTTCTAGTAGTCAGGGGCTAGCCTATAAAAGGCCAAGTCCAGGGCGGCCATTTTGTAGTACACACTGACCAGAGGAGAGTGTAGTGGTCAAGGACAGGAGGGAGGCAACTAAATGAGGAGGACAGTGCTTCAATAGGGAAAGATCGTCCTGTGGGCCGGCTATCGCCCTATACTGATGCTGACCCTCTTGGTTTGACTGAACCCTGACCTGAGGGACCCATAACTAACTTTTAAGCAGGTCCAATAACTCTACCTCACCAAGGTGCGGGAGCGTGAAACTGGCCTAGAGACTGCCAGAAAGTGAGAGTTACGCTTCAAAAGGTGGTTGCCAACTTAAGAGAACTGGAACCTCTCACCGCTTTGCTGTGGGAGTGAGTATCCCCTCTGCGGGAGTGACGTTGTGTGCGAGACATCAGCTGTCAGCCCTGGGTCCGAACCCGACCGCTGTGGTGGAGGCGGGGCTCAGCAGAGGCCGGCTGACAGGAGGAGGAGATCCGCGGTGACGCTGCGAGAGAGGCGGCGTCCGGAACCAGGAAGACCTCTGCGGCGTCGGAGGAGGTGCGCCCGAAGCGAAGGAGGCTGGTCGGAAGAGGCGCAGCCTGTGTCGGAGGGATCGCGGAAGGAGGAACAAGCGCCGCTACGGTCCCGCCGGAGGAGCAACACGAACTGACAGAACCAACCGATGCGAACTCCAGCTGACTCCTCTCATCGTCGGTGCTTGAACAGGTAACCGGAGCGCGTAGGCAACTCCAGCCGAGTTGTCCCTTCAGTTCGAAGTAAGCTGGGAAATCTGTGGGGAAGCGGGAGGCGGCACAGCGAGTGAACCGTGAACACTGACTCGCCGGACTAAAGAATAACTGCAAATAGACATCCCGGCTTCGGGACATTAACCTTTAGAGTCCTGATTTAACCCACTTGAGAAACCACTGAGGTATTGAGGGTGTGAGAAGGGAAACGGTGCCCCGAGTAAACGAACCCTGGCCACGAGTGCTAAGAACCGGACTACAGGGTGAAAGTAACAGCCAGAGATCATTGTACTATTAACTCCTCAGGGCAGTAAATGACCTTTAAGAGCCAGAACGTCTCCAATAGAAGTAGAGCATAAAAGTAGCAATAAGAAAGTGTAATTAATTTGCCTGTCTTCTTTTGGCCGTATAGCTGGCTGTGACCATTGCCAGGAAAGCTGCTGGGGGTAGAACTCTGTGGAGCCGTGAGCTCGAGCTAATTTATACCCTGAGTTCGGATGGGTAACGTACATGTCAGGTTATATAATGTGGTGCATTAATCTTGTACAGTGACCTACCCATTCTGCACTATTTAAGTTGACAAGCAATACTGTTGATATTGATGGTGGTTAATCTCAAATGAAATGTAACCAGAATTAATCTTCACTGAATTGAGAAAGTTGATGAATATTGCTAATTGAATGTGGAAACTTCTTTTGAACTAAATGTATGCACTAATTTGACTGAAAAGGAACAAAGAGAACTTTTATAAAAGGTACTGGTATTTTTCTAAACTGGTGTGGCGTCCTTTATTTTTAATGGTAAGTCGCTGAGTTATGGTGAGTGGGATTGTAAGCACTACACAAAAGCCTCGGAGTTTAGCTTTGTCCACTGTGCCAGGCTACCCTATGTAGACTAGGTTCCCTAGGTCTAACAATAATGATTTCAACACCACAGTCCCTTTTTGATACCATTTGCAGTGGAAAACCCAGACTTTTTCTTCTGCAGCACTCTTTTCCCATTTCCCCCCCAAAAAACAACATTTAGCTGTATTTTGGCTGATTTCTGGGTCCCCTCAAGTTGAATCAACAAACCCTGGGTGCCTTTAAAATCCCCATGATGCTGGAAGAAAAGGACGCAAATTTGACGAGGATACCTTATGTGGTCAAAAAGTTACAGGGGCCTAAGCACGAACTACCCCAAATAGCCAAAAAAGGCTATTTCCACTGGGAGGAGAGAGGCCTAGCAGCGAAAGGGTTAAGACAGCATTTAAGAATAGTGGAGGTAGGTTCCATTTGATGGGACAGAGTAATATTTTGTGTGTCCTCTGCATAGGAGATTGAAGAAAAAACATAATCTCCATCAGTGGAGCGCCATACAAATTAAACAGAGTCGGGATAAGAGATGAGCCCTGTGGTACTCCACACTTGGATGTGGATTGTCTCTAGAGCGGTTGTGGAGTGTTCAGAAAGCAATACTTATACTGATAAATGGTGGTCAGATGATACTGCTAAGGTGTGCCTTGTCTCGAGGGATGTATCACTCAAGAGGAATGGTTAGATGAGGAATTGTTGCAGATAGAATTTTTTTAATTGATCACTTGTGAATGCCAAAAGCCAAGAACAGAAAGGGCCTGATTCACACAACTAACTTAAGACAAAATCCTAAACTTACTACCATATACTCATTTTGGTATTCACAGAAGGCACTTACTCCTTTTGGTATTCACAGAAGGCACATACTCATTGATAAGTAAGTGCCTTCTGTGAATACCAAAATGAGTATTCACAGAAGGCACTTACTCATTTTGGTATTCACAGAAGGCACTTACTCATCAATGAGTAAGTGCCTTCTATGAATACCAAAATGAGTAAGTGCCTTCTGTGAATACCAAAATGGTAGTAAGTTTAGGATTTTGTCTTAAGTTAGCTGTGTGAATCGGGCCCTGAGTGTTTGGAACATCTTGAAGTGTTTGAAAAGGTGAAAAATGAACACTCCGTTTAAGAGTTCTTACTTCTACATTGAACTAAGTTTGTTCCTCCTACTACTTTGAGACCATGTTTGATTGGGTTTACTCACTCAGGTCAGCAAGGCATTTGTAAGACCAAGGGAAGGCTTACATTAAGTTATTGGTGGCCAGAAATTAACCTAAAAGTAAAGAGAAGGTGAGAGATTGTGTGGATTGCCAACAAAATGATAGACTAAGGAAGATTAGAGTGCCTCCCATGATATGTACAGATTTTCCTACCTTTCCTTGGGAAGAAGTTTCATTTAACATTTTAGAACTAATACCAGGAGCCTCTAATGTGTGTTGTCTTCTGCTAAAGTATATTGTTGGAAAACGAGGCAGTATCTGTGAGGCCTGCACAAATAACATAACTACATTTGTCCTTCACTGGGAACTAAACACCCAATTGTAGCGCCTGACTCTCAGAGGGTAGCGTTGCAGAGCAGTCAGAGGCTTACTCAAGGGAGGTGGTGTGGGATAGTAATCGCAATTAAAGGTGCGCAGCAATAACACTCAATATTGATTGTCCAGTCTGTACTTTGCTTTATAAAAGTAAGAGTACATTTATTAAACACACACACTACTCAATACTATGCACCAATGTAAAAATAAACATAAGCTGTTGGAATTACTTTGTGACATTGCATAACATCGACACCCCCACCCGCAGGGGGGTGGGGTCTAGTACCACCACTCCCATGTATGCACATTATCTTGCCCCCAAATGCAGTTAGGTGAAACTAACCTGACGCGAGGGCCCTGCGCACTGGCATCATCCCAGTGGTGACCGACCCCGTTACCTCAACAAGCATTTAAAATAGGTACACCTGCCCTGGTGACACACAACCCTGACTAAGCATTTCCTACTGACTATGACGTATACACCTCTACCTCTTAAGGGCTAACAGTCTGGGTTCTTCACCTAAGTGCAGCAGCAAGAACACATGTTTAAGCATCACTTTAGAATGACAGTACTCATCACATTTGTTGGACATTAGAATGTGCAATTACAGCCCCTAAAGGCATCACAGATGAAATCACAGGATTAAGCATATACAGCCAGACACCCTAGCAGGAATGTCTGGCAACATAACCCCACTTTGCTTATGACATCAACTTACACAGGTTCTTCACATTACACATGTGACCTTCAGTCCCTCTGAAAGAAATACCATTAGTGAAGGCACTACAGGTGCAATTACACCTCTTCACCTCCAGGGGATGCCCTTCTCCAGACATCCCCAACTTTGCATTTCACTCCATGAGACAGTCCCTAAAGCACCCCCAGCTGTAGAACAAAAGTTCCAACCATGGGAATGCAGATGACTCCTTGCTGAGCCCTTGAGGGGTTACTCTTTTTAGTCCCCATGAGACTTAGGGAGGGACTTCTTCACGTTGTGCTCCCCCTGCACCCTGTCAAACACGTGGTGGTGACCCCGTTCTCCTGGGGCCGCCACAAGCAGAGGAAACCCTGGTTGCCCTTGCAGGCCGGTCCTGCTCTGCAAGGCATTATGGGGCACTTCCTCGTCTTCCCCGTGCATTTTAGAGCAGCGGCTCCCCAGCTGTTCCTGGGAGAGCCGCTATGCCTGTCCTGTCTGTTGCGCCGCCTCACCTCTTCGGTGGGGGGGCCTGGTCACACCTGGACCCCCAGGTGAGCTATGGCATCTCGGGGAGGCAAAACCCAGCTGTTCCATCTTTTGTTTGGGGGCCCGGTAACACACGGGCCCCTGGCACCTCCTCTTCACACTGGTGGGGTCCCAGTCCCACCCCGGTACCCCGCCTCGCCCCATAATTGGAGGGCAGCCCGGGGAGCCCAACCCCCGACTGCCCCCGCTGGCTCCCCGCCCAGCCAGCACTCTCGCGTGCTGCCGCGGGAGCTGGCACCTGCAGTTCTGGTCTGTCCGCTCCAGCGGTCAGACTCGAAGCCTCACGCCGGCCCTGCCTATCCCCAAGGGAGTGCGGTGGCCCTCCCTCAGCCTCCTCCTTCTCTTCGGGCCCAGGGATGGGGTCCCGGGCCCCTGGGCCATCTGGTGCCGTTGCGCCCCCGGCTTTGCTTTGGGCCCGTAGATGGGGTCCCGGGGCCCCAAATCAGCTTCACGAGGAGCGTGCCGGTGCTCCCCGACTTCCCTTTTCTGTGGGGGCCAGGGTAAGTTCCTGGCACCCTGCGACCACCACTTCCTCTTCTTTGGGGACCCGGGCCCATTTGGGCACATTTTCACAGGGAGCGCAATGGCGCTCCCCGACCTTCATCTTCGTGGGGGCGCGATGGCGCACCCCCGCCTCCTTCCTCACACAGGGCCCAGAGTTGGGATCTTGGGCCCCTCCCCCTGCAATTCTTCACGGGGAGCTCATGGGCGCTCCCCGGCTTCATTTTCGGCGGGGGCTAGGGTGGGCTCCTGGCACCCCGCGGGGGCACCTTCACAGGGAGTGCGACGGCGCTCCCTGACTTATCTTCTCTTAGGGGCAGCCCCCGGGACCTTACCCACCCCCAGGGCCCATCGTGGATCGGCGGCGGAGCCGCACGCGCTTCTCCGTCGGTCATGGCAGAGGTCAAAGGTCGTCTACCTTCTGGGGGGCACTATCTCAGCCCCCAGGGGTCGGATCTTGGTGATCTTGGCCACTTCTTGCTCCTGGTGGCACACCCCAGCCACTGGGAGCACTTTCCTTCGCCCTCCTGGTCACACAGAGGGTGGATTCAGCAGGGAGCTATCTTCACTGGCTCCCTGTGCCACCCTTCCGCCTGGCTCTCCTCCTTGGTCTCTCTTCTCCCTGCGCAGAGGCCTCTGCTTCTGTGCACTGGTCCTGGACTCTTCTCCTGGCACTATTCAGGATCCTGGGACAGTCAGGGGTTCCTCCTTCCAATTGCGCCAGGCTCCAGCCCATTGCGCCAGGCTCCAGCACCCTCTGCCTCAGCAGACCACACCCCAGAGAGAGCTCCTCTTCCTGCGCAAGTTCTTTTTAAAGATTTTGGGATGGGGCTGGCAGGAAGTCTCTGTTTGCCCTATCACACAGCGACACCTCACTTCTCTGCCCGTGCTCTCTCCTTCTTGCCCAGGCCTCTGGGTTTGCTCAAATTGGTGTCATCCAGGGTCTCCGGCTACATGGTCTCTGAGAGCCCCTTCCCCCCAGTGCTGCCTTCTCCCTGGTGCAGCTCGGTGCCTGGCACACAGTGACAGCTGCTGATGGATTAGCCTGTAGCTCCACCCATCTTCGCTCCTTGGCGGGAAGGTCATCAATCCAGGCTGCTGGGGTCAACCACCAGCCAGGCCCTGGTTATGAGCTGACACAGAGAAATATAACATTTCTGGATGACCCAAAAGCAGTACAAATATGACTTTCGACTCTGCAGAATACTTCTTCTCACATAGGCTACAGTGGACTTTGGTGTGTGTTTGGAATTTGTTGGCCCTAGGAAAGTAAAACTAGCCCCTGTGCTCCCTATCCCCATAAGAGAATAATGGAATAAACACTGTAAAGCACACTGACTTTCCCAGGCATGTTTCTCCCCACTGTATAAAGCCTATTCCATGTCACCAACCAATTCTGCATAAGTCCTGCCACACCATTCACTTTGTAGCTGCTCCTGGACTGCGCACGCCAGGAATCACTCCTACGTAGCCCACACATGTGTGCACACGCATGTACACATGTGTCTGCATGTAACCAGCCCAGTGTCCCTTACTCCAGCTGCTGCGCAGCGGCTTAATCAAGTTAGGGGGACACCAGTAAAATCCACACGCAGTCTCTTTCATCATGAGTTTACTGTGGGCGAGTCCCAACTTATGAGGCTCTCCCACAGTAAAAGCTCAACAAATAGGTGCTCAAAAAGCGAAAAATCCGGGCGGCTCAGAGTGGGTTGTATGACGGCACATCACAAACGGTAACATCGCATGCCCTCACTTCGCCGTTTTTAGATCGCATGTCCCTTTACATCGCAAGCAATGACAACGCAACCAATCACGCCGCATCCCAATTGAAAACAATGCAAAAGACTTTAACACCGCATACCAACACATCGCATGCTATAATGCAAATCTAATACCTGTCCTGCACCCTAGAATCAGGGGGGTTCGTGGATAGCAGAAACTCTCACCGTGGATAGCGGATCAAAGGGAGGATAGCAGAAACTCTTTCCATTAAAGATAGTAAAGAGAACACGGATAGCAGAAACTCTTACCGTAAAAGACAGTAAAGAGAACGCGGATAGCAGAAACTCTTACCGTAAAAGACAGTAAAGAGAACGCTGATAGCAGAAACTCTTTTGCGATGTGCGTTGTACATGCCTGCGATGCTGATGTCATCGCACCGTTGTGGCATGCGCAGTAAATGCATGCGATGCCATTTACCATACGATGTAAACATCGCGGTGCGATGGCACCACGATTTATTGACATCGCTGTAATGGGTGTTTCCCCTCAGAGTGTCACCACCTTCTAACAGATATGTTCTAATGTTGGCAGAGGTAGCTGTTGTGAAGATCATGACCATCTCTTCAGTTATCAATATGTTAAGGAGATTCCATCCTTACTGCCAATGGTGTTCAGTTGACATCTTGTGAAATGGAAAGTTTTTTCAAAGCTAGGAATATACCCCAGAAAATATTGTTCTATTCACCACCCACAAACGAATAGCATGCTCAAGATGTTCACAGAACATTTAAAGAAAGTATTCAAATTACTAAACGTGTGGCTAGGTATTGGAAATAAGAAAAATAAGGTTTGAGTGTAAACTGTAGGTATATTCCACAACTGGGGTTACAACTTTTGAATTGTTCAGAAAAAGGAAGCCATGTACTGAGACGTGAAAACTTGAAGGAAGATCACTAGACTTAAGTAGGGGGAAATAATTGGCCATACAGATTTCCATGAAGACCATTTATGATATCAGAAAGATTGTGCACAATTCTAGTGTACAAGATAGGGATGAGTTGTGTGTGAAACTCCCACATAGGAGGAGGAATGAAATATCTAAACTTGGGAAGCCTCTCAGAGTCATCAAATTCTTTAAGAGTGCTGTTTAACTTGAGTATGCTTGTATTTTGAATTTAGCGGTACAAAAGGGGGTGGAGATGGACGGAGCATCTGAACCAATCAAACACTCATACGCAGTCAACAGCTCTGGGTTTAATCCATCAACGTTCTTTAGCCCACTCTGCCACCCCAGTTCAGACATGGTCATATGCAAATCAGTCTGACCCTGTGCCTCATGGGAACAGTCTTGCCCGAACTGCCAAGTCATGCCTTCCCTGGACTGGAAACAAGCTTCCTAGGACCGGTTTCTGGCATTTCAGCCGTCTTCAGCCAGGCTTGCTTGAATTCCAGTGGCAAAGTGAGAAGGGGACTCACGTCTGAGCATACCCTGCCAACTTATGGCGAACAAAGCGGTACAAAAAGGGGTGCTGATGGACGGAGCATCTGTTTTGCCAATGTGCAACATTCCGTCCATCATCTTGTGTGTTTTGCTGTTCGGCCTATGTGGGAAGGGTATGCCCAGACGTGGGTCCGGTGCTCACTACGCCACTGGAGTCAAGCTATCCTGGCTGATGATGGCTGATAGCCAGAAACCAGTCCTAGGATGCTTGATTCCGGTCCAGGGAAGACATGGCTTGGCAGTTCGGGCTGGACTGTTCCCATGAGGCACAGGGTCAAGACTGATTTGCATATGGCCATGTCTGCACTGGGTTGGCGCGGTGAGCAAAATAATGATGGATTAAACCCAGATCTGTGACTGGGGGGTGAATATTTTGCCAATGTGCAACATTCTGCCCATCATCTAGTGTGTTTTTGCTGTTCGCCCTATGTGGGAAGGGAACGCCCAGACGTGGGTCCCGTGCTCACTACGCCAATGGAGTCAAGCTATCCTGGCTTATGACGGCTGATAGCCAGAAACTGGTCCTAGGATGCTTGATTCCGGTCCAGGGAAGACATGGCTTGGCAGTTCGGACTGGACTGTTCCCATGAGGCACAGGGTCAAGACTGATTTGCATGTGGCCATGTCTGAACTGGGTTGGCGTGGTGAGAAAAATAACGATGGATTAAACCCAGATCTGTGACTAGGGGTGAATCTTTTGCCAATGTGCAACATTCCGTCCATCATCTTGTCTGTTTTGCTCTTCGCCCTATGTGGGAAGGGTATGCCCAGACGTGGGTCCCGTGCTCACTAAGCCACTGGAGTCAAGCTATCCTGGCTGATGACGACTGATAGCCAGAAGCCGGTCCTAGGATGCTTGATTCCGGTCCAGGGAAGACATGGCTTGGCAGTTCGGGCTGGACTGTTCCCATGAGGCACAGGGTCAAGACTGATTTGCATATGGCCATTTCTGAACTGGGTTGGCGTGGTGAGCAAAATAACGATGGATTAAACCCAGATATGTGACTGGGGGTGAATGTTTTGCCAATGTGCAACATTCCGTCCATCATCTTGTGTGTTTTGCTGTTCGCCCTATGTGGGAAGGGTATGCCCAGACGTGGGTCCGTGCTCACTACGCCACTGGAGTCAAGCTATCCTGGCTGATGAAGGCTGATAGCCAGAAACCGGTCCTAGGATGCTTGATTCTGGTCCAGGGAAGACATTGCTTGGCAGTTCGGGTTGGACTGTTCCCATGAGGCACAGGGTCAAGACTGATTTGCATAAGCCATTTCTGAACTGGGTTGGCGTGGTGAGCAAAATAACGATGGATTAAACCCAGATCTGTGACTGAGGGTGAATGTTTTGCCAATGTGCAACATTCCGTCCATCATCTTGTGTGTTTTGCTGTATTTTGAATTTGTCATATTTTAGTTGTAAAATAAATTGTTTATAATTTATTATCCTATAAGTATAGTACTAAGCCTATTTTGGCAGGGTGTGATATAACCTTGGTAAAGTGACCTGAGATATATTATCAATTTGTATGACAAAAACAATCTGAAGCCATATTCTAGGCCACCAAAAGTCAACAAACATCTGTGAAGAATCAAAGAGTGTGAATTCTAATAATTAATTTTTAAGGATTTTGTGACATTGACTAGCATTTTCTGCTATTTTCTCAATACCCTGTGTGTGATATGATAAGCAGATATTAACAGAATATATTCTGGATGGAGGTAATGCACTTTGGGCTCAGGAAAAGGAAGAGTGTCAAGGGGTGAGCAAGAATGAAATATCAATGTCTACCCAAAATCAAAAGCTTGGTTTTGTAAAAGTCTAATTGGAGGAGGTGTACCATGCAAGACTCAAAAAAAGCTTACCACTATATCTCAAAATGACTTAGATACCATCGATGTATGCAAAAAAAGTGGATTCAAAAGAGCGAAACACAGCAAAATCCAATACACAAGGTTAATGTATCCAATCGAGACATATAACTGCATTAAAAAGAACATGAAGAATCCTGAAGAAGGGGTGATAGAAAGTGAAGGTATGGGGCATTCAATTGAATGTTATCTATCATATAACAAAGCCTGTAGTATTTACAAAATAAATTCAAACCCTTCTCATGTTAAATGACACTGAATTATACCTTAAACTTTCAGAAATCGGGAACAGCTGAAAGTGCAAGCTGCCTGCTTCTGCCAACCAAATCATACCAAAAGAATGCATGAACCAGCATTGTCAGAGAGATTTATTTTCGCTTCTGGTATTCTTTTGTCTAGCAACAACATTTTACATGGAATTCAGAGTATAATCAGCCTGTTCCTCTCATTATGGGAAAGAAGGAGGTCTTGGCAGATATTTAGTTGATAACTGCATAATATCAAATTAAGACATACGCATTTAGTACTTTTAATAGTAGCTTTAGTTGTTGGATGTTTGTAGTCACAAACGAAGCCACCACACAGCTAGGATTAAAACAAGAGTTTGAGGATTTACTGATATTGGTCTCTTAACTCAATTCCTCTGACTTACCCTTCCTCCCCTCTTTCTATGTGAACAGAGCTCTGGTCAGACAGTGACTCCTGACTCTGCGTGAAAAAGATAAAAGGGCAGAGCTCTAAAAAGAATTGTATAGCAAGAGGCATGAAGTAGAGGAAGACAGAAGGAAGAGATCAAGACATAGGTAAGGTTTATAATGAGGTAGAAAAACCTAGAAATAGAGAGAAGGAGCTGAAGAGGTAGAGGGGGCGGGGTTCACAAAAGGGTGAGGTACAGAAAGTGGTATGGTAGAAGTTAGAGAAAGGCAGAGTTAGAAAGGTGGAGGTAGCGGGAAAGAGGTAGTAAAAGATGTACAGAGAGATGCAAAGCAAAGCGACACCAGACAGATAGGGAAGTGGCAAAACAGGAAACAGCATAAACATGCGGGTGATGTCAAGAGGTTACTTAGGCAGAGAGAACTGCAGAGAGAAGAGGGTGAAGGGTAGAAAGAGATGGGCTCATCCTCAGCCCATCTGCTCCCAATCCCATGTACAAAAAAGTGAATTGGGGAGACAGACGATTCATAGTGGCTGTTTCCAGATTGTGGAACACTCTCCCCCACTATATAAAAAACAGTCCTTCCTTAATGACATTTCGGAAACAATTAAAAACATGGCTTTTTAATCAGTAATAAGTCAGGGCTCCCCCTCAGCACATGATTTGAGCAGCGCCGAGACACCTTAGGGTATTTGTGCGCTATATAAATTATATAAATAAATAAATAAATAAATAAAGAGAGATGAGGTGTAGGCAAAAAGAAGGGTGAAATAGAGAGCGACTCTTAGGCAAAGTACCTACAACTGCCTCAACAGTGGAAGTGGATGTTCTGATAAGAAGAGAGATGAGGTGTAGAGAGAAAAACTGTGATAGTGGCAGTATGGGTTAGCGAGTGTGTTTACAGAGCGGTGGAGAAAGAGTTCTGGGCCTCCGACCAGCTCGCAGGAATTCTGTGGCGTTGGAATTACAGGAGGTACCAGGAGGGCTTCTTGGCCCCCAAGGTCCGTCTGCAGTAAAGTGGAATTCATCCTCCAACCAGTAGTGCGCCAAGAGGCACGTTTGCAGAGTAGTGGAGAAAGGGGGCATGGCCTCCGAAGGCCGCTTAGCATTCTCACTGTGTGGGACCTACTGGAGGTAACATGAGGGGTAGTTCCCCCCCCCCCGAGGATGTCCTTGGGGGCCAAGTACCCCTCCTATTACCTTCAGTATGTCCCACACAGCAGGATTGCTGAGTTCTGATAGCAGGCCACGCCCCCATTGTCTACCACTCTGCAAACACGATTCCTGGCGGTCTCTTGGCTGGGGGATGAAGGCTGCATCGCTGCTCGGGATCCTTACAGGACAACTAGCTTACCTGTTACCTTCAGTAAGCCCCACACACTAACATTGTTGAGAGGTGGTCGCAGGCCATGTCCCCTTTCTCCATCATTCTGCAAATGCACCTCCAGGCACGCTCTTGGTTGGGGGAGTAAGTCCCCTTGCCTCTTGAGGGTCCTTGGGGGCCAACTAGCCCTAGTGTTACCTTCAGTAAGCCCCACACAGCTGGATTGGTGACAATTGGCCAGAGGCCATGCCCCCTTTCTCCACCAAACTGCAAACGCGCCTCCTGGTGCCCCGCTGGTTGGGGGATGAAGTCCTCTTTACTCCCAAGGTCCACAGGATGCAAGGGAACCTCATCCCACTACCAGCTGTGCGCTAAGAAGCACGTTTGCAGAGTGGTGGACAAAGGGGGCATGACCTCTGTGTGGGACTTACTGGAGGTAATATGAGGGGTAGTTGGCCCCCAAGAATGTCCTTGGGGGCCAACTACCTCTCATATTACCTCCAGTAAGTCCCACACTGCAGCATTGCTGAGTTCTGATAGCAGGCCTCACCCCCTTTGTCCACCAATCTGCAAACGCACTTCCTGACGCATTCAACCGAGTCACAGGATGGCTGCCAACATTTCTTGGTTTGAAGGGTTGACAGCCAATCAGATTGCAAGGTCGAGATTGGGAGGGTTTGCGGATCCTCCGCGCCCATATTTGGATATTGAGAAATATTTAAATTTCTCAGGAACTAATGAACAGATTTACACCATTTAACAAAAAGAGTGCTTCTGTACCAAATTCCGTTCAGCAGTTCAGGCTGTAGCCGTGTCTAAAGTTACCTATAGAAATTAACATGGAGAAAATGTGTTTTGGGATTGCCCCCTTATTATTGGCCCCCGCTTGACGAATCACCCCAAAACTTTCAATACAACAACTGACCTGACTGCCCCATTAGTTTTGAAAAATTTGTGAAGATTTGCCAAACAATGCCAAAGATATTGGGAAAAGAAAAATACATTCAATTGTTTGATATGTACTAATTGATTTGTTAAGGGACACCAATATCATAAATTGGTTTCCTGGGGCTGAACAGATACAAGGGAAGCAACAAAACAGGGGAGTGAACAGCCCATCTAAGGAGAAATCTTAACCAAAGAGACAAACTTTAAGGGCCTTATGAAAATGGAGGTGACACTCTTATGTTCTGAATGTTGCTACCCAGCTGGTTACATAGCTTTGAGGTTAAGTAGCTAAAGGTGTGGAATCCAATATGCTCCTTATACATACTAGGAACTTTCAAAATAGATAGTCGCAGATTGCATGAGTCTGAACATGTCAAAGAGCATTGAATTCTCAGATTTTCCTGAGCCAAAGAAAATCCTATGGCCTAAACAAAGATACTAACCTGGACACGCTCTTCAATGGGTAACCAATGAAGGCCTCTACGAGTTTCTGAGATGTAGTCATACACAAATTGCATACTATTCTTACTATGTGATCCTGTGGTCTTTACAGCCCTGCCATAAGACTGTCAGGTATTACCAAATATAGGCAGTTTCTATAGTCCAACCTGGACAGTACACAAACAACCACCACCTAGCATGCTTATGTTTACGAAGAAAGGGCAGAAGTGTTGTGATCAGCTGGAGCACTGCAAATCAGCTGGAAGCAACTGGTCTCACCAGATCTGCCAGAATCATTTTCTAAGATAAGTACTCCACGGAATTTGAGCCTGTCCATTGGAGCAGGGTGTTGCGGGAAGGAGGCCCCATACAAAGAAGAGTCCCAATGAGTGATGATCTTGCCCAATATTAAAAGCATGGCCTTCCGAGCATTCAGCTTACCTACTCTGGGACAGCAGTAGGACAGTAACTGAACATGATCACTGACAAAGGGGCATTCTCCTCCCGTTTATTATTTGGGTATCCTCCACACAGTAGGAGGCTGCCCTGCACCCAAAGAATCTAATCAGGAACAAAAGGGGGCGGACATAGTTGTTAAACAATGTAGGTGACAGTGTAGAATCCTACTGAATCCTGCATGTCATAGCTGAGGACGCCTATTTGTTTGGAAGCAGGAAGAGCATCTTGTAATAATTATTCACAAAAGAAGAGAACCAACTTTTGACGGTCTCTCCTACTCTTATACTGACTACTGTAATCCTCTGAAGAAGGATTGTATGATCAACTGGATCAAAGAAGTTCTAACCTCATCTACAGCAAAACCAGAGATGGTTCTCTCTGCCTTCCGGGATAAAACATTTTCACCAGGGATCGAGAATACAATGAGGTTCCAGGTACTTCGGCAATTATTTGGCTACCACCTTTTCGACTGTCTTGCCTAAGGCAGAAAGTAAGAATATTTGTCTGTAGATCATCATAGCTGTAGAGGGTAGACTAGGTTTTTTTAACGAGTGGGGAGAGAAGGCTGAGTTTCCATTTGTTGGGTATCATCCCAAGCAAGAGGCTTGCTATGATGATATTTGTTACTGCACTGGTGATAATAGATGTAAGAGTAAGCCAGAATGTCACATGGCAAGGTTGGACAGATGACTGTGACTTAATGCTGGACAGCAAAACTCCTGTTTCAGCTTCTTGAATCTGTAGGAAATGGTGCCAGACAATGTCTGCCTCGTTTGCCACATGCAAAAGGCACAGTTCTGCATTATTTACCTGCACTGCTTTTTCCTTGAACCCTGCATTCGCGTGGACAACCAAACTCTATCAACCACAACAATGTTGGTGTTCTGAACTAACAAGGACATTCCGTGCTTGTTCTGTAAAAGTTGGCCGCTTATAACTCACTGGGTTGATGTGAAGGAGCATCAAGGCCTATCTCACAGAATATGGTGCATGGATAAGATTAGATATAATATAACACAAATAATGGAACAGCTAAAAAAGAGCACTTAGATGTCTTGGCTGGGTGGAGGCTTTTTATAAACTCGGCTTTACAATAAAGGAATTTTTGTATGATACGAAGACTGGCAATGGCATCCTTTATGCATCCAGGAACATTCCAATGAGAAGCGAACCTCAACTGAACGAGTCAGAAGAATTAACTGCGATGATGAAAATATTTGTGTTGGACTAAGAAACTATATTTGAGTTAGACATATGTACTGATATTTACTTAAATCACCTGAATGATCCCTATTAGATACTCTGTCATTTTGTTTGAATCATTGGGGTCCACAGGCGACTGAACCCATAAAAGGTGGAGCACCACAGTATTGAAAACCGCTACTGGAGTATGTGCAATGTGATTGTGCAAAAGCTGCCAAACTTTGTATGCATTAAAATACGACACAATTTTGACTAATGTTATTGATAGCTGTCCATTCAGAGTTGCAAATGTTTTGTAAATATCTCAAAATATCTTAATATATTTATAGAAAAATGCCTAACAGTATTAAACACACATCACCAAACACGATAAGATAGTAATACAATGAAAATATCGGCGTAAGACCTGGGCTCCTGGGTGCCATCACAAAAAATTGCCAGCACTGCGACAACCGTCCCGAAAAGACAAAACACTAAGGTAACACTGTGCAGCTATACTATAAAACAGTAGAATTACTTATGAAGCTTTTACTAACATCTAGCATTAATAAACGCTAATTGTGTAGAATGCACCAAAATCTGTCACTTTGGTATGGGATCACCATTCTGGTGATCAAGAAGAATAAAAGAACACAACAACATCTAAGACAAAAGCTACAAAGTAGCAAATAAAATTGTTACACTACAGTAACGCTGTATAAAAAAAACAAGAGTGTCTGAAAAATGGGTTAAAGTACCCTGAAGCAACAACTATCTCCTGGTTTAGGATTAGTTTGTGTCAGTGCCTTAGAATGTGAACATTTTACAACCGGAGGAGCTTATGGAATCAGGGTCAACTGCTTAGCACTCAGAGGGGACCTATTTGGATGATGAGATTTTAAGACCACAGCCTGACTGAAGGGCAGAGAGATTGGACCCAATGAACACAAGGGGAACACACTAGACTAAATGTATGTGTGGTGAGGGATCTGCTTGCGAGGCAGTCACCACCCAGCTCACCCTCCACTGTATGAGTTAGTTCCTGAGGCAGCCTTCCTCCGGTCTCTGGTGAGGGGTAGGTAGAGCTTCTAAATGCTTAGTCAGCATCTCTCGAAACTGACAGGCCAAAGTCAAGCAAACAGTTTCTGCAAGCGCTTCAGTGCTGTTTCCATCCAGAGCAAACCAGCAGCTCTCAGCTCCAAAATCTAGAAGCACCAGCAACTGACCCTGTGCAGAGCTGGCTCATTGAAGGTGTTCAGTGAGCTGTTGGGAAACTCTAAGTTATATTTTTATGCCTTGGCAGATGGGAAGCACCCCACAGCTAACCAGAGTCCGTGCATCCTTTCCAACTCAAAAATCCAGTCACACAAATTTGGCTCTTTATAGAGGCCTCTGAGGAAGAACATTCTAACTCAGTCTCTGCCCAGAATGCACTCTGGTAACCACAGTGCAACCTGGTAACCACAGTGCAACCACCATATTTTTTGTTAATGGAAAAGAGAAGTTCTGTTTCGGCTCTGGTGGGAAACCTTATATAGGGCCCGACTCCCAGAACTAACTTAAGACAAAATCCTAAACTTACTACCATTTTGGTATTCACAGAAGGCACTTACCTATTTTGGTATACACAGAAGGCACTTACTAATTTCGGTATTCACAGACGTTAGGAGTCCTAACTTTAGGACTCCTAAATGCCTTCTGTGAATACCGAAAGTCTTAAAATTAGGATTTTTCTCAGTTTAGTAGTAGTAAAGTCAGGACTCTTAACTTTAGAACTCCTAAATGCCTTCTGTGAATACCGAAAGTCTTAACATTAGGATTTTTCTCAATTTAGTAGTAGTAAAGTTAGGACTCCTAACTTTAGGACTCCTAAATGCCGTCTGTGAATACCAGGTGAATACCGAAAGTCTTAAAATTAGGATTCTTCTCGATTTAGTCGTAGATGTTTTCTGATGTTCACTGCTTCTCTTCAGAGATGAAGAAGTTTTGATGGAAGACACACTCTCCACATCAGAGACAGTGTTCTCTGAAGTCTTCAATTTCTGTAGCCACAGAAGGAGACGGCCTTCTCTATCTTTCAAGGTCTTCTGTGAGAAGGTCCTACATATCTTGCAATCCTTGACTTGATGTTCAGGATACAGACAATAAATACATTTTTTATGAGGGTCTTCAGAATGAAGTCTCTGCTTTCCACAGCTACCACAAGGCCTGAAAAGAGACTTCTTGGTGGTAGACATTCCAAAACTAGGTTCCTGAGAGATTTGAGAAGAAAAAACTGAGCAGAGCTCAGGGAGACTCCCTTCACACGACGTGCGGTAGAAAATCTGAGGGCCTGAGCCTCTGGGGAGAACATTCTAAGAGGGTGCTGGCGCCTGATTGGCCGGAATATAGACCAAAACATAATGACTAAGACATATCATAGAAGTGATATGTTGTCTAGCTAGGAAAAACTCTATGGTTTTTGCTTTCTCTATGTATATAGGCCTGTGTTATGGCTACATTGCTATGTTATTTACCGTGGGACTCTCACTTTGACGATGGGGAATATTCAAGCATGTGAATCTATGAAAGACACAGAATACAGATAGGAAGAAGACACGTGTCTCTCCCTCCAGTGGACATCTAAACATTTCTGTGTTTGGTATATATGTATCATTCTTTAAGTACATTCTTGTTATTTTTCAATAGAGTTGCAGTAGCTGTTCTAATTTTAAGGTCCTGAAGAAAGCCGGGTAAAATGACCCTTCGGCTGAAACATGTCGACCGTACTGCACAGCGCCATAGGGTAGTCATACTATCTGGCGTGTTTTTAAATTTTTGACACGTGAACTTCTGTTTAAATATCCTTCGGAGTCTGCGTAGTTAATTTTATCCATTATTATTATTTGAGCACTGCACTTTTTTCACATCACTGTAGGATGTACATGATAATAGAAAAATCCCCCTTTTTTCTGGACACCTATCCCTGCACCGGCACTGTATGGTCGGGATTGGGAAGGTAGAACTAACTATTCCCACATGATGTGAATTCCACCAGAAAGGTGGTCTGATGGGAATTGTTACATTTTTTCTGTTACCAATAGTTTTTGTCTTCAGCAACTCCTTTTCGCGCACACACCACCACTGACACGCGGTCACTGTTGTGGTCACGCACCGTCTTTAGACCTGGTCTGCTCTTTTGTGTATTCTGTATCTTGCTGTAGGGGAGCGAGCAGACAGGTCATTAAATATTCCCCACGACCCTCCACACACTTGTTTTGTTTTTTAGTATTCTATGAAAGACACCCCAATACTGGAGAATCCTAATTTTATGACTTTCAGTATTCACAGAAGGCATTTAGGAGTCCTAAAGTTAGGAGTCCTAACTTTAATACTACTAAACTGAGAAAAATCCTAATTTTAAGACTTTCGTTATTCACAGAAGGCATTTAGGAGTCCTAAAGTTAGGAGTCCTAACTTTACTACTCCGAAACTGAGAAAAATCCTAATTTTAAGACTTTCAGTATTCACAGAAGGCATTTAGGAGTCCTAAAGTTAGGAGTCCTAAGTTTACTACTCCTAAACTGAGACAAATCCTAACTTTAGGACTTTCGGTATTCACAGAAGGCATTTGGGAGTCCTAAAGTTAGGACTCCTAACTTCTGTGAATACCGAAATGAGTAAGTGTCTTCTGTGAATACCAAAATGAGTAAGTGCCTTCTGTGAGTATGAAAATGGTAGTAAGTTTAGGATTTTGTCTTAAGTTAGTTCTGTGAATCGGGCCCATAGTTCCCTCCAACATGTCCTGGAAACAAATGACACAGGGTTTGAAGAAGTGATAAACGGGCTATCCTTGTTTTTTGTAGGCAGCTTCCATCGTACATCTTGCAACAGACTGGAATCAATGCTTAACTGACCTAAAGACTCCAGACCATACATAACTCTGTGGCAAGGTTCACCCTCAACATCCCACCTTGCACTCACATCACCCTGGACCTCAAAGAGCTCGACTGGTTCCTAATCCAAAAACAAGCACTCTTCAGGCTCCTCATTCTCACATATAAAGCCTTACACAAGAATGGTCTCACGTACCTCAACAACTGCATAAACTTTCACAAACCTACCATACACATCTGTTCAGCCAGACTTCTACTGACATAAACACACACAGACACACACACCCTGCACATGCAGAATCACATTCGGAGGTTGGGCCTTCTCCTACCCCTCTCCTAAAGATGTAACGCCATGCCCGTGCCCATCAGAGCCTCTGTCTTAGTTATTCAATTCCACAAGAAACTGAAGACCTGGCTCTTCATCTAGCACCGGCCCTGGCTCAGCCCACCCAGCGCCTGCTTCAGCGCAAGGATATCCTCCCGGATGAGTTGTGTGTTATACATATAACATCACATAACATACTTTCAAATATAAAGATGTATGTGATCAGCTATGGTTTACCTTAACAGGTACCTGTATTGTGATTGCAAATGTACTCATGTGTGAGCATGTTCTAAAGCATTACCAAATGTTTGCAAAGACTTTCAATCATACAAATGTGGGCCCCCACAGGTCTAGCATGTTTGCCGTGAGTGCTGTGTGTTCCCTGAACATGGGGGGCGGGGGTGTTGTATGGTTTATGGGCTTCTTTTGGGTGAATGTTAAGTTAGCAAGGCTTAGTCGAGGTTTAAACGCCATTTTTCCCTTTTGCTACTTTTGCGCACGACACTGCTTAGCTGTTTTTGCTGACTTAACTTGGATGAAGGTCTATACATGGGAAAAGGGTTGTTTTTCGACATCTCTAGACATACATCATATCCCCAGTCTGTACAGTGAGTGCTGAGCCTCCAAGGTTATCATAGCGTAGCTTGTCCGTGTAACACATTCTAGACACAACAATTTGGCAGCTGCAACCAGAGTAGGATTCTGGCGCCTTTATCATACCACACTTGCCAGAATTACACACACTTGGAAGATTCCAGGCATGCAGAGCGACTAACCGATCCGGATGTAATTTACACTTACTGAGCAGACAGGTAAATGGGGTCCCCCTAAAATAACTCCAGAGACCTTCTATAGTTTTATAATACATAGTTCCTAGATAGGGAGGGTGTTTTAAATAGGCGCTTTTACCACCTGTTTGCATAATCATTGTAACATGATTCCTCCTTTTGTATTTTATGTAATTGTAACCATGCTGTCCGTATTATTATTATCCATATGTATGCTGATGTTGATTAAAATACTGCCCTTCAGATCACGTCGTTAAAATAAACATTTTAACCTTACCGTGTCTCTATTTTACTCTCGTTGTGGACTGGTATGAACGTATAACAAAAGAGTGTTCTCACTTCCCACCATTCCTGAGATGGTCCTAAGTCGCATGTTCTAGGTTGTCTAATCATTGGTTTCTTTGCTATAGGACAAAGAGCTAATGTGACGCGGATTGCTAGTCTGGTAGGGGATTTTGGGTACTAAGGTGAGTTTTGGCACACCCTAATTCACTGAGGTCCCAAGTCTCTGTGCACAGTTATGTGTTAGCGCAGAATCCCTGTAACGCACTCAATTTCTAACTGAGGGCCAGTAGGCATCACGCATGGGTTATACTACTGCATTCCAAAGCCTACAATGTTAACAGCAGGTAAGGAATGTGTAAAGAAGTCAAAGGGTGAAGACTTCCCCTACACTACAGGGTGGGCAGACCATGGCCATAAACAGGTGCAGCACAGGAGATTAAGTATGAGGGCTTTGCCATAATCATAGCAAAAATATATGGCCAAAGGTAAAAATTGATTAGCTGGTCGGAGACATTTGCTGTTACGCTACTCATAACAAATTTATAAAAATTGTGCATGATGGAATACTATGCATTAGTACATTCTTGAAAATGTACGACTGCCATTTTCTAGGGTACTCCTGGAATGCTGTATGTCCTTTAAAATTTTTAAAACCTAGTCTGTGTAATTTAGGTAATTTCTGTATAAATACACGTGAAGTGGTTATATTGCAAAAACATTCATTCTGTCTTCTTCTCACCCCTTACTTAACGTCTGGTCAGCTGACAGGCCAAGGAAAAAATGGTTCGCATTACTTTCAGTTTAACGTAATTGCATAGATCGCTAATGTGAAAAATGTAATTAAACTAAAAACTGTAAAAAAAATATTGTAAAAAAAACATACAAACAAATAGAAAAGGGTTTAACAATTGACCAGAAACAAAGTTTTAGGCAAAAATCTGTAGAACTATTTACAAAAAAATAATCTGAATTGAGATCATTAATGTGAAAAAGAGACCACAGAAGGAAGGACATTTTGGGCCAAAAAATGCAGCTCTTCAGCCACTCTGGTCCTAAATAAAAATGTTTTCTTTCTACAGATTTAGAAACTGAGCACAAGCTCCTGCAAACAAAGGACTGATACAAGGTACAACTGATCAAGCTACAACGGCCTCCATTTCAAAGCTCCATCCATTCCCACAAACCCCTATTTTTTTTTCATATTTATCTCGGCCTCCTTCGGCGAACAGCTTGGAAAAGCATTCCACACTGTGTATACTTCCAATAAAAACAGAAAGAAACTTGAGAAAATGCAAGGTAAGGAGCACGGCTGCCCAGTTCCTCTCCCGGCCTTTGCCGACTCTTTTCAACTGGCTTTGAGAGCCCAGGCCAGTGGACCGGCCGGCTTAGTTTCATCGTCAAAGAACTGTGAGAGGCTACAGTATACAGCGATGCGTGTGCCCTCTGCAATGACATTTTAGGCATGCTAGATGGCTGAAGTGTCAACCAATTAAAAAACTAAGTATTATATAAATAAATAAATATAGACACACATACATATATGTATATAAATATATATGCATACACAGTATGGAAATAATACCCCACCTGTGCCCGTTTTAAAGGTTTGCGATTTCAGGCGCAATTATTTAAGATACACCTGAAGTCAAGATAGTATCGCTTGAAAAAAAAAAACCTCTGACAACAATGTAAGCACAATGTTTTAAAGAAATCCTGCAGAACTTTTTACAGCGCGTTAGTGTATATCGGTCGAGCAGGTGCCATTATTTCAACAAATGAAACGCCAGCATACCTTTCAACTGTTGCTAACCCACTTGGCACAGAAATGGAACTGCCTATTGAGCAGAGCAAGAAGAAATAGTCCAAGGGGGCTGGGAGAGGAACCTGTTGGCTGTAAAAATGTTCTTCTTCAGTTGCGGAGAATGACTCGTGACAAATGTATTTTAACGAGAATTAAACTGAATCTGAATCTTGAATGCCAGCCCGGAGACTTTGGCAGAAGGAGCAGAGAAATATTGCTTCACAATTCTAGCTTGCTCGGTCAGAGGCCTACAAGAATACGCTGTATATACAAAAGAAACAAGTACAAGACGTCCGGTATTTTCCTATATACAGAATTTGGTAATGCAAAAAATAGAAAAGGTGTTTACATTACTCTTTCCCTACATGCCTCATCTTATCCGACATCCATTTTATATAAAATGCGTGAGCAGTCTTCCAAACAGTTTATGTAACTCTTTCCTCTCGGCCCTGCTCTGTGCTCGCCTTTCTAAAACAAAGCAGCAGTATTATTCCGAGATCTCGGGGACAAGAAAAGAAAGCTCATTTTATTAAAGATCTTTTTCATTCTGCTTCAGAACCAGTATCAATGCCTCGTCTGCTGGTGGCCTGAACAATCTGTGCCGCTGCAAAAAAACTCGGGAAATAAAGCAAGAAAATACTCTCTGATACAAACCACAGCAGTAAATACAGGATGCTGTGCAAAATCAAAAACGACAGATTGCCTGTTTATACTGATATAGAGTGATATATGGCTATACATATAAAGTTGCCAGACAACATCTACACACTCCAAGCAAATATTTATGCGTTTCTATATGAGTGACACCCAGCAACACATGGCATCTGAGGTCCACTTCAGAGAGACTGGGGGGTAACACAAACACAGCGAAATCATATTTTCCCTATAATATTTATGTCAGTATCACATTGCCATAACTATTTAACAAGGGTAGAGATATGTATTTATTTATGTAAATAGGAGCCTCCTAAAATTACAATAAAATCGCTGCTCGGTACAGAAGTATGTACTGGAGATTGTATAATAGAAATGAACACCTTAAATTGTTACAACCCCAAAAGAAACAACCTCAGGGCAAGGCTTGACAGGGTTATAAAGTTCGACCAAAAAAAAAAAAATAGCAAACGCTGAAAAAACAACTTTGTTACTGTAAATAATCATATGATACATAGCCAGAGATATGGCATATTAAAAATACAACTGGCAGCACATGAAACAAGTAGAGAAGGTTACTTTTGTCACAAAGCAAATATATTGATGCATCAATAAACTACTGGAAGAACAAAACACAACTGCTCACGTCCTTGTTTAAAAAAACAATAAGGGAAAAGCAGACACAAATCTATTTTGCATCCTTATCACAAAATGTAGAACTAAAATATTTTTTGGGGGTGCGGGTAGAGGTACAGTTTCTAGATGGCCAACATTTTAGGCTGCCAAACTTGCGATTAACATTTAGGAATGGAGGTGAACAGCTCGGGGGGAGGGGCTCGTGTTTCCTAAAACAAGTTAGCTTGCCTACCTCGTCCCCCAGGGCTGAGTTTCTCTTCCTATAGCCGGAGTCCCCCTGGAAGTGCAATGTGAGTGGTAATGACCGCCTGCCTCCCTAATGAGTCCATTTTCCTGCTCTAGATGTGTATATACACACACACACTGCAACCTACCTTACAAACCACAGAGACGGGGGGAGAGGCAGAGGGAGCGTGTGTGAGAGGAAGAGAGAGAGGGAAAGGCACAACAGACAAAGCCCTCCTACCAGACAGCAGACAGTCCTCCTTCTTCCTCGCTAACTAGCGACCAAAATACTAACTCGAGCTAACGCAGCAGCAACAGGTTGAAAATGCTCATCGACTAGCGAAAGACGAAAAAAGCTACGCGAGCAGAAGGGCTCCCAAAAGCAGCCGGCCCCACCTTCTTTTATTTCAGAGCTCCACCGAGAGAGGAATGTATTGTTCCAGCCTGCATACATTTAAATCTCATGAATATGCTTATTTATTTATTTACGTTTATGATATTGCGCTATTATATTCACAGTCGCCCTTTACAGAGGGTGTGGGGCTGTTGAAAGGGCAGCAGGGTACCGGGGCTGCGACGTTTGTTAATTTGTCGGAACAATGTCGATTTCTACTTGATCGACAGTGGATGTGCGCTTTCTTTCTGTGCTTGTTATCATTAAAGCCGTATTGTTAAACAGTACGGCAGGAAGAAATGGCGAGTAAAAATGATATACGCTTTTGACGGATGAGGGCGTGAAACGCGCTTTTATAAAACATGAAGGAACTGTGCAAACTTTGATGTCGTTTTGGCAAGTGTTTTGGTTGGCCCGTGCCCCTTTGTAGAACCTGTCAATAAAAATGTTTTTGCTTTACGGTCCGGGCACATAAGAGCTGTAACACCATGTGTGTGGGGTGCAAATATATCGTAAGGCAGCTTCTGCACAATGACCACTGGTATTTTAAAGTCATGAGCTGTCTGAAGAAAAGGCACCTTTCTGTGTACAACAGGGGACGAGGGAAGCCGATCTCCCCAGGCCATGAAGCTACTCTAGAGGTTTTCTTTTCAGCAGCAAATTATAAAGCGGGCCCTCGTCGAAACCACAGGCTGAGAGGGTGTGTCTGTCGCCACCGCTGTAATAATTGCTGTGCGTGTGTCTGAACAGGTGGTATGCATAGAGTACATAGCATTACAGCAGGACAGATATAAATACTACAATCGTAAAGGAAGAGTATTAACTAATGAAAGAGCAGCCAAAGCAAGCTAGGCGTGTAGTTTAAAAGACGCATTTCGTTTCATACAAAAGAGACCAAACCCCAAAACTGCAAACTCTTAATAATACTGCATCGAGGCACATTTTCTCTTGAACCCATATAAAAAAAGAATATTGTTTTTGTTTGTCTCACACGAGTTTCAATTTAACAGGTCATTATACAATTTGGATTTGATTTTGGGTCTAATTAAAACTTTTTTTTTACTGAATCATTTATTTAACCTGCACAGAACATGCTCATATAAGCCAATACAGCATCCAAGTGCAAGGTAGGTGATATCTTATCCTGAGCCCCCAGGGACTCTGGTACCACCGCTCCGATTGCAACAGAGAGATAACCAGCAAGAGACCAGCATGCTGCTGAGGTATCACATAGGGATCTCAAATGTAGAGTTCAGATTAGGCCCTACTCAATCAATCACGAATTTGTAGAGTGCACTACTTACCCGTGAGGGTCTCAAGGAGCTGGGGAAAAAAGGGGGCGGGGGTGTTACTAGTCGAACAGCCAGTCTTGAGTAGCCTCCTGAAGGTCAGCAGGTCATGCATCTGTCATAGGCTCAGTGGGAGGGTGTTCCAGGTCTTGGTGGCGAGGTAGGAGAGGGATCTGCTGCCGGTGGTTGTTCTTCGGATGCGAGGGACGGTGGCGAGGGCGAGGTCGGCGGAGCGGAGCTGGCGGTTGGGGATGTAGATAAAGAGTCATCTGTTGAGGTAGGCTGGGCCGGTCTTGTGGAGTGCCTTGTATGCGTGGATGAGGAGCTTGAAGGAAACTCTTGTTGACGGGGAGCCAGTGCAGGTTTCTCAGGTGGGAGGTGATGTGGCTGTGGCGTGGTACGTCGAGGATCAGACGTGCAGAGGCGTTTTGAATGCGTTGCAGTCGTTTGATGAGCTTGGCCGGGGCTCCCGCGTAGAGGGCGTTTCCATAGTCGAGCCTGCTACTGACGAGGGCCTGGGTGACTGTTCTTCTTGTATCTGTCGGGATCCACCTGTAGATCTTGCAGAGCATGCGGAGGGTGTTGAAGCAGGTGGAGGAGACTGCGTTGACTTGCTCGGTCATGGAGAGTGTTGAGTCGAGGATGATTCCCAGGTTGCGTGCGTGGTCAGTGGTTGACGGGGCTGCTCCCAGTGCCATAGGCCATCAGGAATCGTCCCAGGCTGAAGGGTTGGAGGTGAAGATGAGGACCTCTGTCTTGTCCGTGATCAGCTTCAGTCGGCTGATCTTCATCCAGTCAGCGACGGCCTTCATTCCTTCATGGAGGATGGATTTGGCAGTGAGGGGGTTCTTGGTGAGGGAGAGGATCAGTTGAGTGTCGTTGGCATAGGAGATTATGTTGAGGTCGTGCTGTCTGGCGACCTATGCGAGCGGGGCAATGTAGATGTTGAACAGTGTCAGGCTGAGGGATGATCCCTGGGGTACGCAGCAGATGATCTTGGAGGCTTCGGATCGGAATGGGGGAGGCGGGCACTCTGGGTTCTGCCGGAGAGGAAATAGGTGGTCCATTCCAGGGCCTTGTCTCGGATCCCTGCGTCGTGGAGGCGTGTGCGTAGGCAAACAGTGTCAACGGCGGCGGAGAGGTCCAGGAGGATGAGGGCCGGTTCTCACCGTTGTCCAGCAGGGTTCTGATGTCATCGTTGGCGGCGATGAGGGCAGTCTTGGTGCTGTGGTTGCTGCGGAACCCTGACTGGAATGGGTCCAGAATGCTGGTTTCTTCGAGGTATCTGGTTAGTGTCTGTTGACAATCTTCTCGATGACCTTGGCTGGAAACGGAAGCAGGAAGATGGGCCGGAAGTCCTTGAGGTCTCTTGGGACGAAATCCACAATTCAGCCGATAAGCGGTAATGTAGAAGGTTGTTGCAAGTGGATCACTGACATAATATCTAATGTCTAAATATCGACTTGCCAAAATATCGAGGTAATAATATAGAATGCCAAAATATCGACTTCTTATCTACAAACAGGTAAGTACAAAAATATCGACTCCAAAATATCGCTAGGAAAAAATATAGTCAAAATATCGAATGTTTTAAATATCTTAAAAGTAATTTAAAACTAAGATAATAATAAATATAATTAATGTAAACATACTTAAAATACTTAAATAAACTTAAAATTAATAAATAATTATTTTAACTTTAAAAAATATTAATTTAATGTTATAAAATATATATATATATACATATTGTTAACAAAACATATACAATATTTTTTCCGTAGGATAGCGAGAGGGTTAAATTTACTATTCCCACTCCAGAGAGTGCAACAGTAGGGAAAGCGTTGGATAGCGTAGGGGTAAAAATTACTATTCCAACTCCAGAGAGCGCAACAGAAGGGAAAGCGTTGGATAGCGTAGGGTAAAAATTACTATTACCACTCCAGTGAGTGCAACAGTAGGGAAAGCGTTGGATAGCGTAGGGGTAAAAATTACTATTCCCACTCCAGAGAGCGCTACAGTAGGGAAAGCGTTGGATAGCATAGGGGTACAAATTACTATTCCCACTCCAGTGAGTGCAACAGTAGGGAAAGCGTTGGATAGCATAGGGGTAAAAATTACTATTCCAACTCCAGAGAGCCCTACAGTAGGGAAAGCGTTGGATAGCGTAGGGATAACAATTACTATTCCAACTCCAGAGAGTGCAACAGTGGCGAAAGCGTTGGATAGCGTAGGGGTAAAAATTACTATTCACACTCCAGTGAGCACAACAGTAGGGAGAGCGTAGGGGTAAAAATTACTATTCCAACTCCAGAGAGCAAAACAGTAGGGCAAGCGTTGGATAGTGGGAGGGTAAAAATTACTATTCCCACTCCAGAGAGTGCAACAGTAGGGAAGGGATTGGATAGCGTAGGGGTAAAAATTACTATTTCCACTCCAGAGAGCACAACAGTAGGGAAAGCGTTGGATAGCATAATGGTAAAAATTACTATTCCCACTCCAGAGAGCGCTACAGTAGGGAAAGCGTTGGATAGCATAGGGGTAAAAATTACTATTCCCACTCCAGTGAGTGCAACAGTAGGGAAAGCGTTGGATAGCATAGGGATAAAAATTACTATTCCAACTCCAGAGAGTGCTACAGTAGGGAAAGCGTTGGATAGCGTAGGGATAAAAATTACTACTCCAACTCCAGAGAGTGCAACAGTAGGGAAAGCGTTGGATAGCGTAGGGGTAAAAATTACTATTCCCACTCCAGTGAGCGCAACAGTAGGGAAAGCGTTGGATAGCGTAGGGGTAAAAATTACTATTCCAACTCCAGAGAGCGCAACAGTAGGGCAAGCGTTGGATAGTGGGAGGGTAAAAATTACTATTCCCACTCCAGAGAGTGCAACAGTAGGGAAAGGATTGGATAGCATAGGGGTAAAAATTACTATTCCCACTCCAGAGAGCGCAACAGTAGGAAAGCGTTGGATAGTGTAAAGGTAAAAATTACTATTTCCACCCAAGAGAGCGCAACAGTAGAGAAAGCGTTGGATAGCATAGGGATAAAAATTAATATTCCAACTCCAGAGAGCCCAACAGTAGGGAAAGCGTTGGATAGCGTAGGGGTAAAAATTACTATTCCCACTCCAGTGAGTGCAACAGTAGGGAAAGCGTTGGATAGCGTAGGGGTAAAAATTACTATTCCCACTCCAGTGAGTGCAACAGTAGGGAAAGCGTTGGATAGCGTAGGGGTAAAAATTACTATTCAAACTCCCGAGAGCACAACAGTTGGGCAAGCGTTGGATAGTTGGAGGGTAAAAATTACTATTCCCACTCCAGGGAGTGCAACAGTAGGGAAAGCATTTGAAAGCGTAGGGGTATGAATTACTATTCCTACTACAGAGAGTGCAACAGTAGGGAAAGCGTTGGATAGCGTAAGATAAAAAATTACTATTCCCACTCCAGTGAGTGCAATAGTAGAGACAGTAAATACTTCATATATAAATATAAATAACATAAATATTAATACCAATTACAAATTAATTAAAATATTTTTCTATTTTATAAAATATATTAATTGATCAATTAAAATTAATTACCAATTATATGTTAATTAATTACCAATCAATATTTAATTAACAATTAATTGAAAATAAATACCAATAAACAAAATTACATATTAAATTAATTATAATTAAATTACTTCCCACCCTATTCCCCTATAAACTCACAACCCGCTACAGAAAATAAATTACTAAAATTAACATATTAATTAATCAATTAAAATTATTTACCAATTATATTTTAATTAATTACCAATTAATCATTAATTAACAGTTAATTCTAAATAAATACCAATAAATAAAATAACATATTTAATTTTTTATAATTAAATTACTTACCACCCTATTCCCCTATAAACCCACAACCCACTACAGAAAATAAATTAGTAAAATTAACATATTAATTAATAATCAATTAAAATTAATTACCAACTATATTTTAATTAATTACCAATTAGTAATTAATTAACAATTAATTCTAAATAAATACCAATAAATAAAATAACATATTTAATTAATTATAATTAAATTACTTCCCACCTTATTCCCCTATAAACCCACAACCCGCTACAGAAAATAAATTAGTAAAACTAACATATTAATTAATCTATTAAAATTAATTACCAATTATATTTTAATTAATTACCAATTAATAATTAATTAACAATTAATTCTAAATAAATACCAATAAATAAAATAACATATCTAATTAATTATAATTAAATTACTTCCCACCCTATTCCCCAAAAAACCCACAACCCGCTACAGAATTATATTACACAAAAATTAAACATTAATATTAACTTACTTAAATTCGATATTTTTGTTGTCTATATCCTGTCTAGCCGATATTATGTCCATTCTATATTTTTGATTCGATATTATGTCTATTCTATTTGATATTAAAATTTTCTAGTCGATATTTTGGTTGTCTATATTCTGTCTAGTCGATATTATGTCTATTCTATATTTTTTACTCGATATTATGTCTGGTCGATAAAAAAACCTCGATATTTTGTCTCTACACCGTTGCAAGTACCATGGTGTCAAACACATATCATGCTATCACATGTAAATCACAACAAAGAAGCCACGTATGGACTCTTGAGAAATCCGGGGCCCACCAGTGGGGTAGCAAAAGGAACCTTCAGATCAACTTAGTACAAGTCGTGTAGAAAACCATGTCAATGTCAAGAGACTGTGACAACTAGCCAGGTGAACAGTATTGCTGTACCCTAATAAACTCTAAGAACTAAGAACTTCCAGGTGAAGGCTTGCAGGGAATTCAAGTAACAAAACACATGATACCATACTGTGCATTAAAGTATTTACTTTATCCGGCGCACCTCGATTAGGCGCCCTAAAGATGCCAATCGGTGGTTTAATAATGATCTGAAAGAACTTAAGCTTACGGTTCGAAGGGCTGAACGCAAATGGAGATTGGACTATTCCCCACCTCCAAGACCCGTTATGTCCATCTCCTAGGGACTTATAAAAAAAAATCACTGAGGCCAAGAAAGCCTATTTCTCGGCCAAAATTTTGGCGGCCGAGAACCAACCGAAGGAGATCTTTGCCATCACTCACGACCTGGCTTTCTCCGACAGGACCTCACTTAAACCCCCTCCCTCTCAGAAACTCTGCGATTCGCTGAATTTCTACTTCGTTGAAAAAATCTCGACAATTAAATCCAACATCCCCCCTCCCTCCCCTTTTTTTGTTGACCCCCTGCCTCCCCCCGCCCCAGCCTTTTTTAATTCCTTTCCTCCTCTCTCTGAAGAACTTTTCCTGTCTCTCCTTCCCAAAATTAAATCTGGTTCCCCTTTTGACATATGCCCGGCACACATCTTACGGCAGGTTTACTCTGTCTGTACTTTGCCTCCTCTTGGCTTCCTTAACGACTCACTGGCTCGAGGGGTTGTCACTCCATCGCTAAAATCCGCTTCCATCGTCCCCATCTTAAAAAAGCCAGGAGCCGACCCCTCCGTGATGGCCAATTATCGCCCCATCTCCCTTCTACCCTTTCTGGCGAAGGTGCTTGAGCGACATGTTACATCTGCGCTCAGCTCCTTTGTCGAGGAGAATGGGAGGCTGGCTCCGTGTCAGGCTGGGTTTCGGCCCAAGCACTCGACAGAGTCAGTGGTGGTGTCAGTACTAGACACCCTTAGAGAGGGTATGGACGTAGGCAGATCCCAGGCGCTGGTCCTCCTTGATTTGTCCGCCGCTTTTGACACGGTGGATCATTCCATCTTGCTTTCCCGCGTCAAGGCGGCGGGCATAGGAGGCTCAGCCCTTATCTGGCTTTCGTCCTTTCTGAGGGACCGGACCAAGGCGGTTCATCTTGGGGAGTTTTCAGATACCTCCTGCCAGGTCCAGTGCGGTGTTCCCCAGGGTTCTTCTCTCTCTCCTTTACTGTTCAATCTTTATATCGCGCCTCTTATCTTTGCCCTACAGCAGCTGGAGGTCACGGTATATAACTATGCCGATGACCTCCAGCTCATCTTTACCCTGTCCTCTACCCCTGACTCCATCTCTAACTTCCAATCTATTCTATCTTTCATCAGGGACTGGATGAACTTCAACCACCTGAAACTCAATCCCGATAAGACGGAACTTGTGGTGACGGGTGGTTGCTCCAGTCCCTGGAATTCTCTATTTTGGCCCCCCTCCTTTGGCTCTCCTCCTACCCCTGTCCCCTCTGTTAAGACTCTTGGCATTAAGCTAAATGATAAACTCACTATGCACTCCCAGATTGGTTCGGTGGTTTCTTCCTGCTTTCTTACTCTTCGCACTATCCGCTCTATCTCTCGCTTCTTTTCTTTCTCTGCACTTAAACTAATTATGTCCGCACTGGTCCTGTCCCGCCTGGACTACGGGAACATCCTGTTCAATGGCATCCCTCAGTACAACCTGCGTAAACTGCAACTGGTGCAGAACCAGGCGGCCCGCCTTGCCTTCGGTCTCCCCAAATTTCATCATACCTCTCCCCTCTTGAAGACCCTCCACTGGCTCCCCGTGCGGGAACGCGCCTTGTTCAAATTAGGCTGCATGGCGTTTCAGGCCAGGACGGGCCTGGCCCCTCTCTTCATATCTTCAGCCATCAAAGCTTATGTCCCTGGCAGAGACCTCCGCTCCTCGGCACAACTTCTTCTAGCAGTTCCTCGCTACCGGAAAAAAAAACAGGGTGGCTCGACATTTTCCACTCTTGCCCCCATGTTCTGGAATTCTCTCCCCTTCCATCTTAGGTCCCTCACCCAGTATTCCAGCTTCCGCAAAGCTTTGAAGACTTTTTTATTCACTCAGGCTCTCCTTTCGTAAGCTCTGCTCGCCTTTTCAGTCTATGTCTTAGCGACTGATCTTGCCCAGTTGGCTGCCTGCTATTTTAGCGCCAAGAAACCGCCCAGGTGTACGTTGCGCTTGATAAATATTTTAAACTTAAACTTAAACTTACTTACATTTGGCACATAAAGAAAGCATGGATAGCATCAGACAAGCTTCAGAGGCCACCAAGAACAAAAAACAATTGTGCCTGACTCCAAAATTCAGAGCAGACAGGTTCAGAAATACACTCAGCATAGAAAACTCTCATATCTGACTTAAGGGCTCCTCAGAAGAGTCTAGAGGCAAGCCTCTGGGAGCACCTCAGGAAGCTGGCACCACTCTGCCTTTATCAATCGATCAATCAGGGTTCTTATGGAGTGCGGCTAGTCACCTGTTAGGGTCTAAAGACACTGGGAAATCTTTAAGAAAGTCTTAAAGGATGGCAAGTGTTCATTGAATCTCAGATCAGGGTAAAGGGCTTGCTGACCCATAGTAATTCCGGGCAAGCACAATTGAAGGATCTGTTAAAGAAAAAGGCCACAGGTATTACTGAACCTCTAGCATTTGTTCCCCAGACAAATAAAAACTGTAAACAGATAAATATTGTTAAAGCCTCAATATTAGATTGCCCTGCACACGCCCAGACATAGGGAAGCCTGACATTTGGTTTATTTCCCCTGCGACTCCCAACACACTTCTGGTCACCGAACCTGGTGAACAATCCCAGAGGCTTTCGGAAAGCATTCCTATGTAATGGACGATTAGCTACAGAAAGTCCAAAACACTAGTGTGAGTGCACAAATTCCCTCTGGCAGCATGTGCTTCAAGATTATTTATTAACCAATTTTGGCAACGCCAGAAATTACCTGGTTTTATAGCCTACCAACCGGAATATCATATGAAATTGAAGGAGAGGGGCCATATGTAACAGGATCTACGTTTAACTTCAGTCATTGGTGTCAAAACCCAAAAACATCTATGTCCCACTCGGAGCTTATCTACTTAGGGCCAGATTCCGATCTGGGTTGGAAAGCTCTCTGACCGAGCCGGATTCGGAGTGTTTTCTGACCGAGCCGGACTCCTGCAGTCGGACCGAGCGAGTACGATGCAGCCGCATGCTGCCGGACTCAGTTCGGTCGGACTCCCATAGAAGTCAATGGGAGCCGGTAGTACGACGTGAACCTGGGCTTCCATTGACTGAATGGGTACGTCTCGCACAAAGGCGTCCCCTACAATGGGCACGCATCGGTGCCATCCGCACCATACATGCCTGTGTTGGGGAGACCCTTGGGTCTCCCCGTGTGTCTGAGTTGTAAGGCTGCGGGAGACAGGGGGTTCGACGCGGACACCTAAAGGCAACTTCCCCGACGTTTTGCGACCCGGAAACTTCGGCTTGCCCCGGCGGTCCAACACGTGGATCGTACTGGCACGGTTGTAAATTGCATCCATTGCACGATACGGTTTGCTTACGGATGAGACGTACGGAGTGGTTATGACCCGGAAACAATTCGGTCGGTGGATTTCGCGTTTCTCACATCATACTTGCTCGCTCATACAGTTGTACAAGTCGGGTGGAAAACACGTGTACGGCTCATACTTTTTCCGGCCAGATCGCGTTCGGTGCCCTTCCGAGCGAGATCGGAATCGGGCCCTATATGTTCCTTGCTTTACAATGAATTGTGTCCAGCTTTCTTCAAGCATTGGAGTACGTATTGATTGAATGTATCGTTTCGTCACACCATAAGCATATTTGTGGTTACATCTGTGCACCAAAACTGCATTTACCAATTAAAGACAGTATATTTTTCTTCTTTGATTGTGGCATTCTAGTGCAACTCACAAGATCAGTCTTCTGTGTTTACCACGTTTTGTGAACATTACTAAAATAGTAATAACTTAGTAAAAGCAGAAAGATGAGCACAAAGTCCCTGAGAGGGACAGGAATGAATGAGATTATGCTTGAAGGCATAGAAATGAGAAGATGAAAAAAATGATGTCAAAGTCAGACGGATGGAAAAAGACCTTGTATGCATATAGGTAAGTCAAAAAACGTTCAGATGATCACATGGAAAGATGATGTTTGTAATGGATAATAAATACCCTGTGAAATCACATGCTTGAAATGTCTGGAGAGATTCCAACTTACCAACCACATCATCAACAACTACCTGGTCGTGCCCCACATTATCACTGGCAAAATATAAACCATCAGATCGCATGGCGAGCGGTTCACCGCCAGTCACGTTTCAAACTCAGGCCATATAGCACTCCACTGACACTTTCAGTGTACTTATATCATACCAGTACGGCGCCGTCAGCACAAGACGGGACCAAACTTTTTCACCGCTCCGGTGGGCCGGCTCCACCCCGGTCTAATGGCCGATGTTATTCAACTGATGGCCGGGTGTATTCCAACTCAGGGTCCCGGCTCAAACGCCGACGCAGGCCATAAACTTCGAGACGACGTTGCTCCGCACTCAGGGTTCGGAATGCCACCAGGGTTACACGATACTGCACCGTAGCAAGTCATTCACACAGGGGCATTGCATCGGCTCAGGATATCAGGCAGGATTTCGTAGCAGGCTGAGGAGGCTCACGGAGCCGGGCGCCTACGCAGCCATCTTGGTTGCCGGGTTGGCTCCTCCTCCTTAAAATTCACTTTCTTGGATTCTTTTATTATATTTCATCAACAAAGCCAGACGGAGGACTAGCATTTTCGTGTCGACCTTGCCCCAATCTACAGACTCTCCTGTTGTAGTCTCCTGACCCAGTCAGTTCCTACTTTGGCACTAATGTCATTACCTTTTTGCTGTATTGTGTAACGTCATTACCTTTTTGCTGTATAGTTATGTACTTTGCTTGTGGGTTCTCACTATTTTAATGATGTTTTGTCTATAACTCCCGTTGACTGCATTGAACCTACACATATCCTCACATGTATATCTCGAATTATCCTAGGCGCCCTACTTGTAAAGCGCTCTTCTTTCAACCTTCAGGTCAAGCTAGATCTAAATAAAACTCTAAATAAATAAATAAAAATAATGAGATACCATATTAGCAGCGAATGACAAAGATTTAGGTGTCGACGTTGGTGTACAATCCCCTTATTGACAATTGGGATGGCTTTCCCTTTTGGATTACGAAATTTGTGACAATTGGACAATTGGACTTAATTACTGTGGGATCAAACTCACTATACTTTATAAACAGACTTGAAGAAGTTCATATCTTTTGAACAAAACGCTTTGGCTGTTTTCTGGCTGTTTTGGTGAAATAAAATAAAGTGAATCTAAAGATATACAGGATTATGGACTCTTTAATGGCTCGGTGCACCATTCTATAGTGTTAACACCAACCAGGTTTGTACCAGTCAAAGATTTTACCTTCTGACTTTAGTCTTTTAAGTCCCAATCCACCACAGTATACTTTTAAAGCCTTCCGGGACCTCAGAAAAGGCATTTAAAGACTCATAGGGTGTCAGATAGAAATCAACAGCAGGGTCCACTCATGATCCATTTATCACTGCCCAGCAGGAAAGGCCCCATGAAGCTTGTTGTATCCTTATAGCTTGAATAAGAGGTCAGCCTTATGACCCTTGCAATCAATTCATTTGTCCTGGTACAAGAGGGAGCAGGTCCAGTACTTCAGGACTCCTTTCACATGACAAACAGCAGGTCCAGTCCTCTTCTGTTCTTCTTTAGGCCCCGGAATGTTCTGACAAGGGTACCTGGAGATGCCACATTTATGTCTGTCATGAGCTAGAATGTAGGAATGACTCCTGGGCATGCCCTAAACAATAGGCCAACTCTCCCCACTTTGGGCATTTCAACATGGTGAAGGTATTTGGCTGTATTAAACTTGGGCACTGAGGGCTGGGGGTGTGTGTGGGGAGTGTACTATGGTAACCCTAGTGTCCTCCCATATCTAACATCAAACTCTAGTTTAAGGCAGCTACTGTACTCACAATAAACCCAGAGATAGATGTCTGGTAGAACAAAAGTAGAGATTTCTAGCAACCAGACAGTATAAACACAAGAATCCTGTTTCCCTCCCTCTCAAGTGCGCCCCCTGTGTTACATGTTCCAGGGACGGAAGTCTGGTGAAACAAAGCAGGTCTTTCAGCAACCATATAGGGGATACACAATAATTATCTTTGCATCCTTTTCTCGGCCCCTCAAGTGTGCCCCAAAGTGCTATGTGTAAAACCAGAACACCAGAAGGCTTTGGCACTTAAGCAAGATTCAATACTGTAATGTCAAAAAGGATGCTCATAGCCCCACCCTAATTATTCTGTGAGGTTCAGAGGAGTCACCTTTGCCATTCAGGTCAGCCTATTGCTTGCTCATGGGAGGCATTTCAATTTCAAAATCTTCATTCGGATTGGAAATCCAAAAGAGATGCGCAACATATAATACAATACAGTAATCATACTACATATTATTTTAAAATATTAAAAATGCCACATTAAGAGCAACATTATTACATTACTCAAATGCAGGCAGAGGTCACATAACAATCCAGCATCAATAGTCAATTTGATATCCTGTCTTATTGTACAATATATCATGTGGACCTTTAGTCAGTTTTATGGAGTACATTTGCAAGGTGAGTAATGTCTTCCTTCTTTTATAGCAGAATAAATAAAAATAGACACTGCAAAGCAGAGGTCCACTGTGTGTAAGATACATAGGTAATTAAAATCATATTTAAAATAAAACAGTTTATGTGTTATAAATAATGGTTTTAAAAATTGGTTCCTAATGTCCCAATAACATTTACAAAACAGGATACAATGCTGGGTAGATTGTACAGATGTGCCATCACAAGGGAATTTAGGTAGGTTCTCCTTCCATCCACCCATTAGTGGGAATGCCACCAGAAAATGTAAAGTACCCAGTCAAAACACTTGTGAGGTAAAATTTGTCCTTGGTATTAGTTACAAGTAATACATAATTTAGGATACCTTTTTTGAGTTGGTTCACTAAAATATATCTGAACTGGTTGTTTGACATTCTCACTAGATTCTCTCCTAGTCTCTCTGTGCTCTATTAACAGCATATTAAATTCCTTTTTACTATAATACAAGATATCAGCTGGATCATCCAAGTTGAAATTTGGATCTATTTAATTCAACAGCCTTTTCACATGAGTCCGTCAGGGAATTCTTCTCTGCAGTGAAGAGCCAGGAAAGCTTTAATTTTCTCTTCAATAAATTTTGTTCCGGAATTACTCCAGATACTTTTGTAGTAGCTTACAATTTGACATACCCAACAAGTGAGTAAGTAAGTTGCCTTTATTGTATATGGTTAATTAAAACTGTTAAAAAATTCCTTTTTAAAAGCTCAGATTCAATAAAATCAGAAAAGAGTATACATACAGAATAGAAAAAAATGTAAGTTTTGAGAGGCTCATACAGTCATCTTGGTCTGACCCTTGGATTGCGTAGTCCTATATGCTCAACCAGCAGTAAGAGCCATCTGTGTGCAAGCTTCTTCCAGTTTGTTGTCTACCAAGGTTGAAAATGTAACTAGCTTGCAGTTCAACTGTGAGTCGTCAGATTTGAAGCATGCTATCACTGCTTGTCGCCATGTGCGAAATCCACAGGCATTGAATTCTGAATTAAGTAATCAGTCCCTTTCTTGCTTTAAGAGCATACAGGTGCAGATCAGATGTACCATGTCCTCCATTCCGTTTCTGCACAGACAACAGTTAGTTGCGGCTTGCCCCCTCTGCCATGGAGGAAGATGCAGGATGGATGGCAGTTTTCCTAATTGAGGTATGAGGAATTTTTCTTTTGTACACCTAAAGAACCCCAGGCTCAAGTAAATGTGTGGGCTAAGTGATTTATAGCCGTTGATGGTCATCCATGCCTGGCTCCATTTTGCAAAGACGGCTTTGTCGTCTATTAGCGAGAAAGTCCTAATGGTCCTACGTACTGCTTTTTTAAAAAGTGCATGAGTGGTTGATGTATCCAAAAGCTGGGTAAGCCCTGTAGTTGCAAGGCTACTTTTTAGATATTTCATGGCCGGCAGTTATGATCTATGCTGTAACTCCTTCCAGAGTAGATGGTTTAGGGAGTTCGGGGGGCATCTCTACGTTTGTGCCAGTAAGTTAGGTAAGACCCCTGTCTTGCTAGATGTTGATTGTTAAGCCCAAATTCCAGTCTAATCTGAGCCGTCGAGGCATACATTGGTATATTAAAAAGCATCCTGTAGGCTCTGATGACAGTGCTGTTTAGAGTTTTGGAGTCTCTTCCTCTCGGAGCTTTGCTTCCATATTTGATGGTCGGTAAAATTCTTGCTTGAGTGACCTGAAGCAAAGGAGAGATCCTGGGGCATGTCAGCTTAGATTTTAGTTGTTTCAGAGATGTTGCTAGGGCCAAACCTTTCCTTCTGATTGATTCAAAATGACTGAAAAATTGACTGCCATAACCAATGTTTATGCCTAAATATTTTTACTTTGCAACATTCTGAATAGATGCCCAGCACAGGATCTTTTTAAAGTTCTTTTTATAGACATGGTTTTAGTTTTGTCAAGATTTAGTTTCAGGATGTTTTCTATGACATAGCTCTATAGTGCAATTAGGAGGTGCTATAGCCCTACTTGCATGTGGCTAATCAGGACCACATCGTCCGCATATACAATACTGGACAAAGGCTTGCCACATATTCTTGGAGCATGTGCATTGCATAAGTTTAAGGCTTGCGTCAGATCTGCCGCATACAATTTGAATCAGGTTGATGCGAGCACACAGCCCTGTTTTAACCTGTTAGTCGTGGGGATACGCCTCGAAAGATGTGTGCCATTGCCCAGTTTTACCTGCACCCAGGTTCCAGTGTGTAGTTGTACTGGAATGTCTAAGAGAGGTTTTGTGATATTCTAGCCAGCCATTTTTTCCACTGCCTTGCCTGATCTACAATGTCGAATGCGGCTTTGAAGTCTATGAAACAGAAATGCAATGCCTGCTTGGTTGCCCTCGCCCTGTCAATAAGAAGTGACATTGTTAATATGTTAGTTGTTGTGCTGGTTTCTTTGCAGAACCCAGTCTGGCTGAATGGAATAATTCCTATATCCTCGGCCCTCTCTTGTAGCTAAGTTGGTAGGGTACCAGCAAAATATTTTGCTTCGATATCGAGCAGGGCGATAAGGCGTTAATTTTTCAGAGAGGCTTTGTCGCCTGTTTTATAGATTGGTGAAATGACAGAGGGCTTCCATGAAGCTGGCCAGTTTTCCTGATTTGGTAGAAGATTGGATCTAAGGTGTCCGCCTAAAAGATTGCATCCTGTTTAAAGAGGGCTGGTGGAATTCCATTTGGTCCTGGTGCTCCCTCATTCTTGCCCTTGGAGATCTTTAGTTTAATTCTGGCTAATCGAATTGACTTAACTTCCTCCTGGTATCATGTGGTTGTGCTGAGGGTTTTTTTATTCTGCCCTTTACAGGTTTTGATGGGACCAAACATCGGGCCATCCATGGGTTCCCTGATTGGAGATTGAAATGAGACAGGTAATGAGCCCACATCTCCTCTGGGATATACGATGACACTCCACTGTGTAGTACAGCGTTACTTTGTTCACAAGATTCCAAAAGCGCTTGCTGTTGTTCGTTTTGGAGTCATGGAGTAGTCTGGCCCAGAGATCTTCTTCTCTGGCTCTCTTAATGTCCCATTATATTTTTTTCAGCTTAGATCTTTACGGCTGTAGAGAAATAGTTAACGTCGGGTCTCCCGGATTGTACCTCAGTGATCGAAGGGCCTTGTTAATTTATTTTATTACTATTGTTAGCAGGTGCTGTTGTGTGCCAGATATCCTTTCTGTTTCACATGCTTCATTGGTCAATCTATGTTTGATTTGTGTAGAATATGCGTTTGATAGCGTAGCATTGAAGGTTTCCCATTTGCTGGGAGAGTTGTTTTTTTGTTTGTCGCAATTATATAGTTGGAGCTTTGCTGCCTGCAGATATTCCTCAGTTTTGCCAACAACATTTAATTCTTTTGAGGTTAATTGTATAGTTGGAGCTGGATCCCCCTAGTACAGGTTCGAAGGGAGGTGCACTGGCCTGCAGAAGTACTTCTTGCGGCCGATGATCGCTTTCCGCTTTATCACGGAGGCCAAACGAGATCACATAGTGGAACATTGAAAGAGAGACCAGAGTGTAGTCTAGTGTCGAGGCTGTGGTCTTGGTATAGAATGGAGCTGCTGGTGGGGAATCTTCTGCGAACCTGCCCTTTAATACCCGAAAGTTGATATGTTCTAGGTTCTTACATGCTCTGCCATGTGGTCTCTTTTTCTGGTCGGGATGTTCCAAGCTGCTGTCTGAGCCAGAATCTCTTCTGAAGACAAAGAGCGCAACAGATAGAGATTGAACTGCCCTGAGAAAATAAAGTTGGAAGACTCTTGTTCCCTCATAGTTTCCAAGAGGTGATCAAGCAAGTACTTGTTGTCTTTGGTTTTCTGTTCCGGGTTTATGTAGGTGTTGAAAATTATCACTTCCTCATTTTTTCCTTCTATGTTGAGTGAGGTCTTAATTGTCTTGACCAACGAGGAGGCAGAAGGGGTTTCCTTGGCATTGGATGTACTTGTCACAGAAACATAGGTGCCAGCCCACCTGAAAGACGCCCGCATTTTGCTTTCTTAGTTGACGGTGTGTAAAAACCTCTGAAGCCTTCTAGATTATATGGCTCGGACGTCATTGTTTCCTGAAGCAGCACTATGTCATATGATCTTATATAAGATATACATTCTGGATCTATTACTTACATGCCCAACAAGGCAGCCCCATAGATAACACTGCTAATACATTTACTTGTATACAATTGCAGTATCTCTTTTATAAATTTACATCAGATTTTGGCGGGGAATCTGAAAATTGCCTCAGAAGTTTTCAGAAATTTGGGAACTCCAAACACCAGAATTGAAAAAGTCTAAGCCTGGGTAAGTGAAACTTTCTGTTTCAGTGAATGCCTGACCTTGGATAGAGTGTGTTCTCTTTTTTATTTTACCTATGCCACACGCCATAACAAAGGTTTTAGCTAAGTTCAGTCTCATATCTATACCCTCCATAAATGCACCAAACCTTCAATCAAATGCTGCAATCCATTGGTAGTTCCTAATAGTAATACAGCATCATCGGCATACAGAAGGATAGGAGTTGGACGCATGACAACTTTAGGGGGGTCAGCGGTCAGGTATTCATCCACCCCAATTATGTATAGAGAGAATAAAAAGGATGCAAGGACACATACTTGCTGAATTCCTTGCGTAGTTCTAAAGCCTGGAGTACATTCACCACTTATACCATAACGCACCCAAGCTCTCAAGTGGGTATGCAACTGTGACAAGAAGGAGATGCCATCTGTCAGGGTGCCCATTTGATCCAGAGCCTGCCACAACTTAGCATGTTTGACCAAATTCACTGCTCTTCTTAAGTCCACGAAACATAAATAAATGTGGATAGAAATTGGTCTGTAGCACTGTGCATTAGCACTATTCCCATTTGTGAAAATACGGACTATTGTGCTTTCAGCCCATGTTGTGGGAACATTACCTTTTACCACTGCTGTGCACACTTGTGTTAAAATGGGTCCCCAGAGTGAAGGCATCAATGAGGGACCCGGCTGGGCCAGGGTACTTCCAATTTGCTAATTTTTCCAAAGCTATATTAACTTTGTTAAGTGTAAATGGGGTTAAATAGGGAGGGACTACAGAAAGTATTTAGTCAGAGGGGGGATTCACAGCTAGATTGTTGGGATTAAAAATTCCACCATAGTGTGTTATCCAGCCTGCTGGTGGGTCATCTGTCTCTAGCGTAGGGCCCGATGGTTCCATAAGAAATGGCTGGTTGACTGTCTTCCAGAACAGGGTAGTATCACTTAGCTCAACAGCCTGCTCTAGGTGATCCAAGGCCCTTTTACGGGGCTGAGATTTCCTTATCTCAAGTGCTTACTTGTATAGTAATCGTACAGTGTTCACCTCCTCCCTATTTCTTGGTGAAGCCCATAAGGCTCTTCTTAGGTTCTGATTAGCAAGCGAGCAATGGTGATCAAACCGTCCTAACTTTTTTGGTTTGTCAACTTTGTTTCAAATTTTGCATGAGCAGGTATCCCATTCAGTGCAGGTAAGACACTTGTCTTTGTTGCTCTTTATAATTTTTTCTAGCATGTCACTTTCATTAATTCCTGTCCCTCTAAGGTGAATCCCAATATTACCTTCAATTTCAATATGGGCGGCTGACTGTGCTCAGTCCTTATCATATATTAAGGACTAGAACTAGTGGTTAATGAACATTAAATGAACTTGGCACAACCCTAAGCGAATCGAGCATTGCAAGAACATGTTTGGATATTATGTTTGGATATTATGATGTGATCGATAATTGAATTATCCCCTCACCCGAGAAAGCATGGTATTTTCCGTTCCTGGGTTCTGCACTATCAGTTCTAGAGCATACTCATAAATCATTTAATTCAACATCTCCTTGTACAGTGTCATGCAGTCCCTATAAACCTATGTAGGATCTGCGCGTTTAGACAACATAGGCTGTGGAATTCGTGTTCAGAACGATTCTAGACATCCCCACCGGGTATGTTCACCTGTATCCCTAGCTAGCTCACAGTGCCACTGTAAACTCCTCTTACCAAATAGAGAATAGTTCCTGGCAATTATCGAACATGACAACTCTGTCCCATCAGGGATCGTGAAAACAGTACAGTACTTTTCGCTTAGTCACTGTTGCTCACTTTGTCTCAGAGAGATACACAGAATAAACGGTGAGAACGTTTTCTATAAGCATTTATTGAACCAGCGTCATTCTAGTGTGAAATAGGTGTGCTAAAACAACCATAAAACAGAAACAGATATACATGATATTAAGCACCAACAGAGTAAATGGATGGTAGATCTCTACCATAGTGCTGAAATGATGAATACAGGCAGGTACATAAATACATGACAGTAATAATGTGTACTCCTATGATGCAAACCTAACTAGATGTACCTAAATGTACCTAGCATGTATGTAGGTGTAGAGCCAAGAATCCCCCTAGGCTGAAGCCAACCCCATTATCTGAAGTGAGAGACTGTGAGACCCTGTCTTGGTCTCGAGATGGACACCCGCGAGGGATGTCAGACCAAAGTGAGCTGGAGTGTGTGCGTGCAGGAACCTCAGCGTCTCACATCAGTATGTCAGCATGGAAGACTTTGTCCTCTACTTGCCTGGCAAGGAGATGGTGGATATATACCCAAAAGGTACCCTCAGGGGATTCTACCTTGCTGTGTCATGTCGGTCGTGGATGACGGAAGGGATGACCCTTATACATAGTTACTATGCAGAGGATGGTAATCCTGCTGTGATTCTGGGAATCTTCATGCATAATTAATTAAGCTAGCTTTCGAGGAAAACCACTCAACATCTTATGCAGTGCCTAACTAGGTAAAAGGTCAATACCAAAAGCCGTTATGTAGTGTAATGGTACGGTAAATGTAGGTGAAAGGTTGGGCGAATACTCGGGCCTATATTGGGATACCCTATGAAACATAAAAATGGGTCATGTAAAAGATGAGGTTGACCATTCCTAAGATCATCCAAATACCCAGAGACCTCATCTGTTACTGCTTGACATTTAATGATCTTAAAATCCCCAACCCAGCTAGAGACATATGCTGCCTTAGTGCTGCCAACAAGTGCTTCTAGCTCTTTCCTCAAATCAGAAACTACCATACTATTAGTAGAGTCAAACCTTTTGTTATAGTAGTTTATCAGCACAAACCCCTCTCTTTCCTTGGATTGTAAATCTAAAATCTAAAAGTAGGGTGAACTAGTGTAAGATTTCATCAGTGTTAGAGGGGTTAAAGTTGATATTAATACCGCTAAACCCACTTTTCCTCTTCCACTGAGGGATGGTGTGGCTGGCATAATAATAGAGGAACAGCCTTCAACATGGAACGATCCCATGTGCCATGTTTCGTGAAGGCAAATCAGTTGTGATGTCTTTATAGCCTCCCGCCATTCAGAATTCAACAGTTTATTTTTTACTCCTGAAATGTTCCATGTCATGATTGTTCTTTTCTTACCCTGGGGGATGGTATGCGGACACTCAGTTCATGCAATGTACCCTGCAGTTGTCTTTTCCCCTTGTGCAGTCAGTATTCTCCCACCTGCCAAAGAGCCTAATTGTCAGTCCCAATCCTTGCAACTTCTACGGTGAGCAAATCTATTTCTGCTTCTCCAGGCCTTAAGTTGATTAGCGGCAGGATATCTTGGGCCACGATCATGTTGGATAGAATTGCCTGTATTGGGATTATAACAAAAGGCCAGTGCTACAGCTTTAATGTTCTCCCCCATAGTCACCCCACTGTGCTATCTATGCTTTTGGTTACAGAGAAGAAGTATAACGGACACCAAAAATAAACTGCTATACAATCTCCTTGGCATTGTTTTTTTGTGTAACCCACATACGTAGCCCGTTTCACCATAATTATGTCCTGACTTATAGCATTTTGCGTACATATCCGATATGACAACCAATGTACCACTTTGCTCTGTAGGTCCCTCGAATACTCTGGTACACATGAATCTAAATTTTGGACATCCTTCGAGACAATCGCATAGAGAGGTACGTCCGGAGGTAGATGAAAAATGTCCTCGGCAGAGTCAAATGGATTTGCTTTCTTCTGACCCTCCTGACGAACAGGTCCTACTTCCCGGTTTAGGATTGGCATTTGAGGAGGAGGGGAGGTGCTCTCCTTTGGCCTTCTGATAATATTAGAGTCACAAGTGTTAGGGGGTATCACCTCCTTAACTTGGTCCTTTGTTGTTGAAGGTAGCGGGGCCAATGTGGCACACTTTTGGAAGTCAGTTGGTGTTATATGAACGAAGTCGGTCGTTTTGTGAAAATCCAAAAAGTCTTTGCCAGTCAGTACGAGTGTGGCCACTCGGTCCTTATTTCACAGTTTTGAAAAGTTTTTATATTTTTATATATTTATAATTTTTTAAAATTATTTAGCATGTTCCTTTAGTTTATTTGTTTTGGTTGTGGAATAGTAATTTTTTAAGGTTTATTATCTAGCAATTTGTTCTGAGTTTAGTTGGTTTTGGAGTTGGAATAGTAATTTTTTATGGTTTATTATCCATCACTTTCCCTGAGCTTAGTTAGTTTTGGAGTTGGAATCGGAATTCTTTTTGGTTCATTATCAAGCACTTTTCCTGAGTTTAGTTGGTTTTGGATTTAGGAATCGTAATTTTATTTTGGTTTATTATCAAGCACTTTCCTTGACTTTAGTTGGTTTTGGAATTGGAACAGTAATTTCTTATGGTTCATTACTCAAAACTTTCCCTGAGTTTAGTTGGTTTTGGAGTTGGAATAGTAATTTTTTATGGTTTAATATCCAGCACTTTCCCTAAGTTTAGTTGGTTTTGGAGTTGGAATAGCAATTGTTTTTGGTTCATTATCCAACACTTTCCCTTAGTTTAGTTGGTTTTGGAGTGATGAAAAGTAAATATTTGTTGTTTAATATGTAGTTTTTTTCGAGTTTATATGAAAGTTCAAATAAAAAGGAGATCTATTTCAGTTTTTATTGTTAATGTTTTTATTTGAAAACAGATGTATTTATTTTTGTTCACAATTGGATTTTTTATATTTGATCTTGTTATACAATTTCTGAATATATTGATAAAGGATTCTGGAAATGTTGATGTTATTTAGAATTTATTAATCATTATAATATATTTTTAATATATATTTTTCATGTACATTTGCAAAAATTCAAAATATATTTTTACATACATATTTTTGTAAAGTTTAATTTTTTTTTACATTTTTCTGAAGTATAGTGATGTAATAGTAAAGTAAATATATTTTCAGTTATTTTATTATAAACATTTTGATTTTAATTATGTATAATTTTTATGAAAAAAGTAAATATGTCAGAACATTTGTTTTTACATATTTTTAATACATTTTAAATAATTAAATTTTTGTTGTATGAGTATATAATATGTATTTTACGACGTTATAGATTGTACATTTTGTTTTTATTATTTAGTATATTAAATAATATTATTTAAAGAAATATTGAATATATTAAATAATTTACAATTTTATTCACAAATATATTTTTGCATCATATATTTTTTTAATTAAACATTGTTATATTGGTTGCACATTTACAATAGTCTTATTGTAATTTTATATGTTGAAGGTGAGTACATCAAACGAAACTACATTTTAATATATTAAATGTTTTGTTTTTTATAATATAATATTTAATATATATTTTACAATTTTCTATATTTTTTTGTACATAAAAAATACATTTAATTATTGGGATTTCTAACTTTTTCTTCCATTCTTTTCAATGGTGAGTCAGTCTTTTTTCACTTTTATTACGTAGCCATTTTCTCTCTCCATTTCTCACTTTTCTGTCTATCTGTTTCGTTTTTAGGTCATTTTGCAAGATGGAATCTGTCAGGTGAATCAAGTCACTCTTACCTGAAAGACTGAGTAATCTTACCTGTAAGGTGCTCGACGGGTTTTGCAGAGACGCTATGAGCCAAACTCCCTGAAACCTATCCTACCTCTGGTGGTTAGTAGAATTACGCGCCAGGATGCTGGATAGCTAAAAGGGAGAGTGGCCGGATCTGACGCTAATGTGAGTTCTTGTAGTCGACCTGCAAAGCAACAAGCTCACCTTAGTATCTTGGCCACAATGGGGTTGACTCTTTCTCTTACTTTTAATCTAAATTTCAGTTAACCTCTTTCTAGATTTAAGTGTCCTACCTGCGATCTACTAAGAGAGGCTTCGCGTCCTGGAAGTGGTGTGGTGTGACGGAACAGGTTAGCTGAGATGAGATGGTGAGGAGATGGAGTTCTTGAAGTAAATGCAGCGTGGCATCAGTTTCACTACAAGGATACAAATGCACAATTATACCAATTCTACAAGAAAATCCTAAAACCAACTTTCCCTTTCAGCTTGCACTTACTTTTTGCTAACTGTAAAATCTTGCACCACTTCAACGTTTTCAGATGACTTTGTTTTCCTGCTTAAAGAACTAAATAATATAGATACACAGCAGACAGAGAAATATACACATAGACTAAATTGAAATTATAATCAATGTCCCACTTGAACACATTGATTCAAAAGTCTTTCTTCCAATAATTCCCTTCTTGTAAATTCAGAGGGAATGTTCCAAAAATTGTTCTTTCCAAAAAGGTTGCTAGCGGTGGGCGCCTGTGAGGAAAAGAGTTTTCACTTAGCTTTCAGTATCTTGCTGCTGCATTGTCCTGAATTGGTCCTTTTCTGCAAACTGCGAACCTTGAAGGAATCCTGAAGGTCTTCCGATGAAGCGCGATGTTTCCCCAAGCAAGGCTGGAAGGCTAAGCATCTTCCAGAAGCTCGGGTGTGGTTTTTATAGCTGAACCACACCCAAACGCTGAGACGCATGCGTGCCTTCTGACGCTGGGCTTCTCTCTTCGCGCAGAGAGAAATGTAAACAAACGCGTCTTTTTCCGCTTTCAGCTGAAGCGGAGCACACGCGTCTTCTTGAAGTCAAACAAACGCGTCTTTCCGCTCTCAGCAGAAGCGGAGCACAAGCGTGCCTCAAACCATCTGCCAAAGTGAAGCGAGGCAGAAACCAATATTCACAAGTTTAACCATGACAATGATTAAATTAAGCCTACACCGCCAAGAGTCACAAAAGGAAATAAATGCTGATACAGAATGATGCATGCACGCACAAATCACCTTTAAACATTATTTTCACGAACATATACACACGGAGTGCTGGATGCACGGGACAGGGGTGGGTTTCCTAAACTGAGTATTGGCCCTGTTTTTAAACGTGCGTGTTGCAGGTTTTTACTTCTATGGGGATTGAAGGGGCTGTGAGTGTGGTTTCATGACAGTACCCCCCTCGTAGAATCCCTCCTAACACTGTAGGAACCGGTTTGGGCTTGTTAGGGTATTTAGCATGAAAAATCTTCAGAATTTTAGGAGCATTTTGCAGATTCACCAAAGGTTCCCAAGTTCTTTCCTCAGGACCGTAACCCTTCCAATCAACTAGGTAATGTAATTTTCCTTTTACCCTTTTGGAATCCAGAACAGCTTTAACTTCAAATTCTGGAACTCCATCAACATCTATAACTGGAGGATCTTTAAGACTTCTGGTTCCAGGATTACATGGTTTAATCAAAGAGATATGAAATACAGGATGAATGCGAAACCTAGCTGGTAACGTTAATTTCACACAAACAGGGTTAACCACTCTTTCTATAGGAAAGGGGCCAATGAACCTGGGGCGGAAAGTTTTATGACATTTCAACCGAAGATTTTTTGTTGCCAACCAAACCTTGTCTCCCACAGAATACAGAGGTGATTTAGAACGATGTTTGTCAGCGTACAATTTTTGGGTTTCTTTGGCTAGTGCCAGATGTTGTTGTGCTTCTTGTTGAATATCAACTAAATCTTTTACATAGTCAGAAACTGCTGGAACTAAGGTTGAACCTAAATCTGATCCTAGTATCTCCTTAGGATGATAACCAAAAGTGCAGAAGAAAGGGGACATACCAATAGAGGAGTGATCAGCATTATTGTATGCGAATTCTGCGGCCCAAAGGATTTCTGACCAATCCTGATCATGAGTGACTAACAAGCAACGTAACAGCTGTTCAACAGTTTGATTTGTGCGTTCTGTTAACCCATCAGTTTGGGGATGGTAACTCGTGGAGGTACGAATTTCCATATTCAAAGCCTTCCCCAAATTACGCCAAAAATGGGAAATAAACTGTGGACCTCTGTCAGAAATTAAGACTGATGGTATTCCATGTAACTTCACTACCTCTTTCATGAATACTTGAGTTAATTCAGGAGCTGTGGGAAGCTTAGAAAGAGGTATGAAATGAGCATAGCGAGTGAAATGATCTACTACTGTGAGTATCGTAGTGTAGCCTGACTTGGAGCGAGGTAATTCAACAATAAAATCTAACGACACAGTATGCCAGGGCTGAGGTGGTAAAGTTAATGGTAATAGGAAACCACTAGGAGCATGATGTACCGGCTTGTTCTGACTACAAACAGTACAGGTGTCCACGTAATGTTGTATGTCTTTATACAATGAAGGCCACCAGAACTTTCTCTTGATCAGTTGGTACATCTTTGTTACTCCAGGATGTATGGACAAAGAAGTGTCATGATACAACTGTAAAACTTTTTTCTGAAGAGGTTCAATAGGTACAAACACCTGATTATTCATGTACAAAACATTTTCTCTCCACTGTAACAAAGGATAGGCCTTATTCCATTCCTCCTTTGATTGTGATTGAAAGGCTTCTTTAAGATCTAACACAACATCTGAGTTTACAAGACCTACAAGAAAACGTTCAGAAGGAATGATCGGAAGTACGGGCTCTTGTCTAATGTTCATATCATCACTACCTCCAATTCTTGATAAAGCATCCGCTTTATTGTTTTCTTTTCCGGGACGATAGGTGATGATAAAATCAAAATCATTAAAGAACAAAGTCCACCTTAACTGTCGAGCTGATAAAGCCTTTACAGATTTAAGTGACTGAAGGTTTCTATGATCCGTGTAAATGGTCACAGGATGTCTGGCCCCTAGCAAGTAATGTCGCCATTCTTTGAAGACAGCTTTAATGGCAAGCAATTCTCTATCTGCTATAGCATAATTTTGCTCTGTGGGATTGAGTTTTCTAGAGAAAAAGGCAACCGGATGCATTTGACCAGTAGTAGTACTTCTTTGGGAAAGTATACCTCCGATAGCAAATTGAGATGCATCAGCCTCTACAATAAATGGTTGGGAAGGATCTGGGTGTTTTAGAACTGGAGCGGAAGTAAATTGAGTTTTCAATTTTTTAAAAGCTGTTTCAGCTTCAGCGTCCCATTCAAATTTCACGTTTTTTCTCAATAATTTAGTAATTGGGGTGATGATTTGTGAGAAATCCTTAATGAATCGCCTATAGAAATTTGCGAATCCCAAAAAGCTCTGGATTTGTTTAACGCTGTTTGGGATGGGCCAATCAATTATGGCTTGCACTTTCTTTTGATCCATTTCTATGCCAGAAGGACTGAGGATATACCCCAAGAAATCCACGGTGGTAACATGAAACAAACTTTTCTCTAGTTTAACAAATAAAGAATTCTGCAAAAGCTGCTTCAAAATGGCTCGTACTTGCTTCACATGTTCAGTAGTATTTTTGGAGTAAATGAGGATATCATCAATATAGACGATACAACAAACATCAAGAAATTCCCTTAACACCTCATTTATAAAGAATTGAAATGCTGCTGGAGCGTTGCAGAGTCCGAAGGGCATGACTTGATATTCATAAAGTCCAAACTTGGTGCGGAAAGCAGTTTTCCACTCATCGCCTTCTCGGACTCTTACTAGATGGTATGCTCCTCGTAAATCTAGTTTTGTATAAATTGCTGCATCTTTAATTTGGTCAAGTAGAGTAGGAATCAAGGGCAATGGATACCTATTCTTGACAGTCATGTTGTTAATTGCGCGATAGTCTATGCAAGTGCGCAATTCTCCCCCCTTCTTTGGTATAAAAAATAAAGGAGAGGAGACTGGGGACTTAGAATGTCTGATAAAACCGTTAGCGAGGTATTCATCTAAATATGTCCTAAGATGTTCATTTTCTTTCTCAGTAAGGGCATAGATTCTACTACATGGTAATGTAGCTCCTGGAACCAGATCAATTTGACAATCATAATCCCTGTGCGGTGGTAAGGTATTGGCTTTTGTTTTGTCAAATACATCCAGAAGATCATGATAGTCTTCACGAACTCCTGTAATAGTTAGTACACTCTGAATTTGTTTTGGAAAATTATAGCCTTGGACTATGAGATCGGTACTTGGATATTGCCGAAAACATTTTGCATGACAATAATCAGATTTGAAGAGAATGGTTCGATTAAACCAATCAATGTAAGGGTTGTGGAGGACTAACCAAGGAATACCCAAGATTAGACCAAACTGAGGGGCATCAATAATATCAAAGGTTATATCTTCACTATGTTTAGTTGCACATATCATAGTCAAGATCTCAGTGTGATGTTGTATAGGACCTGAAGTCAATTCTTTTCCATCCACGGCCCTGACTATTTCTGGAGACTTTTTCTCAGTTCTTTGCAAACCTAATTTCTCAAATAATTGGGTGTCGATAAAATTGCCTGTGGCTCCTGAATCTATCAAAGCATCCACAGACCATGAATGAGTGTTGTCTAATTGTGATTGAAGGAGAACTCTCATACAGAGATGACTATGTGAGATTGTTGGAGCATTAGAGGCCAAACTAAGTTGCTTACCCGATAAACTGACCTCCTGGTCTACCGAGTTCACTAGTTTTCCGACTGCGATATCGCGTTGACATCGACTGATTTTGTTTTAGGTTTTGTGGGTCGAGTTGGGCACTCCTTGACAAAGTGCCCAGATTTCCCACAATACATACATTGATTCAGTTTTCTCCTCTTCTCTCTTTCATCTTTAGACAGAGGCCCTCTAACTGTCCCTATTTGCATTGGTTCTGTTGGATCTTGCCTTGGAGTGGATTCATGTTTAGGATTTGCTTTATCTTTAGACAAGAAAAATTTGAAATCTGTCTTTCCTTTTTCTCCCTTCCTTTCTATTATGCGATGATTTAATTTAACTACCAGATCAATAAATTCTTCACAGTCAGTGGGAGGATCCAGAATTTGTGTTATCATATCTTTCAAATCATCCTTCAACCCCCTATAGAACAAAGACACTCGCTTGTCTTCTGGCCATTCAGCTGCTATTACTAATCTGTTAAAGGAGGAGATATAATGTAAAAGATCTGAGGACCCTTGTTTCAAACCTAGTAGTTCGTAATCTGCCGACTGCACAAAGACATGCTTGGCGAATAGTTTTTTCATGGTGTTTTTAAAATGACCTAGATCATATAGAATTGCGTCATTTCTTTCTACATAAGGTACAGACCAGAGAGCTGCTTCACCACCCAAATAAGACAGAATAAAAGCTACCTTCGCTGAATCATCAGGGAATGCTGAGGGTTTGGCTATGAAATGCAGATGGCATTGATTTAAGAATATAGCAAACTTATTGCAGTCGCCATAGAATCTCTCTGGCGGTGCTAAAGGTACAGGAACAGGAGTAACCACCTGAATTTGGGTAGATGCAGAAGGGGAACTAGATGTGTCACCACTATACAAGGTTTGCATTGTAGGTTGAAAGATTGCTGGCCTAATAGGAGAAGTCCAAGATGTTTTGGAAGTTTGTAAATTGTTTTGTAGTTCAGAAACGTCCCTACGCAGTTCAGCATTCTCGTGTCTAATCTCAGCTAACATAGCTGCTATGTCTTGAAGAGACACCTGACCTGTTTGGTCCATAGCGTCTGGGCAAAACTATTTTCCGTGGGCTTAGCCTTCTGTCAGGTGAATCAAGTCACTCTTACCTGAAAGACTGAGTAATCTTACCTGTAAGGTGCTCGACGGGTTTTGCAGAGACGCTATGAGCCAAACTCCCTGAAACCTATCCTACCTCTGGTGGTTAGTAGAATTACGCGCCAGGATGCTGGATAGCTAAAAGGGAGAGTGGCCGGATCTGACGCTAATGTGAGTTCTTGTAGTCGACCTGCAAAGCAACAAGCTCACCTTAGTATCTTGGCCACAATGGGGTTGACTCTTTCTCTTACTTTTAATCTAAATTTCAGTTAACCTCTTTCTAGATTTAAGTGTCCTACCTGCGATCTACTAAGAGAGGCTTCGCGTCCTGGAAGTGGTGTGGTGTGACGGAACAGGTTAGCTGAGATGAGATGGTGAGGAGATGGAGTTCTTGAAGTAAATGCAGCGTGGCATCAGTTTCACTACAAGGATACAAATGCACAATTATACCAATTCTACAAGAAAATCCTAAAACCAACTTTCCCTTTCAGCTTGCACTTACTTTTTGCTAACTGTAAAATCTTGCACCACTTCAACGTTTTCAGATGACTTTGTTTTCCTGCTTAAAGAACTAAATAATATAGATACACAGCAGACAGAGAAATATACACATAGACTAAATTGAAATTATAATCAATGTCCCAATTGAACACATTGATTCAAAAGTCTTTCTTCCAATAATTCCCTTCTTGTAAATTCAGAGGGAATGTTCCAAAAATTGTTCTTTCCAAAAAGGTTGCTAGCGGTGGGCGCCTGTGAGGAAAAGAGTTTTCACTTAGCTTTCAGTATCTTGCTGCTGCATTGTCCTGAATTGGTCCTTTTCTGCAAACTGCGAACCTTGAAGGAATCCTGAAGGTCTTCCGATGAAGCGCGATGTTTCCCCAAGCAAGGCTGGAAGGCTAAGCATCTTCCAGAAGCTCGGGTGTGGTTTTTATAGCTGAACCACACCCAAACGCTGAGACGCATGCGTGCCTTCTGACGCTGGGCTTCTCTCTTCGCGCAGAGAGAAATGTAAACAAACGCGTCTTTTTCCGCTTTCAGCTGAAGCGGAGCACACGCGTCTTCTTGAAGTCAAACAAACGCGTCTTTCCGCTCTCAGCAGAAGCGGAGCACAAGCGTGCCTCAAACCATCTGCCAAAGTGAAGCGAGGCAGAAACCAATATTCACAAGTTTAACCATGACAATGATTAAATTAAGCCTACACCGCCAAGAGTCACAAAAGGAAATAAATGCTGATACAGAATGATGCATGCACGCACAAATCACCTTTAAACATTATTTTCACGAACATATACACACGGAGTGCTGGATGCACGGGACAGGGGTGGGTTTCCTAAACTGAGTATTGGCCCTGTTTTTAAACGTGCGTGTTGCAGGTTTTTACTTCTATGGGGATTGAAGGGGCTGTGAGTGTGGTTTCATGACAGAATCTCACAGTTGGGAGCTGTGTTTCGTCGGTTAAGGTAAGTTTAATTTAATTTACTTTTAAGGTAGTTTTAGGGTAAAGGGAATGGTAATAGTAGTGTAGTTATATTTGTTAAGGCGTTAAATGTTCGTTTTTTGTGTAGTTAGGTGTTGTTTTGGTAGTTTAGTGTTTGATGTGTTTGACGTAGTGTTGAAAGGTAGTAGTGTGTTATGTAGTCTTAGTTATGTGTTGTCTAACTATGTTATGTTGGTTTTAATGTTGAAATTAATGTTTGTGGGTTTATATATGTTATTGTGGGAGGGTGTTTTTTTTCAGGTATTCAGTTTAGTGAACGATGGTGCTGAAGATGAGTTTTTTTTTAAAGGAAAATATATTGTGTTTCTTTGAAACAAATTACTCTTGTACACTTCCTTTTATGTTTCGGGTTTATTGGAGCATTTTTTTTCTAAGCTAATTTTCGGGTTTTTGAGGGTTTCGTTATTGAGAGGATTGCGTAGTTGGAGTCTTTTCCAACAGTTGCATTTTTGCATTTTTTTGAGGCTTTCATTTTGGATGGATTCGTCTTTTGATTCATCTATTATGGATTTGTTCGTTTTCGAGGACCCTCTTTTGCGACACAATTGTAGGTTGTTTTTTTAATATTATGGGTGGGAAATGTTTTTGGTAATATTTGGTCTGCTTGTTTCTTATTTCTTTTAATAATTATATTATGTCATATATTTATATGTACGTTTTTCATTTTCGAATGACATAATTATAATTATTAATGATCTTATTTAAATGTTTTGTATATTTAAAATTCCAATAATGTTAAACATTGTTTTTTACTTAAAGTTTAGATTTAGCAGTTATGTCTAGGTATTTTAGCCCTTTGGTGTTTGGAAATAGTTGAGTTTTGTACATTGCTTTTGTTTGTTTACTGAGTTTAGGGCCTATATTAGTTAGGGATTGCTCTAGTCTTAGCTCTTGATAGCTCTGTTCTTTTTTGATGGCTTCTATTAGTTTATGTAAGGTTGGTTATCCTATTGTGGCTTGGAAGGCATTATGCCATCCTTCCACTGCATTATTAGTTTTAGTTTTTTGAGCTAGAGTGCTATTGTAGACGTTCCACTGGGGGATTTGGTACTTTAGTTGCCTTCGGTGCCCTGACCTATGTAGCCTTCCCACCCAGGTGTCTTCGAAGTACTCTAGGAAAGGAGCTAGTTTGTTTTTGTTGGCTTGCTAGAAAGGGCTACGCAAGGAGTATTGTTCTAGTGGTTGGCTGCTTCTGTTGTTGGTACGTAGGCCAGGGCTAATATTCTTTGATCTGGTAAGCAAAGTTGCTATTTGTGGCGTAATCTATTTTTAGAGTAGATTTTTGAGGGTGTCTCCAGATACTTTGGGGCCCATTAGGATGGCGGGTGGATTGCCCCCGCCGGGCCGGCAGTAGCTACCGCCGGCCCGGCGGGGGCAATCCGCCCGCCATCCTCAACAAAATGACCCCCGCCACATTAGGATGGCTGGGGGGTCTGCGGCGGACGGAAAGTCCGTCCGCCGCATTTCCGCCGGTCGCGAAGTCGACTGGTGGAAAAAGTGCTTTCCTATGGTGGCGGTGTCTGCGAGACACCGCCAACCATATTAGGATGAGGGCGGGAGGGTGCCTTTACGTGGCGGCGTGGCCGACACGGAAAGGCATGCGGTCTTTCTGTCTAGGGGCCTGTTGCGGGCCCCCAGGATGATGGGGGGTGGGGGAGCCACATGTGGGGTACCTATGGTACCCCCCTACATGTGCATGCACAACATGGCAGGCATGCACATGCACGACTAGCATTTTTAGCATTGTGGCGGGCGGTGCTGAGAGCACCGCCCTCCACAATGTTAAAAATGCAGGACGCGCCCGCCACTGTTGCGGGCGCATCCTAATACCCCCCATGGGACCCCAGACCTTATGGCGGGCGGTCCCGTTATCCGATAGGATGGCGGGCGGACAAAGTCCGCCCGTCATCCTAATGGCCCCCTTTGTTTGAAGTGATAATAGCAACCTTTTGGGTATATTTTTAAAATTGACTGAATCATTGCTTGTTCAAAGTCAATGACTATTTTTTGTGGGAAGTAGTCGTCGAAGTGTTGTTTTAGTATTGTAAGGAGTTCTATGTAGGTGGTGTTTTGATTGTTGGGGAGGCTTTCTACATTTTTTTGCAAGGGTGAAAGATTAATTCATTACTAATCAAAAGTTCTATTATCTCAAGGTATGCAGTTAGCACACATAGTAATAGCATTGCTAGTTTTTGCAGTCTTTGCAGTTTTGCTCACAGTATCTTGAGGAAGGTCTTGCATTTCCTTGATGTCAACAGAAGGTTGTCTATATAATCACCGCAATTATATGTTAAAGAATGGTCTTACCAGGTGCAAATGAATTCACCAGCCAATAGGGTAGGCCGGCCTCGGTCGGCCACAGACAGATGCAGATGGTCTCACCCTTAGCCAACAAGTCCCATGCTGCGGAGGGAGAGGCAGTGCTTCAAGAGCGATGGTAGATGCCTCCCCCTGTCAGCAGCTACAGGGAATGAGCAGTGTCAGGTGGACCCTGGGATAGCGAGTCCCATCAGTGAGTTAGAGGAACTGGTAAAGAATGCAACCTCTCGTCACCTCTCAGATGTCTCCCCAGCCAGGGTGTCTTCCCGTTTTCAACTTTCTTCTTGGCCATGCAGGCAAATCTTCTCACACTCTCTTAGGGCATGCCAGGAAAGAAAGCTGCAGTGACAACATCTTCTGGGGTCATGGTAATCTGGCTATCTGATACAGATTAGATGATGGTCTATCTTGGTCAGTTTTCTGCCACAATGTGAGCAGTTTGCAAAAAGAGATGGCATTTTGTGCAAAAGAATGTTACAAATACACTCCACCGTAAAGGATTCTGAGAGAAACACTTTAAAAAATGTTATAAAGTGTTTTTAGGTAAAAAGGCTTTATGAAGGATGTTTTCAAAATGTCACTTTTCTTTTATTTTGTGACCTTTTTAAAGCTTAATGTACTTCTATCTTTTAAAGTAAATGAAAGGGCTTGTCAATAAAGCCAGTTTTCAGGCTGATTAATTAGAATTGTATTTCACATGTACTTCCTGGCCTTTCTGAAGTAAGGCGAAGATACCACCCAAAGTGTGATTTTGGAAAAACTGCTCTGGATCCCGGCACATGGGAGGGTCTATTCAGTGCTTATGATTATCAGTGGAGATCCCCTAGTGAAGTACTCCCTTTATCAGATAATCAGGGTTAACAGGAGGAGTTAGAAACAACAATAAACTGCGTTGCATCATAGTAAAACATGGCAATGTCATATTCAAACAGCACTAATTTCCCACTATTGGGTGCTTTGATAGCATTCAACAGCCACAGAACTCACAACTGCTTCAGCAACTGTTGCCAATAGTATGAACAACGTGAACCAAGAAACACAGTACATTAGTTATCATTGCTAAATGAACCATATAAAAATGCTTGCACATTAACATACAAAAGCAGTATGTACATTCCTACAACCACCTTCAATTCTGATGAAGATAGCCTTATGTAGTTCTGGTGATTCTTAGTCCTTCCAATGACCAAGAAAATAGAATGAACTGGTGATAATGGTGCAAAAGTGGGGTGACTCATCATCAGTCCTGAAAGTATACAGCATGTGGGGAAAACAGTGTTGCAAAAACAACGGGCACTGTTGTTTCTGGCACTGAGGTTGAAAGCAAAATTACCAAAGATCGATGCAAACTTTCTGAGTAACTTTTACCCCATAATAGCCCACATCTATGTTGCCATGTGAATACTATTCAGTATGTAACATGATAAAGAAACTACATATCACAGCAAGGGAAGTGGTTGGTTTTACAGAGGCAAGTGCAGGTGACACTGTGAATAATTATATGCTCTTTCATAAATAAAAAGTTTACAAATACACTGTTTTATGCTACCAGCCGTTTCATATATGAAGCAGAATTTGAACGCAGAGGCTTACCTGTGTTTTACATTCACACTTGAGGGTAAACTGAATGTTGATTAATGATGTAAAAATGGTTGATTGTGCACTGTAAAGGTGACAAATAACAATCACTGAAATAATGTTTCTTCATATGAGGGTGAGCTCATTACAATATTGACTTGCAGTGCTTACTTGCCGATGGGTAGCAGTCCCATAGTTTTTGGAGTTGCAAGCCCCTTGTCACAACTAAATGTGCTACAAGCTGTTGGCAGTGAGGCAATTGACGGCACAACAGTTATTCCAGATAAAGCTGGAAAAACTTTACAATAAATCATCTACAGAGCAACTATACATGTTTCACACAGTATCCAGTACAGTAGGATTAAGGTCTTGGACCTGACGTACTAAAAAGTAGTCATAAAAAAACTATAACAATTTATAACCATTATTTACAGTATTTTTGCAACAGGTAAGAAAATATGTTACTTCCCCGTCACTTGAGTTCTCCAATATTGGTATCCTTCATAGATTCACATGCTTCAATAATTCCCCGTCATCAAATTGAAAGTCCCACGGTACCGCCTAAATCAGTTTAATAAAGTACACAATGCTTATAATGGCTAAAAGACAGTCTTTTGATGAGCTAATCCACATCATTAATAGTGAAGCGCACTTCATCTAATTAGGCAATAGCACCCTCTCTAGAACACTGTCCAAAACGGAATATTCCCTCGGATTTTCAAGCACCAGAGGGAACTAAATCCTTAATTAATAATGGGAGCCTCCATGGGGAGGAGGGCGAGTTGCATGTGAATTTATGAAATATATCAATACTGGATAACTACAGTTACAGTAAAGTAACTTCTTCTCTAGTATTGGACCTTTCATAGATTCACATGCTTAAATCAGACTAGATAGCAGTTAGAACATTTATAAGTGCATCATAAACATAATACAATAGCAAACGGTAGATATATCTATAATCAAAAGGCTCACCTTATTGAAATAAATGGTGTAACACCACTTGTCCCACAGCGGCATCATTGTGTTGTGCCAATTGCAGGCAATAAAGTGGCCTGAACGTATGCCTGTTCTTCCATGTGGCTGCTCGACATATAAAGCCATCGAGCAATGCTCACCTTGGAAACTGGACCACCTCTATGATGATTTCTGTATGCTACTACAGTTGGTCTGATTTTCCAAACTGCTTGGCGCAATGTAAATAACATTTCAGGTATCTATTGACATCCAATGTATACAGCGATTTCTCCGCTGCAGTCCGTGGATTCAGAAAGAAAGTCTTTAGTAGAATAGTTTCATTAAGATGGAAATCCGTAGGGGCTTTGGGAATGAACCTGGGATTGGTTCTGAGAATCACAGTGTCATATTTAAACTGTAGGAAAGGTTCTTTAATCGTGAATGCTTGTATTTCACTAACCCTTCTGGCTGACGTAAGAGCTAATAGCAATGTTACTTTCCAGGTCAGAAATGTGACCTTTGTCTTGTGTATAGGTTCAAATTGAGTCTTCATTATTTGCGTAAGTACTGTATTAAGCTACCAAGTCAGGGAAGGAGACTTTATTGGAGTGAAAACTCTGAAAAGACCTTTAAGGAAATGCTTAATGAGCCTATTCGAGCTTAATGATGGTGAACCAGATAACATCTGTACATTAAGATTGCTGCTAGATGCACTTTGATAGAAGAGTGGACTAAACCAGATTTTGCCAATGATAAAAGGTAAGGTAATAGTTGCTTTGGTGGCCCCAAAATAGGGTGAATGTTTGTTTTCTGGTACCATAAACAGAAATGCTTCAATTTTAATTCATATGTTTAATTGGTGGTGTCAGCTCTAGTTTCTGCAAGAATGTCTCTGCAGTCTTGAGGGAGGGTTATACTTGTGAACTCATTGTATTCAGGAGCAGGGCAGATAAGTGCAGGAAAGTTGGGATTGGAGGAAGAACTTGGTTGTGGTTCATTGTAAATAGTGTCCTTAAAAGGCTTCAGCTGAATGGGATTTTTCTCCAATAGTAGTAACCGTTCTATGAATCAGTGCTGTGTGGACCATATTGGAGCAACCAAAATTATTTCACACAGCTCTCTCTTCATTTTCCTGAGAAGTCTTGGTATTATAGGGATCTGGAGAAATGTGTACACAAAGATCCTCTACCATCAGATCGAAAACGTATTCGCCCACTACACTTGTTGGGGGTTCAAGCTTGCATAAAATTGGCATTTCCGGTTCTCTTGCCTTGCAAACAGATCCAATGTCCGTTTGCCCCGTGGGTGGAAGGTCTTGTTCAAAGTTGACTGATTGAGCTCCTATTCATGGCAGTTCTTGGTCTGCTCAATGTGTCCGCGGCGATGTTGTTCATACCTGGAATATGTTCGGCTTGCAATGTTATTAGGTTTGTCAAAACTCCTTTTCAAATTTTTTGAGCTTCCTTGGATAGGGCCAGATATCTCTTATGCCCCTTTGTTTGTTTACATAGTACATACTGTTGGTGTTATCTGTACAGATTAAGACTGAGGAGCCTGTTATCCTTGGCAGAAATGATTGGAGAATTAATGACATGGCTTTGAGTTCTAAAGTTTATGCATTTTCATCTGGCACAGAGACCATTTTCCTCTTATTTGTAGGTCTTGCAAATGGGTACCCCAACCCTTTAAGGAAGCAACTGTGGTAAGTCGGGTGTCTGGAGTAAGAATATCAGCGAATCCACAGCAAGAATGTAAAAAAAAAAGAAGCATGGACTCCCAAACTTGTTTTGAATACAGCCCTAGGGTGAGCCAGGTCTCGGGGGCATTTTTAAAACAAGGAGGGGGGCATGGCCCCCCCTTCTGAGGCTCATTGAGCCTTCGGGGACCACCACCTCCACAGGGCTTTATTGGTTAAAAAAGAGAGGGACACATGGAGCCCCCTCATGGGCTCTTTAAGCCCTGGGGACCACCACCTCCCGGGGCTAATGAATCATTGATGGGAGGACCGCGTGAACCCTCCCAAGCCACGGGAACAACCACCTCCTGGGGATAAAAAACGCTTATTGGGGGGCCAAACTGACCCTACCTCCCCGGGTCCAAGTATTTATTTTAAAAAAAAGAAGAGCCTTAAATCCCCGGGGCCGGCCCTAAAAAGTTAAGGAGGGGTTATTCGCAGCCCCCTTCTGAAGCCATACATGACCCTGGGGACCGCACCCCCCAGAGCTGGCTTCAGCTACGTTCCAGGGTGCACATCCCCGGGACATAGCTGTTTTCTTTCACTTGGGCACTGACAGCTCCTGCCAAGTGAAAGCAGACACTCTGGTTCCAGCGGGCGGGAACTGTCAAAGTGGTCCTGCCAGCTGGAAGCAGAGGTTTCACCTCTTTCCCTGCCCGCAGGCACGTAGGCAGGGAAAGAGATGAAACAGATTACTCCTGCAGTAGGGAGCTGCCTTTCCAGCAGCTCCTGCCATGCAGCAGCAATGCCGGCTCCTGCAAGAATTCTTAACAACACTACTGGGTTTTGACTCCCAAGCAGTAAGGCCAAGCCTTTGAAACCAATATAACAACAACAATTGCCAATACTGCGACCTGTTAATTCTGATCCCAATTGCCTGCCACTAATTGAAATGAAACAAAAAGTGGGTGGAAGGACTATTATTTGGTCCGATTGAATCAGGTATTTATTTATTCAAATTATTTCATATTAAAGAAAAAAATGTTTTTCAGTTTTTCATTTTTTGATAGCGGCGATCATACAATTAAAAATTGTGCAAAAATACAAATCCAAACAACAAAATAACATTTAGACATTAACCTGTGTGCTTTTCATCCTTACATTCATACCCACTCTAAACAGACGCGGCAAACAGAAGACTTCTGAGGCAGACGGGTCATAGACAACGGTCCCGGTCGCGCTGACAGCGCGTACCAAGGCGAGGGACCGAAACAAATAAGACAATTCAGATGCAACGACTTCATGAATGCAAAGACACCGCGAAGTACCCACCGCAAGCCTGCTTAATGATCTAAACAAATCCAGACCCCAGAAAAAGAATCAACCGACGTCTGATTGAGTCTGGTGTCCTAACAAGTCCCTTTGGAGCTTGTTCTTTTGTGGTCCTGATGAGAACTCCATAATGGTTAGAGTTCGAAACGCGTAGACCCCCCCTTTTTCCAGCCATAAAAGTCCTGCAAAAACAGTATTGCTTTAACTTAACCTTGCAAAAAAATAATTAATTTGAAACGCTTATCTTTATGGCAAATAAGAAATGATGTTTATATGTAAAAATTTTCAACCATTGTAAATATTGTGATGTTGTGTAGGATGAATGTTTGTTGTTGTTATATTGGCTCCTGCAAGAGGCAGGGAGCCAGTTGGGACCGTGATCCCAGGCTGAAAAGAGAAGGAAGAGGGAAAATAAAGGTCCAAAAGTACAGGGCCGTTATAGTTAGGCTCGATTTTCACATGTACAAAACCAGTGAAATGTAGCAGTTAGATTTAGCTAAGCTAACTATAACTTACACCCCTGCAATGCACACCTTATGACCTCACAAATTAAATCACTCATGACATGGTCAATGACATCATTGATGTCATCTAAAACGATATCGCTGAGGACATAACCCACAGAAGAACTTACACACCCCCTTACACCCCATACCACGTCTCATACACATACTCATATGTACACACAACCCCTAACATACCCATTCAAAGGCCTATACAAGTACTCACACAGCCTCCCATGCAGCCACATACTCACCCATACAGCTACCCAGACAACCACTTATTCACCTATACAGTCACTCTCACAACCACTCACTCACCCATACAGTCTCTTCGCACAGCCACAAACTCACCCATACAAGCACTCACACATTCACTCACATGCATACAACCACTTACATACCCATTCACACATCTACACAAGCACTCACACATCCACTCGCTCACCCCTACATCTAGTCATACAGACACTTAGTCTATAATACAGCCACTCATACATCAACTCACTACCCATTCAGCCACTTACACAGCCAGTCATTCACTCATACAGCAATTCAGACACTCATTCACTCATCCATACAGTTACTTATATACCCACTCACCCACCCATACAGCCACTCACACATCTACCCACTCAATCATACAGCCACTGACACAACCACTCACTTACCGCTACACTCACTCACACAGCCACTCACTAACCCTCCAGCTACTCAGGCACCCACTCACCCACAGATACACATAGCCACTCACACAATATATGTAAGAAATAGTGCTACTCATTAGTAGTACAGCAAGTATACTATTATAACTTTTGTAGTATCTTGGTATATATGTTTAACACATAATCTTTTAGAAATCAATCACACTCACTGGATGATGTTTTCAGTGAAGTCACTGACCATGTCATGAGGGATGTAATATGTGAGACCATAAGCAGTGCATTGTGAGGGGGTAAGTTATAGTTAGCTCAGCTAATTATAATTGCTGAATATAACTCGTTTTGTATGAGTGAAATCTGATCATAACTATAACATCCCTGTAACCTTGTTTTTCTCTGTGAATATATATACATGTCTATGTATACATATAAAAAAGCAAAGGTTAAAATAATGTTATAGTTAAGGGAATATGTCACTGACAACATTAAAGTATTGAACAAAAAACCCAGAGGAATTCACTCGTTATAGCTAGCAGAGCTAACCATACCTTGTGCCCATGAACTGCTTATGACCTCCCACATATTACATCACTCATGACATGTTGTATGACATCATTTATGACATTACTAATGACATCTCAAAGGACATCTCAATTGACATAATTTATGACATAATCCAAACTTCTTTTGTACATGTTATTCTATTAACTAGTATGGAATAAGAGGCCTGAAAGTATATACAAAATGGCTCAGATTTATATGAAGCATTTCAATGTCATCACAGATAAAACTCCCTAAGGTGGAGCAAACATGTGTTATGTGCAACATTGACTCTAAACCATACACTGCACTGATTGCCTAGCTCATATTAACATCAACCACTAATATAAGGGAAACTCATAATTGACATAGTGTTAAATATGTATACAACTGTTCAGAGACACTCTGAAGTTCTTCAAGACACTCAATGCCTGTTCCCAAATTAGAAATACAGACATTTGAGATTAGTAGATTCAGAGTGTTGGTGGTGTTATAGGGTGCTCTTGTTGTATGCGTTTTAGATTCAGAATGGATTTTCCTGATTCTTGTCCTTATATAGGCACAATTCATATTGTCCTTATATAGGCATAGAAATCAAGCCCTTATTTAGACATAGCCCATGCTACCCAAATACAGGCATGGCTACTTCCATCCGTTCACCAAACGATTTCTTGGAAAACCAGCTTAAGTCGTTAGCGACTTTGCCTTGCTTAAATATTGATTTCTCCAAGAACGCAGTTACTTTACAATGAACAACTATTCCCCAGGGGTTCATTCATGATGTTCATATGCCCAGGTGTTGGGAAATCGAGTCCCGAGAAAGAGATACCAGACCTCCTTGATTCTAACAAGGTATGGAGCTGATTAGAACCTAGAGAAACCTTTGATAGATTCTTGGCAAAACTAAACGTATGCAAAAGACCATACTAACTTCCTCCCTCGTACTAGACTTAGGTTAGGTACATTGGGGTAGGCGTATTTTAGAAGTACCAGTTGAGTATTTTAGTCTATGTTATTTATGTATCTATTTTTATATGGCTTAGAAACCATACAATGCTCTTACAGTATTATTACATAATACTATTCTCGCTGTACACATTATACTTTGCATTCTGTCTAACAATTGTAGCAGTTCACCTCTCTTGCATGAGAAAGAAGACTGTTCAATACACCTTTTATTGAAAACGCCCGTCTCTCTATGACTCTGCAACTCTGTAGGAACGAAGCATGCATGATTGACTGAGTGAACTAGTTATCCATTGTTTCCACGACTCTGAGAGATATATTCCTATTCTTGGGAAACAAAGTTGTCATGTTTATGCGGTTGTCTGAAACTAATCCCTTCTTGTGAATTCGAGAAAGTTTCTAGTGACCACTGAGCTAGCTGGCACTCACTACTAAGTTTAGTATATTCGATAGAGACCTATTGACCTAATTCCTACGTCAAATCTATAGGATATATTATTCCAATGCACAGAGTCTATTGGGAATATAGGAACTACACTATACTCTATACAGGAGTTGCTATCCACCTAAACCTGAGAACTACCCAGAGTTCTCTGCTTCCTTTTTGCACATACACACACACATCTATCTATCTATCTATCTATCTATCTATCTATCTATCTATCTATCTATCTATCTATCTATCTATCTATCTATATATTCACTGAAAAAACCATAGGTTTCACACCAGTTATAGTTAGGAATTAGCATTTAAAAAACCTATTAAATTCACTGAAAAAACCATAGGTTTGACACCAGTTATAGTTAGCTGGAAATTTTACTGACATAAAACCATTGAAATTCCCACGTTATAGTTAGTTGGACTCACTATAACTTGCGCGCCTGCAATGCACTGCTGATAACGTCACATATTACATCACTCATGACATGGTCAGTGACATCACTCATGACATTACATCATCGTGACGTATCGCGTAGCCGCGTGATACGTCTTATGACGCACGGCGTAGCGCACCCGGAAGCGTCCGAGCGCATACGATCGCGCAACGTAAGCGCCCCCGGGCATGCCCCGGGCACGTAGCGTCAGCGCGTCGGGTCATGTGACCTGAAAATAACACTTTTCATTGGTTCAGAACAGTTTTTTTTCCAAATGATGAAAGCCCCCACCTTTTTTCCTCATTCTCACTTTGTACTTTGACTGAGGAAGACCTGTTTCTAGTAAGTGAGAAATGGCTACAGTAGCAGCAGCAGCAGGAGCATCTCAACCACCACCACCACCACAAGGACCACCACAACACCACAGTGGTGGTGAAGAAGAAGAGGAGGAGGAGGAGGAGGAGGAGGAGGAGAGGCAGTTCCTGCCTGAAGATAATCCCCCCTATAAACCGAAGGAGCATATTGTGTGGGAGTTTTTTAAAATCCCAAGGGGACGAAAGAATGTCAATGCTCCAAAAGTGACATGTCTGATCTGTGGCACTGTACTTTCCAGGGGGAATCCTGCAAAAAAATATTCATTTGGCAACAATACCATGATTCGCCATATGCAACGCAGGCACCCAAACAACTATGTTGCGGCAGAGGTCAGAGAACTAACAAGAAACTCTCCCCAATCTTCTCCGAGCACCTCCAAAAACAAACAGCCCACTCCATCGGGTCCAGAGACAAGGGAGATGGTCCCAAACATCCAACCCCAGTTTGGAGATTTTAAAATAGTTTGTATATTTTGCGGGACTACAATTACCTATGGAGAGCAAAGTATCAAACTCGTCAACCGTGCTGGAGACAACCACAACTGCAGAAAGAAACCTTAATTTTTTCCTGATTTTTTTTGCTCCAGTTGAGCCGTTTACAATTCCCTGTTTTGTTTGTCCCCATAAAAATTACAAAAAAATATAAAATTGTTCATAAAAGCCAAAAAAAGTAATAAATGTTCAAAAAAACAATAACAAAAATATAAAACAACAAAAAGAATAAAAAAAACAGTCTTTTTAGAACTACCTCCAATTTTTAAAAAAATGCTACATTTTTATAAAACTCTGTCATTCTTTTTTTTCCACGGTACGCTCCCCGGTATGCTCCCCGGTGCGCTCCCTCCCCGAAAATCGAAAAATATAAAAAAAATGTTTTTGCCCCGCGGGGCCCTTTTATGGCTCCCACATCAAACCTAGGGGGTCAAGGGGGGTCTACCCTGCCCCCTTTTGGTCATTTCCCCTTTGTTTTTGCCACCTCTCGTTGCTCGATCCTACCGAGACAGAAGATGGTGGCCGCTCTGGACTGTTTGGAATGTTGACAGACACCCGAGAGCCAATCAGCTTTCCGCTCGCGAACTCGCGTAGCGCGCTGGAGCGCGCCCCGGTGCGTGTACCAGGGCGCGCATATAGATATATATATTTTTTTTAACCTAAATTACTCTGGAGCAAATATCTTGAGACATAGCAAAGGCACATCGGGCTACCAGTCCCTACAATTTTGCCAAGTTTGGTGGAAATCCATTCAGCCGTTTGGGCTTAAAGTGAGTCCAACCGCCCTATGGAAATTAACATGGGGAAAACACGTTTGAGGATCCCCCTTTTATCTCGCCCCCCGCTTGACGAATCCCCCCCAAACTTTCAGGAAAGGAGCGGAGCGGAGCTGGCCATTTTCTTTGAGAAATTCAGCCAATTCCGTCCATCAACACCAAAGTTATTCCCAATAGAATGTTGCAGATTTCCTATGGAAACTAGGTCCTAACTATAACTACCTACTGGCGCCCGCCAGTAGGTAATATATATATATATATCTATACTACTATTATAAAGAGAGAACACGCACCTTTGAGCCAGGTAAACTCGGGAACCACAGCGCCAATCCACACACCCGATACATTGTAGAAATTGTGAGGGTGTGCAGATGGACATAGGCTATACATTTTTTTTTAAAAACGTACATTAAAAAATATAACTTTAAAAATAAAGTAGTGCCCTGGAAGTAGCGCCGGCCGCGACGCTGCTCTGGCCGTGACGTAGTGCTGGCCGCGACGTGCGTGATGAGGACGTGTGTGATGACGAGGAGGAGAGACATGGAGCTGCGGTGTGAAGTGGGGAGCGCGGGCACGTCATGGCGAAGAGGAGCGGCGGTGAAGTGAAGATCGCAGCTCAGGTAATTTATTGAAATCGAGGCGGGAGGCGGGAGGTGGGAGGGCGGGCTGCGGGAGCGCACAGAGGGACAGGCGGGAGGAGTGGGGGCGGGAGGGAGTCGGGGCGGGAGGGAGTCGGGACGGGAGGGGGTCGGGCGGGAGCGGGAAACGGAAGCAGGTCAGAGCGGGGCACTCTTTGCTGAACGATTCATACACATCGGTATTGGAAAGCCTGCGTTCAGCAGAATAAACATATAGCGTGGAATCTACGGTGATGCTAAATAATGCATAGATCAGAATTCAGCAGTGCATCTACACGGGATTTAAAGCATAGATATTCAATGAACAGTGATGGCTCGGCATGCATCCATTAAAAAAGTGCAGCGTGGAGCGAAATATGGAATATCAACTGCAAATCATAGCCAAGAATAGAGCATCATGTTCCACGGGGGACAGAAGTGCATCTTCTAAGACCTTGACATATGAGCACATATGATCAGAGCAAATATCAAAATGCATGGACTTCACAAGAACCGTGCGTTCAGACAAACCCTTGCAAATAGTTGTAGAGTGTTCAAGGCCAAAATAAACATTGGGAGGCGGGAGCGGGTGTGCACAGAGGGACAGGCGGGAGGAGTGGGGGCGGGAGGGAGTCGGGACGGGAGGAGGTCGGGGCGGGAGCGGGTGTACTGCCCCCAGCCCCTTTCTGCCCCAGGCAACGCTGGGGCGGGCTGCTAGAATATATATACTAGCAGCCCGTCCCGACGTTGTCCGGGTATGAATTGCTGCCGGCCAGTAGTATATTGTTTTGTAGGATTTCGTTTTGATAGCATTTCTTATCTGTGACAGGCCTGTGAAACGCTCCGATTCACAGTGCACTGCTGATGCCCTTAAGAGTGCGCGTTCAGTAGTGTGTGAACTCGAGTTGCCCTACTTTATTTTTCCTTGCAATATTATATAGCGCGAACTCGACAACATGGCATGAGCACAATTTACATTACAGAAGAACACATTCATTTGTGGTAGGCACGGGGAGACAAAGCGATTTTCCTGGAATCACAGGATGTTGAGCTGATGCCGATGTTCGAACGTAGCTCCCCAGCTCTAAAGTTCGCAATTCTAGAACTTGCGGCGGGTGGTGTGTCTAAAAGTGTATGTCGGTGCTGGCCATCAATGAGAGAGACCTGTGCATTTTTCAAATCGGTGGTGAAAAAATATGAGTATGTTGCTGGAGATGTGGGCCGCCGTGCCACCAATGTACTTACCGGGGGAGGATAAACACCCATTATTCCGCAACTTTCTTTCCGCATACCATCACTCCGCATACTTTCATTACGAAAGTACCATGACTCCGCAATGCCATTATAACGCATGGCATTACATTTTATATGCTTTTACCACGCATACATTTACAACGAAATTTGTTGTAAATGCATGAATGGTAAAAGTATGTTTTTTTTAATGTTTGGATAAGGTAAGTATGGGTATAGGGGTATATGTTTTGGGGTACTGAGGTATATGTTTTGGGGTGTTTGGGTATTTTAAATGTTCAGATATAGTTTTGGGTTATGGGGTACAGGGGTAGTTTTAGGGTTTAGGGATAGGTATGGGTTTTGGGGTATAGGGGTATTTTTAGGGTTCAGGGGTAGGTTTGTGTTTTGGGGTACAGGGGTATTTTAAGGGTTCAGGGCTAGGTTTGAGTTTTGGGGTACAGGGGTATTTTTAGGGTTCAGGGCTCGGTTTGTGTTTTGGGGTACAGGGGTATTTTAGGGTTGAGGTTCTGTGAATTCTGAACCCGTGGGTTCCATTTTGTGTACGGCAGCCATTTTGTGGTTGCCCTCACATAGGCCATGATTGTGGCTGAAACCAGTCTTTTAAGGACATGTAGACCTTAGCTCGAGTTCATGCTGACTCCTGTTTGACCTGAGTGAACTGACCCTGTTGCCTGAAACTGACCTTGTTAAACCAGTTCCTGCCCTTTAGCTGATCAAGATTGAGGATCAAAGCACAGGACATTGTAGAGTTTGGTATGCACACACACACCCCTTATCTGTTTTCTGTTCCTTCTTTTATGGTCTGTTTATGATATGGGTTGTGGTCCTTTTATTATGGGTTTGTCCGGCTTGTGTAAGAAGGAATGTTAGGCATTTTGCATGCTTGCAAAAGCAAGGACTGCCTCTTACTTTTATGCTGAGTTTTGTAACCCTGAGCATATATATAGGCCTCTGTTCTCTGTATTCCTCAGACTACCTCATTCAGTTGCTATGGCTTCTGTGTGACGTGGCCTCACTTATTACATTTAATAAAGATGTCTTCTCATATTTTCAGCTTCTGTGCCAAGTTCTTTTTATTAGTAAGTATTCCCTGAGAATGAAGATTACAGTTCTTCAGGGTTAAGGGGTAGGTTTGGGTTTTGGGGTACAGGGTTATTTTTAGGGTTCAGGGCTAGGTTTGGTTTTTGGGGTACAGGGGTATTTTTAGGGTTCAGGGGTGGGTTTGGGTTTTGGGGTACAGGGGTATTTTAGGGTTCAGGGGTAGGGTTGGGTTTTGGGGTACAGTGGTATTTTTAGGGTTCAGGGCTAGGTTTGGGTTTTGGGGTACAGGGGTAGGTTTGGGTTTTGGGGTACAGGGGTATTTTTAGGGTTCAGGGGTAGGTTTGGGGTTTGAGGTACAGGGGTATTTATAGGGTGCAGGGCTAGGTTTGGGTTTTGGGGTACAGGGTTGGGGTACAGGGTTTTTTTAGGGTTTAGGGATAGGTTTGGGATTTGGGGTACAGGGTATGATTAAGGGTGTTGGGGTATTTTAAGGAGTAAGGGTTGGTTATGATTATGGGGTGCAGGGGTATTTAAAGGGAGCAGGGAGGGATTAGCACACAATATGAGACATGGCATGAAGGGCGGAACGTACCACATGCCCCCAGCGTTTGTCACGCCCCAGCACAAGCAGACACGCCCACAAGGGACTACTTTGCTGGCACGGTTCTTTTACCTTTTAAATGTATATGGTGGGCGTCTGCATAGCCTATGTCCTTCTGCTGCAACTGCCCTTTCCAACGCTGTATTGGGTGTTGTGATTGGTGCTGTGGTTCCTGAGATTACCCGCCTCAAAGTTTTGGGCTCTCTCTTTATTATATTAGTATGGATATATATATATACTAGCAGCCCGCCCCAACGTTGCCTGGGGCAGAAAGGGGATGGGGGCAGTACACCCGCTCCCGCCCGACACCCTCCCGTCCCGACTCCCTCCCACCCCCACTCCTCCCGCCTGTCTCTCTGTGCACACCCGCTCCGGCCTCCCGCCGCCCAATGTTTATTTTGGCCTTGAACACTCTACAACTATTTGCAAGGGTTTGTCTGAACGCACGGTTCTTGTGAAGTCCATGCATTTTGATATTTGCTCGGATCATATGTGCTCATATGTCAAGGTCTTAGAAGATGCACTTCTGTCCCCCGTGGAACATGATGCTCTATTCGTAGCTATGATTTGCAGTCGATATTCCATATTTCGCTCCACGCTGCACTTTTTTAATGTATGCATGCCGAGCCATCACTGTTCATTGAATATCTATGCTTTAAATCAGCTGTAGATGCACTGCTGAATTCTGATCTATGCATTATTTAGCATCACCGTAGATTCCACGCTATATGTTTATTCTGCTGAACGCAGGCTTTCCAATACTGATGTGTATGAATCGCTCGGCAAAGAGTGCCCCGCTCTGACCTGCTTCCGTTTCCCGCTCCCGCCCGACCCCCTCCCGTCCCGACTCCCTCCCGCCCCGACTCCCTCCCGCCCCCACTACTCCCGCCTGTCCCTCTGTGCACACCCGCTCCCGCCGCCCACCTGCCCGCCTCCCGCATCGATTTCAATAAATTACCTGAGCTGCGATCTTCACTTCACCGCCGCTCCTCTTCGCCATGACGTGCCCGCGCTCCTCACTTCACACCGCAGCTCCATGTCTCTCCTCCTCGTCATCACGCACGTCCTCATCACGCACGTTGCGGCCAGCGCTACGTCACGGCCAGAGCAGCGTCACGGCCGGCGCTACTTCCAGGGCACAACTTTTTTTTAAAAGTTATATTTTTTAATGTACGTTTTTAAAACATTTTTTATAGCCTATGTCCATCTGCACACCCTGACAATTTCTAAAATGTATCAGGTGTGTGGATTGGCACTGTGGTTCCCGAGTTTACCTGGCTCAAAAGTGCATGTTCTCTCTTTATAATAGTAGTATAGATATATATATATATTTATATATATTACCTACTGGCGATAGCCAGTAGGTATATATAGTTAGGATTTTTTTCCTATGGGATTTTTGAAAATTCTATGTCGAATAACTTTGGCGTTTGAGGACAGAATTGGCTGAAATTTTCAGGAAAATGGAACATTTTGTTTCTGAGCAGCCCCTGAAAATCTGGGGGGGTTTCGTCAAGGGGGGGCCGAGAAAAAAGGGGGGTCCCAAAACATGTTTTTCCCATGCAATTTTCATAGGGCGGTTGGCCTCACTTTTAGCCTGAACGGCTGAATGGATTTACACCAAACTTGGCAAAATTGTAGGGACTGGTAGCCCGATGTGCCTTTGCTATGTCTCAAGATATAGGCTCCAGTGGTTTTTACGAAAATTAACTTTGAAAAATATATATTGGGCTACATTGGGCTATATATATGTTGGAGCCCAAATGTAGCCCAATGTAGCCCAATGTAGCCCAATGTAGCCCAAAGATGAACACCAGAGACAAAAAAAACAAATGTAGCCCAAATATCAGCCAGATGTAGCCCAACTATAGCCCAATGACAGAATGTCCCAGAGTGTTCTAAAGAACAACTAGAGTGCTAACAGTCCTACTTATTACAAAGGTATGGCACACCTGAAGCCATCTTGATTGGAATAAAGTGGTAACTCTTAAAACATTTAATTTAAAAAGGAACAAAATGAGGGGGTTCATTTTGCCATAGAAAGTATGATTAGCGAATATATGACGAAATCCCGCATACCATCAGTCCGCAAAAAAAAATCCCGCATGTACTATTAGGCCGCAAATTAAAATAACGAAAACTTTTAGAACGAATATGCCTTTAGCATACACTAAACAACTAAACTACCCTAAACCCTAAAACACTACCCCCAGCATGACCCTACACTACACAAACAGTACAACACTACCCTAAACCCTAAAACACTACCCCCAGCATGACCCTACACTACACAAACACTACAACACTACCCTAAACCCTAAAACACTACCCCCAGCATGACCCTACACTACGCAAACACTACAACACTACCCAAAACCCTAAAACACTACACCCCAGCATGACCCTACACTACGCAAACACTACAACACTACCCTAAACCCTAAAACACTACCCGCAGCATGACCCTACACTACACAAACACTACAACACAACCCTAAACCCTAAAACACTACCCCCAGCATGACCCTACACTACGCAAACACTACAACACTATCCTAAACCCTAAAACACTACGCCCAGCATGACCCTACACTACGCAAACACTACAACACTACCCTAAACCCTAAAACACTAGCCCCAGCATGACCCTACACTACGCAAACACTACAACACAACCCTAAACCCTAAAACACTACCCCCAGCACAACCCTACACTACGCAAACACTACAACACTACCCTAAACCCTAAAACACTACCCCCAGCATGACCCTACACTACGCAAACACTACAACACAACCCTAAACCCTAAAACACTACCCCCAGCATGACCCTACACTAAACAACCACCACAACTCTACACTACACTAACACAACACTACACTACACAACACTACACTACACTACACAATCACTAACCCACGAAAAAATTAACACAAACCCACTTACCTCTCTCGTCATCGTGGTTTTCACAACGCAAATGCATTTACATACATGCCTTTAAAACGAAATTCTTTGTAAAGGCATGCGCGATAAATGCACATGCGTTTTGAAAAAATGCGGGATAATGGTATGCGAGGTCAATGACCTTGCGGGATAATGGTATGCGGACTGAAAGTCTGCGGGATATAAAATGCGGGAAAATGGCTGCAAACCCTGATTAGCAGCAGACTTCCCTGGTGAGCACTAGCTTTACTACAGTGATCTAATGAGCAACTAGAGTGCTAACATTCAGAATTTATGGCAAATGTGTGACACATCTGAATGCCTTCTTGATAGAACCAAAGTAAACAAGCATTGAAAATGCAATAGATCTCGCCCTCGTTTAAGTTAAAGCCATTCTGTTTGTAATGAGGTGGCTTTTTAGCTTTGCTTTTATTAGTGTTTTTAACATGCATATGTATGCATATATGTATATGTATGCATGCATTTATATTTATATAGATATGCAGATTATATATGTTTATATATGTATATTACCTACTGGCGATAGCCAGTGGGTATATATAGTTAGGATTTTTTCTCTATGGGATTTCTGAAAATTCTATGTCTAATAACTTTGGCGTTTGTGGACGGAATTGGCTGAAATTTTCAGGAAAATGGCACATTTTGTTTCTGAGCAGCCCCTAAAAATATTGGGGGGTTTCGTCAAGGGGGGGCCGAGAAAAAAGGGGGGTCCCAAAACGCGTTTTTCCCATTCATTTTTCCATAGGGCGGTTGGACTCACTTTTAGCTCGAACGGCTGAATAGATTTACATGAAACTTGGCAAAATTGTAGATATGGTTTGCCCGACGTGCCTTTGCTATGTCTCAATATATGTGCTCCAGTGGATTTTGAGAAATTAACGTTTAAAAAAATATATATATCTGTGACAGCGCTCCGGTTAGCGCCCCGGTTCGCGTACCTGACGCGTAACGGAACTTCGCGAAGCAAAGCTGATTGGCTCTCCGGTGCCTGTCAACATTCTAAACAGTCCGGAGCGGCCGCCATCTTGTCTCTCGGTACGATCGAGAGACAAGATGTGGTGAAAAACGAAGGGGGAAATGAAGGAAAGGGGGCAAGGTAGACCACTCCTGACCCCCTAGGATTGATGAGGGGGATATTAAAGTGCCCCGCGGGGCAAAAAAAAAAAAAAAATTTTTTTGCGATTTTACGCCGTAGAGGCGCGTCCCGGTACGCGAACGGGGCAGCAAACCGGGCAGCTAACCGGGCAGCTAACCGGCAGCGTAGCTGTCAACATTGTAAACAGTCCGGAGCGGCCGCCATCTTGTCTCTCGATAGGTTCGAGAGACAAGATGTGGTGAAAAAAGAAGGGGGAATTGAAGGAAAGGGGGCAAGGTAAACCCCTCCTGACCCCCTAGGATTGATGAGGGGGATATTAAAGTCCCCCGCGATTTTTCGCGGTAGAGGCGCTTCCCGGTACGCGAACCGGGCAGCTAACCGGCAGCGTAACGGGAGTCCGCCATCTTGTGTTTTTGGAGCGTCCGGTTCGCGTACCGGGTAGCGTCCCGGTAAGCGTAACAAGGGGAAAACCAAGAGAAACAGTAAAAAAAAAATGAAGGGAATAGATTTCCAGCAAACTTGGCAAAATTGTAGGGACTGTTTGTTTGATGTGCCTTTGCAAGGCCTCAAGATATGTGCACGTGTGGATTTTGTCTAATTAAGGTTAAAAAAAATATATATATCTGTAAGCGTGCTCCGGCACGCTTACGTTACGGGTTTTGTTTGCGCTGCAGAGCCGATACGTCACGGTTATGCGACGCGTCATGAGGCGTCTCACGTGGCTACGTGATACGTCACGTAATAAAGAATATATTTTACAGCTATAGATATTAGCTTTTAAAAAACCAATGAAATTCACTGAAAAAACCATAGGTTATAGACCATATATAGTTAGGAATTTGCATTTACAAAACCTTGAAAATTCACTGAAAAAACCATAGGTTAGAGACCATATATAGTTAGCTGGACATTTTATTGACATCAAAACCAATGAAATTCCATATATAGTTAGTTGCACTAACTATATATCGCGCACCCGCAATCCACTGCTGATGATGTCACATATTACATCATTCATGACATGTGTATGAGTGATTGTATGGGTGAATGAGTGAATGTGTGTGTAGACATAGGAATCAGTGAGTGCGTATGTAGTAACTGGTATTGGTGTGTCATGATGTCATCAGTGATGTCATTTGAGATGTCATCAGTGATGTCATCAGTGATGTCATTTGAGATGTCATCAGTGATGTCATCAGTGATGTCACTGACCATGTCATGAATGATGTAATATGTGACATCATCAGCAGTGGATTGCGGGTGCGCGATATATAGTTAGTGCAACTAACTATATATGGAATTTCATTGGTTTTATGTCAATAAAATGTCCAGCTAACTATATATGGTCTCTAACCTATGGTTTTTTCAGTGAATATATATATATATTCACTGAAAAAACCATGGGTTATAGACCATATATAGTTAGGAATTAGCATTTACAAAACCTTATTTTACTCACACAAAACCATTGAAATTCCATATATAGTTAGTTGCACTAACTATATATCGCGCACCCGCAATCCACTGCTGATGATGTCACATATTACATCATTCATGACATGGTCAGTGACATCACTGATGACATCACTGATGACATCTCAAATGACATCACTGATGACATCACTGATGACATTTAGTTTTTTCAATTAAATGGCTCGCTTGTTACATACTCCTATACCCCTGGCTTTTGAAAGACTCCATCTTGTAGAATAAAGGGCTGCGTCAAGGGTGGTATTGCCCAGAATGTCTTGTTTTCTAGTGCTCGTAATGACGAAGCCAGAACTGCCGAAAGGGATTCTGCTCCTGCCGCTACTTATTAGAGACATTGAGCCATACTCTGGACCTGCCTGGCCTCGACCAAAATGGCGCCAGTATAGGAGCGACTTGCAACTCCTTATGACGTTCTAGTTACTTAGCCTTGACGTTATGGGGGATGTATGCGGTCTTTGTGCACATGGCGGGCGGGGAAGGGTACTGACTGGGAATACGGACAACCCTATTGATGTCGATTTTTCATTATTGATTATTGTATTAATAAAGCTTCGAAGTAATGTTACCCATGATACTCGCCCATGGTGTGCGTATGGACGATTTTATTGTAACTGATCCTGTTATACTTTCAATTAAAAAATCAACCTTCACTGATTCTGCAACCGTTTGTCACGTTTAGTTTTTTCAATTAAATGGCTCGCTTGTTACATACTCCTATACCCCTGGCTTTCGAAAGACACAATCTTGTAGAATAAAGGGCTGCGTCAAGGGTGGTATTGCCCAGAATGTCTTGTTTTCTAGTGCTCGTAATGACGAAGCCAGAACTGCCGAAAGGGATTCTGCTCCTGCCGCTACTTATTGGAGACATTGAACTATACTCTGAACCTGCCTGGCCTCGACCAAAATGGCGCCAGTATGGGAGCGACTTGCAACTCCTTATGACGTTCTAGTTACTTAGCCTTGACGTTATGGGGGATGTATGCGGTCTTTGTGCACATGGCGGGCGGGGAAGGGTACTGACTAGGAATACGGACAACCCTATTGATGTCGATTTTTCATTATTGATTATTGTATTAATAAAGCTTCGAAATAATGTTACCCATGATACTCGCCCATGGTGTGCGTATGGCCAATTTTATTGTAACTGATCCTGTTATACTTTCAATTAAAAAATAAACCTTCACTGATTCTGCAACCGTTTGTCACGTTTAGTTTTTTCAATTAAATGGCTCGCTTGTTACATACTCCTATACCCCTGGCTTTTGAAAGACTCCATCTTGTAGAATAAAGGGCTGCGTCAAGGGTGGTATTGCCCAGAATGTCTTGTTTTCTAGTGCTCGTAATGACGAAGCCAGAACTGCCGAAAGGGATTCTGCTCCTGCCGCTACTTATTAGAGACATTGAGCTATACTCTGGACCTGCCTGGCCTCGACCAAAATGGCGCCAGTATAGGAGCGACTTGCAACTCCTTATGACGTTCTAGTTACTTAGCCTTGACGTTATGGGGGATGTATGCGGTCTTTGTGCACATGGCGGGCGGGGAAGGGTACTGACTGGGAATACGGACAACCCTATTGATGTCGATTTTTCATTATTGATTATTGTATTAATAAAGCTTCGAAGTAATGTTACCCATGATACTCGCCCATGGTGTGCGTATGGACG